>NC_057850.1:7238154-8488154 GCF_015237465.2 Chelonia mydas | reverse complement strand
CTTGACAGATGTTTGTCTAACCTGTTCTCACCTCCAGTGAGGTTTGGGCCTCCAGTCTCTACTGGAACACAAATAAATAATAATAAGGATCTCTGGACAGGATCTGTTGACTCTCAGGACCTCAGGATATGATTCTTTTCAACCTCTGAGTTTGAAAGGTGGGAAGTGGGCTGGCTAGAACAGAACTTCCCCCAACCTCCAAAAGTGAAGCATCAACCATTAGCCCAATTCACCATCTGTTCCAACACTAACATCTTCACTGATGTTCCTCTATGTGATAAAAGTTTAAGCTTCCCCAGTGCCAGATTGGGAGCAGCACACTGTAAAACAAGATAATGACACACTCCCTCTCTCTGCAAACCACTCTCTAGATAGAGGCTGGTCTGTTGTTTTAAAAGATTTAAGTCATGAGCTAGCACCTCTACATGAGCCATAGATACTACTTTAGAGCCTAACAGCCTGTGAAGCCCAAATGTTGGTCTATTAACTCCAGCTAATGATACCTTCCTGTTGAACGAACGTTTTTATTTTTTTCTTCCGCTGACTGTCTTGTGGAAAAGTCTGACAAGTTATTAATGGCTCTGAGTAAACCTAAATCTTTCATCTACTTCACTGGAATGTAAAAATCCCTGATGATAATTGCAAATAAAGTTTTCCATTTGGGTTTTAATTTGACTGATGTGTTAGGTAGGGTTGCCACAGCGACACTTCTATATTCATTTGACAGCTCAATGATTTTTTTTCCAGTCAGATTCCTAGAGAACAATTTATGTCAAAGAGTGGCTACTTCATAATAACATGCTCAGATTAGTTGTGACTCATTTTCAAATTCCGACCTAACATTCCCCACCAAACGATCCTACATGTAGGCATGTTCTCAGCACACACAGCATAGGAGATTCACAGATTTAATGGTATTAAAGGTCAGAAGGATGATGGCTGGGATTTGATATTGCATCTTTCAGGTTTATATGAATGGTAGCAAGGACTAAACTTAATGGGACAAACCTTCAGATCTGTACTCAATTCTTATACAAGCCAGGTCCCATGGAACAGCTCCTAAGGGTGCTGAGCAACTACGGACAAGTCTACAATACAGGTGTTTCAGTGGCATCTCTAGCACCATAATGTAGAGTCATCCTACCCTGATAGAAGAGTTATTCCATCAATGTAGGTAATCTTCCATCAACCTAGCCATGTCCACACCAGGGGTTAGGTCGGCTTAACTATGGCACTGTGTGTGACAAATCTAGGTTGGTCTAAATTTTTAATGTAGACCAGGGCTCAGTCTCCTATTGATTCCAAGGACTTCCCATTGATGATGGCAGGCCCATGTGGGAAAGCTTACTCAGTAGATGGCCATACTATGACTTGGCTCTTGCTGCTCCTTCTCATGCAGAAGCCCCATATTGACTTACATATTTTTGGACCAGATCCTTAGCTGGTAACTTCCACCAGCTGAGGATCTACCCCAAAAGAAGAATGCTTTCAAAAAAATGTACTCAGGAAAAATATCTGGTTAGTGATGATATACTCCATATATCTATATATATGGATGTTTTATTGGTATTACACTGTAAGCCTTTGGGGGCACGAGCTGGCTTTTACTTTGTGTATAACAGAGACCACTAAGGTTCTTGCTCATTCTGATCTCTTCCGGAAGCAAGTTCCATAGCTGTGGGCTGGTCACTGTGTAAGATCTGTCTGCTGCGCCCAAAAGCCTTACTTTGGACAGTTCCATTGTGACACTGGAAATCAGCTGTCCTGGGCAGCTAAGAGTGCATCAAACCCTCAAGTAACTTGGGCCAGATACATGGAAGGTGCTGAAGAGGATGACTAGAAACTCTCAATTTAAACCACCCACCTCAGAGTCCTGGCGCTCCAGATGTGGCCTCAGGCCTGTGAAGAGTTGTCCCATTTGTAAAAGCATTACGTCTCCTGGGGGGTGAAGGATGCCAATAGCATCTCATCAAGTGATATCAGTGGTATGAGCAAAGAGTCAAATCATCAGCTCATGGGTGACTCGTTACTAACCTGAGTAGTTCCACTGAAGTAAAAAAAGGACTCCTTGTGGGAGTAACTGCTCATCAGTTGTTGGAATGGGTTTACAATCAGGCCTTTACGTACAGCTAGATTCTGCCATCCGTGTGTTGAGCAGTATCCTCCTCCATCAGGGGTCCCTGTGATTGCAAGGGAGTCCCTCCCAGAGTAAGGTGCTACTCAGTGTGAACATGCAGGGCACATTCTGGCCTGCAGTGAGGGGTTGAAATACTTCAGGGAACAAAATGTAACATCATTTGACAGCCAGCTTTATGCTGCCGACATATTACCTTAAACCATGGGGGAACATAGGAGCTTAGTTACAACAATCGTCTTTGAGCCTTTTTCCCTGTACAAAAGTGATTCTTCATGCCATAAAGGAAAGGCAGCTGTAAGATACATTATCCTTCCGCCAGCATGGGCTAGCCAGGAAAAAAAAACCTTAGGCACACATCTGGATACTCATTTCGCTTGATACTTAACGTTAAGTAACGAATTTAGAGAAGTTAAGGTGCTGAATCATTTGTGATGGTAACACAGTTGTTATGGCGTTGATCCAGTCCCTGCTCATGTCAACAGGAGCTCTTCCATTGACGTCAATAGGCACTGGATCAGGCCCCAAATGAGAGGCATT
This sequence comes from Chelonia mydas, assembly GCF_015237465.2. Lineage (NCBI taxonomy): Eukaryota > Metazoa > Chordata > Testudines > Cheloniidae > Chelonia > Chelonia mydas. The sequence goes on along the minus strand of NC_057850.1, from coordinate 8,485,480 downwards.
GCATGAATAATCTGATTCTTGAGTTTAACGTTCTAGATTAGTTTACCCAGCTGTAACATATTTGACACATATATACCTGGAAAAATTCGTTTAACATTTGTATATGATGTCATTCAGCTGAAGGCCTTAACTTATTTAATATAGGAGTATCATAATGGGTCTGAACAGTCATCCATCTAGACAAGTATCCTATCTCTGACAGTGGCCAGTATCAGCTACTTGCATTCAGGAATCCCCATAGAGGAAAATTATATTAATTAAGCTTCATATCATTCCTGTAATGGAACACAACTCAATATTATTGTCCCCATTTTACAGATGGGAAAGCTGAAGCACAGAGGCTGAGATAGGAGTTGTTTGTGCCTAACTCATTTAGGCCCCTTCAAAATCCCAGCCAGAGAGATTAAGGGACTTCACCAAGACCAAACGAGATGCGTGCAACAAAGCCAGAAATAGAACCCAGGTCACTTGGATTCAGTCCTGTGCCTTAAGAATAAAACTTCTCACAAGAAATGAAATGAAAAAAAGACACAAACATGGACTGAAGTCACTCATTGCTAGAGAGTTAAGCTTTGTCTTCATGGGGACACTCAGGAAAATTAATCCAAAAAAAACGAAATGTGTGAATTTAAAATGGATTAGTTAAACTGCATTAAATTACTGTGTGAACACGCTCATTCAGAATTAAAGTGAATTCAACTAAAGTGAATTAAGGCCACTTTAATTCTGAATTAGAGTGTCCACACTGGGGTTTAATTCAGTTTAACTAAACCATTTTAAATTCATACCGTTAATTAATTCGGATTAATTTGCCTGAGTGTCTCCATGTAGACAAGCCTTAAACTTATTCATATTGCTCTAAGAATGCATGAGTCCCCAGTCTGAGCAAAGAAGGAATATAACTGCCTCCTTGCTCTTGTTGAAAACACCATACACAAAAGCTTAGCTGACCTCCATGACGCCAGGGTTTTCATTGCACAAAATCCCCCTCTGCAAATGTCTGTCTCCTTTGGATGAGATTCTTTTAAGGCTCTGCTGCAGGTGTATCTAAAGGACTGCAGTGTTGGAGCAAAGTTGCTAATGAATAATGGGAAGCTATATGCTGAAGGCTGACCTGCAGGAGCTCACCAAATTGAATATTTTTTCTTTGGATTTAACACCATTAAACAAAACTATTTGTGTCCAATCACTTGCTTTACCAGAGAATTTATCCTCCTGCTGCTCTATCCAGTCCCATGCAGGCTAATTTAGATAGCATTAATTGGTAATTTCCCAGCTCAAAGCCCTTAATCAAATCAGTAAAGATAGCCACTGCGCTGTGTACTGATTCCTATTCGTGGCCAGAAAATATGATTTGTCATGTCTACCTTGAGAGTGATGGGAGGGGAATAACTAGGCCAACAATGAAAGATGTGCCGACAGCTTAATACAGTGGCAACACAGAATTCTAGATGCGCAGCTCCTAGATGTGACATGTGGTCTTATCCTGCATATCCAGAAGGATTCTTTAAAGACAAGGCTCCAAGAGAGCATAGATCTATTTAAACTAGCAACAGCAGTACTGCCAGCCCCAGGAGTTCGCAAACTTGGCAAAATGTTGCTATTTCCAGAGAGATATTTCCCCTTTGTTAAACGTTCCCAAGTATTATGCCCTATCGTGGACTGGTCATTTGTGCAGATGTGCACAGAGCGACCTGGGATGGCCTCATAACTTCTCAAGGTCTGATGCCTTCCCCAGAGTCCCCCCTGGAGCTGCACACCAGCCCTTACAGGGAACCAGACGCTAAAGCACTATCTAGCCCAGAGCCGTCCCTTGGGTACGGTGAATCAGGGAGACCGCACTGGGCCCCGCGCTTTGGGCAGCCCCGTGGGTGGGGAGGTGAGGCGGGAGGCGGGTGGGAGAGCGGGGTGAGGGGGCGGGAAGAAGCAGGGTGGGGGTGAGGCTTTGGGGGAAGGGGCGGAGTGGGGGCAGGGCCTGGGCAGAGTCAGTGGGGATTACCCACCAGCAGATTAGAAATTTGGCTCCTATGTCCTGGGCCGCACCTCCCCGTAGAGACAGCCCAGATCTAGCCCATTATAAACTCAACATTGTTTCTCAGACTTCAGATTAAACCTGAGAAATCTCTATGTTTTGCAAGCCTGCAAAGATGGGGGGGGGGGGGGGGGGCGGGGAGAGGGGAAGTGCTTTTTTTTGTTTTTTGTTTGGCATTTTGAAAAAAAAAAGTTAAAAAACAAACCCTATGAAGAGAGGCTTCTTCTGCCACTTTCCATCAGAAATCTGACAGCTTTAATTACTGTGCGGAGAAATAATGATGTGAGAAGAGTTGTCAAAAAAGATCTCGTCTCTTTTTTCATGGAAACAACTTTTTGTGCGTGTGTGCTCTCTTGCCCCTGAAGTCCAGGTACGATCTACAGCAGGGTTTCTCGACCTTTTTCTTTCTCAGGCCCCCCGACAATGCTACAAAAATTCCAAGGCCCACCTGTGCCACAACAGTGGATTTTCTGCATATCCCGTAGATTAAAAGCTGTATTAAATGGAGTGTTACACACTTACACACACACACACACAACCTATATTAAAAAGGACAATATAGGCAGAAAAATAAACTGAATATTATTTTTACTCAGCGTGAAACTTGTTGTTGGTGCGGATCAAAAATTCTGTCAAGACATGGGGGTGTCTTTGACAAGCACACGCGCATGCCATGGTCAATGTTCATCCTGGTTCGGTACTTTGTTTTCATTCATGTCATGGCTGAAAATCCAGTTTCCCAGAAGTAGGTGGTCCTAAAGGGGATCGAACCTTTCAGCGCTGCAGAAGAAGCAGTGATGTATTCATCGGAACACTCGCACCAAAATGTCTCAAGCGGCATTTCTGTGAGCCTGGTTCTGAGGGAGTTGTCTGACGAAATGTCAATGAGCTCTGCTAACAATTTTAACGGAACATCTGATGGAAGTTTAGCCTCAATGTTCTCACTGAAGGGGTTTGTGGTCCACATGGGTGTAGCAGCTTGTTCTGTTGTGAGTTCAGGAAAATAAGCATTACATTTGTTCAGCAGACCAGACAGATGCGCTGTTAGCTGAGGTTAATTATGCTATTAATTAATAATGTTTCATTCCAGAATGTAAGAACTCAAACACTGCAGTAGTGTCCCGAACTTTCCAGAGTAGACACGAACTTTCCAGAGTTGTAGTTTTCTTTTGAATGCCTCAATTCTTTCACACTGGGCAGTAACATTAGTGTTCCCACCCTGCATAGTTTTATTAATCTTCTTCATTTCACTGAATATGCCTGCATGGGAATCCAGTTTTGCCAGCCATATGTCATCTTTCAGCAATTTGGCAAATTCAGTTTCTATATCAACTAAGAAATTACGTAACTCTTCCTTGAGATTAAATATAGGAGCAAGCATTCTGCCTCGAGTTAGCCATCTCACCTCTGTATGCATGGATATGTGGATAAATTGGAGAGAGTCCAGCGAAGGGCAACAAAAATGATTAGGGGTCTAGAACACATGACTTATGAGGAGAGGCTGAGGGAGCTGGGATTGTTTAGTCTACAGAAGAGAAGAATGAGGGGGGATTTGATAGCTGCTTTCAACTACCTGAAAGGGGGTTCCAAAGAGGATGGCTCTAGACTGTTCTCAATGGTAGCAGATGACAGAACGAGGAGTAATGGTCTCAAGTTGCAGTGGGGGAGGTTTAGATTGGATATTAGGAAAAACTTTTTCACTAAGAGGGTGGTGAAACACTGGAATGCGTTACCTAGGGAGGTGGTAGAATCTCCTTCCTTAGAGGTTTTTAAGGTCAGGCTTGACAAAGCCCTGGCTGGGATGATTTAACTGGGACTTGGTCCTGCTTTGAGCAGGGGGTTGGACTAGATGACCTTCTGAGGTCCCTTCCAACCCTGATATTCTATGATTCTATGATGAGCAAGGAATGGTCCTCTGTACCCAACTCCTCACAAAGTGCAGCAAAACACCGGGAGTTTGCTGCTCTGGGTTTAATAAAATTAACAAGTGTTACCTCTGTATTCAGAACACTGTGAGGACCTGGTTCAATATCTTTTGCAGCAAGCGCTTCTTGGTGTAAAAAGCGGTGTGTCCAAATAGTGCGAGGTGCAACTGCTTTTATCTTTTGCACAACACCAGCATGCTTTCTGCTCGTTGCTGCGGGCCCATCAGTGCAGACCCCGGTGCAATTAGTCCAGCTGATTTCTGCTGAAATCATAAAATCATCTCATCGTTTGAAAATGTCATCAGACTTTGTTGTTGTCTTGAGCTCTTTGCAAGATGAAAAGTCTTCCTTTATTTCCTTATTCCACATATCCCAAACATAGGCAAGTAAATGGGACATTTTTGAAATGTCTGTGGATTCATCTAGTTGTATGGCAAAATCATTGTCACGCAGCTGATCAAAACACTGAGAAACTATGTCTTCAGGCATAGAAACGATTCATCGTTTGACAGTGTCATTTGATGTTGGTATTTTGGTCAGTACCTTGACCTTCTCCTCTCCAAACACTTCCTTTGTTATTTCAATAGTACATGGCATTATCAAAATCTCAGCAATCGTATGTGATTTTTTTGTTTTAGCCATTTTCTGCACCGCTATGTAGGATGACCTTAAAAGCTTTTTCTCTGCAGTAGTTGTGGATTTCATTACTGCTTTAATATCAAGCAGTTCTTGGCCTCTCGCTCAAAAAATGAACCAAGCTTATCCTTATAGATGTTTTGTCATTAAATGCCTCTGTAATTTGGAGGGTTTCAAACATTTGTTGGACAGTACTTGTGAGCAAATTACACATTGCGGTTGAGGTATATTTCCACTTCCAGAACAAAAAAAATTGAAATTCAAATAGCTGTTTTCGTATTGCCTAAATTTTGCGAAGTTAATAGCAGCTTTATGCTTCTTCCTCACATCACCTCCTTGATGTTCTTCAGCCATTATGGTGGTTGAACTTATTGAGGGAAGTTCGGTATCATTGCTCTGTGAGTTTTGTTCTGAAGCTGATGGTTCAATTAAAAATGTTTCCATATTGGATATTTATTGTGTATACTTACACATTTTCCCCCTGTGCTTCTCCTGCTCCTGTTGAAATAGCTCCAACCAGTAAAGGGAGCTAGCTTACCTTCAAGGCTGGCATGAGACTCACTGAGCCGAAGGCAGAAACCAAGGAGTGAGCCCTCACGTGCAAAGTCTGGGCCAGAAGGCATTAAGTCTGACCTACAGGCTGGGTGACCCCCACCCCAGGGGCTGAGCCAGAAAGCACCCACTTTCCGGGCAGGAAGACAGGACTTGAGCTTCATAGAATCATAGAATATCAGGGTTGGAAGGGACCTCAGGAAGTCATCGAGTTCAACCCCCTGCTCAAAGCAGGACCAATCCCCAACTAAATTATCCCCGCCAGGGCTTTGTCAAGCCTGACCTTAAAAACTTCTAAGGAAGGAGATTCCACCACCTCCCTAGGTAACGCATTCCAGTTTTTCACCACCCTCCTAGTGAAAAAGTTTTTCCTAATATCCAACCTGAATCTCCCCCACTGCAACTTGAGACCCTTACTCCTCGTTCTGTCATCTGGTACTACTGAGAACAGTCTAGATCCATCCTCTTTGGAATCCCCTTTCAGGTAGTTGAAAGCAGCTATCAAACCCCCCTCATTCTTCTCTTCTGCAGACTAAACAATCCCAGTTCCCTCAGCCTCTCCTCTTAAGTCATGTGTTCCAGTCCCCTAATCATTTTTGTTCCCCTCCGCTGGACGTTTTCCAATTTTTCCACATCCTTCTTGTAGTGTGGGGCCCAAAACTGGACACAGTACTCCAGATGAGGCCTCACCAAGGTCGAATAGAGGGAAACAATCACGTCCCTCGATCTGTTGGCAATGCCCCTACTTATACATCCCAAAATGCCATTGGCCTTCTTGGCAACAAGGGCACACTGTTGACTCATATCCAGCTTCTCATCCACTGTAACCCCTAGGTCCTTTTCTGCAGAACTGCTGCCTAGCCATTCGGTCCATTTAAAAGGATTTTAAAACAAGTCTGCACACATATCTATCTTATCTAAAATCTCACCATCCTTTGCTGGTTACCTACACAAGTCTATTTTCTTCTGTCTCTAAGTTTGGTTTCCCAAACATCTCCCCCTTCTGGAGAGAGTGTTTCTTTTTTAAACAGCTATAGTCCTGTAGATCTTCTGGTTCCCAGGTCTTCTTCTGTCCTAGCATTGTCTCTTAACAACTCTCAAGGGTTTGTGGAGAAGTGGCTTATCTTGAGCCTCTCTTTTTTTCCTTCCTTGTTGTTTTTCCTTACAATCCCCTATTAAACTAAACCAGTATATTCATACAATAAACATCCTAATATTCAGGTCAACATACAGTATTCAGAAATTATTACAGAGCAGCTTCAAAGCTGCCACACTAACTGCCTTAAGCCTCACTACCGCATAAGCTTTGTATCCATGACATGAAGGGACCATTTCCAAGGGTACAAGAGAATTTCTGCCTGTGCTTTTGTAATGCTGACAGACCCTGGTAATCGGCGGGCGGGATTGAACCTGGGACCTCTGCAGCTTAGTGCATGAGCCTCTACCACATGAGCTAAAAGCACAGGCGGTTAGCTAACACTGTAGAGCAGACTCAATCTCTCTCTCTCTCTCAGTGGCCTTGGTGCCACTAAATGGAACGGAACACCAGACCCTGGAGGGTATGTGGGTTACACTTCGTCAGGTAGTGTAGGATAGACTGATACTTTTGGTGTCCTGTGTTGCATCACTACAGTTCCCTATAACTGTCCCTTTTGTACAGAGCTCAGCAGCCATTTTGATTTTGGCATTACTGGCACTGCAGGTTGCTGCCCACTCTTTGGATATTAGGAAAAACTTTTTCACTAGGAGGGTGGTGAAGCACTGGAATGCGTTACCTAGGGAGGTGGTAGAATCTCCTTCCTTTGAGGTTTTTAAGGCCTGGCTTGACAAAGCCCTGGCTGGGATGATTTAGTTGGGGATTGGTCCTGCTTTGAGCAGGCGATTGGGTTAGATGACCTCCTGAGATCCCTTCCAACCCAGATATTCTATGATTCACCATTTTAACTGTTTTAATTGGATTCCATGAGGATCTCAGCTTTCATTTTTTAAAAATGATGTTACTAGCCCTCCCTATTGCAGAGAAAAGCCTGAAAACAGAACCCACGTGCACCCTAAAAGCTCAAATCAGAAGCACCCATATTTATTATTTTAAAAAATGTCCTGGTTTAAGGCCAGTCTCATTGTTTTTGCACCTTTGGGGTTGGCAATACTGAGTCTGTCATAGAAGACTCACACAACCTGTGCTCTCCCATGGAGAGTTTACTTTTGTTCTTTTTTTGTGGTTTTCCTTAGCTTAAAATAAAGACCACTATAGTCTGAAAGCACAGATCTCTTTTGACTCCAATGGAGCTATGTCAATTTGCACTTGTTGGGGCTCTAGACACATAACAGTTCAAGCTTTGGCCTCTTTGTTGAGGTTGTCAACAAAGGGCCTCATTAGTGCCAATCAGAATGTGGCTAGCTGCTCACTAGGAACTGGCTTGACACCCACCTAGTCATTTCTCATAGGCCTCGAAACAATTTCAGCTGCTAGCTTCTTTCAATCCCTACTTAATGAGTACTGGATGTGAACGAATGGCAGGCTCTGTCTCACATTACCGGTCCCTCGAGCCAGCTGGTCACCCTTGGAAGAGTTACTTTAAAGAACAGTTGTTTGGGCTGTTAGCAGCATTTCCAAACCAAACCTTGTTTTCTTCCCCCAGCTGTAGTCTAAGAAACTATTTCGCAAGCACAGAAAGGACAGTTACCCTTTTATTCTGGTCCCCTGCCTAATCACCCAGCAGCCCTGTCAAAGTGATATTACACTGTAATTGCATCAGCTGCAGTATTAGCCACTTGCCATAGCTGCTTAATTGCACAATAATTTTGATCAATGCGTAATTCCTATTTTGCTGACTGCTGGGATAACAAAATAAAAACACCGCTTTGAAACTGTGTCATACACATTTCCCAGGACAGGGTATTTGTGTGCGCGCATGTGTTTGCGAGAGAGAGTGCCCATGCTCTGGGTGGATGTCCAATCAGATGTTCTCTGCTTGCAGTTTGAGCCTTCACACCCAAATACTCCCGACCGATTGCCCAGCAGGCCTGGCTGATGGCACTGCACCCCGTCAAGAGCCCTGGCAAACAGACGGGGGGCTAGATGGTGAGTGAGCACAGGCAAGGGGAGAGCACAAGGAATGCATACGTAATGCTCAGTCATCCTCTGAAGCCTTGTGGTCCCTGTATGGAAGGACGCAGAGAAGCTGTTATGGACCACAGTCAGGTGCTGAGTAGAGCAGCATGGACAGAGCTGATGTCACTTTTTGGTCTAGACCGGGAGGAGAGAGGTAAAGCTTAGTGGTCAGAGCAGGTGTCAGAAACCAAGCACCAAAACCAAGGACTAGGATCAGAACCAGAATCAGTAGGCAGAAGACGGAGCCAAGGGTCAAGCTGGAGGGAGGGACTGGAGCAAGCAGGGTAGCAGGTAAGGAGAGGGTCAAGGCATGGACAGGACCAAGTTTGGGTGCCAGGCAGAAACAAAGTAACACAGGAGGAGGCCAATGAGTATTGAGTAACCAGCCAGCAAGCTAGAGCCAGCCTGCTGGCCTCTGCAGTAAATCAGGTGGAGTGGCCTATCAGGCAGCCTGCTGCAGACCAGCTGTACTGATGAGGTTGCCTGGAGACTAGTTCTCCTGCAGGCGCTGATTCCTGACAATGGGTACATATAGTGAAATAGATATTAACAACTATAACACAACACAGAAGTTCAGGACAGGAAGTGAAGGACAAGGCAACAGCTAACTGAAATTTTCCTAGGCAGAATGTCATAACCATTCCTAAAATTTGGCCAGAACATGGAGGTAAATACTTTGTAATAGGCTGGCAGTGTTTGTCTTAACTGCTTATCATGAGATGATCCTGTGGGTGGGGAATGATAAGTGAGTTTTTCTGGCTCCTTGTTGCAATGTGGCTGATTATGGATATTAGGGAAGTGGAGTGGAAATCTAGGGAGGACCTAGCATGTGAGCTAAGCAGTCCTTGGGGAGGAACTCTGAGAACAGCCAAGCTTTGGGAGCACCCTTGGGCTGGTTTGCACATTGTTTCATTTGTATTCCTTTTCTAAATAAAGTCAAATTCCAGGGAGGCAGTTCAGTTCTGACCCACTGCAACTTCGGTGGACTACGTCTGGGGAAAGACACCCACATATCAATGCCTATAAAATGTGCCCATGGAACATTTCAACCTTATCAAACCACTTCTGTTTATTTTTTTAAAACAAAATGTCACACTGACAAGTTCCAACTTCAACAAAAGAGCATTTTCTGACAGAAACGTTCCATCGGAAAATGATCGGCCAGCTTTACTGCTAAGTTTCCTACTACCTTGGTATCAAAGCACAATTAGAAAGTTCTTCCCAAGTGTTGAACTAGCCCAACTCCATGTAAGTGGTGTAGGAATGGATCAAGCCCCTCCTACCCAGTCCCACACCTGTGACTAGGGCGGGCCAGAAAAAAAAATCTGTTTCTTGACAGTTTTTGAGGTTTTGAATTTTGCTCTGATCCTATATTGGAATGGAAAAGGAGACTTAAAAAATATGGGAAGAAGCACAACATCAAGACGCTCCCCAGTGGTTAGAACGCTCATCTGGAATGTGGGAGACCAAAGTTCAAGTCCCAGGTCCGAATCAGGGAGAACAGGGATTTGAAGCTTTGGCTGCCAGTGGAGTAGCCTAACCATCAGGTTATGTGGGACTGTCTCTCCTTTTCTGGCCAGAAATTCCATCCTGGACCTGAAAGCATTTCATTGAAATGGATACATTTCCACAAAAAGTTTTGGTTTTGACAAACTGACATTTTTCAGTGTAAAAATCTTTCATCAAAAATTCCCAGTCAGTTCTGCTTAGGACCAAAGGTGGAATCACAATACTAGGTGTAAGATGGTTGCAGACAATAAAGGCAAATTGTTCAGAAACACTCCATTTGAAATCTGTTTTCTGCAGGTTTCTTAAGACATGACATGCAGCAAAACTAATGGATTCACTATGGAAGTCCTTTTTAATAAGCAAAATGGCTTAAAGGATCTCAACGGGACAGAAAAACAAACACAAGTATTGTATCGCTACCTAGAGAAAATGAACATGTTCTTCCTTCATAGCTGCACGAATATTTACTCTGACACCTACTCAAGGGACAGATTTGATCTCTAGAAAAAGACTAAGAAACTTGATGGAGGATAATAACACAGATTAAACAGAGCAAGAACTAATAATGCTGACAGTTAAAATGAAAGTTTCTTTTAAGCCAAGTTACCTGAACTGGAGAAACTTCCCTCTGAGAGACACCAGCATGAGTGGAAAAGGAAGCCCTTTATGTCCATGGTTTCACTTAGCAGGATTTTAGTTATCAGGATGGGTTAATGTGGCAGGGAATCAATATAATGACTTCCTGGAAGATCATTTTCTTTACAACAAAAACAACAAAAGAGAAATGTACTATACATTAAAATGCATGTATCATGACTCTTCAACTCAGATGCTGAGTAGGTGACATTTTCTCACCACTCTATTTCTCTTCCGGAAATCTCATCCTCCCTTGGCTTTTGTGATTCTCTCCTGGTTCTACTCCTACCTGTCCATTTGTTCCTTCAGTGGATCCTCCTCATCACCCCTCCAACTTCTGGTGGGCATCTGTGACCAGGTGTACGAGGCATTCACTGTCCCCTGTGAGAGGCGCCACCATTTTGGCACATGCTGCCCTAAGAAGAGGTCCTGCTTGAAGAGAAAAGCAGTGAGTTCAGAGAGGAAGAGTCACTGCAACACCATATCGATGACACAAAGGGGTGCACTGGTGTTGAATGCACACTATAACAGGATCCTACTGGACTCTGCCCTGGGCTGCTCCTCCCTCCTGACAGATCCTTTATCTGGGTTTTCCCATCCGTTCTTACAGCTTCCTCTGACATCTTTAGACTGATGACTCACAAACCTTCCTCTCCACTCTGGACCTGTCTCCCACCATCCAACCCTTCATCTCAGCCTCTTTTTATGACATCTCCTTGTCAATGTCTAGCTTAATATGGCCAATCTGAGGTCTTGATCTTTCTCCCAATGGCGTCTCTTAATCCTTTCCTCTTTCTCCATGAACATCACTACCATCCTCCCAACCACTTAAACCCAGAATCTGGGTGTCACTTCAACACAATTCTCTCCCTAAAGCTATAGACGCAGGCCATGTTCAAATCTCATCCTCTCACCTCTTCTCTACTGTAAGTAGAGTTGGTTGAAAAAACTTTCAACACAATTGTTTATGATCAGAAAATGAAATGCTGTTGAAACTGAAACTTTTCATGGAACACGTCAATTCCAGTGACATTTTTGCTGGGAAAGTGTTGAAATGAATCTTCTCAGCTTTCTCGTTTCATTTTGAGAAATTTGAAACATTTAATTTTAACGTTCTCAATGTCTTTCATATCATTTCGACTTTTATATTCTATTGAGATATGAGTTTAACATTGTATACATTTAAATTATTTATATATAATATAAGTATATAATATTTTACATTATATTTTGATGTTACCAAAACAAAAGTTTTTACCTGATGAAAATGAAAGGATTCAGTGTTACCAGAACAAAACATTTGTGACATTTGCAGATCAATTTTTTTTTTTGAATTTCCATTCAATGGAAAATTTCCAAATTTGGATTTTTTGTTCTGATTTGTAGTGAAAAATTTCAAAAGGTCAGAATTTTCCATGGAATAGCAATCCCCCTTTCCAGCCAGCATTAGTGATAACCTCGTAGCCTCTGACCTAGTATGCAGCTACTTGGCCCCTTCGACTTCATTCACAACAATTCCGTTCAGTTCATCTTCCTGGCTCCTTGCTCAGACCCCCCCGCCCTTCTTTGAATCTTTACACGTGCTCCTTCTCCTCCACCGCATCGAACACGAGCTTTTCCTTGCCATCGTTATGACTCTTCACAACATGGTCTGTCACACCTAACTGCTTTCTTAACCCTTCCGCCCTCTTCCTTCTGACTGCATTCTCTGGCCTTATTGCCCAACACTCAGGGCTTTGTCTATACTTTCGGCTAAATCAGCACTGCTGTGATCAATGCAGCAAAGACTTATCCTTCTTTTAAATTACTCCTCAAGATGCACTTCTGACTCAGTGCCTGCGGAACCCTGCCAGCTGAAAATGGCTAGGCAGGGGATGAGCTGTGATTGCTGCTCACCATGGACCACTTGCCTTTTTCTCTGTTAACCTCAGCCTCTCTGCTTTTTTTTCACCCACCTCATCAGTCTTGTAAATAAGCCAAACATCTGAGCTCTTTGGGGGCAGAGGCTGTCTTTTTATTTCATGTCTGCACAGCGCCTAACACAACAAAGTCCCCATTTATAATAGGGGCTTCTAGGCACTTAATAAACAAATTTATAATAATTACACCTACAATTGTTAAAAGACCACACAGGACACGCCCACTGCACCCTGGCTCCTTGCCAGGTCGGTCTCCCATCTCTCCACCTCTTACTGCCCAACCCACTGGTTCCGACTCCCAATCTCTTTACCCAGCTAGCCTCTGTCTCCTCGTCTTATCTCAGGCTGTGCTCTGAACTCTGCTCCCAGGCAATCCCCTCAACATTATTTCTGTTCCTGGCTCGTAGTCCCAGTCTTATTCCCTAGCCATTCCCAGACTCACCCCAGCTCCCAGGTTCCCTCTTCTCACTCCAGCACTTTGTCCCAATATACACATGTCACTCCGCCGCAGCCAAGACCAGCTCTTGTCCCCTCTGCGTTCAGTCCAAGCAAAGTCCAGTTTCTTCAGCGGGAACTGAAATTGCAGGGGAAAGTCCTGTTCAGCCCCCCTGTAGCACCAGACTGGTGCGTGCTCAGTATGGACAGAATTTTTGGCTAATTAGGCTGTGACACACTTGCAAATATCTACTAAGTTTGTGCAAATTGCAATTTTTCAAAAGCTTATTGCATGGCTAAATTGCACGGGCAAATTTTCCCAGCGATAGCAGAAGGCACATGCCTGATGCAAGGAGCACCCCCCTGCCACATTTCAAGTCCCTGCTCCAGATCATGGGAGTGCTGGAGCTTCTAAAAGAAAAGGTCACCAGAATTCTTGGACGTGGGCAAAGCAGCATTGGTTCCCTAGCCTCGTTCTCAGAAACAGTTGAAACATTTTGGTTGAAAGTGTCTCAAAAAAAGCAGCCTGAGGCAGACACCCAGAATGGGACATTTTAGCCCAAATGGCTAAAGTCTGTCAAAGTTATAAGGAACTGTAAGTGGGTTCGTAGGAAACCTTAATAATATGGTGCCACCAGCCTCGCCTATAATAATACGGATACAGATTCTAAAACATTTGCTGTGCTGAGAATTATACATAGTCAGAGCCATGGTGCAACAACTCCATTATCCTGCCTCTAGCACAGGCCAACAGCTGAAAATTTGGGGGAAGGCAAAACCCTCATAATGCACCTAGCTGATTGCGCAATGCTGGAATTTGGAAGAAAAATTTCATTCTGTCTCCTGCAGTATCAGCCTTTGCTCTATATAATATATCGTTCGTGCATGTGTGATATGTATGTAGTTGACTATATATGTATTGAAGATATATGCATGTTAAGATCCATAAAGTTACCAGTCCAATAAATAAATAAATCCACCGAAATACAAATTCACAATGGGCAGAGTTTTCAAGAGAGAACATGATTTAGTGATTTACAAGTATTGAAAGTCAATGGGACTCAAGTCACTTTAGTGCTTTTGAAGATCGTACCCAATGTGTTTTAGATTTCATATTTCTGTTTCTCATTTTTCTGGCCATTTTGACACCGTATTTGTTGTGGTCTTCAGCAAGTGTGTTGCATTTTCAGCCTGCTTCCTCGGGGAAATGAAATCAGCCTGATTCAGTAGTTCCAAAATAGGTAGCACCTTTTATAATGAGCCCGTCTGTGCTGTTGATTCCCATCCCCGTTCCTAGGGGATCTCAGTGGCTGTTGTCCATGCTGTATTCCCAGGGGGCTGGAGTGTGGGTCAGAGTGGGAGCAAAGAAGCACTATGAGTACTCATCTGGAGTTCTGTGTCCAGTTTTGGGACCCACACTACAAGAAGGATGCAGGAAAATTGGAGAGAGTCCAGTGGAGGGCAACAAAAATTATTAGAGGGCTGAGGCACATGACTTACGAGGAGAAGCTGAGGGAACTGGGATTGTTTAGTCTGCAGAAGAGAAGAATGAGGGGGGATTTGACAGCAGCCTTCAGCTACCTGAAAGGGGGTTCCAAAGAGGATGGCTCTAGACTGTTCTCAGTGATAGCAGATGACAGAACAAGGAGTAATGGCTTTAAGTTGCAGTGGGGGAGGTTTAGATTGGATATTAGGAAAAACTTTTTCACTAGGCCCTGGTCTACCCTGGGGGAAGGATCAATCTAAGTTACGCAACTTTAGCTATGTGAATAATGTAGCTAAAGTCGATGTACTTAGATCTACTCACCACGGTGTCTTCACTACTGTGAGTCGACTGCTGCCACTCCCCTGTCAACTCTGCCTGTGCCTCTCACAGCGCTGGAGTACAGGAGTCAACGGAAGAGCGTTCGGGGATCTATTTATCGCATCTAGACTAGACGCGATAAATCGACCCACGCTGAATCGATCGCTGCCCACTGATCTGGCGGGTAGTGTAGACATACCCTAGGAGGGTGGTGAAGCACTGGAATGCATTACCTAGGGAGGTGGTGGATTCTCCTTCCTTAGAGGTTTTTAAGGTCAGGCTTGACAAAGTCCTGGCTGGGATGATTTAGTTGAGGATTGGTCCTGCTTTGAGCAGGGGGTTGGACTAGATGACCTCCTGAGGTCCCTTCCAACCCTGATAGTCTATGATTCTATGAGTATGTCCTTGTATCTCTAGTAGATTCCATTTATCCACAGGATTTGGATCCAGACATATGGCTTCTTTGTTGGGTTATAAACCCTGATCCCCTAACTCCTCTGCAGACAGAAGAATTTGAAGAAAACCCCAGAGGGCGAACTCTGTAGAGTTTTTCCTCTCCTAAGCCTCCTCCTTTGGGATTTCCCTTGGGAATATGTAATCTGACCTCGACAGTTTACATCTCCAATTATTATCTGAGGAGCATCCCTATCCATCAGTTTATGCACATCACTCCCATTAAGTTTAACAACTTACCAGCCCAGAAAAGCTATGCAACCTTAGCCATGCCTTAAGTAAACAACTCAGGAACCCTCCACCACCCCACTCCTTAGAGAAGCATGAGTGTAATTGTTCAGCCTTGGATAGTTCCAGTAACCGACAAAAATAGACAATTTGCAGGATTTCAAGGAAACAATGGAAAGAATGAGAGGCCTAATGACAGCAGCCTCATTTCTCAGCCCAGAGAAGTGAAATCAGCATCATTTTCCCATATTCAAAGTTGGGAAACATGAGTCCAATTTTCATCCTTTCATCAGTAGCAATCATTTGGTGTTTCCCATTCCTTAATTGTGCCTTTGTTTCTGCAACGAGGGGAAGTCATTATAATTTTGATCTGTTGGCTAAATTCTCAACGCATCTGCAGAGCGTCTCACCGTGGGGGGCGGATGCTCTGGATTTCCTGCCCATTCTCAGTCTAGTGAATAGGAGGAATTTCCCACAGTCAAAGCTGTTTGTCTCTGGATCTGCCGAGCGAGCTAGGTAACATTGCTTCTCAGAGAACAGTACTCGCTGGTCGTCTGGTGGGAATGCTTTAACACTGGCCATGCTGGAATCTGAAAGAGTGACTGATATGTACAAATATCAGGGGGTAGCTGTGTTAGTCTGTATCCACAAAAACAACAAGGAGTCCGGTGGCACCCTAAAGACTACTAGATTTATTTGAGCATAAGCTTCCGTGGGTAAAAACCTCACTTCTTCAGATGCATGGAGTGAAAGTTACAGATGCAGACATAAATATGAAGAGAAGGGAGTTACCTCACAAGTGGAGAACTAGTGCTGACAGTGTTGATATGTACAGTTTAACTGATTGCTGGGTCCATCTTGGTGAAATGAAAACCTCAGTTAGTCGGGAATTTTTTGATGGAACTTTGCCGAGTTGTTGAAGTGAAACCCTTTTGTGAAAACGTATTGGTTTGGACAAAATTTTCATCAGGATGCAATTTCTGGAGAAAGAATGAGCACCTAGAATAGCCAATAGTCCAGTGTTTATAGCACTCATCAGGGATGTAGATGACCCATTTCATCTGCCTGATTGAAAGCAGCCATTTGAACCTGTCTTTTATGTCCCAGTTGAGTGCTATAAACACTAGGCTATAGAGTCAGTGACTCTCTCTTTAGCCCAATGAATATTTAATTATATATACAAAGTAGAACAGCTCCAATAGGAGAGATTGACTCTCTAGTCCAACGGTGAGGGCACTCACCTCGGATATGGGCCATCCAGAGCAGAGAATTGACCCTGAGTCTACCTACATCACAAATAAGTGTCCTAGCTATTGGCTATTCTGTTGTGGTGCTTGGTTTTTTTCTCTTTTTTTTCATGAAAATTGTTGAAAGGTCTTGGTTTCGGTCTGATGTGGAACAAAAACAAATTCCAAAATCTTGACATTTTTTGTGAAATGGAATTCTTATTTCCTGGCCACCCCTCATAACAACTAAATCTTGGGACTTTGAGAGCCTCCTACAGTTATTTAACCGCAAAGAAAGGCCATGTTTACACTACAGCCTTTTCTCGACACAAGTTGCATCAGCATAAAGCCGCTGCAGTTAATATAGCATTTGTGCACATGTATACTTGGCTCCCTGCATCTGCGCTGCACGTACTCAGGAGGAGTCCTTGTGTTGATGCACGGTGTGGTGGGTGCACACTGGGTAGGTATCCCAGTGTGCAACCCTCTACGGTCCATTGCCCTTTTGGAAAGTTCTAGCAAGGCATGGTGGGGCAGAAATGAGTCACACAGGATGACCGTGAACAAGTGGTCAACTTCCCAACATTCACCATCCAACCATCTCCATCCCATAATATCATAGAATCATAGACTATCAGGGTTGGAAGGGACCTCAGGAGGTCATCTAGTCCAACCCCCTGCTCAAAGCAGGACCAGTCCCCAACTAAATCATCCCAGCCAGGGATTTGTCAAGCCTGACCTTAAAAACCTCAAAGGCCTAGAGGGGAATGATCACGTCCCTCGATCTGCTGGTAATGCCCCTACTTATACAGCCCAAAATGCCATTAGCCTTCTTGGCAACAAGAGCACACTGTTGACTCATATCCAGCTTCTTGTCCACTGCAACCCCTAGGTCCTTTTCTGCAGAACTGCTGCCTAGCTATTCGTACCCTAGTCTGTAGCAGTGCATGGGATTCTTCTGTCCTAAGTGCAGGACTCTGCACTTGTCCTTGTTGAACCCCATCAGATTTCTTTTGGTCCAATCCTCTAATTTCTCTAGGTCCCTCTGTATCCTACCCCTATCCTCCAGCATATCTACCACTCCTCCCAGTTTAGTGTCATCTGCAAACTTGCTGAGGGTGCAATCCACACCATCCTCCAGATCATTAATAAAGATATTGAACAAAACCGCCCCAGGACCGACCTTTGGGGCAGTCCGCTTGATACCAGCTTCTAGCTAGACATGGAGCCATTGATCACTACCCGTTGAGCCCGATGATCTAGCCAGTTTTCTATCCACTTTATAGTCCATTCATCCAGCCCACACTTCTTTAACTTGCTGGCAAGAATACTGGGAGACCGTATCAAAAGCTTTGCTAAAGTCAAGGAATAACAGGTCCACTGCTTTCCTCTCATCCACAGAGCCAGTTATCTCGTCATAGAAGGCAATCAGATTAGTCAGGCATGACTTGCCCTTGTTGAATCCATGCGAACTGTTCCTGATCACTTTCCTCTCCTCTAAGTGTTTCAAAATTGATTCCTTGAGGACCTGCTGCATGATTTTTCCAGGGACTTAGGTAAGGCTGACCCACCTGTAGTTCCCAGGATCCTCCTTCTTCCCTTTTTTAAAGATGGGCACTACATTAGCCTTTTTCCAGTCATCTGGGACCTCCCCCGTTCTCCATGAGTGTTCAGAGATAATGGCCAATGGCTCTGCAATCAATCCACCAACTCCTTTAGCACTCTCGGATGCAGCGCATCCGGACCCATGGATTTGTGCTCGTCCAGCTTTTCTAAACAGTCCTGAACCACTTCTTTCTCCACAGAGGGCTGGTCACCTCCTCCCCATGCTGTGCTGCCCAGTGCAGTAGTCTGGGAGCTGATCTTGCTAGTGAAGACAGAGGCAAAAAAAGCATTGAGTACATTAGCTTTTTCCACATCTTCTGTCACTAGTGTAACCCTTCTGCCCATCAGAGTTGGCAGCAACAAGGGCCGGGTTCAATATCTAGGGGATCCATTCCAATAACACAATGAAAACCGGCTCGAGCCCCCACCCAGTGACCTGGGACAAATATATACCACCCCCGCTGGGCTCCTCCAAGAGGCAATACTTCCCCTCTCGCAAGCACATAGTCTGAGTATAGAAAAAAGCCTTTTAATAACAGAGAGAAACAATGTGGCATTATGTTGGGGAAACACGACCAACAGGATTGATAACACAACCCATGAGCAAAAAACCCACCCCAAGCAAATTGGGGCATGCCCTTTCCCTTTGGTTCTTGAGTCCAGCAACCCCAAATCACCCAAAGTCCCAAAAGTCCAGTGACCCAAAAGTCTCTGTCCCTGGTCAGGGCAGCCCCAGAATTTGAAAGTTTATAGTTTATCTGCAGAGCTTTACCTCCCTACCTGGGTGGAGATGGGGGTGGAGAGAGAGGTAAGGGGCACCTTACATGATCTGAAGCTGACCGCCCCGCAGCTCCATAGGCCTTCGCTCCACTCCGCTCCACCAGCTGCCCCATGAACTGCTTCACTCGGCTCTGCTCTGCGTCCCACAAGCAGCTCCCGCCGTCCCACGAATTGCTCCGCTCCACGTCCCACAAGCAGCTCCCGCCGTCCTATGAACTGCTCCACCAGCCTGTCCACAAGGCACTCCAGCCATCCCGCAAACTGCTCCACATTATGTCTTCAGGCTCCCCCACTACTTAACACAACGGTCAGTGATTTCAGCTCTTAGTCAGTTCAGCTCTTTGGAGAATTCAGCTTGTAGTACGTGAGCCTCAGTGCTGGTGCACCATTAGCCCAAAGTGAGCTCAGCAGCCTGTAACTAGACTCCTAATAGAATCAAAATCAGCTCTGATATTCCACAGTGGAGAGAGGAGGAAGTGCAATTAGCATGTAAGGCCCTCACCAAGGGCCCCATGCCACCAAGTATTAGTACTTGTCCCAAGCCTCTCTCAATTCACATAGTTTTGGAACCCATGACCCTTGCCTATCGAGTGCTACTTAGTTGATGGCGAGTCCCTCCATCATAACAAAAGGCCAAGTACAGTTCCAAGCACAGTTCCCATAATCAGGGTAATAATTTATTCTTCCTGCCCCAATAACAGAGACACTGGGGATCCCACAGCAGCCAAAGTGACCATTTGGGCAGTTATGGCCTCATTCTAGGCGGGGTGGATGTGCCTATGCAAATGAGATTGGCCCCTGAAGTTCTTTTCCACAACTTGCCACACCTCACCACCAGATGTCAGGGTGGAGCTCATCCTGACACTGCTTACATCCTCCCCCCAGCCGAGAATTTGTCATCCCGACAAATCACACTCCCTTTATACTAACTCATTGGTTTCCTCCAAAGGGCCTCAGGAAGCCCACTTTAGCTTCCACAAGCCTATGTGCTATATGTATTGGCTCCTCACTAGTCACCCCAGGTGCATCATAAGTTAACCGTTTTACTCGTCTTATCACCCTGTCTCGTCTATTGAGAATCTCTGTTGCTGAGGTAGGGGGAACATCCTCTTGAGTGATGGATGGAGAGGCTTCCTTTGAGGGTCCCTTGGCTACTGGCGTAGGCCCCTGCACTCCTAGTTGTAACGCTGGAGGGTCCAAGGTGCCCAGGACATACTCTACCTGTGTGTCTCCACTGTCCAATAACCTGTTGTTGTCTGTCCACACCTGGAACTGAGCACCATAAAAGTAGTCTTGAAATTTTTTAGTGATGGCCCATTTTAAGGCCAAGAATTCCAGCTTGTGGGTGGGATAGCGAGTTTCACTATCAGACAATCCTTGGCTGGCAAAGGCTACAGGTTTACGTTTGCCTTCCACTTCCTGGTACAGGACTGCTCCCAGACCCTCCAAACTGGCATCAGTATGCAGGATAAATGGTTTGCTTGGGTCAGCAAAAACTAGGACTGGAGCATGGGTTAGGCAAGTAATGATTTCTTGAAAAGCCCTTTTACATCTCTTATTCCACCGTGGCCCAAATGGTTCAAAGGGGCCATAATGTCTCTGCACAGGAGGCTTTGGGGACCTTCCCTTATTCTTGGTCTTGATTTGTTTTTGCTGGACTAATCTCCCCTGGTAAGATCGTTCAGAGGCTTTACAATCGTATCATAGTTTTTCACAAATCTGCGGTAGTAGCCACTAAATCCAAGAAAGGTCTTGAGTTCTCTGTAGTTACTTGGATGTGGCCACGTAGTGAGTGCTTCTATTTTATCAGGATCAGTACTCACACCCTCTTGGGACACGATGTGACCCACATACTTCACTGAGGTTCTGCAGAACTGGCATTTGTCAATTGAAAGCTTCAGACCATAATCCTCCAACCTATTAAGCACTTTAAGAAGTCTTTCTTCATGCTCCTCTAAGGTTCTTTCAAACACAATCAGGTCATCCAAATAAACTAACACTTGCAGTAAATTTATGTCTCCCACAACTTTCTCCATGAGACGTTGAAAGGTGGCAGGTGCTCCAGAAATCCCTTGGGGCATGCGTTCGAACTGATAAAACCCTAATGGGCAGATGAAGGCTGTCTTCTCCTTATCTTCTTCTCCCAGAGGGATCTGATAGTATCCACTTCGAAGATCCAACACAGAGAACCACTGGCTTCCTAGCAAACAGTCTAAAGCATCTTGCACTCGAGGCATAGTGTACTGGTTGACCACAGTACGGCTGTTTAGGGTGCGGTAGTCAATACACATCCGGATTTTCCCATTCTTTTTACGGACTACCACAATGGGTGAGGAGGTATGGGCTGCGGGACTCTGTAATGATGTCATTCGCAGCCAGCTCCTGAAGATGATGTCACACATCTTCCATCTCAGAGAGAGCAATCTTCCTAGATCTCTCCCTGAAAGGTCGAGAGTCATGTAGTCTGATATTGTGCTCTACTCCTTTTGCACATCCCACTCATGCAGTAAGAACACCTTGGATCTTTCACAAAGTTTCTTCCTCAGGCGATCTTTCCAGTCCTTGGACACTGGTGAATCTCCAAAGTCAAACTTTGCTGGGTCTACTGTCGGAACTTGAGTTTCACACTGGGGTTTTACAATCGACTCAGGCTCAAAGAGGTCTGGTATCTTTTGTCCTTGATCCACAACAACATCACGACTTGTTTCATTAGCAATCAGTATAGTCACCCTTTCCTGGGCTTCAGCAGGTAGGGTTATGACTTCACTGGGGACCAGCACTCCTTCAGGGAGCTCTTCTCCCATCGGCTGCTCTATCATTGCTAACGTCCGTTTACTGCCTTTTAGCCAGGTACTTATGACAAGCACTTTTTGCTCCGTCCTTGCAGGCACTACTAAGGGGGTCGTGCCCGCATACTTCAGTGCCCCACGCGGTAGCTCAGATGTGTCCCTTTTAGCGCTCTCAATTTTTCTATAGGCTTCAGCACAAAGCGTATGGATCATCAGGGTATTCAGGTACTGGTCCCCAGCCAGCCTTCTGCAGTAATCCACAACTACCTTGAAGAGACTGGAGTTGGTCCCCATCAGCACAGACACATCAGAGGTTCCTTTAGGGTCAGGGCATATTAAAGCAGCTGTGTCTACCTCTTCTCTTACCCCAGCAACCTCCTTTGGGAATTCCAAGTGCACTATGACATAACCTTGGTAGGCGTATTCATCCATGTTGAGGCCACACAGGCCAAGGCCAGTCAGTGGCTGTATAGGCAGGTGCCTAAGCATCTGTTGGTAGAATGACTGAAATATAATAGTCACTTGAGATCCAGTGTCAAGCACTGCTTTACACTCCACCCCTTCAATCCTCACTGTGACCTCTGCTCAAGGCCCTATCAGTCCTGCGGGGATCCCAGCTGGACAGTCTTTTCTGGGGGAATCTTCAAATCCTGCAGACCTGGGGGGTCCCCGTCCCCAGACCCTCTGGCAGCTACCGGATCTCTCCCAACTGATCCTCAGCTTTCCATACACTAAGGAGGGGTTTTCTTTATTACGGCACTTGGCAGCACTGTGTCCATCCTGACCACATCGGTAGCAGAAGAATTGACCTTTCCCCCTTCGCCTGGGTGGGATGGTGGCTCTAAGTGCGGGCTTCTCAATCGCCACAGTTTGAGGCTTCTCATTCCTGGAAGTTTTAACTCTGTCAACGGTACTTTGCAGCTCAGCTATCCGTTCCCTCAAGACCTGCATTTGTTGGGCAAGTTCCTCTCTGGTGCTCACCATCAGTACACTGGCCCTTTGCAGTGGTGTTGTGCTGGCTGGATCCGATGTTTGGGCTTCCCAAAACTCACTGGCAGCCTGCCTTTTTTCCTTCTCTCTGACCTCTTTTATCAGCTGGGAGTAACTTGGGGGATGTTCCCGTCGTTCTCTTAGCTGGAGATGAAGTAGAATCGGGTTCTGATACTGAGTTCCTTTTACAATTTGAGCCAGTCTGGTCTGATCCATCTGCTCAGCAGTCACTGCCCCCTCATGACAGCTCTCTGAAGCAGTCTCTCCAGTCTCTGTATGTAGGCTGAAGCCTTCTCACCCTTTTGCTGTTGGGAATTAAGGAACTTACAGTAGCTGTCTTCAGGGCCCTCTACGCTCCCAAAGGTGTGTTCAAGGGCCTTTAGGCAGTCCTTCACACTGACCCCAGGGTCAATGAGCTTCAGGGTGCGAATCACATCTAATGCTGGGCCGCCAAGGCTCTCTATGAGGCATCTTCGCTTTTCTGCATCTGGTACGGCCCACGCTTGCAGTATTTCAGTGGTATGCTCTAACCAGTGTTCAAACTCCTTCTCCCCAGCAAATAATCTTAACTTACAACAAGAGTTTGACGCAGCATGGGACAGCACAACCTTTTCCAATGTTTGCCCCAGAGCTTTTGTCCAATCATCAGCGGAGGCTGCAGCCTCTGAGCTAGAAGCTGCTGAGCCAGGGCCCAACAAACCTGACATATTAGCCATTATACAAACAGTAATTTCCTCAAAATATAAGCACAAACAAACAAAATATAAATTGTTTCCCAATGTAGTGGATCACTCAACAGGTGCTTGCGAGGGGTACTGACCCAGGTATCCAGGACGAGACCCCAATAACAGAGACACTGGGGATCCCACAGCAGCCAAAGTGACCATTTAGGCAGCTATGGTCTCATTCTAGGCAGGGTGGGTGTGCCTATGCAAATGAGATCGGCCCCTGAAGTTCTTTTCCACAACTTGCCACACCTCACCACCAGATGTCAGGGTGGAGCTCATCCTGACACTGCTTACACTAGGTTGCCTCCCTCATTCAGTAAGGGGCCCACACTTTCCTTGACTTTCTTCTTGTTGCTAACATACCTGAAGAAACCCTTCTTGTTACTCTTAACATCTCTTGCTAGCTGCAACTCCAGGTGTGATTTGGCCTTCCTGATTTCACTCCTGCATGCCCGAGCAATATTTTTATACTCTTCCCTGGTCATTTGTCCAATCTTCCACTTCTTTTTTGTGTTTAAGATCAGCAAGGATTTCACTGTTCAATCAAGCTGGTTGCCTGCCATAGTTACTATTCTTTCTACACATTGGGATGGTTTGTCCCTGTAACCTCAATAAGAATTTTTTAAAATACAGCCAGCTCTCTTGGACTCCTTTCTCCCTCGTGTTATTCTCCCAGGGGATCCTGCCCATCAGTTCCCTGAGGGAGTCAAAGTCTGCTTTTCTGAAGTCCAGGGTCCGTATTCTGCTGCTCTCCTTTCTTCCTTGTGTCAGGATCCTGAACTCGGCCATCTCATGGTCACTGCATCCCAGGTTCCCATCCACTTTTTCTTCCCCTACTAATTCTTCTCAGTTTGTGAGCAGCCAGTCAAGAAGAGCTCTTCCCCTAGTTGGTTCCTCCAGCACTTGCACCAGGAAATTGTCCCCTACACCTTCCAAAAACTTCCTGGATTGTCTGTGTACCGCTGTATTGCTCTCCCAGCAGATGTCAGGGTGATTGAAGTCTCCCATGAGAACCAGGGCCTGCGATCTAGTAACTTCCGTTAGGTTTCAGAGTAACAGCCATGTTAGTCTGTATTTGCAAAAAGAAAAGGAGTACTTGTGGCACCTTAGAGACTAACCAATTTATTTGAGCATAAGCTTTTGTGAGCTACAGCTCACTTCATCGGATGCATACTGTGGAAAGTACAGAAGATCTTTTTATACACACAAAGCATGAAAAAATGGGTGTTTACCAGTACAAAAGGTTTTCTCTCCCCCCACCCCACTCTCCTGCTGGTAATAGCTTATGTAAAGTGATCACTCTCCTTACAAAGTGTATGATAATCAAGGTGGGCCATTTCCAGCACAAATCCAGGTTTTCTCCCCACCTCCCCCCCCACCCCACTCGGAAGAAAGCCTCGTCCACCTCACCCCCCTGGTCTGGGGGTCTAGAGCAGACTCCCACCATGACATCACCCTTGTTGCTCACACTTCTAAACTTAATCCAGAGACACTCAGGTTTTTCTGCAGTTTCATACTGGAGCTCTGAGCAGTCATACTTCTCACTTACATATATATCACATAATTTTTGAGCCATTAGTATAAATCCCATGAACCCACATGGCCATCCCCACCATCGACCATCTCTGTCAGAAACATGGAGTCGGCACAGCACTGCACTATTGTCATAAGCATTGCACGCACAGGATCTATAGCTTTCCCCCCCCACCCAGTTATGAATTGCACAAACTTGGTTTTAGTATAAACAAAAACCAAGTTTATTAACTGCAAAAGGTAAATTTTAAGTGACTATAAGGGATAGTAAACAGAACAAAGCAGATTACTGAGCAAATAAAACAACACACTCAAACTAGGCTTAAAAAAATTGGCTACAAATTACAATTTCTCACCCTAAATGTTGTTTTATGCAGGTTGCAGAGTTTCTTGAAGGTAAACTGCACTGCTTGCAGCTTAAATCTCCAGGTATTCCTTTCACAGGCTAGACCTTTCTCGCCTGGGCTCAGTAGATGTCCATGTTTCTAAAGTGAACCCATAGCTGTGCTTGCACAGACTCTTCTCCCTACAGATTCAGGAGATACAATATCTCCTGTCTACTCCAAGCCAGAGTACATCTGGAGCATGTAGCCAGCATGATCAGCTGGGCAGTTGCACACAACACTGGAGAGCGGCTAGGCGTGCTCAGCAAGCTGGACAATCAGGAAAAGGTATTTCAAAAATTCATGGGGCTTTAAAGGAGAAGGGGTCCTTTCATTCTCTGTGACCCTTGGGCAGTGGAGTTCACAACTGTGACCAGAGTGGTCAGTGTTGGGCACTGTGGGACAGCTGCTGGAGGACTGTTAGGATTGACAAAATTAAAGAAGTGTCTACACTCACGCTGCATTGCCCTCATCGAGCATGGCTCAATGCCACTTGGGTGGTGGTGTTCTGTGTTGCTGTAATGGGGCACTCACATTGGTAGGAGACAAATGTAAGATCAGAAACATGCACAGCTAGGTCAACACAAGGCAGCTTACATTGACCTCACTTTGTAGTATAGATCAGGCCCAAGACATTTATCTCCTGTTATGTTCATGTATCTATTACATAAATCATGTCAAACCAACCTGATAGCTTTCTTTGACAGGGTAACGAGCCTTGTGGATAGGGGGAAGCGGTAGATGTGGTAGATCTTGACTTTAATAAGGCTTTTGATACTGTCTCACATGACTTCTCATAAACAAACGCGGAAAATACAACCTAGGTGGAGCTATTATAAGGTTGGTACAGAAATGGTTGGAAAACCATTCCCAGAGAGTAGATATTAGTAATTCACAGTCATGCTGGAAAGGCATATTGAGTGGGGTCCTGCAGGAATCAGTTCTGGGTCTGGTTCTAGTCAACATCTTCAAAAATGATTCAGATAATGGCATAGAGAGTGTACTTATAAAGTTTGCAGATGATGCCAAGCTGGGAGGGGTTGCAAGTGCTTTGGAGGATAGGATTAAAATTCAAAATGATCTGGACAACGTAGAGAAATGGTCTGAAGTAAAGAGAATGAAATTTAATAAGGACAAGTGCAAAGTGCTCCACTTAGGAAGGAACAATCAGTTGCACACATACAAAATGGGAAATAACTGCCTCGGAAGGAGTACTACAAAAAGGGATCTGGGGATTCTAGTGGATCACAAGTGTATGGTTTTGTTCCGTCTTCCTGATTGGGGGTGGGTGGTTTTGAAATGGTAATAGCTTTCATTAGGAGTTCAAAGCATCAAACGCTCCCTAGCATACTCTCGCTCGCTGCACGCCTTTCATTTGTTCTCTAGCCCTGGGATATAAAAGAGAGTTATCTGTGAGAAAATGCAATGCTGGCCTATAGGACGTGGCTTAGCAGGTTGGATCTCACACACTGATCTTGCCGTCTGATATTCTCCACAGGATATTGCAAATATTTCCTTCAGGGTTTTTAATATACTGTAATGTCTCATATGTGGGTTTTTTTCCTCTTTATGAAGCTTGCCTGCATGTTCTCTCATCTCAGCAACTTGCACTGAAACTTCAGCCAGGAGGGGAAAGTCATTTGCATTCATTTGTTTTTAAAACAATAACTAAAATTAGTTTCATGCTATTTTAAGTTTGTGAGCCTAGTTTCAACAAGGAACCCACCACAACCACCAATTTTACAGGCAATACTTCTCACCTGCAATTACTCGTGTGCATGTAATAACCCCCAGTTCAGATCACCATCAGACTTTGAATCTGGGAACTTCAGGTCTTAAGCACAGGCTGCAATCAGTGATGCTAAAGTAGCAACCCACTTCCTGCCCCAGTACCTTGTTATCCTGTAGTGGACCAGTCATTAGTGGGGGGCGTGCCACGTGCTTTGCTAGTCTGGGTTCTAAGCACAATCAGCCAGGGTAGATGTGTAAGTACGAACATTTGCACCTGCAAAAAATAGAGGCTGCTTTTTAAAAAACAATAGGCTTTTCTTCAGCAGGCTTTAGCTTACCTACTGACTAAGAAGGGCTGATCTGCTATGCATTAAAAAACAGCAGGTCTGGGTTTCCTCCCCGTGCTTTAAGAGAATCTGCTGGAAGGCTTGCTAAAGTTTGATTAAGTTTTCTTTGTAATTGTCTTTCATTTTCATGGATCGCTGGATGCCATTCAGGACCAGAAGGGGAAGAGCTGAAATATGATTCAGGGAATTAT
The DNA here is from genome assembly GCF_015237465.2 of Chelonia mydas. Taxonomy (NCBI): domain Eukaryota; kingdom Metazoa; phylum Chordata; order Testudines; family Cheloniidae; genus Chelonia; species Chelonia mydas. Next base: position 8,457,933 of record NC_057850.1, on the reverse strand, counting down.
GACTATTTATCTGTGCTTTTTATTACAGCAGCACCTGGAGGCTCTGTCCAGGATCAGGGTGTAAAACATTTCAGGGACTTGGCCAGGCTACCCATTTTGGGATGTTTACTGTAGCACCGCTAATGCCATAAAACAGCACAGCATATCTAGGGTACATATATGGCCCCCATTCCTGTTGTATCCGATCCTTCATAATCTTTTAATATAATTATCTTCACTACCCCCTTGTGAGGCAGGATGATGCTACTTTCCTCATTTTACAGATGGGAAACTGAGGCATGGAGAGAGTAAGTGACTTGCCCATGGTCACACAGGCAGTCTGTGGCCAAGCTGGGAGCTGAATTTGGGTCTCCTAAAGCCCAGGCTACCAACCTAACTACTGAGGCAACCCTTCCTCTTTATAAGCACAAACAGTGCAGGCACCAGGATTTTGACTGATCCCCAAGCAAGTGTGCCGGGAGGGAGGGATAGGTCCTTGTGCCCTCTTCCCTCCACTACTGCATACCAGGGCATGAGGCAGCCAGAATCTGACCCATAATATTTTGTTTGTGACACCATCATTGTTTGCTCCAGAAATTATCGTGATTTCACAAACCCAAACGTCAAGAGGAGAATGAGCAATGGCTCCATCTGACACCTCTTCCACAGCACAACTTGAGCTAGTCACCAAGTCCCACAACTCGCCAACTAGTATATCGCCATTGCTGGGGCAATCAAACCATATAGGAGAGGGCTTGCCTATGTTGTCATGGTAGGAGGATGGTCTAGTAGAAAGGGCCCTAGACTGTAGATTGAGACAGAGGGCTCAATTACTGGTTCTGCCACAGATTTTTTGTGCGACCTTGGGAAATCACTTATACTAGTGTCCCTTAATGCCACATCTGTGAAATGGGGATAGGAATTCTCTAGTGTACAGGAAGAGGGAAAAATCCACTAAAGATTCTCAGGTGTTCAGATGCTACCGGGAAGAGGGCTCTTCTCAGACCCTAACAGACTGCAACATTTTATTGTGTTGTGGATGATGGAGGCAGATGGCATGATACTGACCACAACTCATCAGTTAGTGGAGAGCGGGACCAGTCATGTTCAGCATTGATTTAATCCTGGCTAGCCGACATGATAGTGAACTGAATTTGTCCTGGCTTACACTTAACCACTAGGTCTTGGCAATATCGTGTCATTGTACCTTATCCTTAGATTGGAAGCTCTTTGAGGCAGGGATTGTCTTTTTGTTCAGTGTTTGTACAGCACATAGACCAATGGAGTCCCAAGTCCTGGTCCATGACGGGGGTTCAAAGGCGTTATGGCAATACCAAATCATCATCATCATCACCTAACTCAAAAATTCAAAATCATGTTCAAACATCATATGTTGCCAGGTAGTTAAGTTCAATGAGTCTAACTACACACTGTTCCACATAACAGCTGACAACACCTGGATGCACGGCCGATGGGGGACAGATAGCTGTGTTTTCAATTTTACCATCTTGGCTGTCCAATGGCTCAAACCCAATGGTCAACTTTCAAGCTTGCACCTTATCAGCAGCTTCGATGTTGGTGCTAGGTTTGGTCTGCAACCTTAAGCTGAATAACTGCTCAGGAACTCCAAGGGACCTTCTGTCCAGCTGTGGATTTGTGCTGCTAAGAGCTAGTCTGAGGTAGTTAAGTTCTATTTGAAGGCACTGGTCTACTGAAGGGGCTAAATGTGTATATGCATCAGTACTGTGTGCTGGCTACAATCTGAACGGTCCAATTGGGCTCATGGGCCCCTTGATGGTGACATCTAAAGGATTGTCTTCCAAGTGGAAGTGGCCTGTGCTTTTGGAGCATGAGAATCTGAGTTCTGTCCCTGCAGCTGCCTTGAAGTTCTGAGAGGCCATGGTGTACAGCACAGCAAAAACAGGGAAGATCCTAGTTAGCCATGGACTTGTGACAATGCTATTGTCTTCCTAGTTTAACCCAGCTAGGGAGCAACTAAATATATTTTCCAAAATGGCATCTGAATGACAAGCCATATTGGCCACTTGCCAGAAGCCTTAGGACTGCACCTGAGAGGGGTCCTGTCAAGACTCCTCCCCCACTCTGAACTCTAGGGTACAGATGTGGGGACCTGCATGAAAACCTCCTAAGCTTACTTTTACCAGCTTAGGTTAAAACTTCCCCAAGGTACAAATTAATTTTACCCTTTGCCCTTGGAATTTCCACTGTCACCACCAAACTTTAACTGGGTTTACTGGGAAACGTAGTTTGGACACGTCTTTCCCCCCAAAATCCTCCCAACTCTTGCACCCCACTTCCTTGGGAAGGTTTGGTAAAAATCCTCACCAATTTGCATAGGTGACCACAGACCCAAATCCTTGGATCTTAGAACAATGAAAAAGCATTCAGTTTTCTTACAAGAAGACTTTTAATAGAAGTAAAGGAATCACCTCTGTAAAATCAGGATGGTAGATACCTTGCAGGGTAATTAGATTCAAAACGTAGAGAATCCCTCTAGGCAAAACCTTAAGTTACAAAAAAGACACACAGACAGGGATAGTCATTCTATTCAGCACAGTTCTTTTCTCAGCCATTTAAAGAAATCATAATCTAACACATACCTAGCTAGATTACTTACTAAAAGTTCTAAGACTCCATTCCTGTTCTGTCCCTGGCAAAAGCAGCATACAGACAGACCCAGACCCCTTGTTTTTTCTCCCTTCTCCGAGCTTTTGAAAGTATCTTGTCTCCTCATTGGTCATTTTGGTCAGGTGCCAGCGAGGTTACCTTTAGCTTCTTAACCCTTTACAGGTGAGAGGATTTTTCCTCTGGCCAGGAGGGATTTTAAAGGGGTTTACCCTTCCCTTTATATTTATGACAGGTCCATATGCTCTGATCTTATGGATCACCTTGGAAGCTTTCATCCTCTCTCCACACATGGTCTAGAAGAAGAACAAAGAGCAAACATTCACATAATGCATGTCTCCCAGTAAGGACCCCCATTGGCCTTGGGGCCCCTTATCTCAGCCTGTTAGAAACCGGCCTGTGAATGGAATTCAAGAGCTTAACGGACAAGCTCAAGAGGCCCTCAAATTTGTGACTCACTCCTTTCATCCATTAGTCCAACACAGCCCCAGCCTGTAGACTTTCTGGGCGCTCTGCACGGCCTGTTTATTGGCCTAGGCTTTGGGGCAGGAGAGCTCACTGCCATCTGGCACTTGTGAGTGAGCTGGGATATATAGTTTGGGGTTGGATAGTCTGTCAGATTGGATATTAGTAGAATTTGGTTTGTGAATTCAAGGAGAGGCTGCTGGTTTTATCTGTTGTGACATGAATGTATGTAAAAGGGGGCTTCGCACCTGGCATGGGTGCTCTCTTAACATTGGTGTAAAGCATGTAAATAATAAACTAAACACACAATGAGCAGCTTGGCAGGAGAGCACAGGAAGGGGAAGCCCACTTAATGAAATGACAACCAAAGGAACAGGAGTATTACAAGCATCAGTTCTCCCTAAAGACTCAATGCTTCCGTAAAGTCCAGGGACACCAATCCGGGTGAGTCGCGTGCCCTCACTGCCCCAATGCAATTTAAGGGAAAGAGGGATGGAGAAGTAAAATAAGCAAATCACAAGAGAAAAACCCCATTAGATCAGCAAGACTAATATTAACAGATAGTGATATCACATTGGTGAAGTCACTTCCGTGCAAATGGTCAGCGTGCTGCCTAGGAACCACTTGCCACTTAATGGTTCTAAATGCAGCTGTGTGCTGGCCCTCTGCAAGGGGGAATTTCACGCAACAAGATATGCACATCACCTACCCTATAAAACCCTGCAGTCTTATCGTTGTAACCATCCTCCCTCTCCTCTGTTCTTCCTGCAGATAACTATTCTCACCCCCGGAGTCACTTCCAAAATTAGGGTCTCATCCTGCAAGGTGCAGAGTTCTCCCAACTCTCCATTTGAAAGGAAGGTGCTCAGCACCCGACATGAGGCATTCCATGTTTTCTAGGTGCATCCTATAGGTATTTGCTAGGTAAGGCATAGGCATAAGTTAAGGCAGTAAAGCAATGAGCCTACAGGCCTGTATCCTGGAAGACATTGGCTTAAGAAGTTAGCATAAGACTTTAAGGCCTGTGGACTTTGGCACAGATTAGTTATCCTGAGTTTTGGGAATTGGGAAAAATGTGTTTAAGGGGGAAGTTTATACCAGATAACTACAAGAACCTTGAACTGGTACCAGCTTTTGGATATTTTAGGATAGCAACATCCGCAGACATCTGACCACAACAGTGCCATGGCAACGAATTGATGTATATGATAATAAGCAGAGATCTTTTATATGCTAACCTTTAGAAGAAGGATACCCCGACATTAGTAGGGGGAGGCAATACAAACAAGGAAAAGGGGAGAAACCCCTGCTGAATATGGGCGTCAGTGTGTCATATTATTGTATCCCAGCCTGTGTGCTTGGGAAGGGAGAGTTGTAGCCCTTGGCAGGTGCCAGGGTGAGGGGAGGCTGATAAGGAAGATAATGGTTAATATTTCAGGTTGTTCTGCAAGGGATGGTGTGAGTATATGGCTGTTTGAATGTACATTCTGCATTGTCTCCAGACACAGTGCTGGGTTGGAGTGTTGGTGGCTTTGCTAAATGTATTCATAAAACTATTACAAATACAGGAGGATTTTCCTAAGTGTGCGTGTTGCAACCGTGTACATCGGTTTTCCCCACCGAAGAATAATTTTAATAATACTGGGCCTGATCTGGGGACAAGAACTCCACAAACCTCAGAGTGTTAACTAGGAACGGTTAAGTAATCGACATAATTAACGTATAATTAATACACAATGTATAATTAATACACAATCCATAGGCCAGGCAAATTGTAAGCTCCAAGGGCAGGGCCCAGGAGCCAGATTCTCCACTTCCTTGTGCAGTCACTTCAGTGACTGCAGACTGGGTGTACAACGCTCCTGAGAGGCAATGAATAGGAAAGGTGTTCAGCTGGGGGAAAATGGGGCCCTGATTCTGTAAAGTATCAAGCACCTCCATGATAATTACGAAATAAATCACCACAGCTATTAGTAGCCATCATTAATAATTGTTACTGGCAACCCTGTTGGCAGCCCAGCCAACCGAACAGGCCATGGAGGCTGAATTAGAACAACTCTAACTGCCATAGAGTTGGTCCCTCCAGATGCATAGAGAGGATCATTGAGTGGGCAGTGCACTCCTGCTGCTACCAGCCATATACCTGTTTTGTGGATAAACGGGAGGGCTGCCAGACGGTCAATCCTTGACCTTCTAAGCAGCATCACACCCACTTTTGAATTAAAGAAAGTAAATCGTCTACAGGCTAAATCATAACATGAAGCAAGGAGGAAATCAGTGCTCGGGAAGAGCTGGTTACGCTAAGGCAAAGAACTGATTAAGCTGTGTGTACCAACAGCTAGAATGATGCACCCCCCAAAAAAATAATCCAAAGTGTTTAAGGAATTAAAGTGTAAAGAAATGATATTTTATAGCACACCAAACATGCCAGAACCATGCGAAAACCACTTAAACTTTAATGACTGAAAGGAATAAAACTGATGAAAGGATAAATTCCCTGTGCACTTTCCGACATGAGAATAAATTTCCTATGGAAATGGAACAGGTTCCTCTTCTGTATTAAAAAAGCCAACCAAACAAAATGACCTTGCATGCATCTGTCACTTGTGTTTGGCGAGGGGGTGGGAGGGTGATTTTGTATGGAGCCACATCAGACGGCTGTCTCCTGGTGAGACTTGACCAGTTAGCGCTAATAAGCGAGCAGAGAAAATTCTGCTGCCCCAGGGTGAGAGCAGGGTGTTGGGGTTGTTCGGCACTTCCCCCTAGGTTTTGGGGTGGAATGATACTTTTGGGACTCACCACAGGAGTGTTGGAATTTGTCATCACCAACATGACAAGACCATGGGGATCGCTGTGGGCAATGGGGTGAAAGCGAACAAAGAAATTTCAGGAAGGGGAGTCAAGAAAATGTCCTAGCAGTGAGGTAGCATATGATGGTTACTTCCAGGCAGCTACTAAGCTTAGCCCTGTTTAGCTGGTGAGATACAAGAAGATCCCAGCCCTAGGTGGCAGAGCTGCAAGGAAAGGGAAAGCACAGTAAACAGAAAGCTACAGCAGCCTCCTCGTGGTGTCATCCCTTCTCTTCTTTAAGTCACTTTAAACACCGCTCATGTTGCCTTTGGGAGATATGATGTGCAGCCAGCAAATCAGTACCTGGATGGCTCCAGGGTTCTTTACCACACTGCGCCACATATCCTACTGCTTCACTGAGATTAACAGCACTGCCAAAAGACAAAATTAAAGGCATCAAGCGGCCTTCAAGGAATTAATCAGCACTTTTTCTTTCATCAGCTGTCGCTTCCCTTATCTTTCTAGTGGCAGGTATTACCCTTTTACTAATCTATCTTCAGCTGCTGCCAGTTTAAGGACATCAAAAATGTGTGTGTAACATACATATACATGCATTTAGAGAGAGAGGCAAGCAGTGGGGTGGGAGTCAGGAGGCGAGGATTCTGTTCCTTAGTTTGCCTTTGATTTTCTTCATGCCCATGGGAAAATTACATAACCAGTATGTGCTTCGGTTTCCCTATCTGTAACGTGGGGAAAATTACTAGCGCTGGGTGTGATGTGGTTTTCTTGTCCTGTGATAATTTTCAAGGTTTCTAAAAATTGCAAAATATTTTCAATAATTGCAAAATGTCATGTTTCATTTTTGTATGCAGTGTTATTGCAGCCCAACAGACCAGAACATACCAAGTTAAAGAGGCTCCAGCCCCTGCAAGAAGAACAGATACAAAACCTGCAGACATATCTCCACTGCTACAATGATCAACACCTCCCACAACATACCTTTCAAGATCCATGGACCCTACACATGCTTATCACAACATGTGGTGTATCTCAGCCAGTGGACTCAATAACAACTATTTGGGTGAAACCAGAAATCACTACGCTCTCGAGTGAACTTACACAGGAAAATGATAAAAGAGAAAAACACCCTGTCACCTGTGGGTGAACTCCTACCACAAAGTGATCACTCTATAGCTGACCTCTCAGTCCTCATCCTCAAAGGAAACCTGCACAACACTTTCAGAAGTCAAGCCTGTGATCTTAAAATTCATTACTCTGCTAGACACTAAAAATCATGGATTGAACAGAGACACTGGATTTATGGCTTATTGCAGCAATCTGTAACACACTACAGGGGCCACTCTACCTGGAATGGTCCCTTAAATATGTGCTAACTACTTATACTAAACCATCTGTTCCACCTTGCATTTTGCTGTGAGGCTGGGAGTACCTTTCCCGGACCTGAAGAAGACCTCTGTGTGGATCAAAAGTTTGTCTCTCTGACCAATAGAATTTGGTCCAATAAAACATATTACCTCACCCACCTTGTCTCTCTTGTTTCAATTTTGACCATTTAAAAATTAAATATGGTTAGCTTAAATTTTGAAACAAAATGTGGTTTCAAACCAGAAAACCAGATTTTTTTGTCATTTCAAAAATGTCAAAATGAGACATTTTGACAATTTTTAAAAAGAAATTCAAAAATTTGTTGCAGTTGAGGAATTCTTCAAAACCCCCCAAAGTTTCCATTTCGGTTAACTGAAATTTTCTGATGAAAAATATTTAGTAAAAAAAAAAATCCTGACTAGCTCTAAAAGTACCATTCATCTGACTTTGAGGTCTTCTGATGAAAGATGCTACACAAGTGCTTCCCTACCTGTCACTGTTAGACACACACGATCACCACACACTCCGAGTCCAGAGACATGGGTAATGGACACGGTGATATGAATTAGGGAAACAGGAAGAATAAAGGGAGTTCAGAACACATGACCAACTCACCAATGTGGGGAACAGGTTTCTGGTAATCTCCCCTTTAAACATGCAAGGGTTTGGGTCAGGGAAATGGTCAGGGGGAGCGGTGAACAAGATCCCAAAAACCTGGTTAAACAAAATGAGCACAGGAAAGAAAACACTCTCCACTCTAGAAATGTTATTACTAATAAATAATCAAGGTTTTTTTGCTTATAGAGCATATCACATCTAAGGCTCTCAAATAGCTTTGCAAACGTTAATTCTTTATGAGGCAAATGTTATTGCCCTCTTTGGGATGGAAAAACTATGTCCCACAAAAGCTCACTCAAGGTCAGATGATGAGTCAATGACAGACGTGGCAATTAAACGTAAGAGTCCTACCTCCCCCTCTCCTGCTTTGACTATGAGCGCTCCTTTTTATTAATGCAGTGTCTCTCCCCAGGCATCCAGCACAAAGTCAGGGAAACCTCCCTGCACTCTCACTTTATTTTATATGGGCAATTTACAAAAGAACTGGCCACATGCAACACAACCTGAGTGCCACAGGAAGGGTGCTGGGCAGCTCGCAGAGCTGGTTTGTGAATTACATGGGCACTTTGTGTGTTTCTGCTGTCTTACACCTTGGCCTTCAAATGCCTTTAGAGAACAAAGCCTTACTGGTGCTGGAGAAAGAAAAGTTAAATACACCAGATTCACTGCTAGGCAGACAACACCAAGTACCTTAGGGAGTTCTGGCACGTGTTTATTTCATCCTGTTCAAGGTCCAGGTGCAGGCATGCAGTATTGATGCTTGCCATGATGCAGTATGTGACCAAACACCACTAATGCATAAAAACTTGCTGTGTCTGTAATACACTCCTCCTCCTCGGTTTCTTTAAGGAAGGAGAACACAGCATTCTGCTATCCTCAGTGAGATGGGGGAACGTGACTGTAGGTAGCTGGTGGCTGGGCTTGGGAGAGAGGAGCGCATCATTCTCCCTGGTAGATGTGGCACTCTCTGAATAAGAAGTCATTAAGCCCCTTTTAATTTACTCTCATAAAATACCACCCATCCATGAATCCAGATTTCATCCATATCCAGTGCATCTCTATTGCCATCAGTGGAACCACGCTGGGTTTACACTGGTGTATCAGAGATCAGAATCTGGTCCTTTTAATCTATGGTCTAAAGAAAGTATTTTCTAGTAATTCATCTTGAAAACAAAGTCCTTTATTTCAAAGTAAGTAAAATCTAACCAAAGCTGCCCTAAAAGCCTTATAGGAGCTCAACTGATAATTAAATGGTAGGGCATATACCAGGTACCCCCACAGCTATGGCTAATCTGTGCCAAATGGCTTATTAAAGCAGGCCACAAGTCACATGAATGCAGTTACTAAAACCACGGATTACTTCACCAGAAATGAGCCCCTAGGAACTGTGGGGAAGGGAGAAAGGCCTCTAGCCAAAAGAATATACCTCTCCTGTCAAACCCTGCAAAGGCAAACCCTAAGACAGAGCCCCACTGTTTCCCCTGGCTCTCCCTGAGCTCTCAAAGGAAAGCTTTCATAATTGCAAGTGGAGCCCGAACAGCTCACAGCTGAACTAAACAATCCTGGTTACCCACCCCAATTAGACCCAAGAAGATACCTTATACAACTGGAGCCAGCTATTTGCTCAGATTCTTTAGCTTCTGGGTGGTTACTAGGTCATGTGCTAGAAGGCTTCTTTCTACTGAAAGGCATGAAACTCTGATCTAGCACTGCAGATTACAGGGGTTCTAGAGAGGAGCAGAGAATAGAGGGAAGATGTAGGTTGCACGTAAAGCTTTTCAATCTGCTTCCACAAATATTAAAGAACGTTTTGGAGTTTCTCTAGCCAATAAAGCTTTTGTTCTCCCAGTACTTCCTCTATCTCCTTACTCACCTAACTAGGCACATACTTAGCTCCTATAAGCTGATGAATGCCAGGAGCTGCGAGGAAGCTTCTTTGCTCCCAGTGCATATTTAAAGACAGGGTACAGTGTTTTCAGAGAAAGTGCTCTGCTTGCAACAGGTGGACAATGGTACGATACCAAACACTTGTGAAATTAATTATTAAATATTACTCATATGGGATAATCTGGATTCCCCTATGCTGATGGCTAGTTAATGTATTTCTGACTATGAACTATATAGGGTTGCCTTTTTTTTTGCTTTTATTAAAATAAGGAGAAGGTTCCTGATATTGCACGCTCAAGTACTACATGGGATAGATTGGTTACTTCACCTCCAGCGGATGAGTTAGCATAGAGTTCCTACGGGATGGTGGCGCTTGCCTGACATAGAAGTAATAGCAACTGCTAATCATTCACCTATTAGCTCTGGGTAGACATTAACGGGTTAAGGGCTCAAATTTGCATAAGCACCTGAACATTCAGTGTGCTGCTTCTCTGACGGGTGGGTAGATGAGTTTTGGAGAGAAGATCAGATGGGTTTCACTCTTTACTATAGCAAAGCAGGTCACTGTCTATGGATGAGGACACACAAAACATACACAACCCCCATCATAGCCACAGTCTTCTTACAACATCCTGGGTGAGTTTCTCTACTGAGAGGTTTCTCTCTTGCCTTTAGCAGGGAGCTTACCAAAGAAGCCTTTCCAGGACTCTGATCTTCCCCTTAGGGAATTGCCTCCGCAGTACAATGCGGCTCCTATGTTGTTGTAATGTATTTGCTGGAAAAAGAGTTTTCCCGAGAACTAGGGATGAGATTCTCTGAATATTAAATGGTCCCGGTTAAATGAGTAGCCTTCCCAGAATACAGTAATAAAAGTCACATGGTTTGGAATACTCACAGCATTAACACAAGAGAGGAACCTCCAAGATTTTTATTTAGCTGTAGGACTAGTTCTTGTTCATTAATGGGGAAAAGATCTGTTCTATCATTTTCCCCCGTGACTTACTAGTAATGGCTAAAAGAAGCATACAAAAAACTGACACGGGTGTAACTAAGCCAATCCCACTTTTGAGTTAATGTGTGGTATGGAGACATATCTCTGTCCTTCCAAATCCATGAGACCAGCTGCTACCTTCCTTTTGGAAACCATGGATGGAGCTATAGTGTTTAGGCCATCCCAGCTTTCATTTTGAAAGAATATGTCTCCACCCCTTTTGTAGCAAAGGCAGGCTTAGAACCCTAAAGTCCCTACTAGTCTTAGTCTGTCAAAAATGAAATTTCTTAAAAATGCGTGGGCCAGAATGGAGCTAAGTGGATTATCGCCAGCTGAGACTCTGGCCCCAAGGGTTGTTCCTAGTGTCCTTTCGGCAGGTTGTGTTAGAGACTAGACTAGAGAATCCACCAGCGCATTTCACATAAGAAGGCTGGTTGGTAGTCTGTTGCTATGCTGGAAGGTGCTAACAGTTGCCATCAAGCGAGGCTTTAATCCAATCAGACTAAACAGAAGCAGCAATTAAGCCTTTTTGGCTGGTGAGACAACTGGAAACAATGGAGGTGACTGCCCAAGACACTGGGCTTCATGGCAGGCCTGAGCAGAATTAACACAGGTAGATTTGCACAGGCTTCCCTGATTGAAAATGCTGAAGGCTAGGAATTTGGGTTTGAAAGTTCTGTATTGGAGGTTGAAAGCCTGGATAAGTAGTTTTGTGAGTGGGACCCTGAGAGAAAGCAGAGAGATTGAGCTCCTTGGGCATAGTGCTTTCTGAAAAAGAAAGTTGGGGGATTTCTGAGCAAGGAAGCTGCCTGCTGTTTGTTTCCACTGCATTCAGGGAAACGGGACTTTGTAAGTAAGCAAGATTGTATCCAGAATACGCCCAGCCAGTAGAATCAAACTCTCCTCCTAATGGAAACCTTCCTGAAAAGCCTTGAATATTGGCCAGCTGCTCAGGCCAAAGGGGCGACAGTACACAGAGTAACATTTTTGGATCTTTGACTTTCAGGTGCATAACTCTATACCTTATTACAAGTCCCCTAAGCCATTCAGTCCCATTATGGAATGCATATTTTACTCCTCTCACAAACAATTGATTGCTAAACACAATAAGCATTTAACTCATATCTTGAATGTAACCAGATTTCACATTGTACCCTCCATTTAGGTTGCAGACTGTCATTAAGTAAGTTGGACAACACAATGGCCAATGCCCCTCAACTGAAACACATGACTTATGAGGAGAGGCTGAGGGAACTGGGATTGTTTAGTCTGCAGAAGAGAAAAATGAGGGGGGATTTGATAGCTGCTTTCAACTACCTGAAAGGGGGATCCAAAGAGGATGGAGCTAGACTCTTCTCAGTGGTAGCAGATGACAGAACAAGGAGTAATGGTCTCAAGTTGTAGTGGGAGAGGTTTAGGTTGGATATTAGGAAAAACTTTTTCACTAGGAGGGTGGTGAAGCACTGGAATGGGTTACCTAGGGAGGTGGTGGAATCTCCTTCCTTAGAGGTTTTTAAGGTCAGGCTTGACAAAGCCCTGGCTGGGATAATTTAGTTGGGGATTGGTCCTGCTTTGAGCAGGGGGTTGGACTAGATGACCTCCTGAGGTCCCTTCCAACACTGATATTCTATGATTCTATAACTTACAAACAGGATCACGAGTTCTTTAATTACTGCAAGTGGTAGAGGGGCTCAGATTCATGTCTTATCACAAAGACCACACCTCCAGCACTCACAGAACCCCCCAGTACCCCTTGCAGGAGCATGTAGTAGGAAGAAAGCCTGAGACATAAGCACTTGTATCAGAGGCCTGAGGCCTGGGCTAAAGTAGCAGTCCAAACTTTGCCAATATAAAGCAAAATTGGGCTGTGAGCAAGAGGCAGGCTCTGCTCACAGAATCTGGCAAGAACAGGGCTGATAGTGCAGAAACACTCATTCCTAAGTAGTGCTAGGCACAAGAATATTTACATGAACATATTCCAGAAAGGTGGTACCAGAATACCGTGATACCAAACACATTCCCCAAAGATAACAGAACACTTATTTTAAAGATAAATTCAGGATGACAGCATGATGGATAGAGATGTTTTGATCAAACCAATGTGTACAAGGTAATGGGCAGCCCCTGGATATGTCAGAGGGTGGCACCTAGATACGTCAGAGGGGCAATATGTAACTTGTTTGTATTGGGGTATAAAGATGTATTTCGGAGGAAGTGTCTTTGACCAACGGAGGAATGGAAAGTCCCACTGTTCACTGAGCTGGTCCATTGTTATGGGCATATATGTATTAGTGGTCTGGTCGAGTTGGCGGGATACTAGTACCATGCTTGCTTTGTTGACAATAAACCTGGCTGGGTGCCTTCATCCCTTAATGGATCTTGTGGTCATTGAGCGGTTCACTCGAGGTCTGCTGTGCCAACTGTCTGTGCAGAGCTGGGATAGTTATTACTATTGAATATGAAATAAATGGGATCCGTGGCTCTTTTGGTCTTGTTACCAGTCCAGTCTGTGAAAACATAAATCATTTATCATCTGATTTTAAATTTTAGTTTCTAATCCAATCGCTTAGCTCTCTCACACACCTCCACTCCTCTTTCATCTCCCACAAGCTCATGTGTTCATAGTATGTGTCCTAGACTGTCACAACTGCTGAATTATTTAGAAGTCTCTGAAGTGAGCAGTCCATCCTTTGTAAAATCCAGCAAACAGATATCTGGACAGGCACAGCACACAGATTGGGAAGAATCATCCCCTTGAAAACGATCGGGGGTTTAGTAAGGCAGAATGTGTTAGTATAATATCCTGGCCATATTCCAATGTAATTAACAATGCTACACTGACAAGGGCTGTCATGAAGTCTTAATTTTAGTTAATCTCCATGTGGCCATATATTGCAGTGATGGCGCCTACAGAGAAGCGTAAATAAATATACAAGGAATTGCAAGTGGGAAGAACTTGATCGGACTACTCTTCTGAAAGACAAAAGCCCCCCACTCCATGTTAGCACAATGCTGGGGTACGAGAGTTTAGCAGAGCTGAGTGAATCACTCTCCACAAAGAAATGGAGTCTGCTTTTCTGTTGTTGGTTATTCTTAGTGTAGCAGCAACACTGCAATCAGCATAGCGGCAAAGGCAGGTGTGGGTATATATCCTCCTTTCTGTTATTACACGTCCAGTGTTGACAGATCAAAATAACACACTCCTGTGAGGGGAGGGGAAGGATATCTTGCCTTGTTGACTCTCTGTGCCATGAGCTGTTACTTTCTCAAAGTGAAATGCATGGACTGTGGAACAGTATCCCCTCCTAGGTGCTTCGGGGGTGGGGGGGGGGGGGAGAGAGCTCAGTTTTCGTGCATGAGTCTGTTTCAGACTGTGACAAATTCGTTCCCTGAATCCATACTCTTTTTAATCTAAATGTCAGGTAGGAAATTAAAACCCCGCTGAAACAGAGTGTATTACCAGCATTTTATTAGATCACAAACAATTTAATAACCAGATAGAGGGAGAAGGTCATTTTGTTGTCAGTCCAACTTATCTCATAAATTAGGCATCAGGTTTTTCACAAAAACGTCTTTCACCAAATAGAATTATCTGGTTTGATGAAGGGCCTCTGTCCATGGAAAACAGATAACGCAGATGAAAGAGGGAGACCTGTAATAAAATTATTACCCAGAAATGTATGAAAGGGGACAGAATCTTTAAAAATACTTATCACGCATTTACCCTATTAACAGTAAGTAAATGTCAAGGTAACAAAGGACACACTAGCCCCATGCATTAATGTGAAATAGTTTCAAGGTCAGTAAACAAAAGGATGGCAGATGAAATATTGATTATAAATAGGGTAGCTCTCAGTGACCTGACTGGCTGAAAAGGGAAGAACCTGGGCATTATCTCTTCACTAGAAAGATTTATGGCACCGAAGTGACAGTTTTCTGAGTGGATACAGTGCAGTGAACGATGCTGTGGCAATGTGGCATTGCTGCTGTGAATCACATCCCAGGTTTGTATTAGGGATGGATGGGGAAATGATTCAGCAGTAGTAAACCCCTTCAGAGCATGAAGACATTGCGTTGATTATGTGTGCGTATGTGTCACCTCCTTGCCTTTTGCTGTGCGATTCATCAAGGCACTTACATACCTGCCTAAATTTAATCACGTGAGTTAGTCCCACTGAAGTCAAGCTAGGCACGTGCTCCAGTGCCTTGCTGAATTGGGGCCTCTGGCGCCAGGGAATGGTGCTGGACTGGCAACCCCTGTGAGTAAGCCACAAGAAAGGGATGGCACAAGCAGCAGCAGTAAAAGCTTCGCTCACGAAAGCTGATGCTCAAATAAATTGGTTAGTCTCTAAGGTGCCACAAGTCCTCCTTTTCTTCCTGCCAGTGTACCTGCCACGAGGTCTGGAGAGACCATCTCCACTGAGGGTGACAGTAATTTAGAGCCATATCTCCTGCTGTCGCAGATGTGGAGCTAGCTGCACCTTTGTCCCCTGACTGGTATCTCTGAGGGCATTCCCCTCATGTGACAGGCCTCTTGACCCTACTGGTTTCAGGATGAAATCATGCGATTTTTCCAACTTTTGGGAAGCTGGGACCAGTGATACAGGGTCTGTCCACAATGCAATGTAAGGCCAGGGTTAGTAGAACTTGGGTTAGCAGACCCTGGCTTTGTTAACCTAGGGCTTGAGCGTCTACACTCATTTGTAACCCCAGATTAAGAATTATTGAACCCTGGGTCCCAACCTGGGGGTCCAGCATTTACACTTCATTATCTTGGCCTGAGTGCAACCACCCATATCCCAGACTTCCTAGGCCCTCCCAAAAGGCGGTCACTCTAGACCTTTGTAGAGTCATGTAGGAAAACGTAACTGTCCACCAAACCTGACTGTCCAGTGGACAAAGGAAGTCGGCCTGTGGAATTCTGGGATACTTTTGGCAGACTCCCAGAGAATGAGTCCAGTGGGGCTGCATCTACACTGCAAAGCAATAGGGCTTGAAGCCTAGATCCTGGCTTGACTCAGGCTCAGACCCTTCACCCCCTGGGACTCAGTGTCTGAGCCCCAGGTTAGTATGATTTGTGTGTAGACAGAAGGGGTTTAGGCTTGAACCTGAGTTTGAACCCTGGGCTGACACTGCAGTGTAGACACATCCATGGTGACTAGCAAACTCCTCCAAACAAACTAGAACCAAGGCTCTGGAGAAAAGGGAATTCTGAAATAAGTGCCTGACCCCATATTTAGTCTCATGTAAACATGGACTTTGCTATACTTTGAGTTAGATGTAGGGAGAGCGGGTGTCTGGTTTTTGACTGAAGCCGAAAGCACCAGCTCACCGTGCTGCAGGGGGAAGCCCTGATCCTCTGTGCCCTCCCCTCCATAAGGCTGGAGCCGTGAGTGCCTGCTCACATCGCTGCAGGGGGAGCCCCAAGCCTCCGCACCCCCCCTGGGTGGGTGAGTGGCCTGTGACAGAAAAAAGGTTCCCCACCCCAGAGCCTGCACTCCCAGCTGAAGCCCTCACTCCCCACCCCATGCCCCAGCCCCCTGCCCCAGCCCTGATCCTCCATCCGCCCTCCAAACCCCTCAGTCTCAGCCTGGATCACCCTGCTGCACCCCAAGCCCCTCATTCCCAGCCCCACCCCAGAGTCTGCACCCCCAGCCAGAGCCTTCACCCCCCCCCCATCCCCCTGAACCAGCCCGGTGAAAATAAGCGAGTGAATGAGGGTGCGGAGAGCTAGCAACAGAGGGAGCGGGGATGTAGTGAGGAGGGGTGGGGCCTTGGAGAAGGGGTGGGGCCTGGCCAGGGGCCTCAGAGGAGGGGTGGGGCAAGGGTGTTCGGTTTTGTGTGAGTAGAAAAGTTGGAAACCCAAGTTAGATGGGCTTTCTTCTTAAGTTACAGGAACAGAACCGAACCAGCTGACGTTCTGATACGAAGCCAATGATCACTTGAGACCATGTCTAACCTCATTCATTCCCTTTTCTCAGGGAAACTGGGTTGTTTTTTGGTTCTGTTTTTTGAAAATCCCCAGCCTCCATGTTCTTGTATGGACCCGCTTACCCCATTGCTCTTTGGTGTCTTTGCTACAGGGCCTAGGCGTGAGGTCACCCTTCTGCTGCATGCTGGTTTTTCCCAGTCGGCCCGCCAAGCCATCTAGGAGAATGGCCAGTGATGGTTGCTCCATTGGCTGGGTAGATAACCCCATTCAGCCTGAATGGCTTGCGATCCCTGGTCTTATGTATATATCTACTTTCGGGGAAGTGTCTGAAGCTGTGCTTCCCTCTGATAGTCCAACCTCCCATCTTAGAAATCCAGTGTGTGGATCACATTTTGGCATACAGATCAATATTCATTACTGTGCTGGGGCACTTGAAATTGGAAGCACCCCAAATCTGAGGCCACTTTGCAAGGAGGTGCTGCCCTCCTGGCATTTGCGGCTGCATGGAGGGTGAGGTGGCCCGCAACGGCAAGCAGCCCAAGGGGCTGCGGGCGAATTGTCGGGAGAAGGAGAACCACCACCGGGCCGGCAGCCCCAACCTGCCCCAAAATATGCCCCCTTTGTGTTGAGTGGCACTATCATTAGCCGTAGCAGACACTCCGCCACGCACTTAGTGTGAGTACAGCCTGCGGGGCAGCACGTGTGTTGCGTCCCCCTCCGTATCCAATCCACAGAGGAGGTGAGTCTGTCGCAGGCCCCTGCCTCGCAGCCTGGCTCATTGCAGAGCCTCACTTGTTCCTTTCCGCCGGTCCCTGATGCCGACCAAGATGGCAGCCAGCAGCCGCGGCGCAAGCAGCCCCATGGTGACTGCCTGTCGTGCTGGGACTCGGGGAGTAGCTCCTCCCCTTTTCTCCTCCTCCCCTCCCCCACACCTGGGCCCGGAGGGTCTGTCGGCACTGCCGCTGGGAGCGAGACAGACCTATGTGAGCACGACTTACGCTAGTGCACTAAAAAGAGCGCCGTGGACGTCGCAACACGGGCAGAGGATCGGGCTCGTCACCCAAGCCCCTGAATCCACACTGCTCTTTGTCGTGTCTTAGAGCGAGTCCTGCCAGCACACGTCTGTCTGCCCAGGCTGGGAGGTTTGCTCCCAGCTGCAGTGTAGACAGACCTTTCGTGGCCGGTTATTTAAAGCCATGTGTACAAGATCGGTACCGCACTTCCTCAGCCATTCTTTAAAAGGTCAGCAATAAGACCTTCCAGCAGCTTCAGAGACACTGGGCTTAGAGCAGTGATGTTCGGAGGCCAGGGCCTGGTTCAATGAGCAGGCCGGAGTAACGAAGGCCGACGTTTAACCTCCATTCCCAGACGCATCTGCCTGGGAACGCAACGCAAATGCAGAAACCTTGCGGGAGGATGAGGTATGGTTCGTGCTGCACTAAGAGCCATTGCATGAGCAAATACAACATTTTAGGCACAGGAACAAGTTGTACAGCACAGTGCACCTACCCCGGCTCCATTGAGGCACCTTGGCCACTGTTCCCTTCAATCGTCTCTTTCTCTGGAAACAAATCAAGGTGTTCCTTGAACACACTGAGGGCCAATCTTGGTCCATGCTTTTGTGCTGCTCCCCATAAAGCTATCCTAAAGAGGCAGCAGAGGATTCCCTCTGGCAAGGGGGAATTCGTGGCTAGTCCGGAACATGCAGAGCCAACCCTATATCATGCCCTTCCAGCCTTCTGGCGTAGGGGGACTATCTGAGAGCGTGGCTGGAGCACGCTGTGCTCTGATGATCTCCAGTTGGTGTAACAAGCACAGGGGACCATGCGTAAATGAGAACATCCCTAATTTACGCTGAAGGAGCCCTAGGATGGTGTAGCAAATTGCCGGCACTACTATGATGGGTCTCAAGCTTTCTCTTCTGCGGGGGAGGGGGGTGTGGTTCAGGGCATCGTTTCTTGCCCCTGAACTGGGGTATTAACTGCCCCACTAGCATCCTAGAGGAGGGGAGTGGAGAGGGAGGGACCCGGGCCAGCCCTCTACTCCAGGTCCCAGCCCAGGGGCCCTAGGGATAGTGGTAAACTATCGGTTCCTTCCCCTGGGCTTCTTCCCTCTCCTGCCCTTCAGCTTGCGGGTCTTCCTGCCCTCCCTCTGCACAAACCAGGTGTCCCTTTACCTAGGGTCTTGGTCTTCTTAGCCCACCGCAGCACTTCTCCAAACTCTCCTCTGCTTCCCCCCAAACTGCTCTCTGCTTCAACACCAATCCGCTCTGCTTCAACTCCTCTAAACCGCTCTCTGCTCCAGCACCAATCCGCTCTGCTTCAACTCCTCTAAACCGCTCTCTGCTCCAACGCCAACCCACTCTGCTTCAACTCCTCCAAACCGCTCTCTGCTCCAACGCCGATCCGCTCTGCTTCAACTCCTCTAAACCGCTCTCTGCTCCAACGCCAACCCACTCTGCTTCAACTCCTCCAAACCGCTCTCTGCTCCAACGCCGATCCGCTCTGCTTCAACTCCTCCAAACCGCTCTCTGCTCCAACGCCAATCCGCCCTGCTTCAACTCCTCCAAACCTCTCTCTGCTCCAACACCAATCCGCTCTGCTTCAACTCCTCCAAACCGCTCTCTGCTCCAACACCGATCCGCTCTGCTTCAACTCCTCCAAACCTGTCTGCTCCAACACCGATCCGCTCTGCTTCAACTCCTCCAAACCTCTCTCTGCTCCAACACCAATCCGCTCTGCTTCAGCTCCTCCAAACGGCTCTCTGCTCCAACGCTGATCTGCTCTGCTTCAACTCCTCCAAACCGCTCTCTGCTCCAACACCAATCCACTCTGCTTCAACTCCTCCTCTTGTCTGATTGAAGCAGGGGGGGCGTTTATCATGTGACTGGCTTCAGGTGCTTTAATTGGCGTCAGGTGCTTTAATTAATTTATCACAAACTTTCTTTCCTCTACAGGGAATAACACTCTCCTGCTGCCCTCTGGCCATGCTGTATCACAATGGGTACAGCCAACTCCTCCCCACCTTGGGCCCTGCACAGATTGGAGCTCAGCCAGAAGTGAGGATCAGGGCCTTATATGTTCTGTTTTAAACAGCTTCTCTTATGGGTGTTTGTTAAGCATATCTATTATCCTTTGCCTTAAATAGCCCTGCCTGAAATTATCCTCAGCTCCTGACTCTTAGATTCATCCCCCCTTGGTTTTCCATTCCATCACCAGACTTTAAAATCAGCTAACAACTAATCTCTGCAGATTCTATTAACCCCATTTGCAATCTGAAAAATCCCCACTGCCGTTCTCCAGTGAGAATGAGCCTTCCTGTTTTAGCCTTTCCTCACCCTTTAGATTCTTTAGGCCGTCATTACTTTTATTGCTGGCTTCCCCGGCATTGCCCCATTCTCCAGTGCAAATGTGGGACTGCACTCGGTTCTCGAGGCTGGATTTAACAAGCACCTTATGCAGCAACATAATCACTCTCTCCAAAGCCACAGTGAGCGCAAGTAGGGCGGTACTGTCCAGTAGGCAGTACTGGCAAGAAACGTTGAGCCGGTACGGGGTACCAGAAAGACTTGGGGCTAGCCCCCCACCCTCTGAAGCGGGGTGAGTGGGGCTGCGCTCTGCTCCTTAAAGGAGCAGAATGCGGCTAGGGAGCGCATTCATTCTTTGTATGGCTTTAACAGCACAATACATGTGCTAACAAACTTCAACAAAGGCTTTGTTTAAGTTTGTTAACAGGTATTGTGCTGTTACATTGGTCAGGAGTCCTCAAGATGGGAGGGGACGGAAGGTGTTTAAACAGTGTTTTTGATTCCGTTTCTCCCCATTGGTCTGAATTATCCATGACATCCATACTGCATCACATCAAGTCCAAATCGCGAGAGGAATGCTTCTGCTTGCACTGACCAGAGGATGTTTGGATTCTGATGTCAGCCCAGTTTCGTAGCCTGACAGGAATCAGGTGTTGTCCCCAATGTACAAAGAATTCTTCTTTGCAACCAAACTAGTCTAACATGCATTTTGTTAACTGGAACTGGAGCAGCAAAACAAATGCCTCATTTTCCTGCTTTGTGGGTGAGAGAACTATAAGTGAAATGATAATGCTGGACACTGATGGCCTTAAACCAGCTGCCTCAGGAATCGGCAAAGAACTTTGCTGAAAACATGTTCCTCATTTTAGCAACGGAGCTAAGACTTATCACACATCTGCCCCCTTTATTGGAATGAAGCTCCTCCTGATCGGACAGCTCAGGCATCGCCATTTTCATCCAGAACAATTTACAAACTTGGAACCTACTCCTTTAAACCCTAAATCATTTGATCAATCCCATTGAAGACAATGGGACTATCTGCATGACTATGGACCACTTTTGTGGACTGGTAAGAGTTTCAGGAGTCTGTTCCTAGAAAGGAAGTTGAATCCCCCATTGAAATGCAATGTTTGGGTACAATATGATAAAGCAGTTTAGGATGCAGTTCTACTTAAAATTTATCTTTTAGTAAGTCATACATATGCTGAAATGGCTCCTCATCCAACTCCCATATTCCACATAAACAGACTGAAATACTACAGATGTTGGGGGGAAAGTGAGTAGTTAAGCATGTTGATGTTTGTGTATACAAACGGGGGTGTCGGAGGGAACGGGGAGAGCGTGGGGCCCCGGGCTGCGGGTGGGGCAGGGAGGAGTCACATGGAGAGGTCATGTGCCCCTCCTTGTGTCCCTCCCATGAGTGCAGTACCAGCAAGAAATGGTTTCTACTTGCACCACTGCTGATCGCGCACAACAACCAGCTCAGCAAATTCCCCTTAGGGTTAACGACAGGCCATTGTACTGGGCCCTAGGGCGTCACTGTTACCCATCTCCCATTGAACCGTGCATGTGAAACTGGGATTGTTTGGAATGGGAGATAGCTAATGAGCCAAAGTCTTGTAAACGAGCACAACTGCCCGAACAGGCTAGTAAACCAGCATAACTGCCCGAATCATCGTACATGACCACTGAGAAGTTAAGGTGCTGGGCTCAAATAAATAATTGAATTGCTTTGAAGAAAGAGGGCGGCGGGCGGAAACAGAGCTAAAGTAATACCAGAAAATAAATGATTGTGTTAAGCCAATTGGAACGAGGAAGGAAGAAAAGATGCAGCAGGGTGAGCATTGCCTGGAATATTGCTGAAGGCACAGGCAAAATTACTGGGGAGCGTTCTTAAGCACAAAGTAATTATCATTGATTTTATGTTTCAATTATCTCAGACTCATTTGCTCACATATGCCTTTAAAATAAATATATTGGGTGAAAACCCCTTGGGATTTCATGCGTCTTGAGATCAACTGATGTCTCTAACAAGCTGTTCCCTTCGGAACTGCTGACCTCAGCAGAACTCCAGGATCTGGGGAAGCGGGGGGAAATTATTTTAGTTAATGAAAAAAATAAACTGTCAACACCATGCCCTGCTCCTGTGAAAATAGCAATCCGGGAGTCAAATTAAGCAAACAAGATCTGGGTATTAAAGAAGTGATCTTGATCCAAAATAGTCCAAATGTAGTTATTTTGGGGGGCACGCTGAAAAAGACATCTGTTCAACAGGGGTTAGGGAGAAGGCTGAGGACGTGCTTCCTAGACTGTGACGAGAGGAATGGAGTGTGTGTAGGCGGGTGTTCTGGCTGGGTTCCTGTTAAACTGATCATTTTGATGCTGCTGAGATTTAATTACATTTTTAATGGTGTGTTACAGCACCAAGAGCTGCGGGTGCGCGTCTTTTAAAGTTATTTAACCAAAATAGATAGGACACTGCCCATGTTCTGCTCCTGGCTCACTGAGCCTCCGTGTTCTCATCTGTAAAATGGGGTAGTATCGATCTCAGGAGGGTCACGTGACATGTGTTTTAATGCACAGATTGTGAATCTCTTTGAAATTCTCAAATTAAAAGGGCTATACCCATCCAAATCATTATGACAAAAATCCCCACGTTTGTACTCATCGAGGGCTTCCAATGGGCCAGACCGAGAGAGCCTTCCTTACTTTGAGTAGAACCTTCTACTATGAGTAGCCCTGTTGTAGTCAGACAGAAATTCGTGTAGCTCTTATAGTTAACTTGACCATGCGTGGACTCAGGTGCTGTGCGCATCACATCCTGGCCTGTAATGGGATTTTGCCTTGGGTTCAATGGGAGAAGGATCAGGCATCAATCTCATAGGCCTTCATGCTGCTATCCTACAGTAACAAAGGACTCCAAGAGCTAAGGGACCAGATGTTGTGTTCATTTACAGCTCATCTACACCAGCATGACTTCCCTGACTTCAATTTTAGCTTCCTTTCCCTTTATGCTAGTGTGAGTGAGACTAGAATCAGGCTCCAGGGTTTTCCAAGTAAAAAGGAAATAGTCTATAGAGTGCAAAGAGAATCTTGGTTTTGATCTTTCAGTCATTTTCTATTTTTTTTTAATTAGGTGTACCAAAGGCCAGATCTCGGTTTCTGATTAACCCCTCTGGCCCACTGGGGCACTGCACTAGGAGTCAGCAGAGATGTATTCTAATCCTGGCTGTAACACTGTGTGACCTTCCCTGTGCCTCAGTTTCCCCTCCCAGCCATTGTCTGTCTTGGCTATTTAGGTTGTAAGCTGTGTTGCTGTGACCATCGGGCCAACAAATTTACTCCAATTGTGAGCTGAACGGGAACATGTGAGTGTCCATTCAGAAAATGTCGCAATAACGTAGAATAACAAATGTGGATGGGAACAGGTGCAAGAAACCCAGGCAGAGAAACTGGATTAGTCTAAAGTAAAAAGTCCACATCGATGTAATCCAAGGAGTGTTACAATCATGCTTGTTAAAACCAGAAGATGTGGAACTGGAGATTAATGAACCAAAATTGGTTTGTCGGATATTCATTCTAATTGGACAAAATAATGAGGGGATGGGCTATTCCCTTTTGGGGTCCTTTAAAAGGAAGATTTTGTGGAGGAAATTTGGCAAAAAATAACAAAAAGAAGAATAAATGTAGGCTACTGGAACGAGCATTACCCCCCACTATTTCCTGGGACCCTGGGCCGTCATTATCGTGATCCTCATCCTCACCAGTCCAGGCCAGAGAGAGCGAGACAGATGACTTCACCATCCCCACCGGTGGCCACTGAACTCCACACACCAGCTGGGATGACAGGTCTTCTACAACAGCTGCCATAACAACATGTTATGAGGATGGATCTAGATTGTTCTCAGTGGTGGCAGATGACAGAACAAGGAGTAATGGTCTCAAGTTGCAGTGGGGGAGGTTCAGGTTGGATATTAGGAAAAACTTTTTCACTAGGAGGGTGGTGAAGCACTGGAATGTGTTACCTAGGGAGGTGGTGGAATCTCCTTCTTTAAAGGTTTTTAAGGTCAGGCTTGACAAAGCCCTGGCTGAGATAATTTAATTGGGGATTGGTCCTGCTTTGAGCAGGGGATTGGGCTAGATGACTTCCAGCTCCCTTCCAACTCTGATATTCTGTGATTCTATGTCCAGCTCATCTCAACTAATTTCTTCTCTGTTCCCCATAAGAGTAGTTATTACCATCTTTAACACCACCTCTAAAAGTGCATTGAGACAGGTCTTATATGAAAGTCAGTGAGACAGGGGTGATTAATATCATAGTGAAGTGCATGTAATACCACATGAGGACTGATGGATACTTTATGCTTTAAAGTCTATGACCAAACAAAGGGAGAGAAAGAAGGTTTTCTCGATAGGAGAGAAGGCAGCTATCTACCTGTCTCCGATGCAAAATAAGCATTGTGGAACCAAAACAATGGAAACCCTATTTACACATAGGTCAGTAGGGGAATGGAAAGTCAATAGTAAGGATAGAACAGTGAGGACAAATCAGTGAGTTTTGGGTAATATATGGAGAAGCAAAAGAGCATCCCATTATTCATCATTGGTGGAACAAAGATTTCAGGGCTGTTTGCTTCTGTGAATGGTAGATCACCAACAATGTGGGTTGGTGATGCTGAAAAGCAACTGCAGGTGAGAAAACTGCTTTAGACAAAGTGTGGGGCCTGCTGAGGTTTTATGTAAACTCTTAGAAGTCTGTTATTCTTTTGTTTTATTTGTAGCCATTTTCTGGCTCCATTATCTCTATGTAGTATTGCTTAAATCCCTGCTCGTTATTAATGCACTTATTCTTGTTTTATTATAAATGTGTCTCAGTGCTGTGATATTAAAGTGAGGTGGGCTTCCTCAGCAGAAGGGTGTGTATTCTGTCTCTTTGGAGACAGCAGGCTTGGTAATTTCTGTGAGTGCCCAGTGACAGGGGCTGAATGCTGCAGAGGAATGCACTTCCAGAAGGTTTGGGAAGTGGGGTTCACTGAACGTTACCTACAAAGCAAGGTTACATTCTGGCAGAGTCTCAAGGAGTTTGCTGGTTAGTTGGGCAGACCAATGTGGCAGGGAGCTAACACACGGTTAAGCTCCAGTAAAGCTCTCTCTTCCTGAGGTGGAGGGGTGAGACAGTGGCTTACGGTTCTGGGCACCCTCAGAGAACATCACAGTGCTCACCCACAGCACTCAGCAAGACAGCAGCAGATTGAGAGCAGCTGTGTGGGCTCTGGTGGGAGGAAAGGAGTTTGCAGCATCAGTCTACTTTGGCCTAAAGACTCTATTGAGGCCATCCTGTCCTAGCTCCTGAACTCATTCTATCAGGACAGGTGGTAGAGCCCCAGAGCTGCCTAAGAAACAGTAACCCTGATTTTCCTGGGATCCTGGATCCACAAACTGGGAGTGGGGAAGTTGGGGACCCATGAACTGTGACTGGGAGGTAGCAAAACTGCACCAGTCACTCAGGGTCCAATTGTTTGGGACTGTGATTCATGAACCCTGAGGCAGTAGGTGGTAGAAAGGATTAAATTGCAAAGTTTGTCCAAGTTCATCCTGTCCTTTCCATCCCCCAATAAAGTTCTTTTTTTAAAAACCTCTGTTGAATGTGGTTGTGAGTGAGCACAGGTTTGCCTATCAAAGGCATCCAGAGTGGATATAGGTTCCCTGATTACTTGGGTGCAGGCTCGAGACAAAATTAAGCTAATTTTACAGATGCCCCAAGAAAGAAGGACCCAGTACTTGCTGCTGATGCTGTTGGTAGAAGGGTTACAGGCGTTTCCAGGTCACAGAGGAGAGCACAAGCAGCTTTCTAAATCAGATTAATGTTGGTGATGACTTTAGAGACAGAGAGAGAGAGTTGTGGATTTTTTTTAAGTAGCATCTGTCATTTGGGGGGAAGGATAGCTCAGTGCTTTGAGCTTTGGCCTGCTAAACCCAGGGTTGTGAGTTCAATCCCTGAGGGGGCCATTTAGGGATCTTGGGCAAAAAGTGGGGATTGGTCCTGCTTTGAGCAGGGTGTTGGACTAGATGACCTCCTGAGGTCCCTTCCAACCCTGATATTCTATGATTTCAATAGAGTATATTAGTGTAAAATATCATTTGTAGAAATGGGTACATTGGGTCTGACACAACCCACTTAAACCAAACTGAGGTCAAAGCCTTATTAAGAAACTGCAACCTTCTATGAATTTTAAAAGAATATTCACTTACCATTGCATTTCCTTTTTCATCTGGTAGCAGAAATATGAAGATGTGAGGAGAAGGGTTGGTGCTTCCTGCTGAAAGGAGGAAATAAATAATCTGCTCTGTAGCTCTTTTTGCTCCAACGGATTGCTAACTACAAGCGCTTTAAGTGCCATCATCTGCTTGCGTGAAGTGCAGCCACCTCTTGGGTGCAACCCAGCAGCTCTGTAAGAGTGCATGGCAATGTTACACCACAGGGTAGGACAGGAAGTGAACAATACCATATGCAGTTGAAACTGAATGGGAAATATAGGTGATCAGCAAAACAGCAGAGCATGGGCTTGTGGCTAGAGCACTGGTCTGGGAATCAGGAGGTCTGGGTTCTAGTGACTTGCTGTAGGACATTAAGGACCAGATTTTCAGAATGCCCTTTCAACTGAGGCACCCAAAATGAATCTATAGAGTTGAGCACCCTAAGTTATCAGTGGGTATTTTTCTTATTTATGTATGTTGCACTGTCACCTAGAAGCTCCAGTCGTGAACCAGGGCCCCGTTGTGCTAGGTGCAGTACAAATGCAGAATGAAAAGATGGTCCCTGGCTCAAAGAGCTGACAATCTTGCTGGTCTGTTAATGTATTAACTGTATTTTTAAAGAGTTTGCCAGAGGCACCCAACGCTTAAGCCGAGTGATCTTTTAACGTAGTTTATCCCTCTAAATAAACACTGAAACAGCCAGAATTAGAGGCAGCTTTTAAAAAGGTGGGTCTGGCCCTTTCACTGCTTCAGTTTCCCCATACGTAAAATGAGGCTAGAGTCAATATTTATTATCCGTATTACCGTAGCACATCGGAGCCCTAGTCTTGGGCCAGGGTATACCTGCCGTAAACTGGTTCTGTGGCGCTTTTATTCATGAAAAAGCATAATGTGCTTCGGGATCCTCATGCAGACGGTGGTAGAAGTATGACGTACTATTTATTATTCAGATTATTTTTAATAGAAAAAGATTGCACGTTCCCCTCTGACAAGCACTGAGCACTCCCACTGAGACCAATAACAACTGGACACCTGGATCTGAGGTCAGAAGTAGGCCCATGATTGTTAATGTACCTTGAAATCTACTTGCTCTGCTTGCCTGTCACTCAAAGCCAGGCTCTCTTGGCTGTTTTGGACTCTGGCTGTAGGGTAACGAGACACTTAAGTGTGTGCTTGAATGGCACTCAGGTACATGCTCAAATGTTTTGCTGAATTGAGTCTTCCAATATCCAGGGACAAGTATAAAGTACGAATACCTTTTCATACAAGGAACAAAACTGATTAATGACCAGGGAAAGATAAGGGTAGAAGAAGAGAGGAGATATAAATGCTCACTTATCACTAATATACAATAACATTGCTTTAATACATTAGACTGCAAGAGATTTTCCCTCCAGCATGTAGCAAACCGTTTCTGATAAGTTTTTCACAGAACACACGAAAGCGAGACCTCAGTTACCACCCCCGCCCCCACCAAGAAATCAAACAAAACCTCCTTTGAGTTCATCAGCATTCCAAGAACAGAAAAGTTCTTAGAGATGCAGTTTGCCAAGCTATTTCATTAACTGCATAGCAATCCAGTCTGTCCTTATTTATTTGGATTGAAAAAAGCTGACAAATTCCAGGCACTGTGAGAACAAAACAATATTCCAATTAGCATCCGCAGCATTAATAACAATGATTCGCCACTTGCTTCTGCTAAATGTTTCCACATCTCAGATTAAACTAATTGAAATGAATCAGAAACATACCATTGAGTACAAAGACGGAGGAATATTGAAAAGGTATGATGGATTCATGTAGCTTTGGACCTCACCTACAGTAAAAAGAAGTGCAGATCTAAGAATACACAGAGGTACATGAGGCAATTAAAAGCCAAGAAGAAACTTTTCTGGGTAGAAGCACAGAGATGTCCTGCAAGAAGAAGTGGGTCAATTTATACCCTGGATTTCTACAGTGTAATATCCCCAAGGTACAGACTTTAATATCCATCCATCTACTGGTATACAAAGATAAATATCAGGGAACCCATAAGCATTTATCTGTGTTGTCATTCAATTAATGTTAACTCTGGATAGCCAAATAGTTTGCCTTGTTTTCCAAACTTTTAACAGGCTATTCATTATGCCCTGTGAATTTGCTTTTCTAGCATCCTACTCATCTGTAACCAGCCACTGACAAATAAATTTTCACACAGCTGCTCTTTGGTTTGTTCCTATAGAAATCCCATTTGTGTGTGACAACGTTTGTGGGAGCGAGGAGGCTCACTGGTAGTCTGCGCTGGGCAGGGGTGAAAGTAATAATAAATTCTTACCGGTACGGGTCCGGTGCCTCCGGCAGAAGGGGCGGGGCCTCAGACGGAAGGAGGAGGGGTTGGGGGGGTCAGCCTGGCCCCTACCGCCCTGGGCTCTGGTGGCAATTTAAAAGGGCAGTGGTAGTGATGGTGGCAGCGGTGGCCGGGAGCCCTGGGCCCTTTTAAATCACCAGCCCCGCGTCAGTTGCTCCTTTTACCCACCGCCGTCGGCAGCCCTGGGGGTGGGGAGACAAAAGGGGCAATGATGTTAAAGCGTTGCAGCAGTGCTTTAATGTTCCTGCCCCTTTTGCCTCCCCTGTCGGTGGCCCTGCTGATAGGGTCCGTACCGGCAGGGCCGCCGATGGGGAAGGGGCAGCATACGGGCTGCATATGGGCCGGTACCGGCTTCTCACCGGTACGCCGTACTGGCCCGTACCAGCTCACTTTCATCCCTGCTGCTGGGACCCAGAAAGGCCAGCAGCTCTATCGGTGATTCCCAATGTGCCGGAAGATGAACACTTGAGTGGACTCCACCCATTTCAACAAACTCAAGTTCTTTAGGCCTGAATCTCAAGTGAGAATTTTGCTGCAGTATTTGTACCCGACACACTTTTCTAAGTCCCCTCAAGAGGCAGAAGGAGTAGGATTCCTCATTCACAAGTCTTCCATATAAGAGACCCAACTCCATTCTCATTGGCCAAATGCCCATTGTCTTCAGCAGGAGAAGGGCGGTGACCCCAGCTAGTGTAGTGCCATTTACATTCGGGAAGGATGACTTCTAAACTCACCTGTCTCTCTTGCTACTCAAGCCATGTCTCTCCCCTCTTCAAACACCTTCTGTGGCTTCCTCCTTCCCCACCAAATTCAAGCTGCCCCTCCAGAGGTAAATATTCCCACCAAGAGTCATTCGGAACCCTGGAGCTTCAGAACTGGACTGCAGATCTCTGCTACAGCAGCTGAAGGAGTAACTCCGCAAGCTGTTATCCTGTAGAGGAGAGGTTCACTAGGGGAGGGCCCTTTACAATCCTATTACACTTACATTCAAGGCACTGCATGACTCCCTACCGGCCTAACTATCTGCTCCCACTCCTACATATTTCCCTCCTGCCCTGAAAATCCACCTCCCACTCTCATCCCCGCCCCCCAACTCTTGGAAGTTCTACCCTCTCCTCGGGAATCAGATGGCCCCTTCCTGCCTTCATTCAAACCCCTCCTTTTGTGTGAAGCCTTTCCATTAAAATCAACCAAGCAGTGAATATACAGGGCATTAAAGAGAAAGCGAATACACATTGGGATGATATCTCTGCACCACTGACATGTGGACAATCTAACTTGTGGTCCTGAGCATCGCAACTCCCATTGACTTCAATGGGCCCTCAGCACTGGTCAGGGTGAGGCTCTGTGTATCATTCATATATGGATCTGTGTACACTGTGCCTCTGTAAGGCTGCATTGCACAAAGGGATGCACCCACATGCTCTCATATGACCATGCAGAGTCCTGTGGGATTCTGAGATCTTTGTAGCAGGGACCACGGTTTTCTCTGTTAGGAAAACACTTGTGCATCATCGCTTTTCAATAAGGGACAACCAGGGAGTGGTAGTGAGATGATAAAAGGGAGCAAAAATAGGCAGGCAGGAAGATTAAACCCTCAGTCTTGGGATTTATGAATTTCAAGGTACACCTTAAGCAAGTCCTTTTTGGCTAATTTTGCAGTTATTGCTTATTTTTGATTCAAGCCTGCTGGTTGAGGCATTATTTATTTCATTTACCTTCATAAACAGCCTCTGCTCCCACAGTCCCCAGCTGAGAGTAACCGGTTTAAAAGTGTACAACATAGGCCAGACCCTCACATGGTCTAAATCAGCAGTTCTCGACCAGGAGTACGTGTAGGGTACACAGAGGTCTTTCAGGGGGTCCATCAATTCATCGAGATATTTGCCTAGGTTTACAACAGGCCACATAAAAAGCATTATCCAAGTCAGTGCAAACTAAAATTTCATACAGACAATGATTTGTTTATACTGTTCTATATACTATAAACTGACATAGTATTTATATTCCAACTGTTTTATTTTATAATTATATGGTAAGGATGAGAAAGTAAGCAAATTTTCGGTAATATTTTCTGTTGTGACTTTTGTTTTTTTATGTCTGATTTTGTAAACAAGTAGTTTTTAAATGAGGTGAAACTTAGAATCATAGAAGATTAGGATTGGAAGAGACCTCAGGACTCAACGGGCTCAACGGGTAGTGATCAATGGCTTCATGTCTAGTTGGCAGCCGGTATCAAGTGGAGTGCCCCAAGGGTCGGTCCTGGGGCCGGTTTTGTTCAATATCTTCATAAATGATCTGGAAGATGGTGTGGATTGCACCCTCAGCAAGTTTGCAGATGACACTAAACTGGGAGGAGAGGTAGATACGCGGGAGGGTAGGGATAGGATACAGAGGGACCTAGACAAATTGGAGGATTGGGCCAAAAGAAATCTGACGAGGTTCAACAAGGACAAGTGCAGAGTCCTGCACTTAGGACGGAAGAATCCCATGCACTGCTACAGACTAGGGACCGAATGGCTTGGCAGCAGTTCTGCAGAAAAGGACCTAGGGGTGACAGTGGACAAGAAGCTGGATATGAGTCAACAGTGTGCCGTTATTGCCAAGAAGGCCAATGGCATTTTGAGATGTATAAGTAGGGGCATTGCCAGCAGATCGAGGGATGTGATCGTTCCCCTCTATTCGACACTGGTGAGGCCTCATCTGGAGTACTGTGTCCAGTTTTGGGCCCCACACTACAAGAAGGATGTGAAAAAACTGGAAAGAGTCCAGCAAAGGGCAACAAAAATGATTAGGGGACTGGAACACATGACTTATGAGGAGAGGCTGAGGGAACTGGGGATGTTTAGTCTACGGAAGAGAAGAATGAGGGGGGATTTGATAGCTGCTTTCAACTACTTGAAAGGGGGTTCCAAAGAGGATGGCTCTAGACTGTTCTCAGTGGTAACAGATGACAGAACAAGGAGTAATGGTCTCAAGTTGCAGTGGGGGAGATTTAGGTTGGATTTAGGAAAAACTTTTTCACTAGGAGGGTGGTGAAACACTGGAATGCGTTACCAATGCGTTACCTAGGAGGTGGTGGAATCTCCTTCCTTAGAAGTTTTTAAGGTCAGGTTTGACAAAGCCCTGGCTGGGCTGATTTAATTGGGGATCGGTCCTGCTTTGAGCAGGGGATTGGACTAGATGACCTTCTGAGGTCCCTTCCAACCCTGATATTCTATGATTCTATCTCGTCCAACTCCCAGCTCAAAGCAGGGCCAATCCCCAACTAAATCATCCCAGCCAGGGCTTCGTCAAGCCAGGCCTTAAAAACCTCTAAGGATGGAGATACCATCACCTCCCTAGGTAACCCATTCCAGGGCTTCACCTTCTTCCTAGGGAAATAGTTTTTCCTAATATCCAACCTAACCGCCCCCCCCCCCCCGCACTGCAACTTGAGACCATTGCTTCTTGTTCTGTCATCTGCCACCACTGAGAACAGCCTAGCTCCATCCTCTTTGAAACCCCCCTTCAGGTAGTTGAAGGCTGCTATCAAATCCCCCCTCACTCTTCTCTTCTGCAAACTAAATAAGCCCAGTTCCCTCAGCCTCTCCTCATAAGTCATGTGCCCCAGCCCCCTAATTGTTTTTGTTGCCCTCTGCTGGACTCTCTCCAATTTGTCCACATCCTTTCTGTAGCAGGGGGCCCAACACTGGAAACAATACTCCAGATGTGGCCTCACCAGTGCCGATTAGAGGGAAATAATCTCTTCCCTCGATCTTGGGGCATGCAAGAGAAATCAAACTCCTGAAAGTGGTACAGTAGTCTGGAAAAGTTGAGAGCCACTAGTCTAAATTACTACTGTTCTATTGAAGTCATGCACCAGGCAATTAGACTGAGGAACTCATTGCCACGGGATGTTATAAGTGCCACGAACTTGGCAATAGCAGGATTGGACATTTATATGGATAACAATATCCAGTGTTTTATAATAGTTAATGCTAACAAAACATTTGGAAGTGATATTAAACCACATGCCTCAGGGTTTCAGCTGATCTCTATTAAGGATTGGGATGAGACCTTCATGGGGGGGCAGATTACTCCATGTGGATTTTCTTGCACCTTCCTCGGCAGCATCTGTTTAGAGAAAGTACCAGACTAAATGAACATTGAGTCTGATCCATGCTGGCAATTCCTATGTTTCTGTGTTCCTATGGTTCCATGGAAGTCAGTAGACCTGTGCTGATGGTCTAGCCTTGTAACTTCGCTTTCCACATAACTAGCCAGATCACTTTTTTATCCCTTTTACCTTTTCTCTAAGTTAGTTTAGTGCTGGCAAACAGTTGAAAGCTATGAAAAATTAAGTCAACAAACCGGGTGCAGCATAGGGAGGATAATCCAGAGGACTAGGATTTGAGGGGCCTAAGTTAAATTCTCTTCTCTGGTGAAAACTTCCTGTGTGACCCAGAGCAAGTCACTTAACCCAGTGCCTCAGTTTTCTATCTGTAAAATGGGGATAGTACTTAGGTGCTGTGAGGATAAAGTGCTCCGATATAATGCCAGTGAGGACTGGGTATGTAAACAGATGGACAGCAACACTGCATGCTTCCACGACACTGCTCTCTTCCTATGTGCCTCAATCTCGACCCATAGGAACCAACTAGATACTCCATATCTACTCAGGCCTCCCTGCTGATATTTTCAGTCGTAATGGTGGTTTCCCTTCCGACTAGATCCACCACGTCTTTACATGGGTTAGCAGACAGGTATTAAATGGTATGCACTTCCAGCTATGAGCTGAACTGAACCCAATGATGTAGAGGGGAAAGGTTGTATATTCTTGGGGAGAAGAGACTATACTAACTTGAAATTATTTGACATGAGATGTTACAGAATTAGCATCAAGTGAAACTGTATGATGGGATATGTTGTGGGGCGAAGACCAAAGAAGAATACATGCCATTGGGTGCAGGGAGACCATGAGACTTGGACTCCTGGATGGAAGCTTCACCTAGACTGCTCATTCGGAACTGCTGGAAGGTTGAATTTGAAGGCTCCTGGGGAGAAGAGGAAGCAACATCACAGAGGGGTCGGGAGACTAGATAGTGATCATGAAAGGTGCTGGGTGGTGTTGTTGGCCTGTGACATACAGGGGGTCAGACTAGATGATCTGGTGGTCCCTTCAAGTGTTAAATTCTGTGTCTCTGTGACTGTGCCCCTGCTGGCTTTGATAAGATCAGACTTTCCCTAGTGGAGTAAGAAGTAGAAAGATTGCTGTACGCTGTTATGTTTAATCAGGTTCAATAAAAGTTGAGTATTTTGTCAAGAAGCAGGAGGCATAGTCAGCCGGTGGGTTTTCAAGAGATTTGCAGGGCCCTCAAAATAGAGTTAAGAAAAGCAGCCTGGATTGTCCAAAATTTATATCCAAGTGTCGTGAGAGGAAGCATAGAGGGGCAAAGGGGCTGTATCAGGGATCCAGAGAACCCAGTGTAGAACCAGGTATGAGCCCAGCAAAGGACAAGTCATGACAATTCTATTATCCATCCACCGAACCTGTCAGGTACTTGTGGCCACCATTTGCCCTAGTAGGTGAGAACCTCTCAATCATTAATGAATTTATGCTTACACCACCACTGAGAGGTAGGGAAGTATTGTGCCTATTTTTCAAGTGGGGATCTGAGGCACAGAGATTAAATGACTTTCCCAGGTCACACAGGAAGTCTGTGGCGTAGAAGGTCATTGAATCCAGGCCTCCAAAGTCCTGGATTAGTGCTTTAACCTAAGATCACCCCTGAGGACCTTTCAGAAGGGTTGAAAGGAATGGTGTGAGATCCTGCTCTAGAGGATAGATAAAACCAGCCCCAGCTTTGTCCCAGATGCATCTTTTCACATTGTGCTTCTCACCTCCATTACAAAAAATGTACATGAAGTGTGCTTTGGTGCTTTTTAAGCAGCTATACACATTTCAGTGGCTTGGGTGTTGGGTATAGCTGAGAAATCTTTCAAAGCCACCACAGTGACCATAATAAAACTGTCAGAGGCAGCTTCATTCTCTCCCGCATGTACACATCTTGCTTAGTGGAGCCTGCCATGCATCACCGGGCCGTAATTCACTTAGGTGCCAGTAGAGGATAATTTCCCACATTTACAGCAATTAATCTTCAGCTGTCTGACACAGACAAAATGAAAACAGCTTGGGGGCATTTTGGTGGCTGGGGGTTATTCTTTCATCAGGGTGCAAGGGAGACATGTATCAAGCCTCCCACCGGCCTGTGACAACAAACCTGCCTTGGCTTCTCAGTGGAAGTGATTAAGAGCGGTGTGAAGAAGAGGAAGAATTTGTAACTCGCAGTGTAAATCCTGCTCAGGAGGTCCTTGGAATCTCTCCCATCAGCACACTCTGCTGCAAACAGATTCCAACATTAGCAGTGTCACTCAAAGGTCTGTTGTTTTGAGGAACATTGTGTTCTTGAGCTAAAAATGAAGCTCGAGCAGACGCTGGCTGTAAGCAGCACAGCTCCTGAAATCGAGGGTGTTATGACTGCCGTCTGGATTGTTTAATGTTGTCAACAACCAATAAACACATTTAAACAAGCATGAAGTCTTGTTTTTGACTCCGTTCTCTGTATCATCAGCTTTCGACAGAGGATCTCAAAGCGCTCCACCACTTTTAATTAACTGAGCACTACAGTTCCCCTCCCTGGTTTCTTATCCCTACTTTACACATGGAGAAACTGACACAGAGAATTCAAAGTCTCCTAGCTTCAGCTAGCTCTTGAAGGCTCCTCATCATTCTAGAAGGCAACTCATTCTCTGCTGCTTCAGCTGTTCCCTTCAGATCCACTCTAGACCTGTGGATTTTTTCTCCATTGAAGTCTATGGTCTAGAGCTGCAATGCTGGGGACAAGCCACCCACATGCACACGGCAATGAAGAGTGGAGAGAGCCTGGAAGGGGGAGAATGAGCATGGGGACTATCTTGTATTCCTGTGGAAACAAATGGCCACCCAGAGTCTTCTCTCTGCCTCCCTCTCTCCATCCTCAAGTAGCCTGGTGGGCTTCCTTCCTTGGTCATAGCAGCTAGCTCTTTGACAAAGGTTCCCATCCTAGACATCTACAAGGTCTGTTGGAATGCTCCTCAGAGCATCATCCACCATGTTATCCCTTTTGACCCAAGCAGTTATCCAGATTCTGGGTGTGGCAAGTTGTTCCACTTAGGAGAAACTGATGGTAGAGTCAGGAATTTTCTTGGATGCAATCTTGTTTAGGTACAAAGAATGGACACAACCATGTTTCCCCGCATGCAGGAGGAATCAAACAATAGGAGATTGGTTCTTGGATGACAGCCCCAACCCTCTTTAGCCAGCTTGTCCAGACCCAGAAGCCCCTTCTCTTGGCTTCTACAAGGGTCAGGGTCCCATACCATGCTTGTCCAAGCTGTCTGTCTTTCTGTTTCCTGCCTGTTGCACTATGCCCTGTCAAAACCCCTCCACCCCAGTCATTAGAATTTCAAAGTGCATTGGGGACCACTATTATTTCTTATATTTAACATGGGGGAAGAGTGGCTGTCACTCATCAGTTTGAGGGGTTTGAACCCAATGTACAACTTACCCCATTTTCTCTTCATGCTGTTGCTAAAATTCTAGGCCAGCCCTGCTTTAACTGTGGGAAGGTTTCCTCGTATATCACTTGCAGAATATCATCACCTTAGGAAAATTCCCTCCAGGCAGATCCCTTGTTTATCTGTAAGGTGAAGGAGGTGCATGTTTTGGGCGACTGCATCTATTTTGGATGTTTCTGTATTTCCTCGTGGGCACCATATAATTTTGACAGGATGTCCTCAGGGACGTACCCATTTCTGTAGTACTAGTGTTTATCTTTCACAGCCTGTCTTCATTGCAGATTCATAAGTTCTCCCATTAAGTTTTATCAGGCCTGGCAAGAGAAGAGACCTGATTTTATTTGAATTTTCAATAATTGTTTTTATTTTATTACATCATAATTCAATCTCATTTTCTTCCTTTTCCCCCCCTTGGTTGAGACGCTCTCTGATGATTTACATCCTGCAAGTTATTACGGAGCCTTTCAAGGAGTTTTTCCTTTATTCATCCAATTTAATTAATCTAATATCAGGCATAATTATTCCTTTGAGTTTTCATGGCTTCCCATGGCACTGCTGGTGAGTGTCCCCTATGTCATTCATTTTAAAGAAGGTGTCCATGTGTATCTCAAACAGTGCCCATCTTTAATTGGAGCAAGGGGCTGATCGTTCTTGAGTGACCCTGTGTATAGTTCCTTATTCTAGCAATAGCAGATGCTCCATAAATAAGTTGTAAATAAATTTCCATTAACATGCTGAATTGTGAGAGCCACTTTTTTAAAGCTCACCAAAAAATCAGATCAGCCTCAAAATCGGTAGATTAGATCTGGGGCTAAGGGAGAGTTTTTCTAGAACCTTTTAAGTTAATTAGATAATGGGTTCCTGAATTGTGACTCCATAAGAGTTTAACGTTCAAAAGATCTCATTGTTCTTTTTGCCACTTTTCCGCAAAATAAGCCTTAAAGACAGAAGGCAGGAGACAAATGAAATGTAAGGCAAGGTCTTCAGAAAAACTCAGACCCTCCTAACTGATCCATCCATAACAAACAGCTTCACTGTTTCAGTGCTTGCACAAACCACAATGCCCTAATCATAGACTGGTTGGGCTGCTTTACAGCCTTCTTTACAGTCATACACAACTAGCATTCAAGATCGATGCAAATATCTGGCGAGGCAAATAAAATCAATCATTCTCCACTCTCAATTCAGTAAGGGCCTGATCCTGCCAAGTGCTCAGACTCTATGATTAAATGTGACAAGCAATTATCCGAGTGTTATTATGCACAGAGATAACACCCCCCATGTATAAATCTCTGGCATCCATATCATTCTGTTGGTGCACTTAACATGGAAATACTTAAAGTTAGCATGGTGACAGATCATCGCATTATGCAATAGATATGCATGTATGTAGCACATGATGAAACCCAGGTTTTGTGGTGCACATTCTGCATGCAAAAAAGAAAGATGTCATTTCTCTTGTTGTTATCACTGAATAGAGCTGATTGGAAAAACTGAACTTCCATCCTGTGGGAATTCCAGTATTTGTTTTCATCCCAAATTGGGATAAAAAGTCAAAATATTGGAACTTCTTGTATAACAAAAACTTCTAAAAAAAAAATTGTTTTGGAACCATGGAAACAAAACTTTGCAAAGCATTGTTTCAGTTAATGTCAACATTATTTGTTTTTCCACCTGAACCTCTATGGTGTCTCATGGGCGTTGTGCTTCTGGATGGCACGTGCCTCACCATGCTATCCCACTGAGACTACATCTCCCAGGATCCTTTGTGGTCTCCCTCAGAGGCTGAGCTGTAGTGGTGCATCAAGGGATTTATTTTGACTTTCCTGACAGAAAATTCTGCCCAAATCAATCGTTTCCTACAGAAAATGTCTCTTTCAACTAAACCGCATTTTTTACCAGAAAATGTTTCTTTTGAAAATTTTGGACAATCCCTATCATCCTCGGGGGGCCCAGTCAGGATCAGGGGACCATCGTGCTGGATGTAGCACAACCACAGTAGAAATAGTCTCTGCCCCACAGAGTTTAGGGTCTAAAGGCTAGACTGGTGATCTAGATTGTCAGTGGAAACGTGCCGTGTTACACCAGCTGAGGATCTGGCTCGATAAATTAATAGTATGCAAGAAAAGGGGTAGGCAAAGGCAGCATGGGAGGTGCCATAACTGGGTGCTTAGATCTACTACGTGAGCACTTGCTGACTCCCCCCCCGCCCATTACTGACCCTCTTCACAGTCTATAATTATAATTGTAATTCTCTTCCTTTTACGTTTCTTTGTCTCCCCTGTTGTCTGCAGACCCACAGTGATGTGAGCAAGGAGTGGGGAAGGTATGGGAGCCCGAGAGCTGCAATAATGGGATTGGGGATCAGTAAGAGAAAGTAAAGGGAGATGGGAGGAGGCGGAGGCAAGGAACATGAGGACTGTGGAAGTGCATGGTTAAATTGGCAGCAGGGAGTTAGTGAATCGAATGAAATAGCATTAAGGACGGATAAATTAATGGCAATGGTGACAGAGACAAACAGCTTATGAGCTATATCCTCTCTTCTGTGCATTTGATTCTTCCTCTCTTGCGTGATATGGATCTGTAGCTGCTCCTTATGCCTGGTGAACTTGTTTGTTTATCCTTCTGTTTGGGGCTCTGAGCCAAGTGGGCTGAGGTGATGTGATTGGCCCCACCCTTGAATGGCTTCAGGCTGGCAACAGGTGGCTGCCTGGGTAAACTGGTGGGCAAAATCTCAGCTTGGGAAGAATAAAGCTCCCAGAACCCTCTAGTCCAAGACCCTTTCCACTGGGCTGGCTTTATTTACTTGATCTACAAACAAAAGACTCCACATGAAAACCAGCCACTCAAAACAATGGGTCCATATTGCTAGCGACCTTTCCAGCTTCTTAGCCAGGTGGGAGGGGAAAGGACTCATCCCTTTCACTCAGGCAGCCCTTCCTTGGTGCTATGGGGAACACCTCTCAAGTCCTCCCCTGTCCCCAGCTCTTCTACCTTTTATTTATAGCAGCTGCCACTTGCAATCTGCAGTCACATGGCACCTCTGTCATGTGCTCTCTGAACTCAGTCTCCTGAGCCATAAAGGAGCAGGGAACGGGGACTTCATGTGCATACACCCAAGGACCAGTGGGCTAGTCCAGACTGGAAATAAGGTTGGCAGATGCCTCCTGTTGACAACACAATGCTGTTAGTTATGATGCACATTCAAAGCGACTTACGGTGCAATATAAGCCAGCTCCATGCCGTGGCAGCAGGACATCGACATCTCACAAAAAACCCACCAACCTTCCGGCCCCACTGTTGTAATCTCAGTGGAGAGCCCAGAGACTGAACAGCAATGGAGATTGAATTCCCCTCTCACCCCCCTAAAGACGGTCCTACTAGAGGAGTGCTCTTCTGAGATACATCGGCAGGACGACAAATGGAAGCAATTTGCCCTACCTCTGCCCATAGGCACCGAATTCTTCTGGCGCCGGTGGGTGCTCAACCCCCCTCTGCCCCTGCCCTGCCCCATTCCAACCCCTTCCCCAAACTCCCCGCCCCAACTCTGCCCCCTCCCTGCTCCTACTTGACTCCTTCTCCAAATCCTTGTCCTGGCCCCGCCTCTTCCCCATCTCCTCCCCTGAGCGCGCCACGTTCCCGCTCCTCCCCTCTCCCTCCCAGCACTTGCTACAGCTGTTTGGCAGCGGCAAGCACTGGGAGGGAAGGAGGAGCGGAGACACGGCATGGTGGGAGGAGGCGGAGGAGGAGGTGAGGTGGGGGTGCAGGGCAGGGAGCTTGGCTGGTGGTGGGTGCTCCAGCCCCAGAGCACCCACGGAGTCAGCGCCTCTGCCTCTGCCTACTCTTTGGCTGGATAATTTTGTTTTACCAAAGCCACAAGCCAACAAAGCACTTAAACCCTGGTTGAACGGTAAGCACATGTTTCAGTGCCATTGACTTTAATGGAACTTAAGCCCAGGTTAGGACTTCATGGGATTTAAGCACAGAATGACAACAACTGTAGAGGTTTCAGAGAAGAGCCACAAAAATGATCACAGTGATAAACAGACTGAGCTCCTGGAGTCTCTCTCAAGAACGAGATGGTTGAGGGATGACTTGATTACAGACTCAGGGCTAGTCTGCGCTACTGAACTAGATTGGCGCCGGTGCACTGCAGTAGCGTGTCTGGTGAAGACATGCTACGTGAACAGGAGAGTACTCACCTGTCGGCATAATTGCTCCACTTCAATGAGAAGCGGAAGCTGTGTCAGCAGGAGAGCGTCTCCCGTCGACACAGAATAGTGTGGACGCCTCTTTTAATCGATGTAACTTACGTCACTCAGGGGGTAGCTTTTTCACACTCCTGAGTGACGTAACTTACATCGACATAAGCAGTAGTGTAGACAAGTACCTATACGGGGAACAAATATTTAGTAATGGGCTCTTCAGTCTAGCTGAGAAGCATGGCTAGATAACACATAAAACGTGGCTGGAAGTTGAAGCTAGACAAATTCCGAGAGGAAATAAGGCGTACATTTTTAAGTGAGAGTAATTAGCCACTGAAACAATTTACCAGGGGTTGTGGTGGATTCTCCACAACTGACCATTTTAACACCAAGATGGGATGTGTTTCTAAAAGGTCTGCTCTATTATTATGGGAAAGTTTTGTGACCTGTGGTATGCAGGAGGTCACACTAAATGCTTCGCTGAACAGGGATGCTGTTTTAAACTAGGGTCTGATTCTGGCAATGCAAGACCTTTCACTATCACTGCTTCCAAAGTTTATGAAGAAAAGCAAGAGAAATTTGTAAATACTTTTTTTCTTTAAATCTTGAGAAATAACGAGCTTTAAAAAAAAAAAAAGGCAAAGATCCATCTAACCTTATCGCCTCATGAAATAGCTGTAAGTTGAGGAGCGCCTTTGCAGAACAGAGCATATTTACATTCCAAATATTTTAAATATCTATAAATATTCATTACATATCCATTCTCCCATACATATTTAAAAACCAAAGCCTCTGCTTGCATTATATGGAGTTACTGTAGATAAAAGTATGCTTTAAAAGGAATAGAATGATTATTTGGCCAGCTGGAGAGATAAATCACAGCCAGACAGCAAGATTAGGGGACCAAACTGGAAATAAATATGTATTCACACTAGAGCACTAGCAGAGAAGGAAAGTAAAAGAAGGGGAGAAGAGGAAGTGAAAGTTGGTCTTCTACAGATAAAGAATGTTGCAAACCATCCATAGATTCTCCTGCAGGGAGCTCAGATCTTTTGCAAAGCCAAACCAGGGACACTTTTTTTTATCCATTAAGTATCATTTGAATTACAGTAGCACCTAGCCACTGCAACACTGATCAGGACCCCATTGTGCTAGGTGCTGTACAAACACATTCTTTGTGGCATCGTTTCACTGTATTCCCTTGTCTCTGTCTGTCTGTCTTCACCTGTTTTTAACACAGATCTCCGGAGTCATAGTCCAGTGCCTTAGCCATAATAATGTTTAGGGTCAAGCTATGCTCATAAAGAAAAAAAATACACTTAAAAACTGTGGGCTGGTGCCAGATTCTGACTCCGCAGCAATGTATGAATATTTCTCAGGGGGGAGGATATTTCCAGTATCTTAGACACTAACTCTGCAGTGGGTTTCATGTGGGGAGACAACTGTGGCTACGTGATTCCCATATCAGGATCAGGGCCTATGTGTGCTTAATGAATTTATCATAGAACACAAAAAGAGAGAGTCATTACTAGTCCCTGTGAGCAAAAGAACAGTTTTGATAGTATCAACACTCATTTCAACTATTCTTGCCATTCCAAGCACTTCATCACACTAAGCAATTATTCACATGGACTCTCTGTCCCTGGGACCAAAGAACAAATTTCAATTAGTACGGCAATATGTCTTGAAAAAACTATTTCAGATGTCCCAGAAAGTCCCTGTGATTCTAAGACTTCATTTGGAAAACCCATCCTGTCCCAGGACATCTAAACTATATGGTCCATGTATCTGGGTGGTTCCAATTTCTGGAAGCAGGCAACCCTTTTTATTCATTGACTGATTGATTTATTACAATTTTATGTATATGTTTGGAGGGTGGACAGTTGCCAAAAGGAGGTTCATGGAAAGAAATATTGGTCACAAATAGTTGTGTTCATGCAAAGGTGCAAGAGACTCCCCATACAGGATCCGTGTGAAAGTTCTAGTATTGATCTACAAAGCTAGCCATGAGGGAACCCAGCTAACCAGGCAGAAGAGAAACCCAGCAGCATGCTCACGAGCAGCAGAGAATGGCTAAACTGAAGGGTAGGACAGAAAATTGGACTGCTAATCACTGTTTTCCTAGTACAGCGCCTAGCTAGAGTCATGACAGGCACTTGAGGAGCAGCCAGTTCCAGCGAAGTGCTGAATCCTAAGAAGAAGAAATGGAAGAGTCTGTGGTAGTAAGCACTCATGTTACCCAGACTTCACTGCTCCTACACAATACAGTACAGAGCGGTTTCCAGGAGGCTGGGAAATATTAACATAAATTACGAATAAACCACATTGGGCATTGTGTGGTGCGGCAGCTTTGATTATTATAAATTGTTTGTTTGTTTGCTTCCTTACTAATTCTAGCATTCAGCAACTCCGTAAGGAGTTGGCTAGTCGTTAGGGCTAACGATGTTAATTGATTTATGATTTCATCGTGTACATTTCAATTTATTTCTTTTGCATGTGAAATACTGTAGTGTATGGATTTGCTGACTTTAAGATCCAGCACGCAACATCTAAAACTCAAAAGTATTTGGCATATCATAGTTATAATTTTAGCTGGTGTAGTTAGAATGGATTCTTCTTCTGGTAATGTACTTTAAACCAGCTTGTGCCACCAGGAGCATATGAACCACAATTGGAAAATTGGTATTGTCCTGACTG
Organism: Chelonia mydas; assembly: GCF_015237465.2. NCBI lineage: Eukaryota > Metazoa > Chordata > Testudines > Cheloniidae > Chelonia > Chelonia mydas. The sequence goes on along the minus strand of NC_057850.1, from coordinate 8,414,826 downwards.
TTCTAGTTGGTGCATAAAAATAGATGCATTTAATAAATTCCATCAGCAGAGTTCTACTCTAAGACATGATGACAGGTGAACACTCCCTATTCCCTACTAGAGAATGGTAAACAACAGATCTGTTTCATTGCAGAAATTTCTTTTTTTAAATGAGTTTTTGAACTGAAGACATTCCAAAGCCCCAGATCATCCCATTAAGTTCCATGGTCTTACATCAGAAACAAATTTAGCCCCAGGGTTTTTTTGTACTGTTGGAACTAGATTTATATTCTCTCAATACAATGAGGACACATAATTGTGACGGTTTGATATTTTATTGTGCGAAGATGTCAGTTTGTTCCTGACATACCTTGAACATTGTCTGTTTTAGAACAATATGAATTATTTTAATGAAAATATATTTAAAAGAGGGGAAAAATTTCTCAGAAAATAGTACCAGAAATGAAATGATCCCAGAATACCTTAATGAAGATGTTGCTTTGTTTCTCAGGTAAAGTTGGTGCTTGTGAAAGATGCTAGAGAACAGGTAGTAGTAATTCAGTGTATGAGTGGCTAGACCACTAGTGGATAACAGCCTACTACTGATATCAGTTAATGGAGTTATTATTTCTGCTCAAGTGGTAGAGGTTTGTGCAGCTGTACTCAGGGTCCCACGCTCAAACCCTGCTTCTCCAGATCACACGATCAATATGCAGCAATCCTGATTTGGGAGACCTACCTACAGGGCTGAGATGGGCATTCAGTCTCCAGGCCTGTTCACTTCTTGATCTCTGCGGAGGTCACTAAAAAGACTCCCAGTAGTGCTGCTGGTTTTTGTGATGTGGACATTTGTGACAGAGACCAACTCCTGTTATTCATACAGGCCGCTGAACAGCCATTAGAGACAGTGGTAAGGACTTTCCGTCACTGCCTTCCTGGACTGAATCTGATCAGGGAATTTAAATCTCTGAGCTCCTGTCTAGGGCCACTTTTAGCTGCTGTTGCCCCTCTGCTGTAGAGAGGTTGTTATGGAGAATCTGATTCAATTTCCCTTTGATCAGCCAATCTGTGTTTAGCCCCGCCTGGTAGTTCCTCACCATGACTCCAGGCCCTGAAGCCAGATCATTAAAAATCTCTCCCTCCTGGGGTGAAAGGAGTCTAGTGAGTCAGGAGGCCAATAAACAATAGTGAAGGGTTGACGGTCTCCAGCCTTTTGGAGTTCAGACCCTTTTGGTCTTGAAGCTTTAATAACCCCTCTCCTGGGGCTGGTAGGGGAACCCAGGCCCACCCACTCCTCTGGGTTCCAGCCAGGTACCATCCATGATGGAACTGGAACCGGTGTCTCCCACTCCCTGGGCTTCTTCCCACCACACCTCTCCAATAGGCTATTTCCCAGACTAATGCTCTGAGCTCCTCTTCTCCTGGAGGTCCAGCTACCTGGGTGGCTTCCCACCAGTCTAGAGCTGAAGGACTGTTCTCAGCAGTCCCGCAGGCTCTCCACTGGGGAGAGAGCTAGTCTCCCTACCAATCCTTTAATGGCTATGGTTTGTACACCCAATGACAGGCACCCATAGGCTGTTACTGAAGTAGGTCCTACTCCTGCAATGTGCTAGTGCCCTCAAGTCCCATCGATCGTCATCTTGCAGGGCTGGGCCCATAGGCTGGGATGAGAAAGAGCCTCTGATCATGTACAAATGGGGACAACACAGTCCTCAGTGGGCATTGAACTTAGGATCTTCAGAGCCAAGAGGCAGCGTATCCTGAAACGCCCCCACTTACCTCAATTAAACACCATATTCCAGTCCAGGAGCTGTAGAGAATGCCTCTAGCTGCAAAGAGTCTCAGCCTCCATGGTTTGTTCAGCCCATGGCCTTTCTGGAAATGTATATGGCTCAGGATGCGAACAAATCACATCCTGTAGTCCCCATGCCTTTGGATGCTCCCTGCTAGAGACTCACTGATAGGTCCATCGATGGCTATTAGCCAGGATGGGCAGGAATGGTGTCCCTAGCCTCTGTTTGCCAGAAGGTGGGATTGGGTGACAGGGGATAGATCACTTGATGATAACCTGTCTGTTCATTCCCTTTGGGGCACCTGCCATTGGCCACTGTCAGAGGACAGGATACTGGGCTTGATGGACTTTTGGTCTGACCCAGTATGGCCATTCTTATGAGGTACTCGCTAGCCTGATTCCCTTCCTCAACGTGGGGGACCTTTGTCTTCATCTACCCTGGCTGCAGCACCGGGGCCAAAATGTAGGAGGTCATGTGCTTTGTGGTGAGGGGCAGTGCAGTAGCTCAGATTCAAGGGGTTCTGAGGTCAACCCTCACTGGTGATGTAGATTCTTGTGCGCAGTCAAGGAGAGGCCGTGGTGGCAGAGGGAGCGGCAAGGATGAACCCTCCAATACATATCCGCGCAGAGAGCCATTGTCTCTTGCCACTTCCAGATTGCTAGCAGGGAGGAAGGGGTAGAATCTGTCATTCCTGTTGCTTTATTTCTCCACTCCCTTGCTTTCACAGCACTCGGTATATTTCCATCCATTTATTTGGTGTATCTTAATTAACAGGTCTGTGCTCTCTGAGCCATACTTGTCCTGTACATGGAAGCTGGCTCTTGCTAATGATCTATGGCTGTGCCTTGTGGAAAAATGTTTTAAATTTGGCTCCTGAAACATGGATCAAGCGAAGCTGCCAACACAAATATCCTTTGCTGTCAAATATTTCTCCGCTCTGGAGAGGGAAGCACCCTGCACAGCAGCTTGAAAAAGAAGCCGGTGCTTTGTAGTGGTGTTTTCTTATGCAAGCGGAAAATTGGAAGCGCTCTGTTTAACAATTAGTTGAGACATCCCCGAAACGCCCAAGACATCAACATCTCAGGCTTACGTTTGCAGGGCCAAATCCCCAGCTGGTAATTAACAGCTGCTGGGGATCTAGCCTTGAGCCTTACGGTGCATAATAAACCTCCCTGTACTCACACCACACTTCAGCAGATCTCATGGGTTGGGCTGGAGTCTTCCAAGATGCAGCCGAAAGGGAGTCAAATCGGTGTCGCTCTGCTTCCCAAGCATATATGCTGTAGCAAAACACCGGCATGGCTCTAAGTCGTGGAGAGCAGCGCACAGCTGGAGATGTGAGCCAGATCGTCCTTCGGTGGAAATTAGGAAAGCACCACTGATGTCAACTGATTTGCACTACTTGAAGATTTGGCCATCTGGGGGCATTAAAGATCCCATGTTTTCCATGCAACATTAGAGGGTTAATTTCAGTGCCCTGGGTAGGTTCCAATTTGTTTAACTGCATTCTGCCTATCTGCCCCATAGTTACAACTGAATACAACACTCTTTCATTCCTGCCTTAGCTGTTGCGCATTGTTGATGTGTGCTGTTAAACAGCTGCCATGCTCCTCCCCAGATGTGGCTGTATTTCAGTGGTGGGGGAAGGGATTCTTCTATATAGTTTACAAAGCCCTTTGGGATCCTTCATGATGGAAAACACTACATTATATTTAAATTGTTTCTGTTATAAAAACATTCCAAAGAACTGATATTTTGGAAGCTTTTGCTTAATATAGTATGATTGGGGCAAAACTTAAGATTTAAGTTTAGACATATTTAAGTTAGTCCCATCCACTCTGGCTGGCGTGTGCTGGCTCAGCCGTGTTACCTGAAATGTGTTTTAACCTCAGGCCTTGAAAATCATTTTAATAAACCTTGAATTTCTCTGCCTAGACAAGGCTTATCTGGCACAAAAGTGTCATCCTGCTGGCTGTGAAGTTGCCAAGCCAGGCCAGGGAAGGGGTTTTAGCTGCCCTTCTCCAGAATAAGTGCATTTCAGGGTGAAGTGGTTAGCCTTGAGAAGGTTAGCAGTAAGATCTTAGAGTTCTGAACCTGACCTGAAATCCCATTGAGAAGCACCATAAACACAGCACACCAGGACTGTTAACATCACTGCTTCCCTCTGTTACTTGATGCCTTTGAGCAAGGTCACAGAAGATGCATGTTGAAAGCTCTGACATCTCTGTTCTAATAGTGCACGTAGCCATGCAAAGCTGCCCCCATTCTGCTCGGTTGGGTGGTTCCCAGCAGTCGGGCAGTTCCCAGAGCGAGAAGCATTTGTTGTCACCATGAATAAATTGCGAGATGTATTTCTTTCTAAACAGCAAAGACAGTCTCAAGCAGAATAGATCAAACCCGGCTTCTTCCTCTCACAATGGGATACAAAGAGATAAGCACATACAGCGAGGAGAAATATTTTAATTCCAATAGATTTGTTTTTGCTTAGTAGTTCTGTGATGTATTTAAAAACAATAAGGTGTGGGGTTTTTTATTGCAGTGTTTTCCGAGGCGAGTCCTGGAGGCAGCCATTTTGCTGAAACCTAATCTCGTTGGTGACAATGGGAGCTCAAGAGACCCAGTGGAACAGATTGTAAATCAATTCCCAACCTGGTTTAGCCACTTGACTGCTCACAGACGTGAGTTGTTGCTGGACGTACGTGGCCAGCTTTGCAAAGGGCAGGCCAGGGATCCAAAGGAAAAGTTACTGTGTTCTGCATGCATGCAGCAACGGTGGTAGGAGCTGTGGACGAGAAGGCTCATGAATTGAGAGAGGGCAGATCATGAGAGAGGCCAGAAGAGGCCAGATCAATTATGGCTAAAAGTCTAGGAGTCCAAGTGGTGTGAGGAACTCTTGCTCATGGCTGTGGAAATTATGGCTTCCCAATGGGCTTGCCACCCTGTCTGTGTGAAGGGTGGCAGAGCGATTCTGCTGCAGGTGATATAGCCAGATATCTGCATCGTGATTCAGTGTGAAGAGTCCCACCTGAGACATACAGGAAGATGTCTCTCTCAGGCTTCAGGTGTCCTGACAAGGTATTACCACTGCAGCTCCTTACAATAGTGAAACAACACCACACGCCATCTGCAGAGAACATAAATATCATCATTTCTTGGTTCTCCAAACCTGCCCTCTCCCAATGCCCAGGTGGTAAACTGAGTCAGCGCGATGTGGTCTACACATCCTTGTAGCGGTTCGAGCATTGGTAGGCATAAGTGAGGAAGCTTGGCCCAGGGTGTGGCTTATGCTTCCCGAGGGATGTCCACTCCTTCCGCACGTGGTGCTCAAACCGTTGCAAGGTGATAAGGGCGACTGAGTGTTCCAACAAAAGCAGACCCCAGCCCAGTCCGGTTTAGCCACAGCATCAACCGTACTCTGTGTGCCCATCGGCTCGGATAGAAGACTGCACTGGAAAGCTGGTCTCTCAACAGACATCACAGAAGCAGATTATTGAAGAGACGTCTGAGAAGAGATCTGATCCCTGTGCATAGCTACTTATGCTTTGGAAAGAGATCTGATAGGGAGGGTGCTTTTCAGTCTTGCTTGCAAAGGTATAACAAGATCCAATGGCAGGAGGTTGAAGTTTAGATAAATTCAGCCTTAAAATAAGATGTGATTTTCTATCTGTGAGGATAACTAGATGTTGGAACAGCTCACGCGGGCGGGGGGGAGGGGGAGGGCGGGGAAGCTTGCAAGATCAGGTGTCTTTTCAAAGCATATGCTTCAATGCAGCTTCTGGGAGAATTTCTACAGCCTGAATATGTATGAGGATCAAGTTTCTGGCCCTTGGAATGTGTGAATGGGGAGAACAGGACTGCGTGTAATACTCTCACCGTACTCGTGACACTCGCAGCTCTGCACTAAGATAATAACTGTCATCAAATCTCATTCTTCAGTGAGCTAGCAGCAGGGGTTGTTTTTCCTCAATGCGCAAATGACCAGATGTATTCTGTGGTTTTATTTTGCCTTTCATTAAAGCGTCAGAGCTGGAGGTGGGACACCGGGTGAAGTGGACCAGTGCTCTGAGGTCGTGCAGAGAATCCACTTTCTAGACGCCTGGCTGGTGTGGCTTGCTCACATGTTCAGGGCCTAAATGATGTCCAGATTTGTGGTTGGAAAGGATTTCCCCCCCAGCTTAGATTGTCAAGGACCATAGGGGCTTTTTGCCCTCCCCTGCAGCATGGGGTGCAGATTGCCTCCTGGGATTATTTGAACATATCACACAATCAATTTCCTGCATTGCAGGGGCCTCTGGCATTGGTGGCATCTTGGTCCCTCCTGTCCTCTGCCTGTGACACAGTTTAGTCTTCTGAGGACTGAAATGCTTCGGCATAACTAGCATCTTTGGGATCAGTATCGGGGTATCTGGGTGAAATTTAATGGTCTGTGAGTATAAAAATATTGCTCGGGCATGTAGGAATGAAATCAGGAGGGCCAAATCGCACCTGGAGCTGCAGCTAGCAAGAGATGTCAAGAGTAACAAGAAGGGTTTCTTCAGGTATGTTGGCAACAAGAAGAAAGCCAAGGAAAGTGTGGGCCCCTTACTGAATGAGGGAGGCAACCTAGTGACAGAGGATGTGGAAAAAGCTAATGTACTCAATGCTTTTTTTGCCTCTGTCTTCACTAACAAGGACAGCTCCCAGACTGCTGCGCTGGGCATCACAACATGGGGAATAGATGGTCAGCCCTCTGTGGAGAAAGAGGTGGTTAGGGACTATTTAGAAAAGCTGGACGTGCACAAGTCCATGGGGCTGGACGAGTTGCATCCGAGAGTGCTAAAGGAATTGGCGGATGTGATTGCAGAGCCATTGGCCATTATCTTTGAAAACTCATGGCGAACGGGGGAAGTCCCAGATGACTGGAAAAAGGCTAATGTAGTGCCAATCTTTAAAAAAGGGAAGAAGGAGGATCCTGGGAACTACAGGCCAGTCAGCCTCACCTCAGTCCCCAGAAAAATCATGGAGCAGGTCCTCAAGGAATCAATCCTGAAGCACTTACACGAGAGGAAAGTGATCAGGAACAGTCAGCATGGATTCACCAAGGGTAGGTCATGCCTGACTAATCTAATAGCCTTCTATGATGAGATTACTGATTCTGTGGATGAAGGGAAAGCAGTGGATGTATTGTTTCTTGACTTTAGCAAAGCTTTTGACACGGTCTCCCACAGTATTCTTGTCAGCAAGTTAAAGAAGTATGGGCTGGATGAATGCACTATAAGGTGGGTAGAAAGTTGGCTAGATTGTCGGGCTCAACGGGTAGTGATCAATGGCTCCATGTCTAGTTGGCAGCCGGTGTCAAGTGGAGTGCCCCAGGGGTCGGTCCTGGGGCCGGTTTTGTTCAATATCTTCATAAATGATCTGGAGGATGGTGTGGATTGCACTCTCAGCAAATTTGCGGATGATACTAAACTGGGAGGAGTGGTAGATACGCTGGAGGGCAGGGATAGGATACAGAGGGACCTAGACAAATTGGAGGATTGGGCCAAAAGAAACCTGATGCGGTTCAATAAGGATAAGTGCAGAGTCCTGCACTTAGGACGGAAGAACCCAATGCACAGCTACAGACTAGGGACCGAATGGCTAGGCAGCAGTTCTGCGGAAAAGTACCTAGGGGTTACAGTGGACGAGAAGCTGGATATGAGTCAGCAGTGTGCCCTTGTTGCCAAGAAGGCCAATGGCATTTTGGGATGTATAAGTAGGGGCATAGCGAGCAGATCGAGGGACGTGATCGTTCCCCTCTATTCGACACTGGTGAGGCCTCATCTGGAGTACTGTGTCCAGTTTTGGGCCCCACACTACAAGAAGGACGTGGATAAATTGGAGAGAGTCCAGCGAAGGGCAACAAAGATGATTAGGGGTCTGGAACACATGACTTATGAGGAGAGGCTGAGGGAACTGGGATTGTTTAGTCTGCAGAAAAGAAGAATGAGGGGGGATTTGATAGCTGCTTTCAACTACCTGAGAGGTGGTTCCAGAGAGGATGGTTCTAGACTATTCTCAGTGGTAGAAGAGGACAGGACAAGGAGTAATGGTCTCAAGTTGCAGTGGGGGAGGTTTAGGTTGGATATTAGGAAAAACTTTTTCAGTAGGAGGGTGGTGAAACACTGGAATGCGTTACCTAGGGAGGTGGTAGAATCTCCTTCCTTGGAAGTTTTTAAGGTCAGGCTTGACAAAGCCTTGGCTGGGATGATTTGATTGGGGATTGGTCCTGCTTTGAGCAGGGGGTTGGACTAGATGACCTCCTGAGGTCCCTTCCAACCCTGATATTCTATGATTCTATGATTCTATGATATGCAGAAGGTCAGACTAGATATTCTAATGGTCTCTCCTGGCCTTATACTCAATTAAACTATTATGTAATGGCCTCCATGGTAGAGAAGACACCGTATTTGGCTATCCTGAGTTTTTTCAGATGCCTTACCAAGTCTCTGTTCTAGGAGTATTTGAAGGGGGTATATGCCAAGAAGGAAAAAGAATAGCTTAGAGTACAAAGTAATTGGAGTAACAGGATGAAAATGGACAAAGGAAAATATGGGCTCAATAGCACGAAATGTTTCCTAACAGAGGTCTATTAGATGGGAGAATGGTCTGGACCAAAAGGAAGTACTGGGAAACTCTTTACTTGGGTCATATAAAACTGGACTGGACAAAAAGCTTGCAGCTATGGCAGAGAGAACCTATCCTAAACTAGCCAGGAGAACAGGATCCAAGGGGTCTCTTCCATTTCTAACGTCTCTGATATATCGCTGGAAGTGTGGTTTGCAGGACTTGGGTAGTTTGCATTCTAAAAATCCCAGGCAGCTGCTTCCTCAACTTTTTAGTTTAGAACGATGTGAGAAATTATAAATGGAGATGACAAAACCTCTTCCTTGAAGGATTATATGTTCCTCGTTAAACTGTAACTTCATTTAAAATCCATCTTTGATCCTCTTAAAGTATTCGCTTCATGAAAGGGGGATGGAAAGTGTGATGGAAGCTTTCCTCCTTGGGGAAGCTGCTGGACCAATTTACATTTTTATTAAATATTTTACTGCATCTTCATGTCACATCTTCTTTTCAGTCTGAGTGCCAAGAAACAACAGCAGCCATTTCCAAGACCTGTACAAAAATTCTGCCTTTCCTTCAGATTTGGCTTCTCAAGAATTTTGTGTTGTGCTCTGCAGAATTTTGTTTTGCATGATATGAAAAAGGAAGGGAACAAAAGCATTCTAGGCTGTAGCACTGGGAACACGTACTTCTGTGGGTATACACACGTGTCTTTGTTTACCTAAGCCAGCTGACATAAGAATTCAGCTCTCCAAACTTCCAGTAACATCAGGATCAAACTAAGGTATCTGTTTAGAAGGCAGATTTGCCTTTAAGTAAAGAAAACATGAAGACGTTATAGGTCAAGGATATGTCTGGACTTGTATTCTAGCCAACAGGCAAAGAGATCTGCCTTAAAAATTGCAAAGCATTTGGCGCACTATGACCACTGCTTTTTACATTGCTCATAACCATCTGACTGTTAACTAGTGTCTCCTCCATCTGTTGTGTCCACCTGTTGTCTCCTACCAGATAGTGGGATTGTAAGCTTTTTGGAGCAGGGTCAGTCTTTTCATTGTATTTTTACAGCACCTAGCACAATGGGGCCCTGATTCCTGACTGGGGCCTCTAGGCACTACCACAGTCTGAATAATCTAAGGCAGTGTAGTCTAGTGAATAGAGAACTGGAATGGAACTCAAGAAACTTCAGTTCTGTTTCTGGCTTCCTGAATGACTAACCTCTCTGTGCCTCAATTTTCCCATCTATAAAATGAGGCTAATGATACACCCTTTGAGTTGTACTGTTGAAAAGCACTAAAAAAGAGAGAGAGAGTATTCATAATATTTATTACTCAGACATAGATTTTAAAGCCAGAAGGAATGATTATAAACATCTAAGCTGACTTCGTGAATAACAGAGACCTTAGGACATTTTTGGCTGCTGCTGCACGTTGAGTAGATGTTTTCAGAGAACTATCCACAATGACTCCAAGATCTCTTTCTTGAGTGGTAACAGCTAATTTATATGTATAGTTGGGATTATGTTTTCCAATGTACATTACTTTGCATTTATCAACATTGAATTTCATCTGCCATTTTGTTGCCCAGTCACCCAGTTTTGTTGAGATCCCTTTATTGCTCTTCGCACTCTGCTTTGGACTTAACTATCTTGAGTAGTTTTGTATCATCTGCAAATTTTTTGACATCAGGGTTTACCCATTTTTCCAGATCATTTATGAATATATTGAATAGACTGATCCCAGTACAGACCCTGGGGAACACCACTATTTATATCTCTCCATTCTGAAAACAGACCATTTATTCCTACCCTTTGTTTCCTTCTATTTTAACCAGTTACCGATCCATGAGAGGACCTTCCCTCTTATCCCATGACAGCTTACTTTACTTAAGAGCCTTTGGTGAGGGACCTTGTCAAAGGCTTTCTGAAAATCTAAGTACACTATCTCCACTAGATCCCCCTTGTCGACCTGCTTGTTGACACCTTCAAAGAATTCTAGTAGACTAGTGAGGCATGATTTCCCTTTACAAAAAAACATGTTGACTCTTCCCCAAGAAATTATGTTCATCTATGTGTCTGACAATTCTGTTCTTTATTATACTTTCAACCAGTTTGCCCGGTACTGAAGTCAGGCTTACCAGCCTGTTATTGCCGGGATCACCTCTGGAGTCCTTTTTAAAAATTTGCATCACATTAGCTATCCTCCAGTCATTTGGTGCAGAAGCTGATTTAAATGATAGGTTGCAAACCACCGTTAGTAGTTCTGCAATTTCACATTTGTATTCCTTTAGAACTCTTGGATGAATACTATTTGTTCCCGGTGACTTATTATGGTTTAATTTATCAATTTGTTCCAAAACCTCCTCTAATGACACGTCAATCTGGGATAGTTCCTCAGATTTGTCATCTAAAAAGAATGTCTCAGGTTTGGGAATCTCCTTCATATCCTCAGCCGTGAAGATCGATGCAAAGAATTCATTTAGTTTCTCTACAGAGGCTTTATCGTCCTTGAGTGCATCTTTAGCATCTTGATTGTCCAGTGGCCCCACTGGTTATTTAGCAGGCTTCCTACTTCTGATGTACTTGAAACATTTTTTGCTATTATTTTTTGGCTAGCTATTCTTCAAATGGCTTCCTTTTTGGCCTTCCTAATTATATTTTTACACTTTTTTAAAGGATGACTTTTTGCCTCTCACTGCTACTTTTACTTTGTTGTTTAGCCATGGTGGCACTTTTTTGGTTCTCTTACTATGTTTTTTAATTTGGGGGTATACATTTAAGTTGAGCCTCTATTATGGTGTCTTTAAAAAGTTTCCATGAGGCTTGCAGGGATTTCACTTCTGGCGCTCTACCATTTAATTTCTGTTTCACTAACTTCCTCATTTTTGTGTAGTCCCCCTTTCTGAAATTAAATGCTACCATGGTGGGCTGCTATGGTGTTTTCCCCACCTCAGGGATATTAAATTTAATTATATTATGGTCACTATTACCAGGAGGTCCAGCTATATTCACTTCTTGGGGCAGATCCTATGCTCCACTCACTTAGGACTAAATCAGGAATTGTCTCTCCTCTTGTGGGTTCTAGGACTAGCTGCTCCAAGAAGCAGTCATTCAAGGTGTCAGGAAACTATCTCTGCATCCCGTCTTGAGGTGACGTGTACCCAGACAATATAGGTATAGTTGAAATCCCCCATTATTATTGAGTGTTTTATTTTTATAGCCTCTCTAATCTCCCTGAGCATTTCACAGTCACTATCACCACCCTGGTCAGGTGGTCGGTAATATAGCCCTACTGCTATATTCTTATTATTAGAGCCTGGAATTACTATCCACAGAGATTCTATGGCACAGTTTGGTTCATATAAGATTTTTACTACACTTGATTCTACCCTTTCTTTCATGTATAGTGCCACTCCCCCACCAGCACGACCTGTTCTGTCCTTCTGATATATTTTGTACCCTGGTATTACTGTGTCCCATTGATTATCCTCATTCCACCAGATTTCTGTGACACCTATTATTATCAAGCTCCTCATTTAATATGAGGCACTCTAGTTCACCTATCTTATTATTTAGACTTCTAACATTTGTATATAAGCACTTTAAAAATGTGTCACTTTTTAGCTGCCTGCCATTACAATGTAATTGAATGGGACTTTTTTTTCATTTGACTGTTTCTCATCAGATCCTACCTGTATTTTATCATCTTCCATTCTCTCCTCTTTACTTGGACATAGAGAATCTCCATTAATAAACCCTCCCCTAAGGAATGTCTCTGTCTGAACCATGTGCTCCTCTGCACCTGTCAGCTTTCCCCCAACCCTTAGGTTAAAAACTGCTCTGCGACTTTTTTTAATTTTAAGTGCCAGCAATCAGGTTCCACTTTGGTTTAGGTGGGGACCATCCTTCCTGTTTGGGCTCCTCTTTTCCCAAAAGCTTGCCCAGTTCCTAATAAATCTAAACCCCTCCTCCTTACACCATTGTCTCAACCACGCATGGAGACCTTGCAGTTCTGCCTGTCTAACTGGCCGTGTGCGTGGGACTGGGAGCTTTTCAGGGAATTCTACCATGGAGGTCCTGGACTTCAATCTCTTACCTAGCAGCCTAAATTTGGCCTCCAGGACGTCTCTCATATCCTTCCCTATGTCATTGTACCTACACGTAACATGACCACTGGTTCCTCCCCAGCAGTACACCTAGGTCTATCTAGATGTCTCAAGAGGTCTGCAACCTTTGCACCAGGCAGGCAAGTCACCATGCAGTTCTCCCAGTTATGGCAAACTAAGTTATCTATGTTTCTAATGATCAAATCCCCCGTAACTACTACCTGTCTCTTCCTTAAGGATCAAAGCCTCATTAAGAAGCTCTTAGCCTTGCCTAGCAGGCTGCTAGGCTCAGCACACAGTCCCCCAAACAAACAGACCCCACAGTATATTTCAGTCAACAGCAAGCACACCACAAACAAAAACACACACTACAGACAACACACTTACCCCAAGGGTCATGTAATCGCTCCTCCTTCACCTGGAGAATTCACTTGCAGAACGCCCCTGTTAGCTGCTCCTGTTGGCTATATCTGACTGTTAGATTGCAGAGGCCAATTAACAAATTTATGTTCCCCATGCAGGTACTTATGGACTGTGATCAAGTCACCCTTTAAACATCTTTTTGTTAAGATAAATAGCTTGAGCTCCTTGAATCTTTCACTATAATGAAAAAGAAAAGGAGGACTTGTGGAACCTTACAGACTAACACATTTATTTGAGCATAAGCTTTCATGAGCTACAGCTCATCTGATGAAGTAGCTCACGAAAGCTTATGCTCAAATAAATGTGTTAGTCTCTAAGGTGCCACAAGTACTCCTTTTCTTTTTGCGAATACAGACTAACACGGCTGCTACTCTGAAACCTGTCACTATAAGGAAAGTTTTCAGTCCTTTAATTGTCCTTATGGTTATCAACATCCTACCTGAAGCGCAGATATCAGAAAGGGATTCAGTATTCCACTACTGGCTGCATCAGTGTCAAATCCAGAGGGAATATAATCTCCCTGCTCTTAGTTGAGATTACCCGTCTGTCACAGGGTTGGTACACCCCATCACCCTTTTGGGTGGGGAGTTATAGCCCCATGGCTGAGTCCAAATGGCCACCCTTAGCCTCAGGGCAGTATGACCTAATGGCCAGAGTCAATAAAGTGGCCCTCCTCTGCAAGGCTGTGTGTGACCTAGTGGCCAGAGTCAAGCTGCCCTCTTAGGGCTGTGGGGCCTAGTGGCCACAGTCAATATGGCTGCCCTCCTATTTGGGGCTCTGTGTCCTAGTGGCTGCCCTCCTATTCAGGGTTGTGTCTTCTAATGGCCAGAGTCTATATGGCTGCCCTTCTCAGCAGGGCTGCATGGCCTAAAGGGCAGAGGGGGGATGGGCCACCACCCAGGAGTGGGTGGCATCTGGGGTAGGGGGACCCTGACTCTCTCTGCTTCACTGGGTCCCAACCCATGGCCCTGGTAGCGGCAAACGGATTCACTACTAGGTCAGTGGGGATCTGTCCAAAACATGCAACCTTTGTCCCAGTTCCACAACCAGATTAATGTCTAGTTCCCCATGGCTACTTCTTACCATGTTTTCTAGTGCTGCTGTCCACAAGTCTCTTGGGCCTCTGGGGTTGTCGGCTGGCAAAGCTCCCGACGGTTCTGCCCCTTCTTGGGCTTCTGCAGCCAGTCGGGTATATGCCTGGTCTCAGCATCCATGACCTCCGGGGTCTGGCGTTTCAGCAGCTCCCAGGAGGGGCCTGCAATGTGCATCCTCTCTCCTCGGCCGTCAACCGCGATTAAGCTGGGCTGCTCCCTTTTACACTGAGGCTCCAGTTGGAGCATGTCTAGCAGTGGCAAGCGGGTGTGGATTCCTCCGTCCACAATATGGGGTTAACCCCTTCTTGTCCAGTGCCGGGCTGGTACACCCCATCACTACATCCAAGGATCACATTATCACTTTTGGGCACAGTGCCACTCTAGGAGCTCATGTGAGCCAATTCTTTGTCATGACCCCTGTGGAGAATGTTAGGAAATGTTGTTGCATTTTTATTAATTTAGGTGTGAAATATGCGGGAGGTCAAACACATAGGTGGAAATGAGTTAGTGGTTTGAAACCTAAGGACACTGTGAGGGCCCATTGGGTTGCTAGGAGCCATCTTGGAATGTAAGTTGAAAGAGGACAATTGGAGGGGAGCGTGGAGACTTGTTGTCTGGAAGTGGTTTGCTCTGGGCTGGCTGAAGTTGCTAAGAAAGGCCTCTCCAGACTCCAGAGACTGGTCTGTCAGGCATGATAAAAGTTCAGGATGCTGAGAGGTTGGCATGTGACAAGATTTGGAGAACACTGGACTCCGTGGCTGATGAAAAGGAAGCCAAAATTAAGGTAGGAAATGAGACTTTCAGAGGTGTGACTGATGTAAGACTTGGGAAGCCAGAAAGACATGGATTTTTGGGACGACAAGTGTTATATGTGTTTTTGGGGTCCCGGCTTGCGGAGTAGGTTTAGGGGGAATCCGTTGGGAAAAGGGAGGAGGTTAATGCAAATTTCCTAACACCAGCCAGCCTTTCAAAGCTTCAGCCCCTGAGGAGGGGGGGGCATTATCAGTGATTCCCTCTGACAGGAGGTCAGAAGTCAAAAGCCCAAACTGTGTCAAGAAAAATAGCTGACCTGTCCCCAGCTTTTTCTGAATTTTGATCTAAAATGTGACATGAACTTGTAACCAAGAGCCCAAACCCTGTTGAGGGGTTTGAAAGACCGACACCAACCAGAGCCCTATGTTGGAGTTAGAGGCGACCTCCAGTAAGATTTTAGCATATGTGTAGGATGACTCTTGTCATATATTTTCTCTGTGATGCTTTTGCCCTAGGAATAAATGTACTTTGCTTTGTGAAGGCTGGTTGGTAACTGGTGTATACTGTGATAGCCCCTGAGGAAAGAGTGACCCAGAGGTGGTGGACCCCAGTCAAATCTGCTGGGGAAATCCCTGTGAGGTGCAGAGGGACTGCAAGCCTAAACCCGGTCTGGAGGGAGAATAATGTGCATCTCTGTCTGAGAGAGGTGATGGATCAGAGCCTGGAACCTTAAGTGGATGCCTTCAAAGTAGACCGAGTTTGGGGGGCAAAGATGCAGCTAACCCTTCTGCAGTGGCCTGTGAAGAACACCTCCCATACCTACTTGGGACATCCACTCCTGGGGGTGGGGTCCTTGTAACAAGGGTGCAAAGGGAAGGGTACTCTGTGGTAAATGCTCAAGTGAGAAGTTTGGTGGTGGCAGCCCATATACAAACCCAGATTGTAGGAAACCTGGCATCGTAACAACCCGCAAGTCCTTTAGAGTCACTTCTTCCCAGGATAGAGTCCCCCACCCTAGAAGTATGACCTGCATTCTTTGTTCCTAGATGTATGGCATTATATTGGGCTGCAAGGAAACACATACTGTTTGCTTGAATCCAGCTTATCAAGTGATCCAAATCACTCTGTACTCTTCATTATTTACCACTCCACCAATCTTTGTGCTTTCTGCAAAATTAATCCATGATCATCTTGTTTTCTTCCAGGTTACTGATAAAAGTGTTTCATAGCATAGGGCCAAAAACTGATCTCAGTGGAACTCCACCAGGAACATCCTTGATGAGGATTCTCCATTTAAAGCTGCATTTTAAGACCTATCAGTTAGCTAGCATTTAATCCATTTAATGTGTGACATGTTGAGTTTATATAATTCTTGTTTCTCAGTTAAAATATTGTGCGGCACCAGGTCAGATGCCTTGCTCTAAATGTATGACACCAACATTATTCTCTTCATCAGCCAAACTTGTAATTTCATAAAAAAAAAAAGATATCAAGTTCGTTTGGCAGGATTTATTTTCCATAAACCCATGTTGATTAGCATTAATTATATTACCGTCTGTTTTTTTTTATTAATCAAGTCCCATATCAGCTGTTCCATTATTTTGCCAAGGATCAATGTAGGCTGACAATCGTAAAATTATCTGGGTGGGGATTGCTGATGGATGAGGATTCACTCAGGTAACTTGCATCAATGCTAATTGGGCTGATTACTCTCTGATGGGAGCAGATGCCCCATTGCATGCTCGTTGGATGTGTCAGTACTAAGTAAAGGAAATGGATATTTGATATTTTCCCCTGTGCACATAATTTATTCAAACAGGCATGTGGCATGCTGCATTGGGTTCTGTTTAGGGCCTCTCTAAAGGTGTCAAAAGATATGTAAAAACCAGATCACGACCACTTTAGGGTCATTAAAAATCCCATTACCCTCTTGCAAAGAGTAGCAATACCAGTTTGCGTATTTACATTCTGCCTCACCAAGTCCCATTTCCAGTTTCAACTGAATATGAGAATTGCTGGAGATCAGCACTTTTCGGCGTTAGCCCATATTCTGTCCACAACTACTATATGGAGTTTCTGGGCATTATTTAAAGGCTTTTGCATTCCCATTTGGAGGAGAGTCTGTTTCAGGTAGAGGGTGAAATATTCCCAGGCAGTTCCATCTTTCCACCTGTGGCTGCTCCAGAAATCTCCCTTCATTGCCGGAGTCTGATTTTTGCTGACATGGTGCTTAGAAATTCTCTTGTTTCGTATTTGTATAGGGAGGTGCTGTTCCAGTGAGCCATCTCACAGCCAGCCTCAGTTTCCCTTCAGGTTTCCAGCAAAAGCGTCCCCCCCCTCCCCCGCTTGAGGTTTAATTCATTCAACATAACCCAGCTCCCAAAGTGAGCCCCTTCAGAGGTTCAAGGTTTCACAGCCCTTCTCCTGAGATGGTGTTGACTGAATTTGTCCTGTCCGCAGCTCTTCTCTTGACTGGACTTGATTCACCCGCCCAGTCATCTGACCACTTCCTTAATCCTTCCCAGGTTGCTCTAATAACCCCCCCACACACCTGTCTGGGTTGGCTGGGAGAAAGGGGAGCCTTGCCCTGCTGCTTCTACAAAGCTCCTGGTCTCAGGCCCTTAAAGGAACCCTCCATAGCCTGTTGTATTTTTTCCTATACTTCCCCTTCTGTCAAAGGGTGGTTCCCTGTGTGTCCCTTCAGGCCTTAACCACAAACCACAACCTCTCCAGCTCTCCTTAGTCACGAGCTCACCCATTTGTTTCTGGGGAAGGCAGCAGCAGCCAATCCCACTTATGTATGCCTTCCTTCAGGCTCCCAACCACACTTCCTTCCTGTTGGCTTATCTAGGCCTAGCTGCTGGGGCTACTTCCACCCAAATTAAGTCCTCAGCTATATCCCCACTCAACTAATTGGCCTCATCTGCCAACTGCAGTCTTTTAATCAGAGCTTAGTTAGGCCAGGTCCACCCAACAGACCTGTATCGCTATAACTACGGTGCTCAGGGGTGTGAAAAATCCACCACCCTGAGAGACATAGTCTTCTTAGCATAGGTGCAACATGCCTCAGGTGTCACCTGACCAGGATTCATCACTGAATTTGGTCCGCTGGTTGGATCATTCGCTTCCCCGGGCCAGGTATTGACGCAGCGTGTGATGTGAACGCTGATCAACGCCCCCCAGCCACATAGTTATATCAACCTCTCCCCTCTCCCCCCTGTGTAGACAGTGCTGTGTCAACGGCATGGTTTCTCCCACAGACATAGGGAGGTGGATTAATTAAACCGATGGGAGAAGCTCTCCAGCCAGTGTAGGAGCGTCTTCACTAAAACACTACTCCAGGGCAGCTGCACTGGTTCACCAGTGCCACTGTAGCACCGTCCGTGAAAACAAGGTATTAGTGTAATCAGGTGGAGATTTGAGTGACAGAGTGTCGAGTTAGGTGAGTCAGCACACCCTGTTACACCATCCCAGACATTCACGATTCCCCGGGAGCGTCTTTCTCTCACCCAGTGTCCATTTTGGTGATTCCAGACACCTGGAAGGTGGTAGCTTGGCTTCTCAAAGTACCGCTCCTGGCCTTAAAGGGTCACTACTTTATTACAACCCTCTTCCTAGGGAACTAGCTCTGAAATTAACTTTCTTTCATAGCCTTTGTGCTGGCAAACACCGAGGTAAAAAAGGGTGTAGTGGTGCATAAATGGAAGTACGGTAGTGGATAAATTGCCTACACACCATGGCAGGTCAGCCAGCCAGATCGGACAACTTTATGTGAGTCAATAGGTCTTGATTCTGCTGGTCTGAACAGGAGCAACACCACAGAAGTCAATGGCAGTACCCCCAGGGGAGAGACTGCCCCTTGTGTTTAGTAGCTCATTATTAACAAAGGTGGTGGAAAGAGAACAGATGGGTTTCCTATAATTGCTAAGCAAACATGAAAAAAATACCTTCTAGTGGTAAACTGGGTGTCACAGATCCACAGGTCTGGTGCTCTTGAATGGCTTTGGAACAGTCCCCACTGGAGGACCCCTTCAGTGTGCCAGTCCCCCTTGGGGTCACTTTCTTCCACTAGGGTAAGCCATTTGGCTTCACTGCCTCCTTGACCGAACCTCAGAGCCTTCAGAATCCCTGCTTCATGCCATGAGCTCCCTTCAGCGAGTCCACCTGAGTTGGACACCTGAGAGAGACTTGTACGCCCAAAGGGAGCAATGCACCCGCACCTTAAGCATCTGCAGTGACTTTCAGCCAGCGTTGTAAAAGTAGTAGGGAGGTCCTGGAAGCTCCTTCCCTGGAGGTTTTCCAAAGGAGGCTGAATAGCCATCTGTCTGGGATGGCTTAGCCACAAGAAATCCTGCATCTTGACAGGGGGTTGGACTAGCTGACCCTTGCGGTCCCTTCTAACCCCATGGTTCTATTTGTCAGCTGGCACACAACGTAGAATGTCCTTGGTTAGCAAAGAGAACAGAAAGTTACAGTACGGTCCATCTTGGCCCTCTTTTGTCCCAGTTCAGGAGAGTCTCAGACTTCCAGCAGCCCTCACTTAACAACCCCTCACCTGGCCCCTCCTCAATCCTTTGTTCTTGTTTCTGGGCAAACATTCTCACCTGGCCCTCCTCCTCAGCCCTTTGTTCTTCAGCTGGTCAAACACCGCTAGCTTCCTGGGGTGGGGTGGGCCATCCATGGCCGCTAGTTGCTAGGTACCAAATGTCCAGGCAATAGGAGTGGCCATGGTCTTCTCTGACTCTCCAAGCACATGGGGCCCAGCACCAAGACAACTAGATGCCAGTCAAACTTGTATCGCTGGGTCTCTGCAAAGAGTAAACAAACTTTCCCCACCGTCGAGTTAATCATGTAGCCCACAGGGGAAACTGAGGCACACACAGTATTCATACAAAATATTACAGAAAGTTCCAATTCCATCACATCAGGTGCTAACAGATCTAGGCAAACATCCACTCTCATTATTTTATGCTTTTCCTATCCTTTGACCATCCCAGGTATCACTATTGGGAAGAGGCCCTGATCCAGCAAAGCACATGCTTAACCATTAAGCATAGGAATGGTCTCATTGACCTGGAAGGATATTTGTAGGGCTGCCATAACCGTAGTATCTCTGTACCTCGTTCTCATAATGCCTTGGTGGGATTGGGAGGTACAATCCCCATTACAGATTGGGAACTGAGACATAGGGTAGATTATAAGAGTTGTCCAAGGTTGCACAGGAAGTCTGCGGCTCTACTGGGTATTGAACCCAGATCCCTTGGGTCCCACTTTCTGCTCCAGTGCCCTGCCCACTAGACCTAAGTCCTGGGTGGAAAATATAGGCTCTAGAGAGAGCTAGGAAGCAAGCAGGAGATGCTGCCTGTGAGTAAGAGTTAAAAATCCAATTCTCTTTAGTTACTAATATATGACACATGAGTGCACTCATAGGGGAAAGGTATCTAATCATTTCCCTTCAGCCCTGCCCAGAAAACTTTGCACTCCCCTTCTGCCCTATGTGCTTGCTTGATGGGTAATGGCAGACACAGCAGGTTTTGTGCCCTCTTTTGGCTACCGTCAGCCGTAGAGCTCTGCCCTTTGTTAATGTAAGCAATGCCTGCCAACCAGTTATCCTAATTCTCTGAGAAAGTCAATGAGGACTAGATGATATGAATAATGATCAGTCTTCTGGAACGATTCTGATTGTCATAAAGCTCGCACCCAGAGGTCTGTATCGCAAGTGGTAACCTTTTCCTGCAAAATGCAGCAGCAGGGAATGATGCTAGCAATATCTCTTTGAAGGACCACAAAAGGATTTGCAATGTTGAAGTTAAACTGTAAGTTCTTCAGGGCAAGGAGCTCCTCTTAATATGTGTTTACCTGGTGCCTGGAATAATGCAACCCTGATTTTGACTGGGGCCTCGAATTACTAATGTAATACAGAGACAGGGTGGGTAATACTTTATATGGGACCAACTACTTTTGGTGAGAGAGACAAACTTTCGAGCCACACAGAGTTCTTCTTCAGGTCTGGCTTCCCAGAAAGCTTGTCTATCTGACGAACAGAAGTTGGTCCAATCAAATATATTACCTCACCCATCTTGTCTCTCTCAGGGCCGGCTCTAGGTTTTTTGCTGCCCCCCCACCCCCCCCCCCCAAAAAAAGAAAGGCTGGCCGGAACGCCGCCCCTGGAATTGTGCCGTCCCAAGCACGTGTGTGCTTTGCTGGTGCCTAGAGCCGGTCCTGGTCTCTCTAATATCCTGACACTGATCGCTACAACTACCCGGCATACAAAAATGTAATACAGACAGTCTGAAGAAGGGATACAGGGGAATGTACAATAGATGTTTATGGACTAAAAGGACAGGAATGAATCTTCTTAACCGAGAACTTAACTAATGTTTTAACACCCATCTCTTGTTGGGTCACCCCACCTCCTTCCCTCCTTTCTGCTGTTGCTAGCATGGTACTTTTCTTTATTTAGGGTCGTGGAAAGAGCTGGTCTTTCTGTACGACATGGATAGAGCTCATTGAAAATTCTGTCAAATCTCTTTTTTTTTTTAATGGAAAATGTGTTTTTGATCAAAATCGAAAAGTCTGAAAACATTTTAATTTTGGTATAATGCTTTGTTTTTTTCTTTTTTGGGGGAAGAGGGATGGAGGAGGAGAAGCCTCTGCCCTTCTCTCATATTTTTACTTTTTTTTCCACTGAAAAAAATAACCCGAAGGAGGAAGTTAAAGTGAGAGAAAAGTGGGTTTTCCCCCACCAAGATCATTCTTTTTTTTTTAAATTCAGGAAGTTTTCATCCAACAAGCAGAAACCCAGACATGTGACATTTGAGCTGAGTGAACATTTTCAATTTTTCTTTTTTTTTTGCCCAGCTGTAGTAATTGATTTGGACCGAAGAGTGAAATACTGAGTCCCTTGAAGTCAACGGCAAAACTCCCACTGGCTTCAATGGGGCCTAGATTTTAGCCTGAGGCTCTTTATCCCAAACAGAGCAAAAGCATCACCTCCATGCTCAATCCATCCCTGGCACAGGGAATGGGAGGGAGATCCCAGATGCTTATGCATTGTGCCCAGTTTCCTAATGGACACTAAAGAACCTCCTCAGCTTTCTTCCAGGCCTGACTGGCACAATTACCAAAAGCATTTTCTACCCAATCCAATGCTGGCGCGAGAACCAGGAATGAAAGTCCTGAGCTTTGAGTGGTGGCCCAGGACTCTTATCCAGCGCTACATTAATTTACTGGAAGGCTGTGACCTATGCTGATTCAGACCAGCTGAGAGTTTAGTCCATAGCTGTTAAACTGAAAAGAAAAAAAAAAGGACTTTGACATCTTCAGACTTGCAGGGTCTGATGGTCGTGAATTTCTGTTTAAAAAAGGCCGCGAGTCACAACCCGTTAATATTAATTTGCACTACGGACCTGACCGAGTAAAGCACTTAGGCACATGTGTATTATTATTTCTTATTTGTATTACTGTGGTTCCTGGGAGTCTAGCCGTGGACCAGGGCCCCATTGCGCTAGGCACTGTACAAACACAGACCAAAGACAGTCCGCTGCGGCTCGGGGAGAAGTCCCACTGAAGTGCTCAAAGTTGTACGCTTCCTTAGGTGCTTTGTTGAATCAGAACCTATTTAACTGATCTAGAACTGTAAAAATGACCAGTACCAAAGCATTATTAAAACTTTCTTTCCCTTGGCTCACTCGCTGTACGGGCTTTATCAGCTACCTTCCTTTCAGGGCTATTAAATTTTTGCCATGTCTGTCTGCAGAACAATGTCATCATCCTGGCATATTTATTTCCTGATGGTAGTGAGCCAAGATCTCCCACCTCCCACGCCTTGTCTTCTGCAGGTATTAATATATAAATAATGCAAAGAGAGGCTGTATCTCCCCAGGCCTTGGGCAATGGGGCCCAGATCGCCACGCACAACTGCAATACAATTAAACACAGTACGCTGTGCCTAGCAAGAACTTTTGGGAACATGCCCATGGCGCAGTTAGAGAGCGCTCTGCCCAGGGCTGAATGGCTCAGAATGTCACAGAGTCAATGAGTTTAAGGCCAGAAGGCACCACCAGATAATCTAGACTGACATCCTGTATATCACAGGCCACCAACATCACCCAGTATCTGCAAACTAAACTCAGCTACCAAAATTAGACAAACATGATACAGCTTTCAGGATACTAGACTATTATGTGCCTCATGCAGAGAGTAGAAGGGACTAGGGGACCGAGGTGCACCAGGTCCTAATGTGATGGCCACCATCTTGGCTGACACACCAGTGATTGAACCAGAGACCTCCAGAGCTAAAAGCATGAACTGCTAAAGCTCTCCAGCTGGGGGTTGTAACACTCAGCTCATGTGTAGACTGGACACAGAGGGAAGGGATCTGTAACACACATGAACCAGTGGGTTACACTAATACCCCTTCCGTGAGCTACAGCTCACTTCATCGGAAAGCTTATTCATCACGAAAGCTTATGCTCAAATAAATTGGTTAGTCTCTAAGGTGCCACTAGTCCTCCTTTTCTTTTTGCGAAGACAGACTAACACGGCTGTTACTCTGAAACTAATACCCCTGTATTCTTCATCTTCTAGGACATTTTCCCCGATGGTCTTACATCTACATTGAAGAGAACTGATCCCCCAGCCTTCTGCCACTGAATGGGCAAAGATTTAGATACCTATAAGAGAGGAATGATTTTATCTGGGCTATTGAGTCTTGTGAAAGAGATGATGCTGTGACACAGCCATCAAACAGAGAGCTGGGGCTATTCTCTTGAAGATAGAGGGTTGCTTAAGCTTTTTGCTGAAATATGGGCGACAGACTCCATTTGAGGAAATGCTATTGATATCCCCTTCCCATTTTTTAGGCGGGGAACATTACCTTGCAGGAATCACTGATGCTTTAACACAGCCTGGTCTGCTGTGAGGAGTTAAAGGGACAGAGGCTTCTTTTCATCTGGGATTGACGACTGCACTTTAACTCCTGGGACATTCACGAGACTATAATCTAAACCCTCGGGAAGCAATTGCAATTGTTTACTACCACTCAGAATTTGGCAGTGTTTGAATCATCAGCAAAATATTTAGGCCAGGTCCTTATAAGTACCTGACAATGGGGCTGTTCGCTACGGAAGACCAGCCCTGGTTACAATGTGTTGCAAATGCCCTACATTTCAGTATTATATGGAGGGGAAATATCCCAATGAGAAGCATCCCTGTATTGTTAGTGGAAAAGGGATATGACCTAGTGCCCTGCGTTTGTAGGAAAGAATAATCCCAGTTCCTACCCTGAGTATTTCAGTGCCTTAGGGCAGCCATTTAGGTCCATTTTATTATAGTTGATTTGTACAATACAGTTTAGTGTGCGTCCGTCCCTTCAAGAGTGTGATCTGCCTACATGCCTTGTTTTGGCTTTGTGTTTATACAGGAGTCCTCTCCTCTGAGCGTCCCATCGAATAACCATGTTCCTTTTGTTACCCAACCATGGAGCTGCCATGCATTTGTTTCAGGCCACTGCATCCATTCTCAGAGGTGTCCCCAAGCATGTGATTGGAAAACCTTGCGAAATACACAATTTGCACAGCATTTACCGTCCAAATATTTAGTTTTTAAAAAAAAATAAATCAAGGAAATAAAATGTTCATGGCCAGCTCTGTATGGACTCTGAAGATCGGGACATTGGTGTCCAAAGTTAGACACCAAAACCCCAGCAACTCAAAATTAGAGGCTACTTTTGAAAACATAGGTCATCATCTCTCTGCCTTTATTTCACCTTCTGCAAAAGTGTGCAACGCTTCCCCAGTTACAGGGATTAATTAATTGATGTTTGTAGAGTGCAACATAATTGCTAAATTCAATGAATAGACCTGATTCATTCCTGGTGCACCCAGTCCAAGAAGTTACATCAGGGACTACTGTAGGCCATTGTGTGGATTATTTACTTCGAAAGACTGACATTTTTGTAGATTCCAAGGCCAGAAGGGACCATTGTGATTGTCTAGTCTGACCTCCTGTGCAACACAGGCCGGAGAACTTCCCCCCAAAGTTAATTCTGTTTATGATACATGACTTGATCTGAATCCGTCTCACTGCCCCAGATAGGGTGACCAGACAGCAAGTGTGAAAAATCAGGACGGGGGGTGGAGGGTAATAGGAGCCTATATAAGAAAAAGACCCAAAAATTGGGACTGTCTCTATAAAGTCGGGACATCTGGTCACTGTAGCCCCAGAGCTCACACTAGTAAACCAGCTTATTTTAGTCACTAAAGAACTCTAAACAGGGATGACTGAATACACACAAGGAGCTAGGCCATGCAGAAAGAAAATGCTATCTATAAATAGTCACTTTTCCAGCTACAACCGCACTTTACAGCTTTTAAGGCTAGATCTCATTTGAAAGATTTCTGCTGTGAGGAGTGATATGCCCTTTCCTTTCCCATTGCTTTCTACCAAAAGAGATGTCTGTAATTAATAGTGCTTCCATAGTCTAACGAATAGCGTAGGTCTCAGGAGGCCTGGGTTTAGTTCTTGGCTTTCTTGCCGGGTGAGCTTGGGCAAGTGACTTTGTCTCAGTTTGCCCATCTGTGAAATGGGACTAATGATATTGCCCTTCTTTGTAAAGTGTGTTGAGAGTGGCCACTGGGAGTTGCAGGCTGCTGTGCCTGCGGACGGTCAACGTAAACTAAATGTCTCGCGGCCCGCCAGTGGATTACCCTGATGGGCCGCATGCCGAAGGGTGTCGACCCCCTGGATTAGAATAATTTATTTACCACATTTTACCTTTTTTTCTGTTGGATGAATTGTGTGTGAACAAATCTCAAATTTTTCAACTTTATTTGTGATTTGGAATGACACACAGATGGGGAGCTGGTCAAAAAAATGTGAACAAAAAGGGGTTTCTTTCCTCCTACTAAAAGTAGCCTTAAAAATTCCACTCCCCCAACCCTCATTTAAACTGACTTTTTCTATGGAAATGTAAACATTTTGGCAGCGTGGAAACTTTGTTAACATCTTTTTTTTTTTTAAATAACCAAAATAATGGTTGAACGTTTTTCCTTGTATCAAAAACTCAGTTTGCAGTAAACAAAAAAGCAAGGTTGATGGCCATTTGGATCATATTTTTGAAAAACAGAAACAAAACAAAAAGCAAGGAAAATTTGCCTAGATTGAAACTTCCTTGTAGTTTTCAACATGGAGTTTGAGAGCAGGATATAAAACCCATTCTGCGTGTTTGATTTAGAGATCAGATCCAATCTCCGGACACTGATGTCTCTCTTAAATGCCTGCCAGGTTTTATTGAAATGGATTTTATTATTTATAGTGGGATATTGCGGTGATGTCTCGGGGAGGTGTTACTTTTTTGTATGTGTGTGTTCTTTTCTCAGCTACTGTCAGCGCTCAAGGGATGATGCCGCTCTTCTTTTTGCCTCCAGGTGCCTGGGTTCCCTATGAACAGAAGCAGACAGAAAAAGGTGAACTGCAAAAGAATAATAAACGTTCAGGGGTTAACAACTGCAGCAAAGGAGCCCCTTGGATTCAGGTCCAAAGGAATAAAATTAGGAGTTGAGATGAAACAGAGCAAAGAAAAATAAATCTGGTTATTGGGAAGGGTTTCCAAATATGGATGTTTATTGAAGGATAGGCTAGTCTCTTAAATTACTTCTAATCAGCCTGTTTTCTAATGCAAGAACAAAGGCACAGTCAATGAAACTGGAAGGTGACCAATTCAAAACTAATAAAAGGAAATGCTTCCACTCAACATGGAATTTGCCTGTGGAACTCTTTGCCACAAGATATCACTGAGGCCAAGTGCATAGACGAATTAAAAAACAGGTGCATATGGATCACAAGAATAGTCAGAGTTATATCAGTTTGGATTTTTAAAGAAACTTGCTTTTTAGTAGGTTCTTTCTATGAGGGAAAAGGTGAACCTCACATTGGATAATTCTGCTGGTTGCCCACTTTTTATAATGAGAGGGCTCTAGCTTGGACATCCGCCATCTCTGCTGATCTAAGCTGTGGTGATATGGCACAGACAGACAAGCAGTCACTCGGGTAGGAAGAAAAAGTTCTCCTTACCAAAATCCTGTGCCATTTAGAATACTCAGAGGTACAGGTAATTAATTTTTTTTTGATATTTAACAGTTTTCCATTGAAAAATGTAGCTCTGTTGAAATCGAAATGGTTTGCTGGAACATGTGTGTTTCGATACATTTTTTGATGGGAAAATGTCAAAATGATGCTCATTTACTTTTGATAACGCTGGAATGTTTCATTCCAATACATTAATGTTTTGTTTGGACCATCATTTGATTTTGACTGTTATAGATTAGAGACCATTGCTTTGACATTATCGAAACGCTTTTTTACCTTATCAAAATGAAACTAGTCCACATTATTGAAATACAATTTTTCTGAAGATTCCAATTCAATTTTTTTTGGAATTTCCATTCTGGGGTTGTGACGCTCCCCAGGGTTATAAGGCACCTTGCTACCACCTGCCTTTAGCGTGAGGTAGCCTTGTCTGGGTGTGCCGGGGTTCAGTTCCCAACTCCGCTGACCATGGGCAACACAAGCTTTTGCCTCTAGACCTCACAGGCCAGCCCCACTGTCACTCTACAGGTTAGCAATTGGCACACTCCAACCCTTGAGCCCCTCAGGCATCCCCCTGGTGTGTCCAGCCCTGATCCATTGGACACTCGCAGTATTCACAGATTTGCTGCTTCCAAGGAAACACTACACCCCTTTTACCCGTTCCTCCTCAGGTCATCATTCCACTGATTGCACCACACTTAGATTTGTTTATAGTGAAATCAGGTATAGGTTTATTTAGCAAAGCATAGAGAGTCAGGTAGTAGCAAGTAGAAGTACTGGAAACAAAGAGTTACGTATAAAATACAATCATAACACACATTCTCTGACAGTCAGATGCTGGGACTGGATGACCAGGATAGATCACTCAAAACTGTCCTGTTCTCTTCATTCCCTTTGAAGCATCTAGCATTGCCCACTGTCGGAAGACAGGATACTGGATTAGATGGACCATTGGTGTGACCCAGTATGGCCATTCTTATTCTAGAGCCTAGACTTAATTAACAAGATACTCTCATGGTGTGTAGAGCATTGCTCACCCCGAATCTTTGCAGTGCTTTACAGCCAGGCTGGCTGTGACCCTCCTTTCATGAGGCATGCTGCCCCGAGGTGAAGGATTCAGTGTCTATCTGTATGCCAAGATTTACCTCCACCAATCCTTTGTCTTTGTTCATAAACAGGACCCCGCCCTGCTGTTTGTTTCCTCTTGTACATAGTCTCTCTCTAGATTTGTTTTTTAAATAAAAGATAATTGTTAATTAAATAACCAGCATCCTGTCCCGAGGGTTTGAACCCGGGGCCTTTCTCACTGCAGCACAATCCTTTAGTACTGGAGCTAAAGGATAAATGATACTATGCAGTAAGGAGTAAGTTGTTATATTCTGTGGACCAGCCACTAGTGGAGTGTGCATAATACATGGAAACAGTGGGTTTTCGTATGTACGAGTAGTCCCATTGAATGGACCGCATTGAAAAGCACATGGATTTGGGGGATTCTTCTTCAGCAGCAGTGTGGCAGAGATTTAGTTCGACATAGGAAGGAAGAGGATTCTACTCCTCACTTGTGTTACCTCTCAGCATAGTATAGGGCCTTTGTCAGTTGTGAAGGGCACAGAATTATTACTTCCACCAATCAGGAGAAGAAGTGGGTCTACAATTAATGGTCTCCTGGCCCCCAGCCCAGTGCATAGTCATTTAGGCCAAAGGGCATTTTGACAGGGGAAATCATCATGATGATGATAATAAGGATGCTCTACTTTATCTGCATCCCATCCACAGGTTCAGTTCTGAAGGGCATATTAAAGCAAGAGGTCAGGGGCATACCCAGTGTTGACAGAATGATCAAGGATTTTAGCAGCCAGTCTCTAGCCAGCTCTACTGGTCAAAACTCCAGACAGAAAAAAAGGTGATTTTTCAAGAGATGATAACCTAATTAGATTTAGCCAAGGGGTATTCATGGGATCAACAAAAGGCTTGAGACTATCCCCTGGACAAATTACAAGATACTGCTGCAAACCATGGAATGCTAGAGTTTTTCAAAGAGAGTTTGATGACCTATTATAATAACCAAGCAACCTAAATATAGGGTATGCTTGCCACTTCCCCATAACATCCAGAAGGTTAACTACATGACTGAATTACTTTTACCTACTCTGTATTATTCTTAATCCACATGTTTTTGGAGTCCAGCTATATTACCTACGTAGTATTTAACACTGTAATTCTTCTAAATCACATAGCGAACCTTCTGGTGATTAGAGGTACCAAGAAGCATCACCACAGTATAACTTCACTGTAACTACAATGATTCTGTTTTCAAATGTAGCCAAGCCCTTGTACTCACAACACCTGTTGTGCCATAGGTGAGTATTTTTATGCCCATTTTGCAGATGGGGATGAGTAAAGTTAAGAGACACGTCCAAGGTCACCTCTTGAGTCTGTGGCAGAACCAAGATCAGAATTCACTTCTCCTCAGTCCCCGTCCTTTGCCCACAAGCCCTATGGCCTGTGGTTACAAGAGGTCAGTCTAGATGATCGCAATTGTCTGTCCTGGCCTTAGAATCTATGACAATCCTTCCTCCCAGATTGCTGCCCCTTACTTTCAGTCTCAAATGTAAAATCATTTGTGCATAGGAGTAAAACCAGGGATCCGTGGAGGGAAAACATTTAAACCATCAGGAAGTAGAAAAGTAATGTTCTCCAGGTTTCAAATTTAATCTACAGCATGTTTCTCAAAATAGAATGGTCCTTTAGACAGATGCAGCTCCAGGTAAAGTCTTTGGGTTTCCAATGGCCTCGGTACCTAAGCTGATTTCCAGGTCCTGGGCAGACAGGAGGAATTTCAAATAAATAACTCCTTATTATAGGAAGAGGAACTTAAAGCTGCATATTTCTGTCTCCCTAACAAAGACTGAATTCTCTTGAAAAAGGGACAGGAGAGGGTTGAATCTTTGGCACCTGTTACAGCAAGTAAGAAGGGGACAGCAAGCAATAGTGAAATCTTTATTATCCGAAAAGGAATCCACAGCCTGGAGTGCCTTCCTGGAGAATATAACAAAGTTTATTTTTAAAGTCAGTTCCTCCCAGCATGTCCTGAAGTCATCTCAGACACATGATGGGCTGGGAGGAGTCATGTTGAAATAGGGACAGGTAAAAGGAGAAACGAAGACTACCTCCAGGAGGCGAACACAAAAATTGGTGCGATGGAAACTCTGTGAACAACAGTGCTTTGCACTCGGTACATCCTGGTCTACATTTTCAAACCTAGGTGCTTCAACTTAGGTTCAGAAGGCCTGATTTTGAAAGACGCTGAGGGCTGATTTCAGCAGGCATTGTTGGGGGCTCAGCGTTTCTGAAATCAGGCCATTTTAACTGAGGTGACTAATGATGGATGTAGGTGCCCAGGTC
This sequence comes from Chelonia mydas, assembly GCF_015237465.2. Lineage (NCBI taxonomy): Eukaryota > Metazoa > Chordata > Testudines > Cheloniidae > Chelonia > Chelonia mydas. The sequence continues at coordinate 8,384,600 of NC_057850.1, read as the reverse complement.
TGAAAATCTGGACCAGCACCTTTTCTCTGACTGTGTCTGAGTGCTTTACAAACAATAATTTCCCCAGTACTCTGCTGAAGTAGGTATTATCCCCATTTTACCGATGGAGGTTACAATTTATGCTAACTGCCAGATAAAATTAAGGGTGGATTTTCAGAACTGTGTAAGCAAGTGGGCAATGCATTTTCACAAAGTTAGGATGGCTAGCCACAGCACTGGCCATTTGTGTGTGCCATTGTCCTACGATTGCTCACACTATTGCAGCACCTGCGCGTGCAAACTTTGGAACATCTAGCCCTTAAGTGACTTGTTTATAGTCCTAATAGGGAGTCAGTAACAGAGTCAGATAATGCAGTCCTGTGTGCTGTCTTGCAGACCCCCATTCCCCCACAAATCCATTCCTTTCCAGAGCTCAGAATAGAATTCAGGACTCCTGACGCTGTCCCTTGCGCTAACCACTACAGGGCACTCCCTCAACGTAACACTATATAATTAAAATGAATAGACACAAAAGTTTATTAAAGTGTTTCAGAGCAAATGTGCTGCTTCTCTCTGTCCTGCAGCCAGTCTTGTTTCTGACATTGTTTATTTAGGCTTAGAGGCTTGCCAATAAGGGACACACACGACTTCCCAGGTTAACCAGCATCCTCCTTCCTTTTATTTGTATTTTCTATCCTGCATTTGCCAGGTGTTCATGTGTGTGCGTCTGTGCATGTGTGCCCATGCTCCCCTACACTGGGATGAACCCACAACTTCACACTGTCAGAGATCTCTATCTGCCAGAGAAGACTGGGGATATCAAATGCATTATTTAGCCCATTATTTCCCTCAGGCCGATGAAGGATTATTCTCCACAGTCTATTTTTAGAGCTAGTCATTGGAACCAGGATGGCCTGGGGGAAGCCCATTATCTGATGGTTGAAATCTGCACTAATGGCCAATCTGGGCCTTTGCAACAGGACAAGGGGCAGCAGGAGCTGCTTACCAATGCTGGTTGTTATCCTAGGTGCCCTCTGCCTCCCCACTCCCCCACCACCTGGTGAGTCACAGCCAGCTGTTGACAGTAGAACTTCAGCCCTAGGAAGAACCCCTCGGGAATGGAGGTTTTTCGTCACTCCGAAATGTTTGTAACTCTGAGCAAAACGTTATGCTTGTCCTTTCAAAAGTTTACAGCTGAACATTGACTTCATACAGCTTTGAAACTTTACTATGCAGAAGAAAAATGCGGCTTTTCCTTTATTTCTTTAGCAGTTTACTTTAACACAACACTGTCCTGTAGTTGCTTTTTTTCCTTATTTTGTTTCTGCTCCTGCCTGATTGCGCACTTCCCGTTCCAAAGGAGGTGTGTGGCTGACCGGTCAGTTCGTAACTCTGGTGTTCGTAACTCTGAGGTGCTACTTTACTAAGCATTTCCTATTGATCCTGGCATAACGCCCCCCTTCACAATCCCCCCTACAATGTCTGTTCGCCCTCCACAGCCCCACCTCCCCTCCTTTCTTCAGCAACACCTTCACATACAGAAAAAAAAATCCCAAGGCCCTCTTTGGAATTTAACTGCCAAATGGCACCATCCTTGCCTCGCTGATATCTCATAAATCTTTGTTACCAACTTCTCTACCCACTCCCCCACCAGCATCTGATCTGCTCCATTGATTCCTCTCCATTCCACAAGGTGCTTTCCCTGTTGATTATTTAGCTCTCTGGGGGGGAAATAGGAGCATTTACTGCTGGCGGGACTTCCGAAGGGGAAGGGGAGTGGGCGGCTAGCCAGGAGGAAGGGTGAGTCATCCTCCTGAATGAATCAGCCAGGACTGGGCTGTGTTTTAAATACAGTTGTATTGCTCCATTCCTTACCTGCAAAATAACTAAATAAGTACCCAGCCAGGATTAGTCACGGATTTACAAAATGGATTTGCTCTAAGAGATTCCTTTTGCCTTCGCTAGCTGCTTTTAGTCTTTTGATAGCGCTTCAGCAGTTTTTTAATATAATATTTCCCCCCCCTTCTCTTTTTCTCTACTTTGTGGTTAGGAGGAAGAGGGGAAAATCCATTTACTTTAACAGTCATATCTCTGAGAAGCAGGCTCACAGGAAAGCTTTTAAATACTGAATTGAAAGACGTGAACTGCTTGGCTTTTCCAGTCAGTTTCCCCTTAATTCTCTCTCTCTCTCTCTCTCTCGTGCTGAGTCTTCTGTTTAATTAGGGGGAAAGAAAATAGTGACATCAACTCAAGGCCGTAATCCCTTTCCAAACTGGCAAAGGAGGAGTGTAATCCAGCTGGCACTGTTCCCTCCAAAAGCAAGCAATGTCTCATTGCCAGACACATGTGACTAAGAATTAGGGGCTTGATCTAGCACCAGGTGAAGTCAGTGGAAATCTTTGCATGAATAGGTGCTGGACTGGGCCCTAGGAGCCGGATCCTGTTTGGTTCTGAGCATGCACGGCTCCCGCTGAAGCCCGGTGGAAGTGGACGGTTGGGCTGAGTTTTCTGCAGGGGTCAATCTCAGACCTGTGGATCTAAAAGCACAAGTTGCTGCTGCTTGAGTAAACAGGCCAGGAACCTCAGCTTGAAGGCAGTGGCCGATTCCTTCAACTGTTCTGTGAACCACCCACTAGTGGGGGGACAAAAATTCCACACCAGAGTAATGTCAGTTACACATGTGGCTCATTTGATCTTTCAATGGTTTCACTTTTTCCCCACGGGGCTCCATGCTTCAGTCATTGTCTTGACTTCCCTCCTTTCTAATGTATCACAGAAAGGTTTTGACTGGCATTCAAACAGCCTCCACTGTTTTGATTTCTGTGTGTGCGCCTTTTCCCAATTTGCATTCCATGGCTCCAATCCTGCCAGGGGCCACAGGCCCCCAGTTCCCACTGGCCAAGCAAAAATGAAGGAGGACTTCACTGCCTGGCATAATAAATAGCACGATCATACTGGGTCTTATATTTACAAGCAACTTTTTCACCATGATGTTTCCCAAAGCCATGCTGCTTTTGTGAATCATAGGGTACAATCCAATATCAGAAAGGAGTTGGATTAGATCAGTTGCTCTCAAGCTTTCCAGACTACTGTACCCCTTTCAGGAGTCTGATTTGTCTTGTGTATCCCCAAGTTTCGCCTCACTTAAAAATGACTTGACTTAAAAATACAAGTGTCCCAGCACACTCGTACTGAACCATGTCTGACTTTCTCATTTTTACCATATAATTGTAAAACAAATCAATTGGAATATAAATATTGTACTTACATGTCTGTGTATAGTATATAGAGCAGTATAAACAAGTCACTGTCTGTATGAAATTTTAGTTTGTACTGACTTGGCTAGTGCTTTTTACGCAGCCTGTTGTAAAACTGGGCAAATATCTAGATGAGATGATGTAACCCCTGGAAGATCTCGGAGTACCCCCAGGGGTATGTACCCCTGGCTGAGAACTACTGTATTAGATGACCTATCTATCCAATCTTTTCTCTTTCTAGCTTCTATGGTAAAGGCTATATAAAGTATGTAGGTGCCTATCTAGCAAAGTCCTATATATATAAATGGGCAGAGGAAAGGTTTTCTTTTAGGCAGGACAGTGTATAATTAACCAAACTGGACTTCTGCCAGGACGCCGGTGATTAAAACACTCGTAGAGCTTGTGAAAAGGGCCATAGTATCTCTTAATGACTGTGAGTGGATTTTTTTCTAACTGCTCATCAAAAAGATGGAATAATAAAACAGAGAGGGAAAAAATATCAAAGCAGAAGTTAATCTGTGCTGTGTGATGGGGTATGCAAATCCCACTTTGAAATGATAATTTATTAACTTCTATTTAAGATAAAAATGCAATTAGCTCATTCTTTCATTTTTTCCCCATGTGAAAACATAGACACATATATTGTTATCATGTCCTTTGCTCCCGTGTCAAATCTGTATCATTTAATGTCTTTGCAGTGAGACTCTTGAGTGTTCCAAGGTGTGGGTTTCCCTTTGTTTTTTCCTCTTTATTTTGGCTTGTGGCTATAAAAAAAAATGTAAGATTTCTAAGTTCAAAAATGATCCCTGTTAAAAGGTGCTCTGTACTGGGATTTAAAGGTTATGGGTCATTTTCAAATTAGCTGCAGAGTCAGTAATGAGCAATCGGTTCAAGGGACTTCTTATTTTTGTTCCTATTCATAAACTGTTGGGGGTTGGGAGGGAAGGACTGTGAGTGATGAAAAGGATCTTCCTTGTTTGTTTTCTGCTTGGTGATTTTTGGCTAGAAGGTCAGTTTAGCCTGATCTTTACAATGCATGGTTTGCCATGTGCCACAGTTATGGCTCGAAGGGGCAGGAATGACCTTGCAATGGAGTATCTATGATGACAGTCCGCAGGTAAAGACACTGTCGGCAGCCCGCTGCTGGCAAAATGAAATAAAGGAGGGGGGACAGGGAGGGAAAGCTGACCAAAGGATTTTAACTTCCATGAAAGTGGCAAAGAGTCCTGTGGCACCTTATAGACTAACAGACATTTTGGAGCATAAGCTTTCGTGGGTGAATACCCACTTCTTCAGATGCATGAAACTTCCATGAAAAGTCCTTTAAAAATGGGGACGAAAATTCCTTGGGAGCTGGAAGGATGGGGTTGTGTTTCAGGCATGCTGAGCTTGGACTCAAGAGATTCATAGAGTTTAAGGCCAGAAGAGACAAATAGATCATCTAGTCTGACCTGCATAATGCAGGCCACAAAATTCCATCCAGTTATTCCCATATTGAGCCAAGTAATTTGTCTGACTAAAGCATATCTTTTAAAAAGGCTTGTCTTGAGCCGAAGACGGACGGAGATGGAAAATCCACCATTTCCTTGGCAGTTTGTTCCAGCGATTAATCACCTTCACTGTTAAGTGTTTTACCTTATTTCTAATTTGAATTCCTCTGTCTTCAACTTCCAGCCATCGGCTCTTGTGATGTCTTTGCAAAATGAAAGAACCCTTTAGTGCCTGGTATTCTGGGTCTGTTCCCAGCTCTGGCACACGTTTCCCGCGTGACCTTCGGCAAGTAATTCAATGCATCTGCAGCTCAGTTCCCCACCTGTGAAAGGGGAGAGTATTGCTTCCTTACCTTCCAGGTGAGGGTAAATCTACAAATAGTTGGAAGGTGTGCAGATACTTCAGTAAGAGGAGTCATATAAGCACCTCAATCAACAATTCTAGCAATTCCAGGAAATCGGAATAGGATCTTTTCTGTAAACCAGTATCCAAAAAGCAAGCCATAGAGTTCAATACTATAGCAGAGAAAGAGGTATAGACATGGGGGAAAAAATGTGATCCAGAGATATTTGGAAAGTGATTCAGTGTAGAAAGGCTCCCACTGGCAATTGGAGAAGGGTCTTGCACTAAGCGTGTTGCTTATGTGGGAGGGAACAGAGGAGCCCCATCCTATTTGAGCACAAGATGCAAAGAAGGGACCACATGTTTGTACAGACCTTACCACAATGGGGCTCTGTTCCTGATCAGGACCTCTGGGCACTACTTCAGGATAAATGCATAATTATATATAGTGTAAAGAGTGACTATGAGGTTCTTATTTAATCTGAACTGGTTTTTCTATCCCCGGCGAACCCCTGAGGCCTCTTTAAGAACATAAGATCGGCCCTACTGGGTAAGACCAAAGGTCCATCTAGCCCAGTATCCTGTCTTCTGACAGTGGCCAGTGCCAGGTGCCCCAGAGGGAATGAACAGAGGAGGTAATCATCAAGTGATCCATCCCCTGTCACTCATTCCCAGCTTCTGGCAAACAGAGGCTAAGGACACCCTCCCTGCCCATCCTGGCTAATAGCCATTGATGGACCTATCCTCCATAAATGTATCTAGTTCTTTTTGAACACTGTTATAGTCTTGGCCTTCAATAAATCCTCTGGCAAGGAGTTCCACAGGTTGACTCTGCCTTGTGTGAAGAAACGCTTCCCTTTATTTGTTTCTGAAATGTCTCTATTCTGTGGTGCTTGGCAGTGTTCTAGGAGAGGAAAAGCTGAGCGCCGAACTGGGCTGATCCTGACATCAGAGCATGCATCTCCCTAGCGTTGCTGCCTCAATAGCTCTCCTGCAGTCTCACCAATAACTGCATCTTTGTTTTCTCCCTGCTGCAGGAAACTCAGACGTCCGCCTCTGACACTGTTCTTGCCAGAAGGGTCTTATTGTATAGCCACTGTCCAGCCATCACTTTTTCACTACAGACATTCCCAACATTTTAAAGCAGACCCATTTGGAAGGAGCTGTGAGTGGGGAAGAGCTATGGCCTCCTCAGGAGGAGAAAAGAGGGGCTCCAGTCCTTGTGATTGTGTCGCCCCCTTGTGGCTGGCTCGCTAAGGTGCTCTAAGCCCTGAGTAACCCTGATAAATCCCGATGATTCTCCTACCAACTCAGATGGTGATGTGTTTTTGCAGCAGAAGCTCAAGAGCTCCATTCCCCATCCCCACGTGTGCGTTGTCACTTGTAACCAGGGTGTCTGTGTATGTGTGAAGGAAGCCTGGATGGTTACATGGGTTTTACACTACAGCAGCCTGGCCAGCCTTTATAATTAAAGCTTTGACTAAGAGAGAGGGGATTAAATATTTTTCATTAGCAAATTTGGAGATTCTAAGCCCTACTATAGAGATCTGTCACAGTCATTGTGAGCGAAACAGCTGTATAATGAGCAATTATAAAGGAAAAAAAGGAAGTGACATTTTGCCCAGAATCTTTATTGCTTCTCTATTGTAGACCCTAAAATCCCATGGAGACAATTATCTTGAATAAGAAGTATTGTTATTCCCTTCAGAGCTGCTAGGTTATTTGTGGAGTATCCCCACAAAGGTTAAGCATAACAATGGCTTCTTCTTTGTTCTGGGTTAAGATAACTTCAAGTTTCCACTACCCCCAAAATAAAATCCCACAGACTCCATACACTTGTATTACATAAATCTCAGGACACAGGTACATATGAGACGGCAGGGTTGTGATTACAGTGGTTTTTATAAACCAGGATTATTGTAATGGGGGGCAGGGTTGGAAAGAAAGTTTGTGAAATTATCTGAATTCAAGAACACACTCTCCTTTTAAAGTTTACATCAGAGAGCTTTAATCCCAAGCAAAACTGATAAGTCAAACAACTCTTCAATGCACAACAGCATGCCATAGGAGTTTTAGGATGTTTAAAAAGCCATTTTCTTCTAGCTCCTTTTATTACATATTACAATACACAGGAAAGGGGACATCCAATGAAACTGAAAGGCAGCAAATTTAAGACTGTTAGAAGAAATGTTTTCCCCCCCACACATGATGGACAATTGGCCTGGAGAACTCACTGCCACAAGATACCATTTGGGGCTCAGATTTTAACAGGAGTCACAAAAGGACGGGGCACTTATATGGATCACAAGACTATCCAGAATTTGTACAGTAAGAATTAAAAAAATAATTAAAACAAGAGATTGGGAAGGGATATAAATGGTCATGCTTCAGGGCATGACCTAACTACTTGGGTCAGGAAGAACCTTTCCCTTTGGGCATGCTGTTCCAAAACTGCCCGCTGTCAGGGTTTCTTGGAACTTCTCCTTTGAAAGGCACATATGACTAAGGTCTTCTTGAGTTTGTGAAATACAGGTCCTGTGTTTTAGGAGCAGGAGGATGCAAGATTCTGTGTGGTGCCTCTGAGAAGTGCAGCACAAAAGTTACAGGCCAGGGAGAAGGCTCTTAAACCACCCGTGCATTGGGCTACTCTAGGGGCTGGAGAGGCTCTGGCAAAACGTAGACATGTTTGGGGGCCTGTCTAAGTTGCAGAAGCCTCTAAGAGCTGGCCCTATAGGCCATAGCACTCCCTGGAATCTCAGTAGCACTGTATGCTGCTCTTGTGTTACCTCTCCCCTCCCACTGGACCAGCGCTTATGGAGACAGTCCTGGGAAGATGGCTTTAGGTGTTTTCTGCAGTGCCTGTGTAACCCATTAAACTCTGATTACAAAAGTAGCCTCTATAATTCCATTTTACTGCGGGAATAGTGAGTGGGTTCAGTCTGTTTTGACAGCAGAATTCCCCTGTGGACAATAACACATAAGATAAATATACACAGTTGGATGGTCATGGACACCCATACCCTTAGTTGCTCCAGCGTGGAAGAAAGACACCACGATGTAGTAAAGCTGCTCAGACTAAAAAAAAATATTTAATTGCACAAGAGGACAATTAACTAAAATTCATAAATCAAAATGTGATCTTGGCATTACAGCAATGCAGCAAATCCTGGTTTCGTTTGCCTTGTAGCAAACGTACAGGTTTCTTCGGTGCCGAAAGGCACACAGGCCACAGACGCTCTGCATTTAAAACAGTCACTGCTGGCTGCAAGCGCCCAGGTCTTTGAATAGGCGGGGATCCTTCTCCTTGCTGCAATCAGCCAAAGCAGGGCCGTGAGCACCAGCCCTCAGGGCAGAGATCTTCATCTCCCCTCCAGTATGGCTGTCTCCCTCTGCGTCTGGCTGACCTAACTGGAGAGTTTGGTTACTTGATGTATATATCCACCCTTGGGGATGCCCCACTGAGCATGTTTCCCCCTCCACCGCCACGAGTCCCAGACTAGCAGGAGTCAGTGGACAGTTGCTACACTTTTCTAACAACCCCCCACCTCCCAAACCCCCCTGACTACTACTGTTTAATGGAACAGTGACAAATACGTGGGTTACACCAGCAACAGGGGAACTGTCCCCTTCTGGAACCCGTGGCTGTCAGGGCTACTTTATGCTGTTCCAGCCCTTTTACCTGGTTTAAAGTGGCCACAATGGGGGGTGAAAAACCTCACCCTGCGCCCCTAATTTTCAGAAACATCCCTCTTCACAAAATAACTTATACACATGCTTAATTTAAACATCTTGTGATAAATGAAGAGAGGGTGCGGGGGTAGCTCCCTTTTGTGGACACCCAGCCAGCCAGTTAGCTATAGAATCCCTCTTGGTAGCTCTCTCTACTTGCTTTACTTGTAAAGGGTTAAAAAGTCTGACTGCATGCATAGGTAAAGGGAAGTGAGTGGGCACCTGGCCAAAAGAGCCAATGGGAAGGCTAGAACTTTTAAAAATTGAAACAAGACGCCCCTTTTGTCTGTCTGTTGTTGTTCTCCGGAGAGAGGACACACAGCACAGAAACAGGGCTGAACTATACTGTAGGAATCTTTACGCCAGGTGTGAAAAACCATCAGATCATACCTAGAGACTACTTATTTGAAACCCCCAGATATGTAAGTAGATCAGAGAATGTCTAGGAAGATGCGATTAGGCTTATCTCTCTTTTCTTCCCCCCCCCGTTATTTGCTTGTGGACTCCTCTGTGCTAACCCCAAATACTTTTGCTTTGCTTGTAACCTTCAAACTGGACCTCAAGAAGGTTTAATTTTTGTAAGTGGGTTTTTAAAATCTAGCAAAAAGCCTAAGTTCCAGATGTATTTTCTTTGTTTTTGTTTTAATAAAATTTACCTTTTTTAAGAACAGGATTGGATTTTTGTGTCCCTAAGAGGTTTGTGAGTATGTTGTTTAATTAGCTGGTGGCAACAGCTGATTTCCTTTGTTTTCTTTCTGAGCTCTTCCCCGGAAGGGGGGTGAAAGGGCTTGAGGGTATCCCACAGGGAGGAATTCCCAAGTGCACCTTCCTGGGTCCAAAGGGGTTTTTTTGAACTTGGGTGATGGCAGTATCTACCCATCCAAGGTCAGAGAGAAGTTGTGACCTTGGGAGTTTAATACCAGCCTGGAGTGGCCAGTATTAAAATTTTGGAATCCTTGTGGGCCCCCACCTTCTGCGCTCAAAGTGCCAGAGTGGGGAATCAGCCTTGACACATGTGGACTGAACTTTAAGCCCTCGCTTAAATCCTTCCCTGCAACAGAGATGGGCATAAGCGTGTATTTAATTGCTTTTCCGAATCCAGGATAAGAGACATCCCAGGTGGGATGGAGGGATGAGAGGTGGAAGATACTGATCAGATTAGGTTCCAAGCTGTTACTCCTATAAACCACCTTAAAAAAACGCACAGCATGCACAAATTTAGCCCTAATACATCTAACAGTCATGCTATATCGTAGAAGCCAGCTTTTTGCTTGGGGCATATTTTCAAAGGAGGCATGCTAGCTCCAGAGGCATAATGAAGTTTCTCATTAATCTCCATCTATCCTAGGAGTCTTATGGTCTAAAAATCAGCAGGCAAGGTGCAGAATGGAATTGGGAGCAGCCTTGCTTTGGCTTAACATTTTCCATTGAAAAATAAAATAGGAAAGTAATGATTCAGAACACTGCCAGCCTGCAGCTCTGATTCACTCAAAAGCAGTTGCCCCCAGGAGCAAACGTGTGAACATGAAAGAGGGAATTCACAGGCCTTGACCGTTGTCACAGTATGTTTTTAATGAACAGCATAAGCCTGGCTTAGCAACTCCAAAGTCCCCATCAGCAAATTGGCTCATATTTTTTATCCTGCAGATTTCAAGATTAATGGGGCTTTTGGTGGAGCAATGTTGGGGTCATCATTTAAAATGCCATTCTGCTCTGGATGGGCTTGATCGAATGAGGTAATACTGCAGCTTTTGGAGGGGTTCTAGTGTAGGGGTCTGAATAAATTCCAGTTTTTGTGACTTTTTTGCATGCAGACAGAGTGTGCTGATGCCATCAATCGAGAGCGCTGGGCCCTACTATAAAAGGGAAAGATCATAGACTATCAGGGTTGGAAGGGACCCCAGGAGGTCATCTAGTCCAACCCCTGCTCAAAGCAGGACCAATCCCCAACTAAATCATCCCAGCCAGGGCTTTGTCAAGCCTGACCTTAAAAACTTCCAAGGAAGGAGATGCCACCACCTCCCTAGGTAACGCATTCCAGTGTTTCACCACCCTCCTAGTGAAAAAGTTTTTCCTAATATCCAACCTAAACCTCCCCCACGGCAACTTGAGACCATTACTCCTTGTCCTGTCCTCTGCTACCACTGAGAACAGTCTAGAACCATCCTCTTTGGAACCCCCTTTCAGGTAGTTGAAAGCAGCTATCAAATCCCCCCTCATTCTTCTCTTCTGCAGACTAAACAATCCCAGTTCCCTCAGCCTCTCCTCATAACTCATGTGTTCCAGTCCCCTAATCATTTTTGTTGCCCTTCGCTGGACTCTCTCCAATTTATCCACGTCCTTCTTGTAGTGTGGGGCCCAAAACTGGACACAGTACTCCAGATGAGGCCTCACCAATGTCGAATAGAGGGGAACGATCACGTCCCTCGATCTGCTCGCTATGCCCCTACTTATACATCCCAAAATACCATTGGCCTTCTTGGCAACAAGGGCACACTGCTGACTCATATCCAGCTTCTCGTCCACTGTCACCCCTAGGTCCTTTTCCGCAGAACTGCTGCCTAGCCATTCGGTCCCTAGTCTGTAGCGGTGCATTGGGTTCTTCCGTCCTAAGTGCAGGACCCTGCACTTATCCTTATTGAACCTCATCAGGTTTCTTTTGGCCCAATCCTCCAATTTGTCTAGGTCCCTCTGTATCCTATCCCTGCCCTTCAGCGTATCTACCACTCCTCCCAGTTTAGTATCATCTGCAAATTTGCTGAGAGTGCAATCCACACCATCCTCCAGATCATTTATGAAGATATTGAACAAAACCGGCCCCAGGACCGACCCCTGGGGCACTCCACTTGACACCGGCTGCCAACTAGACATGGAGCCATTGATCACTACCCGTTGAGCCCGACAATCTAGCCAACTTTCTACCCACCTTATAGTGCATTCATCCAGCCCATACTTCTTTAACTTGCTGACAAGAATACTGTGGGAGACCGTGTCAAAAGCTTTGCTAAAGTCAAGAAACAATACATCCACTGCTTTCCCTTCATCCACAGAACCAGTAATCTCATCATAGAAGGCGATTAGTTTAGTCAGGCATGACCTACCCTTGGTGAATCCATGCTGACTGTTCCTGATCACTTTCCTCTCGTGTAAGTGCTTCAGGATTGAGTCCTTGAGGACCTGCTCCATGATTTTTCTGGGGACGGAGGTGAGGCTGACTGGCCTGTAATTCCCAGAATCCTCCTTCTTCCCTTTTTTAAAAATTGGCACTACATTAGCCTTTTTCCAGTCATCTGGGACTTCCCCCGTTCGCCACGAGTTTTCAAAGATAATGGCCAATGGCTCTGCAATCACGTTCGCCAATTCCTTTAGCACTCTCGGATGCAACTCGTCCAGCCCCATGGACTTGTGCACGTCCAGCTTTTCTAAATAGTCCCTAACCACCTCTTTCTCCACAGAGGGCTGGCCATCTACTCCCCATGTTGTGATGCCCAGCGCAGCAGTCTGGGAGCTGTCCTTGTTAGTGAAGACAGAGGCAAAAAAAGCATTGAGCACATTAGCTTTTTCCACATCCTCTGTCACTAGGTTGCCTCCCTCATTCAGTAAGGGGCCCACACTTTCCTTGGCTTTCTTCTTGTTGCCAACATACCTGAAGAAACCCTTCTTGTTACTCTTGACATCTCTTGCTAGCTGCAGCTCCAGGTGTGATTTGGCCCTCCTGATTTCATTCCTACATGCCCGAGCAATATTTTTATACTCTTCCCTGGTCATATGTCCAACCGTCCACTTCTTGTAAGCTTCTTTTTTATGTTTAAGATCCGCTAGGATTTCACCATTAAGCCAAGCTGGTCGCCTGCCATATTTACTATTCTTTCGACTCATCGGGATGGTTTGTCCCTGTAACCTCAACAGGGATTCCTTGAAATACAGCCAGCTCTCCTGGACTCCTTTCCCCTTCATGTTAGTCCCCCAGGAGATCCTACCCATCCGCTCCCTGAGGGAGTCGAAGTCTGCTTTCCTGAAGTCCAGGGTCCGTATCCTACTGCTTACCTTTCTTCCCTGTGTCAGGATCCTGAACTCAACCAACTCATGGTCACTGCCTCCCAGATTCCCGTCCACTTTTGCTTCCCCGACTAATTCTTCCCTGGATGTTAAAGGGAGAATGGGATCTGTCTGAAGTGAGTAAATGTTTGGGTGGCACGTGTGATGAGTACCACCACGCATTCACTGCCACTGCCAGAGATTCCACTGCTTTGGTAGCCTTGCCTTAGAAACCTGCCCATTAAGAGGAGGGCAGCGAGTTTTCACCTCCGGGGAATTACCTAGAAAGGCTCTCCAGGATCAGCTACTGGTGGAACCAGAGAAACTTGGTCCTCCAGCAGCTAGAAGGGCCGGGAAAAGGCAGAGACCAATCAGGGGCCAGTAGGTCAGATGAAAAGGGCTGTCTGCTTCTGTCAGGGGACAGTTCTGGGTGCAGTTGGGATTGGGGAGGAAGGATTTTCTCTCTGTCTTAGCCCAAGAGACCAGACCTGGTGAGAGCTTAATTCTGTCTGAACTTTTTGTTTAAGTCAATGACTTTTGTTTCCTTTGTGGCACGTAAAGCTCAGGTGGGTCATCCTGAGTGGACTGTTAATTTGACTGCTGTAAAATTAGGTGAGTTCACTTTGTGAGATGCTCCACCAGATCAGGCAAGCCCAGGACAGCATGAGTGAAATGTAAATGCACCTATCCACTTTTATAGTTTCTTCCTAAAAGTGAATTTAATTTCGGACTGAGAATCTTGGAGAATGAGCCCCTGGATGTACATGACATCAGAGTTGATGGAAATTATTAGTATTATGGTAGTGTTGAACGACCCCAGTTGAAATCAAGACCCCATTGTCCTAGGTATTGTGCAAACAGAATAAAAGACAGCCCTTCCATGAAGAGCTCATAAGGATGGTAAGTCAATGCTATATGGAACCTAGGATTTGCCAGACTGGATGAGACCCACAGTCCATTCAGTCCAGTATCCTATCTCTGATGGTGGCCAGTACCAGATGCTGATTTCAGTTGGTGAAGATTGACCCACATCTGCAGTAGGTGATGTGGGGTAATCTGCCCCCCCCCACATTAAGTCTCCTTCTGATCCCTATTAGTTAGAGAAAGGTTTAAGACCTGATGATGAAGCCCTATATGCTCATCAAACCCTTCTTTTTGCCTTCAAGCCTGAAGCCTCTGTCTAATGTTCTCCCTCAGAAAACTATTCTCCTCTGTTGTTCAAATATAAAATTCAAAGCACAAAGTCAGAATTTTTGGACATGTCTAAGGGAACTCATGTGATTTTCATCAGGCTTCTAAGAGTTTGAAATATTTTGGGGTTCATATTTTCCTGGCACGACTGAATATAGTTTGAAATCTTCAATGGGAAGCTACTGAAGAAGACCTCAAGAGGTAGCAAGCTATCTTACTTTCCCTCACTGGAGAGTTTGCCTAAAGAAAGACTGAGGAGTAGTAACTGATTAAAGATGTCAAGGTTCAGAAATCGCACGATATGGGCTTCTGCTGAATTCAACACACTCAGGGTTATTAAAATAATACTATGAATAATGGTGAAATCTTGCTCAAGGTTTTTAGAACTGTGAGCCATTGTGTTACTGCTCTGCCAGACGAGGAGTGAGCTTTCCTGCTGCTAAGAAGTATGTCACTTCCCTGATACACCAGCTTGTCTGCCCTGACAGCAAACTCTCCAGGACTTTGCCAGTCTAAGCCTTGCCTTGCACAGAACAGTGAGTGAACCCCAGTTCCAAAGATCCCCTGAGATATCTCCCTGCAGTGTCCAGTCCCTCTCACTGGACACTCACAGAAGTTAAGTTAGCTGCCTCCAGAGAGACAGAATACACACCAGCCTGTTACATTAGCTGAGGATTCACATTCCACTGTCAATATGGTTTTGTAATAAAACAAGAATATGTTTATTAACAATGGACACAGATTTAAGTGATACTAAGCCCTGCTCTACACTAAGAGTTTAGGTCGAATTTAGCAGGGTTAAATCGATGTAAACCTGCACCCGTCCACACGATGAAGCCCTTTTTTTCGACTTAAAGGGCTCTTAAAATCGATTTCCTTAATCCACCTCTGACAAGTGGATTAGAGTTTAAATCGGCCTTGCCGGGTCGAATTTGGGGTACTGTGGACGCAATTAGACGGTATTGGCCTCCGGGAGCTATCCCAGAGTGCTCTATTGTGACCGCTCTGGACAGCACTCTCAACTTAGATGCACTGGCCAGGTGACAGGAAAAGGCCCGCGAACTTTTGAATTTCAATTTCCTGTTTGCATGGTCACCTGCAGCTTGCCACGCTGGCCAGAGCTCATCAGCAGAGGTGACCATGCAGAGCTCATCAGCAGAGGTGACCATGATGGAGTCCCAGAATCGCAAAGGAGCTTCAGCATGGACCGAACGGGAGGTACGGGATCTGATCACTGTATGGGGAGAGGAATTCGTGCTATCAGAACTCCATTCCAGTTTTCAAAATGCCAAAACATTTGTCAAAATCTCCCAGGGCATGAAGGTCAGAGGCCATAACAGGGACCCGAAGCAATGCCACGTGAAACTTAAGGAGCTGAGGCAAGCCTACCAGAAAACCAGAGAGGCAAATGGCCGCTCCGGGTCAGAGCCCCAAACATGCCGCTTCTATGATGAGCTACATGCCATTTTAGGGGGTTCAGCCACCACTACCCCAGCCATGTTGTCTGACTCCTTCAAAGGAGATGGAGGCAACACAGAAGCAGGTTTTGGGGACGAGCAAGATGATGATGATGAAGTTGTAGATAGCTCACAGCAAGCAAGCGGAGAAACCGGTTTTCCTGACAGCCAGGAACAGTTTCTCACCCTGGACCTGGAGACAGTCCCCCCTGGACCCACCCAAGGCTGCCTCCCGGACCCGCCAGGCGGAGAAGGGACCTCTGGTGAGTGTACCTTTTAAAATACTATACATGGTTTAAAAGCAAGCATGTTTAATGATTAATTTGCCCTGGCATTCATGGCTCTCCTGGATGTACTCCCAAAGCCTTTGCAAAAGGTTTCTGGGGAGGGCAGCCTTATTCCACCCACCATGGTAGGACACTTTACCACACCAGGCGAGTAGCACGTACTCGGGAATCATTGTAGAACAAAGCATTGCAGTGTATGTTTGCTGGAATTCAAACAACATCCGTTCTTTATCTCTCTGTGTTATCCTCAGGAGAGTGATATCATTCATGGTCACCTGGTTGAAATAGGGTGCTTTTCTTAAGGGGACATTCAGAGGTGCCCATTCCTGCTGGGCTGTTTGCCTGTGGCTGAACAGAAATGTTCCCCACTGTTAGCCGGAGGGTGGGGGTGGGGTGAGGCAAAATGCGACCTTGGAACGAAAGCACATGTGCAGTGTATGTAATGTTAACAGCAAGGTTTACCGTGAAAGAGTGTAGCCATTGTTCTAGAAAATGTGTCTTTTTAAATACCACTGCCTCTTTTTTTTTCTCCACCAGCTGCATGTGTTTCAATGATCACAGGATCTTCTCCTTCCCAGAGGCTAGTGAAGATTAGAAGGCGAAAAAAATGCACTCGTGATGAAATGTTCTCTGAGCTCATGGTGTCCTCCCACACTGACATAGCACAGATGAATGCGTGGAGGCAGACAATGTCAGAGTGCAGGAAAGCACAATATGACCAGGAGGAGAGGTGGCAGGCTGAAGAGAGGGCTGAAGCTCAAATGTGGCAGCAGCGTGATGAGAGGAGGCAGGATTCAATGCTGAGGCTGCTGGAGGATCAAACCAATATGCTCCAGCGTATGGTTGAGCTGCAGGAAAGGCAGCAGGAGCACAGACCGCTGCTACAGCCCCTGTGTAACCAACCGCCCTCTTCCCCAAGATCCATAGCCTCCTCACCCAGACTCCCAAGAACATGGTGGGGGGGCCTCCGGCCACCCGGCCACTCCACCCCCGAGGATTGCCCAAGCAACAGAAGGCTGGCATTCAATAAGTTTTAAAGTTTTAAACTTTTAAAGTGCTGTGTGGCCTTGTCCTTCCCTCCTCCGCCACCCCTCCTGGTGCTTCTCTCCTCCACCACCTCTTCTGAGCTACCTTGGTAGTTACCCCCCTATTTGTGTGATGAATTAATACAGAATGCATGAATGTGAAGCAACAATGACTTTATTGCCTCTGCAAAGCAGTGATCAAAGGCAGAGAGGGGAGGGTGGTTAGCTTACAGGGAAGTAGAGTGAACCAAGGGGGATGGGGGGGGGTTCATCAAGGAGAAACAAACAGAACTTTCACACTATAGCCTGGCCAGTCATGAAACTGGTTTTCAAAGCTTCTCTGATGCGCACCATGCCCTCCTGTGCTCTTCTAACCGCCCTGGTGTCTGGCTGTGCATAACCAGAGGCCAGGCAATTTGCCTCAACCTCCCACCTCACCATGAAGGTCTCCCCCTTACTCTCACAGGTATTGTGGAGCGCACAGCAAGCAGTAATAACAATGGGACTACTGGTTTTGCTGAGGTCTAAGCGAGTCAGTAAACTGCGCCAGCGCACTTTTAAATGTCCAAATGCACATTCTACCACCATTCTGCACTTGCTCAGCCTGTAGCTGAACAGCTCCTGACTACTGTCCAGGCTGCCTGTGTATGGCTTCATGAGCCATGGCATTAAGGGGTAGGCTGGGTCCCCAAGGATACATATAAGCGTTTCAACGTCCCCAACGGTTATTTTCTGGTCTGGGAATAAAGTCCCTTCTTGCAGCTTTTGAAACAGATCAGAGTTCCTGAAGATGCGAGCTTCATGTACCTTTCCCGGCCATCCCACGTTGATGTTGGTGAAACCTCCCTTGTGATCCACCAGGGCTTGCAACACTATTGAAAAATACCCCTTGCGGTTTATGTACTCGCCGGCTTGGTGCTCCGGTGCCAAGATAGGGATATGAGTTTCGTCTATGGCCCCACCACAGTTAGGGAATCCCATTGCAGCAAAGCCATCCACTATGACCTGCACATTTCCCAGGGTCACTACCCTTGATATCCGCAGATCTTTGATTGCGTTGGCTACTTGCATCACAGCAGCCCCCACAGTAGATTTGCCCACTCCAAATTGATTCCCGACTGACCAGTAGCTGTCTGGCATTGCAAGCTTCCACAGGGCTATTACCACTCGCTTCTCAACTCTGAGGGCTGCTCTCATCTTGGTATTCTTGCACCTCGGGGCAGGGCAAAGCAAGTCACAAAGTTCCATAAAAGTGCCCTTACGCATGCGAAAGTTTTGCAACCACTGGGAATCGTCCCAGACCTGCAACACTATGCGGTCCCACCAGTCTGTGCTTGTTTCCCGAGCCCAGAATCGGCGTTCCACCGCATGAACCTGGCCCATTAGCACCATGATGCCCACATTGCCAGGGCCCGTGCTTTGAGAGAAGTCTGTGTCCATGTCCTCATCACTCTCGTCACCGCGCTGACATCGCCTACTCGCCCGGTATCGCTTTGGCAGGTTCTGGTGCTGCATATACTGCTGGATAATGCGTGTGGTGTTTAATGTGCTCCTAATTGCCAAAGTGATCTGAGCGGGCTCCATGCTTGCCGTGGTATCGTGTCTGCACAGCAAAAAGGCGCAGAACGATTGTCTGCCATTGCCTTGACGGAGGGAGGGGCAACTGACGACATGGCTTACAGGGTTGGCTTACAGGGAATTAAAATCAACAAAGGGGGTGGCTTTGCGAGAAACTGAATGGCCCCCTCAAGGATAGAACTCAAAACCTCAAGGATAGAACTCAAAACTGGGTTTGGCAGGCCGTTGATTTCACAGAGGGAAGGAGGAGAAAATGAATACAAAACAAATCTGGTCTATTTCTTGTTTTGAGCCACTTCATCTATCTTTATACATCTTGCTGGCAGCAGACTGTGCAGTACGACCGCTAGCCATCGTCATCTCCTGGGTGCTCGGCAGAAGACGGTGCAGTATGACGACTAGCCATCATCTTCTGCTGGCTGGAGGTTAAAAGACAGTGCACTGCCGATAGGACTGAATCGTCATGAGACGAAATTTAAAAGGGAAATGACCTGGCTGAGTCACTCCCATGTTTGCCCAGGCGCCCGATTAAAAGAGCACCCAGGACTACGTCGACGGCGGCTACCGGTCATACTGCACTGTCTGCTGCCAAAAGGCAATTTGCTGCTGTGTAGCAATGCAGTACCGCGTCTGCCAGCACCCAGGAGACATACGGTGATGATTAGCTGAGCGGGCTCCATGCTTGCCGTGGTATGGCATCTGCACACGTAACTCAAGAAAAAAGGCTCAAAAAGATTGTCTGCCCTTGCTTTCACGGAGGGAGGGAGGGAATGGGGGCCTGACGATACATACCCAGAACCACCCGCGACAATGTTTTAGCCCCATCAGGCACTGGGATTTCTACCCAGAATTCAGATGGGCGGCGGAGACTGCGGGAACTGTGGGATAGCTACCCACAGTGCAATGCTCCGGAAGTCAACGGTTGCCTCGGTACTGTGGACACACTCCGCCGACTACATGCACTTAGAGCACTTGTGTGGGGACACACACAATCAACTGAATAAAACCACTTTCTACAAAACCGTCTTCTATAAATTCAACCTAATTTCGTAGTGTAGACATACCCTAAGTAAGAATAAAAGAGACTGGTATGGTTACAGACAAAACAAAACATGATTACAGCTTCATTTTAGCAATCTTTGCCTAAGCAGTTTTCTTTCTTATATCAAATTATCAACATATTTTGCCTTTCAGGTAAAAAAGATTCAGCTTTCATAGGCTCAAAGGGTGCTAAGCCCTACTGTCCCCTTAGTGAGGGATTCCTCAAATGTCTCTTTACACCCCTTATATTACCTAAAGTCTATGGTTTCAGTTTCAAGAGCCAGGAAGGTGTCTTAGGGTGCAGATTCCCTGCATGGTTGTTAAACAGTTTCCCCCCCATTCATCTAGCTTGATGGCTTTGTTTACCTTATATGTAAATGTACTTTTATTGTTCTCTGCCTGTAACGAAGCTGGACCAACAGGTAAATATGCATTCCTTTGTCTAGGGCAAGCTGGGTGCATGCTCTGCCTCCCACATACATTTAAAGGACATGTTTCCAGAGCACATCTATAACTTTTTGTTTACAGTCCATACATATGTCATGCATTGATTTTGGGAGCAGCGTGTCAACAGTTTATATCTGATAACTTACATGACACCTTTGAGATCTATTATAACAGTGTGTTTGGGCAGTGAGTGTGTCAGGCCTGATGTGAGTTACAGTATGAGAGGCCCTCTGTCCAGTGAGGGCTCGCAGTGAGGGGCTTTTACGATCACATTAATAAACATAACACCTGAAGATTAGTCCTTACTCAGGACTAATATTTTAAATATTTTATTTTAATATTTTTAAAATTCTTCATGCATATGTAACACATGCTTCTGTCACTATTCCTTTTAAACAGCAGTAGTCAGTTTGGGGAGCCAGGGGGTTGCCTGAATAGCAGAGCAGTTGTCCACTGACTCCAGCTAATGTGAGACTAGCAGGTAAATAAAGGAAGAAAGTTCATGAACACTTGGAGCATGCTCAGTAGGGCATCTCCAAGTGCAGGGGCCAATTCCACTCCCAAGTATAAAGAAAAAATGGTGTCAAACTCTTCAGTTAATTCAGCCAGACTCAGAAGGAGACAGCCATATCAGAGGGGAGGTGAAGATTTCTGCCCTGAGGGCCTGCTTTAACTAATTGCAGCAAAAAGATAATTACAAGGAGAAGGATACCAGCCTATTCAAAGAACTGAGTGCTTGTTCAGCTCAGGGCGGTGTGATTACATTAATGCAAAACCAGCGGTGCATAGTCTAAATGCATAGGATTTGTGGCCGGTGTACCTTTTGGTACTAAAGAAATCTGTATGATAGATTACTTCTGTTTTTGCTTGCATTGTATTTGCTGTTTTGCTGTAATGATGAGACCACATTTAGATTTATGAAGTATCTTAGTTAACCCTCCAATTGTCCTTTTGTAAATGTAAAGATTTTTTTTTTTTTAGTCTGAGCAGCTTTACTACATTGTGGTATCTTTCTTCCAAACTGGGGCAACTCAGGGTACAGGCATCTACGTCTGTCCAAATGTGCACATTTATCCTGAGTTGTTATCCACCAGTGGGGGTTCTGCTGTCAAAACAGACTGAAGCTGCTCAGTGTTCCTGCAGCAAAATGTCATTAAAGTGGAAACTTGTGTAATCAGAGTTTAGTGGGTGACACATATTTAGCAGTGAAGACAGTCATTCAGAGTTGTCTGGTGGATGGAGCACTGGATTGGACTCAAGAGACATGGTTTCTGTTCTCAGCTCTGCTACTTACTAGTCTGGTTACACCTTACTTACTTGTCAGCTTTGTCACCTTTGGCAAATCATTGTACCTCTCTGTACCTCCATTTTCTCATCTATTAAAAGAGGGAAATGAGACTGAGCTCCTGTCCTGACCAAGGGTTGAGCGATCAGAAAACCATAATCTGTTTTACTTGCTATAAACTGTTCACTCCACTCTCCTATCAAGCTCACAGGACTGTATGACGATATGAGAGAACCAGACTAGTTTTTAAGCAACTCACACACACTACCACACTAAAAGGGGATGGAATGTACTGTATTTGCTTTCTTCACCCAGCTCAGAATAAACCCAGCATGCTGAAACAAAAGGCCATATTTTATAGAAAGTATTCAGCTAGTGTCATTAGCTTTCCAATTTGGCTTCATCAGATGGCTACACAGGAGGGGGCATTCCAAATTTATTGGATGGTTTGTCAATAAGCAGCTGCCTGTTAACGGCTCTAAGCTCCATGGACCTGCAAAACTAAATATCTCACATTTACACTAGACAGAGAGGTCCATCTCTGTGATCTTTGGTTATTTGGACAGATGGGTCAGAGAGGGGGCTTGTCTACACTTCAAAATGCTGCAGCAGCACTGCTGTATCGCTTCCGCGTAGATGCTCCTTTGCCAACAGGAGGGAATTTCCTGTCGGCATACGTAATCCACCTCCCTGAGAGGCAGAAGCTAGGTTGATGGTAGAATTCTTCCATCAACCTAGTGCTGTCCACACGGGAAGTTAGGTCAGTTTAACTACACCACTCCAGGGTGTGGATTTTTCACACCCCTGACCAACATAGCTAAATCAACCTAATTTTCTAGTGTAGACCAGGCCAGAGACAAGAGTATCCCTTGATTCCACCTCCACTGTTATGGATAATCTAATCAGCAAGTGCCACAGTGGCATGTACTGGTGGTCCGTGCTAATGAGCCATCCTACCTCCAAGAGTGGCCAAGAGCCCATGTTGCAGAGGAGGGTGTGAAAAGATCCATAATGCACCTGACCCATTGTGCAATAATAAATGTTACAAGGGAAGTTCTTCCTGACCCTAGCTACAGCAGTTTATGTCCTGAAGCATGAGAACTGATAGCACGGACAAGTAGTATCCCAGCTATTGTAACAGCAGCACTGTGTTTGAATATCTCTAATCCTAGAGCTTTGCAGGACCTGGACTTTCCCTCCCTCAGAAAACTTCATATTACAGTAAGAAAAAAGAAAATCATTACAAATCAGAACAAAAATCCCAGATTTGCATTTTTTTCTGTCGGAGGGACATTTTAAAAAAATAGTTTTGGAAGAATCAAAATAGATTTTGGGGGGAAATTTCTGGCCCCACCACACTGGACTGCCAAATTTCCAAGGGGCTTGGGAGTTTGGGAGCCCGGGCTCCTAGGGCTGCCAGACAAGATGTCAAGGAGATAAGAGGTGGGCGAGCTGGCAGGAAACCAGGCAAGTTTCCATCCCAGGTTTCCATTGAAAGCTTAGTGAGACTTGACATGTTCCCACCGAATGCATTGATTTCAACAAAGTGGAATTTCCAACGGAAAAGCATTCCACTGGCAAAATTTCCAACTACCTCCATCTAATGACATCTGTGAGTCTTGCAGAGCCATGGCAGAGACAACTGTGTGAATTGATTCTGGGTTCAGTTTCACTTCAGCCTTCTGAACAGCAAATGTTTTTCTTGTGTCTGCAAAGTGCAAAGCTCTCCTGTGATGCTTCCTAAATGACTAGGAATAAGGAAAACAAGAGTGAAAGAACATTAAGGTCACTGAGTTCTTCCTCTGGCTAGTGCTGGATTGTTCTCCACAGTATTTTCTTCAGACCGCGCTTAAATGACTCTCGTAATTGGCCTTCCACCGTGTCCACGGTGACTGTTCCACGGTATATTTATTTGGTGTGATTTGTAGCCATTGTTTGCTCTGGGAACTTTTACCAAAGTTAAAATACAAAGTCCCAAATTAAATCCCCTGTCTATGAACTGAACTGCCACTGCAACACCTTGCAGTAGTCATATTTACCCACCCTTAGCACAATCCTAGGGCTAGACGGTGACTTTAGTCACAGCCCTGAGCCAGGAGAGATGCAGAAATTGACTCGGACACATACTCCTCAGAGCTACAATTCGTCCCCTGCTTCCTCCTTGCCCCTGAGCACAGGGGGGTGGGTAATTTACGGATAGGCCAGATCAGGAGCAAATTACATCAGTCCCCCTACCACATGTGGACAGTAAGGAGTCCACAGATTCCAAGGCCAGAAGAGATCGTAGTGATCACCTAGTCCGACCCACAGCATAGCACAAGCTGTGGGATTCCTCTGAACGAATTCCGGGTTGAATTAGAGCATCTTTTAGAAAAGCATCCAACCCTGGTCTTTAAATGGACAGTGATGGAGAATCCATTACTACCCTTGATAAGCTGCTCCAATGGTTAATGACCCTCACTGTTCACAATGTATGCCTTATTCACAGTCTGAATTTGTCTAGCTTCCACGTCCAGCGTGTGACCTTTCTCTGCTAGATTGAATTGCGGGGGAGTGGAGATAAGACTCCACTCATTCCCCTCCAACACGCTTTGGAGAGGGATTAAGTAGTGGTGCAGAGCTAAGGTCCAGGTAACCTTTAGCAGGGTAAATGGGGACTTCTTATTCCCTGGTGCAGGCATCACTATAATGGACTCGTCTGTGACTCAGGCACCTTCTCTATTCAACCACCTTATCTATGCAGCCTCTTCATTATTTTGTATCACGTTTATTTTGGTAGTGCCTCGGGGCCAGCCAAGAATGAGGCCCCATTGTGCTAGGGGCTGTACAAACACAGAATAAGAGACAGTCCCTGCCCCAGAGTGCTTGCAATGTAACTAGACAAGACAGACAAAGGGTAAGGGACAGGGATGTTATATACAAGCAGAGCGATCTGTGCAATGGTGTCAAACATCATATTAGTGCCATAATTGTTTTGGGGGTTGTTTTATTATTTAAATTCTTTTTTGGGGGGTTGGGTTAAGAGATTAGCTAGATGGAAAGACAAAGGAAGGGAGGGGATGGAGCAAACAGACAATCAGCAGAGGGGAGAGACTGTCTAGAATGCAAACTGTGCAAAGCAGTATGAATACCTTTTCCATGTCCATTTGTCCCTTCTTACCTTCATGTGTCGCATGGTGCTATTAGGAGGTTTAAAAACACTACCTGCATCAGACAGGATGTCCCATAGGGTTGCCAAGGGATGGTGCCCCATTGGCTAGTTTATCGCTGCCCCGACTGCAGCTAGCCGCACCCCCTCCATCCCACAGAGGCGAGGCTGCATTGTGATGAAGTGGAAGTAATTCTGTGTGCTCAGAAACAGGGGCATGATGACAGTCTAAATCTCCTCCCCCACCCTCATTGAGCCCCCATTGTAGGCCAACATGATTTGTATCTCTTTCATACATGGAACAGACTCAGACACCTTCTGGGCTAGATTCTCAACGCAGTTTCTCTGGTGACAACCCAGAGTGACACAATGAAAGTGCTGCTCTGTTCCCATCTAGGGGCTGGAGCGCTGAGGTTTATGAGTCTGCTACTGGCTTTGAGCTACCAGCTCTGGGCCTTCTAGCTCATGCAGGAGAGACTCGTGCTTTTAAACCCAAGGGTTCAATCTCTCTAGCCCACTGTATCTTTGAATGCAGCGGATGATCATTTTCAAGACCTCATAAAATGCTCTGTGATTACTCTGTGTCCCCCCAAAATCATCATCTGGGATTACATAGCCTTCTGTTTGCTCCTCCTTCCTTCCATGCCCCTTCACCAAAATCTCAGTCCTCTTGTCCTTCCTTACTACACAGTGAATTTTTAGCACCCCTTTAAACCAGCACAGAATGGTCTTTATTTGAACATGTAAACTTGGTCTTATCCTTGGTTTTATTTAGGGTTGTATTTTACGCCTTCCAAAACACTGGGAAATAAAACTCAGTTAAACTTAAAACAAAGTCAGTTATCTTTTTTCCCCTGAAAGCAATTAGCATTTTAAGCCTCTGTAGCCCAGATTAATTTAACTTCTCATTCTGAAGGGGTCTGCCTGGGGTAGAAAATCTGTCAAACAAGCAGAGATCGATCAAGGAGTTACCTCATCATTTCAGGTTTCAGAGTAGCAGCCATGTTAGTCTGTGTTCGCAAAAAGAAAAGGAGTGCTTGTGGCACCTTAGAGACTAACCAATTTATTTGAGCATAAGCTTTCGTGAGCTACAGCTCACTTCATCGGATGAAGTGAGCTGTAGCTCACGAAAGCTTATGCTCAAATAAATTGGTTAGTCTCTAAGGTGCCACTAGTCCTCCTTTTCTTTTTGCTCATCATTTCAGAGGGTTAAAGCTGTATCATGTCCTATGAAAGTCTTTCTTCAGGAGCTGAAACCTAGATGGAATTCTTCTGCCTGTGATGGAAAACATGACCTACGAAATTCCAGACTCCATGTCTTGAGTTAATCAGGGCTGGAAGGTGCCTTCCTGATGATTTCAGCTGCAGCAATAGGAGAGGGACTATATAGCATAGTTATTAAAACTTCCATATGTTAGGGAAGTGCATAAAGGCCTTCTACATAATTTCCTCTTTTATACATTGTGACACAAGGCAATGCATGGAGGCATTGTTAAGCCGTGAGATGGAGTTACAAAACCAAGCAAGAAAAAAGATACCACATCAATATTTGTTAGGATTTCCAGCAGCCTGTTAAATGAGGATGTGGATTTGAATCCCAAACAAATTCCAGTTAGATTCATTGCAAATGAAGGCCCCTTCCCAATGCATCCAGCAGGGAAATGGCACCAGTGTTTGTACGGGTTATTCTTGAAGAAATTGTTAATTAAAATTGGTCATTTTATCAATCAAGGTTTTTATTTGCGGGACGGAAGGATACATTATTATTATGCACTAATACTCCCTACAAAAAAAAATGCCTTGGGCGAATTGAAAGGTTTTCCATTCATACTCCTCCTCTGTTTTAAGGATGTTGTCAGAGCGTGGAATTCAATTCAGTGCAGTGGGGACAGCTCTAACCAATAGCTGGTGCATAGACTTTGTGCTTGGCACAGGAATTAATTTCATCCATTATCCACCAGATGGTTGTATGTCTATGGGTCAACATGGGCTTGGTTTGAGTCTCAGCTATGGTAACAAAATGTCATGCATGGACGACCAAATCTGCCACCAAACTGGGTAATTCTGCTAATCATTTAATTCCACGCCAGTGGCTGGCAGCTGGAAGAAACACCACCAAAATTCGATACGGTATTATTCCCCTGAAGGCAGAGGCAATTCCACATGGAGACTCTGGTCAATATACTGGCACCTTGCAGGACATTTGACTAAGTTACAGCAGAGATGAATTTGGGGACCAGGGGCCTGGGATCTTGACGGCCCTATAACAAGTGTTGGGATATCAGTAATGAAGGCAGTATAAGAACCAGGAACAATGCAGGGGGTTGTGCCAGTTTCTTCTTTGCTGTCTCTATACCAGGCCAAACCAAAACCCTGGATCCAAACTCTCCTGAATTTGGGGAATAGGACTGGAAATCCAGATCCATTTTTTTACAACGGAGCTTGGGCTCTAATTTCAATGCAAAACCACACAGCTGGTCTTTTTTCACCAAGTTCTTGATTGTGCATCATCTTACTCATCATCATGCATCATCAGCTCACAGGGGAGCTCGGGTGGGCCACCCACGTATAGGGTTACCGCCTGGCTGGTATTTGACTGGCCTGGCCAGTTTTTTATGGATTTGCCAGTTGCCAGAAAAATAATTTAATCTGCCATGTTTTTTTTTATGTGGGTCTAAAGATTTGCATTATTATCACAGTATACTGGCTTATCTAATGTTAAAAGTTTCTGTGTCCAGCTACAGATGCTGCAGCATTCCCACTTCCACAGTTTAAGGGATAACAGATCAAAACTGTTGAAAAGACAGAGTGAACTGCACCCGTATGGGGTTTACTTCCATCCCAGAGCAATGGGCTGAACTGCCCCCCTTAAAGCTCTGTTTCCTACATCAGAAAGAAGGGAAATGGGGGTGAAAACCTAATTTTGTTTTCTTTCCAGGTCACCGTTAAGTAACCGCAGATATTGCCTAACTGCAAATGTAAGGGTATAGGGAGAAGAAGAGAGAGCTTATGTTAGTAACCCATGGTCCAGGCCTCTGAGTATTCACCCAAGTCAGTGAGAATAGCCCCCACTGAAGTCAGTGAGACTACTTGCATGAGGAGAGTTACTCACAGGCGTGTTTGCAGGATCATAGAGCTAAAATCAAACCCTGGATCCAACACTCCCAAAGTGACACATTTCAGATCTGAATCAGAAGTTCCCTTGTAGCATCATCACTATACCGGGTCAAATCACAATCCCTGCTGTGGGTACCCCTCAATGCCTGAAAAAGTTTCAGTGAGGCTTAGGAGCCTAAGGCTAGACCTGTACTACAGACCTTACAGCTGTACCGATGCAGCTGTATCACTGTAAGGTCTCCCGTGTAGCCGCTCTATGCCAAGAGGTCTCCCGCCGGCATCATTAAACCACCCCCAACAGGGGCAGTAGCTACATCAGCGGGAGAGGGTCTGCTGCCAACATAGCGCTGTCCACACCAGTGCTTTTCTCGGTGAAACTTGCGTTGGTCAGGGGGGTGGGTTTTTTTCACATCCTGACCAACAAAAGTTTTACCAGCAAGAGTCCTAGTGTAGACAAAGCCTTAGTCATATTTGCAAATGTCACTAACACGCCTTAGTCAATCAGACCTCGCAACACCAAGTGGAGCAAGGCCTGCGTACCTTTCCAAAGCTGGGCCTTAAGCAATTTTGAAACGGTGACCTGAAATGCGGATCAGGACGATGCATTGAAGCCCCCTCTCTATTACTGAGCTTTCATTTCCAATATTCTGTGTCAAACTCCACTAATAAAAATAAGTAAGTAAACCCCATGTTTAAACATCAGTCTTTGATTTAGGGGAGATTTCACTTCCCCACGGCGGCACGTTCGATTTAAAACCAGATTGAAATCTTTCCCGCCCGCAAGCGGGTTATGTGTAGATCTCTGCTATTATGATCACTTTAATTTTTCAGATATTTTTTGTAAAGCACAGCAGCTACGTGGGAAAGGATCTCTCCTAAAATAGTATTATTATTATTATTATTATTATTATTATTATTATTTTATTATTAACCCCGTCTTTATTGAAAACCATCCCCATACACACAAATTATCATGTTTATTAAAAGTTGTGATATGTTCTTGAGCGGCAGGACACAAAAAGGTGGCACAATTTAAATCTACCAGTTACTTTTTTCCCTGTTTAAAATTGTGACGAGTGAGAGAATCTTGTAAAGTGGTTTTTCATGAGGTCTTCTGAAGGTAATGTGCAGCTGAGGGTGTTAAAAAAAAAACCTATTGAGATTTCTTAAACATTAGCAATTATTTGGAGTGGAGGGAAGAGTACTGGGGGAAAGCAAATATACTACCAGTCTTCAAAAAAGGAAAAAGAGAGTGATCCTGGCAGTTGCCAGTAAATTTGAATGTGATCCCTAGTAAAATAATGCAGCAAATATACAGATGTATTATCCAGGAGGACAAATTGGAATACTGATTGGACCAAATACAGCCAGTGGTATATTGACAGAGTTAATTATTATTAAAATAATTATTTTATTATTAGGTTTGAGTTATTAGAGTTATTATTATGAGGTCAATATACCTCAACCTGAACATTTTTATTAGTGGGGGGGGTCAAAAGCCAGCCCTCTTGCCCCTGCCCCTCTCCCCCCCCAAGCTGAGACTGGGAGCAGGGCTGTGTCTGAGGGATGGGGGGACCCAGACAGGAGTAAGTGGGCTGAGACTGTGGCCACAGCTGGGGCAAGGTGCAGGGCCCTGGGTGCAGAGCCAGTGGCTGGGAAGCCAACCCGAGCCGGGGAATGAAGCCCCAGACGCGGGGCCAGCGCCCCCAAATAAAACCTGGGGGTGCAGTACCGCCCCACACCCCCTGACTTCACACACCTATGAATACAGCCCCACTGTACTATTATTATTTACCATTTACAAAGGCTCTCAGCCAGGTCTGGGCTCCAATGTGCTAGGCACCATACATATAGCAAATGTAAGCAGATGCAAGTCCAAAGAAAACATGTGGCAAAACTCCAGGCAATTTCCACCTGTCACCAACACAACTGGCTATGCAGACTGCTTTCTCTGAGAATGGCTTCATCTCACATAGACCCTGACAATCGCAGGACTCTGTTTAGGGGAGCTGCGACACCTGGCTTGCAAGGAAATACCATTGAAACTATTTCATGTCCCACCTGGGCCTTCTCCACAACATCTCTGTTGAGACACGCTTGGTCACAGGACATGGAGCTAGCGGACTCCGGTTGAGCAATGGCCTCGCCTTAAAGTGTCGTGGCATTATGTATATATCCGCCATAGATGCACAATTTGACTTGCATTTTGAATAAGAAGGGGGAAACACATAACAGACATAGTTAAGATGGCAGGGGGGGTGTTGCTGTTCCTCATTGATTGTTTATTATTCATGATTCTTGTCCATGGGAGGTGGCTTGATTTCACAGAGTATAGCATCTAGGAAAATGGATGTGTAGCACTTAATTGTTGACATAAGATCTAGTGATGGGATGGGTCCCCTGTGTAAGGAAGGAGTGTGGTTCCAGTGCTTATAGTAGGATACTAGAGTTCATATTTCTTCCAAACACGCTGTGTAACCTTGCAGAAGTCATTTAATCGCTCTGTTCCTCTGTAAACTGTGAATAATAAAAGCTGCCCGACCTCAGAGGAATGTTTTGCTTCTGAAGATATACGTGCTCAAACTAGGGGTGCTGGGGCTGCCGTACCCCCTAGTTTGAAGTGGTTTCCATCATATCCAGGGTTTACAGTTTCGTTCAGTGGCTCGTAGCCCCCCCACTATACAAATTGTTCCAGCCCCCCTGTCTGAAGAACATTGAGATCCTCAGATGAAAGGTGCTATGAAAATGTCACGTCTTAGTATGCATCATATACTGGTCCAGGAATGTCTAATCACAAGCTAATGAAGCAATTGTTAGTAATTCGTGACATCTTTGCCGCTAAGCTTAATAGGGATCTCTGTGTGCATGTGTAAGGACGAATGAATGTAATTGACTAGACCAGGACTGAAGTTCATAGCTGAGCTGTGTGGGAGGCCAGTGGCTAGAGCAGTACAGAGTGCTGTCAGGCTGAGTGTATTGAGGGCTGTGCCAGGATCTGCTTACCCCATCCCAGCATGCATGCGTGACTTTCCCAATTGCCCTTCTGGACCTCAGTTTACCCCCCTGGGTCACCAGTCTCCGTCTGGTTGGAGAGATCAGCTGGAGTTTAGCCCTCCAACCCAATCACTAAGTCGTCCCCTTCCAGGACAAAGTAGAAGAGGCCAACTAAAACAGTCTTTCCAGCTTCTCGCCAGGACTCAGGAGTCTTTCCATCAGGGCCAGGCCTGGGGGGCGGGGTTAAAGGGAGGTTCTTCCCACTCTCCCCGTGTCTGGCAACAACCCCATTTGCTGACTCCTTTCCCAGGATGCCTCCCTGAGACACCATGGAGTCGTTGACATCCTCGCCTTCCTTAGTCTTTCCATTCTGGAGCTAAAGGCTGCTCATTTTTATAGCCAGGCTCCCTTCCCCCAGAATGCCTTGCTGTAGCTTCTGATCACCTGATCAGTCATCATATGACCTTCTCCAAGACTACAACCTCCATAGTGGCTGCCTTAAAGGGGCCAAACACTTCTTGGGATAGGAATGTACTGTCCTAAAGCAACAGTACAACCTATGACAGTGTCCTGGACTGGATTTATAGGAGGTGTTGCCGGTTCGGCTTGAGGTATATTGACAGAGTTGTTCTGAAAACCAGGACTGAAGTAGTAGAGGTCCAGTGGGCTAGAATAAGAGCCCAGTAACATTGCTACTTAGAGTGTCAGCACTAAAATAACAAGGGGCTCCCTTGGTGCCATAGCAAAGATGCAAAGGCAAGCTTAGTCCCTGGCTTTAATGAACAAATACATTGTTAAAAAAATTCTCCCTATTATTTTGCAGTCAGCTCACAATAAACAGCTTTTATGGTTGATTAAACACCTCAGCATCAATCTTAGCAGCTGTTTATTACCTACATGCTACAAAGCAGAAGAGATTATCACTTTCATTTACAAGGCTAAAGGAAGCTGTTACAGTATGTAGCTTAACGCAGCAGAACCACGCTGGAGTTTCATAACCCGTGAAGACCTAGACGTTAGCACAATGATTCGTTTTGTTTCTCTAATTGGTCACTGCCGTGCAAGGTTTGCAGCAAACTCACTAGACCCGCTTCAAGGCTACAGCAAGACGACAGAGGAGGAGGCAAGCTCTAGAGGAGCAGAGTGGGTGAGCTGAGGGTAGCTGGTTATTTGTGCAGCACCGTAAGCATGTACGATGCTACTGGATAGCAGCAGAGCGGGAGCAAAGCAGTAGCATGTTCTTGACTCAAAGGCTTAACGATCTAGCAGCACAAGCTGGCACAGGACAGAACAGTGTAATACCATCTCTAGATGGAACGGTGAGCGTGACGGTGCAGTGTGCCACAGCCCCCTCTAGTGGCTGTGTAACGAGGTGTTCGCTTGCCCTCGCAACAAATCAGCCAGAGACCCCTTCTGAGTGCAATCACTGGTACTTTTTATTTTCAGGGTCAGCCCCTACCATCTTCTATTTACAGTCTGTTCCAAACCAGCAGCCTGGGGGACAGCTTGCTTCTCCAGCCAGCAGGGATGCACAGCCTTTGGCTCCCCCCTTTCCTTTCTCTTCCCCCCCCTTCACTTCCTTCCTGCCAGCCCTATATAGCCCCCTGGCTAATGAGGCCCACAAGTGATCCCCTTCTAGCAATTAGGTGTGGCATACTCAGCCAGCCCCAATTAATGCTTCTTAATTGGAGCTGGGCTAACGGGCCTGGCTCAGGACCTCCTGGCCAGCACCCTGTTACAGGCTGGTTCTCCTAGAGGATAGCAGCCTACGAATGCTGCCAACCAATGGAATTTCTCTTTTAGCTCAGGGAATAGTGCTCTATTTTTTAGGGCTAAAGGCCCTGCACTGATGACCCCATACAGGGTCTTGTTGTATGTACATTTAGTTGGCGGTTGCATTAGGCGCATGGAGCTGGGAATGGGAGAAGGGTACAGAGTCAGTAGTCATCAGAGAAGCTGGGGTAGACTGACAGGGCTAGAGTAATGGAATGCCGTGAGCACTTCGTGGAGGGCAGGAAGGCAGGGTAAAGATTGAGAAGCAGTCTGGTCCAGTGGATAGGGCATCTGGGAGTCTGTCCCCAGGCCTGACACTAATACGTGACCTTAGGTTAGTCACTTCACTCCTCTGTGCCTCTGGTTCTTCTTCCACTCTTCGTCAGTCCTGTCCAGTCAGACTGTAAGCTCTTCCAGTCAGGGGCTGGCTCTCCCTGCATACATCACTGCCTTGTACAATGGGGCCCTGATCCCAGGTGGGTGTTCTAGGTGCTACTGACAATAAACGATAGTAATAAAAAATGCAGGAAGCAGAGAGACATGGCGTTAAGGATCCTTCCCCACTCTGAACTCTAGGGTACAGATGTGGGGAGCTGTATGAAAGACCCCCTAAGCTTATTCTTACCAGCTTAGGTTAAAAACTTCTCCAAGGTACAAACTTTGCCTTGTCCTTGAACTGTATGCTGCCACTACCAAGCATTTTAAACAAAGAACAGGGAAAGAGCCCACTTGGAGAAGTCTTCCCTCAAAATATCCCCCCCCCAAGCCCTACACCCCCTTTCCTGGGGAACGCTTGATAATAATCCTCACCAATTTGTACAGGTGAACACAGACCCAAACCCTTGGATCTTAAGAACAATGAAAAATCAATCAGGTTCTTAAAAGAAAAAAATTAATTGAAGAAAAGGTAAAAGAATCAGCTCTGTAAAATCAGGATGGTAAATACCTTACAGGGTAATCAGATTCAAAACATAGAGAATCCCTCTAGGCAAAACCTTAAGTTACAAAGAAGACACAAAAACAGGAATATACATTCCCTCCAGCACAGCTTATTTACCAGCCATTAAACAAAAGGAAATCTAACGCATTTCTAGCTAGATTACTTACTAATTTAACAGGAGTTGTAAGTCTGCATTCCTGATCTGTTCCCGGCAGAAGCATCACACAGACAGACTAACCCTTTGTCCCCGCCCCCCGTCCAGATCTGAAAGTATCATGTCCTCTCATTGGTCATTTTGGGTCAGGTGCTAGCGAGGTTACCTTAGCTTCTAAACCCTTTACAGGTGAAAGGGTTTTGCCTCTGGCTAGGAGGGATTTTATAGCACTGTATACAGAAAGGTGGTTACCCTTCCCTTTATATTTATGACAAGCCCCCCAAATCACAGATAGGGTGAAACACTGGCTATGATTTCTTCCTGGAGCAAAACAGAGTTAATAAGACACACACATCTCTAAATATACTACTAACTGTATAAAGACTAACAATATTTTCCACATCTTAAGGACAATTTGGACCAGTTGATTCTGGGAAACTTTCACAGGAGAGTGCATCAGCCACTTTGTTAGAAGCTCCTGAGATGTGTTGTATGTCAAAATCAAAATCTTGGAGAGCTAAACTCCACCGAAGAAGTTTTTTGTTATTTCCCTTGGCAGTATGAAGCCACTGTAGAATAGCATGGGTGGTTTGCAGGTGGAAACACCGTCCCCAAACGGATGGTCGTAGCTTTTCCAGAGTGTAGACAATGGCGTAACATTCTTTTTCACTGATTGACCAATGGCTTTCCCTCTCAGACAGCTTCTTGCTGAGAAACACGACAGGATGGAACTCTTGATTTGGTCCTTCCTGCATTAAGACTGCTCCCACACCACGCTTGGACGCATCGGTGGTTACTAGGAATGGTTTGTCAAAGTCTGGGGCCCTTAGCACAGGGTCAGACATGAGTGTTGCTTTAAGCTGGTTAAAGGCCTTCTGACACTCTTCGGTCCACTGAACGGCATTTGGTTGTTTCTTTTTGGTTAGGTCTGTCAGTGGGGCAGCGATTTGGCTGTATTGTGGTACAAATTGCCTGTAATAACCAGTCAAGCCTAAGAAGGATTGGACCTGTTTCTTTGACTTTGGGACAGGCCACTTTTGAATAGCAGCCACTCTGGCCTGTAGGGGGTTGATAGTTCCTTGACCCACCTGGTGTCCAAGGTAAGTCACTCTGTTTGGGCCTATTTGACACTTCTTAGCCTTAACCGTTAGTCCTGCCTCCCTTATGCGCTCGAAGACCTTTTGTAGATATTCCAGGTGTTCTGCCCAGGAATCCAAAAATATGGCCACATCGTCAAGGTAGGCGACTGCATATTCTCCCAATCCCACTAGGAGACCATCTACAAGGTTTTGGAAGGTGGCGGGTGCATTCCGCAGCCCGAAAGGGAGCACATTAAATTCATACAGCCCGACATGTGTGATGAAGGCTGACCTTTCCTTGGCGGATTCATCTAGCGGTACCTGCCAGTACCCCTTGGTTAAGTCCAAGGTAGAGATGAACTGGGCCCATTCCAGTTTCTCCAATAGTTCATTTGTGCGTGGTATTGGATAGTTGTCTGGGCGAGTTACACCATTTAGCTTATGGTAGTCCATGCAAAAACGTATCTCCCCATTTGGTTTGGGAACTAGAACCACTGGAGATGCCCATGCACTGCCAGAAGGGCGGATTACACCCATCTGTAGCATATCCTGGATCTCCAGTTCTATAGCAGTTTTAGCTTGAGGAGACACCAGGTAAGGTTGGGCTCTAATTGGGTGAGCATTACCTGTGTCAAGGGAGATTTAGGTTAGCTATTAGGAAAATCTTTCTAACTCTAAAGGGTAGTTAAGCTCTGGAAGAGGCTTCCAAGGGAGGTAGTGGAATCCCCATCACTGGAGGTTTTTAAGAAGAGGCTGGACAAACACTTGTCATGGATGGTCTAAGTTTATGTAGTCCTGCAGGGGGCTGACCTAGAAGACCTCAAGGTTCTTGCAGCCCTACATTTGCTGCATCTATACAGTTAGCTGATCTTTCACCAGTCTGAGTGGCAGCTTTCCAGTTCCCAATCTCCCAGCAGTTATCTTAGATCTTGCTGGGTGTTAAGGGAGACAGCTGGTGCAAATCTCTCATTGCATGATTTTTAATCCAGACAGCAAAGTCTTAGGTATTGCTGTCAAATCGCACAATGCCAGCACTGTTAACACTCCCTTTTATAAGCAAGACGGTGAGGTGTGTGGCATACTGTGATATTATCTGATCAAATATGACCGTGTAGATCATTGTTGCTACCATGGTTATATGTTTGCAACAAACCTTGTACAAAGTATGTTAAGTAAGGTGTCTATGCAAAGGTTATGATTTGCTGAATATGATTATGCAATTTATATGCGTGTGTCATTTTTGTGTTTGAAGTTCTGAGTATTGGCTCTATACCTGTATTTCAAATATGTTTGCTTCTGTGGTAACGCTACAAGGTATATAGCCTGCACATTTTGAAGGGACTATTCAAGTTAAATGGCCCATCAGGAAACACTTAACTCACAATGAACCATGGGAGATGCTTATCTACACTTAATGGACTTTCCTGTGAACATTCCATCTGGAGTATAGGTAATAGCTTCTGCTGTGACTAAGTGAAATCATGCATGGACATGTGACTTGCCAATGTGACCGCAAACACCATCTTGCTACCTGTAATTTTCCACAGTGAGAACAATGGGTTTCCCTTCACTTGAGAGAAGCTATAAAAGACCCTGGAAACATCTCCATTTTGCCTCTTTCCTGCTCAGACCTCTGGACTATGAACTATACTAATGGGAACATTCTAACCAAGGGACTGAGGTTCTTCCAATGATTTGGAAGCAACCAGGGACTTAACAAGCCAGCAGTTTATTCCATCAGTACTTCAAGCCTGATCCAAGAACTTTGCAATTACTGTATGTATTTGATTCCTTTAACCAATTTTAACTCTACCCTTTCTTTATTTTTATAAATAAACCTTTCGATTTTAAATACTAAAGAACTGGCAACAGCATGATTATTGGGTAAGATCTGAGTTGTATATTGACCTGGGTGTGTGGCTGGTCCTTTGTGATCAGAAGAACCTTTTGTTTGATTAAACTGGTTTTAAATAACCACTCATCTTTAAATCTAGTGTCTGGGTTTTGAATCCAGGACTGGAATGCCTAAGGAGACTGCTTTTCTGACTTCCTGTTAGCCAGTGTGGTGAAACAGAAGCTTACTTTTACTGCTGGTCTGGTATAGTTTATGGGAGAATGACTGCCAGTTTTGGGGTGTGTCTGCCTTATTTCTCAGCAGTTTGTCCTGAATTTGGTATTCTCAGTTGTGACCCACAGAGGCACGGTGATACATACAACAAAATGGGTACCGTATCAAGGGTTCACTATTGTGAAGACATTGTGAAGCGCTACCAAGGAATGGAATTTTATCAGTTTATATTTCTACCTTCCAGGCATGGCTAATTCAATGAATCAAAGCACCATCTGGAGTGGCAGTCTTGGAGACAATTTTGTAACAACATAGCAAGTGACCAAATCTATCCCTGGTATAGCGCCACTGGATTAAACACAGAGATTAATCGGGGCTTCGGCATTTATTGACAACAAGCGTCTATCAATAGGCAGAAAGTTTTGCATTGTCTCTGCACTGGATACTGGGGTTGGTAACCTCCAGATGTGCCGGATCAAGGGATTAGCACTATTCCTGAGTTGCTTCCTGTTCTGGTCCTCCTGTCCAAAGGGGGATAAGGTGGAGAGCTGTACCAATTCTCTTGCCTTTGTCTGTAGAGCTGGTTGGAAAATAGATTGTTCCCCCCCCCCCCCCCCACTGGAAAATGTCAACAAAATTATTTTGTTGTTGTTTTTATAATCTTTTTTTCCACAGAAAATGTTGACTTTTCACAAAATATCAAAATCCAAAACATTCTGTCCACCACCCTAAATACTTTGTTGCAAAATGGTGCCACAGGGATTCATAGGAGTTGTAGTTTTGGCGACTTATGCTCCCTTTCTTCTCTATGGGCCAGGCTTTCTGGCTGGACTCTGTCTCCCCTGATATACCACAGCCAGGATGGAAACCCCTCCCCTCCACTCCCCAATAGAGGAGAAAGTGATGCCTTCAAAGGATGCTATGGTACCTCATAGGAGTTGTAGTTCAGATGCCTTATGCTCCCAGGCTCTTGTGGGTCTCCCTGGTCAGACCACATATTCCATAATACATCACTAAAACCCAATTTCCCATTGAAAATCAGTTTCTGACCAGCTCTACCTATATGACTTCTGCTCTTAAGGCCCATTGCAGAAACACTGAACTTCCTGGATTAAATTGTGCCCCGGGAGATATACTGTCCATGAGAGCAGAGACAGTACATTTGAGCACAGGATTTGGTCCCTGAATTCTGTGGAAGGCTTTCAACCATATTGTCTATTGTTTGTGCGTAAGGTCAACCCCTGACGAAATAGAGCCAAAGATCTCCTGATTAGAGTAGATTTCAAAGGCCTGCTCCAATGGGAGCAGGATTCAATATTGCCAACCCCAGACATTCAAAAACCATGAGTCAAGCCCCACTCCAAAATCACGAGACCGGCTTAAAAAAATCACAAGGCACACAAGGTGGGTGATGTAATATCTTGTATTGGACCAAATTCTGTTGGTGAAAGAGGAGCTTTTGATCTCCAGAGGATTCTACCTCACCAACCTTGTCTCTCTCATATCCTGGGACCAACACGACAAAAACAACCCTTAAACAAGCATGAGATTTAAAAAAAAAAGAATATACACTGGGGTCTTTTTATTTGCTGCTTGGTTTCTGAGCCTTTAGGATATGATTGAGTCACGTTTTTAAACTCTTCCCTCAGCCATTAGTGTAGACACATTTTTTTTAAATGAAAGTTGAAATTCCCATGCAAATGTTGAGATTCCAGCAGCTGGGGCTTTAAGAAAAACACCAAATATCACAATAAAATCACGAGAGCGGGCCAAACAAATGGGGTGGGCCTTAATTTTGTTTTATCTTTGAAATATGCAGCACTGGTTCATCAGCTCCATTTCCTTTTCTTATCAGAGGCTTTCTCCTCGATCCCGGTGCCTTCAAAGGCTCTATAATTATACTTCAGGTATTAGGTCGTTTCCGATTGACACAGGGGAAAAAAATCACAGCTTGTCATCAGCTTGCATCCGATTTAAATTCGGAGTCAGCAATAAGAGAGATGTTGGAAAGCTGGGAAAAGATGCTGCACACCTAATTGCTACATTAGCCGGTGAAATATTAACAAGTTTCTAGGGCTTTTTCTGTTTAAAAAAAAAATAAAAAAAAAGTT
Source organism: Chelonia mydas (assembly GCF_015237465.2). Classification (NCBI taxonomy): domain Eukaryota; kingdom Metazoa; phylum Chordata; order Testudines; family Cheloniidae; genus Chelonia; species Chelonia mydas. The sequence goes on along the minus strand of NC_057850.1, from coordinate 8,346,069 downwards.
CATTATGCTCCCTAATCTTGCTTAAATATTCATCATGTTGTTAATGAACCAGATTCATTTTTAAAATGTTCAACCTGAGACCCGATCTAACATGATTTGATAATAATATAATTTGCTTATAATGGCGAAGGGGACAAGAACAGTAAAAATAATTGTATCTCTAAACATTCTACCCAGTTTTCTCCTGACTAATGAGCAGCTGGTTTTCATTAGCAGCAATGTTATATCTATAGCCTATCAACCTGCACAGCTGGGCACAATTGAAATATCTCAATGTACTACAGCGCTTACGTTTCCTAAATTACCAAGACAGACGGTAGCAAGGTTTTAGACTTTCTAGGAGTGGTTGTGGGAGTGACACCAGCTATTACTTATATTGCCATAATGCCTGGACTGGGATTGGGCCATCACCGGGCTAGACATTGTACAAAAATACATATTAAGAGCTGCAGATATAATAGAGAGGGGGATAAACAGACACACACAGAGGTGAAGTGACTTGCACAAGGCCATACAGTAAATCCTTGGAAGAGTCAGGAATAGCACCCAATGCTCCTGTCTTGCAGTCCAGAGCCCTATCTCCTACACCACACTACCCTATGAGTAAAGCATTAAAAGTCCTGGGGCTACTCTGGCTTTAGATTGGTGTAATGAAAATCAGAATCTGGCCCTAAATATCTACTATTTACCCCCCTCAATCCCCCCCGCCCCCCGCATGGATCAGTGAGTTGGTAATAGGACCCAACACAGACTGGCTGCATGGATTGTTTACAACAGAACATGAGAACAGCCATACTGGGTCAGAACAAAGGTGCATCAAGCCCAGTATCCTGTCTTCCGACAGGTTTCAGAGTAGCAGCCGTGTTAGTCTGTATCCACAAAAAGAACAGGAGGACTTGTGGCACCTTAGAGACTAACAAATATATTAGAGCATAAGCTTTCATGGGCTACAGCCCACTTCATCGGATGCATAGAATGGAACATATAGTAAGAAGATATATATATACATACAGAGAAGGTGGAAGTTGCCATGCAAACTGTAAGAGGCTAATTAATTAAGATGAACTATTATCAGCAGGAGAAAAAAAACTTTTGTAGTGATAATCAAGATGGCCCATTTAGACAGTTGACAAGAAGGCGCGAGGATACTTAACATGGGGGAATCGATTCAATTTATGTAATGACCCAGCCACTCCCAGTCTCCATTCAAACCCAAGTTAATGATATCTAGTTTGCATATTAATTCAAGCTCAGCAGTTCCTCCTTGGAGTCCAACAGTAGCCAGTGACAGGTGCCCCAGAGGGAATGAACAGAACAGGTAATCATTAAGTGATCAATTCCTTGTTGCCCATTCCCAGCTTCTGGCAAACAGAGGCTAGGGACACCATAACTGCCCATCTTGGCTAATAGCCATTGATGGACCTATCCTCCAAGAATTTACCTAGTTTTTTTTCTTTAACCCTGTTATAGTCTTGGCCTTTGCAACATCCTCTGGCAAAGAGTTCCACAGGTTAACTGTGCATTGTGTGAAGAAATGCTTCCTTTTGTTTGTTTTAAACCTGCTGCCTATTAATTTCATTTGGTGACCCCTAGTTCCTGTGTTTTGAGAAGGAGTAAATAACTCATCCTTATTTACTTTCGCCACACCAATCATGATTTTATAGACCTCTCTCATATCCCTCCTTCATCGTCTCTTTTCCAAACTGAAAAGTCCCAGCCTTATTAATCTCTCCTCATACAGCAGCCGTTCCATATCCCTAATATTTCTGTTGCCCTTTTCTGAACCTTTTCCAATTCCAATATGTCTTTTTTGAGATGGGGAGACCACATCTGTACACAGTATTCAAGATGTGAGCATACCATGGATTTATATTGAGGCAATATGATATTTTCTGTCTTATTATCGACTGTATCCCTTTCTTAATGATTCCCAATATTCTGTTTGCTTTTTTGACTGCCGCTGCACATTGAGGGGATTTTTCAGAGAACCATCCACAATGACTCCAAGATCTCTTTCTTGAGTGGTATCAGCTAATTTAGACCCCATCATTTTATATGTATAGTTGGGCATAGGCGCCGACTTCCCTCCCACCCCCACTCCACCCCTTCCCTGAGGCCCCACCTTTCCCCACCTCTTCCCACCCTTGGTCCCACCCCCATTCCACCCCTTTCCAAGTCCCCACCCCCACTTTGCCTGGTACCCGCCTCCTCCCCCAAGTGCATCACGTCCCCGTTCTTCCCCCTCCCTCCTGGAGCGTCCTAAGCGCCACCAAACAGCCGGCAGTTGAGAAGCACTGGGATGGGAGAGGGAGGAGCGGGGACGTGGCGCGCTCAGGAGAGGAGGCGGGGAAGGGGCGGAGGGAGCTTGGTTGCTGGTGGGTGCGGAGTACCCGCTACTTTTTCTCCATGGGTGTTCCACCCACAGAGTTGGCACCTATGTAGCTGGGATTATGTTTTCCAATGTGCATTACTTTGCATTTATCAACATTGAGTTTCATCTGCCACTTTGTTACCCAGTTTTGTGTGGTCCCTTTGCAGCTCTTCACAGTCCACTTTGGGCTTAACTATCTTGAGTAGTTTTGTAACATCTGCAAATTTTGCCACCACACTGTTTACCTCTTTTTCCAGATCATTTAGGAATATATTGAATAGTACTGGTCCCAGTACAGACCCCTGCGGGACACCACTATTTCTCTCTCTCCATTCTGAAAACTGATCATTTATCCTACCCTTTTTATCCTACCTTTTAACCAGTTACTGATCCATGAGAGGATCTTCCCTCTTATCCCAATTATTTATTTGTATATTCATTCCCTTTAATGTGCCTCCTCCCTGCCGCCCCCTAACTGGTCTCTGTTAACCGTATCAAGTCCGATCCACTAATTCATCTAATCATTGAGAAGAATCCACTCTCTGCAGAGGACTGAGCTGGAATCTTCTGATTCAAAATAATAACTCGACCACCTGTCGCCGGATGTTCGGCTGCATGTGTGTGTTCTCTCTGCGTGCTGCACTGGCTCCGGCCAGATAGCCCGTACAGCAGGCTCTGATTGAATTGCTCAATAAGACCACAAGACTTGGTTTAGTAGCGAAGGTGCCCGGCCAGGTTTATTGTCAATGAATCACGGCAATAGCACCTGTCAGACTCTACGAGGATCCTAAGACATGTAGGCTCATGACAATGGACGCAGACTTTTCACTGCTCCCTAAGCTGGTCAAAGACACTCCCTCTGAGATGCATCTTTATACACCAACACCACCAAATTATGTGTTGCCCCTGACGTACCAGGGCACCATCCTCTGACATATTAGGGAGCCACCCATTGCCTTGTACATGTAGGTTCGATCAAAACATCTCTATTCATCATGCTGACATCCTGCCCTTATCCTTAAGATGTTCCTGTTCTCTTTGGGGGATGAGCTGGTATCGAGGTGTTCTGGTTCTACCCTTCTGGAATGGGCCTGCGTGAGTGTTTTGTGCCTGGCACCTCTTAGGAATACAGGTATAGTGTGTTTTTGCAATATCAGCCCTACGCTTGCCGAATTCTGGGAGCAGGGCCTGCCTCTTCTCACAGCTTAACTTTGCTTTATGTCAGCAACATTTTGACTACTTTAGCTCAGGCCTCATACAAGGCCTCTGATGCATGGGCTTATGTTTCAGGCCCTCTTCCTAGTACACCATGGGAGCTAAAGGAGTGTCTCAAAATCCTGCCACCCCGTGTAGCTGGCAGCAGCAGCATGTTCACCTGTGCTTCTTGCCAGCAGATTGGACATTTATAAGAACATAATCTACAGTTACACTGGCTAGGCTAAAAAATGACCAGGGCCAGCACAAATCCTCAACTGGAATCAGCAGAGTCAAGAGAATATCCATAGTTAGGAAATTAATGACAAAAATGTTGGGAACCACATTAAACCTCAAGCATTCAGGGTTTAAGCCAGTCCAACTATTAGAGATCAGGATAAGGCTTAAGTGTGATTTTATCCCCGAATAATCTCTCCCCTCACAAAGTGCGGTCATCACTGTGGACTACAGTCTCCACATGCAGAATAGTTATTGCAGAATAGCTCCTGCTGCTGTATCTATGCTGGTCAATTTCCCTGCGTAGACAAGGCCTCTGGTCTATTTCTCAGGATTTCCTTTCTTTGTATAACCAGCTGTCACAGCTAAAGTGAGGGTCTCACTATTTACTTATGTGTTCTGCGGGATTTCTGTCTTAAGAGATAAATACATTTAACAGAAACCTTGAAATGGCTCTTTTGCGGTCACTCAAAGACATAATATACTTGTCTCTTGCATTCCCCCTCCTCCTGGAAAGCAATCAAAATCTTATTACACAGTGTTAACTAGCAGCTGCCAGGTTTGTTGCCTTGTTTGTGAGGAAATTAAAAATGCAGGCCACAGAAGAGCTGAACTGAATAACCCAATAGCCGAGAGAGAGAGAGACAGAAAAGCATTGCTGTGTTTTATTTACCAAATTGTAGGCGGATCCATTAGGCACTCATTTCAGAGTGGGAGGCTGGGGTGAGGTTTTGAAAGCCTAGAAGAAATGCTTTTCCTTTATAGTTTCTTGTGCCTTGAATAAGCAGCAATTCTTTTTCAAGGGCTTGTGAAGCAGGGTTTATGTCCAATTTTCTAGCAACCTGTAAATACTTTGAGACATGCATGCACAATGCTATATTTGACACTAGTTATTGCAGAGTGTGATCAGAGATGCCACAATTTCCTTTACATACTTATGGAAATAAACAGAGCATCCCAGGCACCACTGTTAAGCCTTTCAACGGGTGAATGTCTAGCAGTGTATTTCTAGAACTGGCAGGAGATGATATAAAAAAACCCCAAAGTAACGCATGTGGGGTATTTATTATTGCAGAACCCCATAGTAAACATTCCCAATACTTTAACCACTAGCAAAAAGAAAAGGAGGACTTGTGGCACCTTAGAGACTAACCAATTTATTTGAGCATAAGCTTTCGTGAGCTAAAGCTTATGCTCAAATAAATTGGTTAGTCTCTAAGGTGCCACAAGTCCTCCTTTTCTTTTTGCAAATACAGACTAACACGGCTGTTACTCTTTAACCACTAGGTAAAACATTTATTGTATTGTATTATTGCAGAAACAGAATGGAGTCGCACTGATTTACATCAGCCAAGGGTCTGGCCTATCTTGCTTAAAATGAAATTCCCACCAGTCTGGTAGGACTGGTGTGCATTTCCACTAGGATCCATATTCGTTGTTCTTGTTGGCTTTTCCTGTCATGTGTAGTTGACCCATCATTCACCTTGACTATTGCAATTCCTTCCTCCGTGCAGCGTATGTAGAATGGGATTCTGCATCTCACTTGAACTAAGGAGAGTCACCTTCAATTCTCCTGTTCAGTTTCCAGAGCCAGTTCAGAACTGCTCTTAAGGGGCCTAATTCTCCTCTCATTTACACTTGGGTAAGCCGAGAGTAACTCCCATGAAGTCAGAGCAAGTGAGAGGCAAATGGAACCCCTTGTCTTTTCGCTAGTCTACATCATGGACCATTCCTCCCTCTATTTCTCTCCTCTTTTTGGTCCATCTGCCCATCTCTCATAGAACCATAGAGATCGGAGATGGAATTAGACCTATTTAGTTAACCAGTTCAACCCCCTGCCACTGCAGAATTGCTTTTCACAATCAAGCCCTTCCCTCTTTCCATTCACATCATCTCAGCATTGTTAACATGAGCATCTTCTCCTCTGCAGCTCCTGACCTTTGGAAATAACCTCCGTGTATTTCTGCCTCATCAACTCTCCAAAAGGAAACATAGTCAACTAACCCTGAGGATATTTGCCTCCACAGAACTCGATCCTGCTCAGCTGATCACCAACATCAATGGGATTTGAGAGAACTTGCCACCTCACAGGAGTTCTCAGTGCCTTGTCAGGTCAAGTTGCTACTGCCCAAATACCATGGTGATGGGCACAATGTAGAGAGAGCTACAGATGATTCTGTTCAGAGGAAGTGGGGGATGGGACAAAGAATAGGAACCAGAGTGGTCAGAGGGGAGAAGGAGTGAATGAAACAAAACCGTAACATAAATGTGTTGAAATAGCTATTTTCCCTAAATCTGAGCTAAATTCTCCAAAGTAGGTTCTCACAACATTGGTTAATACCTTTATACTTTATGCTTTATACCTCCCACGCTAATTTTTAAATGAGTAAAAACTTCTGTACAGGGAAAACTTACTGATTAAAAATTTCAAATGTACTGGGTATGTAATCCTTGGATGCAAATGTCTTAGTTATAAAAGGGCAGGTATTAAAATTAAACACTGTTTTGATCCCCATAGAAACATTTCCGCTAGAAATCTGGCAAATCTTTCTTATTCAGATGTTTGCAAGTTTCAGGGAATCACATGCTTGTAACATTTGCAATGTAATGCTAACGTGTCTGCGATAAAAAACTCTGGAATTGCTTCCTAACTGACAAGTTTATGTGGAGACCAGTATCCCTCTGACCTTTTGCAGCTCCTAACAAAAGATTGGCAAAACTCTAATCTTCTTCAGCTGAAGTGCCTGAACTGGTATGTCTAGGAGAAGACAGTATCTGTATAGGGATGCATAGGGAAAGATGTGATCATATATCATGTATGAGGGACTGAAATTGCCAGTTAATCTAGTTCCCAAAGATAATTCTGTCCTATTTGCTTTAGCTATGTTTGTATTTTACAGCTTTACCCAGTACAAGAAGAATGGCCTTTAGAAAAAAAATGGATGCGAAATAAAAGACCTTGCTTAATGGGTTATAATAAACGAGGACTTATTTACTATTACTTTTATGCCACGTTGACTTCACTGTTTCCTTAGCAGAACACAAATGCAATTTCTTTTGGGGAAGAATATTTAAAGAGGATGTTTAGAAATGGAGCAAATTTCCCACAAAGTGTTTTAGAAAATGTTCTCCAAGTGCAAATGAAACAGAGTCCACTATTTACTAATAGGCTACTTATTACTGTAACACAGCACTTTCCAAAGCATGGGGGCAGGTGCAAAGGACTTGCCAGATGGTTGCAGACAGACTCGGGCTCAGTTTTAAAACAAGTACTAAGTCTCTAGCTGTTATGGTTTTGCAAAGTACCCTTCAAAACATGACCCAAGGTGTAACTGAGGCAGAGTTTGCAAAGAGCCTGAAACAATTAGCTCTGATGTATGATCTGCTCCATTCATTTCAATTGGGGCTCACTGAGAGGCCAATACTTGAAATCAATGTTTTCCTGGGAGGCAGGAGGGGCATCGGAGATTAGTTGGGAGGTGACATGCAAGAATCCCAGTGGCAAAGCAAATTACCCCCAGGCTGCCTTGCGAAAATGGCAGAGTTGAAGAAGGAAGAGAAGTGGGGTTTATTATCATGAAGCAGGGGGCTCAGGTTCAAATGGTTTCAAAATGTTGCCATCACACGACACTTTTTTTTAAACCGACTCTACTTTTTCAGCCACAATTTTGTGTAATCACTTGTGGATGAGAATGGCAGTTTCAGCATGTACCTACCTGATTGCACCAACAACGTTGCTGCTGTAACTGACTGCAAGAGAAAAAATAAACTAGGTGAAGGCTCCTACCTGCAAGTATTTGCAGAGGGCATGGATTCCAAAATGTTTGGCAAAAGGTGCCATGATCAAAGATTGGGGTGACACCTTGCAGGGAGGGGCACATTTTCATGAGCCTGTCAAAATGTGCCCTCTGCTACACCTGCCCTCCCTTTGGATAGCCCACTGAACTCCATGTCACACAGACAGCATCCAGATAAAATCTCGCCGCCACAATCTGGACAAAAGAACCTGAGATCTGGATGAACAAGTCTTCCTGGGCATCTGAGCCCTCCCATCTCCCACAACTCCTATCTCAGATATTACTGAACAATCCTAGTGCTGAGTCAATGTAGCTGGGAAGGTGAAGATAGGGAAATCATCAAGTGATCCATCCCCTGTAGTTTACTCCCAGCATCTGACAGTCAGAGCCTTAGGGACACCCAGAGCATGGGGTTGCATCCCTGACCATCTTGACTAATAGCCATTGATGGACCCTATCCTCCATGAACTTATCTACTTCTTTTTTGAATCCAGCTATAGTTTTAGCTTTCACAACATTCCCTGGCCACGACTTCCACAGGTTGACTTTATTTCCTTATAATTGTTTTATACCTGCTGCCTATTAATTTCATAGGGTGACCCCTGCTTCTTCTGTTATGTAAAGTGGAAAATAACACGTCCTTATTCATTTTTGCCACATCATTCATGATTTTATAGACCTCTGTCATATCCCCCCTTAGTTGTCTCTTTTCCAAGCTGAAAAGTTCCAGTCTCATTAATCTCTCCTCATACGGCATCTGTTCCAGACCCTTAATCATTTCTGTTGCCCTTCTCTGTACCTTTTCCAGTTCTAATATATCTTTTTTTTTTTTGAGATGGAGTGACCAGAAGTGCATGTAGTATTCAAGGTGCAGGCACAGCAGGGATTATGTAGGGGCATGATGATATTTTCTGTCTCGTTGTCTATCCCTTTTCTAATCGTTTCTAACATTCTGTTTGCTTTTTTTTTGGACGGCCACTGCACATTGAGCGGATGTTTTCAGAGAACTGTCCACGATGACTCCTGACCATCTCTTTCATGAGTGCTAACAGCTAATTTAGGCCTCATCATTTTATATGTCTAGTTGGGGTTATGCTTTTCAATATGAATTACTTTGCATTTATCAATGCTGAATTTCAATCTGCCCTTTTGTTGCCCAGTCACCCAGTTTTGTAAGATCCCTTTCTAACACTTTGCAGTCTGCTTTAGACTTAAGAATCATGAGTAATGTTGCCACCTCACTGATTACCCCTTTTTCCAGATCATTTATGAATATGTTGAACAGCACTGGTCCCAATACAGATCCCTGAGGGACACCACTATTTACCTCTCTCCATTCTGAAAATGGACAATTTATTCCTCCCCTTCGTTTCCTGTCTTTTAACCAGTTCCTGATCCAAGAGAGGACCTTCCCTCTTATCCCATAACTGCTCCGTTTATTTAAGAGCCTTTGATGAGGGACCTTATCAAAGGCTTTCTGAAAGTCTAAGAACACTATATCCACTGGATCACCCTTGTCCACACATTTGTTGACAACTTAAAAGAATTCTAGTAGATTGGTGAGGCATGATTCTCCTGTACAAAAGCTTTGTTGGCTTTTCACCAACAAATTGTGTTCATCTATGTGTCTGATATTTCTGTTCTTTACCATAGTTTCAATCAATTGCCTGGTTCAACCTGTAATTGCCAGGATCACCTCTGGAGCTTTTTAAAAAAATATTGGCATCACATTAACTATCTTCAAGTCTTCTGGTACGGAGGCTGATTTAAGTGATAGGTTACATACCACATATAGCATGGGTTTCAGCTCAGTTATGGTGCAAAAGTGGAGTCAAAAAGTGATGAATCAGCCCCAATATCTTTTTATGCTGTAAAGTGAGCACATTTGAAGGAGGGAATCACTGAGGGACTACAAGGGGTGCCATGGTGCTTGTTTCAAAGAGCTGCTTGTCAGAGAAGTGTCATGCTTTTAAAAAGGGAACATTTACCTTGCCGCTGTATAAATACCTCATCATGTTATTCCATCCTTTGAAAGTAGCACCAGATATTGCAGTAAAGTCATAGATTCATAGATACTAAGGTCAGAAGGGACCATTATGATCATCTAGTCTGACCTCCTGCACAACGCAGGCCACAGAATCTCACCCACCCACTCCTGCGAGAAACCTCACCTATGTCTGAGCTATTGAAGTCCTCAAATCGTGGTTTAAAGACTTCAAGGAGCAGAGAATCCTCCAGCAAGTGACCTGTGCCCCATGCTACAGAGGAAGGCGAAAAACCTCCAGGGCCTCTTCCAATCTGCCCTGGAGGAAAATTCCTTCCCGGTATCCTGGTAAGGTAAATGTTTCCTTTCTAATATCCTTCACCAGAATACAATGCTGCAGCAATATTCGTATTGCAGGCTCCAGAGGCCAACCTGCAAAATTAAAAAAGCATATAAAAATTAACAAAAATACCTACAAATTTCAGGCCAGCAGCTTTAGTCATGCCAGGACCCAATCCTGCCTTCACGCCAAAAAGTTTAGCCCACAGGCAGCAGAGGATATCGGGATACAAATCTTACTGTTATTCTTAAATGGAATGGTACGGGCAATTCTGTCTAACAATTGCTACTGATCACATGCCTGCACAACATGAAATGTCCCCCTCTAGTGGCTGGTCCATGTAGAGGATAGCAGCTTACTAGTGGTACTAGCTAATGCAGCTATTCCATTAGCTCAGGTGGTAGAGATCTGTGCTGCACATTGCATGGCTGGGAGGCAGAATGTGGGGCCTGGTCGTGAGCCCCGTGTGGCAGCCCATTGGTTGGCTAGGTTCTGCCTACACAGGAGCAAGCTCTGTCCTCATTTGAATTCAGTAGAGTGATTCTAGATCTATGCCTGTTTAAATGAGAGGAGAGTTTAGCCCATACGTTGTTTCAGGTTAAGAGCAAATAAACTATTACAAATGTCACACAGTGGACATACAGGATCTGCAGTGAGACATCAATTTATCACAGATAGGGAGAAACAATTTCAAAAGATAATTACAGGGTCTTGTTTTGGGAAACCTTTTACGATTGAAATACAATTGCAGATCGGTCTTTGTCCTCATTTTCTTTAACATAAAAAGAGCTGCAGCATCCTGTACTTATGGAAATATCTCCCAGTGGTGCCCCAAGCCTGTCATGAAATGCACTACTGATGATCCAAGAGACTAATAAAGTTTTTCTCTTGTTTTACAAAAGGACAATAACAAGGCTGTGAAAAGAAACATCCCACCTAACTTTAACCATTAGCTGATGCAATAAATACGCTTGGTTCCATAGCCAATCTCCTTCGATTTACTTCATTAACCAATGAACTAATTAGCTCCTATCTTCTAAAAATACTTCCTGAAAGTCTTATTTTGGTGATAATAGCTTCTGTCTTGAAATTTTAGAGCCTCTTTAACCCACTTAGTATGGGATTAGACATTTATATGGATGACGACGCTATCCAGAGTTAGAACGGTGGATACTAAATAAATAAATAAATAGTTTTGGAAGACAAATAAAGCTTCAGGGCTGGAACCACCTTCTATCTGTTTGGAATTAGGAGGACACTTTATCCCAGAGCAGATAATCTCACAACTTCCTGCTGCAGGTTTTCTTGCAGCTTCCTCTGAAGCATCTGCTATTGGCCACTGACAAAGACATGATGTCAGACAGGATGGGCTGATCTAATGTGGCAATTATTATATGTCCATTTTTCTGGCAAAGTCTGCAATTGAACCCAGATTACCTGAATCACAGTCCAGTGCTTTGACTATAAAATTAATTTTCCCTTCTTAACTTTCTGGCTGCTGCCATTCCTGGAATGACCTAGTCATGAGCACAGTATTTCCAAGAATGGCACCACAGGATTGAACCATGCTGACCGGTTAATGCTATGAAATCATTCTCAGGAGGCATAACTTTCAGTAGCTGGTCACTTCTAGAAATGATGTAAAACACATTTTGGTTAGTTCAGAGTGCCTGTTGCTTCTAGAGGGATCTACATCCAGGCTGGATCATGAGACTACCCCTTCTTGCCTACCATGACTTTAACATTTACAGAGACCAACAACACAACATCCTTCTGTCTTTGTGTATGTTCCATCAGCATGAAATGTGTCATACCTTCAGAAGGCCTTGTTTAATAACCCACCTTCCCCCTGGACTTCCCCGTACACCTTCTAGTCAAATGTGCTTTTCCCTTAAGTTTCCCTCAATGTAAAGCAACACGAGGAAGTAATTTAATAGAAGCCACGACTTCTAAATAAAGACATATGATTGGGTCTCTTGTGAGAAACACCTTGTAGGGAATTCTCATGAGAACCCAAATCAGCTACATATCATTAGGTGGACCAGCCTCGTGCAAAATGAAGCACAGCTTACTTGATGCAGTTACTTTCGTGAATATAATTTCTCTAGTGTTTTCTTTTGTTTGTCTGTATTTGAACTAAATTAACTGCATACTGATAATGAACAACAAAATAACTTTGGCCTAAGGTTTACTGTGAATTGCAATCCAAGGAAGAATGATAGCTTTTGCATACAGCCATCCATGTATTCACCTCCCCAACGAGTTCTGCACATCACCTCTGTAATTTACTGTATCAGCCATTTTATGGCTTCAGCTCTCATCCTACCAGCAGGTCCTCTTGAGCAAATTTCCTTGCACAAAGACTGTGAGATGTGTAGTCTTGGATCCTTTCCCAAACATAAATCACCTACTCAGAGAGGCTGTGAAATGAAATTTCGCTTCACTTTTATTTTTAAGGAACAACTTAGATCTGAGTTTCCTGCTTTGGGGTGGAAAGCAGTGTGGACTCTGTGTCCTGCATTTACTGGACAAAGGACAATTACTGCTCTGCAATTTAATTTCCTTCTGCATACCAAGTTCTTTTAGCTGCTCTTTCTTTTGTGATATTAAATTGGCGCTGGTGTTATTCCAGGTTAATTAAATTGTAGGCATGGGTTGGTGTTAACACCAGTAAGAGAACAACTGTAAATGTTCAGAGCCCCAGTTCCACATCTAACTGAATACTGTGTCCCTGGAAACAAACCAGTCTGATCAGCGTCCAAGAACATCTCCAAAGCAAGAAATGCCATAGCACCTGGGAAATGTGTAACCATATCACGACAGACAGTAGAGTCTAGGGGCCCAGCATATCCACTCTATCTCCTTCAACTTAACTAGTGGGTGCTTGTGCCTTGTGGCCCAACCCAGTGCTCTTAGAAGTCAATAGAACTCTTTCCCATTAAGCTCAAAAGTCTTTGGATCAATCACCAGTCGCTGAATGTCTTAAATCCTATCCTAAAAGGAAGGTTGGTCCACTGGTTAAGGTAGTAGTCGAGACTTAAGAAACTCAGGTTAAATCCCCTACCCTACCAAAAGGTTACATTAATGCTCAGATACTACAATGATGGACATAGTAGAAGAACCTAAATAGAATAGCCATGATTTCAGTATTTGCAGTGGCTATTGTTGGTACTTCTGCTACCCATTTCAGTGACTTAGAGTTGCTGAGAAGGGATGGTCAGTGTTTCAATCATCTTATATACCAACTTCAAATCCTGTGCCAAAAGTTAGATAGAAAGATGGATAAAAGACATGTGAATTGGAGGAACCATGATAAAAAAAATTACCCATTGCTTTCTCTTAGGGATTCCCTGAAAGCTGACATGGTCATATTTTAGCACATAGATTTTCTGTAGAACATCAGCACTTTTAATAAACCTGAATCATCAAAATTCAAGCGGATGTTTTACAGAATTTTCTCTAGTAGTGTTAGACATGTCGTCCAAAAAACAGTCTGTAGCCTGTTAATAACTCAGTTATTAACATTTTACTTAGCCTAGAAGGTCAACCCTACAGTTTCCTGAATAGAGAAGCATCCTCACTGCTGTGTAAGTGTGAAATGCAACATCAGTGATACAAAGTCAGTAAAAATGCAGCAGCTCTCTTGGTCTGATAATGATGATGATGGATTCTCCCGTCACTTCAACCTGTGGAGTATTCAGCTAGTATTGACTTAAGTTGTTGGTTTCTTTGTTTTTATGGCTTCTCACATAGGAAGCGAGTCCAATCCTGTATTTGCAAATGTGGTTGCATGTCTTGCTAGTGTAGTAGTTGTTGAGTGGAGGGGTTGAGGCATTGGCCTTATGATGTGCTATCTTCTCCTGTAGAGACCTCACATGCCACCCCTCAAAAGTGGACATGGCCTTTTGGCACACACCTCTCCATCTGGGTCTGTCCAGTGCAACAAATTCCCAGGTTTTAATGCCTATCTTGCATGCTTTGAGGTGGGCCTTCAAGGTCTCTTTGTATTTGAGGATGTGTCAACCCTTAGAGCAGGTTTCTATGCTCGGCTGGCTGTAGAACACCACTTTTGGTATATGGGAAACCTCCATGTGGGCCATGTGCCCAAAGCAATGAAGTTGAGCCCTGATGAGCGTACTCTCGATACCAGGGATTTGACACCTCTCAAGGACTTCACTGTTGGGGATCCTGTCCTGCCACTTGATGTTGCAGATGGACCTTAGGCAGTGAAGGTGGAAGCTCTCCAGCTATTTGATGTGGTGTCAGTAAAGCATCCATGTCTCACAGCCATAGAGGAGTGAGGTGAGGACAACAGTGCAACAGATTTTTATCTTGGTTCCGAGGCAGACTCCATGCTCCCTCCAGAGCCTGTGGGAGAGCCTCCTACTTGCCAGGCCGGCCTTTTCCAGGCCCAGAATGATCTCCTCGTCCAATATGGCGGTGCTAGAAAGCATGCAGAATTTCCTGACCAAGCTGAGGGGTGTATTGTTAATTGTGATGATGGGATCCTGGTGCTTATTATGCTGGTGCTCTGCTGCTGGCTGGTACATGACCTCTGTCTGTTTCAGGCTTTTTTTGAAACCACAGCATTTTGAGGCATACGTAAAGTGGTCCATGATTGAGTTGAATGTCCTCGAGCATGAGGGCACAGTCATCAGCAAGCAGGCGCTCTCTTGGTGCAGACCCTGACTTGCTGTAGCTTGACTGGACCCCCATCCAATCTAGCCCAGATGTGTACACCTCCATCACAGTCCTGGAATGCACACAAGAACATGGCTGAAAAGACAATGGCAAAGCAAACTGGATCCATTACACATCTGTTTGGTGCCATTGGTGACAGGGGAGGCTTCTGATGAGTCACCCTACTCCAGCACCCTGGCCATCATGTCATCATGAAATAAGCAGATGACAGCAATCATGTTCCCAGGGCAACCAAATTTTTGAAGGACTGTCCATAGGCCTGCACAATTCATCGTGTCAAAGGCTTTGGTCAGATCAACAAACACCACATACAGGTCCTTGTTCTGTTCATGAACCTTCTTCTTTATTAGTGGTGCCATGGCCAACACAAAAGCCACCCTGTGACTCTGGTTAGACTGAGTCCACTATGCGAGAGATGGCCCGCTAATGAGTACTACAATAATGATACAATCCGGCTATGTCACTATGGCCAGATACTAATGTCTAAGAATCCACTGCCATTTAAACCAGTTACATGAAATGAAGGTTATTGAGGCACCTCTGCTCATAAAATAAAGGCTTATTTAGAAAAGGAATATATACATTTTCTCTCTGAGGGGAAAATAGGGAGGGAGGTCCTCATTACTTGAGTACCTCCTCCCTCAGCACTGAGGGCGCCTGATGGGGCAATTGATTACTAGCCCATCACAGGACAGTCCCTTCACCCATCACTTGATGTGGTGGGTGTTCAGACTAGTCACAGCAGGTAGCTTATTGTTAGGATCGTATTATACTGTTTGTACTCTGAGAGTATCCACAATTATCGCCCAGTCTTGAGGCCCTTGCTCAGGGTGAAATTCACCCATGAATAGGCCTGATACCCCTTAAGCCCTACTTAAAGTCTTCGATATAAGCCTTTGGTGCACCAGAGTGAATTTCGCCCCACTGAATTCAATCGGCGTTTGCTTGAATAAGGACCAAATGAAAATAGAATCATGATTTGATCATTAATGTTTAGTACAGTGCCCCTGCTCCCAGTATGTCTATTTACACAGCACTGTGGACTCCCAAATAATGTGTAATCATTTTCTTCCACACTGATCAACAATATTAGATAAAAATTAAGGCTGTCGATTAATCGCAGTTAACTAACGCGATTATCTCAACAAAATTAATTACAATTAGTCACAGTTTTAATCGCACTGTTAAACAATAGAATACCAATTAAAATTTATTAAATATTTTGGATGTTTTTCTACATTTTCATATATATTGTATTCTGTGTTGTAATTGAAATCAAAGTGTATGTTATTTTTGATTTAAAATATTTGCACTGTAAAAATGATAAACAAAAGAAATAGTATTTTTCAGTTCACCTCATACAAGTACTGTAGTGCAATTTCTTTGTCATGAAAGTGCAACTTACAAATGTAGATTTTTTTTGTTCCATAATTGCACTCAAAAACAAAACAATGTAAAACTTCAGAGCCTACAAGTCCACACAGTCCTACTTCTTGTTCAGCCAACAAGCTTGTTTACATTTAAAAGAGATAATGCTGCCCTCTTCCTATTTACAATGTCACCAGAAAGTGAGAACTGGCATTTGCATGGCACTTTTGTAACCATCAAGTATCAGAGGGGTAGCCGTGTTAGTCTGGATCTGTGAAAGCGGCAAAGAGTCCTGTGGCACCTTATAGACTAACAGACATATTGGAGCATAAGCTTTCGTGGGTGAATACCCACTTCTTCAGATGCAAGTAACCAGCATTGCAAGATATTTACATGTCAAATATTTACGTGCTAAATATTCGTATGCCTCGTCATGATTTGGCCACCATTCCAGAGGACTTGCTTCCATGCTGATGACACTTAAAAAAATAATGCCATTAATTAAATTTGTGACTGAATTCCTTGGGGGATAATTGTATGTCCCCTGCTCTGTTTTACCCGCATTCTGTCATATATTTCATGTTATAGCAGTCTCGGATGATGACCCAGCACACGTTCATTTAAGAACACTTTCACAGAAGATTTGACAAAACACAAAGAAGGTACTAATGCGAGATTTCTACAGATAGCTACAGCACTTGTCCCAAGATTTAAGAATCTGATGTGCCTTTCAAAATCTGAGAGGGACGAGGTGTGGAGCATGCTTTCAGAAGTCTTAAAAGAGCAACACTCCAATGCAGAAACTTCAGAAGCTGAACCACCAAAAAAGAAAATCACCCTTCTGCTGGTGGAATCTGACTCAGATGATAAAAATAAACAAGCATCGGTCCACTCTGCTTTGGACAGTTATCGAGCAGAACCCATCATCAGCATGAACGCGTGACCCCTGGAATGGTGGTTGAAGTATGAAGGGACATATAAATCTTTAGCACATCTGGCATGTAAATACCTTGCAATGCCAGCTGCAAAAGTGCCATACAAATGCCTGTTCTCACTTTGTATTCTGTGTTGTAACTGAAATCAATATATTTGAAAATGTAGAAAACATCCAAAAATATTTAAATAAATGGTATTCTATTCTTGTCTAACAGAGCAATTAATCATGATTATATTTTTTTATCGCTTGACAACCCTAATAACAATCATAAACTCTCAGGAACCGCAGCTGGAAAAGACCCTCTTGGCCATTCTGTGTCTCTCACACTTTCACCATTGCCTCGCAGCACAGAATCTGCTTCATGCTAATAATAACAATGCTCTTACATAGTGTTTTTCATCCATAGACTTGAAAGCACTTCACCAGGGAGATCAGTATCTCTAGTCCCCATTTTATAGACTGGGAAACTGAGGCAAAGAGACTTGCCCACGTTCACCCAGCAGCAGAGCTGGGAATGTAAACCTAGTCTCCCAAGTCCCCATCCATTTCTCACTCTACAAAGCCACACTACTGTTAAAGAACACTCCTGTCTTCTTTTACTGTTGCCAGCCACGTAGTCAGCTTGGCCTAGATCTGACTTTTACCTCCCCTGGATTGCCAAGTGCTAAGTACTGTCAAGGAGAAGATGAGTTTAGATTCGGGAGGCTGTGACAGGTTTCTCTGATTTGTCCCTAAAGTCACTAGGAAATCAGATCCTCACCAGGGTTGCTGATGCTGTCCTTTTGCCCTGCACTCTGTCCTGCTCCCTGGGTAGTAAAAAGTCTTTGTTTGGCAGGTCACTAAAAAAAAAAAAATCATCCTGTTTATTTATGGGCAACTTCGTTAGCGAGAACCAGCAAGGACTGAAATACAGGGCTGTAAAACCCAAGTTAGGTTTGTAATGTAATGTAATTCGAGTAATTAGTCCACTTACACTTTTTAATGGGATCTCCTGGTTTCCAAAGTGCTAAAATGCTTCTTAAAGCCTGTTCCAAAGGTTTGGTTTAGGTTGCACCTCGAGTTTGAGAATCAGAAAGCAGGGCACACATCAATGCTTGACAGGGATAGTTGCCAGACAGAAGCAGCCCTGGCTGTTTCGCTTGCCAGGGTGGAAAACATTTTTGGAACCCCTCCCCAAGCAAAAACAAAAACAAAACAACAACAACAAATGCTGGCCAATCGGTGAAGCAAAAATGAATGGCCAGCCAATGAGGGCCGGGGGGGAGGTGAAGAGCCATGGGTCACAGTGGTATGGCGCTGCCTGGAACAAGGTGCCCAGGGTGATCATCTTGCTCACCTGCCCTTAGAACAAACCCTGGGACCAGAACATCAGGTGGCGGAAATCAGCGTAGCACTATTGAATTCAACGGAGCTATGCTCAGTTACACCAGCTGAGGATTTGGCCTTTGAAGCACTTTTCATGTATATCTCTAAAACCATTAGCAAAAATAGTTGATTATCACTATCTAGGTTTTTTGCATAATGGGAGGGGAAAAGGAGGAGAAAGATGATGAGACTTCTCCAGGGTCCTGAGTCCAGGGTCCTGCAGTGAAGCAGTAGCAGAACCAAGAATAGAACCCAGTCCCGTCCACAGTATCTATGCTGCATCCCATTTACATTTGAAAATGGGAGAATCCAATTAAAAAAGAGCTACTGATATTACTGTGGTGAATCATAACCCTGGAATAGCAAAGCCAAAGGCACCATCCATTAGTATTGCACAACCCTTAAACCGTTCTTAGTTTGGGTTGAGTTTAGATTATCACCCTAAACTGGATATTTCTCAAATGTGTTTTAAGAGTATCCAAACTTTTGGGGTGTGCAAAATTAGTGCCCAGTGCTGCAAGGTGTTCGACTCAATTGGGACAGAGGGCACTGAATATCTGGCAGGATTTAGGTTCTAGGGCTAGAAATCTCTGGAGAATCACAGACTATTTTAGCAATTCATAGATTTTAGGACCAGAAGAGAGAACTACAATGGTCTTATCTGATCTCCTGCATAGCACAGGCCATAGAATTCCTCCCTGTGATTCCTGCAGTGGAAGGAATTATTCTTTCCTTTGAAATATCTGCCCCAGATGTCATGAAAATACCATGTGAACGGAGGCAGACACTCAAACGTACAGGGTTTGAAATATAACTCCATTCATCATTGCTTGCTCCTCCTAAGTGGCTTGACACATTTGCTAATCAATGAAGGCATCTGTGCTTGAGCAGGATATTGGTTCCTTGCTAGCTTATCTTCTCTTCCTACTGGAACTTGCAACAATGCTGAATTTGTAATGTCACTTATATAGAACTGATTGGAAAACAGAATTTCCATCCTGTGGGAAAATTACAACAATACATGGGGGGAAAAAATTGTTTGGAATTGGAAAGAAAAAACAACTTTAAAATTTCTTTCAGAAGAAAAATGAAAAATGTCAATTCAGAAATATTGAAATTCTCCATTTCGATAAAGATGAATAATTTCATGTCAGTAATGTCAAAGTGTTGTTATATATAATATATCAAGAATATTTTATAATATCAACATTAAAATATGTCAATAGAAAAGTTTAAAAACATGAAAATAGCTGTTGAAATTAAATTTTTCAATGTTATCTAAACTCCTTGTTTCAACACGCTCCTGTTGAAAATGTAATTGAAATTGACGTTTTCCCACAAAATGTTTCAATTTTTACTAAACAGTTTTTGGAAGGAAAAACCAGTGCAGTTGAAAAAATGTCAAGCAGCTCTACTTTTATTGCCCTGGCAACCGGTTGCCATGTCACAAATCCTGGGTTCTGACATCCCTGGAAGACTGGCCATAGGAGAGGGCTGAGCTGTGAGTGACGCTATCTTCTAAGCCTAAAACATCTGAACTAATGGCAGAAGGAATCCGGGAAATGACTCATCAGACAAAATGGCCTGCTCACAGGTGGTTCACATTTTGCTATGACCGGTCATATTTCCCTGGCTATTTCCTGCTTGGACGGGAGAGTTCCAAGGAAGATGTAGTCAGTTCACGAGGTGCTGTTGATGACTTGGGAGAGTGATGTTCCAAGTCAGAATTCAACCAATTCTCCATTGTGGGGTTAGGAAATACAGTGCTTCCTGTGAGATTCGAATGGTCCTCATGGCATGTAAGGAAAGGTCTTCTTGCCAGAGAAGGGATGTATTAAACCTGGTGGCCGGTCAGATGCTACTGCAGGTGGTCACATTCCATTCATCTCAATTCCCCCTGCAGTAAGGACCTGAGCCAAAGTGCAGTGAGGTCAATTGCAGCCTTTATACTGACTTCAGTTGCATTGGGTCAGACATAGGCTATTCTCCTTCATTCCTGGGCTATAATATTAGTGTTCCTGACCCCTTCACATTGCCTCAAGGATCCGGGTGTGTGCAAACTGCACCTGTTGCACCAATGGCTGCAGAAGGTATTTACCCCTGAGGGAAGGTAGGCTGTGTTTGCTGGGGATGGGCAGCTCAGGCTTGCATTTGGGACTCCCAAGGAACCCCACCAGCAATGGCTGGTTTGAGGATCCAGTGAATCTGCGTGTCCATCACTTTCTCTAGCCAGCGGTGGGCTCCCGTTAAAAGGGCATAGTCTTGTACCGCTGCAGCCCTCCTCCAGACAGATTGTCTGCACCTACGAGTCTCCTGCTGCTGCCATAACTCAATCTAGCCTCCTGTAAGCAAACAGACGCTGCTCTATGCCCCAACAATACCTGCCTATCAGTTAGCAATGTGCCTTAGGAGCCTTCGCGGGACAGGTATTGTATGTCAATGTGCTTCCTCAGGGAAGCCCCCTTTAAAGAAATCAAGCTCATGGGTCCCGATCCTCTTCTGCCTGGTACCTCGCATAGTCATTTGCACCTGGGCAAAGTGAATGTGCAACACGACTGCCCGTGGGAGCAGACCGCACTTTGCACAGGTGTAAATGGCTATGCAAGGCGCTGAGGCAGGGGGGAGAGGCAAGGTCTTGCTCTGATGTCCCATCTTTGGCAATATGGTTAGTACTGTATTGCTACCCACGCTGCCAAAGCACAGTGTCTCCGCTCTTCTGAGCATGCTAACTAATGAGTATTAGCTCCAGCTGATTGGGCTCAGACTCCCTAACTAATGCACATGCTGACAGAAGCCAAATGTAGAAACGCATTATGCAGCTCACTCGAGAGTCTAACCCTGGCACACATTGCCCTATTGGGCCCATTTGTAATTTCCTTGATTTTCACAGGATTGTGTAGAAGTACTTGGTAATTACTAGGGAGTCATTATGGAACGGGTTTGGTTTGGGAAGGTGGGGGAATGAGAAATCTGTTAACAAGTAGTTGACTTTGGTTCTCTTTCCATTCTAATGAGATAATTTGCCATTAGCAGTGTGATGCCCTGGTTATTTCTAGCTGTTAATCCTCTGAAATGGATCCACTTCTTCTGTAAATATCACTGATGTTCTGAATATGTGTTTTTCCAAATGTTAGCAGCACACACACAAAAAAAGTCCACCCATGGGAAGCTCACGAGCTGTGGGAGTTAAGTAGCACAGAGAGGAAGGTTGGGCTTTGGTTATAGCAGGTGTTCTCAAAGTTCATTGCACTGCGACCCCCTTCTGGTAACAAAAATTACAATACAACCCCAGGAGAGGGGACCGAAGCCTGAGCCTACCCAAGCCCAGCTGCCCTGGGCCAGGGGGGGCAAAGTCGAAACCCAAGGGTTTCAGCCCCAGGTGGGGGAGAGGGGGCTGTAACCTGAGCCCCGCCTCCCAGGGTTGAAGCCAAAGCCTGAGCCGTGCCACCCAGGACTCAGACTTGGGCTCAGGCTTTGACCCCAGGCTCCAGCAAGTCTAACGCCAGCCCTAGTGACCCCGATAAAAGGGGGTCGTGACCTACTTTGGGGTCGCGACTCACAGTTTGAGAACCACTGGGTTATGATAGCAATGGACGGGGACTCTGCAGATCTTAGTTTGGTTCCTGCGCCTGCCACAGAATTCTTGTGTAACTTTGGGCATGTCACTTAATCCCTCAGTTTCCCAGCCATATAATGGGGATAATACTAATTCTTTTCTCCCACCCTTCGTCTTGCCTATGTAGATTGCAAACTGTTTGAAGCAGGGACTGTCTCTTATGATGTGTATGTACAATACCTAGAACGATGGGGCCCTGATGTTGGTTGAAGTTATTGGGGTACTGTACTACAAATAATAACAGCTCACCCCTCTTTTAATATTATCAGCCCAATTGTGGCTGGTCCCGTGCTCAAGAAACTTTCTCTTCACCCTGTGCCCTGAAAAGCGGCCAGCCATGATACCAGTTCCCCTGGACCACAAAGGCTATGAGAATAGACGGGCGAGTGGCGGTGCTAGAAACCTCAGAGAGGGCAGGGAAGGATGTGGTGAGGAACGACCCTGGCTTGTTCCCCTCTGCACAAGCCAGCAGAACTAAATGAATGCAGGATGAGCTGGTATCTGCCCTCCAATTGCCAAGAAGCAACCTGTGGCTGTGGTCTATCTCGAATCCTTCCAGATAGGCTAATAGCCATGGCTGACGAGGAGGTGGGGCCCCTTTCCTGTCCGACTCTGATTTGGCCACAGGTACCCATGCATTTGTGACCTCTGGGAGTGTTTACTGCACTTCGTTATACCTAGGAATGAAGCTGCCATCCATGGAAAAGCTCCACTCGCTCCACAACGGTGGCCCTGCCAAGGGACTGAGGGCACAGCACCCCAGCGCTCTGCATTGACTCACAATGGTATGACCTATCACATTCCAGGCTTTGGTCCTGAAGGTCAAAGCCCTCCATGAGACTGACCCATGCCACTTGAGGACCTGCCTCCTTGATGTTGTTCCAGTGGATCAGTGGAATGGTCAACACCCATAAAGGTGAGGCTTGGGAGCAGAGGACTTAGAGGTTGCTCAGCGGCTGGTCCATGACTGGTGGAATTCCTTGCTGACATGCAAATCTCACCACCTTTTGTGTCTGCTGAAAAGCTCACTGATTTAAATACAGCCCTCCCACAGTCCACTGATTAATATTAACTATGCAGGAGGAGAGAAGCATCAGATAAACAACTTACACAGCACTCAGACGCCATGGAGACAAGCAAAACATAAAAGCACGCCAAGATTAGACAATGATACGAGCATGCTGCGCCCTGTTGAATGTTGTGGTGGGCACCCCCCTGCTGCCAAGGAATCACTTTTGCTGAGTCGGCCAGAACGTCTCCAGGGACTCTATCTGATGCATAGGCCCTTTGCATTATCCCTTTCCCTAATAATAGATGTAATTTAGCAACAACTACGTGGCCCACAAAATAAGACACAAAGTGGAAGGTTACTATGACGGGGCAAAACCTGGAGCTTTGAGAGTCCAGAGCTGATAAACACTGAGATTGGCCTAATCAGTTTAGGGCTGCTGCCAAGCACTCAGTGTTTTGGGGCCCAGTTCTGACAGGGGCTGATCCCATCCCACTGATCCCAGACAATTCAGCCACTTGAAAGAGAAGCTCATCGTCTCCCAACATCTGGTCCTCATGCTGCACAGACCAGGAAGGGAAAAAATATTTCTTTTAGAGACATCTGTTTTGTGATATTAACTAGTAAATAATGCATGAGTCGGTATGATTCTTGGCACAGCAAAGTTGCTCAGTGCAAAATATAAAAGTCAACACATTCTAACAAAGCAAATAGCAAACAGACCCGTGGAACACAGCAGCATTTACACGCACAGTATTTCCTGCCAACTAAGGCTGAAAAAATGTGGGAGGCTAAAAAAGCAAAGGGGAGAAAGATTTTTTTCCATGCCTAGAACTGTGTTGAGATTCACAGTTCACAAGGGACTGTGCAAAGGTTAACTCCGGTTTTTGAGGGGGTGGGTTTGCGTGCACAAAGAGAAAGTTTAATTTGAATTTTGTGCTGGGACAAACCCCCACAAACTCAGAGATAAAATGAATCAGAACCTTTGTGTTGCACCTGGCTTCATGCTGAAATCATCCAACATCCCGAATGGAGACATGGTTTCACTGTGACACAATAAACCTCCTCTGAATTTGCTCACAGCTGAACATAGATTTGCTTGAGAGGTTTGGGAACCTTGGTAAACCTTCCAGTGAATGTGGAGTCATATGGAAGTCAGTGGGTGTTACCCGGGGTTCTTTCAACCCAAAGCTCTTGGTAACTTTTAGTCTGTGCGAGGTGGTGTCAGGAAATAAATCAGGGGAGACACGGCCGTCCGACCGATAGATGGCTGGCACAAACAGGACAACACACGAGTGCTTTCACTTAAAGCTAATCTTTACTTAATCTCAAGCACTTACACATATCCGCAACGGGTTAGTAAAACACCCCCAAACCTTGATAATTACCAAAGCTGAGTGTGGCTCTCAAGTGGCACAGTGGCAGGCTTCAGGTGGCCAAATCTTCCGTCTGCCGGTGGGGACTGCAGGATGTATCCAGAGGGAGAGTCCAAAAGAGTCCAACTACCTCAAACTTTCCCCCCTTATTTATACATTAGTAACAGAATGACATGTCCCTTAAAGAAAACTTGTTAAGTCAGCAGTTTCAATGGTCAAGCAAGAGATTCCTTCTGATTATTGATTAACCAGGTCTGGGTTTTTCCAGAGTTTGCAGTGTTGAGGCCCCCAATAGACATTCCTGGGGCACATCCTGCTCTTCTAAAATGCATGTATCAGTGTCAAGTTTCCTTCCCCACTCTGAACTCTAGGGTACAGATGTGGGGACCTGTATGAAAACCTCCTAAGCTTACTTTTACCAGCTTAGGTTAAAACTTCCCCAAGGCACAAACTATTTTACCCTTTGTCCTTGGACTTCCACTGCCACCACCAAACTTTATCTGGGTTCCTGAAAAAATGTAGTTTGGAAACGTCTTTCCCCCCAAAATCCTCCCAACTCTTGCACCCCACTTCCTGGGGAAGGTTTGATAAAAATCCTCACCAATTTGCATAGGTGACCACAGACCCAAACCCTTGGATCTTAGAACAATGAAAAAGCATTCAGTTTCCTTACAAGAAGACTTTTAATAGAAGTAAAAAAGAATCACCTCTGTAAAATCAAGATGGTGAATCCCTTACAGGGTAATTAGATTCAAAACAGAAAGAATCCCTCTAGGCAAAACCTTCAGTTACAAAAAAGACACACAGACAGAAATAGTCATTCTATTCAGCACAGCTATTTTCTCAGCCATTTAAAGAAATCATAATCTAACACATACCTAGCTAGATTACTTACTAAGTTCTAAGACTCCATTCCTGTTCTGTCCCCGGCCAAAGCATCACACAGACAGACCCAGACCCTTTGTTTTCCTTCCTCCTCCCAGCTTTTGAAAGTATCTTGTCTCCTCATTGGTCATTTTGGTCAGGTGCCAGTGAGGTTACCTTTAGCTTCTTAACCCTTTACAGGTGAGAGGATTTTTCCTCTGGCCAGGAGGGATTTTAAAGGGGTTTACCCTTCCCTTTATATTTATGACAATCAGCAACTTCAACACAATTCTTATCAGGAAGGACGCTGGGTCAAGTTGTCCTTTCTGTGGCACCCAAAACCCCCTCCCCTCCTGCCTTGGTCAAGCTGAGACTGCTGAATGGCCAATTTACAGCCTGCTGACTTGGCTGCTTTTAGCAATAAGCCGTTGTGGTTTCAGGCACTTTACTGGTTTGCTGACATCTCCCCGTACATGGGGATTTTGCCATTGACTTTGATGGAACCCCAATTTGGTCTTTGGTCTTTCTATTCTGTTTAGGTTCCCATACAGCACTTATCCCTGTCGTATCTAAGCACCTTCCAGAAGGGCCTTAAGCAACGCAACTAACAGCTGTCACGGGTGGATTGTTCTCTCATCCTCTGTCCAGGGGAAGAAGCGTGTACAATGGAGTGTGTTCTTGAGATAGGGTTTTAGGTTTTGAAAAAAACCATGTACATGTTATGGTGTAGTTGTTAGAGAAGGGGAGGTCAAAGGGTGCCTTGCCCTTGGAGCAGAAGATGGCAAGCTTTGTTAAGATCCTGGGTTCCTGTGGGAGCGTATTCAAATGCCTGTGCAGTCTGAGGTCATTCAAAGCCATACATTTTCCCCACTGGGGTTGAATATTCTGGGAAATGTCCCCATCAGTCGGGTCTTCAGTTAGGGGTGGGAGGAAGGAAGTCACACAATCCAAGCCGGTAGCATGAATTTCAGCAACGGTTTAAAAGACACTTTAAGTAGCAATGGCCCTTTAACGTTCTCAGACTTGAACATTTCCTTCCAAGCTGTTGCTTTTCACTATGTTGTATCAATATTTATCAAATCTGACAGGCCTTGGAATGTTTAAAAAAAGGATTAAATGAATATATCAGAGGTCTGAGGACTGTTTTGCATAGATTTAATATGTCCCTCCATGCTTAGTATCGCTCACCCATTACCAATGCATGAAGTGTCTGCCGGAATTAGTAAATCGCTTTCATTTACTTACTTAGAAGAAAATGTTGAATAGGTGCCACATGAATTTTGCAAATTGTGCTCAATCTGATGCTGATTAATAGAAAGCCGTCTAAAATGCATCAATAATGTCTTGCCTTAAATTAGTGTTGGGTTTGACTTAAATCCAAGGGATAGATGGAGACTTGGGACCTTTTACTTTCACTTGTTTTTGATATATTTATGTCTTAATTGAGCTTCATGTTAAAGATGAAATTGGAGCATATTACAGGATGGAAGTGGTGTCTCTGCCATTATCTCTAGACTACAAGATGGTGCGTGTCTGTAACACCATGCGACCAATCCTTAGTCGGAAGCCTGAAAAACACTTTTCCTTAAGCAGCTTTAAGTTAAACGGCTAAAATCATAGGGGCTGGGAAACCATCTCCTTTGTCTAATGTAAAGCAGAGCGAAGTTTGGCCCACCACTTTTTGAATGAGGTTTGACCCAGCCGTAATCTGCTATCGCGATTTAGGATTGAAACTAAACTCCTTAAAAGTTGTTCCTTTCAGTAATACGTGAGTTGAAAATTGACTGGAGTCTTTTCCTCAGCCTTCAGTGACCTGCAGCCTTTCCTGTCTCCTGTGCTGAGAGCATTCATTTAAGTCATTTGCTGAAATCACATTGAGGCTGAGGGCAAGTGTACTGAAGCTGAGCTGAGCGGAGGCCAGTAATGGGCTATAGAATGTTTCACTAGGAGGTCATCAGTTCAAATTTAGCACGGGCCAGCATGATAGCAAAAGTCACTACCTCTGTCGGAAATGTAAGTGGAATGAGTTGAGAGGTTTCATTCCAGCTCCCCAGAGGACAGGTGTTCACCGCATCAAAGCTGCTGTTGCAAATGGCGCTAATTAGCTCCCCCTTGTTGGCAGCCTCAGCGGAGAGGCTGGGCACTAAGCAGATCATGGAAACTGAATTGAATTACCTTGTTGTTCCTGCAGAACAGGACTGGAGCACGTTGGCGTGGCACTGTGTGGCAGCCTGCACTTTCGCTGCATGCTGTCGTGTTTCTTCTGGGAATAAATGGAAGCCTTTGTGCTTTGGGGTTGTCCAATCTCACCTTTCAGCAGCGTTAGATCCACGGACCCCACAGTGCCCCAGGTTTCCACTGGGCAAAGGGCAGCCAGTAGGTGGGGTGTGAGCAACGGGAACAGGAAGGGGCAGTTGGCTACCTACCACCCTGACTCTTATGCCAAGGGCCAGCTGCCACCACTTAACGTGTATTTTCCAAAGTGTTTGAGTTTGCAGAAGCATCTAAAAGTTCAGACCCTCCCCCTCACTGGAAGAAATGCTTGTGTCACTCTCAGTCCAGAACAGGCATCCCAGAGAGAGTTTCAGTTTTTTCTCACTTTGCCTGCATCACAAATAGTAAGACATTTCAAAGCCTATTTCAGGAGAATCCTCAGCTGCGATAGCCACACCCCCTTTCCAGACAGCCCCGCCCACTTTTTGGACTGTGTTGTGTTCCTCCTGCCAAAGGACCCACAGTAGATGCGGTTTTGCGGCTGCTTTGCACCACACCTCTATTTCACCTCTGGCTTGGAAGGATTCGATTTTTATCAATAAATGTCGATAAACCTCAATTTCATTGGACACACAAATCGAAAAAATATTTCCATCGATAATCATCAAAATGTATAGAGAAGCAGGTTTTCTTACTTTGCCTGAGAACTTCTTAGAGTTTGATTGAAGGATGTTTACTTTGTATGTTTTGACATGTGATGTTGACAATTTTTGTATTAATGGTTATAAAGCTTTAACGTTTTAAATCTGAGTGCCTATTATCAGTAAATAATTATCAGACTCCACATAATTTCCTGCCACTGTGAAAATTGAAACTGACAAAAATAAAAAAAAATAAAAATAAATATAATTATTGAATTCTGCCAAGTCTATTTATAGTGGTGGCAAAAATCAGAAGTAGATTGGCCCTTGAGTAGCTTGAAAGGTACTTATTCAATTAGGGTATAATGGACTTCAGTGAGATTTGGAACAGACCCTTAAGGATATGTCTACACTGCAATAATAGACCCAGAGCACAGCCGCGGCTGGCATTGGTCACCCTGGCTTGGTCTGTCGGGCTATAAAGTTGCAACGTAGATGGTCAGGGTTAGGCTGCAGCCTGGGCTTTGTGACCTTGAGAGCCGGAATGTCTACACTGCAATTGTATAGCCCGGCAGCCCCAGTCCAAACCAGCGGACCTGAGTTCTGAGACTTGGTGCTTCAAGTTTTTTTATGACAGAGTAGTGTTTTTTATGACATACCCTTAGTGTTTGGGGCACAGGGTTGAAGTTCCTCTTTTATCTGAACTGATTCACTTACCTCAGCTGAAAGAAGGACAGTGAATTCCTATGGAGGTTCAGACAAGGTGTACTTTTCAAACACATGGAAGTTATCATTTTAAGTTTGTTGTCTGTAGCGTGTGTGCTTGTGTTTGTGGTGTGCTTGCTTCTTGACTGAAATATACCGTGGGGTCTGTTTGTCTGGGGGACTGTGTGCTGAGCCTAGCGGCCTGCTAGGCAAGGCTGAGAGCTTCTTAACGAGACTTTGATCCAGACGCCCTTTATCACCCATCAACCCTTACCTGGGGGGGTGGTACTCAGGAAGACCAGGGTTTTAAAAAGCCCACTCCTAAGCGACCAGAGGAGCTAGCGAACAGGAGCGGCTAATGGGAGTTTTGCGAGGGAGTGTGAAGGGGGGCTAGATACACTTACCACTCTGTAAACTTACAGCCAAAAATGTCCCCTGAAAAAAACAAAAGAACAACAAAGGAACAAGCTTCAGGAGTAAAAAGATAATGCAGACAAAAATCCAGCAACAGAGTGGGGGCTATCCAGTTTATTGCACCCAACGCAGCATGTATGATTACCTGCCCTATGGGCAGGTGGCGCAAAGGTTGTGGACCTCTCGAGAAATCTAGATAGACTTATCTGTAGTGCTGGGGAGGGGCCAGTGGTCGTGTTACATGTAGGTACCAATGACATAGGGAAGGATAGGAGAGAGCTCCTGAAGGCCAAATTTAGGCTGCTAGGTAAGAGATTGAAGTCCAGGACCTCCATGGTAGCACTCTCTGAGATGCTCCCAGTTCCACGTACAGGGCAAGTTAGACTGGCAGAACTGCAGGGTCTCAATGCGTGGATGAGATGATGGTGAAGAGAGGAGGGGTTTAGATTTATAAGGAACAGGGCAAACTTTGGGTAAAGGGGGGCCTATAAAGGAAGGATGGGCTCCACTTAAACGAAAGTGGAACCAGATTGCTGGCACTTAAAATTTAAAAGGCTGGAGAGCCGTTTTTAAACTAAGGGCTGGGGGAAAGCAACAGGTACGGAGGAGCACGTGATTCAGACAGAGACATCCTTAGGGGAGGATCTGTTAATGGAGATTCTCTACCTCCTAGTAAGGAGGAGGGGATGGAAAATGATAAAATACAGGTAAGATCTGATGAGAAACAGTCAAATGAAAAAAAGTCCTATGCAATTACATTGTAATGGCAGGCAGCTAAAAAGTGACACATTTTTAAAGTGCTTATATACAAATGTTAGAAGTCTAAATAATAAGATGACATAACTAGAGTGTCTCATATTAAATGAGGAGCTTGATATAATAGGTGTCACAGAAATCTGGTGGAATGAGGATAATCAATGGGACACAGTAATACCAGGGTACAAAATATATCAGAAGGACAGAACAGGTCGTGCTGGTGGGGGAGTGGCACTATACATGAAAGAAAGTGTAGAATCAAGTGTAGTAAAAATCTTGTATGAACCAAACTGTGCCATAGAATCTCTGTGGATAGTAATTCCAGGCTCTAATAATAAGAATATAGCAGTAGGGCTATATTACTGACCACCTGACCACGGTGGTGACAGTGACTGTGAAATGCTCAGGGAGATTAGAGAGGCTACAAAAATAAAACACTCAATAATAATGGGAGATTTCAACTATACCCATAATGACTGGGTACACGTTACCTCAAGACAGGATGCAGAGATAGTTTCTTGACACCTTGAATGACTGCTTCTTGGAGCAGCTAGTTCTAGAACCCACAAGAGGAGAGGCAATTCTTGATTTAGTCCTAAGTGGAATGTGAGAGGGCTTTCCCTTCACCCCCTCTGCTGGTTCTTGTCCCGCAGACAGAAAGTAGAAGACCAGAAGTCCAAAGTGCAGACTATGTGATGTTTATTGGGGTTAGTTCCAAGCAAACATATGCAGAGCTCTACATGCCGGCAGAGTCTGTTTCCCAGTGTCCCCCTTCCCAGCTCTGACACCACAGAGCCTTTACCCCGTGTCCCCCTTCCCAGCTCTGATGCCGCAGAGCCTTTACCCCGTGTCCCCTTCCCTCCCTATTCCCCATTCTCATTTCCCATTTCCCCATTTCTTATTCCCACCTCCTCCTCCTTAGCAGGCCCAAGTATACCTGCAATGCACACCCACAGTCCCACCCCTTTTGTACCCCATGGGAGGGGTGAGGAGTGAGGTTGTGCTACGGTCAGGGATGGCCATTCCTGTGGTCTTTTAGTGTTTTATACCTGTTAGGGGGCTTATTCCTTCACCCATTTACTTCCCTGGTCCTTCTCACATGAATAGAGAGCAACAATACCCAAAGTCCAAAGGTGCAAACAATTCGATGTTTATTGGGGTGAACTTCCAGCAAGCATGATTCCAGTTTCCTTCCTTAGTGTCCCCCTTCCCAGCTCTGACACCACAGTGCCTTACCTGTGTCCCTGTTCCCATTCCTCCCCTTAGCAAAACGTGATTCCAATTTCCGCACCCCCGTTCCCGGTTCCCATTTCCCCCTTACTTCCTGATTGACTGCAGACTATATAGCAAAACTTGAGTTCTGCTTAGCCATACCTTAACCAATCATTTTACTGAAATTTAAGTAACCAATCCTAACATATTGTAACATGATTATTTAACCAATTATATCCCACCACCTTAATTAGTTTACACCCAGCAAAATTAATTATACAGCAGACAGGAACAATCACAGAACCAGACAGAGACCATACAGACAAAACAATACAGAAGTAAGGATTTCACAACTACATCTATAAAGACATAAGGGTTTCCCAGCTATGTCTATTGATAAGTGAGTTCTTAGCCAACAGAAAACTATCAAACTAAACTTCTTTTTACATCCTCTAGGCACTTCCCTTTCTCTGGAGGTGATGGGCATTATCAGGACAGGATTGTATTCCTAACATCCCAATAGCACCTTATTTCAATTTAACTAGGTTGGAATGTGAGGATGTGACCATTCGCTTCCCAGCTTATGGCTGCCTCTGTTGCTTAGCCAGAGGCCTTAGCCTAAGAACAGGGCCTCAGACTGTCACAGTAAGAGAAGGCCCTTACACCAGAAGACAGTGATTTTGATTCTTTCTTTTATACCTCTATAACTAGCTAAGTGATAAGAATACACCTAAATTCTTAGAGTATAGGCCTTTACAGACAGGCCTGAATATCTATATCCTAACCATACCTTCTCCCCAAACCCCTTTGCCACTGCCAACCCTGGTTGCTTGCCTTTGCCTTGAGTTAGGGGTTGAGGCAATCTTAGTGTGCTCTCGAGTAACACTTCAACTGCTCTTATCTGTTCCCATTGTACTAACAAATCCAGCTGACTAGGCAGAAGCAACTTACAAAGTGTCTTTGTCCCTTGTTTACACATTTTAGTATAAGAGTATCAAAAAGACAAACCCAAAATTCTGTCCCAGCCTAACAAACAGACCTATATACTAACATGGAGCACAGGATCTGGTCCAAGAGGTGAATATAGCTGGACCGCTTGGCAACAGTGACCATAATATAATTAAATTAACATCCCTGTGGTGGAGAAAACAGCCAGCAGCCCAACACTGTAGCATTTAATTTCAGAAAGGGGGACTACACAAAAATGAGAAAATTAGTTAAACAGAAATTAAAAGGTACACCGCTAAAAGTGAAATCCCTGCAAGCTGAATGGAAACTTTTTAAAGACACCATAATAGAGGCTCAACTTAAATGTATACCCCAAATTAAAAAATATAGTAAGAGAACCAACAAAGTGCCACTGTGCCTAAAAAACAAAGTAAAAGAAGCAGTGAGAGGCAAAAAGGCATCCTTTAAAAAGTGGAAGTTAAATCCGAATGAGGAAAATAGAAATGAGCATAAACTCTGGGAAATGAAGTGTAAAAATATAATTAGGAAGGCCAAAAAAGAATTTGAAGAACAGCTATCCAAAGTCTCCAAAAGTAATAGCAAATTTTTTTTAAGTACATCAGAAGCGGGAAGCCTGCTAAACAACCAGTGGGGCCACTGGACGATCAAGATGCTAAAGGAGCACTCAAGGACGATAAGGCCATTGCGGAGAAATTCATGGAGGATAGGTCCATCAATGGCTATTAGCCAGGATGGGCAGGGATGGTGTCCCTAGCCTCTGTTTGCCAGAAGCTGGGAATGGGCAACAGGGAATGGATCACTTGACGATTACCTGTTTTGTTCAATCCCTCTGGGGCACCTGACATTGGCCACTGTCAGGAGACAGGATACTGGGCTAGTTGGACCTTTGGTCTGGCCCAGTATGGCCGCTCTTATGTATGTATGCTAGGCCCAACCAAAGCACTTGTTGGAAGTCTTCCTTTTTACCTGGGGAATGTTATATTCAGAGTATTTTATTTAATTTGAGAAAGATACGGAGGTAATTGTTCCTTCTCATCTCTTCTAACTAGTCTTTGCAGTCTTCACAATTTAGCTCTAAAATATTGTATAGCCAGCATCCAGCATTTCCTGTAAGCAACCAGTTTTCAACTGCATTCACTCAAGCAGACACCACAGCATGCTGTTAAGCTGAAGTCACTGCTTGACAACAGATTTACAACTCATAATATGTGTCCTTGATGCTGACTGTCTAAAGCTGAGCGTTGGCTGTATTTCTGCGTTAACCACAAGCGTATTAGAACTACAGTGCTAAATCCTGAGAGGTGTTGAATTACTGTATTTCACATTACTGGTAGGCAGCATTCCTTAGGATTTGATCCATCGATACAGAGATGAAAAGATCTCTTGAGTTAATTAAGATCCATAACTGTTCTGCATTGTAGGGTGTAAGGGCTATTCGCAGGTACGCAAACTACAGTACTGGGACCTAATCCTGCCAATTCAGGACCATTCACTGAAGTGAATTTTCTAGTTTTCCTCATCCTCATTTCAAATGGAGCAAGTGATGAGGCTTCCATCTGGGGAGACTATTCCACGGAGTAATAGGGTCGGCTGCCTCCCAAGTGCCCTCTTCTAGCCAGGGTTGGCTCTGCAGCACTCTGCCCCATTTTCCCTTCTTCCTGGGCTCCTCAGTAAACATCACACACAGGCTTGTCTGTGGTCCAGCACCCCTCCTGATGGTCTGGGTTTCTTCATGACAAAATTGCAAACAAAACTGAAAGTCCCACAATAAAGGCTACAAAATCCAACTCAATTCCCTGCTGTTAGCAGGCCATTCCCAGCCCTACCTGGCTGGGGTCTTGTGGGCTCTGGGGCCTCAGACTCTCCTGCTGCCTTCTGCTCCCTGAAGCGTCCTCTGTCACCGCTTCCTCTGCCCTCTTCAGGCCCCATCGCTAGGCTATGTTAATGGGGCACAAGTGAGCTGGACCCGTTCTGTCTTAAAGGGACCAGTCCACCCTGTGACACAAACTAATAACTGTCTTTTGCTATTCACCATAAATTTGCATTTACTTAATTTGACCCATTATTAATTAGAGCCTGAAGAATTGTTCAGAGCCAACAATTAATTCAACAAATTTAGCCTCTTTTTTTGTTCCTATATAACCCACAGACAATTCGATTTTTATATTCAAAATTATCCAATGAATGGTTAAGCCCACAAACTACTCCAGCCTCTATTCATTTAAGTATTGTATTTATAATTCAGTGACTGGTCACTCAAGTCATATGATATTGGCTCTGCTTTCTGAATGGATAACATCCAAACCCACAAAGCAGACCCGAACCATAGAAATGAAAGGCTGGAAGGGACCTCAAGAGGTTATCTAGTCTGTCCTGTCATGCTGAGGCAGAATTATGTATACCTGAGTCTGAATGCTTTCAGTGCAAATACTCATCTGAACAGATATTTGCACATGGATGTGACCATGCTCTTTTGGTGAGCATTCTTGTGAGCTGAAACTCACAGGTGGAACAGTGTGCAAAAAAAAACCCCAACAACACACCAATAAAAGAGATTACAAATAGCGTCAAGCCAATTTGAGGATCATAGTGTTCATAAATACTTTGGGTAGAGTTCACCTCTTCTAAAGCTGGTGCATTGCCTCTTGTTCCATCCTATTCACACTAATCATCAACTCACTCGAGAGAACAGGAGGACTGCCTCCGTATGCACCTATCTATAATGTGTAGGGGGGGAAAAAACCCTCTGATCATGAGGAACTTCACTTTGACTAACATATGCAGGAGGTCGCATGCTGCCAGTACTAAAACTTCCTTAACATTTCTAAACATTATAGGTGACTATTAACTAACTCCAAAAGTGTTGCAGCCAACAAGGGAAATAAAGGAACACAAAGAAAAATCTGCAAAAAGAAAAGGAGGATTTGTGGCATGTCAGAGACTAACAAATTTATTTGAGCATAAGCTTTCGTGAGCTACAGCTCACTTCATCGGATGCATTCAATGGATGAAGTGAGCTGTAGCTCACGAAAGCTTATGCTCAAATAAATTTGTTAGTCTCTAAGGTGCCACAAGTCCTCCTTTTCTTTTTGCGGATACAGACTAACACGGCTGCAACTCTGAAAAAAGAAAAATCTATGTCCAGCAGCGTTAAGGACAATAAAAAGGAGGTTAGAGTAATTAGGTATTAGAACTTTCCCAAGGACCATGATGGAGTCTCCATCGCTGACAATTTTCAAATCAAGATGGGCTGTTTTTCTAAAAGCTCTGTTCTAGGAATTCTTTTGGGGAAGTTCTATGGCCCGTGTTATGGAGGAAGTCAGACGAGGTGATCACAGAATCTAGGAGTACCTCCTTTGGCATTTCTGATATTTAAATTTTAGTCATCATTTAGCCTCAGATGTCAACCATTCCAGCTCCCTAATTACTTTTTTTGGTTTTCTCTCAGCTCTCTCTGTTTTTTGTTTAACAGTTTTCAGAGCCATTGACTTCACATTTGAGCCACATAAAAGAAAGGACTGTTACCTTTCTGATTCCTCAAGTGATGCCTTTCATAATTTCATTGGCTATTTTTGATGCTGTTCAAGATTGCTGCATCACTGCCTTCCTGCTGTTCATAGTGTTTAAGGCCAGCAGGGATCATCATGAACACCTAGTAAATGAAATCTCCCCAGAGTAGATACTTTTAGACTATGCTCAAGTCACCTGTTAACCTTATTTTGGAGAAAATAAATAGACTACTGCTATTTAGTCTCTCACTGTAAATCAGGTTTTCCAGACCTGGAATAATTCTGTAGGTCTTTTCCAAGCCTTTTCAATTTGTCAACATCCTTCTTAAAGTGTTGCCACCAGAACCGTAATAATCTCAATAATGCTGTGTACCATGGTAATACCACCTCCCTACTCCTGTTTGATATTTCCCTGCTTATGCATCCAACAGTCACATTAGCTCTCTTAGCCACACCACATCGCACTGGGAGCTCATGTTCGGTTGGTTATCCACCATGACCCCTAAATCCCTTCAGAGTCATTGCTTTCCAGGACACAATTTCTCACTGTCATGGGGACTGCCACAGGTGGCTGATGAGACCCTGCAAGCACATTTCTCTCAGCACCCTCTGTTGGGTTCAGAAATAACTCAATCATTTCCAGAGTCTTTAAACAATAATCCCCCTTTCCTGGGGTCTAGTTTATTTAGTTCATACAACTTACTCAATAGAAGTCCCCTGTACAGTCAGGGATCTCAACCCTCCCTCTTGGGACTCTGAGGGTTTTAGGATTGGTCCATGTATTCTCCCCTCAGGTTTGGGAACCTTCCCAGCCCTCCTCTTTGGGGCTGGGGTTCTCTCTCAGGCTTCTTCTCCTTGGCCTAGGAGGCTCAGAGCTCCCCTTGCTGGGCTGTGCTCATCACCTAGGGCAAGAGACAGAATATAGGCTGCCCTCTTTCCCAGGGCTGGATCTGGTTGAATGGGAGAGAGGGGAGTCTTGCCCTGCCCTCTCTAAAAGGCTCCCTGTTCCGTAAAGGAATGGGAGCACAGGTTTTCCCCAAACACAGAGTATTCTCCTGGCACCACTTCCTCTCACCCCATATCTGACTTTTCTTATTTTCCTAGACCCTTAGGTACACACCACAAGGCAAGGGTGGAATGACCCCGTTCTCCTAGAACCCTTAAAGGGAGAGGCCACCCCTCGAAAGTGTGCCCTACATTCTTTGTTTCTAGGTGTATGAACTTTCTCCCTCACATAGAGTATACGGATTCCTGACCTTTTTCCCACAGATTTATTACCTTGCATTTCTCCAAGTTGATTCTCATGTTGATATTTTCTGCATTTGCTTCTAGTCCCTCACTCCATTCCTTTGTATTATTTCCCTGTCCTCACTGGAGCTCGCAGATCCTCCCCAATTAGTATCCGATGTGTATTTGAATGACACTTTGATCCTTCTCCTAGATCATTAAAGGGGATGTTAAACAAGATTTTACCTAAGACTTACCCCCGCAATATGCTCACCAGACACATTCCCTAAGCCCAGCACATGACCATGCTTCAATAACGGTGAGATTGTTCATATCCAGCCCACCTGGAATTGAGCACTAGAACCAGTCACACGAGTAGTCCTGTGGATTTAAGCACAGGCTTATGTGCTCAGCAGAACTGTGGCTTAATTCTCTGAAAACCCATTATGCTTCTTGTTTCATAATCCTTTTATATGGTTTTAAGGATTCTTCTCTTAATACTGGCTTCGTCATTTCACTCGGGATTGAATTTAGACTTATATGGTGTTAATTGCCAGGATCACTCATCTTTCTTTTTTTGAATACCAGTATGACCTTTGCTTTTATCCATAGTTCTGGTATCTCCATAATTCTCCATGACTTTTGAAAAATAGTTTTCAATGGTGCTAAAAGTTTGCTATCTACTTTCCTTAGTTCTCTAGGATATATATTGTACTGTATAGACCTGCAGAATGGAAAACAATGACTCCGAAAAGGATTTAGGGGTGATCCTGGACGAGCAACTCAACATGAGCTCCCAGTGCGATGCTGTGGCAAAAGGGGTGAATGCACTGCTTGGGTGTATAAACAGAAGGCGTAGTTATTAGGAGTAGGAAGGTGATTTTAGTTCTATATATGGCATTGGTGAGACCTATACAGGAATACTGTGTCTAGTTCTGGCATCCACATTGTAAAAAGGATGTTGGAAAGTTGGAGAGGGTGCAAAAAAGAACCACAAAAAGGAATTGAAGGCTGGAGAAAATGCCTGTCAGTGAGAGACTTAAGGAGCTCAAAGAAGATTGAGAGGTGATTAGATTACAGTGTATGAAAAATACCTTCCTGGGGAGAAAATATCAAGTACTAAAGGGATCTTTAATCTAGCAGAGAAGGGCATAAGAAGTACCAGCTGCTGGAAGCTGAAGCCAGACAAATTCAAAAAAAATTAGGCACACATTTTTAGCAGTGAAGGTCATTAAGCATTGGAACAAACCATCAAAGGGAGTGATGGATTCTCCGTCTCTTGATGGCTTCGGATCTTTCTGGAAGACATGCTGGAGCCAAACACAA
Source organism: Chelonia mydas (assembly GCF_015237465.2). Taxonomy (NCBI): domain Eukaryota; kingdom Metazoa; phylum Chordata; order Testudines; family Cheloniidae; genus Chelonia; species Chelonia mydas. The sequence goes on along the minus strand of NC_057850.1, from coordinate 8,307,937 downwards.
GTTGTTGGGCTCAATCAAGGGGTAGCTGGATGAAATTCTGTGGTCTGTGATACAGAGGAGCTCAGACTGACCTGTATAATCATAATTGCCCCTTCTGGCCTTAATATCTATGAATTTATGAACTGCCTGGCCTGCACACTTTGTATATGTTTTATTTCCCCACACAGACCCTTACCAACTCTTTAAAAAAACTCTTTTACAAAATCTTATCTTCTAATTAGTTTTCAACTTAATTTCTTGGAGCCAGATCCTCCTCTGGTGTAAACAGACTTTATGGAGCTATTCCAATTTACACCATCAAGTATCTGGCCCTTCCAGTTTCCTGTTCGAGGTTTTTAAAAGTCCATTGTTTAAACCCACTTTGAAATGCCTGTGACTCAAAATGCATTTGACCTTCCCCAGTTTTGAGTATCTGTTGGCACAGAAATTATTCATCCACACCCTCCTCCAGTCTTGCTGGTCTATGGCAGATATGCAGTGTCATTTCTCCTTTGTTTCTCATTTCTCCTCCCAAAACATTTTACCAATATACTCTTCATTGTAGGCTTGTCACTCCCTGGCATTTTAAATACATCTAATGCATAGCATGATCCCTCCACCTCTTCTGCCATTTCTATCTTTCCCATATAGATTGCACCTCTCTACACAATGACATTCCAGTTATGAGACACATCCCACTAGGCTGTAGCAGTGTCCTCTAGATCATAATCTCCATCATTTAGCAACACTTCTCACTTTTCTTTCTATCTTCTCATGTGCCTTGCATTTAAGTGCAAACCCTTCAGTCCGCTTCTTATTCTTTACCTTTGGTTGCAGAAAAACTTCATCCCCTGCCTTACCTGTATGTTGAAGTACATGCGGCATTAGCTGAGTTAAGACAACACTCCCTTTGTTCCCTCTTCCCAACCTAGTTTAAAGTCTGTTGAATCAATTAGCCCTTACACTTTCGAACACAGGAGTTTGGTAACACTTCTGTTCTAATAGAAACTGTATTTGGGGTCTGGAAGGAATTTTCCACCATGTCAGACTGGCAGAGATGCTGAGGGGAGGGGTTCACCTTCCTCTATAGCATGGGGGACTTGCAGGTTTCCAGTGTAAATGCTGGATTCTCTATAACCTGAAGTCTTTAAATCATGATTTGAGGACGTCAGTAACTCAGACAGGGCGTAGGGGTCTATTACAGGAGTGGATGGGTGAGGTTCTGTGTCTTGCTATGTGCAGAAGGTCAGACTAGATTTTCTTGATGGTCCCGTCTGGCCTTAAAGTCTATGATCACAGGCTCTCTTTGGAAGCTGCCTCAAATGAACTCTTCTGATACCTTTGCAGACCGTCTTCTGTTGCTAAATGGTTTTGATTTAGTGTTCAGCCACTAAACCATTAACGGAGATGTTAAAAAGGGCCTTGCCTATTTCTGATCGCTGAGCAGAGTGAGGATCAGGAGTTCTATTCCCGACTCTGCTACTGACTGACTGTATGACATTGGCCAACATACATAAGCCAACAATGCATGCTTAAAGAAAGGAATCTAAAAGTGGCTTCATTTCCTAGGATTTCCTTCATTTCCACTGCTCCCATTCTCGTCAAAAATTGGAGTAACTCCACGAGAGTGTTCTGACAGTCATTTAATAGAAAGGGCTGCTATAATCGTCCAATATGACCACCCGCATAGCATGGGCCAGAGAACCTCACCCAGTGATTCCTGCCCATCTGTTTTTGAAAGACGTCCAATCTTGATTTAATGATTTGGAATGAGGGAGGACTTACTGCATTCCAAATAGTCATCCAAAGCTCAAATTGAAATCTGTCTATTCCCCAGTCCAGGCTTTGAAAACCAATGGAGAACTGTTATCCCCTGTTATTTTTCATTGTCGTATGTCACTGAATTCTTGGTGCTGGACAAAGGGCCTAAAGGAAAGATTGTTGCCATTTTGTTTGTTACCCCAAAGGAAGCTGGAAGCACCAGAAAGCTTGTTCTCATAAGATTTCTGTCTTAGGTAATCACATCCAAGAGATTCAAGTTGTTTCAGTAAAGCACGGGAACATAGGAGAACTTACCCAAGCTGAACTTTAAGAACATAAGAATGGGTATACAGAGTCAGACCTCAGTGTCTCTGGATTAAGTTTAGAAGCCTGAGAAACAAGGGTGATGTCGTGGTGGGAGTCTGCTATAGACCACTGGACCAGGGGGATGAAGTGGACGAGGCTTTCTTCCGGCAACTCACGGAAGTTACTAGATCGCAGGCCCTGGTTCTCATGGGGGACTTCAATCACCCTGATATCTGCTGGGAGAGCAATACAGTGGTGCACAGACAATCCAAGAAGCTTTTGGAAAAGGTAGGGGACAATTTCCTGGTGCAAGTGCTGGAGGAACCAACTAGGGGCAGAGCTCTTCTTGACCTGCTGCTCACAAACCGTGAAGAATTAGTAGGGGAAGTTAAAGTGGATGGGAACCTGGGAGGCAGTGACATGAGATGGTCGAGTTCAGGATCCTGACACAGGGAAGAAAGGAGAGCAGCAGAATACGGACCCTAGACTTCAGAAAAGCAGACTTTGACTCCCTCAGGGAACTGATGGGCAGGATCCCCTGGGAGAGTAACATGAGGGAGAAAGGAGTCCAGGAGAGCTGGCTGTATTTTAAAGAATCTTTATTGAGGTTACAGGGACAAACCATCCCGATGTGTAGAAAGAATAGTAAATATGGCAGGCGACCAGCTTGGCTTAACAGTGAAACCCTTGCTGATCTTGAACACAAAAAAGAGGCTTACAAGAAGTGGAAGATTGGACAAATGACCAGGGAAGAGTATAAAAATATTGCTCGGGCATGCAGGAGTGAAATCAGGAAGGCCAAATCACACCTGGAGTGGCAGCTAGCAAGAGATGTTAAGAGTAACAAGAAGGGTTCCTTCAGGTATGTTAGCAACAAGAAGAAAGTCAAGGAAAGTGTGGGCCCCTTACTGAATGATGGAGGCAACCTAGTGACAGAGGATGTGGAAAAAGCTAATGTACTCAATGCTTTTTTTGCCTCTGTCTTCACGAACAAGGTCCACTCCCAGACTACTGCACTTGGCAGCACAGCATGGGGAGGAGGTGACCAGCCCTCTGTGGAGAAAGAAGTGGTTCGGGACTATTTAGAAAAGCTGGACGTGCTCAAGTCCATGGGGCTGGATGCGCTGCATCCGAGAGTGCTAAAGGAGTTGGCGGATGTGATTGCAGAGCCATTGGCCATTGTCTTTGAAAACTCATGGTGATCCGGGGAAGTCCCGGACAACAGGAAAAAGGCTAATGTAGTGCCCATCTTTAAAAAAGGGAAGAAGGAGGATCCTGGGAAATACAGGCCAGTCAGCCTCACCTCAGTCCCTGGAAAAATCATGGAGCAGGTCCTCAAGGAATCAATTCTGAAGCACTTAGAGGAGAGGAAAGTGATCAGGAACCGTCAGCATGGATTCACCAAGGGCAAGTCATGCCTGACTAATCTAATTGCCTTCTATGACGAGGTAACTGGCTCTGTGGATGAGGGGAAAGCGGTGGACGTGTTGTTCCTTGACTTTAGCAAAGCTTTTGACACGGTCTCCCACAGTATTCTTGCCAGCAAGTTAAAGAAGTATGGGCTGGATGAATGGACTATAAGGTGGATAGAAAGTTGGCTAGATTGTCAGGCTCAACAGGTAGTGATCAATGGCTCCATGTCTAGTTGGCAGCCGGTATCAAGTGGAGTGCCCCAAGGGTTGGTCCTGGGCCGGTTTTGTTCAATATCTTCATAAATGATCTGGAGGATGCTGTGGATTGCACCCTCAGTAAGTTTGCAGATGACACTAAACTGGGAGGAGAGGTAGATACGCTGGAGGGTAGGGATAGGATACAGAGGGACCTAGACAAATTAGAGGATTGGGCCAAAAGAAATCTGATGAGGTTCAACAAGGACAAGTGCAGAGTCCTGCACTTAGGACGGAAGAACCCCATGCACCACTACAGACTAGGGACCGAATGGCTAGGCAGCAGTTCTGCGGAAAAGGACCTAGGGGTGACAGTGGACGAGAAGCTGGATATGAGTCAGCAGTGTGCCCTTGTTGCCAAGAAGGCCAATGGCATTTTGGGATGTATACGTAGGGGCATTGCCAGCAGATCGAGGGAAGTGATCGTTCCCCTCTATTCGACATTGGTGATGCCTCATCTGGAGTACTGTGTCCAGTTTTGGGCCCCACACTACAAGAAGGATGTGGAAAAATTGGAAAACGTCCAGCGGAGGGCAACAAAAATGATTAGGGGACTGGAACACATGACTTATGAGGAGAGGCTGAGGGAACTGGGGATGTTTAGTCTGCGGAAGAGAAGAATGAGGGGAGATTTGATAAATGCTTTCAACTACCTGAAAGGGGGTTCCAAAGAGGATGGATCTAGACTGTTCTCAGTGGTAGCTGATGACAGAACGAGGAGTAATGGTCTCAAGTTGCAGTGGGGGAGGTTTAGGTTGGATATTAGGAAAAACTTTTTCACTAGGAGGGTGGTGAAGCACTGGAATGGGTTACCTAGGGAGGTGGTGGAATCTCCTTCCTTAGATATTTTTAAGGTCAGGCTTGACAAAGCCCTGGCTGAGATGATTTAGTTGGGGATTGGTACTGCTTTGAGCAGGGGATTGGACTAGATGACCTCCTGAGGTCCCTTCCAACCCTGATATTCTATGATTCTATGATTCTATGATTCAGACAAATGATCCAGCTAGCCCAGTATATTGTCTCTGAGAGTGGCCAGTGCCAAATGCTTCAGAGGGAATTAACAGAAAAGGGCAATTTATCGACTGACCCATCCACTCTTGTCCAGTCCCAGTTTCTGGCAGTCAAAGTTTAAGGGACACCAGAGCATGGGGTTGCTTCCCTGACCATCTTGCCTAATAGCACTGATTGACCTATCTTCCATGAACTTATCTACTTCTTTTTTGAATCCAGTTATAGTTTTGGTCTTCACAACATCCCCTGGCAATGAGTTCCACAGGTTGGCTGTGCACTGTGTGAAAAAGTACTTCCTTATATTTATTTTAAACCTGCTGCCTATTAATGTCACTGGTGACCCCTGGTTTGTGTTATGGGATGGGGTAAATAACACTTATTCACTTTCTTCACACCATTTGTGATTTTATAAACCTCTATCATACCCACCTTTAGTCATTCCTTTTCTAAACTAAACAGTCCCAGTCTTTTTAGTCTCTCCTCATAGGGAAGCTCTTCCATATCCCTAATAATTTTTGTTGCCCTTTTCTGTACTTTTGTGAGATGGGGTGACCAGAACTGCATGCAGTATTCAAGGTGAGGGTGTACCATGACTTTATATTGTGGCATTATGATATTTTCTGTCACACCATCTACCCCTTTCCTAATGGTTCCTAACATTGTTACTTTTTTTTGACTGCTGCTGCATATTGAGTGGATGTTTTCAGAGAACTATCCACGATGGCTCCAAGATCTCTATCTTGAGTGGTAACGGCTAATTTAGACACTATCATGTTGTGTGTATAGTTGGGATTATGTTTTCCAATGTGCATTACTTTGTGTTTATCAACATTGAATTTTATCTGCCATTTTGTTGCCCAATCACCCACTTTTGTGACTCTTTGCTGTCAACTTTGGACTTAACTGTCTTGAGTAATTTTATATCATTTGCAAACTTTGCCACCTCACGGTTTACTGTCATTTCCTGAGCATTTATGAATATATCGAACAGCACTAGTCCCAGTACAGATCCTTGGAGGCCCTGCTATTTACCTCTCTCCATTGTGAAAAGTGACCATTTATTCTTACCCTTTGTTTCCTATCTTACTGATCTGTGCCAGGACTTTCCCTCTTATCCCATTACTGCTTAGTTTGCTTCAGAGCCTTTGGTGAGGGACCTTGTCAAAGGATTCCTGAAAGTCCGATTACACTATATCAACTGGATCACCCTTGTCCACATGTTTGTTGACACCCTCAAAGAATTCTAATGGATTGATATGTCTTGATTTCTCTGTACAAAAGCCATGCTGACTCTTCCCCAGCATATGTGTCTGGTAATTCTGTTCTTTACTATAGTTTCCAATTTGCCTGGTAATGAAGTTAGGCTTACTGGCCTGTAATCACCAGGATCGCTTCTGGAAGCTTTGTTAAAAATCAGCATTATATTAGTGATTATCCAGTCATCTGGAACAGAGCCTGATATAAACAATAGGTTACATTTCATATTTTATATTTTAATTCCTTCCAAAATTTTGGGTGAATGCCATCTAGTCCTGCTGACATTTTATAGTTTAATTTATCAATTTGTTCCAAAACCCCGCTAATGACACCTCAATCTGGGAGAATTTCTCATCTTTGTCATCTAAAAAGAATGGCTCTGGTGTGGAAATCTCTCTCATAACCTTTCCAGTGGAGACTAATGCAAAATTCATTTAGCTTCTGTGCAATGGCCTTGTCTGCCTTGAGTGCTCCTTTAGCACTTTGACCATCCAGTGGCCCCTCTGCTTGTTTGGCAGGTTTCCTGCTTCTGATGTACTCACAAAAAAATTAGTGTTAGTTTTTGTGTTGTTTGCCAGTTTCTCTTCAAATTCTTTTTTGGCTTTTAAAAGGATTGAAAATTCACCCATCTGCCATTTCAGCTAATTCAAATGTTACCCAAGTTATTCCTTCCTCTGAGCTTCACGGTGTGAACTGTCTTTTCCACTTGTCTTCTGTTGAGGGAAGTGACTTTCATTAGCGTGTGTGTTTCCAGTGCTCAGCCCATTGTCCGCATTTAATTATAGTCTCAGTAGCAGGAAGCCAGGCTGTATTTCTGTGTGAGGTGAATTTAACCCAGAGAAGCTAGACCTGCTCCAGAATTAATGGGGGCTTGAAGGTACTGGACAAGAATACATTATTACAATGGTGCCTTCAGGTCCTGACCAAGATCAGGGACCCACTGGGCATAGCCATTTCATGGGGGATTGAGGAACAGAAGTATGAAGTGACTTGCTCAGTGTCACAAGAGAAATCAGTGACAAACAGGAATTGAACAAACAGCTCCCAAATTCTTGTCACCTAACCACCGCACCCTAACCACAAGACCATCCTCCTTCTCGTTAAGAAGTTGTTAAGCACATTAATAAGTTATTAACCCCCTTGCAGCTTGCAGTTTACTTGCAGGTTAATTTGGGATAATAGGGCTTTTTGTCCTTCCGATACACTTCTCCTGACATTAACAGATTCCCATAGAACTAGTTCATTTATTACCATTTCAAGCTCGCTGGAAGAGATAAATAGGACATTAAACATGTTCAGTGGTTTAAATTGGCAAAATCCCATCTGTTCCAATCCTTCCCCTAGAAATGCAGGAGTCTACAATCCATCAGCTCCATGGCTCGGGGCCAGGAAGCAGCGCTGCTGACGCCGTCCTTTTCTAGTGCCACCCTTGTGCAGAATACAAAGTTGGACACTGTGGGTGATGTGTATTTTACCCAGAGATGGAAAAGTCGTGGGGTATTTTTCAGTCTCTCATCTATATTTTCTGTTTGCAGCAGTGGTGTTGCTGGGTTCTTCCCAGGATCTGAGCGAGACAAGGGGGGGTGGGTGAGGTAATATCTTTTATGGGACACATGTCTGTCGGTGAAAGAGATTAACTTTTGAGCTCCACAGAGCTCTTCCTCAAATCTGTGATGTTCTGGGGATCACCCTGACCAGTAAGGGGTCTCTCACCACCTGCCTTTATGACTTGGAGGGCCTTAATGCTGAGCTACTATGGCTCAGAGCCGGGACACCAGTAGCCAGCCCACAAGCATAAAGGTTTCACCCCGGCTTCCACCAGACTAGTTACTCTTACTGCTCCCAGCAGGGGGCAGTAGCCCTTCTGGTCCACAGTCTCTGGAAACCTGTCTGCCCTGAGGTCTTAACGACCAGACACTCGGACTTTTCCCCTGGGTTCATCACCCCCAGTTATCAGTTCACTCCACAGAGTTTGCACAGCAGAGACCTGCTTAGGATAAATATAAACAAAAAGTTTCTTTAATAGAAAAATCACAGGCTCAAGGATGAAACAGCCAGGGAAGCCAACACACACTGGTGACACAGAAAATAAACAAAGGCACAACTGCAGGCTTTACACATCTATGTTAGATAAATCCCCCTTTCTAACAGAAGTTACCTATTGCTAAGGCTGCAAGTTTGTCACGGAGGTCACGACCTCCATGACATCTGCTGCAGCCACCACCCTTCCCCCAGCAGTAGAAGGAGTTTGGGAGTGCGTGGGGGGGCTCAGGGCTGTGGGTTCTTGGCCAATGGGAGCTGCGCAGCTGGCGCTTGGGGCGGCGGCAGTGCGCAGAGCTTCCTGGCCGCGCCGCCGCCTAGGAGTTGAAGGAGGGGGATGTTGCCACTTCTGGGGAAGCACAGAGCCAGGTTGGGACCCTGCCAGCCATGCCAACCCCTCACCCCCAGCACCAGCAGGGATCCCAGGCCACGCACCACCGCCCACCACCCCCTCCCCAGCACCTGCAGGTATCCCACCCCCCAGCACCCTCGGCACCCCGTTGGGACACCCTCCCTGAGCACCAGCGGCATCCCCAGGCTTCCCCCCTCCCCAAGATTTAGTCAGGAGTATATAGTAGACGTCATGGACAGGTCACAGACCGTGAATTTTTGTTTACTGCCAGTGACCTGTCCACGACTTTTACTAAAAATACTTGTGACTAAAATGTTGCCTTGCCTATTGTCTCTGACCAGTTTCCCAGCATGCCCCCTGACATAGAGGTGATCCAGCGTTTCATGTGCAGCCCGCCTCGATGCTCGCCCTCAGTTTCAAACCTCCTCTTTGAGGGTTATTTTGTTTTCTTTTCTCCTGGCATGGTGACTCACAGCTATTTAGGGAAGGGAGATTCTAGTCAGATGTCTTAATGTTTTCCCATTAAACCTAACGGCCCATCCTTTGTCTTTTCCTGGGTTGTACAGTGGCAGGTGCTTGACGCTAATCTTGTCTGGCTGCGGAGGCAACCCTCCCTGCCTGGCTGACCACCTCCCTGTTATGAGATGGAGCTGAATCTTGCAGCCCAAATTAGGAGCATATTTTATTTTTAAGCTCGCTGTGGTTCTGAAATTGCAAGACTATTACATATAAAACATTCTATTCCTAAAGGAGTGGCTAGATGTGATGTTGCAAGGTTTTTTCTCCTTAGTTCTGCCGACCAGGTCCCCTTTGGCCTTGTGGCTGTCTGCCCTCCGGCTTGATCTCGCCCTTTTTTAGGTTAACCACAGTTTTCATCAATATTTCCAGGATCTCACACCAGGTCCAGACCCAATAGTGCTTCTAGCCCCTTGTGTCTGGGGACTTCCCAGTGAAACTGTAGGGGACTCCAGTCCCTCTCTCTACCCTGGGTTCCAGCCCAGGGATCCTTGTAGCAAGTGATTAGGGTCTGTCTGGTCAGACCTTTGGCTTCTTCCTTGGACTACTTCCTGTGTTGGCCAACCTTCTCCTCAAGGGGCTTGTATTCTCAGCAGAGAGAGGGGCTATCGCAGGGTCAAGCCCCAAGTTCCAGTCCTCAAGGCAACAAAGTCAAAAAAACATTAACAGAAATAAAGAGCAGCATCCAGCTTCTCTATCCTAGCAGGATTCTCCAGCCATCTGTGCTACTGCTTTGTGTTCAGAGGCAGCATAGATCTCTGCTGTGCTCCTCCCTGGGAGAGGGTGAGGAAAAGCATGACCACTTCCCCCAAGTTGGGGACTTCTGAACTGAGCTTCTCCCTTTTTATGGCTCCTCCTCCAAAACTGGGCTGCCTGAACCCAAAGCTGCTTTTTAGTCCCCAAGGAGGTGATGTTATAAGTGGGGCAAGCAGAAACCCCTCTGGTTAAGGTGGTCCAACACTTTCCATTATAAGACCCTGTGTTGGGTTGCTTATGACATTGCCAGACTGTAACCAGGTAGGCTGAAATTGACCATGCTGGTTGTCTGCCTCAGGCTAAATGTTTGTGGAAAGTGTAAACAAAAAATAGCTCAACCATTTCCAGGAACCAACTTAGGGGGGGAAATCATTGTTTTGCCCTTGATAACAAAGAGCTTGTATGGTTGGTTGGTTGATTTTTGAAAAGATCTAGCTCCTCCATGCTTTGAAAGAGGGTCTTGGAATTTGGAAGTGGGACCACTCTTGTGAAAGGGAGGTGCCTATTGCTGTTCCCAAGAAAAAAGGCCCAAATTTGGCCCAATTATGAGACTTGGGGAAAAAATCTCAGTTTGCCCATGCTCAGGAGAGACTTGTTAGAGTTTGGCAGCCTCATTTCCTGAAGATTATGTCTGTACTGAGCATGCTCCAGCTCTCACACCTCCTACCTGCCAGCTAGACTGTGCATGCACCAGCCTTTTGCATCATCCCAGATCTGCAGGGGCTGAGGAGGACTTTCTCTGCAAGTACTTGTTAGGATATAGATATTCAGGCCTGTCTGTAAAGGCCTATACTCTAAGAATTTTGGTGTATTCTTATCACTTGGCTAGTTATAGAGGTACAAAAGAGAATCAAAATCACTGTCTGCTGGTGTAAGGGCCTTCTCTTACTGTGACAGTCTGAGGCCCTGTGCTTAGGCTAAGGCCTTTGGCTAAGCAGCAGAGGCAGCCATAAGCTGGGAAGCGACCGGTCACATCCTCACATTCCAAACTAGTCACATTGAAAGAAGGTGCTATTGGGCTGTTAGGAATACAATCCTGTCCTGATAATGCCTATCACCTCCAGAGATAGGGAAGTGCCTAGAAAATGTAAAAGGAAACAGCATCCTGTCTGGCAAGAACTCACTTATCAATACTGGGATGTGAAATCCTCACTTCTGTATTGTTTTGTCATTATAGTTCCCACTTTGCTATTGTTTGTCTGTATAATCTCTGTCTGGTTCTGTGATTGTTCCTGTCTGCTGTATAATTAATTTTGCTGGGTGTAAACTAATTAAGGTGGTGGGATATAATTGGTTACATAATCATGTTACAATATGTTAGGATTGGTTAGTTAAATTTCAGGAAAATGATTGGTTAAGGTATAGCTAAGCAAAACTCAAGTTTTACTATATAATCTGTAGTCAATGAGGAAGTGAGTGGGCCTTGGTGGGAGGGGGTGGGCGTGGGAGAGATGGGAACAGGGAATGGGGGTGGAGAAATTGGAATCATGTTTTGCTAAAGGGGGAAATGGGAACAGGGAATGGGAGTAAGGAAATTGGAATCATGTTTGGCTACGGGCAGGAATGGGAACAGGGACACAGGTGTAAGGCTCTGTGGTGTCAGAGCTGGGAAGGAGGATACTAAGGAAGGAAACTGGAATCATGCTTGCTGGAAGTTCACCCCAATAAACATCGAATTGTTTGCACCTTTGGACTTCGGGTATTGTTGCTCTCTGTTCATGCGAGAAGGACCAGGGAAGTGAGTGGGTGAAGGAATAAGCCCCCTAACAGTACTCCCCACAGCTGTCAGGGGCTGCGTTGGCATAGAGAACTGGAGCTGACCGCAGTGGGTCTGTCTCTCCTGTGCAACTTAAGGTTCTTGCTGCTGGTGACCAGGCACCATGAGAAGGAGGAGGAAGGAGCCTGACTCAAATTCGGAGAGGGTGAGTGGAAGTGATGTAGAGCACAGGGACAGGGCAGGAGCCTCGAGAGTTGAAGTAGGAGCGGGAAAGCAGAAGATGGTGGAGGCAGGGGCAAGCGAGGGGACATGGGCAGGAACAGGGCCAGGAACAAATGCCATAGGGCAAGAGAATGGCCAGGAAAGTCTATACCAAGTAGGGAATACTCTGTCCTCTCCGGAATTTGGAGTCAAATCTATTACTCCGGAGTCTTTACATTCCTTGGCTGTCATCAAACAGCTGTGAAACCCAATGGCAAAGTAGGTCTCAGTCCACATAGAAGATAACAGCCTTCTACTGTCATCAGCTTCTCTTTTCATTCAAGTAGTAGCAGACTGTATTAGGGATATAAAGATCCCAGCCCTGCTGGTGACCCATGTGGGGGAATCAATATGGTGCCTCAGGATGGAATTTTTGTTTTATCAATTTTTTAGTTGTTAAGAAACCAGAGGTCGCTTGGATGTAATTTCCTACGTGTAAAAAATGCCAGGTTTGCAAAGTAAGCACTCAAAAGGTGGGAAATCCCTGAATTAAGGCTGGCTGTACAACCTTAATTTATCCTCTTTGTGTGCATGCATTATGGTATTGCCTTTAATTACATGATCCCATATTATTGATTCCATGAGACCCCTGCCTCATTCATGCCCATATCGGCAGCAAGCCCTTCCCCTTCTGTTCTGACTCAGCTGGGCTTGCTGTCCATTCCCTGCCCAGGTACACGGGGAGTGGGAAGGGAGTAATGGCCTTAGAGGGTCTGCTCTCCCTCCTGCCCCAGCTGCATACAGACCTCGCCATGGCTGTGTGGGCAAGTCACAAGCTTAACCTTAACCTGCAAGCTCCTCAGGTAGGGGACTCTGTCTTTATCTCTGTTATGAAGCACAATCCTATTATCCCCCTCTCCGGTATTCGGGCACCCCTGCTTCCTAGGTACTTTGTTAGTGATCAGCTCCATTACTTGAAACCAGTGGTTCTCAATCTATTTACCATTGTGGGCCACATCCACACATATCTCTACCAGCTGTATGGGCCTGAGGATGTCCCATGGGTCGCGGCTGTGTGCTGATTGTGGCACAAGGGGCTTATGGGCCATGGGTTGAGATCCACTGCTGTAAAGTGTCATCCCATACTGTGCTCCTTAATGAAAGTCCAGTGCTGCTCCTATCTAGGCAGTGTGCACACTAGTACATCATATTTCACCAGGGGGGCGGTGAAGCACTGGAATGGGTTACGTAGGCAGGTGGTGGAATCTCCATCCTTGGAGGTTTTTAAGGCCCGGCCTGACAAAGCCCTGGCTGGGATGATTTAGCTGGGGTTGCTCCTGCTTTGAGCAGGGGGTTGGACTAGATGACCTTCTGAGGTCCCTTCCAACCCTGATCGTCTATGATTCTAAGGGCCACGACAGGTTAACCTGTACAATCCCAGCCAGTGCGGTTCCAGCCAGAGTCGGTTCCATGTTGTTGATTTGCTCTGCTGTTGCTGGTGCACCCCATCCCACAGAAAATGAAAAGCTGTAAAGCAAGGGCTGGGAATGATGCCATCTCCCATAAAACAGAGACCCGCTACTTCATCCAGAGTGCATCTGAAATGAAAATATTGGCCTTCCTGGATAGACAGTATATTTTCTTTCCCCCCAATTGCCACAAGCAGACTCACTGAGATAATGACCCCGGCCTTGGATAGCCACATTATTCACTCTGAACAGTAGCAAGCGATGCCATTTCAGGGTGCTATCTGCACTGCTCCAGTGCCCTAAATTACCTAGCAAACATAGATGGATGTCCGAAGATTCTTCAGTGTAAATTGATTCTCGGAGGTTTTAGTGCGTGTCTGTGTTTATTTTCCCTCCCTAGTGATCATTGAAGAACACTTTTCCATAATAGCACAATTCACTAGCTGCCCGATAGGAAGCAAAGATGTATATCTGATAAGAGATGAATGCGGTGCAAAGTGAAAAGCTTTTTTCTAATTTATGCCATCCAGGCTGGCAAAAGCATTTGGGGATATAACACAGAGTCACTCCTTCGTTCCCTGCATGCCATGTGATGGGAGGGTGCCTCACCCATACTGACTCCCAACATGTAATGGTGATATCTCGTGCTTTATCTAGTGAACACACAGCGAGAGCTCCGTTGTGGCTTTGCGCTGCCCCAGGACCAGACCTGGAAGTACATGGTGATTCACAGTGGAGTCTTGCTCCCGGGCAGAAGTAACCCTTGACAGCTCTGTACCTGATGCAGATCAATTCCCCTGGCACACAGGGTCAGTTGTGTCGCCCTGCGTGCCCACCTGTATGGGGTGCGGGGATAGCTGTACCGTGCAGGACTCACAAATGAGCTGGTCGGTAGCACTTAACTCTTCACTAACTGACTGTAGAAAATCAGGTGCTCTGAAGTCCTAACTCACAGTTCGCTTGATCCTACAGGAGCAGGGGTGGGATGTTGAACATACACGTTCAGCATTAAAACTCAGGAACAGATTACGGGAACTTGAGCCTGCATTAATGAACCCTGCTGAGTAGCCACTGAGTATCCCTGCCTCAAAGTGAAGTGTCATGGAGAGTATGGCCTCTTCAGGCAGGCCTCCAGTCCCATATTACCCTGGCCTGAATAGCACTTGTAGTCTGAAAGGACACGTAGGAACTGTACGTTACCAGAAGGCATGCTGGGAAAGAGGACAGACAATATAAACCACTGTACCCAAGAGGAGAACGGTGGCAGTGGTCATATTCCCGTCATAGCAGGTAAGAGGCCCACTAGAAAGAGTGAGTTCTGAGGGATAAACATGTAAATGATATCCCTGATGGCAGGATCAGGGCCACACCTGGGGCTATGTCACATCAGACACACCCGTTCCCCACTCTTGCCCTATCCCTTTTCTACCTTGTGTGCTTGGGAGTAAGACTGTGGGCAAGGAGGAGGGGGCCTAAGATGTGGAGGATTATGCCTACTCAGAGCCCATGAGTAGCCTCCACTCATGTTTGTGCTGGGACACAAGACGCTCTTGCCATTCGCAGCTCTCGCGAGAGGGATTTGCAGGATCTCTCTGTTGGTTTATCCCTTGATCACGTGTCTAAGACCACTGCGTCCAAGAATCGCCAGAGAACCTACCTCACGGAGGTACCCCAACGCTGTGACTCTGAAGTGCTGCCGATGATTTAACAAGGGGTTCCCACCCTAACATCCCCCCACCCTTCATCCTGTGATATAACCCACATTGCAGAGTGATGCTGAGGCTTCCAGAGGGGAGAGGGATAGCTGGAAATCGATCCATTCATTTTCCCTTTTAAAAAAGGCAACAAAACTTAGCAAACGTTGACATGTGGGACACCTGGCCTAAAGGGGTGTCAGGAATTCAGCCCCTTGTATGCTCCTCCCCAACCCTATAGCATCTACACCTTAAAAAAAATAAATAGATGTCTCCTCACAACCTTGAGAAGTATCATTATTTGACGTCCACCTTACAGCTGGGGAACGGAGGCACAGACAGATTGTGACCTGCTCGGGCTCACTCAAGAAATCCGTCACAAAACCAGGAACTAGACTCAGATCCTTCATCCCTTAACTACAACCGCGCCGTTCCTCATGGCAGTGAGGGACTTCATCAGACCAACCTTTCCTACCAGTCGGTGACAGATTTGAACACAGATCTCCAGTACGCACGCTGCGCTGGCAGTTTGCCAGTAAACCAAAGATCTATGAATATAAATCTGCCCAGTTTAAAAAAAAAAAAACAGCAACCTGTATGCAAAAAATGACACCATTTCCTGGTACAGCACTTGTAATTTCCAGCCGCTCGGCCAGACTTCTCACTCTGCTGACTCACAGCAATTATCTCCTGCAGGAACTGTGAACTGCCCAGGCTGTTGGGGATTTAGTTTTACTTTTCTATCTCAGTGGACTCTTCACCCCATTTATTGGGTTTGTCTCCTTTTGATCCGTTCTAATAATAATGAGGATGGGAATGAAAACACTGTGGATCCTTTTGTTATCAGAATCCCCTCTTATCTGAGTGTGCCACGGTCAGTGATGTGGCTGTGCATCCTGACAGGCTTTGGAACAGCCCCGTGCATTTATCCATAACCCTGGGCATCCAGCTAAATCCCCTGGCTCCTGTTCGAGTCAGATAAACAGCCTCGGCCTGTATTCATTTATTTTAAAGACAAGGCTTGTTGTTTGAGTGCACCAGCAGAGAAAGCTTCTAGTTCAGCTTTGTTCTTCTCACCCTGCAATTAGAGGAAGAGGGCAGCCATGCGGCAGGTTTTAAGACATCGCTGGCTGCATTTTGGTGGTATTTTTGGATATAGATAGCAGGGGCCGAAAGAAAGGGGGGAGAGGGAGAATGAGCAATGCTATCGTTTTAAAAGGATCTAAATGTATTGCAAAGATCAGTGAAGCATGTGTGTGTACCACTGCTCTCTAGTGGATGAAATCAGAACCGCTTCATTAGCCTGCCACTGCTAATGGCTGTTCTCTTCTCTCCGAGACCCGGCTCAGTTGTCAGGGGTTGTGAGCCAAAGTCCATTAAAATTAGTGGAAAGATTCCCGTTGACTTCAGTGGACTTTGCATCAGGCCCTTGGACTAAAATCAAGGTTCTTAGCCTACCTGATACCAGCCTAATGGCAGCCATGAAATCATAGGTGGCCAGAGATTTGTTGCTGCTACTTAATAACACTAGCAATAATAATAGCTTGTCCCTATCTAGCCCATAGAGCTGCTCAGAAAACAGAATTTCCATTCCACAAGAAATGCCAACTTTTCAAAATGTGTTTGCATTCAGAATTCAGAATAAAAAGGTAAAACGTCCTATGGAATGAACATTTCTTAAAAATGCATTTGGAGTTATTAAATCATGTTGTTTTCACCATGTCAGAACATACTGCAATATTACATAACATACGAAATATCACATGTCAATATTATCTAATAAAATGAATATTTAAAGGAGTATAAAAGCCAAAAGAGTTTAATCAAAATGATAATGGCAGAACTAAATGTGTTCACTTGATTGAAATGGAATTTTCCAACACTATCGTAACAAAAAGAGAAATTTGAAATGGTTCATTTTGACTTCTTCCCATGAAAACTGAAATATCAACACATTCCTACAAACTGTGTAGATTCTGATGAAACTGCACTTTCTAATGGGAAGCCGTTCAACAGAAAATGTTTCCAGCAGGTCTTCTAGTCGTTTTCGTCCAAGACTCTCTCACAGCACTGCCCCATGGGGGCTAATTAAAGTTGACCTCAGCTAAGACAGAGAGAAGTTAATAAGGACAACTAGCCCTTTGTCTATGCTGCCTGCCATTTGGCCTGAATAGCAGTGCACACTTCGGTGGAAGCTGCAGCTGTGAACTGAGAGGTTCCTAGTTCGCTTTAATGGAGTCCTGTTTGAAGAGAACAATGTGAACATGGACTAGGAACATTTTAGCTGGCATCCGCAGCATCCACACAAGGGAATCACAGTGCAGCACTTTGGTGCGCGCTATTCTTCACACTTCTGTAGTCCGAATTGTGGGGCCATGTACACGAGTCCTAACTTTGCCAAGCTGGATTCCCAGTTCTTCTTGTCCAGTCAGGCTGAGGCCAGCAGCAATTACTGTGTGTGGTCTACATTACAGAGTCAGCTCGATGTAAGCTGCCTTAATCCTCTAAGGGAGGGATAGCTCAGTGGTTTGAGCATTGGCCTGCTAAACCCAGAGTTGTGAGCTCAATCCTTGAGGGGGCCATTTAGGGATCTGGGGCAAAAATAAGGGATGGTACTTGGTCCTACAGGGGACTAGACTCAATGACCTTTCAAGGTCCCTTCTGTCTCTATGAGATAGGTATATCTCCATAGTATTACACTAAAATGTAGCTCCCACCGACAAAACACGCCCACTTCACAGACTTAATAATTCCACCTCCATGAGAGGCATAGCACTTAGGTCGATGTAGTTAGGTCAATGCAGTGTCAGTGTGAACACTTCATGGCTTACATCAACTGTTGCTGTCTTTCAGAAGCCATCGCACAATGCCCCCTGCTGACAGTTAAATCCGTGCAAGCTCTCTCAGTGTGGACACCAAGGAGCATTGTGTGGACATGCAAATGCGATGTAATTACTGCGGTGGCTGCATGTCAATGTAACTTACATGTACTTAATTTTGTAGTGTAGATTTGCCCTAAACCACCAACAGGTATTTTTATCTAATCTCTTCCCCACCCGTATTATTTCTTTGTATTATTGTAATGCCTAGGAGCCCCACTCGGGGACTAGGACTCCACTGTGTTAGGTGCTCTAAAAACACAGAACAAAAAGACAGTCCCTGTCCACAATGTAACCTGAATGAAAGCCTCCATCTTCTTGTCTGTTCTTAGCCTCAAGTACAAAGCGCCTTGTCTCCCTCCCTCACAGGGAGGGTGACTTATGCAGAATAGTACATAAGCTTACAGATAAAGGCCAAACGTAGCTATTTAGGAAGCAAGGGTACATTGAAGTCTATAGCAGGCACTCAGATAGCAGAGTGATGGATGCAAGAGAAGACCCTAGAGAGGGAGATGACAAGAACGTTCCAGCGCAAACGACTCTTCCTGGAGCAGATTTTTGCGTGTAATTTTCAATGGTATTTTCCCCAATTGTTTTGTTATTTTTGTAACGCAGCCCCTTCCAATGACACCAATGTAAGCTTTGTCATTGCTCTATCACAGTTCTGGGTCTGGCCTCGCTCGTGAGTAATTCTTGGGCCAAGGGAATCACAGCCTGTTTGCCTAACCCTCCGGCCTTGCAGACTTGCATGATCCTGAGCAGGGCTGGCATTCTTGGGGAAGTCCTTGTTTGAGCATAGAAAGAAAGAAACATTTAAACCACTGTGATTGCTCAGAATGGAGGCGTGTTTATGTATTGGGGACAAATTGTCTATCCCCCTGTCAATGCTGCCGTTGATTCACTCAAGCAGTAGAAGGGAAGCTTCCCTGGGAAGTTGGGGGCATGGCTGGAGTAAATTACACCTTGGCAAACACCAGCGGCCTAGGGTTTTTATGTGGCTTTTAGCAGCAGCCAGAAGTTAGAGTAGTCTGGAGACTGCTCTAATTTATTCTGGGTGCCAGACTGGCTCGTAGGATCAGGAATGTAACCTTTGACCTTCTCCTTGAATTCTGCATGTGTATATGAGACAAAATTAAAAGACTTAAACATGTAGCTTGGCTATAGGACATAAGAACTGCCTACAAGAATGTGAAGGGTGTAAACGTTAAGGATAGAGAGGAATTACTTAGGGTGCTGCAAGGGATTAGATACAAGAATAAGAGGTTGATATTGACAAAGAGAAAATTGAAACTATCAGGAAAAGAGTCCTGACAGTGAGATATATTAGAATGTAGAAACAATCTCCCAAGGGAGATGGTGGAAACCAGATTGCTAGGGACAATTTAAACTACATCAAACAATGCATTATAAAAGGTAACAAAAGGGAATTATCTTGCACTGGTGGGAATGTAAACTTGATGACTTACCAGATCTTTTTTCCCTTTCTAATTTCACTGAGAGTGGTGTGGAATAACAATACGGGGCTGACATATGTGTGGAAAAACCATGTTATTAAGGGCTATGTTTTCAAACATTGAATAGGCATCTGCACATGCAAAGAAATAACTTCATGTGCCAAATGAAAACCTGCAAGTTCATGGGCACTTGTGCACAAAGAGACCCATTTGCGTCTTACAGTTTCCCTTCTCTCATGTGCAAATGCATCAGCGCTAACTTGATTGTGAGTGAATGTGTAATGCTGACCCTCACTGGCAGGCGGGATCTAACCTGGGACCTCTGAAACTTAGTGTGCAAGCTTCTACTGCATGAGCTAAAAGACACATGGCCTCAGCAGACTCACTCATCTCTAAGGCCACGTCTACTCTACCCACCAGATCAGCGGGTAGTGATCGATCCCTGATCACTCTGCTATCAACTCTGGAACTCCACCAGGGTGAGAGGCAGAAGCGGAGACGACGGGGGAGCGGCGGCCGTCGATCCCGCGCCGCGAGGATGAGAAGTAAGTGATTCTAAGTCGATCTAAGATACGTCGACTTCAGCTATGCTATTCTCGTAGCTGAAGTTGCTTATCTTAGATCGATCCCACCCCCCATAGTGTAGACCAGGCCTAAGTGGTGTAGATGCCACCAGAGGAGGACAGAGCACCACACCCTGAAGGGATGGGTTACGCTAGTACATACAGTATTTTGCAGGCAACACATGGTCTGTAGTTGCAAGTGTAGACCTTGGAGTTAAGAACGAGTGGAATGAATTGAGCCAGTATGTCAACATTAGAAGTGGTTGGGAAATGTTTTCCATTGAAAAACGGATGATGTGTTTTTGGACAACAGAATCCCAAACATTTTTAAAAAAATGAGTGTGGTGCAACTGAAAACCAAAAAATGTCAGCTGGTTGGGCAAAAATGCCTGCTGCTACTGAAGAGATAAGGTGAGCGAGGTAATATCTTTTAGTGGACAACTTGTCTCTCTCCCAAATGGAAGTTGGTCCAATGAAAGATATTACCTCACCCCCCCCCCCGCCTCTAATACCCTGGCACTGATGTGGCTACAACACCCTGCTGTTGCTGACCATCTTCATCCAACCAACCAAATTATTCCAGTTTTTGTTTCCCCCAACCAAAAACTTTTCAATTTCAACAAAAAGCCTGAAAATATTCATCAAAAACTTCTTGCAAAAATTTCTATGTGGACAGAGTCATTTTATGCTGAGAAAACATTTGGAACTGAACAAGTTGACCAGCTCTAGGCAGCATATACTCTGAATTCTTTTGCCTTAAATGAATCTTTCTCTGAACTTAGATAATTTGGTAGGTGTTTGCATGTGATCCATCAATAGTTATTGATGAAATCTCATACAAGAAGACACAGAGATCAATTAAAAAGCACACCCCAGAGCAAAAGCAACTGAAATACATAACAGTGTGCTCCTTACTTCTACAGTAATGCTTAATGCTTTTATTTTGTATAGTCCAATAGTAATTGAAATCCTTGTCATCAGGCCTCTCTTGACCCTAGTGTGTTAAAGTGCAGTGGAGAAAAACAAACTTTTGTGATCATAATGGCAATTCAGAAATTATTTTTAAAGGAATAAAATGGTACATAAACAGCTCCTTATTTTCAACAATAAATGCAGGAAAAGATAGAAAATAAGACTCCCTGGTAATAGCTAGTTCTCTGGATGAGCTAATTGCTTTCTGTTGGCTCTCAGACAGTGCCTTCCAGCCTAAGCTGGGTGAATCTCTCATCACCACCTGGAATTTGCAATTACTGCAGCGTGTTCTGTAGCATTCCAGCCCCAGAACGTTATTACGAACCTTGAGAAGCAGTCTCAGCAGTGTGATTATCTTTGTGCTACATAGCCCTGGTCTACACCTGGAGTTGAGGTCGAATTTAGCAGCGTTATCTCGATTTAACCCTGCACCTGTCCACACGACGAAGCCCTTTTTTTTTTTACTTAAAGGGGTCTTAAAATCAATTTCCTTACTCCACCCCCGACAAAGGGATTAGCGCTGAAATCGGCCTTGCTGGGTCGAATTTGGGGTAGTGTGGATGCAATTTGACGGTATTGGCTTCCTATCCCAGAGTGCTCCGATTGTGACCGCTCTAAACAGCACGCTCAACTCAGATGCAGTGGCCAGGTAGACAGGAAAAGGCCCTCGAACTTTTGAATCTCATTTCCTGTTTGTCCAGCGTGGCAAGCTGCAGGTGAGTGCAGAGCCCATCAGCAGAAGTGACCATGATGGAGTCCCAGAATCGCAAAAGAGCTCCAGCATGGACCAAACGGGAGGTACAGGATCTGATCGCTGTATGGGGAGAGGAATCCGTGCTATCAGAACTACGTTCCACTTTTCGAAATGCCAAAACATTTGTCAAAATCTCCCAGGGCATGAAGGACAGAGGCCATAACAGGGACCCGAAGAAGTGCCACGTGAAACTTAAAGAGCTGAGCCAAGCCTACCAGAAAACCAGAGAGGCAAACCACCGCTCCGGGTCAGAGCCCAAAACATGCCACTTCTATGATGAGCTGCATGCCATTTTAGGGGGTTCAGCCACCACTACCCCAACCATGTTGTTTGACTCCTTCAGTGGAGTTGGAGGCAACATGGAAGCAGGTTTTGGGGACGAGGAAGATGATGATGATAAGGTTGTACATAGCTCACAGCAAGCAAGCAGAGAAACTGGTTTTCCCGACAGCCAGGAACTGTTTCTCACCCTGGACCTGGAGCCAGTAACGCCTGAACCCATCCAAGGCTGCCTCCTGGAACCACCAGGTGGAGAAGGGACCTCTGGTGAGTGTACCTTTTTAAATAGTATACATGGTTTAAAAGCAAGCATGTTTAATGATTAATTTGCCCTGGCATTCGCAGCCAGTACAACTACTGGAAAAGTCTGTTAACGTGTCTGGGGATGGAGCAGAAATCCTGCAGCGGCATCTCCATAATGCTCTCCTGGGTGTACTCCCAAAGCCTTTGCGAAGATTTCAGGGGAGGGCAGCCTTATTCCGTCCACCATGGTAGGGCACTTTACCACACCAGGCCAGGAGCACATAGTCGGGAATCATTGCAGAACAAAGCGTTGCAGCATATGCTTGCTGGCGTTCAAACAACATCTGTTCTTTATCTCTGTGTTCTCGTCAGAGAACAGATGAATGTGTGGAGGCAGACAATGTCAGAGTGCAGAAAAGCACAAAATGAACGCGAGGAGAGGTGGCGGGCTGAAGAGAGGAAGTGGCGGGCTGAAGAGTGTAAGTGGCGGGCTGAAGATGACAGGTGATGGCAGCGTGATGAGAGGAGGCAGGATTCAATGCTGAGGCAGCTGAAGCACAGACCACCGCTACAGCCTCTGTGTAACCAGCCGTCCTCTTCCCAAGTTCCATAGCCTCCTCACCCAGACGCCCAATAACGCAGTGGGGGGGCCTCCGGCCACCCGGCCACTCCACCCCAGAGGATTGTCCAAGCAACAGAAGGCTGGCATTCAATAAGTTTTAAAGTTTTAAACTTTTAAAGTGCTGTGTGGCCTTGTCCTTCCCTCCTCCACCACCCCTCCCTGGCTTTCTTGGCAGTTATCCCGCTATTTGTGTGATGAATTAATAAAGAATGCATGAATATGAAGCAACAATGACTTTATAGCCTCTGCAAGCGGTGATCAAAGGCGGGGAGGGGAGGGTGGTTAGCTTACAGGGAAGTAGAGTGAACCAAAGGGGATGGGGGGGGGTTCATCAATGAGACACAAACAGAACTTTCACACTGTAGCCTGGCCAGTCATGAAACTGGTTTTCAAAGCTTCTCTGATGCGCACCGCGTCCTCCTGTGCTCTTCTAACCGCCCTGGTGTCTGGCTGTGCGTAACCAGAGGCCAGGCAATTTGCCTCAACCTCCCATCCCACCAT
Organism: Chelonia mydas; assembly: GCF_015237465.2. Taxonomy (NCBI): domain Eukaryota; kingdom Metazoa; phylum Chordata; order Testudines; family Cheloniidae; genus Chelonia; species Chelonia mydas. The sequence continues at coordinate 8,284,944 of NC_057850.1, read as the reverse complement.
AAAGGTCTCCCCCTTACTCTCACAGATATTGTGGAGTGCACAGCAAGCAGTAATAACAATGGGAATATTGGTTTTGCTGAGGTCTAAGCGAGTCAGTAAACTGCGCCAGCGTGCTTTTAAATGTCCAAATGCACATTCTACCACCATTCTGCACTTGCTCAGCCTGTAGCTGAACAGCTCCTGACTACTGTCCAGGCTGCCTGTGTATGGCTTCATGAGCCATGGCATTAAGGGGCAGGCTGGGTCCCCAAAGATAACTATAGGCATTTCAACATCCCCAACAGTTATTTTCTGGTCTGGGAAGAAAGTCCCTTCCTGCAGCTTTTGAAACAGACCAGAGTTCCTGAAGACGCGAGAGTCATGTACCTTTCTCGGCCATCCCACGTTGATGTTGGTGAAACCTCCCTTGTGATCCACCAGTGCTTGCAGCACTATTGAAAAGTACCCCTTGCGGTTTATGTACTCGCCGGCTTGGTGCTCCAGTGCCAAGATAGGGATATGGGTTCCGTCTATGGCCCTACCACAGTTAGGGAATCCCATTGCAGCAAAGCCATCCACTATGACCTGCACATTTCCCAGGGTCACTACCTTTGATATCAGCAGATCTTTGATTGCGTTGGCTACTTGCATCACAGCAGCCCCCACAGTAGATTTGCCCTCTCCAAATTGATTCCTGACTGACCGGTAGCTGTCTGGCATTGCAAGCTTCCACAGGGCTATTGCCACTCGCTTCTCAACTGTGAGGGCTGCTCTCATCTTGGTATTCTGGCGCTTCAGGGCAGGGGAAAGCAAGTCACAAAGTTTCATGAAAGTGCCCTTATGCATGCAAAAGTTTCACCACCACTGGGAATTGTCCCAGACCTGCAACACTATATGGTCCCACCAGTCTGTGCTTGTTTCCCGGGCTGAGAATCGGCATTCCATGCCATGAACCTGCCCCATTAGCACCATGATGCCCACATTGCCAGGGCCCACGCTTTGAGAGAAGTCTGTGTCCATGTCCTCATCAGTCTCGTCACCGCGCTGACATTGCCTACTCCCCTGGTTTCGCTTTGCCAGGTTCTGGTGCTGCATATACTGCTGGATAATGTGTGTGGTGTTTAATGTGCTCCTAATTGCCAAAGTGATCTGAGCGGGCTCCATGCTTGCCGTGGTATGGCATCTGCAAGGAAAAAAGGCACGGAACGATTGTCTGCCATTGGTCTGATGGAGGGAAGGGCGACTGATGACATGGCTTACAGGGAATTAAAATCAGCAAAGGGGCTGGTCCGAAATGATTGTCTGCCGTTGCTTTCATGGAGGGAGGCAGGGAGGGAGGGCCTGATGACATGTACCCAGAACCACCCGCGACAATGTTTTTGCCCCATCAGGCATTGGGATCTCAACCCAGAATTCCAGTGGGAGGCGGAGACTGCAGGAACTGTAGGGATAGCAATGCTCCAGAAGTCCACACTAGCCTCGGTACTGTGGAAGCACTCCGCCGAGTTAATGCACTTAATTCACTTAGAGCATTTTGTCTGGGGATACACACAATCGACTATCTAAAAACGATTTCTAAAAAAACTACTTCTATACATACGACCTAATTTCATAATGTAGACATAAATTAGTGTGGGTATGTGCTTCCCTTTGGCTCCATGTGGAAGATGGATGTTCCAGACCATTTTCGGACTCAGCTTACTTGGACGACAAAACAGCTGGGCACCATAATGGTAGCCAAGTGTCCAAGTCAACTGCCAGATGCATTAGGGAAAGGATTGTAAAAGCTACAATGCATCCCAGGTTTAAGGGCACATGCCCGCCTACTTCCAGGGGAGTCTGGATTCCAATACAGCACTGTGTTATTTTCACTCCACCACTGTTTATGAGTTGTCTGTGCACTAGTTGCCTTCTCCAGAGGATAGCAGGAGACAACTCTTGTTCCAGTGGAGCAGTTTTTAGGGCAAAACTCTCATTTGAATCCTCTCCGGAATTTCCCAGGCTTCCCGTTTGGTACCAGTCTGGAGATAAATAGGTGAAGGCAAATTCAAGGCAAGTTTCCTTCTGCTAATTGCTCTTTGCAGAGGCCATTTATAGCTTGAAAGTAGGTTCTGTTTTATTAGCTTTATCTTCAATGCTTCTGAAAGTCTCTCCAGCCTGATGAGTGGTTTTTCAGAGATGCTTCAACTACTCTCATCTGAGAACTTAATCAGCCTGACGAGAAAAGAGCTGAGATATTTATTGTCAAGGCTGTGAAAAGGAACTGATTGCTGTGGGAGATTAATTTTTAAAAACACGGCAGCCCTCAGAAGTTATCCAAGTCGGTCTTCACACTCCAATGTGAATGCCAGTCACTTCCATACTTGGCAATGCTAGTGCCTAAGAGTTCAAATCTGGGGACAGGTCCCCACCCCACCTACCACGTGGTAGGCAGAGTACAAACAAATAACACAAGGACAGTCCCTGTCCCCTGGAACCGGCTTTCTAGAATTTGGACAATGTACCGACAAAATGTGCAGTGGGGGAAAGGGGACAGGGGACAAAATCAGAGTTAAGCTAGATGTGGTCACATAATATCATAGGTATGGTGGTCACTGTAATTATAAGCGGCTAACGGGCCTCATATAGTATCCAGAATGTCAGCTGTCTTGTTGTGCATGTTTTACATGTAGGATATACAAGTAATTCAGCAACAGAGCTGGGAGAAAGCCATTATAATTTTTTTTCTCTCAAATCGATTCTAAACGATAGCACCAGTTTGTTCTATGTGATTTCACAGCCCCAATTTCCTGCAAAAATATTTAGAAGGGGGGGAAAATGTCACACGCGGAGACACACCAACACCTGAAACACACGTCAGTATCTGAATCTAAGGCCCCAATCCTGCAAAGTCTTACGCAGTTAATCATATGAAGGATCAGGGCCTACGTGTGTAGGTCAAGGCTGCCAGCTAGCATTTAAGTTGAAACACATTTATACCAAACAGTGTGCCTAATATGCAGAGGTGTGTATACATAGCTGACATACAAAATGCACATATTTATACCATCTATTATATGGGGGGGCAGTGTGGACTAGTGGATAGAACACTGGCCAGGCACTGAGGAGACCTGGGTCCTATTTCCAGCACTTGCATTGACCTGCTGGGTGACCTTGGGCAAGTCACTGCCCCTCTGTGCCTCAGTTTCCCCCTCTGGAAAGCAGGGGAATGATACCAACCTCCTTCGTAAAGTGCTTTGAGATCTACTGATGAAAAGAAATTAGTATAACTCCCATGCTTTATACTGCAGCATTTGACTTTGTTTCTCCAGGGTTAGGAGAGAGACACAGTGAGGAGGAGACATAGATCTTAATTGGATACTCTGTATCGTTGCACATGACCAGAGAGCAGGGCTGGACAACTCAGACAGAAAGACCCCAAAACTCCTAGAACAGGGTGTGGTAGTTACCAGATGTCTCAGTAGCTGTCTGAGGCTGTATGGGAAGTTTTCCTTGCGAGCAATCCACCTGGTAGGTCACCCCCAAGTCACCCTCTGAGAACTGAGGGAGGAAAGGCTATAAATACAGGAATTAATAACAGTCCTTCTGACTCAGCTACTGATCACTGCAGGATCTAGAGATGTGCCTGCTGTGGGGATTGGGTGGGTCCCAATCTCTGTACCATTTTGAATACAGGCTGCAGATTTCTCTTTCACCAGCAAGTGAGAGAACCAGTCAGATATTAACGCAAGGGCTGGAATGCTGCTAGCTGTGGAGATCCCCAGCCTGTTTACTTTCTGGCAGGGTTTTCGTGTGTTTGAAAGGACCAAGATACGGCCATCTCTCAAGCTCTGAAGAGTCCTGATGACCCACACTACATACTATGGGGACATGAGAGAGACCGAGACATCATCTCTGAGAGAAGATCAGAAAGGAAATGTGTTTTCTATGTGCGTACGAAAGCACAGAAAATGTTGAAACCTTCTATTTGAATAACTTTAACAAACAAAGGTGGGGAAGTCTGTAGAAGGAACACCAGCAGCGTTACCGTTTTATAGCTTTTGTTAAAAAGTTATTCATAGCATTCCAAACACTATTTACAATGTTTTCTAGTGCTTTGTGTGCATTAAACGTTTGTTTTACTCAGAAAGTGAATGGTTCCTCGTACAAACTGGTGGGGTGTAAATTAGCTGTTACCACGCAAGAAAGAGATCTTGGAGTCATTGTGGGTAGTTCTCTGAACACATCCACTCGGCGTACAGCGGCAGTCAAAACAGCTAACAGAATGTTGAGAACTATTAGGAAAGGGATAGACAATAAGACAGAATATATCATAATGCCACTGGATAAATCTATGGCATACCCACACCTTAAATACTGGGTGCAGATTTGGTCGCTCTCTCTCAAAAAAGACATACTAGAAATGGAAAAGGTACAGAGAAGAGCAACAAAAAATTATTAGGGGTATGGAACAGATTCTGTATGAGGGGCAATTAAAAAGACTGGGAATTTTCAGCTTGGAAAAGAGACGACTACGAGGGGATATGATAGAGGTCTATAAAATCTTGACTGGTGTTAGAGAAAGTGAATAAGAACCTTGGTCAAATGGCATATAGGACCCTTAGGCAACCCCCACACTACCAGCTACAAATACCTGTCCCCACCCTCTCTCAACGCCACTGGGCTTTGGCACCCCATGCCCGCCTAGCAAATGCAGTTTAGTTGAGGGTGAACCCCTCAATCAAGGCATGCCAAGCACAGTTCTGCTCCCCTTCATTCACACAACAAGGATAATGACCTTTTATAACCCCTGCCCCCAGTAACAAAGTGACTTGTGAGCCAACACCAGCCAAAAGTGATCATTTGGGCAAAGCAGCCCCATCACACTGAGCACATAGGCAGGCTGGGTGTGTCCATGGAAAGAAGGTCGGCTCCTGCAGCCCTCTTCCCCAGGTCATCACTAGATGTCAGGGGAGAGCTCATTCAGTCCCTGCTTACATCATGAAAACATGATGAAAGGGGGCCAGCTCGCAAATGTTCCCTTAGTCAAAATGGCTACCATCTCCTATTATTGTCAGTTTTGGCTGCCATTTCCCTGACGTCTATCTGCCCACGGTACGGCAGCTGCCCTTAGTAAAAAGTTGACTGCCACCTCCCTGTGTTTTCAGTGAGGATGAAGCCATGTTCACAGCATCATGGTTGCTGCTCTGTGGTTCGAGGGGACTGGACAGGAGATGGGGACTTTGCAGACACCATTGTGAAAGGCTGAGGGGAGAAGGAGGCAGATTTAGGGGGTGCAGAGGGATGCAAGGGGCAGGAGGAAGGCTGGCGGGGGTGGGGGGGCTGCAGGGGACCATGGGGACAGGAGGGAGGCTCTGGGAAATGCAGAGGCTTGTGATGGTTGTGGGAGATGGAGGGAATGGATGGCAGAACGGATGCAAGAAGCTCTGCGATTTTTCGGATCTGGGCACCTGAGCAGAGCTCTGTGTGAGAGCCTTGGGCCTGAGCGCACAGACCTGCCTTGCCACTGTGCCCTGCCATCAGGTATGGCCCTAGAGCAGAGAGGATCCTGGGGCAGTGGGGACTCTCAACACTAGTGCTGGTGGATCCCAAGTAGATAAGTCCTAGGGCACCAGGAGACACAGAAGTGTAGCTGTTGGGTCAAGACAGTAGCAGAAATGGCTGGCAGATCCCTTAGCTTGTGGGTGAGGAGAGGGTAGGTGGACGCTCCATCTGAGCAGACAGCCCCTAGCAGAGGGGAGTTAAAAAGCCAAACTAAAAACTGTGATTTGATTTTAAAAACCTCATGATTTTGGAGGGTCTGGCTCGTGATTTTTCATCTCTTGAGGCTTGCAATACGGGGCATAGAAAGTGAGGGTGGCCCAATACTGGCCTATAGCTTCCCCACTCAGTAACCAGGCAGCTTCTGCTGAAACACTCCCATCCACCCAGCCCCCGACGTCACCTAAACACCCGCATCTACCTCCTGACACGCTCACTCCCCAGCTAGCCACAGTTTCCCTCCTTACCTCTCCACTGCCCACAGCTGTCTCTAGTCCCTGCCCCAGGCAACCCCTACCCCTGCCACTGCTCGGGGCACAGCAGGTATTGAACACAAGCTGAGGTTTAGGACTCCATGCTAATTATTTGCTAATATGTAAACCAGCCTCTTAAATAATTAGCACACAGTGCCACGCACGGAGCTGCACAGAACTTGACAGCAATGGCTGGGAGGGAATGCCATTCCCTGAGCACAAGGGTTCGTGCGGCAGCTGCACAGACGGAAGGCTCCAGGCATCCCTACCCACCTTTGCGTGCCAGAGCTCACAATCCGGGCCTTTTCATTCAGGTGCTGGGTAATTAACCATAATGCTGTAATGACTGGAACTCTGCATTAAAAAAATACTGAGACTCCCTAAGGATTGGGAACTGGCTTCAGTCCTCCCTGAATCCTGCTCATCTCTCCGCTGAAAGATGATGGTTCTTTGCCTTCATTACGGGTATTTCTCTTCCACCACTTGCATGCAGCCTTATCTCTGGCTACGCCACTTTATTGATGCCCCCATTAGCTACTCCTCCTATGAAACGCAATGGCAGTCTTGGTGTTTTTCTTTAAACCTCATTTGTCCTTATGAATTCTTGAAGGCCTATAATAAGAGGAGTTAACAACCAGCTAAAACAAACATTTTTGGACAGGGCTTTTGGAGGTGGCTCCATTTTTCGGCAGTGGTGTTATCAGGTCGAGTGCAGTGGCTTGAATGCTCTATTAATCTTCTTCCCCGCACAAATGAGCTTGCTCACTGGAGTCCTAATTAACACTGAACGAGAGCTATTTGTATCCTTTATGAGCACTAGCTGTTGCATGGTGGATCCTGTTCTGGGGGGGAAGGGAGGACTCTATGGTTAATTTTTCTTGATTAAACAAGTACAACTTTACTGTGTAAGTGGGAGCTGATGGAGAAGCCTTTCAAACCATTCATCATAGGTAAAAGGAAAGGAACAGCATCCACACCATGCATGCACAGTGGCAAAATGCATAGCCAATGAGGCTGTTTGCAGAGTAAGGCACCATTTGTTGTTTGCGAATGTTTCAAAACAATGAAGAATCTCTACCTCGGTCAGGGCTAAATTTTGTTCACAGTGATAATTCCACGAATGGAGAGCAGGGGTTCTCAAACTTCATTGCACCACGACCCCCTTCCTACAACAAAAATTACTAGATGACCCCAGGAGGGGGGATCAAAGTCTGAGCCCCCCCCAAGCCCCGCCACCCTGGGCGGTGGGGGCAAAGCCGAAGCCCAGGGGCTTCAGTCCCAGGCAGGGGGACTTTACCTGAGCTGTCCTGGGCTGAAGCCCTCGGGCTTCGGCTTTGGCCCCAGGTGGTGGGGCTCAGAAGACTAAACCAGCCCTGGCAACCCCATTAACAAGGGGTCGCATCTCCACTACACTGGGCCAGACCCTGAGCAGGTGCAGGTGGTGTAGTTGTATGGGTTCAACTTGATTTACATCCACTGAGGACTGGGCTCAGAATCTTAGCAACTCTTACACCCCTGTGTTCCTGCTAAGACCAGCTGGAGTGAACTGAAGCCAGTGTGGGTGCTGGAGTGTAATGGAAAGCAAAACTGGCCTGCAGGGTGAGTTTCACCCCTGTGCAGAGGGCCAGCCGGTGTGTGCAGTGGATGAAGTTGAAGTGAACTCGCTGAGCGATGAGGATACAAAGAATTCGGTTAGTTAAGAAATCAGTATTGAAATCAATTTAGGGCCAGATTGTGCCCTGGCCCTACATGGCTAGACAGGGAGATTCCTGCCCGCTGCCATAGGATGCAGGATTCCCCGGGGCACAGCTCCTGGCATTCAGCAGAATGCAAGGACTTCCCCAGAGGCGCCCTGCTTGGGAGGGGAGGGAAGCAGTAGGCAGAGCCAAGACTCAGCTCTGTCCCCGGCCCCACCCCCAAACCACTGCAAGTAGAGCTGACTGGATTTGTCAGTGGGGAGTATGGTGCATTCCATAAAGTACTGTCACAAATGACCCTCTCCCCCGCCTCCCCTCACAGTGCTACAGGAGAAATTACACCTCTCCGTGTCACAAGGCAAGTGCAATGGCTCCCACTGCTCACTGTGGGATGGTGCACAGTCTGGGTCTTCAGAACACAGTCTAGCCCTTCATTTCCATACAAAAGACAAATGGCTTGTGAGTTCTGGCTGCCAGGACGGAATTGCACTCTGTGCAGCCTTCCTCTGTTAGAACTGAGTGATAACATAAATATTATCCCCCCTTTTCACCTTGAGTCCGATTCAACAGGCACTGAAGTCAATGGACAGGCTCCTGTTGACTTCACTGGGAGCAGGTCAGACCCTCACGGCACAGCAACCGAGGCACACACTGCACGAGGGAGAGCTGCTGAAGATACAGTGCGTCTTCACTGCAAGAAACCTCCATGGCAGCAGCCTCAGTGACGCAGTGTAGATGTTCCTGCTCAGGCTGGAGCTGTGAGTCTCAGAGCCCAGGCTCCAGCCCCAGCAGGGACGTCTACACTTCTATTTTTAGCCTCGTGGTGCAAGCCCAAGGCAGATGGTCCAGACTCTGAGACTTGCTGCTGCAAGATTTTTTTGTGTAGGTTTTGGGGTTTTTGTACCCTGAATGCTCTTGTAATGCACTAGGGTCAGAGTTAAGGGTGTGTGTGAGACCTTAACTTCAGTATTTCCTGACTTTTGAGGAAAACTTAGCTTTGTGACCTTAATGTTGTCTTAACATAGTTTAAGATTCTTTAGGGCCTGATCCTGAGCTGGTGTAAGTCAGTGTGGCTCCATTGAAGTCATTGGTCTTGGAGTTGTGAGCAATAATATAGCCCATGCTAGTAGGGGGAGTCCTTACCCTCTCCTACATCCCTGGGCAGTCTTATAGGAGTGGGGAACAATTAGGCCCTAAATACTTTAATTTGGTTAAGTAAGAAAAAAAGAAGTATGAAGTCAATGGAGCTACATCAATTTACACTGCCCGAACATATGGCCCCTAGCCATCGTATTCCAGTTTCCCCATCTGTAAAATGGAGTTTACTATTATTTATGTATTTGTATTATGGTAGCAAGTAGGAGCCAACCAAAACCACAACCTCATTGGGCTAGGTATTATACACACAAACACACGTACACACTCACAGGAGATAGGCCATGCTTCAAAGATCATACAATCTAAACAGACAAGACAGGCTAAGGGAAATAATATAACATGCAAGCCGAGTGAAAAGATAATGCTTACTTGCAGTGCTGTTGAAAATTATTTGATGTAATGGTTTGGGGTCAGAAAATGCCAAGTTTACAAAATCAACACATTGTCCCAGTAACGTATCTATTTTGTTGACATTTTTTATGTGACATTATAGAAATGTTTTTAGTAAAATCAGATTATTTTGTATATAATATAAAAATCAAAACATTTTGACTTTTACATGACAAAGTATAAAATAATATAATATTAACGTCAGAATGAAATAGAAAAGTTCTGAATATTTCATGTTGCTAAAAGTTCTGACGTTTCTGCTTTTCATCCCAATTCCGAATGAAAAGAAATTTCAGAATTTTTCATGGGACAGGAATTCCATTTTTTCACCAGTTCTACTTACTTACCTACCTCTCAGGTATTGCAAGAGTTAATCCATGCTTCTAAATCAATATATAAGCACGATTATAGTAGAAATTACTTCTCCGCCTGTAAAGATTGACTAATATTTTTCTTTCATTCAAAAAAGTGGGAATAGAGGCAAAGTCTGCTTAGTTACACTATTTGTCCATTTATCTGTCCATCTGTCTTCTCTGTTATTCAGGTAGCTAAAGTAGCATAATTTAGGTCGACGTACCCCCGTAGTGAAGACAAGCCCTTAGTCTTACATCCCAGTGCAACCACACTGAAATCCCTTGAACTGAACTGAAACCAGTGGATTTTAATGGATGTAACTGAGAGCAGAATTTGTCCCTAAGGATTTTGTGTATTATAATATCAAACCATCTAATATTATGCACATGAGAATATAGCTATATGGACAAGGAATTCAAAACAGCTACCAAGAACAACAATTTATCAGCCTATTATCTATGACTTACAAGGCGCGCACATTATTATTTATGTCTGAGCTAGCCTAAAGAATAATTTTATAAGCAATTTATTGTATACAGGGAGAAACAGTGCCCTGAGACAGCTGGAAGGGATGACAAGGATTGTAATATATAAATAATACAATCTATAAAGATGAAATATTTAGAAGGATTGAAGAATGCAGTAAAGATCCAGAAATAGCCAAATTATTCAGCAAAAGAAGGGAGTTTTTACCATCACTTTCTCATGTGTATATAAGCCAAATACAAAGCCCGATTCACCACTCAATTACTCCAGTTTTAGGCACCCATTCAGCAAGGTACTTAAGCCCATGCCTAACTTTTAGGACACAAGGGTGAAGTCAAAAGGAATACTCATGAGTTAAAGTACTTCGCTGAACTGGGGCCCTATACTGGTATAAGGCCTTTGGTTTTAGGGGAGTTACATTGATCCAAAACTGGAGTGACGCAGAGATGAATTGAGCCCATATTCTTTAAGTAGCATGCATACAATCATGGTCTTAATCACTGTTACATTGACAAGTGCTGCCTTTACCAGTACGTGTAAAAGGTGAGCAAAGCTAGAGGTGGGTTCTTAGCCTTCTCAGGGTGTGGCAGACACTTAGCAGTTTGTATTCAGTGACTAATATTGGTGACATTTGCCCCAATTATATTTAATGTACACATCTCTCTAACATACGAACATGGCCCCACAACCATAGTGGCTGGGCACCTCTGTCACTAATGATACTTATCCTCACAACACCTCTGTGAGGCAAGGAAGAACAGGGAAGTTAGAGATGGGAAATGAGGCCCAGAGAAGCTAAGGAACATGCACAAGATCATCCACAGAAGGTATGTCTACACTGCAGCTAGAGGTGTAATTTCCAGCTTGGGTTAACATACCCGCGGTAGCTGTGATCAAAGCAGTGCACTAAAAGTAGACGTGTAGCCACAGTGCCACTTAGCTGACTGGGCTGCGAGTGATCAGGCCTAGCGGTGGAAGTGAGAGTTCAGCCTGCAAGTTAGAGCTGGGACCAGGGTGGACAGAGTCCAGGAAATGAGCTGAGGATCAGTACTGGAGGGACAGAAGCCATGTGCTGGAGCTGGAGGGTCAGCTGGAGTCGTAAGCCAGATGCAGAGCCAGGGACTGAAGCCAGAAATGGAGCCAGAGGAGAGCAAGGGCTGGAGCAGGGACTGGAGCAAGGGCAAGCACAGCTGAAGGCCCGGTACCCATTGAGCAGCTGCTGGTCTGCCGTGGGGGCCAGGCTTATAAGCAGGGCTGCTAACCAGCAGCCAATCAGTTCCAAGGCAGTGGAGCTGGGCTCACTGGTTGCCTAGCAGTGCAGTTCGGCAGGAAGCTGGGCCTAGCTGGTCTGGTCCCTGACAGCTGTGCGCAATGGAGACTGATTAGACAACCTGTGTAGGATCTCATCTGAAACCCCAGGCATGAACTCAGGCAGCTAGCCAGTCCTGACGCTCATGCTGCCACGGCTACGCTTGTATTTTTAGCAAGCTAGCTCGATGAGAGCTGGTGTGGGTATGTCTACCCAAGCTGGAATTTACACCTCCAGGGCCAGTGCAGACATATCCAAAGTCTGTGGTACAGCAGGTCTTCCAAGTTCCAGGTGTGATGGGATCCCTGGGGTACAGCCTGGGACGGTGCGACCACTGTGCTCCATTAACTCTCCAGCCTGGGCTGTCTTTCACAGTGGTTTGCCAGTGACAAGCAGCAAACCCCTCCAGGCACTGTTATCACTCAGCACAACTGCATGTGGAGCCCCATACCCAGCTAGATTCCATAAATGCTCCCAGAAGCACTCATGAATCACACAGAGAAAGGCACCAGCCAAATCGCCCCAGCTCCCAGGCTTGTACCTCAGGAATATACTGTCTTGCACTGCTCAAGACAAGCAGTACAAATTTATTAATTGGTTCACCACTTCAGCAATGGAAAGTAGACATACACCAGCCTTTGCAAACCTGAGCAGATTTACCAGATTTTTCAGGCAAACTCAAAGGTAAAGATAAACAATAAAAAAAGTTTATTGACTACAAAAGATAGATTTTAAATTATTATAAGTGATAGGCAAAAAGTCAGAGTTAATTACCAAAAGAAAAGAAAATATAAGCACGCAGTCTAAACTCTCAACCCTATTAAACTGGGCAACATCTATATTAAGCATTTTTTCTCACCCCATTGGATATTGCAGTCCTTAATATACAGGTTTGTCCCTTAAACCTAGGCCAGTCTCCTCTGTTGGAGTCTTCAGTCTTCTGATTGTCTTTGTTGCTTGCAGCAGAGGTGGGGTCAGGAGAAAAGCCCAGCAGTGGGCCCTGTGTTCTGTTTTATACCTTTGATCCATGTGCTTGGATGGGGCCTATAGTGTGGATGAAGCCTTTGCAAAGAGGCATGTCTCACGTCGAGCTCTGCAAGAAGAGAGACACCAGTTCGCTCTGGCCTCCAGAGGAAGCAGGTTCTACAGCCCATGGTTTTCCACTGAAAATGCCCTCCCTGTGGTGCTCTGAGAATTTTGCCCTAGGCTCGGTCAGCCACATCCCCAATGACTTTTGTTGCAGAGGGAGGAGCACATAATCATAAACATAATGCCCCAGATTTAAGCAGGGCATAAACAATGATCTCTCTTTAATTGGCAGAATAACAGCCTCTGTGCTGCCAGACGGAGGCATTCAAAACCCATCATAAAGCATAAAGCTGGCTTTAATAGCATAGGGGCCTGCTCCTGCGCTCCTCAGTCACCAACTTCAATGGCAGCTCTGCCTTAATCGGGGCTGCTGGACCTGGCCAGTAGATGGTAATCATAGGACTGTGTTGTTCTATTATTCATTTCAAATAGTCAGTAAATTATACTGAAGAGGTGAATGCCCCATTTTATGAGGTAATAACAATCTGGATCCCAGCGGTTAGAGGAGGATGAGAACAAGTCACTGTCTGAGATTCAGGCTATATATATATATCCAAGCCCCATTGTTTGGATACTATATATAATATTCTATATTTAATACCAGATCATTTCAAATACATGGATAATGAGACCTCTCTGGAGCCCTCTCCTGTCAGCCAAGCCAGATTATCCAGGCTTAGGGTTTGTGTGAGAGGAAATGTCCTACTGGGGTTGTTCCCCATGACCAGTCACCGAGTTCACACAGGGACCTCATGGCTTCAGAAGTGTCACATGCACTTCTGCTTCCCTAAGAGTTTAATCCAAAACCCATTAAGAACGTAAGAACGGCCATACTAGGTCATATCAAAGGTCCATCTAGCCCAGCATTCTGTCAGGTGCCCCAGAGGGAATGAACAGAGCAGGAAATCATCAAGTCATCCATCCTCTGTCACCCATTCCCAGCTTCTGGCAAACAGAGGCTAGGGACACCATCCCTGCTCATCCTGGCTAATAGCCATTGATGGACCTACCCTTCATGAATTCATCTAGTTCTTTTTTGAACCCTGTTATAGTCTTGGCCTTCACAACAGCCTCTGGCAAGGCATTCCACAGGTTGACTGTGCGTTGTGTGAAAAAATACTTCCTTGTGTTTGTTTTAAACCTGCTGCCTATTAATTTCATTTGGTGACCCCTAGTTCTTGTGTTATGAGAAGAAGTAAATAACACTTCCTTATTTACTTTCTCCACACCAGTCATGGATTTATAGACCTCTCTCATATCCCGCCTTAGTCTTCTCTTTTCCAAGCTGAAAAGTCCCAGTCTAATTAATCTCTCCTTATACGAAGCCGTTTCATACCCCTAATCATTTTTGTTGCCCTTTTCTGTGCCTGTCCCAATTCCAATATAGCTTTTTTAAGATGAGGCGACCACATCTGCACGCAGTATTCAAGATGTGGGTGTACCATGGATTTATATGGGGCAATATGATATTGATGTCAATGGGAGTCCTTGAACTGATTTCAATGGCATTTGCATTAAGCCCTCAGCAGGGAGCAATGGTTTATGGATTCTCTCCTTTCCCTTCCCTTCCTCCAAACCCTTCTGCATGTTGGGGCATAATGAGCTTTATGCAGAAGCTATCTGCAGTGCACGGGATCCCTTTCTGCAGAGCCCCCAAATCCTCTCCCACCCTACCCTGGAACCACACCCATTCTATTCGAGATGAGTGCTTTTTGTTGCCATAGAGGGAGGGGCAGGATTTGCCCCCAATGTTTTATCAGACCTAGAGCACACATTTGGAATAGCTTCCATCCATTCTGCTCTTGCTGATTCCGAAAAGTGCATTGAGAGCAGGGGGATAACTCTAAGATGCCATTCCTTTGCTTCCAGAGGCTTTTTGCATGCATATGGTAAGCTTTAACCACTCGGCAGCTGGCCGTTCTTCCCCCAAAAGGTGTTCCAAATGTTTGGAGCATTATTTCCTTTCAGGATGCTTGTTGCAGTCAGATATTGTTTTGTATACTGAATTAAACATCGTTTTCATCTCTCCACTTGCCCTAAGTACCTTTGATGCTCAGATGTGCACTGGGGTTTTTGCTGTACACAGATACAGCATGAATTCCTTTCGACAGACCACACCAAGAGGAGTATGGTACAACCTATGAGTCTGTTGCTGTGGAGAAATATTATGGCTGAAGGACTTCCCCATTGATTGGGAAGTGTAATATTTAACTATTTACTAAGTCAACACTTCTCTCCCCACCCCAATGTATAAAAATTGTCTGGAATATCAACCTGGTTTGTTTGGATGCTCGGCCAAAGGACGATGAGCAAAAACATCTAGTCACACAGGGCTGTGGGTTGTTAGGAAGTGGAAAAGGGAGCAGAAGACTCTAGCAATGACAGCAACACTAGGAACTCAAAAAACATCTTTGGTATGTATGTGACCCCCATCGCCACAGTCTCTGAGTGCCTCACAGTCTTTAATCCCGTTATCCTCACAACACCCCCGTGAGGTAGGGAAGTATATTCTTCCCATTTTACAGATGTCAAACTGAGGCACAGAGACCCTGTCCCACAGGCAGTCTGCAGCAGATCTGGGAATTGAACCCAGGTCGCTTTAGTCCCAGGCTGGCATCCTAACCAGCCAGAGCAGGAAGCTGATGCCAGTGGCTAAATGCATTTCGTCTGCACTCACCTCAGACACACTGGGATGATTCAATGCTGTACGTCCAGAGTGGCCCTGCACAGAGAGAGCCGCCCAGAGGGAGGTGAGGCAAAGGTGCCTTTGTACTTTCAGGATGCTAGGCTGCTGCGGGGGCCAGAATGCCCCCAGGCATAAGATAGAAGAGCTCTAATCTATGGCAGCTGCCCCAGACCAGCCCTAGACCAGCATCCCTGCAGCAGCCAGTACTGTGACCACTCCCATGCCCCCTTGCTTCACTCTGGACATACCCGCTATACTGAGGCCCGCAAATGGGGGCACTGTAGGGCCTCCAGCATCAGCCCTACACTGCTCCTGCACCAGGGAAATCCCCCTCCTGCCCACTCTATGGTCCCTATAGATGCTACAGGTGCATTCAGGGTGTGACCCGAGGTGCCTAGGGTAGCCCACACTGCAATCGTCAAGCTGAAGGCAGGCTGGAAAAAGGAGAGCAGATTCTCACAAAACTGGTGGTTGACACTATAGTTAGATTCACGAACCAGTCACAAACTGTGCTCCTGATCCCCCACACTGGTTATCAAGAAGCTAAAAAAAAAGAAGACATCACACAGCCCCGTTTACTGTATTTCAGCCTCTAGCTCCCAATCAGCAAATAGGTCCAGTGAAGTGAGAAGTTACTGAAAACTTTATTCAGTTTACAAAATGTTCTTCTGATTCCCTAAAGGATCAACCACATTACCAGATGAATACCAGTTTGGATCTTACGCAAAATACCATCCTGCCAGCCAATCCTTTAGTAATCAAAACCAAAGGTTTTATTATAAATGAAAAGAAAAGAAAGAAGAGAAGAGAGTTGTTAAATGGTCAAACCAATCAGATGCATACATATGACTTTAAAGTCCATATGTGAAGGTCTTAGCAGCATTGGTGAGTTTGCTGGCTTGGAAAGTCCTTCTGGAACACATCCAAAGCTTGGATGGGTCTATCAGTCCTTTGTTCAAAGCTTCAGAATGTAAAGAAGTGACTCCAGAGGTGAGAAGCAGGATTGAAGACAAATGGAGATGATGCAGCTGCCTTTTTGCAGCCTTTGCCATGTGGCTTGTACATCCTTTGTCCTAAACATAAGATCACAGCACATGGGCATGGAAAGGTATTTGGTATCCCCTGTCCATAGGCATCTCCCTACATGTCCTGCTGACTCATAGGCGTAGCCCCTGGCTTCTCTCTATGGGTTCATTGTACAGCTGATTGACCTTGATGGGCCATCAAGCAGGCTGGATAGTGCTGATGCCAGTCAGTCTAGGGGTGTCACCCAGAGACAGCACAAGTTTGAGATATCAATATACCACACATACACATATTTGTAACTCATGATACAAAGATGATGTATGCATATAAACAAGTTTATCATATTTAGTAAATCACAGCTTTTCCACTGATACCTTACAGAGCATATCTGGTATAAGATTCACTGCAATTTTGTAATATTGGTATCGATAATATTGCAAATGGTCACCCATATGCTATACAGCATCACGCAGGGGCTGGAATGGGAGGCAGAATTATCTTCAGTGCTGCCATTGACCAGTTCATAGACCCTTCTCTCCTCACTCAATGCAAGCCTTGGCTTCAATGTGTAGCCTAGGCCATCAGGCAAGTAGTTCATTAGGCTGCCTCCTGCACTGGCCAATACCTGGTGCGGCAGAGGAGGATGAATTCACAATTTTGCAGTAGGGTGACAGGATCCTTTCTGACCTCTGCACCAGAAAGTCCTACAGAGCTGGATGGAGAATGATAAATTTCCTATAGATTTCTTTGGAGCAACCTGTAGAATTGAATAGAAAATTTTATCATTGCTGCAGAATTCTAAAGGAAAGGTCAAAACCCTAGAGAAAGGCGATATTTCGCTACAGGTTTTTAGAGTAGTTTTTTGTTAGAATTCGTTATGTTTTCTATAGAGCCCTATTGGTTTCATGCCTATTCCATTCTAGAGGATTTTCCATCAGGGTTCTTAGGCCCTATAGCATGAGATTTGATTTCTCTTACTGGATAATTGTGGATTTGAAATTAAAAAGGTAATATTGTATAGAAAATGCCTGTGTCCGGCAATCTGGGTGACAGTTTATCTGACTGTAGTGTTGCTTCATTCACATTCTAGATGATAACAGTGTTGTCTCATATTCAGTTTAAGTGGCAGTGCTGAGAAATTCCTTTCTCCAAACAGCTGGAAAGAGGCTGTCCCAGATGAGCTGAACTGCCTGTGTGAATCCTTTCATGGATTCCCAGGAAAACCCAGGCGGGTGGAAATTTCTTGGTCTCAAAGGGTATTATTTGTACTGACAACACAGTTAAAATAAAGACAAGCAAAATCAACAGAGCTGGTTGAAAAATTTCTGACACAGTTTTCGGTTGGCAAATGCTGATCCAATGAAATCAAAACATTTCACAAGAATGTTTTGGTCATGTCAACATTTTCTAAGGGAAATTATTGAAACATTTCATTTTAATAAGTCTGATACAGTTCCGTTTGATTTTTATGTTATAATTTAATATGTCAAAACATTTCAATATAATACAATATAATATAACGTAAAAAGTTAAATGAGAAAGCCAAAATGAAACATTTCAATAAGATCAAAACAAAATAGTTTTGGAATATTTTGTTTTGAAAAAAAATCTGAGATTCTTGACTTTTCATTCGGATTCAGGACAAATCCAAATTTCATTATCCTGTGAGATGGAAATTCTGAATTTCGACCAGGTCTGAAAAGCAACGCTAGATTATATTTCTATCTTCTTTGGTGGTAGGTCTAGCATGAATAGGGAGCCACTCTGTAGCTTCACAAAGAGAAGGCTAAGAGGTGATTTAATCATGACCAATAAGTACCTAAACAGGGAGAAAATATCTGATGCTAGAGCACTCTGTAATTTAACAGGCCCAGCCATAACTGGGTCCAGTGACTGGAAATTGAAGTCAGGAAAATTCAAAGTAGGAATAAGAGGGAATTTCTTTTTTTTTAATCAATGAGAGTAATTAACCATTGGAACAGCTTGTGGATATAACAAATTCTCTATCACTTGGAGTGTTTGAATCCAGAATGGATGTCTTTCTAACAGATATTTTCTAGTTTAACCATAAGTTGTTGGGCTCAGTGTAGCAATCAGTGAGTGAAATTCTATGGCCTGTGTCACACAGAAGATCAGACTACAGGATAATAACAGACTTTTCTGGCCTTAAAATCTATTATATCTATTCTGTAATTCCAAAACAGTTCAAGGGGCATTATGGTAATGGCCTTCTTATTCATGGCACTTATCCACATTAATAAAATTCCTGAAGAGAGGAAAAAGTGAGCTCTTTAAGTCATTTATCCCACAACAACTTCATCCTTTTCATAGCCTACATAGTTATTATTATTCACATACCGTACATTAATTCACACCATCAAGTGTTTGTTAGCAGCAATGTGCAATGTCCCTGGCAGCAAAGGACTCTCTAATTTACTGACTCCCTGACTTTTCAGGGAAAGTTAAAAGGATGTGCCAATTGATCTCACAGTGCTCCTCGGTAGCTCTCAGTCCAACTTGATTAGCAGCTCGTCCTGCTTGTTTCTGAAGTTTGGAAGTAATGTACCCTACTTGTCTAATACTTATAATTTTCCCTGTTGGCCCGATGCCTCAAATGTATGTATGTTCTGTGCAGAGAGCTAAGATCAGTCTACACTTAGGAAATCCTATGGTTGTCATCTTGAGAACTACCTCGAAGCCAAGGGGCTGCCATGCTATTTACTTCAGCCCAGGGGCAGAATCTGCAGTAGAAATTACCCAGGGACCCCTAATGTATCCTCAACCTTCTTATCTTGCAGGTGACCTTCCCAAGGATTGCTTGATAGAAATGGACTAAACTGGTTCAGAAAGCTTTGCACACCTCAGACTATTTAGGGCCTAATCCACAAGAGAGGTGAGTATGTCAGTGCTCATGCTCCATCTATATGCAGCCTGTGTGGTCAGGCTACCAAATGCAACAAGTAGAGAAAGTGGGCACAGAGAGAAGTGTGAACCACTAACGGTTTCCCCACTGTCTCAGAAGCCACTATTGCATAATGTCTTTGGATGTCTCTACACTAGCTATGCCATTGTAGCTATGCTGGCGTAACCTTGTAGTGTAGACACAGCCTACACCAATGGAAGTGGTTTTTCTGTCAGTGATGGAACATCACCTGTCTGTGTGGGGGTAGCTAAGTTTACGGAAGCGTTCTTCCATTGACCCAGCTGTGTCTACATCAGGGCACCTGTCTTAGCTACATCACTCCGGGGAGTGGATTTTTCATATCCCGGACTGAAGTAGCTAGTTGACCTTGATTTTAAGTGTAGCCCAGGCCTATATTGTCACTGGAGATGAGCTGATGCGGAGGGACTTAGATTCTGAGGTTGTGAAACCTCATCATTTGGTTTATGGTGTTATTAGAAACAAACTCAAACACTGCGATCGTTCAGCTTCAGGGATGATTTTATTTGCAACACCAATGTTGGAGGAAAGCAGTGAGTTCATCGAAAAGGTTCCAATTTCTGCTTTTCCTACTGAAAGCATCACTACCTCACCCCTGCCACCCAAATCTCCTCCTTCCTGGGCTTGACAAAAGACTGGATGGAGCCATAGTTAATCCCCGATGATTGTGAGCCAGTGTAAATGCCAAAACTGGGCCAAATATTATGGGCCAGATTTTCTAATGAGCTCAGCATCCATAATTGGAGCCAGATCTTCACAGCAGCTTTGCTCTTGTTTAGGCACCTTAATTAATTTGTGCAATTTTCAATTAGCAGCTCCTGTTCTTTTCAGCGAGCCATTGAAAGTCAATAGCACTCATGCTCTTAAGTCACCTAGGCCCAGATTCTTGAAGGTATTTAGGTGCCTAACTCCCACTGAAACAGGATGACCTAGGGAATAATAGGCCTATCAGCCTGACCTCAATCCTGGGCAAAATAACAAAGTGGCTGATGCAGGACTCCGTAAATAAAGAATTAAAGAAGGGTAATGTAATTAATGCCAATCAACATGGGTTCATAGAAAACAGATCCTGTCAAACTAACTGGATATCTTTTTTTTTTTTCAGAGTAGCAGCCGTGTTAGTCTGTATTCGCAAAAAGAAAAGGAGTACTTGTGGCACCTTAGAGACTAACCAATTTACTTGAGCATAAGCTTTCGTGAGCTACAGCTCACTTCATCGGATGCATAAAGTGGAAAGTACAGTGAGGAGATTTTATTTCCTTTCCTTTTCTTTTTTTTTTAATGAGATTGCAAATTTGGTTGATAAAGGTAATAGGGTTGAAGAAATGTACTTAGACTTCTATAAGGCATTTGATTTGGTACTGGAGGGTATTTTGGTGGAAAACAAGAATGAAAGAAAATTAACACAGTGCACATTAAGAGAATTAAAATCTGACTAACTGACAGGTCTCAAAATGTAACTGTAAATGAGGAAATAATCACTGAGCAGGAATGTTTCCAGTGGGGTCCTGCAAGGATCAGTTCTTGGCCCTATGCTATTTAACTTTTTTATCAATGACCTGAAAGAAAACATAAAATCATCACTGGTAAAGTTTGCAAAGGTCACAAAGACTGTGGGAGAGGTAAATAAGAAAGGTCACTGATACAGAGCATCTGGACCGCTTGGTAAGCTGGGCAAAAGCAAACAACATGCATTTAAAAATGGCTAACTGTAAATATATACATCTAGTAACAAAGAATGTAGGCTTACGGGGTAGGGGACTTTACCCTGGGAAGCAGTAACTCTGAAAAAGATTGGGGGATGGAGGGATGGATAATGAGCTAAATATGAGCTCCCAGTGGCCAAAAAGGGTAATGCAATCCTTTGATATATAAACGGGGAATTCCTGCAGGAGTAGAGAGGTTGTATTACCTCTGTATTTGGCACTGGTGAAACCATTACTGGAATACTCAGTCCAGTTCTGGTGTCTCCATTTCAGGAAGGATGTTGAAAAATTTGAGTGGGTTCAGAGAAGAGTCACAAGAATGAATAAAGGATTGGAAAACATGCCTGATTGTGATAGATTCAAGGAGTTCAATCTATGAGCTTAACAAAGAGTAGGTGACTTGAGGATCACAGTCTGTAAATACCTACATGAGAAAAAAAAATTTGATAATGGGTTCTTCAATCGAGCAGGCTAAAAGTTATAAACCCAAGCCACCGGCTCTTGTTAAGTTAGAAAAATTCAGAGAGGAAATAAGCCATACATTTTAGTAAGGGTAATTAACCACTGGAACAATGTACCAAAGTTCATGGTGGGTTCTCCGTCACTGGCAATTTTTAAAGCAAGATTGGACTTTTTTTTCTAAAAGAAATGCTCTAGTACAAACAGGAATTATTTGGGTGAGTCTTATGGCCTGTGCTATGCTGGAAGTCAGACTAGATTATCACAATTGTTCTTCCTGGCCTTAGATTCTCTGAATGTATGAAAAACCTTTGAGGATCTGGACATTTGGCACTCTTCGTAGCCCACCTTTAGACTTTATCAGTGTTCTGTATTCTCGGCGCAGGCTGCAAATTAGGCCAGCTCCTTCGTTCATAGTGTGCTCTAAAGACAGATAACTAAATGTGTTCATGATCTGAGTCTAATCCACAACGTGGCACAAACAGCACTAAAAATCAGAAATCAAGAGACTCATAACCTCCTAAATAAAAAGGAAGCTTAAGGTTGTTTTGTTAAGAGCAATTCTTAATCCTTTTCTGGCCTAAATAAATTTTGTGAACATTTGATTATGTTTCTTAACATCCCTTAAGTAAATTAGGCTAAGAAGCATTTAGAGACATTATATAATAAACGTGGAAGGAAGAGGACTGCTTTGATTAGGTGAACATGCCTAGCATACTTAAGGAAAAGAAGAGGCTTTCCCAAAGATTCAGTGAACGTTGAAAGGTTTGTATCAAAGCATAAACCCTCAGATAATACAGCAAATGGAGCTTTGAGGGGATTTTCAGGACTCAGTATGTGTCCGAGCTGCCTGGTCCAATGGAAAGGAAAATCTGAAGAAAAGTGATAACATTCATGTAGGGATACAGCCAGAGCTTCAGACTGGATGTAACTGATACGTAGCCCTGACAACTACTAAAACAGGCTTTAGCTTTATCAATGTTCAGTACTGAGGTTTTAAAGTGGAAATAGAAAAAAAAGATCTGTGTATTTAAAAAAGAGCTCTAGCTATCTATCTATCTTAGAGCTTTTATACGGCTGCCCATCACCATAGTGTCCGAACGCCTTCCAGGTAAAATCAAAAGCCATAGCAAAGTTCCTAGTGGGAGTAGTAGAAAGAGAGCCTCAGACATGAGCCCTGGTATAAGGGCCTGGTACAAGGCCTAAGGCTCAAACTAAAGTCAGGCCCTGGTGCTATAAAGCAAAGTTAGCAAAAGTCCAGCTATGGGCAAAAGTCAGGCCCTGATACAAAGCAGATGCCTGCTTGCAGGTTCACTGTCCAATATATGAACTTGGCAAGAACAGGGCTGGTGTTACAAAACCACAAACACTCCGAGGCACTAACCAGTCATGGAAACACATTCCAGATGGGTAGTACCAGAACAGTCCGATACAAAGTTGTGGTGTAAACACACACCCCAGAGATGATACAGGGATACACTGACCCCTCCTAAAGATACGGTCAGGATGACAGGGTGATGTATTGAACCAACATGTACAAGGTTAAGGGTGGTAACTAACCACATCAGAGGGACAATAGGTACCTTGTTTGTATCAGTGTATAAAAGAGGGGTCACAGGCGGGTCTTTGTCTGGCCAAGGGGGCAAAGTAAAGTCCAGCTGTTCATTGCCCTGGTCCATTGTCACGGGCATGCATATATTAGTGGCCCTGTAGCATCTATGGGATACTAATACCATGTTTTGTTGGCAATAAACCTAGCTGAGTTTACTACTTCGCTACCGAATCTGAGTCTGGTCTTCTTGGGCAGTTTGCTCAAAGTCTGCTGTATGGGCTATCTGGCCAAACCCAGTGCAGCAGGCAGAGAGAACACAAACGCAGCCAACAGCTGACAACAGTGGGTTCCATGGCTTCTCTGGTACTTACCCCTTTATGGGATGGGAACTCTGCTTGAGATCTGATTTTATGAGAGGGCTGGGTTTTTGGGGGGTGGGAGTGTGTCTGGGAGTGGTTTGGGAATCAAAGGGGTCTTTAAGTGTTACATATTTACACTGAAGGCCTTGAAATGAAGGTATAATTTTTAAAGCATGTGGCTAAAGGTGCTAACAAGAAATCACATGATAAAGGGACATTATCCCTAAATATTGTCCTCCAGACTAGAGCACTTCCCCCCAAAGCTCATAGATTAAGGTCAACTTTATTAATAAAAACAACAATAAACAGATACTCCGTTTATAATGGCAGGAGAAGCCTCGGGGTTTCCTGGGTTTCCAGGGTCACTAAACTCAAAGCAATTCTAGTCTTTCTAAACGATGAAAAATCATTGCTGGTGTACGTCACTGCCCCCGGCCGAGGTCGTATGTGGTGCATACTGTTCAATGTACGTACCACAGAAGCTGGTGTGCCATCTGCACCTGGTTCCAAACCCTGCCAAATTGCCGTGTTAGCCACACTCACCCTCGAAGGTTTAGTTAAGAAAGCAGTATTGCCAACTCCAACATTCATAAATTATAAGTCTGGCTCCAAAAAATCTTGAGTTCGGGTTAAAAAAAACCTATTTAAAAAATAACAGATGTGAGCTTCTTTCCGTTTGCCTTCTGGTTTCTGAGCCTTTTGGGTGCACTCAGGCTCATGGTTTCAAGCTTTTCTCTGCAGCTATGGTGTCCTGAAACTGTTTTGAAAAATTAAAGCTGAGAGGCTCGTGAAATAAGATGACTCCAGGAGCTGAGGTTTTAAGAACACTAGTTTCACAAAACTTGGGATAAAATTATGAGAGTTGCCAACACCAAAAGAGATGATCCAGTTGAGAAGAGTCCTGAACCTATTGAAACCTTTGAGATTGCAAAATTCAAATTAATGAGCTGGACACAAAACCTTCTGCGGGTCCAAAAAAGAAAACACAACATAGCTGAATGGGGAAGCCAGTGACTTGTCTGGATCAATCATTTGTTTTTCAATAATATTTTATTTTCCTTCTTGAAAATTGTTTATAAAGTAAAAGAGGGAAGATGTGCGGCTATGTGCACTGTTTCTTTAAACTTGGAGCAGGAAGTCAGGCAGAAAAAGGTAGAGGAAGGTTGTAGGTAGAAGTGCCACAGTGAAGTATAGAGGCAGAGAGAGTAAATTTAGGGATAATACTGTTCCTTTAATCTCATAAAGTTCCTTGTTCAGTTCTAGAAGAAAACAGCTCTTTCTGTGATGCTTTACCTTCATCGTATGATAGAGGCTGCTCTATTTTTCCCACCTGATGGATCACAAGGATTTTAGTAACCTTTTTGTGTGCATTTATTTGTCTTTGAAACACTGCATTTATATTTTTTTGTGGAAATTACTGAGTATCAATGACTACTGTTTGTGTGTTTTTACAGTGTATTTTATAATTTAACACATACAGTTACTGCTCCTAAAAACCTGAACTCAATTAATCTGAATATATTATTGCTGTCATTTATAACATATCACATTCGCAGTAGGCTAGGTCCTTTTCAAGAGAACAAGCTTCCTTTCCCCAAGGAACATAGAACCTAAATAGATTCAGGGATCATGGCTTTTTGTGGGTAGCCAGGTGTGAGCCATAACTAATTGTGCTAACATTTGCTTGTTTTTCTGTGACCTTGTCCTCTGACTCTCCCCACAAAACTTGTTAGGTCCACCTGCTGTGATCAGTTGGCATCTACACTGCAGACTCTTTGGGGGCAGGGACTGTTTTTTAAAATATGTCTGTACAGAGCCTAGCACAGTGGATGGGCTGACCCCAAACTGGGGTCTGGAGTTGCTCCTATAATAGAAATCAATAGTATAACAATCCAGGGAGGCAGTGCTGCCTAGAAATTAGTGCACTGACTCAGGAGACCTGGGTTCTGTTCCTGGCAGTACTACTGACCTAATGGGTGAGCCTGGCACATCATTTCATATCTATGTGTCTCAGTTTCCCTATCCATAAAATGGGGATAATGATACTGGCATCTTTTGAAGATAACTTTTGAGATCTATTTCAGAGTGGTAGCCATGTTAGTCTGTGTCAGCAAAAACAACAAGGAGTCCTTGTGGCACCTTAGAGACTAACAAATTTATTTGGCCATAAGCTTTTGTGGGCTAAAACCCACTTCATCAGATGCATGGAGTGGAAAATACAGTAGAGAGGTATAAATACACAGCATATGAAAAGATGGGAGTTGCCTTACCAAGTGTGGGGGTCAGTGCTAACGAGCCCATTCAATTAAGGTGGAAGTGGGCTATTCTCAACAGTTGACAAGAAGGGGTGAAAATCACTTTTGTAAATGCTAATAAGGCCAGTGTAATCAAGGTAGCCCATTTCAAACAGCTAACAAGAAGGTAGGAGTATCAGCAGGGGAAAATTAGTTTTTGTAGTGACCCAGCCACTCCCAGTCTTTATTCAGGCCTAACTTGGTGGTGTACAGTTTGGAAATTAATTCCAGTTCTACAGTGTCTCATTGGAGTCTGGTTCTGAAGTTTTTAGCTGAAGAATTGCCACTTTTAAGTCTATTATTGAGCATCCAGGGACAGTCCAGGGACTGTCCAGGGACAGTCTCTACACAAAAGAATAAATGGACACAAATCTGATATCAAGAATTATAACATTCAAAAACCAGTAGGAAAACACTTCAATCTCCCTGGACACTGTGATTTCAAGCGATCAGCTGTGTGAAAGATGGTATTAGCTTACCTCCTAGAAGCCCCTCCTGTTACAGTTTCGTACTCCACCCTCATAGCTAAGAAGTGGAGAGTGCATACAGGGTATTATCTGGCCCTAGTAAGCATGAGAACTGTTTCATTTTGAAGTCTTCCTCTGCTGCAATTTCAGTGTGTTTCTATTAAAGGAAACAATCTGTCACTTGCTATAGTCCTTTCATTTTCAAAAGGATCATTTGAAAGGAGCAGTGGTTCTATTTCTGTGGGCAGGTCTACACTTAAATAGCTGCACCCCTGTAGCGCTTTAGAGAAGACACTACAACGCCGATGGGAGAGCTTCTCCTGGCGGTATAGTTAATCCACTTCCGTGAGATGCAGTGGCTATGTAGGCAGGAGAAGTTCTGTCTACACCAGAGACTAGGTCACTATCTCTGCATTGCTCAGGGGTGTGGATTTTTCATACCTCTGAGCAACATAGTTATACCGATGTAAGTTTGTAGTGTAGACCTGGCCACTGACTGAACCAGCCAGTTTTAAGGGTTATTTTTTAGTTTGTAAGTTTGAAGTTCTGAATTTTAGAAATTTGGTCCATGAAGTTAGAATCCAAGATGCCAGAGACATTGATTGATCTCGTTTTGGACCAATCATAGCACTGTGCTTTGGTCGTCTTGACTAGAACAGTCAGTATTAGTGATCGAGAGCTGCTGCACAGTTACCATTTATCTAAAAGGTCTGGACATTGACTAGGTCAGACACTGACTAACAGAGGAAGATAGGAATTGCTATACTGGATCAGACCAGTCCACCCACTTTAGGACCTGCCTCCAAAAGTGACCCATATCAATTGCTTGAGAGGAAGGTGCAGGGAACCCTGAAGTAAGAAGTTATGGCATAACTTGCCCCCATGGACAATTTCCTCCTAACCCCAGATAGTTAGAGGTTGGCTCATCCATGAAGCTTGGGAATTATGTCCCTGACCAAATTCTTGTTTTATTTGGTTGGCATTCACAATTTAGAACTCGAGATATTTTTGTTATCTTGTGAATCCTGCTAAACATCTGGCTTCAATATCTTGTGGCAATGCGTTCCACAGGCCAATGGTGCATTGTGTGAAAAAGTATTTCCTTTGACCAGTTTTGAGTTTTCCACCTTCACCTTCATTGATTATCCTCTGCTTCATGTGTTGTTATGAGACAGGAAGAAAAGAATATTGTGAGCTGCCTTCTCTATACCATTAGTTATTTTATATACAATTTTATCATGTCTGCTCTTGTTCATCTCCTCTCCAAGTTAAATAATCCCAGTCTTTTCAGTCACTCCTCACTGGAGAGCTCTCCATGCCCCTAATCATCACTTAACTAGGGTAAAAGAACAATGCAAATATAGAAAAAATATATACCCTCACTTGTAGAGGTATATAGCATGATCATTTATGAAAGCTGACAAGGAATTTAAAAATGAATTTTGCTTTTTTACCTTTTGTTTTTATCTATCTATCTATCTATTCTTCTTTGCATTTCAACTCACCTTGGACAGTGAAAGTAAACTGGACAGTTTCACTTGGTGTTTATATTCAATTTCACCTTCTAGTTTTCATGCACCAGCATAAGGGAAGTGATTAAATACATTTTTAGGAAATCACTGAAATTAAAAAGAAGGCTTAGGAAGATATTTCTAATACATTTTGTAGAACACTTTTAAAAACAGATTTTTTAAAGAAAACTTAAATTTTGAGCCTCAACTGATTCTCTTTTCATTCCCTACTAGAAGGAATTTTCAGTACATAGTACTCTTAAGACATTTCTATAAAATATATATTCTTCCAAGTAGCAAAGAATTCTAATTTGGATTTGAATGCAGCAGAAGTTCAGGTGAAGGTAGGCAAGAAAAGCAGAACATCTGTGTTTTTAAAACAACAAAGCCAGCCTGTCTCTCCCCCAGGCAACTTTAGGAATCGGAGCCTGATGTCTTTCCACTAGGGAACAGTGTGTGAGAGATGGCTGTTTAATCAATTGATCAGTTCCATTTCAGGTTCCCTGCTTTTCTATAAACAGTGTGGTGCCAGCTGATTGTAATAAATTATTCAATTATTTAAGCTCATCCCTGATTTCCTGCAAGTTTCTCACTTCATTTTCCTTGTCCTTTCTTTTTATTTGTCTACCCCAGTGAGAAACAGACAGCAGACAGGGAGCGGGAAAACGAGATTAGGGAAAGTCCCGTGGTGGGTTGGGAAAGAGAGAGAAAAGTAAATGTTGCTGATTTTCCCAGGGATATCGACATGTCTCACATGGAGAATAGAGAATCTTGTCCAAGACAATTTGCCAGGGGGAGTTCACTGCACAGCAGACAAGGAACAAAGGGAGAAGACAGCTAGCAGCTTCCCACTGAATGCCAGCATCAAGGGGGAGGGTGGGATGGAGAATGGAGCGAAAGGTCCATTGATTAAAAGCCATCAAAAGCTCTGGAAGGAAGGGATCCCCTGGAGCTGTAGCAGGCTGGTTCCAAAGTGCGTGTGCAAGGATTAAAGATGCCAGCAAAGAGGTGCAGTAACACAGCAAGGGGCCTTTCGTGGCAAGCAGAGAGGTCAAGTGGCTTTGGATTTCTATTCCCTCTGCACTGCCTGCCACCAGCTGTAAACTTCTCTAGACAGCTGTCAGAAGTGGGGTGGGTTTGTCAGCCCTCCTCTCCCCTCTGGGCCTTCCCCTGGAACTCAGTGCTGTCCTCCCAGTTTTGTCCGAGGTCTTTATCACAGGTGCCTCTCTTCGCATTGTGCTGCAAACTGAGCGCTCTGGATGCACGTGTTGTCTCACTCTCTTCTACCCACCTCCATGCTCAGATGCCTGGTTTCTTTTCACTTGAGGGGGGGCAGGAAGAACGTCCAGCAGAGAGTTCCCACTCCACAGCGTCCACGTTCGCTCTATTGAGGATCTTTTCCATCGCTCTGTGGTGCTCACCTCTGTAGCATCTGAGCACCTCACACTCTTTCTAATGTATTTATCCTTACAGCACTTGCAGGAGGTAGGGAAGTGCCATTGTCCAGACGGGGAACTGAGGCACAGTGACTTGCCCAAGGTCACACTGGAAGTCTGTTTCAGAGCAGGGACTTGAACCTCAATCTCCCAGTTCTAGGCACCAGACCATACTTCTTTCCTCTCCATTAGCTACTATAACATCCAAATACAATAAGTGTGTCCCACCAATAATGGTGTCAGCTGTGAAGATCAAGATCCCGATCTGAACTTCCTCAAAGCTCAGGGATGTGTGAATCTGAGACTTTGGTTTGTATCTATCACTGTTTATTACAGATGATAGCTCTTTGGTGGCCTAGTGTAGGTGACCTCAAGCCCCATTTCTAGTGGACAAGCGCTCACCGAAACAAAACCACCATAACAATTGGAATGAGCTGACATCCTTGTTTGCTGGCAATCTCAGGAGAGATGCCAATGAGTAGATGGACATGAAGAGTGGACTAACCTCTTAGTTCAGAGCTGGCCACTTCAGGTCAGGATTGAAGTATTATAGGTCACCTACTTTCTGTGCTGTACTAGGTCTGGGTTTCAGACAGGACGTAAAATTCAAGAGCCTCAAAGAGAAAACAAAGAGACCCAATTCTGATTTATAAATGACCTAGGAGGGCTATACAAGGACCTCGATAGGAATCTATTTGTGGCAGGTGACCAGGGCAAAAATTGGAGCATGAACTGAGAGTGAATTAGACATTTCAAATTTAATGTCCCTGAAGGACTTATTTAACTCAGGGGGTCATGACCATGTGGAATAGGTGACCTAGTGGAAACCACTAGGTCTAATGAATTGAAATCCAGGATGGGGAAGCAGTCCATGCATTGTAGCACTCCACAGTGGCTACCATTGAAAAATGCAGAGTCTGCAGTTTCTGCTCAGAAGGACAATGTATTGTAATTGTCAAGGTTCCTTCCCCACTCTGAACTCTAGGGTACAGATGTGGGGACCTGCATGAAAACCTCCTAAGCTTATTTTTACCAGCTTAGGTTAAAACTTCCCCAAGATACAAAGTATTTTCCTTTTTCCCTTGGACT
Organism: Chelonia mydas; assembly: GCF_015237465.2. Taxonomy (NCBI): domain Eukaryota; kingdom Metazoa; phylum Chordata; order Testudines; family Cheloniidae; genus Chelonia; species Chelonia mydas. The sequence continues at coordinate 8,254,942 of NC_057850.1, read as the reverse complement.
TTTTTGCTGCCACCACCAAGCATCTAACAGACATATAACCGGGAAAGAGCCTGCTTGGAAACGTCTTTCCCCCCAAAATCCTCCCCAAACCCTGCACCCCCTTTCCTGGGGAAGGTTTGATAAAAATCCTCACCAATTTGTACAGGTGAACACAGATCCAAACCCTGGGATCTTAAGAACAATGAAAAAGCAATCCAGTTCTTAAAGAAGAATTTTAATAGAAGAAAAAGTAAAAGAATCACCTCTGTAAAATCAGGATGATAAATACCTTACAGGGTAATCAGATTCAAAACATAGAGAATCCCTCTAGGCAAAACCTTAAGTTACAAAAATACACAAAAAGCAGGAATCTACATTCCATTCAGCACAGCTTATTTTCTTAGCCATTTAAGCAAAACAGAATCTAACGCATATCTAGCTAGATTACTTAGTAACTTCTAAGACTCCATTCCTTTCTGTTCCCGGCAAAAGCATCACACAGACAGACAGAGCCTTTGTTTCTCCCCCCGCCCCAAGCTTTGAAAGTATCTTGTCTCCTCATTGGTCATTTTGGTCAGGTGCCAGCGAGGTTATCCTAGCTTCTTAACCCTTTACAGGTGAAAGGGTTTTTCCTCTGGCCAGGAGGGATTTTAAAGGTGTTTACCCTTCCCTTTATATTTATGACAGTAATAGAGAAATACTCTGCATAAATGCTCTGCATTCTTCAATGACAGACACTGTACATAGTGAAGGTGTTCCTGCTGGAAAGCCAGATTGGGTGAACTTGCTCTCCATTCAGCTGTGTTCTGTGTTTCTAAATAAGCCCCAGAAGTAAAGATTTTTTTTTAAAGGATACTGGTATGATAGTCCTTTTGATTTTATTTTTCTCAGTGGAGACTGTCTGTGATAATCACCTTGCATTGCATATAGTCCCTTTCTTTCAAATGGATCCCCAAGTGCTCTGCAAAGTTTTTACTAAGGGATTATGCAAGCTGCCCATACAAGAATTATTTCACTCACCTCTGAAGTGCAGCCATGTCTGGCGTGGAACACGGCAGCTGTTTAACAGCACACTGCACAAAATATTTTGGAAAAGAGGTGAAGAAGAATACTCTGTTCAAATGAAACTGCAGTGGGGGAAACTGATTAAATAGATTTCTCCATGTGGACATTTGGCCAGTTCTTTCGTTAATAATATGTTTTGTAGCAAGGTGCATGTGGGTTTCACACTCCAGAAAGGCCTGTACTGGTGCATTAGTTTCATATGGAGTGTGACTGCAGCAGATATAAATAGACTCAATAATACAGAGAACTATTCAATGGAGCGGTGATGCAATTAGGAAGCTTTAAACTGGTGTTTGGTTTCCATATCTGATAAGTGGAGAACATCATCTACTAGTCAGTGAAAGGGCTCAGATAGTCAAGAAGCCAAAAGAGACCAGGGTGAATTTCAGGCCGAGCAGCTGGAGAAGGAAGGGTATCATTTTGATTGTAAACTGAGCAAAATGGTGATGCAATCAATTACATGCAATTAACAAGTTTCAGAGTAGGAGCCGTGTTAGTCTGTATCCGCAAAAAGAAAAGGAGTGCTTGTGGCACCTTAGAGACTAACAAATTTATTTGAGCATAAGCTTTCATGAGCTACAGCTCACTTCATCGGATGCATGTAGTGGAAAATACAGTGGGGAGATTTTATATACACAGAGAACATGAAACAATGGGTGTTACCATACACACTGTAACAAGAGTGATCAGGTAAGGTTCTTGTCAACTGCTGAAAATGGCCCACCTTGATTATCACTACAAAAGGTCCACCCCTCCTACTGGTAATAGCTCACCTTACCTGATCACTCTCATTACAGTGTGTATGGTAACACCCATTGTTTCATGTTCTCTGTGTATATAAAATCTCCCCACTGTATTTTCTACGACATACATCCAATGAAGTGAGCTGTAGCTAACGAAAGCTTATGCTCAAATAAATTTGTTAGTCTCTAAGGTGCCACAAGTCCTCCTTTTCTTTATGCAATTAACAAGGAACTGTGCAATTTAACATTACGCAGGTGCATTAAGTCCATCCTTGTTCAGAAAAGCACTTAATCACATCGTCAAATCCCACCTCAATGAGAAGTAATCGTGGGCTTAAGCACTTTACTGAATTGAATGACCTTTGGGGTAGAACTGCTCTTTCAGTATTTATGTCTGAGATTTTCAAAGGAGACTCAGGGCTTGTCCACAGGTACAGTGCTGCCGTGATGCAGCTCTCCCATTGGCATAATAAAACCACCTCTGAAATTGGCAGAAGCTCTGTGGGTGGAAGAAGCTCTCCAACCGACATAGTGCTGTGCACGTGAGCGCTCATGTTGGTATAACTTATGTCGCTCGGGGGGGTGGTTTATTCACACCCGTGAGCAATGTAAATTGTGGCAACATAAGCTGTAGTGTAGACATAGCCTAAGGCAGTTAGAAATCCAGTTCCTTTTGCATGACAGTTGTATTTGTGCTCCTTTAAAAACTCCTCTTTTAAAAATCCCATCTTAGTTTCACTTAGGGCCTGATCAAATTCTCACTGAAGTTGCAAGCAAGATTTCCGTTGGCCCCAGTGGGATTTAGATCATGCCCTTATAGCCTGAAATATCCTTTGCTCTTCAAGTAAATAATCATTTTTCCCTCTTAAAATGTTGATTGTGTTACAGGGCTTAGGATGAAAGTGTCACCTAAGCTTTAATTGTATCCTTATTAGTGAAGAGTAATACTGGTAATGAATGATACCTTGTGTTTATATGGTTTTAATTACCTTAAAGCACTTTATACACAGTACATTGACTCATCCCATCCCCTGTTCCTCAGGAAGTTGTTCCATGCATATTATAAATGTAATCCATCTTTCCAATAGTTGATTGGCAGTGTATGGTGAAATTGTAGCAGTATCTGTATTAACCCCTGTTGATCTCCAGCAGTTGTCCCAGAATAATGTCTTAGTTATTTTTCTAGTAATTAGCTTTAATCCTAATTATGAGATCTAATTTGTAAAAGTTCCGGAGATGGTAAGCCTTTATTTGGCAAAAACTCATGCTTGCTAATTTTTAATTACAGATGAACTTCTTAGTCATTTCTCTACTTGCCAGAAAAGAACATTTTTTTTCTGTAGAGTTATTTGAAACTTTTAAAATATATAACTTAAATTTGCTTCAAGATGAAAAAAACAAACCACATGGAAAAGAATATTAACTGTATGCTGAATATCAGGGGGAAAGTTTCTAACAGTCAAGTTTATTAGACTGTTTATTTTTCTCCCAAGAGAAGTAGAATTCTCATTTCCTGGAACATTTAAAACTGTAGTGCAAAACCATTGGTGAATATATATTTTGGGGGGCCCAACTTTTAAACTTGGGAATAATATTTAGGGCATCCAATACCATATTAAGGTGATCATCTCTGTCTCTCATCTAACTTTTGTTGGCTGTGTTGTTGTATCCAACTTCTGTTGGTAGAAGGTACAAGCTTTCAAGCTTCACAGAGCTATTCCGCAAGTCTGGAAGAGCTATTCAGAATGTCCAAGAGAAATACAAGGTAGGGCAGATTGTTAAGATTAAGGGGTTCACGCATGTGGTAGGAGACCACATAAAATAAAGTGGACAATTAACACCTCTGAAGTTGTAGGACAATGGAAGGTTAATAGGCAGCAGGATATGTTACAAACTCTTGTCATTGGCCATAAAACCAGTGTTTCTGTTAAGTCTATGTTTTTTGTATTCAGCAGAGTTATGAATTTAACTTCCCAGGTTTGTCTTTTGAAAGTGTTGTGCAAGTTTGTTTTGAGGATGAGGACTGAGAGATGAGATATGGAGTGATCACTTTGTGAAAAGTGTTCGCCCCCAGGTGTCAGGATGCTTTTCTCTTTTATCATTTTCTGTGTGCGTTCATTTGAAAGCGTAATGATTGTCTGGTTTCACTGGCATAGTTGCTGCTGGGGCATTTGATGTACTGGATGAGGTATGCCACATGGTGTGACAGGCATGTGTTGGACCCATGGATCTTGAAAGGCTGGTTGTGGGAGGTATTGATCAGAAAAGCAATGTAGATATGTCTGCAAGTTTTACATCTGTTGTTCTGGAAGAGTCTGGCAACCCTTTGAGTTGGGTATCCTGATGTATGGGGAGCTTGCTTCCTTCTAATGAGGAACATGGTAAGACTGGGTAGGTTGGGAAATATTTCTTTAAGGATGTGGTCCCCATCAAGTACGGAGTGTAATTTTTTGATGATACCTCATATGGGTTCTAGTGTGGAGTGGTAGGTGAAAACTAAGGGTGTGCAGTCAGTGGTTTGTTTGTTTGTTTTTTCTGTATTGAAGCAGGTTCTTCTGGGGTATTTGGGTGACCAGTGCCATGGTGCGATCGACTTCTCTGGTGGTGTCCTTGTTTATTGAAGGCAGTTTTAAGTGTGTTAAGGAGTGTATCCTGGACATTTTCTCTTTGGTGCATATTCTGTGGTATCTATCTATCTATCTATCTGTTTGTGTATACCATTACCATGGTATCTGAGCTACTACTGAAATTATGAAGTGCACTCATGAGATATATATATTTTTTCAAATAAGGGGGGTGTGCACTTTCTTGTGAAGGCACTGAGATTCTTGGTGGTCCCAACCTCCTCTTGGAGCAAGTTCCACTTTCACGGGCCAGTTGCTAGGGTTTTTTTTCTCTCCCACACACAAGCTTCACCCTTGAGAGTACTCTTCATGGTTATGGTGGAACTTAGCTGTCATGTTCACACAAGGCGAAGCACCCCTTCAGGTAACTTGGGCCACTGCCATGGAGATCTTTGAAGATGAGGACCGAAACCATATGTTTGACCTGGTAGTCAGCCAGAGAGCAGCGAGGAGAGTACAGCACTGGTGTTATGTTCTCTTGGTGGCCTGTCTTGAATAGGTGAATAGATGCACTGCAGTGTTCTGAACCAACTGCAGCTTCTTTAACCAGTTAGTGGGTCTCATTTCTAGGTATAGCAACTTACAGTAGAAGTCTGGAGGCCAGGAATGCATGGATAATTGTTGCTAAGTATCAAACCATCATGATGTGGGGTGCGGGGGGAGAGGAGGGGCGGCAGCTTCCCTGCCAGCAAGCTTTTTGTGGTCATGGCTCTTTGGGTGTCCAGGAGCAGTAACAAATACTGGTGAACACCAAGACTGCAGACCATCTTAATGATCTGAAGATAAGCCAGGGGGATTAATAGATTTTAAGACCAGAAGGAACTATCGTGATCATCTACTTTGAGCTCCTGCAAAACACAGACCATAGACGTCTCCCAATTATTCCTGCATTGAGCCTAACAATCTGTGTTTGAACTAGAGCATTTCTTCAAAAAAAAAAAAGACATCCAGTCCTGATGTAAAGACTCGAAGTGATGGAGAATTACAGTGTCCATTGCTAATGGGTTCAAATGGTTGATTACCTTCACTGCTAAAAAAATGCATCCTATTTCCAGTGTGAACTCTGATGATTTCAAAGTCCAGTCTTTGGACCATGATATGCCTTTGTCTGCTAGATTGCAGAGTCCTCTAGTCTTGGTTATCTTCTGCCTATGTAGGTGAATATAGACAAGGATGTTATAGAGACAGTGGGATCTTCAAAGTACAACCTTCTCCTCACAATCTCATCTCAGTCTTTTCAAGATTTACCTTCAGACAGGGGGTCACACTTGCCCCAAAGTGCCATAGAATCATAGAATTGTAGGGCTGGAAGGGATCTCCAGAGGTTTTCTAGTCCAGTCCCCTGCACTCATGGCAGGACTAGTATTATCTAGAACAGGTGTTTGTCCAACCTGCTCTTAAAAATCTCCAATCATGGAGATTCCATCACCTCCCTAGGCAATTTATTCCAGTGCTTAACCACCCTGACAGTTAGGACGTTTCTCCTAATGTCCAACCTAAACCCTTGCTGCAATTTAAGTCCATTGCTCCTTGTCCTGTCCTCAGAAGTTAAGGAGAATAGTTTTTCTCCCTCCTCCTTGTGACAACCTTTTATGTACTTGAAAATTGTTATCACTTCCCCCCACCCAGTCTTCTCCTCTCCAGACTAAACAAACCCATTTTTTAAAATCTTTCCTCATAGGTCATGTTTGCTAGACCTTCAATCATTTTTGTTGCTCTTCTCTGGACTTTCTCCAATTTGTCCACATCTTTCCTGAAATGTGGAGCTCCGAACTGAACACAATCCTCCAGTTGAGGCCTAATCAGCGCAGAGTAGAGCGGAAGAATTACTTCTCGTGTCTTGCTTACAACACTCCTGTGAATACATGCAGCAGGGTAAAATCAAGTGAGGCAAAGATCTCACTTGTTCAGACACAGAAGCACCAAACAGCTGCAGATGCTTTCTTTCCTAAAGTATGGCTCTGCTCTTTGGACTCCAGTGCCACACAAAGAAGTTTCATTCATGAGTTCAGTGGAGGAAATTCCCTCCAGCAAACAGTAGCGATATTACTCCTAACACTAGCCTTAGGCTATATTCCTTTTTACTTCCCCTTGCTCATCCTGTTGCTGTTAGCAGGGTGAGCGTGCTATTTAGAGACAAGAGACAGCAGTGAAATGCAAAATGTCTAGGCTGTGTCTACACTACAGAGGCTATACCAAAAAGCTATGCCAGTGTAGCTATGTGGGCATCACCCCGTAACAGTGGCACTGACTCTTCCTTTTCCCTGGGGGTGCTCAACCCCCCTGCTTTGCCCCAAAGCCCTGCCCACGCTGCCCGTTCCCCTAAGGCCCAGCTTTCTCTCTGCCTCTTCCTGCCCCTGCTCTGCACCCCCCCCCCAAATCCCTGCCCTCACTCCACCTCCTGCCCCCCACACTCTGCCCCCTCCCCAAGGCCCCTGCCCACCGGCCACTCTCCACCCTCCTCTAAGCCCCTCCGCAAGTTGCCAAACAGCTGTTTGGTGGCAGTGCCGATCCCATCAGCTGATGAGTGTTGGTGGGGAACAGCTGTGGCTGGTGGGTGCTGAACACCCACTTTTTTTCCCATGGGTGCTCCAGCCCTGGGGCACCCATGGACTCAGTGCCTATGCCCTGTAGTGTAGACTCAGCCTACACTGATGGAAGGGGTAGGAACACTGTCTCCCCCTAATAAAGTTAGGTACATCGACGGAATCATTCTTCCATTGACATATCTTCGTCGATACTGGGGGCCAGGATGGCATTTTTCACACCTTTGACCAATATAACTACGCCGACCTCACTTTTAAGCATAGACCAAGCTAGATATGGTACATGATCCTGTGGATGTCTCATTCGTCTGTAAAATACTGGGAACTTCATCTGATGGCAGTGCTCTCACTCCCCCTTTTGAAAAGTGCTTTGCGATCTATAGCTGATCCAAGACCCATTAAAGTCAATGGACTAGGGTTGCCAGTTTTGGTTGGACATATTCCTGGAGCTTTCATTACAGGACATAATCTTTAATTAAAGATTAATCTTTAATTCCTGGCGACTCCAGGACAATCCTAGAGGTTTGACAACCCTTACAATGGGTGTGTGCAATGATTGTGTCTCTCCAAATGAGAGGATAAGACTGGCAGTAAAAGGATGGTGTTAGAAGCCCTTGTTATCATGGATGGATCAGGGGACTGGGATACAGAACCTCTGAAATGGCCCACTGGTCATGAAATTTGGCCCATTTGGTGGTGACAAAAAATCATTACCATCAGGTAATTATTCAATGGCTTTTGTGAAATGGCTTCTTGGGTTCTTAGGCCAGTTCCTAATGGGACAGATGCCCACTTCCCAAAAACATTGCCCCAGTTAGCACCTTTGTGAATGGCCTCAGAAGACTGCCCAAGGATCTAAATGACCCATGAATTACTCTTTCAACTGTAGGGCTTGTCTACACAAGAGATTTTACCTGCAGTAAATTGATTGCCAGTTAACTCAAGGTGGTTAACATGTTTGAAGAGAACATGCTCGGTATGTCCCAGACATTGGGAGATTACCCTACTCCTGGAGCAAACTTTTTGGGAGTGCCTAGACTACCCTTTACAAAAAACCCTAGTGTAGACAACACCTACTGGGGGGGCCCTGGAAGGCGGGACAGGGGCCTATTGGAAGGAAATATTAGAGAAGCTTGCAATACCACAGTCTGTGTTTATCCATCCTGTGGCAAACTACAGGATGTTAGGGACAGATTTGCAGAGACACAAAGGGTGGCTGTGTGGCCAATTTCATTGAAAGTCAAGGGAAGTTGGGTACCTGAACCTCCCTGTTAGTCTGCAGGGCGTTTGCATTTGTAAATCCACTTAAAAATAAATACTTCATAGTTCACACACACACACACACACACACACACACACACACACACACACACACACACACACACACACACACACACACACAAAAGCAACAGTGGAAGGGTCCATGGAAGGGAACGTCAGCTCATGAGATCAGTGTCTGCCAGATGGATCAACCATATTTTCAGGCTTCTAAAAGAATGTTACAAATAACAAAGTGTTAAAGAAAAATCCATACGGCAGCAGCTGACAATGTCTTTTTAATTACAAGAAAGAACCCTCTTGAGCATCCTTCTGAACCAGAAGTAAATATGGATGTTTAAGAAAGGCAGAGAAGCATTTCCCTTTCTTAGTGCCCTCTCATGATAACCTTTAGCAGGTGAGTAATACGTCGTCAGAGAGTTGTGCTTTGACAGCACAGCCATTAGCGTGGATTGCTTTGAAGGCTCACTATGGAACGGGGTCCCAACAGCAATCAATTACAATTACTAGAAATGCGTCAACAGGCTAATGCAGGAGATTGCCTCTGTCCCAGTAAAGCAGCAGCAAATAAACTGAGCTTGCCGAAATGTAGACGGCTTTCGTTCATTAAAATAATTCAGGGCCTGCACTTCTCTCTCTCTCCCTCTTCCCTTCACCCTGAATTAATTCTAATACATACTATATATTACATTAAAAAAGTAAAGCTAAAATGTTTTAAATTATTGTTTAAAATGAATGCGGTTAAAATGCTGAGGTTGCTTCCCCCACCGACCGTAGGGTTGCCAGGTATCTGGTTTTCGACTGGAACACCTGGTCGAAAAGGAGCTGGCTGTTAAAAGTCCAGTTGGCGCAGGGCTGGCAGGCTCCCTACCCAGCTCCATGGGGCTTCCGAGAAGCTGCCTGCATGTCGCTCCAGCTCCTAGGCGTAGGGGTGGTCAGGGGGGCTCTGCGCACTGCCCCGTCCCTGAGTGCCGGCTCTGCAGTTCCCATTGGCTGGTAACCGCACCCACTGGGAGCTGTGAGGGCGGCGCCTGCAGACAGGGGCAGTGCACAGAGCTGCCTGGGCTGGCCATACCTCTGCCTAGGAGCCAGAGGGACACGCTGGCAGCTTCCCGGGAGCCGCCTGAGGTAAACGCTGCCCAGAGCCCACACCCCAAACCCCCTCCTGTGCCCCAACCCCCTGCCCCAGCCCTGAGTCACCTTCCACACCCCAAACCTCTCATCCCCAGCCCCACCCCGGAGCCCACACCCCCAGCCAGAGCCCTCAGCCCCTCCTGTACCCCAACTCCCTGCCCCAGCCGATGAAAATGACCGAGTGTGGGAGGGTGGGGGAGAGCGAGTGACGAGAGAGGAGGAATGGAGTGAACAGGGCGGGGCATCGGAGAAGGGGCAGGGCCTCGTGAAAGGGGCGGGGCAAGGCAAGGGCGTTCAGTTTTGTGCGATTAGGAAGTTGGCAGCTCTAAGCGAGCGTGATGTGTCATCGTGATTCTTCATGTTACAGACTTATCGGTCTGAGTCACTTCCCTAAGTCTCCATAAATATGATCTATTGCTTGTGTCCCAGTAAAATCTAAGGGTTGCAACCAAGATTGCAGACACCATTGTGCTAGGCTCTGTACAAACATATAGTGAGAGGCAGTCCCTACTCCACTTCCTCCAGAGGAAGTGACTTATCCAAGCTCATGCAACACATTCGTGGCAGAGCTGGGAATAGAAATCATGCTTGTCCACTAGATCATACTGCCTAGTAACCATTTAATGATTGCCAACTACTTGCAGACTATGCTTTTAAGTTCACATTCTTGCTGCTAATGTGCCGGATCCTACCAAACACTTACTGCTGGGTGTAATGAACTCCAGCATCGCTTTGCAACGGGACACCTGGGCAAGCTTGGGAAAAAAGGGATTCAGCTTCTGCTTTTGCGAGTAAAGTTTGAAAACCCAAATTCCTTCCTGCACTCTCCTAGTTTTCCTCTGGAGGTGAGGGGCAACCCGCTGGCCCACTCTCTCCTTCTCAAGCATTCCATGCCTCCCTCACGAAGCCATGGTCAAGAATGAAACATTGCAATGTAGTATCATAGCCTGGGAATCAGAGACGGTGACACGGCATCACAACATGAAGGCTCAGCATCACAATGGAACACTTGGATATAGTCTGGTTTGTGTCTCCTCTACAGCTGCTCCGGCGGCACAGCTATGGCTCTGTACTGCCACAGGGTAGACGCTTCCTACACAGACAGACGGGGATTTTCCACACATGTGGTTAATCCACCTTTCTGAGCGGCGGTAGCTAGGTCGATGGACGAATTCTTCTGTCAACCTAGCTGCATCTATACCCAGGGATTAGGTCAGCCTAACTATGGAACCAATCGAGTAAGAGCTTGGAACTGGTGACAGTCATAGTCCAATGCAACGGCTCAGTATCTGAGGCTTTCCAGATTCGTAGAGGAGTTAAGCAAGGCTGTGTGATTGCCCCAACTCTGTTTGGGATCTTCTTCTCCCTGCTACTGAAACCAGCTTTTGGTTCCTCAACTGAGGGAATCTATTTGCACAGAATATCTGAAGGAAAGCTGTTCAATCTTGCAAGACTCAGATCTAAAACCAACACTCGGGAGGCCCTTATCCAACACCTTCTCTTTGCTGACGTTGCAGCAGTGACAACCCACCCAGAAGCTCATCTCCAAAACCTCATGTACAGTTTTTCCAAAGCTTGCCAAGACTTTGGGCTCACCATAAGCCTAATAAAGATGAGCATAGTGTGCCAACGAGTTGAGGAAGCACCCTCCATCAAGATCAACAATGATGAACTTGAAGTGGTGAACAAGTTCACATACCTGGGGTCCACTATTGCAGTCAAACTTTCACTTGAAATGGAACTCAACATGCGCATTGGAAAAGTCACCACAACAATGTCTAGACTGAGCAAGAGGGTCTGGAAAAACTACAAACTGACAGAACACACAAAGATCTGTGTGTATCATGTGTGTGTTAGCAGCACATTTTGTATGGGAGCGAGATATGGACTTTTTGCTCTCATCAGGAAAAGAGACTCAATAGCTTTCATATGCGTTGCCTTTGTCGAATGTTTAGAATCTCCTGGAGGGACAGTCACCAACACTGAGGTCCTCAGATGGGCCAGCACACCCAGCATCCAAACACTCCTCAAACAGAGATGCCTCCACTGGCTTGGGCATGTGTGTTGAATGACTGATGGGCGCATCCCAAAGGACATCCTCTATGGCGAATTGGCATCAGGACAAAGACCTGAAGGATGTCCAAAATTGTGTTTCAAGTATGTGTGCAAGCGAGACCTCAAAGAAATGGACCTGGATGTGGATAATTGGGAAGATCACTCTCAGGACCACAGCCTTTGGAACCAAGAGCTGAACAAAGGTCTCCAGAGTTCTGAGAGAAAGCCGTCCAGCTTAGCAGAGGAGAAAAGAGCTTGCAGAAATCAGAACCCAAAGGCTCAAAACATCATGTTTAAATGTTACAGATGTGACAGAGATTGTCTCTCTTGAGAGGGTCTTTTCAGCCACAGGTACAGCTGCCCTAAAACCAACTGAGTAAATTCTTTACCTCTCAGAGGCGCATACCCATGGTCTCTTGAGACTGAAGGATGCCTACTACTGCTACCATTACTGCTAGTAACTCTGGCACTCAAGATGTGAAATTTTTCACAGCCCTGAGTGGCATAGACAGGTCAATCTAATTTTTAAGTGCAGACCAGGCCATAGTGACTCAGTGACACACATCAAGAAGCAAAGAGTCCATTCTGTATCTGAGCTTTTGGTTGTGCATGTATCAGGCCTACAGTCTGTGGAAATACTGATGCCAGCCAGTGTCCAAGTCTCTAGCTTTGATTCTGGATTTCCCCCTACAAGCACCATCACTTCTTTTTCTATTGTGTCGTTTTTCCTGTGATGAGCTGCTAAAGTATGGACCTTGCCCAGGAGCCAGAGGTCAGAGATACACCAGTGAATGCAAGCAAGTTCACTCTTGATAATTTCACTGCTGTAGACAAGCTCTCACCAGTGTCCGCAGTCTGTCTTCATTTGGGAGCAGACACCTCCGAGGCTTTTTTTTGTTCACCCTTTTTAGTACAGGGCAGCACATATTTCACTCCTGGAAACATTAAAGGAATGTGCTTCTCTAATAGGACTTAACTACAACAAATGGACAGATTTTGCTGAGTATCATTCTTGGGAGACGTTGGATTCATACATCAGATTTTTATGTGCAGGAGTCAAGACAAAGAATAAAGTGCAGAGTAACTGAGGTATCCTCATATCTATCTTATTTTCCTTGCTAGAAGTATTGGGACCAGAAGAGTGTAAATCCAGAGTATCCCCATTGCTATCCATGGCTCAGCTCTGGATTTACACCTCTCTCAATGAGATCAGAATCCAGCCCTTAGACACCATGCTAGCACAATGACCTCTGCTGAATCAGAGGAGGTTTTCAGAGCTGTGACAGCAGAATTACTTCAATGCTCATTATGTGGGGCCAGACTGACTGATCACGTGAAGTGTCAGCCGAGAACTAGCTCCCCCCTCCCCCGCCCTTGGGAGAAGAAAGATCACCCCGTGACTTTCCCTCAATTAAGGGCAGTAGTTTAATGGACACCTGGAGGCAGACTAGATGGTCACTATCGTCCTTTCTGGCCTTAAAAATCTATGAATCTATTATTTGATTGGCATAATTTATTCAAAGTTGGGAGAGACTTTCATGTTCTAGGAGCCACATTACTGCAGGTCAAGAATGTTTACAGCTTGTGAGTGTTTGTGTGTATGTGTTAATTAGAGCCAATAATATCCTGACCTTCACTGATACTAACATGCCTCACTGTTTCCTTGCAAGATGGGAATTTTGCTTCTGCATCTGTGCCTGATTTAGGATGTTCCATGTTTTATGGATTTAGGGGCAGATTTACAAACGTATTTAGGTGCCTAAAGGTGCAAATAGGTGCCTAGAGGGATGTATAAAAGCACCTAAGCAGGTTAGGTGCCTAAACTCCCAAGATATCCAATGGGAGCAAAGTGCCCAAATCACTCAGATACTTTTGAAAATCCCACTAGATGCCTCCCTGCAACTTTAGAAGCCTAAATACTTTTGCAAATTTGGGCGTAGGACCTAACCGTGTGAGGTATTGGAGTCAATGGCAGTTGAGGACACTTAGCGCTGTACAGGAGCAGGACCTGAGAGGTTTCTCACTTCAAAGCAGGGAGTCCCACATATCGACCTTTATAACAGGATTCCCCTGCATTCTCAGTAACTGGCTTTTGCTATTATCCAAAGCCTGTGAAAGCCATTTATTGCCATGCCTATTCTTCCAACATAGATATTAGCCTGTAAGTAACCTTGAGCAATATTAAATTGCCACAACATGTCAAAATATTTGCCCATCTCCAGGTGGGGTGATGTGGAGCTTCTAGCTTGTTTGGCCAACAAGATCTTTTCAAAAGGGAATTTGAACCCTGGATTGAGCATATTAGTAGAAACCCTTTCTGGGATAGTTCTCATTGGCCAAGATGTCTCTGCCTCAAGTCCTGCCTGATCCCCATTCAGTGAAGTTTTCAAAGCCCCCTACTTTGTACGGGGATCACCTTTGTCCACACAGGCTGGACTGCTGATGAGACAACCTTCCACATCTGCCGCCCATCAGCTTTTTTCCCGTCTCACGGGAGGGAGACTTGTTTCTGAAATTATGGTTTTAATAACACCAGCAGCCAGCATTTTGATTAGCCTCGCACTTCGCCCCTTGGTGAAAGCACAAGAAGGATGTGGAAGCCACCATTTTAATTGGTTTGGCAATTTGCCCCCCAAGAACAAAATCAGAAGAAACAAAGAAGCAGGACAGATGTGCCCACACACAGCTGTTGCCTAAGTAGAATCCGAGTGACTTTGCAACATGCACAATTGGATTTCATAGACACCATTAGAAGAGTGGTGTGTTGCTTATCATCCCTGTAGCAGGGTGGCTTGCCCCTTAAATGAAATTGGGCCTAGCGTTCCTGATCCAGTCCAAGTGCACCCTCATTTGGCATAAAGAGGAGGGTGAGGCTGCCCCTGGGAGTTCTTATAAATGAGAGTTCAGAACCCTGAGAGGGAGGAGTCCAGAAAGCATGTGCAGAAGCAGAACTGAGAATTTCAGGGAGGGGATAGCCCTGAAGAGGGCAGTGGTGAGAGATTCCAATGGAGCCCTGGAGTCAGAGTAGATAGGTGAAAACAGGATGGAAGTTGGAGGGTGATCTGCAAACTTCCCCAGGCCAGAGACCCATGGCCATAGAGGGCTGAAAGCTGGGGAGTGACGGAGACGTGAGCCCACTGATTTCTGCGAGCAAGACCTGGAACCATGTCTGGGAAGGAAACGGGGTGCAGAAGCCCACCAGCTAGAGGGGCTGTTAGCACTGTGCTGGGAGGATTATGCTGTATGGTAGTGGGCCTTCTGGTAATAAATTAATCCTGCAAAAGGAGCTATTTATGTACTCCAAAAGCTGTTACCAAATGTATTTGAGGAACCATGAGAGAAACTGGGGTGAGGGAAAGCTTGCAGCGAGGTCCTGAAGCCACCAAAGAATGCCCAGGAGACTGCCAAACATTAACAGCACCAATGAACCAATCACAGACGCATCTTCATGTATAACACCTGTGGCTCATTAAGATGACAATTACTAGTACCCAGCCCAGACCAGGGCTCCTCTGAATTGGATAAGCACGAGAGACAACAGTGCCCTGCCCCGAAGAGCTTACACTTTATAGAGACAAGGCAAAGAATGCGAGAAATGAATTATTACTATTTCCTTTTTTCTGAGGGGACCTGAAGCAAGAGAGATTAAGAGCCGACCCTCAGCTGATGTAAATTGGTATTGCTCCACTGAAGTCATTATGAATAAGTGACTTACTGAATGAGCAACCTCTCTTCCCCTGTAGATGTTGAGATTGATAAAATATTCACAACCCACGTGTACCTGGGATACATAAAGGCAGGAAACAGCGGCATGTTATACCATGACAGGAAAACACCAGTTATATACAATGTATTTGAGATTCAAGCTCGGGGCATAATGCAATTTGTCAGAATCATTTTGAAAATAACTAAGAATCACCAGGATGTCTTCACAGGCTGAAAGAAATGAAAGTAGAGTTTAAAAGTTGCTATTAATAGGTTCGCTGTACTGAAATAAAATAGGAAATTGCTGGCTCATGCAAAAATGAAGTGTTACTGATCCTTGCTTTTAATTATATAGTCTGAATTCCTGATGGAATTTTTCAGGTTCCTCAGCTCCAAACACATATTTCCCCCCCCCCACACACACACACACACACTAATCTGAACGATCTCTTCTACTAAGCGCCCGTTCGTCTCAAACATCCACACAGATAAGGGTTTGGGGTGTCTTTTATTAGCTTGTGTAACAAAGGCATGTTTAAAAACCCCATCCATTAAAAGCATCCAGTATTATTGTTCTGATGCAAAAAATTAAAGTGGGTAAGTAAATCTGAGAGAAATCTGATGGCTCATTATTCTAAGTGGAGCAGGTAGTGACACCTATAGTTAAGATTGGTCAACACTTCTCATTATAAGACCCCCTTTTCAGTGGCCAAACTTTAACCATTTGGGCTGAAGTTTCCCATGGTGGGTGTCTGCCTCAGGCTAAACTTTTTTAGAAAGTTTGAGCCAAAAACAGGCATGCTGTTTCCAAGAGCAAGATTAAGGGAGCGAATTGTTTTGCCCATGTTAAATAAATGCATACAGCCGTTTCACTGAAAAGCTCTAGTACCCAAACTTTGGAGCAAGATCTTGACATTTGGCCATGAGGTTATCCTGCTGTCAGGGATATGTCTTTTGCCATTCCACTGAAAATTCACTAACATTTGACCAAGTTACAAACCTCTGAAAAATCTCACTCTGCACATGCTCAGTAGGGACTTGTTAGAGTTTAGCAACTACATTCTCTGAATATTCCATCCACACTGAGCATGCTCCACCCCCCAGAGCCCTTATGTGTGATCAGACTCCAAATGCAACTTCCTCACGGAGCATTCTCAATTCCAGGGCTGCAGGGGCTGACCAGGACTTTCCTTGCAATTGCTCCTCCTGACAAGCCGGAGTTCGTGGAACTGAGAACAGGGGGAACTGTGTCCCTCTTGTGCTCTCATTGGTCTCGAGGGGTGGGGGCGGGTTGTGAAGAATGGAAAGGAGCAGAGGGAGAGGGGATCTGGAGCAGAGGGTAGGGAATGGATGGGAAGAGAGGAGGACAGAGACAGTTTAAGGGCAGAAGGATTTATAACTACAAGAGCACACTCCCCTACAAACACTAGAATTCAACCCAGTAGCACTCAGTCTCCACATGTCTCTGCTATTGGCAAATATCCATGAAACCCACCGACAAAGTCTCATCCGCCTCCAGTGCAGCACCTCAGATGGAATAACAACCTACTACTGCTAACCATTACTCTGTTAGCTCAAGCGGCAGAGGTCTGCACTGTGGGTCCGAAGGTCTGAACCTTGCCAATGATCCAAGCTGGGGCTCAATATGGGTTCCATGATGGAATTTCTCTTTCTTGAATTTGCTTGGGGAAAAAGAAGAAGAAATTATTGCCTGAAACAAAAAACCTTGTTAAAAGCACATTTTTGGGGTTGCAAATGCAGTACTCAAAAGTTAGCGGATGTCAGAATTAAGGTGGTGATATCCTGAGCTTGCTGCTAGTATAGGCCAGCATATCTCTCTTCCTCTCCTGGAGCAAAGGAACTGGATCCCAAGGTGTGTTTGTAGCACAGCGTCTCCTGGGGCGGGTGGAGCCCAAAAAAGACAGCATGTAACCTATAATGCTTTTCAATTGTAGTGCTCGGCATGTTTTCTGGGGGGAGGTGGGTAAGTAATATTATACTCACTGTACAGGTGGGGAAATCGAGGCACAGAGGGGTTAAGCTGAAATACTCAATTTTAACTAAATGTGACTAAAGTAAGACACCTAAATCCATATTGAGCCAGTTCAAGAAGTCGCCTGTCAGAAGTGCCCAGCAAATTGTTATCACTCTCCCAAGATCGCACAGTGACTCTGTGGTACAGCCATTAAAAAAAACAGCAAGTCTCCTGAGTCCCAAATCCTGGGCCCTAATCCCTGGACCCTGCTGCCTACCCTGGGGTTAGAGTTGCATGACTCTGGAGGCAGGCTGACTGGCAAAAGCAGCTGGCGTAGTTACAGGATGCTGGGATTTTACCTTGCGTTTCAGGTTTGCACAAGTCCAGAAACTCAAAGCATCTGTAGTGTTGAAATAATGCAGGGTCCCAGAGCTTGCAAGGGATGGTAACATGGACTCATCCTTGTTCTTCCAGGTTCAGCAGGTTGCTCATAGTTGCATCTTCAATCTTTGCTGCATCAACTCCCAGTGTCCCTCTTGTGGGTATCACCGTGGGATGGTAGCACCTAGACGCCCCAGTGGCAATCAGGGCTCCATTGTGCTAGGTGCTGTACAGACACAGAGTCAGACTCCCCTACCCCAAAGAGCTATAATCTAACCAGAAAAATAGACCAATGGATTCTCATCGGCAGCCTCATTCTGTAGACAGGGAACTGACTAGCCCGAGGTCACCCAGGAGCTAGGAATTGGATGCAGTTCCCAACCCAGTATTTTAACCACCAGACCTGTATTCCTCACCTGCATTGTAGATGTGAAAGTTCCACTCCTTTTCCTCCAGGCCACCGTGAAGTAGGTCAGGATGAGTATGCGCCTTTGGCTGAATGGGACACTGACAACCAGGGAAGTGACGCGACTTGCTCAAAGTCACATAGCCAGTCTAGAATAGACTTGGAGCCCTATTTGGTCCCAGGCCAGGAAAAAAAACCTCAGGTCTCCTGATGCAAAACCGCCAAGTGCTTCAGCCATTAGATCATGCTCCCTTTCTAATAGTGCAATGGAGGAGTCACCAGGAGCGATTCACACCTGGTCAATTTCCTTCTCTCTATCTCTCCCTGCCCCATTTTCCTTCTTTGATAGCGTCTCCTGTGTCAGTCATGCCATCTCTCAGGGGAGACAGTGCTCCGCCGGCCGGCAGCCCTCTCTCTTTCTCTGCTTTTTCTTCTCTCTGCTGGAACTTCAGGGGGATGTCTGTGTAAAGCTCTTAATGTGCCATCCCTGTCATTCAACCCCATGTAAAACCATTTCCCCCAATGCTTTGCTGACCTCTCCGACAAAGCTGACATCAGCTTTCCCCTGGATTGCAGCTCAGCTGTCATGCTTACTCTATCTTCCAGTAACCCAAAATGCATGCATTTTGCTGGCTCGAGCACTCAACCTGGCCCCCTTAATGATCTCTTCTAATGCAGCTAATATTGATCTGGTGTCTGCCACCGTTATTGCAGTGTCGTCTGTGACTGGCCCTCCCTTGGGTCTGCCTTGCTCCTGCCAGTATCAGAGCCCTGCATTTCTTCTATGAATGTCACACGGCCGCATCCGGAAAGACGTCAAGTACCAGGGACTTCAATGGGAGGTTCCAGTGCTCAGTGCAACCCTGATTCAATTTCCTTCCCCACTGTTCCCCCTTGCTGCTGTCCCTCGGTTTATTTATTAATGATGGATATTGTTGAGCCATAAGGGGACCAGACAGCAAGTGTGAATAATAGGGACACTGCTTTTTGGAGGGAACGGGGGGTGGGAAGGGTATAGTTGTATATATAAGACAAAGCCCCTAATATCGGGACAGTCCCGATAATCTTGGGACGTCTGGTCACCATACCGAGGCGTTCGCTTCTTTAAGTGAATGTTGTACCTGACGGACAGCCCAGGAGAGTGAAGTCCTCTGTTTAGCCACAGAACAGGTACAGCAGCCATCAACTCAGAGCTAATGGGACTACTGTCTAGGGACGAAAGGGTGGCTAATGGCTGCACTGGCTTTTGATGAGCACAGGCAGCCTCCAGAGGCGTTAGGGGCCAGTTCAAGTGGCCTCCTGCTCGGAGCCTTTTGCTTCTGTATAAAAAGCCGAGCGCAGCTGTCATCTGCTCCATCCCCAGAAAGCTGGGGGCTGCTCTGTAACTCTGGCTCCAGGGAGTGACTCTCTTGACTTGGCAAAACTATTCCTGTGAGTCAGGGCTGCTGGCCCCTGGAAACCTGCAGCCCGCAGTCTGCTCTTCCTGCATGCACCAATGCATATTAGTTAAGTGCAACTGATCCTGCCTTAATAAACTCGAAAATCATGCCCTCATGCACGGGCCATGCCATGCGGCTGTTAGAGTGAGCTAGTGATGAAAGTGGTCTGAGGGTTATTCTGCTCCCCGCCTCCTCCCCCCCACTGACTCTCAATAATACTGCAGCAAGGAGGCCCACTGAACGCATGCCAGGGCTACTCAGCGAGGAAGGGCTGCAGAATCAGCCCCCTCGGGAGCCAATAAACCCGTCTCCCACCTTTCTAAAGTCAGGATTTGACATGATTCTCCTTTAAATGCCATACCCACTTGTCCCTAGCCCCAAGTTTTGGCTGCTTTGTGCCACCCCAGCAGCACAGGAAAACCAGAAAGCGAGCTGTATCCCCAGCTCAGGGGGACTTCACAGGGGAAAGGACACAGCCAAGCTGCCTCTGATATCCCTACCCACCAGAATGGCCCTTCAGAGTGTGACCAGGCAGCCATAAGTGAGAGCAGCTTTTGGGGTGCTCTAACATGCAGCACGGGCCGGAATGGATCCCAGCTGAATCCAGGACTCATAAAGGTGGCAGAAAGACACTCTTTGTCTCCCTCCTTCCTGGTTCTTCTTCACCCTTAAACTTCCATTCCAGTACTATTTTTATTGTTTTTTTCTGTGAACACAACATCAACATGATCCTAATAATGCTTCCAATGACAGGTTCCCGGTCCGGCTCTGCCCTGTTCCCAGTTTCCACCCAGAAAGAAACATTCTGGGGCTGGTAATTCCTAGGGAACTGTATGCCTGAGAGCCCTGAAGACCTCCTATTAGGTTAGAAGTCAGTCAGAAACACAGTGGTAGGTGCACTTTAAGGACCCAGGTAACCCTGTGACTTTGTTGCATTGATCTTCTCCATCCCGGACACATCCTGTCCCTATCTTCAATAGGAATAGGCTCCGCTGTCCCCTCCCCCTATGACCTCTGTTATTATTCTGTCTTGCTGTCTTTTCCTACCCTCATCCTTACCTTTTTCCCCCTTGCCTGATCTCATGCAGGCAGCCTGACTGCCTCAGAGCTCTTCCTCCCAAAAGCCTGTAACAGTGAAAGTGCTGATGGTTTAAAGGGTTGATGTCACGGATCATTTTTTATTAAATATCTCACTTTAAGGCCGCTCCCCCGTTATTGCAGCTTAAACCTCCCTTCCCAAGCCAGGAGAGGACACATGCACACAAGCTGTTCATGAAACGGATCCCTAGTTTATCATCCCAGTTCTCCGACCGGGAGTCTGCGTGTGCTCAGTGCCCTCATATCCGCATGTAAGAACAGGCCCACTAAGTGGCAGTGTTACAGAAACAATACAAGTGCAATTATCTTTGTGTGTATATTCGCACATGCGGCTACTCTAACTGTAATTGTGTTTGTAAATATATCTAAGCTCCAGGTGTGTGCTTACTATCTTTGGCATAAGCCACCAATAAAATTACCTAACAGGGTGCTCATGAGAGCTGCCTGTTTTTTTAAAAGAGACCCAGACATCAGTGCTTAGGTCCTATCCCAGTTTTCCCGGCTCCTCTAACAATTCCCCTATTCACATCCTCAATCGATGCCCCCTCGTCTAAGGTACATCTACACAGGGTTAAAAAAAAAAGCACAGCGGGCCTGAGTCTGCTGACTCAGGCTCACAGGTCTTGGGATCTGTAGATGTTCAGACTTGGGCTGGATCCTGAGCTCTGGGACCGGGGAGGGTGGAGGGTCCCAGAGAACCCAAATGTCTACACATAAATTTTTAACCCTGCAGCCTGAGCCCCACAAGCCTGAATCAGCTGACTCTCGCCAGCCGTGGCCTTTCCATAGGTCTTTTATCCCTGTGTAGACATACCCCAAAAGGTCTGGGGACATAAGTGAGTCCAGAGGTGTATCCTGAATGTCACGTCAGCCCCAGCTGTCTTTCTCGTGGGGCTTTCATAACCTTCCATTTATGGATTGGCTCAAAGTCCCACAGGGAAATCTGTTTCTGATTCCTCAGACCCAGAGAAATCACTTTAGAAACACAGGAATTGCTGTCATGGATCTGACCAGGTGTCCATCTAGTCCTGTATCCTGTTTCCGACAGCTCCCAGCTGCTTCAGAGAAAGGTGCAAGAAACCTTGTAGTAGGCCACTATGGGATAAGCTCCTTCCTTGCCCCCAGTTATTAAAGGTTGGTTCCATGACCTGAACCCTGAGGGTTTAGATCCCTTCCAAAACTCTTTGTATGTTAATATCTCGTAAGTATTTACTGTCATAACTCTGGATATGCTTGTTATGCATTTGGGTGTCTAATCCTTTCTGACCCCGTGCCAGATGTTAGTTTCATTGCTTGATGCACAACTGGAAGGAACTCAGATAATACAGTGATGAAAGTGATGTAAGAATCTATATAGAACAGATGACATCTAGTGGCAATGAGTTCCACGGGCTAATTGTGAATAGTGTGAAAAAGTTTTTCTTTTCATTGGTTTTGAATTTGTCACCTGTTTCACCGAACCCTTGTTCTTGTGGTCTCAGATGGGGATTAGAAGATCCACCCTACCTTTTCTATATCATCCATTGCTCTCAACATGTCCTTCTTCATCTCCTTTCTAAGGTAAACAATCCCACTCTTTTCACTTCAAAAGCAGTTTGCTCTTTACTGGGAAAAACGTGGAAGGCTCCTCATGAGCACAAGTGGGTGATAGGGATGAACACTGACTGAAGTCAGCCTGGGTAGATGAGTCTGCCCGGTCTCTGGCTGAGATTTTGCAGATACTACAGAAAGGGAGAGGAAAGATCCATTAGCCTGTTTCACAGCTGGGCCAGAGGGATGCCTACCTTCCTTTGCCTGCTGTTGGCTTGATTCACACCATGCCTTGCCCCCACCAGATTGAATCCCCTTTCCTTGTGCTTTAGCTGGTGGAAGTCACTCAGTGAACCAAAGTGATCTGGGGACATTGCTCACCTAGCAGGGGACAACAGCTAAGTAATGCATCTAACCAGTCTATTGGTACACCAGTCCCATTCCAGGGGGACACCCTGCTCTCTGGCTTTCTCCAGACTCACTGGGTCTATACGTCTTTGGAGGTGAACTGGCGACAGGATTGGTCCACCTCCTGTGCGGCAAGTAGGGAAAGCCCAGACTCCCAGTTGGAGGATATGATGCTCAGCCCTGGATGGGGAGCGGTTACCGTGCTATAGGCTGAAGAGCAGTATGTGGCCAGGACCACCTGTCACTATCTCAAGGTTGCCATGATGAACCCAAGATTTTGATGTAGGCTCTTAGGCCCAGATCCTCAGAGGTATTTAGGCTCTGGGGCTTAGCACCTACCAAGGCTTTAAATGTTCCTGTTGTGTCCAAAACCACACAGCTCCTGTGCCGGAGGTTCTGGGAGCCAGGAGTTAATAACTGAGACAGGGTCTCGAGGAAATGATGGTCACTAAGCAAATCCCGAGTCTTAGTCACTTGACTCCACCGTGTGCCTCAAGAAACATAGCTGGAAAAGAGGGTCAGCAACAGTACCTGCCACAAACAGTAGAGGGTGCAGCAAAGCTGGGTTTTGGGGCGGAAGGGGGAAATACACTGCAAAAGAAAATAGATTCTGAATTTTTGTTCCCTGAATGTGTGTCAGACGGAAGCACAAGGGGAGTGTCGAGGAGGCAAGCTCTCACAGTACATATTTTTGGCAGGTGAGGAATGTACTGTATTACTGGGATGATAAATGAACCTTTCAGGAAGCTGTCTGGTATATAATTGCACACATAGACAAAACAATGAGTCGCTTGTTAATTCAAAGTGGCAATGAAGGCAAGTGAGTCGGAACAGCTTCACAAGCCGTTTCCTGTGGGTTTTCTAATATTGAACGGGGACACCGTTTTGTTAGCCCAGCAAGTCCTCAGGGGGTGCACAGCAGTGGCCATTGAACAAGTGGGTTACCTGCTAGATTGTCCCCGGCACTGCATAGCATTCAGTACTAAATCCCCTGCCCGACCCTCAATTGCAAGGGTGAAAACAAGGAGGGGTTTCGGCACAGAATGGTCATGTCTTAAGAGACCTCAGTGTAAGTGCAATCCTCATCATGCTAATGAGTTGCTTAGCTACGCACTCCTTTGGGGCCTGCATCCTATTAGAGGGCAGGAGTTTGACTGATGCAGCAGGGTCAAACGGGTTCATATGCCCCCCCAAAAATTGGCAGGGGCCGATCATCCCACAAGCTCATCCTTAACTCCATCCATGGCTAGCGCCTGCCGGCTACAATTTACATAAGCGCTGTGGTTTCCGTTGCCTTGCCGACCAGCAGGTAACCCAGCAAGCAGGGTCCAGACTTAGCTGCAGGCAAAAATGTGAGTTAAAGCAACAGGAGTGAATTGAATTCCATGTTTTCCCACGAGTGTGTGTGTGTGTGTGTGTGTGTGTGTAGGGGGTTGTGGGGGGGGGGGCAAGTTTGCTCTGAGGAAGGTTGGAACTGAATACGAGCATTAAGGCATTGTCAGGTACTGCTCCTGCCAAAGCAGCGAGGGTTAGCTTCCGTGAGAATCCCTCCCCAGAGAGAGCCAGCTGGGCTGCTGTGTTTGCTGAGAATAAGCCTTCACTTAAAAGTCAGCAGGTTGTAAGTAAGTTTCTGTCTCTAATAGGACAGCACACTGGTTTTACCCTGAGTTATTTCAGGGCTCAATCCTGCGAGGCGCTTCGTCCCCTCAGCTCCCACTGCCTTAAATGGAGAGTTGAGGATGCTCGGTGTCTGGCAGGAACAGGCCCTAGGTGAACAGGAAGTAGCGTGACTTCAGCCCTGCTTTTTTCAGTTCCCAGACTGTCCGTTTTTAGCAAGTTCTCTGTTATTCATGTATTCCTTGGCCCGTAATCATTTAGGATGTGATCTGAATGGAGGTGGAAAGGTGGTGGTAAGGAGTAGGCTCTTAGGTCTCTCATTTTAGGGTTGCCCCAGTGTTTTAGTGCCCAAATGCAGATGGACCCCACTCCTACAGTAATTTAGGGCCTCACTGGACCACACAATGATGATGCAGGTGCATCTTCTCACCACGACATCCTGAAGACGTTAATATTGCAACATCGAGAAGCAGTGGTACAATGCATTTATTGTCCCACAGGACAAATTCTAACCCCTGGAGCCCCTGCATCCTTTTAATTCTTGCCGAGATGCAAACATCCTATATAAGAATGGCCATACTGGGTCAGACCAAAGGTCCATCTAGCCCAGTATCCTGTCTTCCGACAGTGGCCAAAGCCAGGTGCTTCAGAGGGAATGAACAGAACAGATAATCATCAAGTGATTCATCTATCCCCTGTCGTTCACTCCTAGCTTCTGGCAAGCAGAGGCTAGGGACACCATCCTTGCCCATCCTGGCTGGTAGCCATTGATGGACCTATCCTCCATGAATTTATCTAGTTCTTTTTTGAACCCTGTTATAGTCTTGGCCTGCACAACATCCTCTGGCACAGTTCCACAGGTTGACTGTGCGCTTGTGAAGAAATACTTCCTTTTGCTTGTTTTAAACCTGCTGCCTATTAATTTAATTTGGTGACCCCCTAATTCTTTTGTTATGAAAAGGAGTAAATAACACTTCCTCATTGACTTTCTCCACACCAGTCATGATTTTATAGACCTCAATCATATCCCTCTTAGTCGTCTCTTTTCCAGCCTGAAAAGTCCCAGTCTTATTACTCTCACCTCCTGTTCGCAGTCTAAGTAGCCATATGCTCTCCAGCACGTTGAAATCTATACTTCAAAAGGGTCTAGCATTCACTGCCTCTCCACAGTGTGAAATCAGCAAGACAGTGCGCAGCATAACAGCACACGTATCAATTCGAGAAGCTTCTTCCCATCTAAAATTAGTAAATAACTGCATAGCGTCAGATAAATTACTAGCTGCTCCTATTGATGTTGCTTCGAAACACAGCTCTGAAACCTGCCAGTTCTTTGTTTCCCATATGATTCCGTCACAAGCAGAATAGCTGGGCAGGTGGAAGTCAGCATGGCTCTCTTGGTGTCACTGGAGCTACGCCAGCTGAGGGTCTCCCCTGAAGACTTTAGAGATGTACAATACCAATGTGGACAGCTACAGTCTGTTTTCAGAGCTGTTGGTCTCTACTGCCCTCTAGAGGATGGAATTGGACCCAGTGCAATCATTATGATGGCAGGTTTCAGAGTAGCAGCCGTGTTAGTCTGTATCCACAAAAAGAAAAGGAGGACTTGTGGCACCTTAGCCTCTAAGGTGCCACAAGTACTCATTTTCTTTTTATTATTATGATAGGTTCTCTTTACTAGGGCCTCCCAAGAGGATCCAAGAGAGAGGAATTGGTAGTGAATTTGAAGGGGGAAGGCAATTTGGGTGACAGTGAGCATGAAATGATAAGGTTCCATGATTTCAAGGAAAGGAAGGAGTGTGAGAATAAAGACAATGGCCTTTGGAAAAGCAGGTTTTAACAAACTCAGGGAACTGGTAGGGAAAGTCCCATGGGAAGAAAATCTAAAGGGAAAAGTAGATCAGGAGAAAGGACAGTTTCTCAGGGAGACAATAATAACAGCAGAACTACAAACTATCCGACGTGAAGGAAAGAGAGGAAGAGTCGTAAGAGGCCAACATGGCTCCATCAGGAGCTCTTTAATGACCAGAAAATCAAAAAGGAATCCTACAAAAAGTGGAAACAGACAAATTGCTAAGGGCAAGTACAAAAGAATAATACAAGCATGTAGGGCCAAATCAGAGAGGCTAAGACCTCGCAAGGGATGACAAAGGCAATAAGAAGAAGTTCTATAAACACATCAGAAGAAAATGAAAGACTAAGGAAAGTGTAGATCCCCTACTTCTGGGCTCTCAATCTTTCCAGACGACAACACCCCGTTCAGGAGTTTGATTTGTCTTGCATTCCCCCACATTTCATCTCACTTAAAAATTACTTCCTTACAAAATCAGACATAAGAATACAAAAGTATCATAACACGCTATTACTGAACAATTGCTGACTTTCTCATTTTTACCGTATAATTCTAAAATAAAATCGATTGGAATATAAATATTGTACTTACATTTCAGTGTCTAGTATATAGAGCAGTATAAACTAGTCACTGTCTGTATAGCATTTTAGTTTGCACTGACTTGGCTAGTGCTTTTTATGTCGCCTGTTGTAAAACTAGGCAAATATCTAGATAAGTTGATGTACCCGCCGGAAGACCATTGCACACCCCCAAGGATACATGTACCCCTGGTTAGGAACCACTGCTCTACTTAGCAGGGAAAGAGAGCTAACAAAAGATGGCATGAAGAAGGGTGAGATCCATAATGACTATGTTGCTTCAGTCTTCATGAAAGATACTTGCTGAAGCACTCCCAGAACTGGTCCAGTGATTATTTCTGAGAACTCATGGAGGATGGGTTTTGTCTCAGACAAATGGAGAATGGCAAATATAGTCCCTATCTTTAAAAAGGGGATCAAAGAGGACCTGGAGAATTACTGACCAGTCAGCCTAACTTCAGTACCAGAAAGATATTGAAACAAACAATTAAGCAATCATTTTGTAAGCACCCAGCATATAACAGGGTAATAAGTAATAGCCAACATGGATTTGTCAAGAAGAAATCATGCCAAACCAACCTAATGTCCTTCTTTGACAGGGTTACTTGTGTAGTGGATGGGGGGAAGCTGTGGATGGGATATATCTTAATTTTAGAAAGGCTTTTGACACAGTCCCACATGGCATTCTCATAGGCAAAGTAAGGAAATGTGGACTAAATTAAATTACTATATTGTGGGTGCATACGTGATTGAAAGACCATACTCAAAAATACATTAGGAGCAAGCGAAAGACTAAGGAAAAAGAAAAGGAGGACTTGTGGCACCTTAGAGACTAACACATTTATTTGAGCATAAGCTTTCGTGAGCTACAACATCGGAATGCATCCGATGAAGTGAGCTGTAGCTCACGAAAGCTTATGCTCAAATAAATTGGTTAGTCGCTAAGGTGCCACAAGTCCTCCTTTTCTTTTTGCGAATACAGACTAACGCGGCTGCTACTCTGAAACCTGTCACTAAGGAAAATGTAAGTCCTCTACTTAGCAGGGAGGGAGAGCTAATTACTGATGACATTGAGAAGGCTGAGGTGTTTAATGCCTATTTTGCTTCAATCTTCACTGAAAAGGTAAATGGTAACCTTGTTCTCACGCTGTCTGGAGTGGCTCAGGACCATGAGTGCCTACCTCAGTGCAGACTGTCAGAAAAAAGGGGCAGACACTCCAGACTGCTGGTATGTTCTATAGCTAGATTTCACCAAGCCCGTACAAAATGTGAACTCCCGGATCACTATACCAGTGTTACCATAGAGTCACAGACAGTTCCCTTAGACGGTCCAGTCTCTCTTGCCACCCGGACAAATTGGACTTTGTGATAAAAGGTCACTTGCCCCAAATGTCTCACCACATTTAGATTGCTTAAGGGCCCAAGAGACCAGTCACTTACTCCAGATCAATTGGTACCCTAGACCTTACACCAATGCTGGTAGCCAGTTCTATTGTAAACTTATTAAAGGTTTATTAGCTAAGAAAAGGAAATGAGAATTATTGAGAGGTTAAAGCAGGTAAAATACATGTACAGGTGAGTCACAGTCTGTCAGGGTTCATTCCCCACTCTGAATTCTAGGGTACAGATGTGGGGACCCGCATGAAAGACCCCCTAAGCTTATTCTTACCAGCTCAGGTTAAAACTTCCCCAAGGCACAGATGTCTTTCTTGCCTTGGGAACCAGCTTAGGTTAAAAACCTGGTACTTTGCCACCACCGAGCGATTTAAACAAAGAATCCGGGAACAGCCCACTTGGAGACGTCTTCCCCCAAAATATCTCCCCAAGCCCTTCACTCCCTTTCCTGGGGAGACTTGAGAATAACCAAGATGAGCACAACCAGCCTTGGATTTTTAAGAGCCAAAAAAACCCAATCAGATTCTTAAAAAACAGAACTTTATTAGAAGAACAACAAAAAGATAAGAGAACAACTCTGTAAGATCAGAATGGAAGATAATCTTACAGGCAGTCAGATTCAAAACATAGAGAATCCCTCTAGGCAAAACCTTAAGTTACAAAAAGACACAAAAACAGGAATACACATTCCCTCCAGCACAGCGAATTTTCAAGCCAAAACAAAGAAAACCTAATGCATTTTCTAGCTAGATTACTTACTAACTTTACAGGAGTTGGAGGGCTTGCATCCTTGATCTGTTCCCGGCAAAGGTATCACACAGACAGACAAAAACCTTTCCCCTCCCCCCCCCCACCTCCAGATTTGAAAGTATCTTGTCCCCTCATTGGTCATTTTGGGTCAGGTGCCAGCGAGGTTACCTTAGCTTCTTAACCCTTTACAGGTGAAAGGATTTTGCCTCTGGCCAGGAGGGATTTTATAGAACTATATACAGAAAGGTGGTTACCCTTCCCTTTATATGTATGACACAGTTTATAATTACAAATGGTAGCAGAGATGTAGTAATCCGCCAGTTTCCTGAAAGTCTCTCAGGACTACCCAGAATAACCTGGGGATCTGTCTTCTCATTCAGTTATTCCACCCTGTTCGAATCTAAGCAGTCCATAGGTACAGGATCTTTCCCTGAATCCATGCCTACAGCTTCTTCTCACAGTAATCAAGCTGACAGGGTCACCACCCATGCTGGTTCTTCCTTTGATGATGGAGAGTGAGGAATGCAATCATCGCACACAATGACCCCTTGCTTTGAAATTAGCACTTTCCTGTTCAAGTTCTTCATTTGCATTATACAAGGCTTCTTTTTCATTCCATGGGTTATTTAGTTACAGGGATATATACAATGTAATGTTTGCTATTACATGATAATGGGACACTGAGAAGTGAAAACAATGCAAGTAACATCCCATTAGTTTTCATGAAGTTTAAACACCAAATACATTCTTATACATTTAGCAATCACTTTGATCTATGCCAATGCACAGGTGAATTGGCCTGGCTTCCAGCCATGCATTTGTAAGCATTCAGGGAGGCCTGGGGCTTTGGCATGAGCTGGCACCTGGCTGGCTAGAAACCCATGGCTGGCCTGTGCCAGCTGAATCTGGCTCGCAAAGCTTGGGCTAAAGGGGCTGTTTAATTGTGGTGTAGACTTTCAGGCTCAGGTTGGAGCCCAGGCTGTAGGGCCTTGCGAGGGTCCCAGAGCTCGGGCTGCAGACAGAGCTGCAACGTCTACACCGCAATGAAAAAGCCCCTTAGACCCAAGCCCTATGAGCCCCTTAGACATGGGCCAGCTGCAGAGTTCAACTGCGGTGTAGACATACCCTTTGAAATGGTCAACAAAGGCTTGCAATCAGTTTCAGTCACACATGTTGTTTGAGGGACATAACTGTAAAAAGGTTCATTACCAACTACAATCCCCAGGATTTCCTTCTCTATTTGTGCCTATATGTAGGCCATGTTTGTGGAGATTCTGGATATGGATGCTGCAGGTTTCCAGTCAGAGTCTGTGTAGTAAATGGTGAAAATTTGGCTGGAGTAGGCAACATTTTTATTGTGCCCACTGAGGGAAAAAAAAATATACAGGCCATTTACCAAAGGAGCAGGTCAAGGGACGTTCTGCTGTGGAGAAAAGACATGTCCACTGAGGTTCACCCTTGGACACAGCAATCCTGGTGTGATACCGAACTAGTCTGCTCTTTCTAGGAAATATCTGAACTTCTTCCCTGGGGAGCCTGACATGTTTATTATAAACCAACATTGGATCAATCCATTATTTGTGAAGGTGGCTTTATAGTTTGTCTTATGTGTGATGTGGCATGGGAGGGGATCAATAAACACCATTTTAAGGATCATCAAAAATATATAAAATAAATATCCTCTGACTCAGGTGGAGCATTGGGGCTGGAATTTAGTTTCACTGTGCTGCAGTAGAATGTATTTGACCATCCCTTGACTTTTGAAGAAGAGAAATCCATTTCATCATTTGTTTGAGCTCTAGCAAACTCTCAGAGATGCTGCCAGAGGAGAAATTGCAAAGTAGTGTCTCAAACAGCCATCTCTATCTCTTTGAACTCTCTTCCAAGCTCATAGCAAAGAAGATGTTCCTTTTTATCATTTTATTTTATTCCTGTTGTCACTGACAATTATACAGAGATCCAGCTTCTAACAGAGATGGGAAACCCTGTGTGGCCGCTGTTTAAGAAAATAAATAGTCCTTCCTCTTTGCTTTTCATGGTTAGTACCTCCATCCACAGTTTTATTGAATTTGAACTATACTGAAAGGCAATTATAGCAATTCCCTAACCCTGCACCATGGCAGATAACACACACCCTGTTCCACCTCAGCTTACATTTTCACTGGATTTTGGAAAATTCTGAGCATCACTAATTTACTGAAAGAAGAAGAAGAAAAAAAAGAATCCCTCACTGGGTCAATTACTTGCAAAATAATAGTAGACTCCAGAGCATGTTTCCAGGAGAACCTAATTAATGGTTGCACTTTATAAACCCATGTTTATAGATATAAGTATCTCAGAGAATCAATGTGTAACCATTAACTAGTGCCCCCCTAGGAAACACAACCATTAAACTGTTGATTATTTGCTTTAATTTGCATAGTGGTCACCATTTGGGGAGACATTTTCCAGAGGGGAGATGGATGAGTGTTGGAAGGCTCAGGCTTGCAGTACCTAGACACCTTCAAATGCTATGTTCAAATACTTTCAGAGTCTGCTTACCCCTATGTCCTTCCAAGGTAAATCAGTTTAGCTCCTTGCAGTTTACTAAGTGTGGGTTGTTCTGATGAGGCCCTACCTATGTTGTGTGAGGGACATGAAAGACATGATGGGGTAGACTAGGCCTAAAGGCCTCCTGCCATACCCATCTACACTCATCCCAGGAAAGGAGCAGTGGAGAGGTCCTCTAAGAGGGCTAGAGCAGCTGCAGGGGAAGCAGCCAATCAGAAAGGCTGCAGGGAGCAGCCAATGGTGGCCCAGCAGGCTCATATAAAAGGAGGAGCGGGGTCAGAGTGAGTTCAGTCTGCTTGCAGGGTCTGGGGGAGCAAGAGGTGCTCCTGGCTTGTTGTAGGCATTGTAAGGGCTGGCTAGATCAGTCTGGTAGCAGGGATCGGGCTAGCGAAGGATGCTCCTGGCTGGTTGCAGGAGCTGAGAGGGCTGGATAGATCGGTCTGCAAGCAGGGTCTGGGGGAGCAAGGGGTGCTCCTGGCTGGCTGCAAGGGCTAAAACAGGTAGTTGCTAGCAGGGACTGGGGAAGTAAGGGAATAGTTTCTGGATGGCTGCCAGGATTCAGTTAAGATGGGCTATGGGGAAGTGCCCAGGGAAGCACAGTTAGTTAAAGGTTCAAGGCACACAGCTGCTACTTAGAGGGTCCCTGGGCTGAGACCCGGAGTAGTGAGTGGGGTTCCTGCTGGCACTCCCCAGCAGCCACTGGGGAAGTGGCTGTCTTCTGAGAGAAGGGAGTGTAGACAGACCCAGGGAAGGGACTGTATGCAGAACTGTTACCCTCCGGAAGGGGACTGAACTGAGACTGACCCAGCTGGAGAGATGGGGTCAGAACTAAAGGTCAGGTAAAAAGCCTCCAGGAAGGAATCCCTGGGGGGCACTGCTGCAGCCCAAAGCAGGAACCATTGCACATAAGCTGGCCAACTAGAGTATGGAGAAAAAAGAAAAAGAGTACTTGTGGCACCTTAGAGACTAACAAATTTATTTGAGCATAAGTTTTGAGCTTATGCTCAAATAAATTTGTTAGTCTCTAAGGTGCCACAAGTACTCCTTTTCTTTTTGCGGATACAGACTAACACGGCTACTCTGAAACCTGTCATTAGGGTACTGAGAGAGGCCCTGTTGCTCAGACAGAGGACCGGAGTCCAGGGAGGGCTACAGAGATGTTGCCAATGGAGGGGTACTGTGAGGGATCCTGTCGGACCGTGAAGGGACTGAGCCCGCGGAGTGCTACAGGACATTACTGAGGGATTTGAGATAGACCTGGTTGGACAACGTATCCCAGAAAGGGTTTGTTTGCACATGGACTGTGGGTGACTTGGCTGAGGGCTGAATCACCAAACACCTGTCTGACAAGCACAGTGGCCAACAGGGGGCACCGTGAGCTGAGAAATTCAGAAAACTGCAGGCTTGCACACCCTCCACCGGGGGCGCTCACAAGAGGTGGATGTCACCCCATTACACTCTATCGGACTTTTCAGAAGCCTAAGAGACTGCTATGATGTCTGTGGCCCAAATTTCCCCTCCATTCATGGCTGGATAGCTGTAGTATCAAAGTGCTTTGAGGCTGTCCACTGTCTTCGATGGGCTTTGGATCAGGCTTTACATGAGTGTGGCCTAATGCCTTGTGCACTAACCTGGTCATCAGAAAACCTAGGTTCTGGTCCTAGCTTTGCCACTGGTGTCTGGGATGGTCTTGGACAAGTCACTTAAATGTCTCCCTGTATCCGTTTCCCAATCTATAAAATGGGGGTAATGCAGACCTCCTTTACAAAGCTCTTTGTGATCTACTGATGGAAAAAGTGCTGTATGAGTGTTGTTATTATGCATAATGTTATCAACATGACAAGTATTTGTCCACTCAAAGCAAGTATTGAGAAATACCTTCCTTCTCATTTACTCCCATCTCTTGTAGTGTCTGTCATTAATCAGACACAAATCCTGCTTTAGTCTCTTCTCTGCCTCGTTTTCTATCAGCTCTTCCTATGATCTTGCCCCACTTTTGCGTCCAGTTAGCTGGCCTCAAAAACAGTGAGGTTGCCGAATGAATTCAGTGGTACATACACAATTTCTCCCATTACACTCCATTATTTTGCTGCTGCTGTATCGTTCACTGTAAACTATTTTCCTCCTCTCCTGTATATGCACACTCTATTTATGCTTGACCCCCCCTCCTGAAGTGTTATAAAACGCCGCTACTTGCCCCTTCTGACCTTGTCAGAGCAAATTGCTTTTTGATCCTTTGCCATTTGAACAAGCATACCCATTCATCTTCATGTCCCTGCAGGTTCTGAAGAAAAATGCTCCAATACTCAGTGTCGAGCTGGGATCTCTCTCTCCCCGACACACGCTTTTCTTCTCCTCTATTCCAGGCTAAAGATCATGGAACCCTTGTGACCACTTTGTCACAGTTCCCGTGCGGTCATGCTGAGTTGGAAACAGCCATGCCGCCCTGGCTCAGAGGCTGAGCTGAATGCTAGAGGATGAGAAGGCAGTGAGGGAAGGCACCAGGTTTGCTCACAGAGGGTAACTGGGGTCATTCCTGTGCACTGTTCACACCTTCAGGGAAGCGTGGTGTAGTGGTTACAGCAGTGGCCTGGGAATCAGGACCCCGGGGTTTTATCACAACCTCCACCTCGTCCAATCCTGCTCACGTTTCAGATTCCCTTGCGTGGTGAGTCCTCACTTCAACAAGGGGAAAGTCATGGAGAACCTTCTCTCTGAGCCAAGTTGAAGAGCGGGGGAGAGATCTCCTTTTGCATTGAACATGGGGGGACGGGGAGTGTGCTTCTCATTGCTATAACTTCTACCTGTGCCCCCTGCCACATTGTGATTCACCCTGGTGCTGGGACATAAGGGGGAGGAGGGAAGTCTCCCTTGCACACCATGTTTGACTGCTCTTTGAGTTAGATCCTCCCCCCTGAAAGGGCTGCTAGCCAAGACATTTCACAGGGGTTAGCAGGCCCGGCTAGTGCAGCTCCTTCAGGTTTGATTTTGGAGAAGCACTCACAATTGCAAGTGCAAGCCCTGCCTGCATGCTGCAGGGGGAGGGCGCTGCAGCTGGATCCTCGCTCGCTGCTGTGCGACGACTGCAATGCAAGTTGTTCCCCTTTTCGAGGGGCAGAGGATGGGAGGGGTGAGAAAGTTACCCTAAAAATGGGGATGTAATTTACATACGCTGCAAAGTGGCTGCAAGCCACCAAACAGCATCCAGATTCCTAGAGCAACAGCCAGAGATAACCAGAGACAGGGTTGAGGGTGAAGCCCATCTTTGGTGCGCAGGCTTTTTGTGATGCCAATATCCTAGCACAAGCGCCGACTGTAGACTGGTTGATCTGCTGCCTGGAACGCGCCGTAGGACTGTGGGCGAGGTTAAAAAGTATGACCCTTTTCGCAGCGCCTCTCAGAAAAGCGCACAAGGGACAGACCCTCCACAGTGCAGCTCTGGAGTTTGTGGTGGGAGCAGCCGTGTAGCGTGTAGTGCGGGAAATGCTTGTGATTGACAGGGCTGTTATCCGTGGGCAAGTAGGAACAGATGACATAAGAAAGAGGCAATCCATGACACTCTTCAGGAGGTTCAGATGCCTTCCCTGGGAGTCAGGGAAAGGAGATGTGGAAGCCAGGTTTCTGCCTCACTATCCGCGGCCAGCTGGAATGGTGGGTTCCAAAGCAGCGGCTGAGGGGGACCGTGTGACTTGTGGCTGCTGTGATAGTCTGTGCTCGGGGGGATCAGAATTCCAGCCCAGCATTCAGAGGCAGATTTCTGTTTCTTCTGTATTGTTTGGAAGGGAGCTTAGTGCTGCTGAAAGAGGTCATAGACTCATAGATGGTCAGGGTTGGAAGGGACCTTAGGAGGCCATCTAGTCCAACCCCCTGCTCAAAGCAGGACCAACCCCAACTAAATCATCCCAGCCAGGGCTTTGTCAAGCCAGGCCTTGAAAACCTCTAAGGATGGAGATTCCACCACCTCCCTAAGTAATCCATAGCAGAGCTTCTGTCAAGGTTCCTCCCCCACTCTGAACTCTAGGGTACAGATGTGGGGACCTGCATGAAAACCTCCTAAGCTTACTTTTACCAGCTTAGGTTAAAACTTCCCCAAGGTACAAATTAATTTTATCCTTTGTCCTTGGAATATCCACTGCCACCACCAAACTCTAACTGGGTTTACTGGGAAACGTAGTTTGGACACGTCTTTCCCCCCAGAATCCTCCCAAACCTTGCACCCCACTTCCTGGGAAAGGTTTGATAAAAATCCTCACCAATTTGCATAGGTGACCACAGACCCAAACCCTTGGATCTGAGAACAATGAAAATGCATTCAGTTTTCTTACAAGAAGACTTTTAATAGAAATAGAAGTAAAGAAATCACCTCTGTAAAATCAGGATGGTAGATACCTTACAGGGTAATTAGATTCAAAACATAGAGAATCCCTCTAGGCAAAACCTTAAGTTAGAAAAAGACACACAGACAGAAATAGTCATTCTATTCAGCACAATTCTTTTCTCAGCCATTTAAAGAAATCATAATCTAACACATACCTAGCTAGATTACTTACTAAAAGTTCTAAGACTCCATTCCTGTTCTATCCCCGGCAAAAGCAGCATACCAACAGACACAGACCCTTTGTTTCTCTCCCTCCTCCCAGCTTTTGAAAGTATCTTGTCTCCTCATTGGTCATTTTGGTCAGGTGCCAGCGAGGTTACCTTTAGCTTCTTAACCCTTTACAGGTGAGAGGATTTTTCCTCTGGCCAGGAGGGATTTTAAAGGGGTTTACCCTTCCCTTTATATTTATGACAGCTTCACCACCCTCCTAGTGAAATAATTTTTCCTAATATCCAACCTAGACCTCCCCCACTGCAACTTGAGACCATTGCTCCTTGTTCTGTCATCTGCCACCACTGGGAACAGCCGAGCTCCATCCTCTTTGGAACCCCCTTCATGTAGTTGAAGGCTGCTATCAAATCCCCCCTCACTCTTCTCTTCTGCAGACTAAATAAGTCCAGTTCCCTCAGCCTCTCCTTGTAAATCATGTGCCTCAGCGCCCTAATCATTTTAGTTGCCCGCTGCTGAACTCTCTCCAGGTTGTCCACATCCCTTCTGTAGTGGGGGGCCCAAAACTGGACGCAGTGCTCCAGATGTGGCCTCACCAGTGCTGAATAGGTCACACATACTGACGACCCTGGAGATCGGCCCTCCGCTTATCCACAGAAATAGATGTGGCAAAGGCACTGCAGGTTGCCTCTGTATCATCCCCCCCAACCTTTTCCCCACAAACACATGGTGATAGTCCCACTATGGATTCCATTTTGGGCGAAATCCGGAACTGTTTCACCCAGCAGGGAAACAACATTCCCAAAAAACCTCACCAGAGTTCACGTCTTCTTCCGTCTGTTCTCAAGAGTATAAGAGTTACCCTCCTCCAATCAGGAAACAGAAAAAAAAAACCCACTATGAAGCAAGCACATGTTCATTAGCGACTAACCAACACATATAAACTTTCTGTACATCTTTAGGGGTAAAACCGCTTCCCAAGAACATTTGCTGAGCGTATCAATAATGGCTAAATTCAAGGATCAATTGTGGAGATTCCAAGTCAGAAAGTTTGCATGGTGTCATATGGATGCATTAGCACGGCTGTGAGGCCCGGGTCCCACAACTGTAAGCCCAGACTCATGCCCCAGTGTGGACACCCAAACGTAGGCTTGGAAACACCAAGTCCACAAGCCCGGGTCCCACAAATCAGGCTTTACAATGCAGGTGCACCCATAAAGGGATAAAGAGTCAGTGCAGGTGAAGGCTCTGATCCAGAGCCCACTGAAATCCAAGGGAGTCTTCCACCAGCATTCCATTCCAAAGTTCATTGCGTCAACGGACAGACTCCCTTTTATTTCAAAAAGCTTTGGAACAGGCCCTGAGTGAACATCCAAATGAACTCTGTCGGAAACTATTGAGTTACCAATACCACTTCCTACAGCATACTGGATTTCCCCAAGGTCACCCATCCAAACACTTCCTTGCTTTTTCTCAGGGGAGCTGACACGATTGCACTCCAACAGCCTGTATTTCTGTGCCGTGGGCAGGATCTTTCCGCTCATCCCTTGTAATCGCAGATCGGAAATAATCCTAGGCATGTTCCAAACCTCGCCTTTTCTTGAAAGGGAAAAGTTAGGGGAAGAACATTTATTTCACACACATTGTTCAAAAGTTTTTATTGCAAAGTCATTTTGAAATTGGACTTTTATTGCTCATCATGCAAAGAGCTCTGACAAGCGTTTAATACACCAGTTAGAGGGAGGGGGAAATAGATATTCTGATCTTTACGCAGAGAGATGTAAAATAAAGTATGTTCCTGCCACATAGCTGGAATTTAAGATACAATTTCAATGTTCCCTACTTTTCCTGCCTGTGACATTGAGGAATACAGTATAGTTAAAAAAAAAAGTGGTAATTTCCAGGAGCCAATGACTTATTCATTTCTTTCTTCATCAAATGAATTTTATCGATTAACAACATAGAGAAAAGAAAAAGCTGGGATTACAAAAGGAAGGTGCCCACAGATTCCTTACTGTAGTCAGAGCAGTGCAGAATATAAATCAGTACAGCTCCAATGAGAACAAGGATGGTCTTGCGGCTGAGGACGCTACTCTAGTGTGACCTTGGCCTTGTCATGAAATCTATCCTGGGTTTCAGTTCCCCATCTGTAGAATGGGGATAATAATACTTCCTTGGTCTGTGTTTGTTTATAGATTGTAAACTCTTGGGACTGGGGCTGTGTGCAAACACCACCAGGCACAAAAGTGGACCTGAAGTCTGTTGGAGCCTCAAGGTGCTACAGTAAGACAAACAATTATTAATAACAGCAAAGCAATTGTTTTCCTATGACAGCAGAACCTCAGCGTTACGAACACCTCGGGAACGGAGGCGGTTCATAACTCTGAACAAAACGTTCTGGTTCTTTCAAAAGTTTACAACTGAACATTGACTTACTACAGCTTTGAAACTTTACTATGCAGAAGAAAAATGCGGCTTTTAACCAGCTTAATGTAAATGAAACAAGTCCAGAACGTTTCCTTACCTTGTCAAACCTTTTTTTTTTTAATGTTCCCTTTTTTTTGGTAGTTTATGTTCAACGCAGGACTGCACTGTATTTGCTTTTTGTTTGTTTGTTTATTTTGGGGTTTGTTGTTGTTTGTTGTCTCTGCTGCTGCCTGATTGCAGACGTCCAGTTCCAAATGAGGTGGGTGGTTGACCAGTGAGTCCATAACTCTCTGGGCATCTTCAAATCCTTAGGGCCTCCCTCAATGTTTACACAACCCTAGCTCAGGCAAAGCTCCTGCTGTCCTTTCACCATTTGGACAATTAGCAACAAACAACTTTGACAGTTGGGGGAAAGTTTATTTGGTCCAGTCTCAGTGCAGGGGGCTGGATTTGATGATGTCTCATGGCCTGACATGTCTATGATTCCGTGATGAGGCGTACAATTGCATTTATACCCCAGAGACTGACAAGAAACTATGCCATGAAAAGAGCAGCTCAGATAGAGGCTAGCAAGTTGAATGTTATGAAGCATTTGTGGAATACG
Source organism: Chelonia mydas (assembly GCF_015237465.2). Taxonomy (NCBI): domain Eukaryota; kingdom Metazoa; phylum Chordata; order Testudines; family Cheloniidae; genus Chelonia; species Chelonia mydas. Next base: position 8,216,260 of record NC_057850.1, on the reverse strand, counting down.
GTGTAGATTAGGAACCTTTTGATTTCCAGCTGCTGCCAAGCAGATATGAGGTGATCCTGACTGTCATCTTTTATCCCATTAATGTGACGCTTAAAGAGTGTTTTTTCAACATATTAACATGAGGGAAGAACAGATCCTTTGGATGGCCAAGCAGTGACCCATGGATGCACACAGCATGCAAATTGGAAGCTATTTAGAACTAGCTGGTATCCAAGACAGATTCATGAGGTTGGTTGGATTGTGGTATGACTCCTGCTGCTGTCTGATCTCCCTCTTCTGCCTTTTGTCCCTCTCTTCTTCTCCTCTTCCCTCCTTTACTTCTCCCTACTCCAAACACTAAGTGACGCTCCCTTCCTCATTATAGTACAGCATTTCATTTCAACTCCAGTGTAGCAAAGTAGGGCAGAGAATACAGTGAATTGCTAAGATCATTTCTTTAGCAAAACCCAGTTAATTTGCCTCTGATACAAATGTTACCTGAGAATTATTTTAACTTAAAATACTTATGCTAAGAGAAGGGTTAATCCAGGAGCTTTTGATATCAGCCCAACTCATCTTATCCAATACAGTCCCCATTAACCCCATTAGCATTACCATAACCTTTATTAACATAATTAATTGAAATAGGAATGCATGGCAAAAACTTTGTTGAATACCACTTTTTTAAAAAATGAGTCACAAGGAATGTTTTGAATCTCTCACAATGCACCCAGGGAGTGTGCTGATTACATTGCCATGCAGAAACCTTGTACACTACACTAGTTAAGAGTATCAAATAATTGCTACCGGGGGGAGGGTAAGGAAGGAATGATCAATCTGTGTTGACTCTTGATATCACCAGTCAGACCAAATGTCAGAAACAAGGAGTCCTGATTTTGCAAATCTGTCCTCACTTGAGTAATTTTTACTCATGACGTCATGGGATAGATTCTCTAACCCCCCACTACCCTGAGCTATTCCTGGTCATGCTGGAGAAGGAAGTCAGGAGGAAGATATTTGCAGCAGGTTAAAGTTGGAAGGAGCATCTACCATGCTGCCTTCCTCTCCCTGCCCTGTCTCCGATCCCAACATGTCACTTATCCTGCTTCTCCAGGAATGGGACTGCTGAGGTGGGAGGGGGCATTTTGAGGGGAGGGGGCACAGACGACTTAGATCAGAGAATCCAGCCTATGGCTTCTAATTCTAGTCTCGTACCGGTGTGAATCAGAAGTAACTATTGAAGTCAGCAGAGTTGCAGTGGTGCGAACCCATGTAAAATGAGATCAGAATGAGATCCACTGAGTTCAGTGATACCACTCATGCTTAGAGTTAAGGCCGGGCCTACACGGTTTGCTGGATCGGGGGGATAGTACCTTGCTGGGTGTAGGTATGATACGAAGTTTCTCGTCACAGTTGTTTGGGAGGCCTGTGTTACTTTTAGAAACATTCTAGGGCGGCTTTAGAAGTGTTATCGGTAGTAGCTTTCATGTTCCTCCATTTGTAAAATCGGGCTCCCTTAGAACCCTGGGAGCCAGGCCTCAGAGAGAGAACAATGGTAATCAATAACTCTTAGAAACCACTAAAAATTACCCAACGTTGGTCTCCTCTCTGTACCTCCACACAATCTGAAAACAATCTCTGCGATCCCCTGCCACTCCGGAGAGCTAGAAAGATGTGCCTCTCTCTGGATTTACTGGATCATCAACTCCCATTTCATTCCACAGCTCTTCTGCAAACCTATTTCTTCCTTTGCTGACACCTTTTAATTCCTCTGGTTTTTATTTAACTCTGTAATTGCATTCATGAACTTTGCAAGTGGCTTTGGAGTAGGGTTTGCACAGAAGATACCATACACAATACAGCCAGGTTTTCTTGCACTGTATGCATCGTCACAATTATTTTTACTCTAAAGACTAGTCCGGAAAGGTGGAATTTTGGGTCTCTTGAGTAAGCAATGTGCAGTTTGATTGCAAATGACAGGAAATACTCAGTAAACTTTGATCAAAGAATTTCCTTTTTGTTCTTTGCACCATCAGAAAATATGGTTTTAAAGAGATTTAAATCCCTCAACAAGAAAGCTCTGATTAAGGAGCAGTTTCTCCTTCTGATGGCTACTTTCATGTACTTTCTTTGACTAGCCAAGCCTTCAGAATGGTTGGTGTCAGCCATGCGAAGCCTTCCTGAATACTGATTAGAGAAGAACCTATGCTGTTGGTGCTTACATGAAAGCTGCAGAAGTGAGAAGGGAAAGGAGAAAGTCAGAGCATGAGGTGCAGCTGTGGGGGCCCTTTATGTACTGAAACCGACTGATCAGAAGATTTAGAAAGTCCTCAGCGTGGAGCTCTTGGTCTTGTTCAGGTATCAGACTTAGGCTAGGTCTACCCTTTGTCAGTAAAACTTATGTCGCTCAGGAGTGTGTCAAAACGCATCACTGACCAACATAAGTGACACCAACAGAAGCTCCGGTATGGACAGCACTCTCTGGTGTGGACAGATGCTCTCCTGCAGACATGGCTATCACCACTCATGGGAGTGGTCTACTTAGGTCAATGGGAGAGCTCTCATAGAATACCAGGGTTGGGAGGGACCTCAGGAGGTCATCTAGTCCAACCCCCTGCTCAAAGCAGGACCAATCCCCAATTTTTGCCCCAGATCCCAAATGGTCCCCTCAAGGATTGAACTCACAACCCTGGGTTTAGCTCAAACCACTGAGCTATCCCTCTCCCGTTGGTATAGAGTGGGTACAAAGGAGATCATACAGCAGCATTGGTACAGCAGTGCTGTTGTAAGCTTTCTTACAGTGTAGTCATAGCCTAAGAGACCCGAGTTTAAATTTTAGCACTGCCACAGACTTACTGTATGATCATGTGATCCTGGCTAACTCAGTCTCTCAGTTGCACGTCTGTGAGATAATTATAATAATTAGAGCTGGGTGACATTTTGTCGGCTGAAACTTTTTGACAAAAAATGCAGATTCGGCGACACGAAAACATTTCACAGATTTGTGGGTTTTTGGTTGAATTAATCTTGGAAAAATCTGAAAAGGACAAAGCAATTTGTTTTGACATTTTTTAAATGAAATGTTTTGATTTTTTGGGGAGGGCTCACAGTGACTTTTCGTGTCAAAATCGCCTTCAATTTTATTTTAAAAATGTAAAGAAAAAAAAGCAAAAAAAAACCCCAAAAAAGCTCAAAAATGTTTTCTTTGACCCAAACCAAAACTTTGAGTTTAGAATTTGCCAAAAATTTCATTCTCAGGTCGACCAGAAATTATTTATTTTCTGATTTTTTGGAACAGTGAACCAAAAAGCTTTGCTATTCGTAGAGGTGGAACAATAATACTTATTTCATTTCCCTTTTTCATTGAGATTGCAAACTCTTTGACAGGGAAGCACTTTACATTAGCAGACCCCAAAGTGCTTTAAAAAGGAAGTCCGTTTCATCATTCCGATTTTTACACGAGGGGAAACTGAGGCACACAGCTGGGACATGACTTGCCCAAGGTCGCCTCGCAGGCTAGTGGCAGACCTGGGAAGAGAACATAGGTCTCCTGAGTCCCAGTCCAGTGCTCTGGCCACTAGGCCATACTGCCTCTGAAATGAAAAAAAGCTTTTTTCCATGTGCATATGGGAGTGGTCCTGCAAGGAGCACTGTTAATCTACTCCCTCCCCGACGCCAGGCAGCATGGCTCCCATAGTAGCTGCTGGCACAAGCCCCCTGTGGCTTCTCAGAAGCAGCTGGGGCTGGGGTCTCAGAAGGACATAAGAGGGACCCCACCCCAGTTGTATTATGTCTTGCACAGGCCCTGCAAGGGAGAGTCCTGTGAACAAAGGCACCTCCCCATCTCTACTCACTCCATTATGTGCAGCTCCATTCATGCACAGCCCGAGTGAAGGGTCCTCTGTGCAGGGCCCGGGGGAGGAGTAGTCCTGCACAGGTGGAAAGACTGGCCTCATCTGTCTATGCTCCTCTGGGCCAGATTCTCAGCTGGTGTGACTCTCTCCAGTGGAGCCACGCCAGTTACACAAGCTGAGGATCTGGCCTTATACCTCACTAAGGAAAGGCACAGCAGCAGCAAGCCCAAGCCGAGCTGCTTAACCTCCACGACTGGCAGCAGCCTGCCTCCCCTTCCGTCTGCCGCAGGCACAATGCTTGGGCATATTGTCTTGCGATGTAGAGTCCGGGGACACAGCCGAGGCAGCTTCCCACCGGAGCAAATGAAATGGAAGCATGAAGACAGAGACAGAGCGCTCGTGTCGAACAAGTCGCTCCAGGCGCCACTTCTTAATATCACAGAGTGCACGAGAGAGAGAGAGAAAACAGTTTATATATATATATATATATATATATATATATATATGTGTTATTTAGCCACTGGGAGCAGGGGTGGGGTGGAAGTCTCTTCCCCAAACCCTACCGTGCTGTACAGAAGTGAGGAAAGGGGGAGATCATGTGACATCACTCCCCTCCCCGCAAAAATAAGGTCTGCAGATGATATTCTCCCCTTAAAGGTTTGGTTTTAATTATTAAAGTTCCAGTCAAATTTTATTCTTAGAAAATAACCCCCCTAAAGCTTCCAGTGCAGATCATGGTCTGTTAGCTCCCTGGAGTCTATAGTGTATTTCTGAATCAAATGTCTGGAGCATAGAATTTGCCATACTGGGTCAGGGGCCATGAGGTTACTCTGGTACCCTACCCAGCCTTCAGCTGGGGTCATTACCTGACACTTCAGAGGAAACAGGCAGCCAACCTAAATGCAGCATTCCCCTCTCTGCTTGAGAGAAACATGTGCTTGCCTTTGGTCTCTAAAATAAACACCTGAAGCTGGCCCATGCCAAGTGACTTGGGCTTGTGGGACTCGGGCTGTGGGGCTGTTTCATTGCTGTGTAGACTTCCGGGTTCGGGCTGGAGCCCAGGCTCTGGACCCTGTGATTTTAGTAAGGCTTTTGACACAGTCCCACATGACATTTTCATAGGCAAACTAAGGAAATACGGACTAGATTAAATGACCATATTGGCTGTGCAGAAATGGTTGAAAGACTGTACTCAAAAAGAGTTAGCAATGGTTCACTGTTAAACTGGAGTCCTGCAGGGGTCTGTCCCGGGTCCAGTACTATTCAGTATTTTCATTAATGGCTTTGATAACGGAGTGGAGAGTATGTATATAAAATTTGCAGATGACACCAAGCTAGGTGGGGTTGCAAGCACTTTGACGATCGGATTAGAATTCAGAATGACCTTGACAAATTGGAGAATTGGTCTGAAATCAACAGGATGAAATTCAATAAAGACAAGTCCAAAGTACTAAACTGGGGAAAGCTAAAATAAAGACACAGATACAAGATGGGGAGTAAATGACTAGGCAGTAGTACTGCAGAGAAGGATTTCTTGGTTATAGTGGATCATGAATTGAATATGAGCTAGCAATGTGATGCAGTTGCAAAAAAAAAAAGGTTAATATCATGTTGGGGTGATAAGGAAGGTAATTGTTCTGCTCCCCATGCACCCACCTGAACTGCTTCAATTTCTCCAGATATTACCCAGCTTGCCAAGACCTATGGCAACACTATCTGCACATTTGGCCAGCAAATTTGAATGAAACAAAGATCCCCTACAAAACAAATGGGAGGAGGAATTTGGCCAATTATTCTCTGCTAACCAATGGAAACAAATTGTAACCCATGCTCCAACTATTCCTTGGACCTCAGCTGAAGATGAATCCATCTGAAAATCCTATGGAGGATGCATTGGACCCATCTCCAACTAATCAAAACAGATGTCACTAAGGCCACGTCTACACTACCCGCCAGATCGGCGGATAGTGATCGATCTATCGGGGATCGATTTATCGCATCTAGTGTAGACACGATAAATCGATCCCCGATTGCTCTGCTGTCGACTCTGAAACTCCACCAGGGCGAGAGGTGGAAGCGGAGTTGACGGGGAGTGGCAGCCGTCGATTCCGAGCGGCGAGGAGGCGAAGTAAGTGATTTCAGCTACCCTATTCTCATAGCTGAAGTTGCGACTCTTAGATTGATTTCCCCCCTCCCTAGTGTGGACCAGGCCTAAGTCAGGCAAACACTGGTGCTGTGATTCATCAGGTGCTAACTTTACCCATAGGATTTGGGAATGCTCCTATGTCCATATGTTTTTAGGCAGAATTTAATTATAGTTATTTTTCCTATCAAATAAAATTGTGTTATGTGCTAAACATGTAATTTCAAACCTACTGGATGTTAACTGGAAGCTCAATAAAGCTGGAAAAACTTTGGCTCAGTGGAGCACTAATAATTGCTAAAAGACTAGTAGTATAAAAATGGAACTCCAAAAAGCAACCAACAAGTGATGACTGGGGCATAGACATTGTAAGCTTGGCCACCATGGAAAGAATTGGGTACTGTAACAGAAATAGCCAAGAAAAATCAGAGATATGGGATGTTTTCCTGGAAGTATCTGAATGATCATATTAAAGGCACTCTACCTACTTCCTCTGAATTTTGCTTCTATTCTTCATCTTATTTTAATATTTTTTTTAAAAACTGGTTGGATTTTTTATAAACAAATTACGTTTGTTTGTAAATTGTGTAATACAGATAATTGGTTTATACTTTAACCATTCATATTATATACAATTAAATGTGTTAAGCATGGCTAAGTTTAGGTTGCAAATGGTTAATCGCTTTTGAGAAGTTTATGCATTATGAGAAGTTTATGTATAGCTTGTTGTGTTTGTTTTTCCGTATATATCTTTTAAAAATGAATAAAAAGTTAATAGAAAAAAGGGAGGTTGTGGAATTCCTGTCATGGGAGATTTTACAGAACAAGTTAGATGAACACCTGTCAGAGTGGGTCTAGGTATACTTGCTCCTGACTCAGTGCAGAGGGTTGGACTAGATGATCTCTCAAGCTCCTTCCAGCCATACATTTCTATGATTGTTTATTGTTCTGTTTAAAAAATTGCAGTGATCCAATAGGGATGTAAATATCGGTTAAAAAAGTTAACCGGTTAAACAATTAAATGGGCTGGGGTCCCTCCAGTTGGTACGGGGCCACCGGGGTTAACAGTTAAGGTTGGTTAACGGTAAGCCTAATGCTTACCGGTTAACCTTGTACATTCCTATGATCCAGTCAGGGAACAGAATTGAAAATACCCTGTGTCTCAGATAACCACTTACACAGCACAAATAGCAAATAATTGAAGAAAACAATTTGTGAACAACCAATATAAGCTGACTCTTTCTTTCTTTCATTTATTACCTGATCCATTCACTTATAACAGAAATCTTATATAACTTATTTTATAGTGTAAATAAACTTGCTATATACGCAAATACAGTTATAAATTAGCCTATGGAAGTCCCTAAAGCTGTACTGATGAGACCTGCTACCAACCTCTTCCATCAGCTTTGTGGTCTTGATTACATATTGTGGTGGATGCTTCTGTACTCGATGTCTTCCTCTTCAGTCTTGTCAGTCGATACTGTCAGTTAAAGTATTTCATTATCGTATGTTTAGGTCCAGACGTCTGTTTTTCCTGCACTGACATGTATAGCCTGTTTATTAGTTGCTCTATCAAAACTCTACGTGATATTAAGCTTCTCTCCTTTTCCCTCCTATCTATTTTCCCAATTTTAATATCTTAATTTTGAGTTTAACTTTGACTGTTGTTGAAGGGGTTTGTCCCTTCCTCAGTTTTCAAAATAGTTCTCAAACTATGAGGTTTGGTGGTGAGCAATGAGCCCTTGTGATAAAATCTTCTGTGGCCAGGTGGCCTAATGGCTAGATCACTGGTCTTTGTCTGTAAGGCCAGAGGGGGCAGTAGGGGGACGTGGACCCTCCCTCTCTACCAGGTCCTAGCCCAGGACCCTGTGTAGATCAATCCTTAAACAGGGGAAATGGGGTCTCCCTCCCGGCAGGGAGTAAAGACCCACTACCCTGGGCTACTTCCTACATGTCTCTTCAGTTTGGGCGTGGCCCTGCTAATCCAGTTGCCATGAGCGCTGGATTTATTTGCAGCCTCCCCTTGGCGTGGGAGCCCTTACTTGTCTCATGTGGCTGTGCTGGCTGGCGGGTCATTGATCCATCCCTTCGTGCAGGAAGGCAGAGAGCTCCTGCCTCCTCGCCAGTCAGCCCCCAACTGAGCCAGGCTCCCTTCTTTTCTGGCTGCAGGTAAAGCGGGGCGGGGCTAGGTGAACCCAAAGGTTTTCTTTAATGCCCGCTGTGCCGGACAGCAGTTTCTCTACTCCCTCACACACCCTTTCCAGGAAACTCCAAAACCTTCCACCAGATTTCTAAGCAGTTATCTTTTTTCCATCTCCCCCGTAGAGCTCTGACTTCAGTTAATTTTTCAAGTACCAGAATTTCCCAAATTGTTTAGATGGAAGTCAATAGTTTTAGGGGACTCACTTCTTTCCCACCATCTTGCTATGGTAATTCTAGCAGCAACTTGGAGAGGAGTGATCCATTCTGTATGGCTTCTATGAGACAGAGTTTTCTGGACAATATAATAAAAATAATAAAAGGTTATCTGGCAGCTTATATCCTGTTATCTCCCTTATGGAGTCTCCCATGGCTTTCCAAAATGTCTTAATTTTGGGGCATGTTCACCATATGTGGTGAAATTGTCTTATTTCATTACATTCTCTACAGCATTTTCCCATCCCTGTACCATAAATTCATTCAATTTTAGTGGGAATTATATACCATTAATGACACATTTTAATATAATTTTCTTTTACTCATTTTTTTATTGAGTTGCGGGGGATCATTGCCCAGTCTCCCATTCCTCAGTATTGGTGTTATGCCTACAGTGACATTTCATAGCTATTTCCTCTAAGTAACAGTTAGAGATGCCTTTGTATAGAGTGGAAATTAAGCCTTTGTGTTTCATGGATGCATCAAGTAGTTTTTCAAATTCTGTCGATTTTCTGCTTAGGGTTGCCTTTGTGTGGGGATGTTTTGAAAAATGTCTCAACTGTAGGTGTTAACTGTTGAACCAAAGTGTTTTGTATCTGTTAGCAAATGGATCAAAACTCCCATAATCCTTTGTAGGTGAGACAAAGTCTTACAATGTCCTGTGTCTATAATCCTTTGTACTTCAAATGAACCTTAGCTAAATTTAGTGTTTTGGCTCTGATGGATTGTGTCCCTCCTCTTACCATGACCCGTTGACCCTTAGAAAATATGTCTAGGGAATCAAGAAAAGGGACGACTTGTTACAGATGTTTTCTGTGATTGATGACATAATGACTTGAACAGATGCCTTTAGCTTATCAATTATTATAAATTGAGGTATCATGAAAGGGTGCTGGGTCTATAGACCATGGGAATGGAAATTTTTTGTCTCTCTCTTTTCTTGTAAACACCCATAGAAGATAAAGTTGTGAGTTTCTGTAAACAGTTGGCCAAATTGTGATATACCTGTATGTTCCCAAATGTCAAAAGTCCTCAGGCTTTTATTGGGGTTAAAGTCAATATTATCTGCCACAGGAGTTAGAGGTGATGGGTCTGGGTATAGCTTTCTAAATAAGACAGACATCTTTAATTTAAACTATCCAATAAATAGTTATAGGACAGCATAAGAATAGATGATTTGTATCAGAGCACTGGTCTCTTTCTAAACCAATGTCCTGTTTCTGACAGTGAACAGTAGCTAATGCTTCCAAAGCAAGTGCAAGAATCCCCATAACGGACAATTATGGAATAATCTACTTTTAGGAGATGTTTCTTCCTAACCCTATCAGAAAATTGTTTGCTTATGTCATGAAGCATGGTGATTTATACTTCACATACACCTTTCACATCACTGTACTTCAGAATGATACACACACACACACACACACACATACATATTAATATTTTATGTAATGGGGATATTAACGGTAGAAATCTCAAATTCTTTTTGAATCTTCCTAAACTCTTGGCCTCATTGATATCCTGTGGCAAGAAGTTCCATGAGTTAGTAATACATTGTGCACAAAAGAAAATATTTCCTTTACTTGGTTTTAAATGTATTGCCTTTCATTTCATGCAGTGTTGCCTTATTCTTTAATTATGACAGGATACATAGGAACCATTACTTTACCTTCATTGCAACTTTAATAATTGTATATACTTCAATCATGTTCCCTCGTATTTGTCTCCTCTAAACAGTTGTCTCTCTTTATATGGAAATCTTCCTCATGTGTCTAATTATTTTTATTAGCTATCTCTTACCCCTTCTATTGTTCTGTATCTTTTTTGAGATTAGATGACCGGAACTGAGATCAGTGTTCCAGCAGACAATATACCACTGATTCCACTAATATTATTCATATATTTTTTGCCCCATTCTTTATATATCCTAGCATTGTATTTGCTTTTTTAAATCACTGTGGTACATTGAGCAGAAGTTTTCAAGGAACTGTAGATCATAATTTTTCCATTGAAGTCAATGGAGCTACATCCCTTTATGCCAGTTAAGAATTGGGCCCTATATCTCAGTTTTCACATGTAAATGTGATTGTTTTTTCCCCCATGGACTTTGTGTAGGGACATTTTAGATGCCCATTTGAAAACAAATTGGCCCTGTATGTGTACTTAAAACTGCAATATTCAAACTCTCACTGAAAGCCTTTGAAAAGCTTATTGTGGTTTGAAGAAGCCTTTTTTAAATTTATAAAGATCAATTTTTAATTCAAGCCTATGAATTTGGATCCAAGTGAAGAACATTGAAATCCACAGGAAATTGTCACTGTTAAATACAGCTGCCAGCTAGCACTGTAGCTGGTGAGATCAAGATCATTTTATTTTGGAATTTTCTTCCCTTGTGTGCCTGATCTGTGTTAGACTTTGTCTAAGTTAGCTGAAATGATGTTTGACTGGTAAAACAAAGAGTCTCATAGTATGTCATTAACATAAGGTAACCGTGCAATGCTGTAAAGCAGGGGTCTCAAACACGCGGCCCGCAGAGTTATTTCCTGCGGCTGCCAAGCTCCCCTCACCCGCTGCCCCCCTCCTCCACTCCCACACACTGAGTCCCCACTCCTCTGCCTACCTCCAGGCACTTCCCACCGCCAAACAGCTGTTTGGTGGCACTTAGCGCTTTCCAGGAGGGAGGGGGGAGGAGCAGGAAGCCGACTGCTCAGGGGAGGAGGCAGAGAAGAGGCAGGGCAGGGGCAGGGATTTGGGGAAGGGGTTGGAATGGGGGCAGGGAAGGGGTGGGAAGAGGTGTAGCAGGCATGGGGACTCATGCGGCCCTCGTGGTGATTTGAGTTTGAGATCCCTGTTGTAATGCATCTTACTGTACAAAAGTGACACTGGTGCTGGAGGTTTCCTTATGTATCACCTAGGGCCTGATCTGAAGCCCAAAATCCACAGAGACGCTCCAGCCTCAGTGGGCTTTAGATCAGCTCCTAGGCCCAACGACAGAAAAGTGCTTAATCTAGTACTTAACTTTAAGCATGTGTTTAAGTCCCATTGACTTTGGTGCTTAAGTGCTTCCCTGAAACACATCTGTATAGTGCCAAGTTGGCATCTGGTGTTGTTCCGAAGATAAATGAGAGTTTCTGCTGCTCCCTCCCCACCCTTATGAGTCAGTTTGCTTTGGAATGAATCCCACTCAAATTCTTTCCTTCCATCCCCTCTGAGGGGTCCTGCTCCCACTTTTGCCTTCCATTCAAAGCCTCAACTCATTGACATCTCCTACTCTCTCCCCGATCCTGGTGTTGCCTTCCTTCCCTGTCATCCAGTTCCCTTCTCCCACCTCATTCCCCCACCCCATTCCCAAATCCCAGATCTCCCCTAGTGTTCCCTGAACTTGTTGGGACTTCCTCCCCAGATGAGCCAATCCCATCTACTCTCTGAATTCCCTACTGCTTTTGATCCATTCCCCGGGCTTGGAATTGTTTCACCTTCCAAACTCTGCCTCTGTCCTCTTGAACTAGAACGTTCCTACCACCTCCCAGGCTCAAGGAGACACGAAGGGTGGCGTCTGGTGAGTGTTTGGATGGGAGACCCCCACATTGATCCAAGAGTGCAGCAAAAAGTGGTATTGAAGTGGAAATCTCTCCCACCTGAGCCAATTCACCAGCATGTTGGGAAGGGAGGGGATAGATTATTTTCTGAAGCTCGTTGGGATCCGTCAGGATGAAAGGTGCAATATCAATATGTTATTATCCAGCTCGAAATAAATTCAGATAATGTACCCCACGCTTATCTCCATGGTATCTGAGCACCTATGAACTGATATAATAATATAATGAATCTAAAGATGGTACCATAATTATACTCCCTGCTGTAACATTCCACACGCGAACAATGGTAATCATTGTTACTCTTTTACTTACTTTTTGAAAGGATTTATTTTCTTCCGAGAGAGACTGCGGAAGAACTCAAAAGCCAGGAAGGCTGGTCTAGTTGTCCAGGCACTGAAGCAGGAGGCAGCAGAACTGAGTTTAATTCCAGGCACTGCTCCAGACTGTGACTTTGAGCATCTCTGGGTGTCTCAGCTCCCCAGCTGTAAACTAGGGATAATGTTACTTCCCTTCACCCCCAATCTTTGTATGTCTTGTTTAGTTAGATTCTAAACTCTTCGGGGTAGGGAGAGTCTCTTGTAATGTGTGTGTACTTCACCTATCACAATGGGACCCTGATTACCATTGAGGCCCCTGGGCACCACTGTAAAGTAAGTAAAGAATAATAATACAGTAAAAGCTGTTTTATCCAGCATGATGGGAGAATGGAGGGTGCTAGTGAGAGAAAAATGCAGTTAACTAAGAGGGAGGGAGTTTGCGTGTGGGATGGGGTGAGGGTCATGGGCTCTGGGAGGGAGCTTGGGGGCAGGAGGGGGCTCGGGGAAGGGGGTTGGGGCATGGGAGGGAGTGTGGGGTGCTGGATCTGCGGGCCACTCACCTCGGGCGGCTTCCTGCAAGTGGCAACCTGTCCCGGTTCTTCCTAGGCAGAGGCACGGCAGGCAGCTCTGCATGCTGCCTCTGCCCACAGGCGCAGCTCCCACAGCTCCCATTGGCCGTGGTTTCCAGCCAATGGAAGCTGCGGAGCCATGCTTGGGGGTGGGGGCAGAGAGTAGAACCGCCTGCCGTGCCTCCACCTAGGAGAAGCCAGGACAGGTCGCCACTTGTGGGGTGCCGCCTGAGGTGAGTGGCCCGCTCTGGCACCCCGCACCCCCGCCCGAGCCCCAATCCCCCTCCCGCACCCAAACTCCCTCCCAGAGCCTGCACTCCAGACCCCCGTGCCGGCCTCATGCTAACCAGACTATAAACCGGAATTTCGATGACGATCAGAAATGCAGGTTTATAGAACTTTCTGGTTGGTGAATTGCTGGGTAGAACAGGTTTTACTGTAATAGCCACAGAACAGTAATAGCATGTAGAGACATAATACACTAGCATACCAATGAGAGCAGAAGCAAAGCTCCTGTATTACGTACAGCTGAGCCCCCAAAATGCATATTTACTGTATGGAGCATGAATCATAGAACCATAGAAATGTAGGGCTGGAAGGGATCTCAAGAAGTCACCTAATGTACTGAAGCAGGACCAAGTAAACCTAGAGAATTCCTGGCAAGTATTCATCTAACTTCTTAAAAACCTCCCGTGATGGGGATTCCACAGCCTCTCTTGGAGACCTGTTCCAGCTCATAAATACCCTCCTAATATCTAATCTAAATCTCCCATGGTGCAGATTAATCCAATTACTTCTTGTTCTACCTGCAGTGGACATGGAGAACAGTGGCTTATTGTCCTCTTTAGCACAGCACTTCTCGTATTTGTAATCAGGTCCCCACTCAGCCTTCTCTAGGCTAAACATGCCCAGGTTTTTAAATAACTTGCCTCATAGGTTATGTTCTTTTCTATCGTTTTGTAGCTCTCCTCTGAACTCTCTCCATTTGTCTACATGTTTCTTAAAGTGACAGGGTAACAAGCATGTGCCAAAATCCATCCCTTCTCAGTTAAAGTTAAGCATCTGCTTGGGTCCCCATTGGCTTCAGTGGAACTTTAATACATGTTTAAAGTTAAGTACCCACCCTTCCTGATCAGGAACACACCTGCCCAAATCAGAACCTTTGACAGGTGAAAATGTGCTCAACTTACTTTTTCAATTACCAAACGTTTTCCACCCTTTTCTTTTTCTTCTCTTGTTACTCTGACTGATTTTCCTGTGTGTAACATGGCTGCTAATAATTTCTCTGTAACTTTTTAATTCAACATTTTAATTAGAGTTCAAAGAACAGTGTGTAATTATTAACATTTCCCTTCCACCAGATTCTCTTCCACTTTATGATCTTTACGAAAAGCTAATTAATTTTTTTGGTTCTTTATTCTGCCTAACTTGCTGATTTCTGATTTGACATTCTGCATTAATTAGTTAAGAAGAAAGCCAGCAGATTTTCATTGCTCAAAATTAGTGCGAGCTTGTTGTCCCTGCCAAATATTTCCATTTTTAATTTCATGGGTTCCCCCCCCCCCCCCTTGAAAACTTATATAGCATGTTCTGCTGTTATAGACAGGCCTTTTTGAGGATCTCTTAGGCACACCTTAAGCCGAAGAAGACTCAGTTATAGTAGAGACAAATGAAAGCCCAATTCTGCAGTGTGACCCCTGTGCCTAGCTCATTGATTTCCATCTGTAGAATCAGGGCCTAATTGCATAAAACATACCAGGCTAGCTTCATACTGGACTCCGCTGAGTGTAAACTGGCTTAGGATCTGATTCTTGTCCATTGAAGACCATTAGAGGTTTTTTACTGTTGACTTTAATGGCTGCAGGCTCGGGCTCATTATGATATTGGAAATCACAATCTGTCTTTCCTCTCTCTGGGTATCAGCCAAAAAGCACACGTGAGCAGGGCACAATCATAGAAATATGACTGCTCCAACCAGGGAACGATCAATGAAATGGCACAGACATCTGAGTGGGGCAGGAATGTACTGATAAGCACCCAGCAGGAATAGAGTAACAGCTTGCCACCCATGTCCAAACCAATAGAGATGCATGGCACAGGCCCACCACTTGGCAATACACAGCTCCTTAAAGCACCAAGATGCCTACTTTAAATTCCCTGTGACCACTTTACTTTTTACTCCTCTTTTCTTTGGGCTGCAAGACCTTGGAGAAAACCAAGCCATGCTGGGCTGGATTCTGTGGCTGTGCCCTATTCCCACCCACTAACCCAATGGCCAGCCTCCTGGTCACTGTGAACTCTAGTTGCTTCTGCATGAGGCTGCAGGGAGCCCTGCAGCAGCTGCTCCTTTGTGGAACTTACTAAATTTTGGGAAGGGTGCTCCACACAGCAGGTGAGACAACCAGGTCTACAGTCTGTTCCACACCCTGAAAACAGTTTAATCTGTTATTTCCCTCATTGTAAAATTGCTTTAAGAATTAAGCTAAACTGAGTCTTAAAGGAGCCATCTCTAAATAAGGAAACTGGTTGAAACTGTTTTCAGATAGCTACTGCTGAATGGTTTTCATAAGCATCTCATCCAGATTGATTTGTGCAATGGTTGATGGTTCAGATGCCTTGTGAGTCTTTAAAAACACTGGTTAAACCTGGTTCTGGGGTTGCAGGTTCACTAATATTGTATACACATGCAGTTGTTGTCATTTCAGCACATCATGGAGTTAGACTGATAAAGCAGTTGTATGAAAATTAAACAAGCTAAATAGATGTACTAGACAGATCAGTGAAGCCTACCACAGTGAACCGAGCAGCTCAGATTAAGGGAAACACAAGGTAATATTTTAGCACCATGGATAGTGCTCCACTCATTTTGAAGAGGTCTTGCTGTTATATTGTAATTAGAGAACTTTTAAGTTACCCATGCAAGGATGCAAAGGCTTATGAACACTGGGGCAAAGGTGGGGGTAGGTACCTGCCAATTTATGGACAGCAAAGATTTTTCAGCTATCAGTTGACACCATAATCTAACAGAACAAGCACAGGAATCAGAGAGCCCAAGTTCCAGTGCTGGCTTGGACACAAGTATTTATGTTAGGTGCCTAAATACCTTTGAGGATCTGGTCCCAAGTTACTGTGCAAACTGGAGAAATGGTCTGAAGTAAATAGGATGAAATTCAATACGGACAAGTGCAAAGTATTCCACTTAGGAAGGAACGATCCGTTGCACACATACAAAATTGGAAATGACTGTTGAGGATGGAGTACTGTGGAAAAGGATCTAGGGGTCATAGTGGACCACAAGCTAAATATGAGCCAACAGTGTAACTCTGTTGCAAAAAAAGTGAACATCATTCTGGGATGTATTAGCAGGAATGTTGTAAGCAAGAAAAGAGAAATAATTCTTCCACTCTACTTTGTGCTGATTAGGCCTCCACTGGAGTATTGTGTCCAGTTCTGGGCGCAACATTTCAGGAAGGATGTTGACAAATTGGAGGGAGTCCAGAGAAGAGCAAGAAAAATGATTAAAGGTCTGGAAAACATGACGTATGCGGGAAGTCCCTGGAAAAATCATGGAGCAGGCCCTCAAGGAATCAATTCTGAAGCACTTAGAGGAGAGGAAAGTGATCAGGAACAGTCAGCATGGATTCACCAAGGGCAAGTCATGACTGACTAATCTAATTGCCTTCTATGACGAGATAACTGGCTCTGTGGTTGAGGGGAAAGCAGTGGACGTGTTGTTCCTTGACTTTAGCAAAGCTTTTGACACGGTCTCCCACAGTATTCTTGCCAGCAAGTTAAAGAAGTATGGCCTGGATGAATGGACTATAAGGTGGATAGAAAGCTGGCTAGATTGTCGGGCTCAAAGGATAGTGATCAATGCCTCCAAGTCTAGTTGGCAGCCGGTATCAAGTGGAGTGCCCAAGGGTCGGTCCTTGGACCAGTTTTTGTTCAATATCTTCATTAATGATCTGGAGGATGGTGTGGATTGCACCCTCAGCAAGTTTGCAGATGACACTAAACTGGGAGGAGAGATAGATACACAGGAGGGTAGGGATAGGATACAGAGGGACCTAGACAAATTAGAGGATTGGTCCAAAAGAAATCTGATGAGGTTCAACAAGGACAAGTGCAGAGTCCTGCACTTAGGATGGAAGAATCCCATGCACCGCTACAGACTAGGGACCAAATGGCTAGGCAGCAGTTCTGCAGAAGAGGACCTAAGGGTTACAGTGGACGAGAAGCTGGATATGAGTCAACAGTGTGCCCTTGTTGCCAAGAAGGCCAATGGCATTTTGGGATGTATAAGTAAGGGCATTGCCAGAAGATCGAGGGATGTGATTGGTCCCCTATATTCGACATTGGTGAGGCCTCATCTGGAGTACTGTGTCCAGTTTTGGGCCCCACACTACAAGAAGGATGTGGAAAAACTGGAAAATGTCCAGCGGAGGGCAACAAAAATGATTAGGGGACTGGAACACATGACTTATGAGGAGAGGCTGAGGGAACTGGGATTGTTTAGTCTGCGGAAGAGAAGAATGAGGGGGGATTTGATAGCTGCTTTCAGCTACCTGAAAGGGGGTTCCAAAGAGGATGGATCTAGATTGTTCTCAGTGGTAGCAGATGACAGAATGAGGACTAATGGTCTCAAGTTGCAGTGGGGGAGGTTTAGGCTGGATATTAGGAAAAACTTTTTCACTGGGAGGGTGGTGAAACACTGGAATGCGTTACTTAGGGAGGTGGTGGAATCTCCTTCCTTAGAAGTTTTTAAGGTCAGGCTTGACAGAGCCCTGGCTGGGATGATTTAGTTGGGGATTGGTCCTGCTTTGAGCAGGGGGTTGGACTAGATGACCTCCTGAGGTCCCTTCCAACCCTGATATTCTATGATTATATGATTCTATGAAGATTGAAAAAAATTGGTTTCTTTAGTCTGGAATAGAGAAGACTGGGAGGGGACATGGTAACAGTTTTCGAGTACATAAAAGGTTGTTACAAGGAGGAGGGAGAAAAATTGTTTTTCTTAATCTCTGAAGCAATGGGCTTAAATTGCAGCAAGGGAAGTTTAGTTTGGACATTAAGAAAAACTTCCTGATTGTCAGGGTGGTTAAGGACTGGAATAAATTGCCTAGGACGGTTGTGGAATCTCCATCATTGGAGATTTTTAAGAGCAGGTTAGACAAACACCTGCCAGGGATGGTCCAGATAATGCTTAGTCCTGCCATGAGTGCAGGGGACTGGACTAGATGACCTCTCGAGGACCCTTCCAGTCCTATGATTCTAGGTTAATTACCTTCCCCCTTTAAAATTTGCACTTCATTTCCAGTCTGAATTTGTCTAGCTCCAACTTCAAACCATTTAATATTGTTGTTCTGGATTGAAAAGCCCATGTAGGTACTTATAGACTATAATCACATCACCTTTTCTTTGTTAAGATGATAGACTCAAAAAGTTTAATCACAATCAGGCATGTTTTCTAATCCTTTAATCATTCTTCTGACTCTTCTCTAAACCCTCTTCAATATTTCAACATCCTTCTTGATTTGTGAACACCAGAACTGGACACAATATTCCATCAGCAGTCTCACCAGAGCCAAATACAAAGATAAAATAACATCTCTACTCCTACTCGAGATTCACCTGTTTATGCATCCACAGATTGCATTAGTCCTTTTGGCCACAAAGTCTCACTGGAAGCTCTTGTTCAGCTGATTATCCGCTGAATCTTTTTCAGAGTTGCTGCTTCCCAGGATAGAGTCCCTGTCAAGGTTCCTTCGCCACTCTGAACTCTGGGGTACAGATGTGGGGACCCGCATGAAAGACCCCCTAAGCTTATTTCTACCAGTTTAGGTTAAAAACTTCCCCAAGGCACAAAATCTTGCCCTTGGTCTAGGGTATGCTGCCACCACCAAGCGCTTTAACAAAGAACCAGGAAAAAGGACCACTTGGAGTTCCTCTTTCCCCAGCAATCCCCCCCAGCCCTTACACCTGCTTTTCTGTGGAGGCTTTAGAATAAGCAAATTGAGCAGAGACCAGCTTGGGTTCCTTAGGACCCTAAAACCCAATCAGATTCTAAAAAAACCAGAACTTTATTAGAAGAACAAAACAAAGATAAAAGAAACACTCTGTAACATTATAATGGAAGATAATCTCACAGGCAGTCAAATTCAAAACATAGAGAATCCCTGTAGGCAAAACCTTAAGTTACAAAAAGACACAAAAACAGGAATACACATTCCCTCCAGCACAGCGAATTTACAAGCCAAAACAAAGAAAACCTAACGCATTTTCTAGCTAGATTACTTACTAACTTTACAGGAGTTGGAGGGCTTGCATCCTTGATCTGTTCCCAGCAAAGGTATCACACAGACAGACAAAAGCCTTTTCCCCCGCCTCCAGATTTGAAAGTATCTTGTCCCCTCATTGGTCATTTTGGGTCAGGTGCCAGCAAGGTTACCTTAGCTTTTTAACTCTTTACAGGTGAAAGGATTTTGCCTCTGGCCAGGAGGGATTTTATAGCACTATATACAGAAAGGTTGTTACCCTTCTCTTTATATTTATGACAGTCCCCAATCCTGTAAGTATGGCCTATATTCTTTGTTCCTAGATGTATATATTTACATTTAGCTGTATTAAAATATATATTGTTTGCTTGCACCCAATTTTACCAAGCGATCCAGATCACTCTGTATTAGCGACATGTCCTCTTCATTATTTACCTCTCCTCCAATTTTTCTGGCATCTGCCAACTTTATCAGTGATAACTTTATATTTTCTTCCAGGTCATTGATAAAAATGTTAAATAGCATAGGGCCAAGAAGAGATCCCTGCGGGACCCCACTAGAAACACATCCACTCAATGATTATTCCCCGTTTACAATAGTCAGCTAGCCAGCTTTTAATCCATTTAATATGCGCCATGTTAATTTTATATTTTTTAATCAAAATGTCATATGGTACCAAGTCAAATGACTTAGAGAAGTCTAAGTATATTATATCAACTCTATTACCTTTATCAACCAAATTTGTAATCTCATAAAAATGATATCAAATTAGCTTAATGGGATCTATTTTCCATAAACTCATGTTGATGAGCATTTGTTATGTTTTCAAAAGTGTTGTTCTGTCTGAAATGAGTGGGAGCTGCTGAGTTCTCAACATATGTGAAAATCCAGGCATTTATTTGGGTGCCAGAAAATGGTCTTAGGATCTTAATTTTAGACACCAAGCCAAGATTTTCAAAAGTGATTAAGCGCAGATCTTCAGAGAGATATAAGCACCTAACTCCAATTGAAATCAATGGGAGATAGGCACCTACATTCCTTTGACAGTCTAGGCCCTTAGTGATTTTGGGTGCCTTCATTTTTGGGTCTCGAAGAGACTTGAACACCCACCCTCTGAAAATCAGGCCCGTAAGAATGGCCATACTGGGTCAGACCAACAGTATCCTGTCTGCCAACAGTGGCCAATGCCAGGTGCCTCAGAGGGAGTGAACCTAACAGGTAATGATCAAGTGATCTCTCTCCCTCCATCCATCTCCCCACTCTGACAAACAGAGGCTAGGGACACCATTCCTTACCCATCCTGGCTAATAGCCATTAATAGACTTAATCTCCATGAATTTATCTAGTTCTCTTTTAAACCCTGTTATAGTCCTAGCCTTCACAACCTCCTCAGGCAAGGAGTTCCACTGGTTGACTGTGTGCTGTTCGAAGAACTTCCTATTATTTGTTTTAAACCTGCTGCCCATTCATTTCATTTGGTGGCCCCTAGTTCTTATATTATGGGAACAGGTAAATAACTTTTCCTTATTCACTTTCTCCATACCACTCATGATTTTATATACCTCTATCAAATCTCCCCTTAGTCTCCTCTTTTCCAAGTTGTAAAGTTCTTGCCTCTTTAATCTCTCCTCATATGAGACCCATTACAAACCCCTAATCATTTTAGTTGCCCTTCTCTGAACCTTTTCTGAACCCTTTAAGCTGTCTCAAGTTGGGCACCCCAAAACAGTGAGGCATCAAAAATTCACTCATCCCTTTTGAAAATCTTGGTTCTATTCACCGAAGAGACACATGGATATTTCCAGAAATATCCAGTTTAATTATAAAGGATTAATAATTGCAGGGAAGGTTATTTCAGAACTAGATTTCAATAATAGACAAACACTAGTTCAGGTCCAGAAAAGTGTACTTACATGAAAAAGAGCAGAAATTAATGCTTAGGAGAGAATTGAGTCTGTATTGCTTTTCATGCTCAAAATACCTGGAAGCTCTTTGTACAGAGCAAATACACTCTCTGGATACCTAGCCATCATTAAGTGTAGAAGGAATATTTATGTATTTATTTAGCACTTAACACCATGACCAATAGGTATTAATATTTTTTATTTACAATGGTCAGTTCCAATAACGGGCAACTTAATAGGCATGTTTAATTGGATTCTAACTACTGATTGCTTGTTATAGCTTTTCCTTTTGCCCAAGGGCCTCAACATTCCTGATGATTTCATTGTGTTGGTGATTTTAATTACACTTGTATTGCTTATGCAAATGCGAGCACTTTTGTGTGCCAACCCAGGGGTCAGTGGTAGGGGAGGCATGGGATGATTCCTTTGGCAGATGCCAGCATATGACGGTTTCAGGGAAACTTCCTGCCATTTGTC
Source organism: Chelonia mydas (assembly GCF_015237465.2). Lineage (NCBI taxonomy): Eukaryota > Metazoa > Chordata > Testudines > Cheloniidae > Chelonia > Chelonia mydas. The sequence goes on along the minus strand of NC_057850.1, from coordinate 8,194,725 downwards.
CCATATATTAAAGCAATGAACAGATTCTCCAGCAGGTTCTGCCATGTGGGGTCAGGTCCTGTCAGGAATTCAAACATTCCCACGCTTGGTTGTGTGACAGGCTTGGATTGAATTATAACGGTTGGAAACACATGCTCTCGGCAGACAGCAGTGCTGGCATCACCTAGGGTTACCAGTTTGTATTTGCAAACTGACCTCATTCATGCTGGCGGATGTGAAAATGTTCGCCTCTCACCCAAGCGGAAACTGCCACCAACACTAAGACATCCATCCGATGCACTGAGATACCCATATCGAAAGGATAAGTGCTATTAGCAGATGATTGATATCTGACTCTCTCTCTCTTTTTGTTACTGGCTGTTGAGCAAGGAACACTGAATGGCTGTTTCTGTACAATGCTCTGAATTTGGGACTTCAAGCCTTTTAGCACATGCTAAATGACCAGGGGGCAGGTTTTCAAGTGCCCAGCAGCTCTTGTTTTGGACATTTATAGCCACCGCTCCCATTGACATCAATTCTCGCGGTGAGTGCTCAGCACATCTACAGATCAGACCCCCGGGTTCTTAAATCAGGAACCCAGAAAATGAGGCACAGAAAATTAGTGAGCACATTGGAAAAGTTTGGTTTAAGTGACTTGCAGAGGCAGGGAGAGAATCCAGTTCTCCAAGGCAGCATTCAAATGCCTTGACCATGAGACTGTCTTTTCTTTTCCTGCGATCCCGTCTCATTCACTACACACCTTCCCATTTCTGCAACAAATGAGACAGTGGTCCTACAGACAGAACCTCTTTTAATCCACAATCCTGATTCATCCTGAGGGCAGGTCCAATCTGTGCACGGAAGGAGGCAGGCGTTCTGTGTTAAAAATAAGATCCGAACATGAAATTAAAGACTGTATTATAATGCACGCACACCAGGGGGCTGACTTGCACAGGTGACCTCAATTCTGACACGTCCTAACTGTGGGATGTGTAAAAGACTGCACTCACCGCAGGTGTGCTCCTTGTGACTGGGCTTGACATAGTAGCTTGTTCGTTATCTAGCGCCCCCCAATGACCGCTGCCCCAGCACTGCCATGGTCTCTCTTTTTGAGACTTGACCCTGCAGCCAGGTCATTTTAAAGTCTCTCCCCTTCTGGGATATCATTATGCTATATGAACAGTGTTCTACACAATACTGTGTCATCATGTTTGCTATCTTCTGACCTCTTGGGCTCTTCTTTTGTTCCACTGTCCTATCAGAGCTGCAAACCCCAGGCTTCTCCTTGGAGTCTTTTAACCAAACTCAAACATCAGCCACAATTAAAGCAACTTCAGCCCCTTCTCCTGGATTGAACTTTTAATGCATCCTGAGGCCTCCACATGTCTCTATTCCACTGACTCTCAGGGACTACCTCCCTGGAGTCTTGTCCTTGTCTAGATCCTCAACTCCAGTCCACCACAAGGCTGTCTGCCCATGGGTTGGCCTTTTCTCAGACCCATTTCAAGAATCCCCTTCACTCTGCAACCCTCTGCTATCATGGCTAACTCCCTCCCAACTTCTCTGCTCGCTACTACCCAGAGAAAAACTACAGGATTTTCCCCTCTCTCCCTGAAGCCTCTTCTATTGTGGGCTTCCTCCTGTTATAGAAACCAACAAGCTTCTCCCCCAGCTGGGACTCATCTTTAATTGTGCCTGGCCCACCCTCCAAGCACAACCAGGTGTGTTAATTGGCCTCTCAGGCCCATATTAACCATTTCACCACCTTTTTGAGGTACCCCCCCTTCACAGGGTGCTTAACTTGCAACCTTAATAATGTTCTTTTAATATAGCTTTGTGTGTATAATTACCTGTTACGAATTACACCTGAGAGGACACGCACACAACTGCTGCGAATTACACCTGGTAGGACACGCACACCAATGCTGCGAATTATACCTGATAGGACACGCACACAAATGCTATGAATTACACCTGGTAGGACATGCACACCAATGCTGCGAATTATACCTGATAGGTCATACACAGTTCGAATCTAGGCTGAGGCACATAAACAAAATCCACAACTGCAGAGTTCCCAAAAGACACTAAGTTTATTATGCTCGGAGCATGGTGCCCCCCTGCTAGCCAGGAGGGGACCCTGAATACAGATTATACAAAGGTTATATACTTTTTAGCAAAGCACGTTGCCCTGAGCCAATAAACAAACCCTTTTCTTATCTACCACCTATCCCTGCTTGGTGCATTCCTCGTGCTAAACCAGTATGTTAATTACACAGCATGGTCCTAAAGCCATGCATCAGTAACTTTTATTATCAGGATGGGAGGCCTCACATCAAAGGCCAAGAGATAGGGAGTTAGAGACTGACAAAAAACAGATACTGGGAGTCAAGGCAGGCTGGAGACAAGGAGGAGGATTTTCACAGGGATTCAGTATCTAAGGATCACTCCTCCTGGTGTATGATGTGCTTGCTTTTAGACAATGGTGGGCCCCAAACCAAAATGGAGTCACATGTGCTAACTTTTCCTTAACATACCTTAGTATTTAAAAAAGGAAGCTGAAAAAACATAAATTCCATCACGTGGCCTCGTATTGACAGCTACATCCTTCATCAGCAGGGTCAGAACCTTTAGATCCACCACACAGACCTCTACCACTTGAGACAACAAAGTAACTGATAGGAGCAGTAGGTTGTCATCCTCTCTTTGGACCAGCACGAGATGGGGATCAGACATACATCCTCCAGCGGGTGCCACAATTATTTCCTAACAACAATGGGGACATTTGGGAATCTTAGCTTCCATTCCAGGCTCTGGAGGGGATCGGGTTCCAGTGGCAGAGTCTTCTGACCATTTCCTCCAAGTGTGACCACTTCTGCCCCATCCACATCCACCTGTCTCAGTCCTGTCTCTTCCCCACACAAGGCTCCTTATCCCAATCCCATTCTCCTTGCTTACCCAGTCCCAGCCTCCGCTCCGCAGTCTTATCATGTCTGTCCCAGTTTCCTTGCCCAGCCAGTCCCAGTTCCCCATCACCTGCCCCAACTCCTTGACCCCAGTTTCCTGGCGCATCCAGTTGCAGTTCCCCAATCCTGGCTCATCTTCTGATCTTTGTCTCCCCCTCTCCACCCATTGGCTCCCAGTCCTGGTTTCCCTCCCTGGACTTCTCATCCAATCTCAGTCTACCCTGTAGAATCATAGAAATGTAGGACTGGAATGGACTTTGATAGGTCATCTAGTCCAGTCCCCTGCACGGAGGCAGGACTAAGTATTAGCTAGACCAGTGGTCTTCAACCTTTTTCCATTTGTGGACCCTAACATTTTTTGAAACAAGGTGTGGACCCGTTTGGAAATTTTAGCTATAGTCTGCACACACCCCCAGGGGTCCACAGACCACAGGTTGAAAACCACTGTTCTATGGCAACGACAAACATTTGTGGACCCCTTAGACATAGTGTGTGGAACATTTCAGCCTGAATGATTAAAATTTGGCAAAGTTATAAACAACTGAAAAACAGAGACTTATAATGGAACGTGTCCAGCAACATTCATAATAGGCAGTGCTACCAATCCCACCTATAACTCCTGTAGCACACACCTTAAAGAACCCCCAATATCCATTTGTTGTCACTTACTGAACAAAAAGAAACAGGAGAGAAAATGAGAACCTTGCCTACTAGCTCCCTACTCTTATGATCTTCATTGCTGCCCAGTAGAATTGTCTCTCCAATCTCTCTAGTCCTATAATCTACACTGCACTGGCATGCAAGTCCTCTGTGCTAGGCTTGCTTTTAGGTGGTGGGGAATCCAAGCAGGCGTTTCTCTATATAACTACCCACATTAGCACCTCTGAGCCACCAAAACTGTTGCCGTTCATCTTAGCACATGGAGAGCTGGAAAATACATTCTCCAGCCATCCATCTGAAGTTCAGCCGACCCAGTCTGCTACAGTGCCCTTTTAAGATATGTTAATGAAGGAAGTGCTAGAAGGAAGGATCTGGATAGGGGAATCCAGCTGGGGAAAAGTGCTGGATTGACAGCCCTGAAAGCTACATGATTTATTTACCCACAGAATGGGTATATCATGGCAGTGGCACTGGCATTCCCAGTGATATGGTTTAGCCCTGTGCTGAAGGGGACATCTTAGGCTGGAGATGATAGCCCAGTCTCCAAGCCCAGTGCAGTCACCCTCCAGGAGCCCCCGTACAAACTGGGACTGTCAAGCTTACATTCCCTGGGCCCAGGTAAGTGGTCCACTCACCGAATCCCTACTCAATTTAATGGAGTTCTGCAGACAGTGGGTGGGTGTCTCCACTGAAGGGTCCTCAGCACCAGAATTCACATCCTCCATGAGACCAAGAGGAGAAAGGTTTGCTAACCTACAGGGCGTGATACAGGGCTGAGTTGTGAGATGAATGTGTTGATGTTTATTGTGGAGAATGTCTTTCTTTTAATGTATTTTCTATGCAAACAGGAACGAGTCCTAACCACTCTTTCATCAAAACCATGGTCCCTGTCTCTGGGGACCATTTGTAAATTTCAAGCACATAGGAGAGGGAAGATTTGGGGAAATGAATCTACTTCACAACCCTACTGCAGTCTTCTGTGGCCTAAATAACTGTATGAGTTCATCTGTCATTCATAGGCTTTGGGGGGTCATTGTAACAGAACTGTGCAGTTTTAATACTGATAGGTTTTCTTTTCTTTCAAAAACTATTAATATTATTTGATACTGTCATCCTTTGGGATCTATGGATATAAGAGTTAAGTATTGTTATGATGATTATTATTATTTATTATTTTATTGGAGATTACTACTAAGGAAGATATTACTGACCTTACCTTTCCTTTAAAGATGCTGTATTTAATCACTGATGACTGTAGTCATTTGCCTACATTTCTATTTCTGTATTTTTTTTAAAGGAGGTGGAGGGCTTTAGGGATAGGGTGAGGGGGGAGAACTTTCCCTGGGAAATCAATTAACGTCTACAATCCAGCAAACTGTGAAAAAAGACAATAACCCTCTTTAAATGTTACATTAGAGGCCAGTAACAGCTCATTAGATTATACAAGGTATGTGTAATTGCCCAGAAAAGATGCACTACCTTCCGCGTTGCTTAATTTAATCTCCACTCTTTACATACAACTATAACCACCCACTAAGCAAGATCCATGGCTTCGTGCCCAAGTGTGTTTTTTTAAAAAAGAATGCATTTAACAGCAGAAATTGGCACTGTCTTTATTTCTAACTGGTCACAGAAATCTTGCAAACCAGGATTGTGAAGGGCCGGTGATCTCCAAGCCAAAAGGTTTTATTGAGCCTGGGGATCTCTCACTTCTTCTCATTTGCTTAAGTAGGATTTTCTTGTCAATTTTTGCACACAGGGGCTGATCCTGCAAGGTCCCTCAATGCCCACTGACCGCAGAAGGTCTGTCACTGCATGTCCATATGATCTGTAACCTATTAAGAAGCTCTTTTCAGTGCTACAGTATGTTCCGCAATGGCATGGTATCAAAATGGCTTTGCTAGTCACTTTGTCCGGATTAGTTGGGTGATGGTGTTTCCACTGCTTTAGTTCCCCAAGGAGTACATTTTCCTTTGACTCCACAGGATTTGCTGAGTTCATCTGTAGATTCCAATACACGTGGCATAGCTATGAACCTGTCATGCCCTTATTGTGTGTGTACTGCACCTTTAAATTTCTAGGAATTGCAGTGACAGTGTCCATTTTGTTCTCTGAGTTGCTGTAGCTGATTACAGAAGAAAAGGAGAGACACAGTGTGCTCCCTCATGAAGACTTGACTTTTGACCTTTTTTGTTGCTTTTCCTTGATTTTAAAATAAAAGTCTTTTCAGGCTGAGTCAAGTGAGTCAAATAAGAACATCCCCAACCTTAATTTGTTCTAAACTTGAACTGAATCTGTTTTGAAGTTTAGGAAAGATTTGGATACACTGGGCAAAATCCTGGCAAAACTCTCATTGACTTCAGTGGAGTCAGGACTTCACCCGTTGTTTTCATTTTCACCTACCTCTGCTCTTGTTTCCAACTGGAAACTATCCCCAAGAATGGCTGTTCTTCAGCCTGGACAAGGTAGGAGATACAAGAAATCTTTTATGTAGACCTGTTCTTACTAGACTTCCATCCCAGTTTTGAAGATCCAGGTAGGGTGACCAGACAGCAAATGTGAAAAAGTGGGACAGGGGGTGGGGGGTAACAGGAGCCTATATAAGAAAAAGACCCCCAAATCGGGACTCTTCCTATAAAATCGGGACATCTGGTATCCCTAGATCCAGGAGATTCAGAGACATAAGTATCTCTGAGGGACTCAGCTGAACCTCCAATCATTGTGAGGTTCACCCATTATTATTATTGTCAAGTTTTTTGTATCTCTGAAGATATAAAATGCCCTAATCAGTTATCTAAGGCCTCATAAGTCATTTGCATTACTCGCATCTTTCACTTGTGTTAGCTGCACCTTTTCATGCCCCACAAGAGTCCCACACAACTCATTCTCTTACAGCAAGTAACTATGTTTAGAAAGCTAATACAATCCCACAAGGGCTTTCCAATCCAGTGCTAGGTTGACAGTCCAGTTACTAGAAATCTTGCAAGAAAGTCTGTTTTCAGGAGACCTGCCAAGAACTGAGGTGTTCGGGTATGGATTAGAGAAATAGCCAGATCCTGGGTGCTTATCCAGGCAAGGCCAAATCTCTGAACTAGAGTTGGTCAAAAATGGTGGACATGTTTTATGGGGAAAAAACTTCAGTATTTTGGGTATGGGGGTGAAATCAGTGTTTTCTTTGTTAAAAAATAATCTGTGCAGAAAAAAAATGATAGAAACATTGAGGCAGAATTTTGAATTTCCCTCAAATTTCCACTGGTGGGAACACGGCAATGGGCTTCTGTTCCAAAACTGCCATAAAGTCTGCCTCCCTCTGCTGCTCCGTCACTTTCCAAGCGATGCCCTTCTTGCTGCAAGGCCCTGTTCTTCTGTGCCAGACTGCACCGCAGATCAATCCTGATTTGTTGCTCTCATGATTTCCAGCCTGTTGGTTTATAACAAACAAATAGAGTTTTCAAGCTCTCCCCGATGCTGAGTCTGTTGGACAGTCATTGATTTTGCTAGGATTAAGACTGTGAAAATGACACTGGGGCAGAAGGTACAGTGCCTTTTAATGTGACACTTTAGGCATACATCAGCCATACAAATGGGGAAGGGAAATTAAAACAGGCCAGAGAACATTGGTTTTCCCTCTTCAAAAGCAATTATTTAGAAGCTTAAAACCTTCCTGTAATTTAGCATGCTGTGACACAGATACCTTGAGCTGGTTCTTCCAGATGGCATAAGGCTTTCTGAAATGACGTAGGGTGCCTTGACAAGAATACATCCCTCTAAATGCTTCAGGGGAAAATAGATCCATTTGCACCTATGGAATAATAAACTCCTTCCCATTTTAATCAGAATCAGTCCCTAGCAGTTAATATGTCCAGATCTCCCTGGTATTTTTAATTTATAGCCTGTGCATGAAAACTCAACTAAGCACATAGAATCATAGAAGATATGGGTTGGAAGAGACCTCAGGAGGTCATCTAGTCCAACCCCCTGCTCAAAGCAGGACCAACACCAACTAAATCATCCCAGCCAGGGCTTTGTCAAGCCGGGCCTTAAAAACCTCTAAGACATAAGACAACTGTGACTATTTCTATCTCAGATGGTGCCCATCATTGTTAGTCTCTGAGCACCTCACAATCTTTAATGTACCCTCTGGGGGTAAGGCAGTGCAATTAGCCCCATTTCACAGATGAGAAACAAGGTCGCGGAGAGACTAAATGACTTGCCCAACGGCACACAGGAAGACTGTGGTGGAGCAGGGAATGGAACCTGGTCTCACAAGTCCCAGGTTAGGGCCATCACTACTAAACCTCTCTCTTCATTCTTCCCCTTGTCTTCCTGCTCTGTGTGCTGCATTGGAATAACAGTGTATTGGCAACTGTGACATTAAGCCAGAAAGGGTTAAGCAACTAGCAGGCTAAATGACCCAAATTTGACCTTTAGAGACATGATAGAAAAATATGTAAATGGCAATTAGGGCTATTTCATGTTAGATAGACTAGAGCTTTGAAATGCAAACCTGTGTTGTTAGAGAATTAGAGGTAAATACTAATTGTACGTGTTTACCTATATCTTGTTAGATGTTAGCCATGTAAACAGACGGTTCCTGTCTGTTACTATATTCTATTGATTCAGGGATCAAAAAGGAAATATTAACATTAAGACGAAACCTGAATGTAATAACATCATTGTCTATATATCTCTTTGAAGTCGGTAGTAAGCTGTCTATGAACTGCTTCATGAATAATTACCTTATGCTGATGAATGCAACTAGTTACCTTTGTATACAAAAGAAATCGGTGATTCTGCTTCAAAGTCACGATGCTGCACTCAAGGAATACTTGCTGTCAAGAGACTGCCAGAGAACTATAAAAAGAATTCTAGGGCTCTGATCCTGTTCTCTCAGATCTGCTTAAGTTTCATCAGGGGAAGACTGAGATCCCCAGCTACAGTTTGGGCCACCCTGATATTGAACATTGGACTGTGACCTATGGAACTAATTCTGAAAGAACTTTTTGGCAACTCTGAAGCTCACCGTCTGTACTATGAAACTGACCTAAGAACTCTATTCATACCTCTGTGTACACTGATCTTTTAACCAGTACTCTCTTGCTTTTCTTTTTCAATAAATCTTAGTTTAGTTAATAGGAATTGGCTGTAAACGTGTATTTGGGTAAGATCTGAAATATTCATTGACCTGGCAGGTCATGTGTCCGATCCTTTGGAATTGGTAGAACTTTTTATATGATTAATAAGATTTTCAGTAATCCTCATCATATTTGACTTGGCTGTCTGGGTGGGAGCTCAAGGCTGGGTTGCTTTAAGGGAACTGTATTTCTGTCTTCTGGGTAACCGGTACGGTATTGAAGAAACTGTTTTGTTGCTGGTTTGGTGAATCTAAGTATTGGAATGACCACCAGTTTGGGGGATTGTTTGCCCCATTCTTTGCAGTTTGCCCTAATTGAGCAATCTCAGTGTGCCCCCCCACCCCCCGAACCCTGGTCACAGCCCAAACCTGTAGGGTGCTGTGTGCCTCCTTAGAGGTTCTGGATACCCACTAATTCCATTGAAATCAGCTCTCAGCACCTTGCAAGATCCTATATGAGTATCAGCAGAGTTGGAAATTAAAATATTCGTGTTGCTGATCTATTAGATTCAAGCTCCCTTTGTCCGCTAGACATTCACAACTAACTCATGAACCATGCAACCTATCTAAGGAGGCAATGTGGTCCAGTGCCTGTAATGATGGTACTCTGTATATTGTGGACAATGCCTTGAGGCTAGTGCGTTGCAATTTAATTCAGGAAACCACTGAGGGCAGCATCCCCACAGATCCATTTAACTGAGCTCCTTAAGTGCAAGCCTGAGGAAAGATAGCACTGCCAGTGATGCTAGACACCGCAAAGCAGCAGGACGGGGCTGCTGAGGGCCATGGCCGCACACCCCTTCCAGTCGCCCAGCGCCAGGCACTGCAGTTTGAACATGCTGTGTCTCCAACATGTGCGCTGCATAGGGCTACATCTGAAGGCCATTTGGAATCGTCAGCAAGTACCAAATGCAGTGGCCTGCTTGCTTTGCTTTACATCTCCTGAGCTCCAGTCCAGAGTTTTAACTACAAGCCCATCTTTTAACTACAAGCCATCTTCTCTCACAGTGAAGCCCGTCTTCTCCCGCACCCATAGGCAAAACTCCCAGTGAGTTCAGTATGAATAGGATGGCACATATGGGCTCTGATTCAGGAAAACATCCCTCTTCTGGGCAGTGCTTAAGCACATACTTAGCTTTAAGCGCACACTTAAGTCCCATTGAGGTCCCTAGGGCTTAAGCATTAGTTTAAGTGTTTTTCTGAATTGAGATGATCGTTTGTAAATTATGCAGGGAATCCCTCAGAGTGAATGACACTATATACAATAGATTTTATTTTTTTTACTATTTGTTATCAATTTAATATAATTTCTTCTTATGCATTTTAACCAAAGCACAGACAGATTTTCTCTGATAATATAACCTGGTCTAAACCCCTAGTGATATCTCTGATCTCGTCCCTTTGACATCGATTATAGCAATCAGTTATCGAATCAGTTCCTGTTCCCAGGTACCCAGGTGCAAAGCTGGTGTTATACAATTGATGTTAATGGTGTTTCTCCAGGTTTCCGTCAGGGTAATAGAGCACGGAAACTGGGCCATTGTTTTTTTTTTTAAAAAACAAGTGACAAGCGATTCCTGAACCAAACTTATATTTCCACTCTCAGTACAAAACCACGAGGATAGGAAAAGAATAAATATTTGGTGCACTGTGCCGGCCAACTGAACAGCATTCAAAATTAAACACGGGTGAGAAATGGAAACTGACACAACTGAAATGAAACTCTAACAATGCAGGTTATTCACCACAGAAACCGTGTGGCCTTACCAAACTCACTTTCCTCTTCTCATCTGCTTTTCCCCTCTTTCAGAAATTGCCTGATAATGCTAATTTCCAGCCAAATGGGATGATAGAGATATAAAAGGAATGGGGGTGGGGCAGGATATGTAGAATCTGCATTTGACAAAAGGCTTCTATAACCACTTCAGTGTCTTTATTATTAACCAAAGTGACATTTTACAGCTTTTTTGAGGGGGGCTGGCGAGTTTCCGGGCACACAGGAAAATACTAAAAACTGAGTTTGGAACTCATACAACCATGGAAAGATGGACAAAGAATTTTAGAGGAGACTCTTTAATAATAATTAGCACTTGTCAGAACTATTTTATAGTAAGCCCCATTAGCATTTTAGTATTAAATATTAGCCAAATGTAATGAGACTAATAACAATTGGCATTTATATAGAACTCGATGTGTTCAAAGCACTTTGCATACATTATAAAGCCACATGACACTTAAGGGTACAGCTGGGTGAAAAAAGGCAGAAAAAGCTGTATAAGTGTGCTCTGAAAGTTTTGATCTGATTCTCTTTGAATGCGCTCGTGCTGCTTTCAGTGACTATTTTCTAGTAAGACTGTTTGTACTGCACCTAGCAGAATGGGGTCCTGGCCCATGACCTGCTTCCAGCTGCTACAGTAATACAAATACCAAATAATAATAATCATTAATGTTCACCAAAGCAGTAAATGTTAAGTGATTATTGCAGACTATGAATAGGAAGCACATTTGAAATTCACAATCACAAATATTCTTGCACAAAATCCAATCATAAAAGTTGCACGTCTAACTGAGGAATGGAAAAGTAGTGTGTGACCTTTGTCCAGTCAAAAATCCCAAGATTCAAACCTGAAATGTCAAATACTCGCAGCAAACTTGCTCATGACTAAGCTACGGCCCAGAAATGATTTGCTGAAATTAGTCAAGTGAATAATGTCAAATATGGAATATATTTGAGAAAATCGAAATCTGCTTGCAGGCAATTTGTGAGCAGGGAAGAAAAGGGGAAATATCTCAAATAAACTATTTGCCCTGTGTTATTCACCTAGCTCTAGCTGTGCCATAAGTAAACTAGTTTACAAAGGTGAAACTGAGGCAAAGCGAGGGAAAATAATTTACTCAGTGCTACCTCGCACACTCGTGATAGACCTGGGATTAGAATCCAAAAATGAAATTTTTCAAAGCTTCCTAAGGGATTCAAATGCCCATTTCTTATTCATTTTAGTGGTCATGAGGCACCTAAATCCCTTAAGCAACTTTGAAAATACTGCCCCAAGTCTCCCATCCCTATGTCCAATCCACTAAGAGCCTGATCCAAAGACCACTGAAGTCAATGGGAGGCCTTTTATTGACTTCAAATGAGGGTTCATTTCATGCAGTCACTTCCAGTGAAACTCAGTCACTTTGCATATTGCCTGCAGAGATCGGGGGTAGAACCAAATTTTCTTTTTTTTTTTTAAGTCAAACATTATATTGAGTAGAAGCAGAGAAATTGAAACTGGATTACAGCTAGGCCAGCTAGGCCATCCCTGATGCCAATATAGATCATTCCCTACAAGATGGTCTCTGGGGCTTTGATCCATCTCATTTTAAATGGTTCAAGGAACAAGATTAAAATCACTTCCATGGAGAGACAGTTTCATTTTCTAATAGGCATTACTCTTGGGAAATTTACCCTGCTCATCAACCTCAATTATTTTAACGTTTCATTGGGAAATCAGAAAGGCTGTACTATCTACCGATAACTTTCCTTTTCTTCTTTCTAGGCTGGAATCTGTCCCACTTTTCTCCCTTCCCTACATGTTTCCACTTTGGGCAATAAATGTGGTTGAAATAAACCTACTCCTCTAGGACATGGGTCTAGATCCTCAGCTGGTGTCCATGGGGATAGCATCATTGTCTTCTGTGCCAGGAATGGCTTCAGTGCCATTTGATCTGGAGGGCCAGATCATCAACAAGTGTAAAGGGAGGCAGCACCAATGAAGTCAATGAAATTGTGCCAAGTTACACTTGCTCTGGATCTGGCCCAGTGGGACCTAGCTGTGTACAAAGGGGTGTCTTCAGCAAACAGTGCTTTTGTAATGCTGATAGACCCCGGTCCTTGGCGGGCGGGATCAAACCGGGGACCTCTGGAGCTTAGTGTATGAGCCTCTACCGCATGAGCTAAAAGCCAACTGGCTGTTAGCTAAGGCTGTAGAGCAGACTCATTAATTGCTCTCTCTAAATGGTCTCGGTGCCACTAGATGGGACACAACACCACACCCAGAAGGCGTGTGGGTTACATACATCCCCTGGCTGAGGAAGTGAGTCCCGAGCTTCAGATTTCCCAGCTGAAATCCCGGACTAGCTTCCATTTGTAACGGTGACAGACCCTGGTGGTGTGTGGGTTACACTGTCACTGGGGACAGCTGCCAGGGTGGCACGGGGGGTGGGAGGGAAAGAGGAGTCAGGCCAGTTACCTGCCACATTTTTGTTCTAATAATCAGGCTAGCAGAAAAGGCAGAGGGACACCTTCAGAGGTCAAGGAATAATAATACGAACAACACAAAAACTTGTTTCTTTCCAGCACCAGCTAGTGAAAGATCAAAGGTCAGCCTTGCAAAGGAGCCTACAATGACTGGAAGGCTGGTGCCCATGCTTTCATTGCTGTAAAAGGTGTCTGGAGTAATAGTGCTTAATGGCTATAAACCTCAAAGCCTTAGTTATTTTCAAGGTTATAATAATAGCAGGATAGGGCTCTGTGGATTATTCCAGTTGTTTTTAAAGGTGACTGGATCATTTAGGAAGAGAGGAAAGAGTGTGAAATCTCTGGCCAAAGAAAATGGCTTTCTGCCGCAGGCTTCATGTTGTTCAAACACATTGATTCATGCCATACCCCAGCATTAGTGACAATTATCAGGCCCCTAGATAGCCGAGTTCACTGTGCCAGCAGGGGCCATAGGCATCCCTTATGGGCAGAGCCATGCAGCCCTCTCTAGCTAGTGTTCATGGTAAACAGTGAGAACACCTTGAAAAGGAAGGCTCAAAAATTGGTAGAAAAGGGATTCACAACCCTGCAGTGAGGATTGCGCTGGCTTCTGTTCTCCCACAGAGGACGCAGAGGGAAACAGCAGTGCAATGGTTAAAATAAATTACAAATGCAGCTTACCAGGGGCAAAATGGAGCCAGGGGTCTTCATTTGACAGCATCAATGCTGGGAGCATCGGCTGTGGAGACACCTCTTTTGTTTGGTCACAGCAAACATACCAGCCTCATACTGAATTCAACCCCACACCATTAAAGCAGCTGCAAGGGTGGTGCCCCTCAGAAGCCCTAATCTATCCAGCTCAGTCCCTTCATGTCCTGGCTAGGGTACATGAGACATGATGAGGATTCCTCACTGCAACCCTTTCACTGTGCTAATGACGGCTTTTTAGTCAGTTAATTACAAGAGAATTTCCTTGAGAAAGCCCCTATGGGCATCCTAAGAAATCTCAGGTAACTGGCAAACTGATGCCATGGAAAGTGGAATTCTTCCAATCAATTCTGTCTCTCCAAACAAAAAGGAAATTAACCCCAAAATTATTATCTTTATATGAAAGTGTTCCCAAGACAGTACATTGCACTGCTTGAGTTGCAAGGCCTACAAAGCAAGTAATAGTTAGTTAATAAATCCTCACCCCTCCTGCCATGTAGCTAGGCATTATACCCATTTTACAGGTGGCTAAAATGAGACACTGAGCAATGACTTGTCCACGTCACCCAGTGCATTGAGAAGCAGAACTGAGAATAGCACCCAGTTGTCATTCCTAGTCTCTACCTACTAACCTCCTTCCTCCTAGCTACAAACAATTGTGATTAACTGCTGGCAGTGAAGTGTGTAGCTATGTCACAGGGAGAAGTTAGCAGTGAGGATGCATCTGGGCAGAGTCAGTAGGGATCATCATGACATTTTTTCCCCATCTTCTTGTAGTTTTCCCCCTTGTTTATTGCAGGTGGAACTTTGTACCAGGGAAATAGAAAAAGGCTAGAGAGAAAAAGACAGAGAGGGTGGCGAGTGTTCTTGGCAATGCCACAACCATTTAGAATGACAAGGTCAGACGAGACGTGCTGCCTTTCGTCTGCTTGTGTTCTTCTCTGATCAGCCACCGTTAGCCGGGGAGAAGGAAAACATCGCTGCCACAAATGTTCCATCTGTAAACTCCACCGCTCTCTTATCAGCAGGCAGAGGCTGCGATCTGAACCGATAGGGCCGTTTCCAGCCGCCAGGCTGCATGGCATCATTTCCTGTGCTTCGTGTGGCACAGCCCCATGGTGGGGGAAGCCTCAGCGCGGAGAGCAATCAGTTACAGGCATTGAGCCTCCGACACCCTACATATAATTGTACTGTCTCAGGGACAGGAGGGTTCCTGGCTTCTGTTCACGGAGGTGCAAAACAGAGCCTGCCTGTATTTTAACAGCTGGAAGCTCTGGTGGGCCTTGGGTCTGGACATTAAAAGTGCCCCAGATTAGCTTATTTCAGAGGCTCGCCTCCGTTAAAGCTTTTGGCTCCGTGGCCTGATGCGGATTTAATAAATCTTCCTTGATTGTTGTTTTAGCCCAGCAGAATGTGACCTGGATGCTTTGACTGTCAGACCACAGTGAAGCTGGGTTTCTACCTCATTAGGTTATGCTTAAGGCTACGATTTAGTCACAGAGGTCGCGGAAGTCACAGAATCCATGACTTCCAGCAACCTCCCAAACCCCGGTGGTGGAGGAACCCCTGAGCTCCTGGCCGCCATGGGCAGCAAGAAGCCCTGCATCTCCCTGCCATGGTCGGGGAACCCCACAGCCCCGCAGTTCCCAGGTGACATGGGAGGCAGGGGCACCCCACAGCTCCCGGCTCCCACAGGCAGTGGGGGACTCCTGGAGCTGTAGGTGGCAGGGGTACCCTGCAGCCCCCAGCTGCTGCAAACAGGTCCTAGCCCCTGCACAGCTGCCCCACTTCAGGCAGTGTGGGAATCCGCAGACCCCCATTTTGTCAGGTATATTTTTACTAAAAGTCACGGACAGGTCACAGCTTCCCGTGGTTTTTTCTTTTTTGCCCGTGACCTGTCTGTGACTTTTACTAAAAATAGCCATGACAAAATCTTAGCCTCATATGCTTACTGGAAACAAGGGATGCAGCTTCAGGGTAAACCAGCAGAAGATCATTCATCTGCTCACTCCTTCACCCAAGTGCTGACTATGACTTTTCTATAAACCGTAAGAACAATCTTGTGGTTAAGGCACTAGATTACGACTCAACAAAATCTGGATTTAGTTCCTGGGTCTGTCACAGACCTTGGATAAGTCATTTAATCTACTAGTGCCTCAGGTCCCCATCTGTAAATTGGGATAGTAGCGCTTCCTTTCTGCCACCCTTTATCTGTCTTGTCTCTTTAGACAGTCAACTCTTTGGGGCACCCATTGTCTCTATGTGTCTGCACAGTGCCTAGCAAAATGGGCCTCTGGCTGCTACTCTCATATTAATAAATATTAAATATTACATGACACACCGATGATTCTCATAGTCCCAAATTATAGGGGCTGCTGGTGTGCTGAGACCACAGCCTGTCATTCTTACCAGTACTGTCTCATTGTTTCCTTGTCCTCCACTGTCGGTTTGTCTGTATCCATGTGTTGTGGTTTGTCTTACTCTTAGATTGTAATCTCTTTGGTGCAAAGGCCCTCTTTTTCTTCTGTGTTAGTACAGCCCATAGCGCAATGGGGTGCCGGTCCATGACTAAGTCCCCTGTGGTAATACAGATAATAATACTAAGATTAAAAATCATATATTTAATACAAATGTCCAAGCCTGGGATAAAATAACATCTTACATTTATTACAACAAACAGCATTTTAATATTCCAAGGTACTTTCCACTCTTGATTCTTCCTGTTTGTTTAATGTCACATTTCTCCCTGGTAGTACAACGAGAAGTGACTTTTCATTTTACTTTGAGACTTTTTACATTTGTGTTTCTATTGTGATAATAGGTCTGGACCTTTATGACCAGAGTGGACAAGGTAAGAATTTCACTACCTGCTGCTGTCATCACAGCTTATCTACAGAGCTGAGACTTAGTTATTTATGGGTATTTTTCTAGCACTAATTACTACAGTATCTGAGCACTCACTGGGATGCCAGATACGTAACTTTTATCTAGAAGGTACTACTTTTCTTCCCCAAATCTTTAAGCTAGTTTCTTGCGGTGATAAAGCAAGATGGTTGATGGCTGATGGTTGTTTGGAGGTCCTACTATACAATTGGTTGGGGGAAATCTCATTTAAACAGGATGCATCTTGCAGTATTTTCCAAGTTAGTGAGATTCAGGCTAAGCCAGACTGATTGTGCAAGCAGGCTCTTCTCTGAGAAACCCCTAGCTCTAGTTGTCATAAATTGCCAGGAGGATGGGAGTCCGGGAGATAACTTGGCCCTCGACCTTTCCGAGTTTAGAGAGGAGGTCAAGGACCTTAAAATGGACCTGAGTCTAGCTGGTGCCAAAGCAGAGTGTGGAGCACTGGCATGGTTTGTTCACATTGGTTGGCTCGGCTTAGGAAGTGGGATGCGGCCTGCTGCACTAGGTGCCACTTCTAAGTGGCACCTTGGCTAAGGAAGCCTCTGGTGCGTCCCCAGAATACCAGACATTCCAGTGCTTCTGCAAACGGAACGGGCCCACCCTTGCCTGCGAGACCCCACCCCTGCCTGCGTGACCTCATCCCAGGGGGCGTGACTGTGCACACATCGTATCTGCAAGGTCACGCTGCACAGAGGCACCATTTTGAAGAGTGTGCCACTCTGCCCCTGCTGGCATGACCTCGCTCCTCAAAATGGCGGCTTCCATGTGGCACGATCTTGCGATCATGCACACTGTGTGAGGTCATGCTGGTGGGGGCAGGATGGCACGCTCTTCAAAATGGTGTCCTGTGTGTAAACCATGCCTGGTTTTATATCAGTACTGGACAGGGGACAAATCACACAAAACCAAGACTATCCCACTTAAAACCGGACAAATGGCCTGCCTAGCCTTGGCTCAACCCAAGCTCCAGGGAAGGAAGTAACTGATGTGAGGCAAACCCACAGCCAGGCAAGGGCTGCTCACTCAGTTGCCGTGACTCACCCCTCCAGCAGAGCCTGCAGTGACCCAGCCCTCAGACGTGCTGCAACAGCCTGACCCTGAGCAGAGCCAATGTCAGATGACTCCCAGACACAGACATTTCACTGCCCCTGCTCTCCAGCCAGGTACCCACCTGCTACCTTGCAGTGTAACAGACTCCCCAGGCTGCCAGCCTTCTGTAGATTGGCTCCTGTTCCTGCCCTGGCCTTTCCCCAGCCTTGTTTCAGCCTAGTCCATGCCCAACTCTGACCTTGCTCCAGCCCTGTTACTGATCCATGCCAGCCCCGCATCCACCTCCTGACCCCCAGACTCTCAGACTGACTCCAGCCCAGCCACTGAAGGATAGACATGGTCATCTGGCCCCTATCCAGTGACCTAAGGAGATCACCCATCAAGGCTTTCTCTGTGCCATGTATAGGTCTGTAGTCTGGCTGGAAGGGGTAATTTATGAGAGCACTCACCTTGAGCACTGAAACTTGTGGTAGAAGTCTCTCTCCCTGCTATTTAAGTAGGATTGTTAAGTGTTCTCCTGGCTTCTGATTACAGCTGGTGGCAATAACATATATGGATACCCTTCCAGATTGCAAGTTTTCAGATGTTATGAGAAAATATCAGCTAATGAAAAGGTAAGTGAATGGACTGATGAAAAAGTAGCAAGATTCTGGATGCTTCCGAGATGCTGATGCAAAAGCTTTCTTTCAGCAAGCTGCCAGTGAAGATCCATCAGTGAAGAATTCCGATAGAGCTCTTAAAAGAAAAATGTTTGCAAAGTCATGAGGAAGGCTAGGTTATTTTGCACAGCAGAGATGAATGACAAGCCCCTGTATAGCACCAAAAGAAGTCTGTACATGCATTAGCATCAGCACAGTAGGTTAACTTTGGCAGGGCTTTCTTAGCTCCACTAAAGAGAAAAAGACCAGGGTATTGTGGTGACGAGATCACTAGGGTTAACTTCAAGTTGGGAAATATGAACAGTGAGCTGTTATAAAAGATTCCATTCTTCTCAGCCAGTTTATAAATAGCTTGTTCTCAGAGACATGAAACACCTTAATTGAAGATGACAATATCGTGTCCAAACCACTGGAGCAAGTGGTAGGACAGGTGGCAAGTTTGGAAGCAGACAGAGGTAAATGAGCAGCTCTCAGATGCATACACTGACTGGTAATTTCCAAAATCTGGGAGACTTTAGTACTGGAAAAAGCTGTGAAACCATTAGGAGAGATGGAGACATGGTTCTTATAAAGAGGCACAATGCAAGAAATCAGAAACAGCCGAGATGAGCGTGCCAGTAGCTCTATTATGCAAGGAGCTGGCAGCATCCCCAGCATTGCGGTTGTCTGCCACTGTCCATTACAAAGGATTCTTGGAAATATTTACTTAGGTCTGTAGAGTACAAGCATGGGTTGCCCCCCGAGTGCAGGTATAAACAGCATTGTAGATGGTGAGGCAAAGTTTAGGAGAATAAAGAAGAAGGGCGTGGGTATGTATATACCCTACACAGCTCTCCATTCACACAAGCTGTGCCTCCATGTCTGAACTGCTAGTTTTAGCAGTCCTGCTGCCTCTTTGCTACCACGGGAACAGACTGGCAGTGGAGAAAGGCTCTGGCTGGGGAAAGGCAGTGGGAAAAGGCTTTGCCAGGTGCCCATTGCTGGAGCCTTTCCCTGCTGCCTCTCCTCTGCCAGAGCCTTTTGCTGGCATGTTTAGCTGCACCCCCCCCCCCCCCGCCTGGATGCTGCTTGCTTTTTACTGTGGTGTGTAGCTCACGTGGACCCTACACACAATGGTTTGAGCTGTAGGTGTTGCCTCAGAGAAGCTCCGTTGTTCGCAGATTTTAATGCCAGAAGGGCATTTGCGGCCGGCTTGTGCTAGTCAGCAGGGAATAGCCCTCAGGCTAGAGAATTGCCTTTTTTTTTTTGTTCCATTAAATTCCACTCCACTTTTTCTGAGATATACATTAATGCACAAGGAGAGAATTAAAATTAATAAAGGCAAAAATGGCTGAGAATTGACAACATGCTCAATAACTCTACACAGGTTCTGTCGGTGGTGAAAAGGGAGGATGTGCTGCATTAGTGGTTGCTGCTAAAGTGACAGTGAAATACCACTGAATCCACAGCAAATGCCAGCACACATGCATGGGTACCCACCTGACCACCTACCTCTCCCGGACCTATTGCTCTGGGTGGAAAACATCTCTGAAAACATCCACCCCATGTGCAGCGGCAGTCAAAAAAGCGAACAGGATGTTAGGAACCATTAGGAAAGGGACAGATAACAAGACAGAAAATATCATGCCCAAGTTTTCTGCCCCCCATAGACTATTTTGGAAGTCCTGGCAATGTTGGCGTGATGAATGGGAAGGCAGAAATTGAGTGAAAATGAACTAATCTCCCTAACACATTATAATAATTCTTTGTCAGGCCACACATTTTCATGAAAAATGATTCTTGCAGACATCTTAGCCTTGAGAAGGAGGTTTTGATAATACCGTTGTGTAAAACCAAGACATTCATCTTTGAATTGAAGCAAAGTGAGAGGATTAGAGGAACACTTGGAATAATTCAGATGCAGTGAAATACAGTTCATGGTAAGAGCTAACACAATACGCCCAATCAAATATGATTTAGGCACAGTCAGAAATAGTACTCAAATTACTGGCAATTGATTTAGCTAAAGAGCTTCCTGAAACTCAGATGCAAAGAGGAAAGGGGGGTGGGGCTTTTTTTTAATAATAAGGGTTTCCAAATGCCAAGATAAAAAATTAGCAGGTCAACAGGGGGCCTTTTAAGGACTATGTCAAAGGAAATGTTGCCATCAATAAACCATAAGGTGTGCACTGTACCAGCCATGAAAGTCTGTTTAGTAGATAAACCACTCTGTTATGCTTTGGTCTGTCATGTTATGCTTTGGCCTGTTATGGTCCTCTGCTGCCAGTCCAATATGGTGAGATAAAAGAAAAATGCATGCCTCAGGCTGAAGTTAGCCATCCCTAGCCTTACACATCCAGCTTGAGTGCCTCGACAGCTTCCCATGGTCTTAAGCATTGGAATTGAGAGCAGCTTAAAATGCCCTGGGTTACAGGAATTCTTCTGTGAAACGGGATGTACTTTGGGGATTTAGACAGGACACTGGGACCGAACTGTACTCTTGTTTATACAGTTTTACACCAGTGATTCTCCCTTGTTTGTTGGGAGCCAGTATTCAGCTTCTGTAAACCTTCCAAACATAGGTAATGAGCCTCTTTCAGAGAGGGAACAGGGGACGGAGAAATGTGACAGCCTTAGCCTCACTCCTAGTATGTGTGAGCGGACAACCCTGCTTGTAATCTGCGGAGGGAAGCTCTCGACCAAAGCATTAGTGGGTTTTAGTGTATACACCAGTTCCACTGAAGATATACCGACACGGAGGATTCACCCACTGTCGGGACCTGAAGGAACTGAAGCTGTGACAGCTTGGTGTGGCCACCTGCTATTTTAGATGGAATGTCCTGCATTATATGGTGCATGTCATACTGAAGTGGCTTCCACTGAAAAGGAAAGATGATCTGGGGGTTAAGGAACAAGAGTGGAATTCAGGTGACTTTTTCTAGTGTAACCTTCAACCCCATAGTTCCTAGGTTCAATACCAAGGTCTCTCACTGATCTTCAGGATGTCATTCAGTTTCTTTGTGACCCACTTTGCCAACCATTTAAAATGGGGCTGGTAATTTTCCCCCTCCCTCCCCGCTTTGTCTTTCTTGTCGGCTTACTTTGTAAGCTCTTTGGGGTAGGGACAGTCTTTTACCATGTGTATGTACAGCACCTACCACAATGCTGGTGACTTTTGGATGGAGTTTATACAGTAGTTACTCAGCTTGACTTTCTGGACCCCATGCAGAAGCACAAGGCTGGTGTGTTTCAATACATTTTAAAGAGAGTTTTCATTATAATTAAAATAAATCAGGGAAATGTTTCCATTAATATCAGATTCCATAAACTCCCCATTCCTCCATTTAATGCGTGTTCTTTTATTTATATAGTTACATCCAATTTAAATGCAGTCCTACAACCACTTGATGGTACCTTTTGAGATGATTTACCTGCTATAAGCCAGACATAAATGGAAATCATTTCAAGGGTATAGTTACTTCAAGTGTTTCCTTTTAAATGAGCAGTGAGTTAACTAGAGAAGGTTGGGAACCACTGCTTTAAGCACTGGGTGAAGAAAAGATCAAGATTATTTCTGAATTGTTCTAATCTCATGTATCAACACCTTAAAGGAGCCCTTTTAGAGTCAGTTTAGTCTTTGGCCACTGACTAAAATCTGATAACTTTGGTAGCAAATGAGGCATGAAATGCTGTCAAAAGAGCATCAGTAATACACTGCGTGGCACTAAACATTTAATCTCTCTGGCAAGGCAGTGCTGTAAAAGCTGCAGGCTCCGAATCGACTACTTTAAAAGCCAGGGGATTGTCACAATGGACATCGTTTGCAGCATCCTGAATCCTGATAACTAAAAGTATTCCTACATGTTCTCAGAAAGTTTAATTAACTATTATTATCCCTTTTGATTTCTTTTCTCGTCCTTCATAGCTATATGAATCATTAATGAAGGCCGTGGTTTATGTTGTAGACTTGGAATTTTGTTCCTCTAAGGAGTTCCAGAGAACCATGAGGTTTATTGCTAACAATGCAGCATACTGTATTTCTTTTCCTGTATAAACAAGTATTTACTCAGCTTCCTCTTAAGGAGTCTGGGTAGTGTAATCCAAGAGGCAACTTCCTGCACTGAGAAGTACTGTATTTAGTATTACTACTAGGGACATTCAAGACAAAGTGTTCACATACTTGTACTTAACAGGGAGGAAGGGCTAATTCTGTGATCAAGAGACCTGAATTCTATTCCCAGCTTTACCCCCAAACTTCTTGTGTGACTTGGCATGTCACTTAGATTTTCATTGCTCAGTTTTCCAAATCCGTAAAACTTGAATGATAAGAATAATAAGAATAATAGCAATGCCTGCCTGATTGTGGAGTTGTAAGAATTCGTTGATTCATACATTATAGAACTGGTTGGGGGAAAAACATTTTTGTCAAAATTCATGAAAACATTTCAATTTTGATTTAAATTTTCAACAGAAAAAGTTCCAGATAAAATGAAAATTGTAACTTTCATTTTGGGTTTTCAAAAACCAAACCAATTCAATGTTTGGATTTTGCTTCCTTCCCCCTCTCCCTTCTTTCCCTTTTATTCTTTTCCCTCATTTTTTCTTGTACAGCTCTTATCATTATTGTGATTATTTGTAAATTATCACAAGATTCTTGAATGAAAGGACCACCATAACTATGAGGTATTAGCTCACAAACCTGATGTCTGCAGCATCAAGCAGAATTTAAAACGAGAAGTGTCCCCCTTGTGTAGTTTGGCAAAACGTAATGGAAAAGCTCACAGGTGACACCGATAGAAGTATTGTTGCTTTGAATAGGTCTGGCTATCCTTTTCAGAATAAGACAAAAGAAACAAAGAGCTGGGAAATCCAAATTTTGTTTTCCTGGAAAATATTTAGTGGGGAAATCCGGACTTTATTATAGTCAGTGAGAGTCTTTGGTCGCTGGTCTAGATGATCATAATGGTCCCGTCTGACCTTAGTATCTATGAATATGTGGAAATATAGACTGGACAGATGTTAAACTTCTTCTCCTGTGTTAGCTGTTACTCCAAAAATGATCATGGCTACAAAGTAATTTGAAATGTACTAACAGTTTTTCCTTGTACCTTCTTGAAAGCAGTGACTTCTCCAGCAGTGACTGAAAAGGATTTGGGGGTTGTGATGGGTAATCAGCTGAACATGAGCTCCCACTGTGACACTGTGGCCAAAAGAGCTAATGCAATCCTAGGATACATAAATTGGGGAATCTCGAGTAGGAATAGAGAGGTTAATTTACCTGTGTGTTTGGCACTGATGCGACCATTGCCAGAATCCTGTGTCCAGTTCTGATGTCCACAATTCAAGAAGGATGTTGCTAAATTGGAGAGGGTTCAGAGAAGAGCCAGGAGAATGATTAAAGGGTTAGAAAACGTGCCTTATATTGATAGACTCAAGGAGCTCAATCTATTTAGCTTAACAAAGAGAAGGTGAAGGGGTGACTTGATTGCAGATTTATAAGTACTTAATAGGGAACAAATATTTAATAATAGGCTACTCAATCTAGCAGAAAAAGGTCTAATAGATCGAACGGCTGGAAGTTGAAGCAAGACAAATTCAGACTGGAAAGAAGGCCTACATTTTGACACTGAGAGTTTAATCACTGGAACAATTTACCAAGGCTTGTGGTGGATTCTCCATCACTGGCAATTTTAAATCAGGACAGGATGTTTTTGTAAAAGATCTGCCCTAGGAATTGCTTTGGGGAAGTTCTATGGACTGTACAATATAGGAAATCATACTAGATAACCACAATGGTCCCTTCTGGACTTAGAATCTAGGAATCTATGAAATCTGCAAAAATATAAATAAATGTTTTAACAGCACTGTATATAGCATTCCTTTCTGCATTTTTTCAGCAACTTACATTATGGTATATATTTACTGAGTCTGTTTTATGTTAAGATCATATTCCTTAGGTATGCTGAGAGACTGAGTATCTTCGAGTAACTCAAATGACTTTGATGGTTAGTCAATGAACCAGCTGTTCTAAGAGAAGCTTACAAGACTTCACACAACGCACAATCAACCTGTGGAGCTCCTTGACAGAGGATGTTGTGAAGGCCAAGACCATAACAGAGTTCAAAAAAGAACTAGATAAATTCATGGCGGATAGGTCCATCAATGGCTATTAGCCAGGATGGGCAGGGATCGTGTCCCTAGCCTCTGTTTGCCAGAAGCTGGGAATGAGCGACAGGGGATGGATCACTTGATGATTACCTGTTCTCTGCATTCCCTCTGGGGCACCTGGCACTGGCTACTGTTGGCAGCCAGGATACTGGGCTAGGTGGACCTTTGGTCTGAGCCAGTAGGGCCATTCTTATGTTCTTATGGCTTGCCGCCCGAGCCTTGGAGATTCTGGCCTGACCAAACCTGCAAAGGAGGGACTGGGGATTTTTGAAGGTCCAAAACCTTAATTTTGTAGTTGGTTTTTAGTTTACCCTGTGAGAAGAGGAGACAGTGGTTTGGAAGAGATCTAGGGAGGCAGCTGCATAGCACCCCAAGATGTAGCTGCTTATCATTAGGCTCCAGATCAAAGCCTGGTGGAGAGGGTGAGCCTGGCTCCCCCTACAACAAAGAGAGGACAATGACAGACATTGAGCCTTCAGCAGAGAACCTAGTTGGGGACCCCAGCCTGACTGACCGCTAGGCTGCCCTGCCAATGAGTGTTTTCCTTACACCCAGCTTTGGGGTGTATTCCACAGAATCTGCCTCATCCTAGTCCTTGTTACAGCTTTGTGCGTAGCAGTGAGATGATGGTGGACAGAAATCACAGTTACATTTGTAAACTTTCCTGCCCAAAAATGCAACAACCTATTCTGCTTGGGGTCCAATCCTGCTTCTCTTAGACTCAGTGGGAGTCTAGCTATTGACTTCATCATTGAGCCCCATACGTGCCCCGCCTCGCCCAGTCTTGCTCTTTGTTGTGTATTCAGTTGACAAGAGATGCTCACTGCATCCATCTCACCGTGTCATTCTCAGCCATATCATCTTGAAATGTGATTTTGCTGTTTTCCATCTTTCTTATTGGTGCATTTTGAGATTGATTCAGCTCATGCTTTGTTTTTGAGGAGGCTGGCAAGTTTATTTCATAGATCCCCAGAAGTACAAGATGGAAAAGATCTTTTAGGTCATGCATTCCCTCCCCCAACAAGCACGGGGGAGGGGTTCCCTAGGTTATTTAATGCAGTAATGTTGTCACCACTCTCCCGGGAGCA
Source organism: Chelonia mydas (assembly GCF_015237465.2). Lineage (NCBI taxonomy): Eukaryota > Metazoa > Chordata > Testudines > Cheloniidae > Chelonia > Chelonia mydas. The sequence goes on along the minus strand of NC_057850.1, from coordinate 8,169,187 downwards.
CTTCTGTCATCCACTAGCTGGCAGTTATCCCTAATATTTAGACTACAATTTCTCTTTCATAATTGAATCCAATGACTTCTAGGTTCCTCCTTACAACCCACTTGTCCCTATAAAACCCTAAACCATTCATTTCTCTCTTTTGTCATCACATCCTCCAATTGAGTGTTATATTCCACTTCATCTGACAATTGGCTAAGCTCTGTTTATTTAGGCACTGATCCAACAAATCAATTAATTGCATGCTTACATTGAAACACACGAGTAATCCTATTGACAGCATTGGGGCTACTTACATGCTTAATGTTAAGCATGGGTTTAACATCTTAGCTGGATCAGGGCTTTAGTCTTTTTAACTCTTCCTCACAAGTCAACCTCCTTTCCCCCTTAATCAATTAAATATTGTGTTCTTGCTCGTTTCCTTCACCTTGTCTGTGTCTCTTTCATGAAGTCAATTAATCTTGTTGATACAGTTTTGGTACTGAGAACTGTAAGCAGTATTGCCAGTGTGATCTCACCAGCGCCATACAAAAATGAACTGTTTGATCCCTGCTCTGTAACACGACTCCATATACACAGTCCAGAATTTCACTGACCATTTTTTGCTAGTGCAAACTGGTGTCTAGTTTACCCATAGGCCTCTTTTAGCATCACTGTTTCCTAGCTGTCTCCCTGCTGCTCTGGGGTTCAAATTATATCTCCCCAAATGTAATAGCATGCATTTTTTTAAAAAATTGAATTTCATACTGTGCTCTCATCTAGCTCTTAATAACAAGATTGGATAAGATAGGACCGAACAGCGATTCATGCACTATCCCATGAAATGCCTCCTCATAATCTCATATTGGTTACATAGCCATGTGAATGAACTGTTGAGGGTAAGATTACATTAAGTGCTTTTTGTTACTCATGAACTCTGACCACCTACCATGTTTCTTTCATCCATAAACGTGAGCTGGACAATCCCCTTTTCTTCAGCATGTCTATTCCAGATAGATTCTCATATGGCCCACGCCATTGCCATATCTGAGTGCCTTCAGTCATCATTAAGTGACATGACTGATATCTGTCATGTGTGATTGAATCTCTCACTCCTCCCCTCCCTATGGGAGGAATTATATGTGCAGAGTTGTGTTTCAGTCAGGTTTTGGTTTTGTTTGAAATATACACATTCCTCTATGTTTGTTAGCGATGGGAGGTTGACCAAGTATGCCTTGCACTTTGGAATGGAGGGTGGGGAGGTTTGGGATGGTCCTTAGCTCCTGTGAGAGCTCATTCCGCAGTCTCAGACCAGCTCCCAAGTACGCCCTGTCTCCTGCACAGATGAGTTCCAGTCTTGTGGTAGGAAGTTCCATTGAGCCTGAGGAGTGGATATGTTGGCTATGGTATCTGTCCCAGAGCTTTCAGATATTCTGGGCCTGGGCTATTCAGCATTTGGACAATAAGGACTGAGATTCTGAACTTGATTAATTATTCTGTGGGAAGCCAGGGCAGAGAGCAGAGGACAGGTGTGATGTGCTCATGGTAGCCCACGTTGCTAAGGAGGCAAGCTGCAGCATTCTGCACTGGTTGGAGTTTCCTAAGGGCTTGATGGCTTTGTGCCCAGGTATATTGCATTGCTGTTGTCCAGGCATAGGATGATGAAGGTGTGACTAACCACGGCCAAGTCCTTATCTGCCAGGATGGAATGGAGTCTCCTAACGAAAATGGATGTTGCTATTAGAATGGACTCAAATCTGTGTATCCTCCATGGGCTGTGAAAGAGGAGAGCTTCCCCCATCCCAAGGAAGTTCTTTCATGGGTGATCCATATGGATCAGAGTCCATGTCTGTGGACGGGGAAGGCTGGGGGAATCAGGGGTGGTATTGGGAGGAAGGTTGGTCTCCATGGTATTGTCCCTGCCAGCCCTGGCCTGAAAAGCATCCCAGTGTGAGGTAATTCTGAGCCAGACAGAATGACACTAAGCTGGGGGGAGAGGTAGGTACGCTGGAGGGTAGGAATAGGGTCCAGAGTGACCTAGACAAATTGGAGGATTGGGCCAAAGGAAATCTGATGAGGTTCAACAAGGACAAGTACAGAGTCCTGCACTTAGGACGGAAGAATCCCATGCACCACTACAGGCTGGGGACCGACTGGCTAAGCAGCCATTCTGCAGAAAAGGACCTGGGGATTACAGTGGATGAGAAGCTGGATATGAGTCAACAGTGTGCCCTTGTTGCCAGGAAGGCTAATGGCATATTGGGCTGCATTAGTAGGAGCACTGCCAGAAGATCAAGGGAAGTGATTATTCCCCTCTGTTCCACACTGGTGAGGCCACATCTGGAGTACTGTGTCCAGTTTTGGGCCTCCCACTACAGAAAGAATGTGGACAAATTAGAGAGAGTCATTCAAAGGACAACAAAAATGATTAGGTGGCTGGGGTACATGACTTATGAGGAGAGGCTGAGGGAACTGGTCCTATTTAGTCTGCAGAAGAGAAGAGTGAGGGGGGATTTGATAGCAGCCTTCAACTACCTGAAGGGGGGTTCCAAAGAGGATGGAGCTGGGCTGTTCTCAGTGGTGGCAGATGACAGAACAAGGAGCAATGGTTTCAAGTTGCAGTTGGGGAGGTCTAGGTTGGATATTAGGAAACACTATTTCACTAGGAGGGTGGTGAAGCACTGGAATGGGTTACCTAGGGAGGTGATGGAATCTCCATCCTTAGAGATTTTTAAGGCCTGGCTTGACAAAGCCCTGGCTGGGATGATTTAGTTGGGGATCGGTCCTGCTTTGAGCAGGGGTTTGGACTAGATGACCTCCTGAGGTCCCTTCCAACCCTAATCTTCTATGATTCTATGATTGGGCAATCTGGGCCACCGGGTTGTTGAACTAACACCTTTCACCAGCACTTCCAAGTTCTACACAGATTAAACCCCTGGCCCCATTGAAGTCAACAGCAAAACTCCATCAGCTTCAAGGTAACCCACTCCTCTCTCTATCCACAGTGGAAAGCTAGATATCCTCAAAATAATGCAAAATGCCGATTCCTGAAGCCTAAGCTTGAGAAACACAAAATAACCTGATGTCAGAGAGTGTTTTAACCAGGTCAGAAAAAGTCTCTGAGCAGCTCAGCTTCCTCATACAAGCCTTCATGGGAGTCTTTTACCAGATGCTCTCTTTGACCTCACTCTTATCTGACAGGGGTTTAAACTGTAGTTATGTCAAAGAAAATCACTTTTTATATTCTCAATTATCTAAACGATTGTTTTGCCCCCAGGATAAAGAAAAGGAGAACTATTTTTAAACAGTCAATAGGAGAGAAATGTAGCACTATCCACTGCCAACAATACTGGATTGCTTTTACCAAACGGTAGAGAAAGCTGCAATACCTTAAAACTGAAAAGATTTAGAGAAAAAAAATCACCTTCATAACATTTTGTTTTTATTTTGTTTTTAAATAACACAAAGATAAAAAAGAAATGATGGACTAAAACCTCAGCTTGTGTCAATCAATGTTGCTCCGTTGACTCCGTTTAGCTCCACTCAGGTCTGACATCCCCTTCCTCACACAGTGGCCCCTCTCTCTCCCCAAGACTCAGGGAGTTCATGTCTCAGCCCTCTGGCCAGGTCACTATACTCCTCCCCTTCTTTTGAAATGAAGTCTCTGGACCAGCTGTCCCAGGACTAGTAGGGGGAACCCAGCCCCACCCTCTACACTGGGTTCCAGGCCAGGGAACCTATAACAAGCAGCCAAGATCTGCACAGTTCCACCCCTTGCTGCTATTTCCCTGGGCTTCTTCCTATCTAGCTCTCTCAGGCTTCCTTTCCCCACAACTCCTCTGGGGCTGACTCTTTTCCTCGGGCTACAATCCCAGGAGTTATCCTCCCTCTTCGGTTTTCACCTCCCCTCCTCTTTGCTCCCAGATTCTCTCCCTGCATCCCCTTTCTGCTGCAACTTCCTGGCTTGATAATCCAACCTACTCCGGCCCAGCTGAGCATCTTGTTCATTTAATCCTGGCTTTCCCTCCAGGTGCAGCCAGGTACCCTATCTGGCCCCTCAGGCCCACATTAACCCTTTCAGGGCCTGTGTGGGGTGCGTACTCCATCACAGGCCCACAAAGCCCATGCTTCCTAAAATTCCCCTGCTGTACAGAATTCTTCTTCCCCTCCTGTGCTAACAGATTGTTCAGTGTTCCTAAGTGCCATGTTCCACCCTAGAAATGACTCCATTTCAGTAGTGGGTTCCTAAATATAATTTTGCTTGCAAAGCACTTTGGGATCCTTCTGGATGAAAGGTGAGATATAAATGTAAGTCACGGCCTCTCTGCCTATCGGCACTGTTGAATATTCCACACATACGTCTGTTTACATTCCACACAGACGTCTTTTTCAACAGGAAATGTTGATGCGCTCTCTTTTTTTTAGATAAACCATTTATTTACAAATAACTTCAGGCTTCACATTTAGGCTTCATATCCTAGCTACTCTGAGTTACACACACAGTGCATCCGCAGAAGTGTCCAAGAAATCTATTTGATACAGTTTGGTTTGCATTAGATCTCGGTCAAATTCTCTCCACCCAGATGAGTTTTTGTATGAATGAAGTATGGTTGGACAGCAGAGCAAAGCAAGACAACACACTACATGTTTAACACGCTGATAACACGGGTTTAGTAACATTCGCTTTACTGAAAACAATTAACAGGCACACACCATATGTAATATGGCGTGCAATCGTTTCTGAAAAAGGTATGTGGCTTGTGAAATTCAGATTAACTGGATTGCCTCGGGAAAGAGCTATTTTAATGGTTTTTGACTTTCAAGGCAGTGCTGGGCATTCTTACATCAGCAAGGAGCTCTGGTGTGCAGAAAAATCATGTTTTCACAAACTCCTGCCAAATGAGCGCAAATATACATTAATGTAGGGCTAGATTGGGGCTTTAGGCATAGCCGCACAGTAGCCCTGGGAGACGGTGTGACTCAGAGGTGGGCCTGAATCACAGTTAAGAACATAAGAACGGCCACACTGAGTCAGACCAATGGTCCATCTAGCCCAGCATCCTGTCTTCTGACAGGTGCCAGATGCCCCAGAGGGAATGAACAGAACAGGGAATCATCAAGTGATCCATCCCCTGTTGCCCATTCCCGGCTTCTGGCAAACACAGGCTAGGGACACTTCAGAGCATGGTTTTGTTCATCCTTTTGCTCCTGGTCCTGGCTTATACCAGCAGTAAATTACTTTGTACTGAGCTGGCTAATAGGTACCGGATTTGGATCCAAGGCTCCTCCCACTTCTCTCCCGTCCTAGCTTCTCTGGGTGGGGATGGAGAATAAACAGGAATGCAGTGCCTCCTTATTCTTGTGCCTCTGGGGCCAAGATCCAGGTATCCCGCCCAGGAATGTAAGTGGAATTGTTACTCCCCCTTTTCTCCAAGTCACAATCTTGCCCACAGTGTCCACTCTTTAAAAAAGGGAGGGTGCTACACATTCAGGTGTGGAAATCACCTGGTTCCAGCAATTCAGAAGAACAATTTTTAAAAATGGGCAGTAAAAGTGTCTTCAGCCTGATCTGAAAAGCCAGCACAGAGCAGGCAACACAAGTACCCAAAGGAAGTGACTTTTAAAATCTGAAATAGAGGCAAGGCTGGTAAGAACAGGTAAGAACCTGCCTCCTGGTGACGAGCATTTGCCCTCAGATCTTTAAATGAGTCCATAGCCACTTTGGACTCCTCACTGCTACTGGATGCCAAAATGGCCAGGGTTGCACAAAGCAAACTCATCCATCAGTAAATGGCCAGAAGATTGTGCCCCATCCTCTCTGACAGACCTATCCATGGTGATCCATGCATTTGAGACCTCTAGGCGTGACTGTTCCAGTTCATTATAGGCAGGGCTGGTAACACTATTCTCTGTAGGAACCTTGCTTCATTTGAACCAGCTCAAACTGGTTCAAGGTGCAACTGTATTTCTGTTTAGCAACACAGGCCACTGTGAATACAACACTCCAGTGCTCCCCATTGAATAAAGAGATCAAAGTGGAAAATTAAGTTAATTCACCTTTTGACTGAGCAGGAGATGGAAGATGACTTGATTTTTTTACTGCATAAAGGTAAAAAAAATTGCATGGCTTACAATAAGTCTGGTAAGTAATGATTTTCACTGATCATAGAAATCCAGAGATGGAAAATACCTGATAGATCATAATGCCCCTATGAGATGGCACTACCATAGAATCATAGAATAGTAGGGTTGGAAGAGACCTCAGGAGGTCATCTCGACTAATCCCCTGCTCAAAGCAGGACCAACACCAACTAAATCATCCCAGCCAAGGCTTTGTCAAGCTGGGCCTTAAAAACCTCTAAGGATGGAGATTCCACCACCCCCCTACGTAACCCATTCCAGCGCTTCACCACCCTCCTAGTGAAATAGTATTTCCTAATATCCAACCTAGACCTCTCCCACTTCAATTTGAGACCATTGCTCCTTGTTCTGTCATCTGCCACCACTGAGAACAGCCCAGCTCCATCCTCTTTGGAACCCCCCTTCAGGTAGTTGAAGGCTGCTATCAAATCCCCCCTCACTCTTCTCTTCTGCAGACTAAATAGGACCAGTTCCCTCAGCCTCTCCTCATAAGTCATGTGCTCCAGCCCCCTAATCATGTTCGTTGTCCTCCGCTGGACTCTCTCCAATTTGTCCACATATTTTCTGTAGTGGGGGGACCAAAACTGGACGCAATACTCCAGGTGTGGCCTCACCAGTGCCAAATAGAGGGGAATGATCACGTCCCTTGATCTCCTGGCAATGCTCCTACTTATACAGCCCAATATGCCATTGGCCTTCTTGGCAACGAGGGCACACTGCTGACTCATATCCAGTTTCTTGTCTACTGTAATCCCCAGGTCCTTTTTTGCAGAACTGCTGCTTAGCCAGTCGGTCCCTAGTCTGTAGCGGCACATGGGATTCTTCCTTCCGAAGTGCAGAACTCTGTACTTGTCCTTGTTGAACCTCATCAGATTTCTTTTGGCCCAATCCTCCAATTTGTCTAGGTCACTCTGGAACTTATCCCTACCCTCCATCGTATCAACCTCTCCCGCTATCTTAGTGTCATCTGCAAACTTGCTGAGGGTGCAGTTAATCCCACCATCCAGATCATTAATAAAGATGTTGAACAAAACCGGCCCCAGGACTGACTCCGCTTAATACTGGCTGCCAACTAGACATCGAGCTGTTGATCACTACCCATTGAGCCCGACAATCTAGCCAGCTTTCTATCCACTTTATAATCCATTCATCCAATCCATACTTTTTTAACTTGCTGGCAAGAATACTGTGGGAGACCATATGAAAAGCTTTGCTAAAGTCAAGATATATCACATCCTCTGCTTTCCCCATATCCACAGAGCCCATTATCTCATCATAGAAGTCAGTCAGGTTGGTTAGGCATGACTTGCCCTTGATGAATCCATGTTGACTGTTCCTGATCACCTTCCTCTCCTCCAAGTGCTTCAAAATGGATCCTTGAGGACCTGCTCCATGATTTTATCGGGGACTGAAGTGATTATTATAATCACTGACTATTATAATCACAGCCATCTAATTTCACCAAGTGATTCAAGAACTTCTGGTTGGGCTCTAGCAGATCTTTAGAAAAACATCTGATTTTGATTTAAAGACTTCAAATAATGGAGAATTTACAGTATCCCTTAGGAAGGTATTCCCATGGATTATTATTTAAAACGTGCATCTTATTTCTAGGTTGGATTGTCCAATGTGCACTTCCAGCCATTGGATCTCATTATGCTTTTGCCGGCTAGGTTAGAAAGCCCTTTAAGTGCAAATATTTCAGTGCAAATAACCTTATCCACATGTAAATATGGGTATTTGCATAAAGAACAACCAGTCCTCAAATAGTCATGGAAATAAAGAATCTTTTGTGTGAACGTTCACAGATAAGCGAGGAAAGCAAGGAAAGCAAGGAAAAGCCATTCACAGTTTACAATTCCACTCTTGACCCAATCTAATATTGACAGAGTGGGGTAGAAATTATACTTTTTGATCATGAAAATGAAGGCTTGTGTAAGGGTTTTCTATTGGCCACTCTAGAAATGTGGTATGATTCACTAGTACTCATGAAAATCTTCACTCAGCGGGAACAATCACAGCAATTACCATTCAGTTTCAAATCTACCATTCCTGAACAATGTGACTGAGAATTTGACTAGCTGCTGTTTCCAATAGTAACTAAGCCTCACTGTCTCAGGCGAGAATATAGTCCTGAGACATGCTTGGTTGTGTTGGTGGATATTCTAATTTAAGTGATGGCAATGAAAAAAAACATCCATGCTCACACTTTGAGATCTGCCCGCAGCATTTGTAACTGAATGAGGCATAACTGAATCAACTCAGAGATCTAATGTGTATTGTCCTATTCTAGTAGCTAGTCCACTTAGTGGATAACAGCCTTCTACTGTTGCCAGCCAATGGAATCACTAACTTAGCGTAGGTTGTGTTGGTCTGTGCTGTGGTTCTGAATTCACATCCTGCTCAGCACTATTAGTGGGGGGTCATTATGTAAACTAGGATGGACAGACTTTCACTGTGCTTGGACGTGACAGGAAGTTGCAGCTCTGTCTCAAAGATGCAGCTACAGAATCCCATAAGGCTCAATCGCTTTCTTCTATCTCATGCAACACATACGATGTTAAGCTCCTGGGTGTCAGGAACCACAGGTCTTGAACGCTGGTCCACAGGGCACTTTGGCACTAGTACACTCCAACCTGCCACCCTAGCTATCATCAGAATAGGAGCTGAATTACGACAGAGAACCCAGTCCTGGAATCTATTGGCAGAATGCTGGGCATTCTGATTGGTTCACAGCTTCTATATGAACCCAGCAAGGGAAGAGAAAGTTGTCCATGCCAGTGGGTTCTCCCTTCTCTGGACTACCTCTCCTGTGATACCTGCTCCTATTGCCTGCTGCTGATCTCTTGGTAACCTGACCCTGCCTGTCTCCTGACACCTGGTTTGTCCTCTGATCTGTCTTGAACTGTGACTTCCTGGTATTGGACCCAGCCTGACTCCTGTCTCCTGCTCTGACCACTAGGTTAGACTGCCCATGATGCAGTCATGATATTAGGGGACTGAAACAGTAGGTACTGGTTAATGCAGGGGCAGGATGCTGGACTGATCTGATCTGATATGTAGAGCTGGTTGGAATTTGACCCCAGCCCCCATGGAAAAATCAAAAATCTGGAACTTTCTGTTGAAAACCGTAATTTTCTATTCTGAAATGCTTCTGTGGCACCACATGGGAGCTGTGGTACAGGTGCCTTATGTTCCCACTCTCCTATATGAACTGTGCTCCCTGACTGGACTACATTTCCCATGATGCACTATGGTTTCCCCTTTTCCTGAACCACCATGGTGCATCATGCAAGTCGTATGTAGGGTGACCATGCATCCCGTTTTGTCCTAGACAGTCCCTTTTTTAAGACATGTCCCAGCCATCCTGACTTTTTTGGCAAAACTGAGCATTTGTTCCATTTTCTCTTGCCATCAGTTGTGTGGGAGGGAGTGCTTGGGAGAGCGGCTCAGGCCGGGCCAGCCCTGGGTGGGCGGCAGGCGGGCCTGGGCTGGCCCAATTCAGTGTCCCATTTTCCCTTTAGGAAAATATGCTTACTCTAGTCATATGACTGTGATGCATCTGCAGAAACCAGTTTTTATAGGAAATTTCCTGTCAGCCCTCGTGGTATGGCAATTCCTCTGTTCCTACGAGAAGCTGGATTGAAGGCTTATCTTCACAGAAAAGCGTTTACCAGTTAGTTAAGCCAATATATTTAGACTGGTATAATTATATCAATTTAAATTCAGACTTTAGTTTCTACTGGAATAACTTCCCAGTGTCAACAAGGCCTGGAATGCAGAATTCAAGAGCTGACGGACACAGAAAAATGATCAGCCAAGCAGATGTGTTTCTATTAATGTTCTTTCTTATTCCAAGTGGGTGAAGGTTCTTCTCTAAATAACTGTGTAACAGGGTGACTTGCCCTTGGGCTGGAGAGCCTGAGGCTAAGCCAGCCCTGCCTGTGAGAAATCAGGGGATTCTTGTACAGAAGGAGCCTGGTTTAAGTGCTCACAGACCTCAGGTGGAGGAAATAGCTGGAGGGAAAAGTCAGGTGGGGAGCAAGGAGGCTCTGGCAGGGTCCTGAATCTGTAGGGAAAAGCTCAGAGCAGGAAAGGAAGCTGCAGGGAGAGAGTCAGTAAGGAAGGCTCTCTAGGCAGGGAAGCCAAGAATCTCATCAGGCAGGGAAGAGACTGGGAGACCTAGAGGGGAAGTAAAGAGGTGAGGTAGGAAGTGGCCCAGGGAAAACAGCAATAGAGGTAAAGGAGCTGGCCTAGCTCTGCAGTACAGGACCCTGGGCTGGAACCCAAAGTCAAGGATGGGAGTGAGTGCCCCTGCTGGCCCCCTAAGAAGGGGGCGCATGAGTCCATTGTAAGGGGGCCGCAGGCTGAGCCGAAGACTGGCTGAGGAAGCACCCCAGAGAAGGAGGAAGGGTTTTTGTTTGTATTGAAGACACTTTTGGACTCAGTCTGGGACAACTGGGACCTCAGAAAGCGTGAACTAAAGACGGAGACTCAGCTGGATGGCTGAGTCACAAGGCACAAAAATGTGGGGTGCTAGCCCAGTGAGAGAGCTGGCCACAGAGGGTCACCAAGTAGTGAGCGAACTTACTTACAAACTGCAAGGGGTAGCTTTCAGAGTAATTTTTATTTAAATGTTTTCTCCATTCACTGGGTCTTTGTTGCATACAGGACAATGCAAAATAGAACTCTACCTTTTCTTCTTCTTAGGTTATATACGAATTCTGTGGTGTTTCTCCATGCATTCCATTTTGCTGACCAATCAGGCTAAATCGGAAGAAAATGCCATTCAGCATAAATCGTGCGATGCCAGGAACAAATTCAAGAGCAGTATTCTATTCATCTGCAGACAGCCGAACAGGAGGGGGAGAAAACAAACTATTTGTAATATTGTATCCAAGCTAGGGCATTTCTGATTGATGGTTTGTTTTTTTTCCAGATTACAATAGAGGTTGAGATTGGAATGAAATAATTTCACAATAGATCAGTCCAATGGCTTGACATATAACTATTGGATTAAGACAACAGTTCCTAAACTTTTGAAAGCTGATCCCTCCTTCAGGAAAATGAAACTGGTCATTCCCCCATTTTACTTATTGTGTGTTATTAAAGGCCTACCCTGAGTGAACAGAATAGGTTGTTCTATTGTTGGGAGTGGACTACATCCACCCTGATTGAATTGGCCCTGTCAACACTGGTTCTCCACTTGTGAGGTAACTCCCTTCTCTTCGTGTGTCAGTATATTTACGTCTGCATCTGTAACTTTCACTCCATGCATCTGAAGAAGTGAGGTTTTTACCCATGAAAACTTATGCTCAAATAAATCTGTTAGTCGTTAAGATGCCACCGGACTCCTTGTTGTTTTTGTGGATACAAACTAACACTGCTACCCCCTGATACAGAATAGATTGTGTAAATCTTCATTATGTGATGCATCCTCTCCTTTCTTACCCACTTTGAGGGGCAGTGAAACAGTAAATACTCTTGACATTTACAGTGTCATCACTGGGATTTGAGTTACTACCCATGGAGAAGCACAGGGTAGTTCACACTCAGAGCTATTGTTTCAGGCTCTTTGCAAACTCAGGCAACTCAGCAGCAGTTACACATGTGTCATGTTTTTCAAAACTTCTTTGAAGCCACAACAGCCGCAGATTTTTCAAAGGAAAGTTTAGAACTTGGAGAATTATGTATACGCCTCCACCCACCCTCTCCAAATGAAACCTAGGCCCTGATTTTCTATATTCTGTAAAAGCACCTACTACGAGACAGTCCCAACCCTGAAGAGATAAACAAGACAAGCAAATGGTCCTAGTTCTTGTTCTTTGGAGTATCTAAGAAGATGTACCACCACTGTGTGTCTCAGTTTGTGAAATGGTGCGTTAAGAGAGATTGATAATGCAGTAGTTAGATTTCATACTGAACCAATGCCCCATAATGATTTCAAGAGCCCCTGGGCTGCTGGCGGTAGCATCTTTTGGTTGAAACATGCAACTGAGTTCTTGACCATGTTTGGCCATAAGAAGAACAGAAAGAGGGGCTGGTGGGTACAGCACTAGACTTGGAATTGAAAGATGTGGGTTTAGAACCTCTAGGTGCTCCTGCAATAACACAATAAATAATAACATCCCATATTGCTCTTTGCTAGAATAAGGACTTGCCTACATGGCAAGTGACTGCACGGCAAGCCAGGGTGTGCATCTACAGCTTGCCACACACTAATGTCCCATGTAGATACGGCTACACCACTGTAGGTTACTGTGCAGTAACTTGTCGTGTAGACCAGCCCCAAGAGGTGGTTACCGCAATATCCTCGCCAATTTCTAGTTCTACATTCTGTCTACCTTAAATTGCTTCTGCAATTTCAGCTGGGTCCAGCAGTCTTCACTTTTCCTCCTCAGCCATGATATAGCACTGCTGTGTTCTGTCACACGGGTGATGTGTCCCCTCACTGAGGTGGCCGCATTTTCTTGCTGGCTAGTGAACTGATTTCTGTATAAGTGCATTGCTGCCTTTTAGGATTAAATATATACATGGAAGATAATAATGATTTAATAATGATTTGATTTAGTCTGGGATCGGTCCTGCTTTGAGCAGGGGGTGGGACTAGATGACCTCCTGAGGTCCCTTCCAACCCTGATATTCTAGGATTCTATGATGGGGTTTTGACATATCCCTTGTACACACCAGTTTAATGGCCCCATGCAATCCCCTGTCTTTCCTGAACCTGCAGTCCTTTTGCAGCTAATTGATGAAGGAATGTGTGCTATAGAACAACAATAGATGTCAAGTGATCCTGAAATAAAAACGTTCTGCTGAGTAAGTGTCTCCCAGGACAGTCATAATGAATGTGATACCACAATTACAGGGCTCTGAATTCACCCCCAAGATCTTCCAGTAGGAGGAGGTGACAGCAAGATGCATAGCTTTCAATTAAGGAGGACAGCCCTGCAATTCTAGAGCTAGAATTCTGCCCATACCCCCGTCTACCCTGGTGTTGTCTCACCTCTTTACAGTGTAATTTAAAGACATTAGAAGTTTTAAATTAAAATTGTAGTAACCCTTCAGTGACTTAAACCTTCCATTGCTTTCCCCTTCAGACCCAATTCTAGACAGCTGTGTGTGGAATTGCAAAGCATCTCAGACTCCAATTCTATCACGGTCACCACAGCACCCAGCCGGAAAACAAGAGCCATCCACTGTGTGTGACGTGTGCCCATTTAGTTGGATGTGAAGTGACTAACCCTAGATGACTTGCAGAGTCGCTCTCACAGAACTCACGTGGGTAATGACCATTGCGCCCATGAATGCATTACAGCCAGGGCTTTGGAATTGTCCACTTTACTTGAATTACAACTCCTGATACTATTAAACTCTATTTACATTAGGCAGCCACTTCCCAGGAGCAATGGGGCAGCCAGTTTAGTCTAAGTTTGAACACGCTCTGCATAAGAATTGCGGTAGCATATTAGACCAGTCTTCCTCCTAGTCGACAGTCTGATACTTGCTGAACTGGGATGCAGGGGGAACACCCTGGGTTCCATTCCCCCATCTGCCACACATCCGATGGGTGACCTTGGGCCAGGCTCTTTCCCCTGCCATCCTTTCTCTGCCTTGCCTGCTCAATTTGTGAGCACTTCATGGCAGTGCCTAGCACACTGGAGCCTCTACAGGTATGTCTATACTGCAGCTGGGAGCATGTTTCCCAGATCTGCTGGTTGTGGGAGCTCAGACTAGACACCTGTGTACAATCCCATCCAGCCTCCTTGGTATGTACTCTGCGGGGGGGGACCTCAGCTGCTGCTGGTCCTGCCGTTAGCGTGCGTCTGTCTGCCCATGCTGGGAAGCTCACGCCCAGCTGCAGCATGGACAGACCCGAGTCTGTGCAACTGCAATTATGCTACAACAAATAGCAAGTGGCCAAAACGTGATGCTTCAAAGGAAAGTGCGAGAACTTCCCTTGTGGACAGTTATGCAATAACCTGTTCACAGGCGAGGCTATGATTTTTGGCATGGGTATTTTTATTAAAAGCCACAGACAGGATGCAGGCAATAAACAATACATTGTGGAAATGTCATGAACAAGACAGTAAGGAAGCCTGAGCCCCACTGCCAGAGGTTGTAGCAGAAGCCAAAGAACTCGCAGACATCTCTTAAAATAACGGAATCTGTGACCTCCATGACAGAATCATAGCCTGGATCATAGGACCTCAACCAGCTCCGACCCGACCCACACTATTCATTGCTCTCACTTGCTTGTCATTTTTATACAAGAACATTCAACATTTCAAAATGTGAGGGAATAACCCGTTCCCCTACACACACACACACACACACACACACGCAGCCCTCCAACAAGAGGTTTAATTTCACAGCCTTTGGCTTCCCTGTGTAGGAACGACAACATGTTCTGCTTTTCTTTCTGGTCAATTGCCCCCCGACAATGCGAAGGCAGGGTCTGTGCAGAAGGCAGAAGCAGCCAGTGGAAACGTGGAACGAAGGACAGTCAAAAAAGAGCAACCTCACCTCGACGATTGTCCCTTTTTCAAGGGAAGGAAGCAATCAGGCACGACAGATGCAGAGCTCCTTGCCAAAATGCATCAAGGCCACAGGCCGGGAGCAAAGCTCCAAGAGTGACATTCTAGGCTATTATTTCAGTTTGTTGCAATGCAGTCATCCCAATGCATGGGGGGGGGGGCGAAGGGAGGTACAGTACTTCTCTAACCTCTTTGAGAGCCTCTGAATGGCTGTTTCTAGCCCTCAGTACATAATTAGATATGGCCTTTAGACAAAGCCACTGATAACAGGAGCTCTGGAAGCCAAACTGTACCATGGAAAACACTGGAGCCATTGTACTTCAGAGAGGCACCTGGTGGCTCAATTCTTCCCATGATTCCCTGTGGTGCCAGGAAGGGAGACCCCTTTCCAGGATCCAGCACACACAGACCACCCTCCTTTCCATCAGGGTAGCCATCTCTGCTGACTGGCTCAGAGAGGGGAGGGAAACAAGTCTCCAAACAGTTCCCAAGCCACTTGGGCTTCAATCCATGTGGCCCCACTATGGGCTGAGCTTGGGAAGAAAAGAAGTCTTTACTTCGGTCTTCTCTTCAGCACTGCCCCATAGAGCCAAGGGCATCAGCTCACAATGCATCATGTACTTTTTTACCAATTTTGTGATGGTCAGCTGGTTTTGAATTATTTAAACCAATTAACAAAAAGAACCTTTAGTTTTTCTAAGCAAAGGATATTCTGGTCTTTTTTCTCACTTTGATAGGGGGGAAATGGCTCAATATGTGGTTTTTTTTCCTCCAGCTTAAAATAAATTCACATTTGGGCTGATGCAGAAGATCCTGAATTTCAGCCCAGAAGGAGAAATTTTGAGCAAGTTAGGAGCATGTGAAAACCAGAGGCTATCATGGAACTTCATGCGTATGCTTAACAATAACATTCACTACATACAACTGTAATCCAGCGGTGAGAGTTATATGTAGAGATGGTCAGACTTTTTGTCCACATTTTTAAAGGAAAAATCCTGTTTTCATCAAACTCTCTATATTTCTTTGAAAACCATTTCCATTGAATGTTTTGAAAAAAAAGAAAGCTTTCTGATAACGTATATTGTTTTGGATGGAACGTTTCAATTTTTCATTTCAAAACAACATTCACAGGAGGGGTTTTAATATATATATTTTTAAAGACTTTTCATAGAATCATAGAATATCAGGGTTGGAAGGGACCTCAGGAGGTCATCTAGTCCAACCCCCTGCTCAAAGCAGGACCAATCCCCAACTAAATTATACCAGCCAGGGCTTTGTCAAGCTGACCTTAAAAACCTTTAGGGAAGGAGATTCCACCACCTCCCTAGGTAACCCATTCCAGTGCTTCACCAGCCTCCTAGTGAAAATGTTTTTCCTAATATCCAACCTAAACCTCCCCCACTGCAATTTGAGACCATTACTCCTTGTTCTGTCATCTGCTACCACTCTGAACAGTCTAGATCCTTTCTCTTTGGAACCACTTTCAGGTAGTTGAAAGCAGCTATCAAATCCCCCCTCATTCTTCTCTTCTGCATACTGAACAATCCCAGTTCCCTCAGCCTCTCCTCATAAGTCATGTGTTCCAGTCCCCTAATCATTTTTGTTGCCCTCTGCTGGACTCTTTCCAATTTTTCCACATCGTTCTTGTAATGTGGGGCCCAAAACTGGACACAGTACTCCAGATGAGGCCTCACCAATGCCAAATAGAGGGGAATTATCACATCCCTCTATCTGCTGGCAGTGCTCCTACTTATACAGCCCAAAATACCATTAGCTTTTTTGGCAACAAGGGCACACGGTTGGCTCATATCCAGCTTCTCATCCACCGTAACCCCTCGGTCCTTTTCTGCAGAACTGCTGCCTAGCCTCTCGGTCTCTAGTCTGTAGCAGTGCATGGGATTCTTCCATCCTAAATGCAGGATTCTGTACTTGTCCTTGTTGAACCACATCAGATTTCTTTTGGACTGAACAAAACTGGCCCCAGGACCAACTCTTGGGGCACTCTGCTTGATACCGGCTGCCAGCTAGACATGGAGTCATTGATCACTACCCGTTGAGACCGACGATCTAACCAGCTTTCTATCCACCTTATAGTCCATTCATCCAGCCCATACTTCTTTAACTTGCTGGCAAGAATACTGTGGGAGACCGTGTCAAAAGCTTTGCTAAAGTCAAGGAACAACACGTCCACCGCTTTCCCCTCATGCACAGAGCCAGTTATCTTGTCACAGAAGGCAATTAGGTTAGTCAGGCATGACTTGCCCTTGGTGAATCCATGCTGACTGTTCCTGATCACTTTCCTCTCCTCTAAGTGCTTCAAAATTGATTCCTTGAGGACTTGCTCCATGATTTTTCCAGGGACTGAGGTGAGGCTGACTGGCCTTTAGTTCCCTGGATCCTCCTCCTTCCTTTTTTAAAGATGGGCACTACATTAGCCTTTTTCCAATCATCCAGGACCTCCCCCGATTGCCATGAGTTTTCAAAGATCATGGCCAATGGCTCTGCAATCACATCCGCCAACTCCTTTAGCACCCTCGGGTGCAATGCATCTGGCCCCATGGACTTGTCCTCGTCCAGCTTTTCTAAATAGTCCCGAACCACTTCTTTCTCCACAGAGGGCTGGTTACCTCCTTCCCATACTGTGCTGCCCAGTGCAGTAGACTGGGAACTAACCTTGTTCGTGAAGACAGAGGCAAAAAAAAGCATTGAGTACATTGGCTTTTTCCACATCCTCTGTCACTAGGTTGTCTCCCCCATCCAGTAAGGGGCCCGTACTTTCCTTGACTTTCTTCTTGTTGCTAACATACCTGAAGAAACCCTACTTGTTACACTTAACATCCCTTGCTAGCTGCAACTCCAAGTGTGATTTGGCCTTCCTGATTTCACTCCTGCATGCCTGAGCAATATTTTTATACTCCTCCCTGGTTATTTGTCCAATCTTCCACTTCTTGTAAGCTTCTTTTTTGTGTTTAAGATCAGCAAAGATTTCTCTGTTAAGCCAAGCTGGTCGCCTGCCATATTTACTGTTCTTTCTACACATCGGGATGGTTTGTTCCTGCAACCTCAATAAGGTTGAAAAGGTTTTAAAAGTTTGAAATCAGAACACAGTGTTTCAAATTTATCAGAACACAGCATCTCAACTGACTCAAAATGGAACTTTTCCAGAATTTCATTTCATAGGAAATTTTGATTTTTTTGTTTGTTTTGTTTTCATTCTATTTTGGAACAGCAAAATTTTTGAAATTGCAGAATTTCCCATGGAATAGAAAATTCAGTTCCCGGTCAGATCTAGTTACAGGCCCACCTCTGTGCCTGATCTGCAGAAGAAAGGAGTCTTTTACAGGTCCATCTAGGGAGCTGTCTCTCTTTAGCTCAAGGAACAGATGCTCATAATCTTAGCTCTGGAAGTCCCTGGTTTAATCCCCAGTGTTTCTGTCAAGATGGCGGCTGTCACAGAGTCACTATAGAAGAGTGATAAAGAAATCCTTCAAGAGTTATTCTATACATAATACACTTATCTGATTAGCTGCACTAGGGAGGGGAAATGAATGAATTACTATCATTACAACAGGAGTATTAAAAACTTGGCACGCAGTAGTATACAGCAATATGCAAGATCTATAGCTCCCGTTAGTGGCTGGGTTTCCTGGGCAGAAGGAATGAAGAATACAGATACAGCAAGGCATTTTTGGGATTGAATTTTCATCAACTACACTGACGCTGAATATTTCACATTAACATGTCCCCTGTACACAGCTGAAGGGGAATGTGTTATCTCCCATTATATGTGATACTTTGATGACTGGAACTATATTAAGCCCTGGAAAAACAAAGGGGGGATGTGAAATATCTCTAAGGGAACTAGACCACTATTTCCCATCAGAAAATAAAGGGAATTAGAGGTGGCTCACCATAATGGTCCCTTTGGATCTAAAATCTAGGAATCTATTAAAAATCTCCTTGTGTACTTAGTGGCAGTCAGGTGTTCTATATGAGAACTTGACAACCATTAGTTCACAGCTACTCCTTGTTTCCTAGGAGCTAAATTCTGGAAGCGCTCAGAATGGCCACCAAAACAGGTGCTCATACAGGGCTTAATCCTGCTGTCATTGAAGTCAGCGGCAAAACTCCCATTGACCTCATTGATGTGGGCCCATACATTGCAAATGCAGTGCTGATGAAAGCCGCTATTTAGCCTGGCAGCAGCCCTTTGCCCAGTCGCTCATTCAGATTATTTCTACTGTGAGCAAGAAGAACCCGCACAGCGGTTTGCATTCAGAGGGTAAAGCAGGGAATTGTTGGTCCTTAGACCCTTCCTAGTAATGACCTTTTCTGCTTTCCAGTTCAGAGGACCTGCCAGCTTCTAGTCTATTCCCCTTGCTGTCAGTTGTGGGATTTCTGGTGGATGCTTATGAGTGGCACCTGCTAAAATATTTTATATTTCTATTTGCTGTTGTTTCCTATACATTAGGTGTTATGACAAGATTAAAAAGCACTCCTGGGTTTAGTGTAGAGACAATCCTCCATTAATGTGACAGGGATGCACTCGATGACCCAAACTGCCCTCCCCAACCTCATCCTTTCTGGTCAGTCAATATCCCCTGGGTAGTGGCTAGTTCTAAAAATCAAGACACTTTTCTGCTTTCCATCACATCACTGCCTCTTCAGAGCTTTTTTTAATTTACACTAGAGTAGGGATAAAAGAAACATGATGGAATAACAGTCATGACTGGAGTACAGGCATTGAAGGGTATGTGCTGTGAAAGTAAAAGAAAGAAAGAAAGAAGAGGTGATGGAGTAGCATTGTGTATTGATGGTGGGGTAGACTGTAAAGCAATTAGAAGTGATGGAATGGAGAAGACAGAGTCTGTTTCGGCCAAAATCATTTTGGGGAAGAAAGCTACTAGAGCAGGGGTGGGCAAACTTTTTGGCCTGAGGGCCACATCGGGTTTCCAAAATTGTATGGAGGGCTGGTTAGGGGAGGCTGTGTCTCCCCAAACAGCCAGGCATGGCCCTGTCCCGACTTCTATCTGACCCCCTTGCTTCTTGCCCCCTGACGGCTCCCCTGGGACTCCTGCCCCATCCACCACCCCCGGACCCTCAAGCCCTGACTGTCCCCTGCCACCCCATCCAACCCCCCCTCTCATTCCTGACTGCTCCCCCAGGACCCCTGCCCCATCCAACCCCCCTGTTCCCCACCCTCTGACCGCCCTGACCCCTATCCGAACCCCCGACCAAAGCCCCCGAACTCCCCTGCCCCCTAACTGTGCTGCCTGGAGCACCGGATCAGGCCGCAGCTCTGCAACTGTGCTGCCCGACCACCCAGAGTGTTGCGCCAGGCCGCGCGGCACGCTGAGGCTGCGGGGGAGGGGGAACAGCGGGGGAGGGACTGGGGCTAGCCTCCCGGGTCAGTAGCTCAGGGCTGGGCAGGAGGGTCCCGTGGGCCAGATGTGACCCACGGGCCGTAGTTTGCCCACCTCTATACTAGAGGCTCCCCTGGGATCGTGCTTGGGGTATGCTACAAACCACCAGGATCCAATTTGGATATGGATAGAGACCTCTTCATTTTTTATAATGAAATGAATACTATTGGGGATTGGGTGATTATGGGAGACTTTAACTTCAAACATATAAATTGGAGGACAAATGCTACTAATAATAGTAGGGCCCAGATTTTCCTTGATATGATAGCTGACAGATTTCTCCACCAAGTAGTCACTGAACCAAGAAGAGGAGATGCCAATTTAGATTTGATATTAGTGAGTAGTAAGGACCTCATAAAAGAACTGGTTGTGGGGGACAACCTTGGTTTGAGTGATCATGAGCTAATTCAGTGTAAACTAAATGGAAGGATAAACAAAAATAGATCTTGCAACTAGGGTCCTAGATTTCAAAAGGGCAAACTTTAAAAAAATAAAGGGAATTAGTTAGGGAAGTGGACTGTACTGAAGAACTCAAGGATCTGAATGTGGAGGAGGCTTGGAATGACTTTAAGTCGAAGTTGCAGAAACTATCTGAAGCCTGCCTCCAGGCCAGGGGGAAAAAGTCATAGGGAAGGGTTGCAGATCAATCTGAGTGAGCAAGCATCTCAAACGGGTGATTGAGGGCAGGTCTACCCTGGAAGCACTACATTAGCACAGCTGCATAATTACTCCACCCGCAAGGTGGAAGCTATGTTGGCAGGAGAGCATTTTTCACTGACAGAGGACCAGTGTGGACAGCTCTCTGTCTTTTTCACACCCTTGAGTGACGTAAATTAGATTGACTCAAGTGATAGAGTAGATCTGCCCTAAGAGAAAACAGAAAGCCTACAAGGAATGGAAGATGGGATGGATCAGCAAGGAAAGCTACCTCTTGGTGGGTCAGAAAGCATAGGGATAAAGTGAGAATTGCCAAAAGCCAAACAGAGTTGGACCTTGCAAAGGGAATTAAAACCAATAGTAAAAGTTCTATAGCCATATCAATAAAAAGAAAACAAGGAAAGAGGAAGAGGGACAGCGAGGATCGGGTGGAGATTAAATATAATCTAGGCATGGCCCAACACCTGAATAAATACTTTGCCTCAGTTTTAATTAGGCTAATTAAGAGCTTAGGTGTAGTGGCAGGGTGGCAAATGGGAACAAAGACAAGGCAGTAGAATTTACCACATCTGAGGTGGAAGTCAAACTCAGAAACCTTTATGGGACTAAAGGGGATCTGGATAATCTCCATCCAAGAATATTAAAGGAACTGGCACATGATATTGCAAACCCAATAGCAAGAATTTTTAATGAATCTGTAAATTCAGGGGTTGTACCCTATGACTGGAGAATTGCTAATATGGTTCCTATTTTTAAGAAAGGGGGGGAAATGATTTGGGAAACTACAAGCCTGTTTGACTTCAATTGTATGCAAGGTCTTGGAACAAATTTTGAAAGAGAAGGTAGTTAAAGACATAGAGGTTAATGGTAATTGGGATAAAATACAACATGTTTTACAAAAAAACCCATGATCTCCTTCTCTGAGAAGATAACTGACTTTTTAGACAAAGGAAATGCAGTAGATCTAATCTACCTGGATTTCCATAAGGCATTTGATACAGTTCCAAATGGGCCAGCCCCCAGCATGCAAACACGCCTGAAACAGAGATGCCTCCGCAGCCTTGGGCAGGTGTGCCCAATGAATCATGGGCATGTCCCAAAGGCAACCTCTACGGCAAATTGGCATCTGGAGAAAGACCCAAAAGACACCCAAAATTGCATTTCAAGGATGTGTGCAAGCGAGACAAGATCATACTCAGGACCGCAGCCTTTGGAACCCAGACCTGAACAAAGTTCTCCAGAGCTCCGAGAGGAAGCCATCCAGCTTAGCAGAGGAGAAAAGAGCTTGCAGAAGGCAGAGCCCAAAGGTCCGAAACATCTCCTTTTAATGTGACAGATGTGGCAGAGGTTGTCTCTCTTGAGTGGGTCTCTTCAGCCAGGTTTGCAGCTGCCATAAAACCAACTGAGTAAATTCTTTACCTGTCAGGGGTGCCTACACACGGTCTCTGGAGACTGAAAGATGCCTACTTCTACTACTACAGTTGCACATGGGAAATTATTAGTTACATTGGAGAAGATGGGGATTAATATTAAAATTGAAAGGTGGATAAGGAACTTGTTAAAGGGGAGACTACAGCAGGTCATACTGAAAGGTGAACTGTCAGGCTGGAGGGAGGTTACTAGTGGAGTTCCTCAGGGATCTTGTAAACTGGAGCAATAGAAATGGGATAATATGTAATAGTGCAAAGTGCAGTCATGTATTTAGGAACTAACAACAAGAACTTTTGCTATAATCTGGGGATTTATCAGTTGGAAATGACAAAGGAGGAGAAAGACCCGGGTGTATTGGTTGATCACAGGATGACTATGAGCTGCCAATGTGATGCGGCTGTGAAAAAGGCTAATGCAGTCCCAGGATGCATCAGACAAAGTATTTCCAGTAGAGATTAGGAAGTGTTAGTGCCATTATACAAGGGCACTGGTGAGACCTCATCTGGAATACTGTGTGCAGTTCTGGTCTCCCATATGTAATAAGAATGAATTGAAACTGGAGCAGGTGCAGAGAAGGGCTACTGGGATGATCTGAGGAATGGAAAACCTACCTTATGAGAGGAGACTCAAAGAGCTCGACTTGTTTAGCCTAACCAAATGAAGGCTGAGGGGAGATATGATTGCTCTCTGTAAGTACACCAGAGGGATAAATACCAGGGAGGGAGAGGAGTTAATTAAGTTAAGCCCCAGTGTAGACACAAGAAAAAATGGATATAAACTGTCCATCAACAAGTTTAGGCTTGAAATTAGATGGAGTGAAGTTCTGGAACAGCCTTCCAAGAGCAGCAGTGGGGGCAAAAAACCTAACTGGCTTCAAGACTGACCTGGATAAGTTTATGAAGGAGACAGTATGATGGGACGGCCTACAATGGCATGTAGCCGATCTGCGACTGCTAGCAGCAAACATCTCCAATGGCTGGTGTTGGAACACTAGATGGGGAGGGCTCTGAGTTACTACACAGAATTCTTTCCCAGGGGTCTGGCTGGTGGGTCTCGCCCACATGCTCAAGAGTCCGACTGACCACCATATTTGGGGTCAGGAAGGCATTTCCCCCGGATCAGATTGGCAGAAACGCTAGAGGTTTTTTGCCTTCCTCTGCAGCATGGGGCACGGGTCACTTGCATGTTTAAACTACTGTAAATGGTGGATTCTCTGTAACTTGAAATCTTTAAATCACGCTTTGAGGACTTCAGTAACTCAGCTAGAGGTTATGGGTAGAACTCCGTGTCTGTCACGGAGGTCATGGAAGTCACAGATTCCATGACTTTCTGCAACATAAATAAATAAAATAAAGCTCATAATGTACCTGGCCAGTTGTGCAATAGTGTAGATGAAAAAAGTTCTTTTGATTGGTAAGAAAATAACCCTAGAATTGGATTGCATATGGTATCATGAGTTTCTCTAGATTACTATCATTATGTTAATTTCCACTTTTATCTTTGTTAGCTATTTGCTACTCCCTTAACTCCACAAAATGTAGCATCCAACAATGGACCATTATCCCATTTAGTCTTTCTCTAGCCACTTGCACTTCTCTCCCATGAGATTAATGGTTTCAAGTCATGTTACAACAATGATATAACCTTCAGTTCACTGGATGTTTTACTCATTTTAAGCAATTCTCTGCCTTGTAAAGACACCAGACTAACATCGTAAAGGAGAAAAGTAATGCCTATGAAGGATTTAGCCAGAGTAACTGATAAATGATGTGTCTAATCAATCGTGGTATGGGTGATTTGATTAACTCCTCTGCTACCAACTGCAGAGACTAATTACTGTCAATCATTTGCTTTCCATTCAGCTACTAAACAAATTCATTAGCTCTGTTAATTTTACCAATTCTAGGAACCATGAGCCTTCCTAATTATCCTTCTCCATGGAAGCTCAGATGAAGCATTTCAGCTGAAGTGAATGCTTCACCCAAAGCTTTTAGAACTTCAAGCAGCATCCCTAAGCTCATCCATGAATTTAGTATGAGATTCCATGAACACTGATGGCCAAAACAAAGTGATACGTAACCTCTAGATATTATTTTACAGAACCAGTCTTGTTTAAGCTGATAAGGGTGACTCACATTTATATAGCAAATTAGAGAAAAGACATTAGGGGGAAGTTTGGGTTCTCACAGTAGCTCGAGAAGACTTTCATAGAATCATAGAATATTAGGGTTGGAAGAGACCTCAGGAGGTCATCTAGTCCAATCCCCTGCTCAAAGCAGGACCAACACCAACTAAATCATCCCAGCCAAGGCTTTTTCAAGCAGGGCCTTAAAAATCTCTAAGGATGGAGATTCTACCACCTCCCTATGTAACCCATTCCAGTGCTTCACCACCCTCCTAGTGAAATACTTTGGAAAGTCACAATTTATTTTCGATGGATGCCAGAAGATCAAAGCCAAAACACAAAACCCTGCTTCCCCGGGACTGAGCAAAAACGATTCTACCAGATATTGTAGAGCCCATACGGTTCCAAGAAGTTCTAGGTGATCCTTTCAACACTAGTTGGATTTTTTATTGTTTTGAGCATATTGGGACTTCATTTGGCAGTTTCTTCTGTTTAATCATTTTCTCCTTTATCCTGTTGTGTTTTAGCTCATCAGAAGGTTATCTCAAATGAGTTCTGTGGAACAGTAATACAGCTATAAAAATGAATTTGTATCCCTCTTATTTTTTGCTTCCTTATAGATGGATCTGGACCAACACTTTCAGAAATCCAGTCTCTATAAATGGACCTGAATCTACCACCCTTACTAACAGGGTTTAAATTCAGCCAGAGCTCTCCGGAGTGAAGCTCCAGTAAATATTTTTGCCTTGTGCGGCTGAAGTCCCGAACCCCAGTACACCCCATGGGGCTGAAGCCGCAAGCACTGAATGGGGAGGGGCATGGGGGGCTCCGGGAAACAGAGAATTTAAGCCCTGCTTACTAACATAGGGTAATTATTTTCCTTCACAAATCAGCTGATTGATTTCCACTACTGATGGAGCAAGGTACCATTTAGTGTGAATGAAGATGATATAGCCTAGCCCTTTGTGTACTCTGCATCCATCCTGAGATCCAGATGCATTTTTGTGGAGCTATTGACCTTGGCAGAGCTGCAAAGCTTAATTTAGCATTGCTCTTTTCTTAAGTGAAATTTACATATTTTAACTGGCTTGGAAGTTTGTGTATGTGTGTGTGTGTGCGCGCGCACGTGTGTGCGTGTGTTGCAGGCAATAAATGACTTCAGGCATTCAGATTCTACTAGTCAGTGAGATATACCTTCCTCTGTTGTGAAGGCTACTACATTGTATAGTGAAAGGGTTCAGGATATTATATACTGGCTATACTATACATTAGAAAGAAAAGGAGGACTTGTGGCACCTTAGAGACTAACAAATTTATTAGAGCATAAGCTTTGGTGAGCTACAGCTCACTTCATGCTCAAATAAATTGGTTAGTCTCTAAGGTGCCACAAGTCCTCCTTTTCTTTTTGCGGACACAGACTAACACGGGTGCTACTCTGAAAACTATACATTAGATGCATGCTGCCATGAGAAATTGAAAATATGTATTACTTGCACTTTTTAAAAACTTTAATATTTTATCGAGGCTTTTAAAAACCTGTTTCCATCTCAAAAAAAAAATGCTTGTTTTATTCTACGCACAAGCAAATTGCTAATTCCTTAAAGAGACAAGATCCAAATTAGCAGGGCCTCCCTTTCTGTGGATGAAGACAGGGTTCTCAAATTATATACTAGCCAAAACTCTACAAACACAAAGCTATTTAGAAATAAATAATTATGAGTGATCTAGTTTTCAAGAGAAATCCTGCAATAACAAACCAGCATGTGTAGCCCAGCACGCATAAGCAACCTGAAAACAATACACCCGCTTCCACGAATGAGCCCACAACAACCAACCAGTGTGCACTGGCTGGTCTTCACAAGCAACCCTACAACAACAAACCAGCATGAACAGGTGATGAAAAGGGAAAAATGTCAATAAAAACAGTGAAAGCAATGTCCTATTGTCATCACTAGAGGAAAATTTGCCATGATGGGGGGACTTCTGGGAAATTAAACTGCAGTTACCCACAGATCTAGGGCTACAGATCCTGAATTCTAAGGCACAAGCTGTGTTTAAACATGGAATCAGCATATGACCAAATACTGATCAGACTACATGTAACCCCATTAAGAAAGTTTTTGAGAGGGGGGCACGTGACCAGAAGTGTGGATGAATGACCCTTTCTGAATGGAGGAAGAGCTGCGTGAATAAATCCTCTAGGAAGCTTTGGGAAGCTCAGCCTCCAATAATATTTGGAGGCCATCAAATGCACGGAGAAAACAAATAGAAAATGCAGACAAACACTGACTTCTCGTTAAACTGTCAGCGAAGGCAATCCGAGGTGGTAGCTGTTGTTGTCCAGATAAGAATATGATTTCCAAGATAACTGTGTCCCTTTAATTCTAATGAGTTTAACTGAAACTGGATGAGCAGATGGAGACTGGAACTGGGATGTGGTACTCTCGAAGCTCTGCACCCTCCAAAGCTCTCCAGCAGAATATCCACTGCCAAGGATTATTATTTAGCAGAGAGGAAGGATGGTCTAGTGGTGGAGGCATTGCACAGTGGCTCAGGAGAGCTGAGTGCAAGTCCTATCACTGATACAGACTTCTGGTGTGACCCTAAACTAGTAATCTAATCTCTCAGTGCCTTAATTCCCCCTATGCAAGAAGAGGCTAATAATACTCTCTTTCTCTTACCTTTTCTGTGTCTTATATATTTAGCCTCTCTGCTTTTTGCAGCAGGGACTGTCTCACTCTGTGTCTATACACTGTTTGGAACAATGGAGCCCTGATCTCAGTTGAGGCGTCGAAGTGTTAATGAAACACATAATAATGAAATAAAAAAAATAATAATCTTAGGAGTTTTTTTCTATATGGGGACACCCAGGAAAATTAACCCAAATTAACTAAAGGTGTGATTTTTGAAGTGGATTAGTTAAACCACATTAAAGCCCTGTGTGGGTGCAATTATTCAGAATTAAAGTGACCTTAATATGGTTTAGCTTAATTCGTTTTGGAAGTGAATTAAACTAAACCAAATTAAGGCCATTTTAATTCTGAATGAGGATGTTCACATAGGGGTTTAATGCAGTTTAATTAATCCACTTCAAATTCACACCTTCAGTTAATGCGGGTTAATTTTCCTGAACGTCCCCATGCAGACAAGTTTTACATGTTTGTACCGTGCCTAGTGACCAGGACTCTGATCATGGTTGCAGCTGTATTATTATTATTGTTAAGGTAATGCAAACAACAAATATTAATATTTAATATTAATATAATATTAATACAATTAATATTAATCAACTGTTGTTGATCCAATAAACACCACTGCAAACAACAGAAAATATTTAATTTGTTACTTAAATTGGGTAGCGCCCAGAAACCTCAATCAGCGCTAGACCTGGTATAAACTTAATCGAAACAAACTCAGTTTTAGCTAGAAAAACTGTCAGCTATCTCGGAGTCTTTTCCTGCTGACTGGTGTCACGTCCTCCAGCTATTAGCCTGCAGGAAAGAAGAATGGCAGGGTAGCCATCAGTGGTACAACAGCGCAGTCCTAGCACATTTGCTTTCTCTGTAGTTCTCACATCACCTGTCTTCACATGCATGGTACCCGTGGATTCACTTTATGGCATGAGGACAATTTCACCTGCCTTAGAGTAATAGCTTTAAGGTCACATTATGATCATCGAAACTGACCTCATGGAAAACTCCAGCCATAGAATTTCACTCCGAAATTCCCGCATTGAGCCCAGTGGCTTAACTAGGGTGTATCTTTTAGCCAAACACCCATTCTCAATGTAAAACTCAAGTGATAGAGAATCCATCATCTCTCTTGCGAATCTGTTCCATTGGGTAACTGCCCTCACTGGTAAAAAATAAAAGCTTCTTTTCTTTCCACTTTGAGCTTTGCTGGCTTCAGTGTCCAGGGGTTGGATCTTGACGTGCCTTTCTCTGCTAAATTAAAGAATGCTCTGCTATCATTCTGGGCATTGTCTTTCCCAGGCTTGGCAGTTGCTTTGACTTTTTCAGAACTCGCTACCTAAATGACATGCTTTGTCCCAGATTTAAGCAATGCATAATCTTGATTTTATGCTTTAATCGAACTGAAATGACATTTCGTCGAAGCTTGGCATTCCTGATTGACTCAGATGCCATTGTTTTCACACTCTCTGCTTTTGCTGTACTTGTAATGTTTTCCCTCTTGAATTATTTAGCATGTGAAAAGCTGAGCTTTGCCACTTTTATTCCCATCCCCTGTTTTATTCCCATCTATGCGATTTACAAATCAAGCCTTGCATCTAATGGTGCTGTGTATTTCCATTTCCAGTGCTCTCCTTTACTGTCGGCTCTCATTGGATGGAGCAAACTTCATCCCGCAAATAACCAAAATTAATGTCAAATTGTATAAAGTGCAGCTTGAATTTCAATTATCCTATCAGAGCAAAATGCTTGTTTTCAGCAAACAGCAATAACATTATGCAGCTTATAGCCCCTGCATGCACTTTACTAGAAAGCAGTCAAGTCTAGACAAAAATACAAGATTTAGCAACCTTAAACCCAATCTGTTTCACATTTAGTTAAGGCCAATTTGCAGAGAGAAGAACAGCTGGCACTAGGTTTCATCCAGGCCCTCACCTTCTGGATCCGTTCCCCCCCACCCTTGATTCCTGTGGCTGAATCTCACCAATTTCCTCCTTGCACAATGCGAAATGATTAGATCTGAACCCGACCCCCAAATGCTGGATGCAAACACCCCCGTACCTTTGGGGAAGTTCACATCCAAGATTTGTGGCTTAGCTTGTCCCTATTAGAGACATTTCTGCCTTCCCCACATGGCACTGTTTGAATTGGCTGGGTGGGAGGGGGCTGGGATCTTTCCAGCGGCTGTTTATTCTGTTTTGATCATCACCCAGCATAGGCAGCATGTTTAAAATAGTGCAGCGGCCCAGTTCAGCACCAAAACCAGAGGCCTTGTTGAACGCACAACACTGGGCTGAGTTCTTACCAAATCCGGTCCCTGTTGTGGGTGCTGAGCATTGGGAAAGCTCTCCCTGAGTTATTTGGAAACTCTGGCCCCTAAAGCTGCGTGCCGAGCAAGATTCAACAGATGAAGTCATAGTTAATACTGAGTTAGCAGCGCTTACCATCCAGTTATCCTGATTGTTTATTGTTCCGAAAAAGGGCTCTCCATCCTACTGCCACTTTCTTGCTTTATCTCCTGCTCCTTTCGTATTCCCCCAATCCCTGTCCCTCCTCACCCCCCCCCATCTGCATTGACAGATGATGTTCAGTCTCTGCGAACTGTCTCCAAGCAGCACTTCCTGTCGCACAGTCTGGCAGACTTCCTCTCGAATCTTCAGTTGGCTGATGCCCTACACACCAGAGCGTGTCCTGAAGATAGTCCCTCAAAACAGATTCCATAGCAGACCAGTCACACTTGCGTTCTTGCGCCTTCTCCCATCATTTGTCTTCGCACGTGTATTGTGTCTGCGTAGGTCATCTTCCTCCATGGATTCACTTTGGGGCCTGAATGCACTTTCACTGGTCTTCAATTAATAGATTTTTAGGCCAGAACGGACCATTTATGATCACCTAGATGGACCTCCTGCAGAGTGATGGTTTGCATAAGGAAGGGCGGGTTTCAAAACCGCACAGCATTGGCCTATCTCTGAATGATAAAAACTCCATTGTCTTTAATGGCAACACGATACCTTGTGATGGGAAGAACTCCCTTGTCAAATTAGCAAAGCCACCAAATTAACCTGTTTTAAATTCTTTCTTAAAACCCATCTTTGCTGTGCTGATGTCCCTCTGGCACTGGTCAACCTGTGTCTAGACTACAAAGACCTCTGTGACTAACTGATGCAGCAATTCCTGTCTCTACTGGTATCTCGTCATTAGTTAGATTGGTACTACGGTTACCTCCATGACTACTAACCAATGCAAGTGAACCTGCCTCTGCTGTTACTTTGTCCTCCTGCTTTTCACTTGTTTGTCTATTTATTTGCCTGTTGTGCATTGTCTCCATCCTGGAGAGGAACGGTGGTCCAGGGGTTAGGCTGATAGCACTGGATTCAGGAGACCTGAGCTCAGTTCCCTGGTCCCTCCCAGACTTCCTGGATTACCTTGGGCAAGTCACTAAGGACCAGATCCTCAAAGATATTTAGGCATCTAACTCCTGGTGATTTGAGGCTCTGGGCTTTAGTCTCTCTGTTCTTTAGTACCCATCTGTGAAATGGGGATAATCACACTGCCCTACCTCACAAAGAGGTTGTGAGGATAAATACATTAAAGACTATGTGATGTGCAGATATTACTGTAATGGGGGACCCATAGGCACCTCCGATAGATGGTGAGCTCTCTAGGCTAGGACTTTTTGTGTCACTGGTTTGTCCAATTCGACCTGATCCCAGGCTGGGATCGCTAAGCACTACTGCAATGTAATTAATTCACATTTGTGCTATTTTAGCAGATTCAGTGCTGCAGTGTGATGCAAATAGAGAAGGCACTTTGGCAGAGATCACTGCACAGTTCACAAGTTTTTGCTTCTCTTCTAGTCAAAAGGCAGATGCATGATATTTTACTAAGTGCATGAACCTATCTGGGCACACCGTCGGGACAGGTTATAAAGGATGCCTCTGAGGGTCAGACTTGTGTTGTCCATAGCTTCACTATTTCCCCCTTTCCCCCTGTGGCCTTTGAAGTAGAGCTTGGCGGCTTGTGCTTCTCATGAATTCCAGTACCGGGGCGATGACCACGGCCATCCCATTCTGCTCCAATGGAACCAGCTCTTTCCTGGCAGGGTGGAGCTAGCCTAAGCCACACATCCTGTGCTTTTTCCCTTGCTTTTGACCATTGAAGTAGAATGCATGGCAGCACACGAAAGGACCAATCCTTCACAGTCCCAGCTGAAGGGCACAATGGTTCTACAAACTATGGACAGCAAGTTAGTTTCCTTTCTAAGTTCAGAAGCAATGGCTTCCCTCTGTTTGTTGGGTGCTGCACTGGGAGTAGTTCAGGCATTGGTGCGTGTGTCTGACCACGAAGTGAATCATAGAATATCAGGGTTGGAAGGGACCTCAGGAGGTCATCTAGTCCAACCCCCTGCTCAAAGCCGGACCAATCCCCAGCTAAATCATCCCAGCCAGGGCTTTGTCAAGCCTGACTTTAAAAACCCTCTAGGGAAGGAGATTCCACCACCTCCCTAGGTAACGCATTCCAGTGTTTCACCACCCTCCTAATGAAAAAGTTTTTCCTAATATCCAACCTAAACCTCCCCCACTGCAACTTGAGACCATTACTGCTTGTTCTGTCATCTGCTACCACTGAGAACAGTCTACATCCATCCTCTTTGGAACCCCCCTTCAGGTAGTTGAAAGCAGCTATCAAATCCCCCCTCATTCTTCTCTTCTGCATCCAACTCCGAAATGTGTGGTCGGAGTAGAGCACGTGTGTATGTAATCGGTTTCTTTTACTGCCACAGTGCCCCCTGGTGTCAGATCCTAGCACTACAGGGGACTTTCCCTCTTGCACCTCTGTATGGCCACTCCCTTGGTGCTGCAAAGCCTGTTCCCGTCTGAGTCTTCCATCACCTGTCTCTGTCCACCTGGCTGTCTTTGTCTGGGTATCCTGTGCCCTGCCCCTCCGGCCAAGTCACAGAAAAGAGCAAGCCTCTTCCAGGAGTAACAAAGGCCCAACTATAAGTCCAAATGTCCTCTTAGGCCACTCTAAAGTCTTCAGGTCCTGCAGAGATTCTCCTAAGCTCTTTCTTCCCCAGAAGGCTTTCTGCCACAGCATCCTTTTCCCCCAAGGACTCTGGAAATTTACTGCAGGGATCTCCCTGTTCCTAGCAGGACCTATCTCAACCCCACATGAGTCTGATCTGCTCCCTCTTCCAGCCTGGCTTTCCCCCAAGCCTTTCCCAGAGAGGGAGCTCCCCTTGTTCCTCTCCACTGGCTCTTCTCCCCTTGACTGAGTTCACAGCTCTATTTAAATAGTCCTCTCTCAGATCCCACCCAGCTGGGATCTGTCATTATAATTTAGCTCCATCACACCCAACTGGGATCCCTACTCACCACTGGTGGTTCTGGGGATTAGCTCTGCCAGGCAGATGTCCCTTCTGGCTGTTGTACTGTGTCTCTTTCTCTGTGGCCCCTTTCTTGTTCCAGGGACTGCAGCCTCCTCTTTGTGACTCAGCCCTTTGGCCAGGTCACTAAGTGCTTTCCCTTTCCCGGGGTATCAAAGTCCCTTCTTATGAACAGGCTCAGGCAATCTTCCCATTCCCTGCCCAGCCGGTGCCACTTCCCCTGTGGCTGGTAGGGGAACCTGGGCCAACACTCTACTCTGGGTTCCAGCTCAGAGACCCTCACATTAGCAGCCAAGCTCTGTTCCCTCTTGAACCTTCCCAGAGCCTTTCCTACCTGGCTGGCTTCTTCCCCCCTCTTGGTTTGCCAGCCTGCCAACTCCCTTCTCCCAGGGAGTAACTGTGGGCTACCTGCCTTGGTAGCCTCCAAGCACACCTCCCTTCTTCCAGGGAGTGACTGCAGCCTCCTCCTGGCTTTGTAGAAGCCCTGCCTGTTCTCTCACAGGTGAGCCTCCCTCCAATTAACTTCCTCCAGCCTAAATCTCCCCCCTGTGCAGCCTAATAGGCGGATTAGGCCCAGGTGGCTGACTTCCACTCTTGCACGGCCAGTGTGGGGAGTGCACTTCTCCCCAGGCCCATCTCCAGTTGCATCTCCAGGTGTAATAGGAACCTGTTGCCCAAAGGCAAGGGGGCTGGAAAAATTCAATCAACCAAGTATTCAAATTGCAGTTCATTTACAAGTCAAATCCAAACCTGGGATCCACCAATCTGGCGCTGCTTTCTGCCTCTCCCATTCATGCAGAAAATAAAGACCCAGCAATCAGAGCTCAGCTGACGATTTTGCAGTTGATGTACAAGGCAGAAGAGACTCCATCTCACTCTCCCATGGCTGCATGAGCACTGTACTCTAATAGGATAGAAAACTAGTTTTTGTCGCTAAAATAAGTGGCTCCATCTCAAAGACACACGCACAGGGAGCAGACAGAAGGTGTCCAGGTGTCATTTTAAAAATGCCTATTCTGATTATTGCCATCCTTAACTGTTTCATGCAATTATCATTTTGAATCTGATGTCCTGGATAAACGAACGGCAATTCAGAGAGCTGGCAAACTGCTATCTCATAATGTGATGCACATCTGTGTGTCATGATCAGTTTAGAGCAGATGCAGAATATCTATACTGACAGGAAGCATTCAGCCAAGCCAACTTTGTTAATGTTATTATTTAAAAACACAAAGAGTTTATAAAGAGATTTGTAGAGGGACATGGATTTAGTTTTAGATTGACAACCTTGGTGCCTGAAGTCCTCTCTTCATCTGCAGAACAGAGGCAAGAACGATGCAAACTCCCCTGTGTTGTCACCCCCACCTCAGCCCTAGGATTTCAGATTTCACTGCTCATTGAATCTCTTGGCTCTCAGCTGATTCTGCTAGTGAGGTGGCTGCTTGTCACAATGTGGCCACTTGTATTCTCTGAACTGGACAGAGTCTACCAACTCCATTCACATGTGCCACTGAATGGTTACAGCTTTCGGTAGCTACTTAAATGTGCTGGAATTGAACTTGTGATTCCAGAGGTTCAAGGCTCCATATTTTTTAATGCAATTTTTAACATTAGCATTTTTAATTTGGAAAAAAACCCAAAGTGTGATTGAGCTAACCAGTGTGTCAAGCAAGGGGGGAGGGATAGCTCAGTGCTTTGAGCATTGGCCTGCTAAACCCAGGGTTGTGAGTTCAATCCTTGAGAGAGCCATTTAGGGATCTGGGCCAATTAGGGGTTTGGTCCTGCTTTGAGCAGGGGGTTGGACTGGATGACTTCCTGAGGTCCCTTCCAACCCTGATATTCTATGATCTATCTAGAGACACCAAACAATGCTCTGTTAAACAAAAGCCACATTCTCCAAACATGGCCACTGATTCTAGGTGCCAGATTAACCCAAAATGGAGGCATCCAACATCAGTGAAAATGTTGCTCTCAATCTCAAAAAAGGCTTTACAGAGTTAAAGCATTGCAGAGATGCTGACCACTCATGCCTCCCACTGAATACAATGGGGGCTGCTAATGCTCTGGGCCCATGAAAATTTGACAGGTGCCTACATATTGGACATAACTGCCTACCCTTTGGTGCACTCAAGTTTGAAGTTGGGCCTCAACTTCACTGTTTCGCCATCTGTAAAATGGGAATAACACTCACTCTTTTGCACTCTTGGAGATCCATGGATAGCCAGGTTCTATGTAGGTCTGTAAAGTGCAATACAAATGCTAAACATCATTAGTATTAAACAGACAAAAGGTAATTTTGGGTTGAATATTAAGAGGAAACTTCCTAACAGTGAGATCTTATAAGAGTCTTTAACAATCCCTGAGGGAAGTGGTGGAAGCTCCATCCCTAAAGACATTTTGATCCAAATGTTCAAAAGCAGTCTGTACATTTCCATGTCCTAATTTTTCTGCGCACATTGTGGATGTCCAAGTTCTTTTCCCTCCCCAGAACTTGGATGATCATCTTCAAGCTGCACCGGCCTGCTAATGCTGCTTTGAGTTCATGAATGGACTACGATTATTGGCCTCTGCTATTGCCAGCACTGCATGTCAGATTTTTTAGCACGTAAAAAACAAGGGCAACCAAAATCAAGCACACAAAAACCTGAGCATGCAACCTTAGAAGCTGAGTTGAGGTTATTCCGGAAATTTTACCCTTGAAATTACACTGGAGAAAGAACCACAAAATATACTGCAGGGAACAATCTTTTGCAGGTAGTGAAAAGGGAAGTCTAATAGCTCTTTTGTGTCACTGTCTTATATGATTTTGCAATCAAACTAAGGATGATCTTCAAGGGCAAGAAATGCACCGTCTCCTATTTCCATCAGGTTGTCTCGTTCTATCTTGGGGCAAGATCTGCTGAAAGTGAACTTAAAGACCGCAAGTAGGATGGACATTAATTAGGAGTATTTAGACTGGCGTTTATTACCAAATATAAATAAAAACCAATTAGTTAACAGTATTAAGCATAGGCAAGGGAAGGGCACTAGCACTCCAAGACTGAAATGATTGTTACCGAGAAATTGTATTGTCCAGTTACTCGCCTTCAGGTAGGGAAAAAACAATTATGTTGCATGTTTTAACTGCTTTTCTAAAGCCTCGTGAAATTGATTTCATATGACACCGAGGCTACAAGAATAAAGCAGGACTGATAGTAAAATGAAGGATAGAGAGCAGACAAAAATGGGATGTGCCATGCCTGGGTGTGTTGGTCTAATGATGAGGAAGCAAGGTTGACAGGAATTCTGGGTCAGATATTCAGCTGGTGTTGTAGGATGTAATGTGTAGAATGTATATTTTAGGTGTTGGGACATGTGAAAAGATGCCTGGCAAGGAAAGAGAACAGCCAGGTAAAAAACTGAGTCAGCAACCTGATCAGGTACACAACTTGGTCAGCAATCCAATCAGGTAAACAACTGAGTTAGCAAACTGATCGTAGTGCTAGGCAGAAAAAGTGTTCATACAATATAGAATGAATCACTTTGTAACAGTGTATGTAAGGTAAGCACCTGAATGTGGGGGTGTGCTTGCATTTAACCCTATGCTGTGCCCTGTCTCAGTGGACTGATCACTCACGAAGCAGCAAATAAACAACATACTTCTTCAGCTCAAGAGTCTGTCTGTGGATCCGCACATTCAGGGGAGGGAGGAAAAGAACCAGTCAATAGCTGGAAATCAGCACAGAGCACTTGCAGTCCACAGAGCTGTGCGATCCAGTGCGCTCTTGCAGTCCACAGAGCAACTCCAATTTACGCCAGCTGAGGTTCTGGATCCGTCCGTGTTTTGTATGAGCAGTGCAATTCCTCTCACGTAGCCAGTCCCCCGTTCACCCATCTGTGGGAAGATATTTTTCAAACTAGTAGTAAAGACAAGGGGGTGACATGATTTACCTACCCCAGGGCTCCGTGTTGTGAGGTGCTGAGCTCTGATGCAAAGATGAACATCCGCAACCTCTGGTGAAGTCAATGGGAAAGAAGACTCCATCCAGGGGTGGCTTGCCAACAACCCAAACAGTGTTTCTCCATCTTGTCCCCTTCATTCTACCCAAGCCACACAACATGCCATGCCTTTGAGTCCTCTTGCCACTTGTCACTCTTGGCCCCATGTGGGCCCTGGTCTTGCACTCTTCTCTGTGCCCCCATCTGCCAAGCTTTACCCACTCTGTTAAAATATCACCTCAATATGGACTTCTTCCAAGAGGCCTATAAACCCTTGTACTCCTCTCAATCGTGTGTCAACAACAGCCACTTGAGGAGAGTGAGTTTCATGCAGAATGCTTCCGTGTATTGACATTAAATGCATAGGAAGTAGCTGGTCCACTCTACTCCGCAAGGGTGAGGCCTCAGCTGTAGTACTGTATCCAGTTTTGGGTGCCGCACATTAAGAAAGAAGTGTACAAATTGGAGAGAGTCCAGAAGAGGGCAACAA
The DNA here is from genome assembly GCF_015237465.2 of Chelonia mydas. Classification (NCBI taxonomy): domain Eukaryota; kingdom Metazoa; phylum Chordata; order Testudines; family Cheloniidae; genus Chelonia; species Chelonia mydas. The sequence goes on along the minus strand of NC_057850.1, from coordinate 8,132,353 downwards.
AACATGAGGATTAGAAAACATGAGCTATGAAGGAAGGCTGGAAGAATTAGGCATTTTTTTTCTACAGAAGGAAAGGCTGAGTAGCAACATGATAAGTCATCAAACATGGAAAAGGTTGTTATAAAAAGGATGGTGACCCATTGTACTCCAAGTCTCCCAAGGGTAAGACAAGAGGTAATCTGCCTAGTTTGCAGCAAGGGAGATTTAGGTTGGATATTAGGAAAACTTTCTAACTATAAGGATAGTTAAGCACTCAAAGAGTTTACCAAGGGAAGTTGTAGAATCCCCATCCATGGAGGCTTTTGAATATCAGTCAGGGATTTTTTACTTAATCCTGCCTCAGTACAGGAGGATGGACAAGATGACTTGAGGTTCCTTCAAGCCCTGCATTTCTATGATTCCTCCTCTACCATAAGTCATCATCAGCAGGGTTTCAGTCAAGGACTTTCAGCACAACAGTACACAGCTCTAAAACTTGAGCTAAAGGAGTAACTCCATTGACTGGCAACAGTAGTAGGCAATTATTCTGTAGTAAATGAGCCTCTGGAGGAGGGGTCACATGACACACACACTTTGCCACTGTGTTCCATGATCACTTTCAGAGAAGACTTTAAAATAAACATAAAGACCCAACCTCAGGCTTGACACTTTCATATTAGATAAAATCGCTTTTCCGATAAGAGTTACCTGTTGCCTTCAAATACTTTCCCAGCATATCCCCTAACTAGAAGAAGGATCCAGCATTCACAGACACCCTGCCGCCTCAAGACTGTCCCCCATGTTCTGCATAAAACCTCAGTCCCAAGCCTGCTTTTAAAAGGCTTTTTCCCTCTCTCAGTCCACGATGAATCAAAGCAGGGAAATTCTCTCTTGACTTGATGTTCCATAGGCAGGAGGTTCTTCTCAGTTTGGAGTTGTCTCAGGGGCAGGTCGACACTTAAAACTCTGCAATGGCACAGCTGCAGTGCTCTAATGAAGACACTCTACACTGACAGGAGAGAGTTCTCCTGTTGGCACAGTTTATCCACCTCCGCGAGAGGCAGTAGCTGTGGTGGTGGAAGAAGTAGCTGTGGGTGGCGGAAGAAGCTCTCCCACCGACACAGCGCTGTCTACATCAGCGCTTAGGTCGGTGTAATTGTACCAAAGTAATTCTGTAGTTTAGACCTGCCCTCAGTGTCTTCCCATTAACTCTAATGGTCCACCATTGTCTTTTCCTGGGTGGGACAATGGATAGATACTTGAAGTTGGTTTCCTGTAGATGACTGGTTTGGAAGGTGCCCTTTCCTGCTTGACTGCTCGCCGCCCTGCGGTGAGGAGGAGCTGAGGTTGCCCCACAGATTATGAGCAGTTTTCTGTAGACACCGACACATACATTCATACCCACAGTCTGTATACGTGTCTCACAATGACCACCAAGTTCCGAATATTACAAGCTTTCATAAAAGACCTTACTTGATAGAACCAGGCCACACTGCAGCAAGGCTTGTGGATGTATCTGTTTTCTGTCAACGAATGGCGTGTTCCTGAAAGTGAGATGCTCACAATATCCCTGCAAGCTTCCCACACGCACTTGCAAATTTGCCAACTCCAGGTGCTTCAATCAGAATTGCCACCTGGCCAGTTGTTTTCTTTGTTAGCTTAACCTGTTTTTTCTTTTTAAAGCCACCTGAAGCCAAACCCAAGCCAGCTGGGTGGATGTATCCTGCAATAAGCAGCTGCTTCGAACCCCAGTCCTGCAGTGAGCTCCGTGGGGAAGCATTCCTGCACCAGAGTGGAGTTCATTACAGGACAGAGGCCTAAGGCTGCTTACAAAGGAAGTTTGCAGCACAATCCAAAGCAACGCAATGGAGGTCTCGCTCCCCTCTGACGCTGCAAAGGCAAAACACTGACTCACTGGGCCAAATCTGCTCACTGCCCCTGACTGGCTGAGAGCTGCACATCTCCTGTTATTTTTGTTACCACCTCTCCCCATCCCCCAGCCTGCTCGTTTGTCTTATCCACCTATCTTGTCTGTCAGACTCTAAGCTCTTTGGGGAGGGGACTGTCGGTTACTATGTTTGTACAGCACCTAGCACATTGGGGCCCCGACTTTGTAGACATTACTACAATATTTATTATTATTATTTAACATTGATATATACAAAGCCACAGCCATTCTGCAAGAGGACGCAGTAAAAACCCAGCTGAACATTTGCGCCAAGCTGGAACCAATCTGTCTCCAAAGTTGAAGGCATCTGGGGAATTCATTTATTCTGATTTATCTATCACATCCATCAGTTTGCTTCTGATCAGGATGACAAGCAGGGGCTAGGAGGATGCCTTAGCAACTGGCTACTTATGTGACATTTCTTCCCTCAGCACCTGCCCAAATTAGTTCGGGGCGGGGGGGGTGACTTAGGTTTGTGTCCCAGTCTGGGGTTGGCAAATTAACAACTATTAATCTCCACCCTGATGGTCTTCTTCTGATCTTGTACCTTCTAGTCCTTTTCCATCCAGTGAGGGGGCCTGATTCTCTGTATCCTGCTCTAACAGCCTGAATGGACCTTAAAGTGTGTGGAAATGGTCCCCTAAGAATATCTACTGGGCAGGGAGGATACCCCAGTTGGTGTAAAGCTGCTGCAAGATCTGTATGCCAGCACTGCTCCCAGCAGCCCTGCAGCTACTGCCTCATGGCTATTCTCTGCTTCCCAGGTTCCACAGGGGACTATAAGAAACAGAGCATAATTTAAAGTCGTCCAGAGGCTGCTCTAATTTACACCCGGAGCTGGGCAGGCCCTTGCACAGCCCCAGAAAAAAAAAGAGCCTCTCTTGCCCACTTCTTCCATCTTTGCCCCAAATGCAGGGAAAGTAATAGCTGAGAATCAGGTCCAGGCTTTTATTTTTTCCCCCTCCCTCCTGGTTTTAAGGACTAGGACAGTTAATAAAACAAATCCATTCCTTTTGGAATGGGGTTTGTTTTCCTCTGGGATTTGCTTTCCATTCCCAGATTAGTGTAAGAACAGAATGTGGGTGTTATACTCTCCTCCCCTAACAACATATGCATCTAGAAATCACAGGGCATTCTGAGCGTTGTCCCATAATTTCATCCGATCATCCATCTTAACTCTCAGGCATAGACAAAATTTGAGACTGCAAAGATCACTTTTATTATAAATGTATAAATCACACAGCAGGTCCAGTCCTCTGTCATGCTCATTTGGTACTTTGTCTCTTTGATGGGCCCTCCAACAATGATGCTACTTAGTGCTTAAAACATTCTGTCTTCCTGCCAAGGAAACTGTATGATTTTCAAAACAAATCGCAGAACTGTCCCCAGCATGGTCTCTCAAGATGTTTCCTGGGTTAATAATTATTTTTTTAAAGTTAATCTGTTACAAATTTCTGCTCACTGTAACCTTGAAGTAATTAGTTGCCTATTACTCATTATTACTTTTTTCTAAAAGATAGGCATTACCAAATTATTTCTGCACTAAGCATCTTGGATGCGGCAATAAAGGAGAACTTTAAAAAAGTAAATCCTGCACTGGAACCAGTTACTTTAAGCTCCCTGGCTATTACTAGCTTGTATTGAGATGCTCTGCCATGAACTCTGTCTTCAAGTATTATTATTACTAGCCTCAACATGCTTTGGAGACCATAGGGCAATTAGTACCAAAAATTCTGATGTCTACATGGTCGTATAAAGGGAAGCATTAGCAAAGGAAAGATAGTAGAGACTGATTTCCCCCCTTACTTCTGCTCTGGTGTGAAGTCCAAGACCAAGTCTGGTTCAAACGTCTTACAGGAAAAATATGAGTTTCATCAAAAGCAGATAATTCAAGCAGCAAACTCCCTTCTGCAAACCACACTCTTCTCCCAGTCATTGGTGAGGTCCTACAGAATATTTATTCCAACTCCTGTTTCAAGAATGGCTGATAACTTTCTTATTCCAATATTTTGAAAAGTAGCCAAAATCTTGAGATTTGTACTCAGGCAACACTGCCATTAAAATCACTGGGGGTGGCTGAACAAGGGCTGAGAAAAACCAAATAAGGACTTTAGAGCATGGGTCAGGCAGCAATTTGTCCCTCGCTCTGCCCAACTGCAAGGATCCACAAGGCCCAAGGTGTGCACAATTTTATCCTATATCCATCCAAAACAGAGAAGAGAAACAATCTTGCACTTTTAAATTTGTTAGTCTCTAAGGTGCTACAAGTAGTCTTTTTCTTGATCTTGCATTTGGCATCCAATTTAGCTTCTGTGACTATACATTTGACAGTGAGAGGAGGTTACTCAATAACCTGCTTTGGCTGATTTCATCAGATGACAAAAGCCATCATGGACAGAGGATTTTCTTGAGTGGCATTTTTCAGACAGTTACTCTTTGGCCAAGTGTCAGGTGAAAGCTGCATGGAGTCCTCCCCAAGTATGTATGACAGTTCAGCAAACCATACTGAGCCTATTTCACTAGGAGGGTGGTGAAGCACTGGAGTGGGTTACCTAGGCAGGTGGTGGAATCACCATCCTTAGAGGTTTTTAAGGTCAGGCTTGACAAAGCCCTGGCTGGGATGATTTAGTTGGGGATTAGATCCTGCTTTGAGCAGGGGATTGGACTAGATGACCTCCTGAGGTCTCTTCCAACCCTAATCTTCTGTGATTCTATTACTCTGCAAAAATCTGTCCTGCAGTGCAATCTCCTGTTGACTAGACTGATGTGTATTAATTGCAATACCACAAACATTAAATTAGCAATGGAATCTTTTTCATTAGCTCTTTTAATTCTCTCTCTCTCTCTCTCTCTCTCTAATTTGTTTGAATTATGCAGTTGAGAGGAATTTTTAGCCCAGGAAGCTTGTTAACTAAAATATACTTCTTGTTTCCCTTGATTTCATCTGCCAAGAGCCTCAAGCAAGAGCGCAAGTAAGGATAGCTAAAAGGATAATAATTAGAGCATTTTGCAATAGTTTGTCTTTAAAATCACTTATATGGTATCTAAACTGCTTTCACTGCTTCTTACAGTTCTTCTTGGAAGTGGAAATGGCAGGGTTCCTTGATGTTTAATCTGTCAAGTACATGAAGACACACAGCACTTCTCGCTGGTGGATAGTTCCCTGCCTGGTTCCCTGATGTAAATGAGAGGGAGAGAGCTTTGCTGGAAGCATTGTTTAAGAGAGTCTTCTTCTAAGTCATTGTCTTCTTCTGGGTCTTGTTCTTGCTTTGGTGACACATCAGTTCCAAAGTGCTGCACAGAGCGGTTAGAGTTACTGAGCCTTTTTCTTTTACACTAGTGTAAATCCAGTGAAGACAATGGAGCTTACACCGGTGTCAAGCCATTGGGAGTGAAAGGAGAAATCAGCCTCGGTGTCTTGTTTCCAGGTGTTTCCTTCATCTCCTCATGCTCTATAGTTGAAGTTTTGTAAGGAAGTAGGTTCACAGGGTAAGGAAAACACAGCAGTACACGGGTGTTAGATATCTGGAAAGCAGATTTTGGGGTGATAAATCTAATAAGTAAGGTGCAAGAGGAGGAAGTACTGAAACCTATAAGAGGAGGGAAGGTGAGTCTTGGGTTTAAGTACTGGATGCAGACTCCAGAGAGCATTGTTCACTTCCTACTTCGGCCACATGTTTCCTGTGTGACCTTGGGTAAGTCACTACAGGTGACATCCTGGCTTCATTGACGTCAATGGGAGTTTTTCCAATGATTTCAAGGGGGCCAGGATTTCATCTTTCAGTGCCTCAGTTCCCCAGCTGAGGATGACAATACTTCCTTCTTCTTTTCCTTTGCCTGCCTTGTCTCTTAGCCTGTAACCTGTATCGGAGTAGAGCTATCTCTCACCATGTCTTTGTATAGTGCCCAGAAAAATGGTGGCCACAACATACATAATAAGAGGGCATAAGGAACCTCTACCTTCATCCGAGTCAAATGAAGAGGCTGACGCACTAGCCGCAGCAAAGCATGGTCTGTAGGTTCATGTGAACATGCATAGCCCTCACCTTCCAGCTCTAAGACAGGTACTGGTACAATATATAGTGTCCGCATTTACTTGCAGACTGAAATCAGCTGGACTCATTGCTTTGACTCCTCTGCATAAATGGTGAGCTATAGGAAAACAACTTGCATTATGGATCATCCACGATGCAAGGCACAGTCAAAGTAGCTCTGCGTTTCGGTAAAGGTCACCGATGTTGTTTGTTGTCAGAATGGCAGCGGCATTAACGGGAGCAACAAGGCAATGTGAAAAATGAAAAAGATATTGAGAGAATTTATTCTGACTATGGAGATGGAAGCATGGTGCACTGTGACTTTTCCATGCAAAGAGCAAATGGATGTGGTTGCACATCTGCGAAACAGACAGGCATGTAAATATCTGCTGCCTGAGCCAGACCAAAAGTAGATCCACCAAGAACACAATCCCCACTCCCTGGAACAAGTCATCCTGCAGCGGAAGCAAGGAACGAAACTAAAATGCTAGAGCATGTGGAAGGAATTGATGGGCTCATTCCACTTCGTAGTGGGCAGACGTCAGCATCACAAAACTCACCATTGCAACTGGCACCCACGTTGCGTTTCCCTGGATTTAATGAGTAATACTGCAGTGTCCTCTCTGCAGGAGAAGTGTCCTCTCCAGAAGAAGGTTAAGGGACACTGATGCATAGCAGTAAACAACTTACAGTATCTCATGCCTTATGCCTTCAAAGCTCTGTACTAAGGCAGCTGTTTCATCCTCACAACACCCTTGGGAAAGTAACATCACCATTTTACACATGAGGAAAACGCAAGGCTTTAGGGCCGCATTTTCAAAAGTGGCCTCTAATTTGAGGTACCAAGGTCATCCAAGAAGTCAGTGGCAGAGGCAGGAGTAGAATTCAGATCCCAGATCCCAGTTCACTAGTTTGCACTGCCACTCTCAGTGCTTGCAACCATTTGTTCATGGTTAAATGGAGAATTTTAGTTTTCAGCGTTGTCCTCCTCCAGCCCTAAACCCTCCCCATGTAAAACTCCCCCACTTCTGCACTTTCATAGCAGGAAGTCACCGACGTGGGTTGAGCACATTGAGATACATTATTTATGTTGCAGTCACAAGTGTCACATTTTGAGAGAGTTGCACGTTGAAGCCACAGCTGCACTGTAACAAACCCGCATTTCACACAGGGCTGACTTCTGGGGTAGGGAAGGGGGTGAAGACAGCAGTGCACAAAAATTGCCTTGGCATTTTAAAATTAGAAAATGGTGGGGGTGTGACATTAAAATTCCATCTTACTTTGGAGATGTAGGAAACTAGGATTTCATACTACATAGCTCCTCTCGTTTCTTCGCAGCAGTTTGTAATCTGATGGCCAAGCTGAATGCCAGGTCTGAAATAGCAATTTAGCTGGGAATTCTGTTGTTTGCTCTTGGGGCGGAACTCTGAACAATTCAGAATAGATGTACATCTAGGAACTGAGAATGCAGGCCACACTTATGGGATTGCAGCCTTTATCCTGGAAAGCAATGACTGGAAAAAAGTCTTCGGGGGTCATCATGAATAACCAGCTGAACATGAGCTCCCAGAACAGTGTTTTGGCTAAATGGCTAACATGATCCCAGGATGTATAGGGAGTGTTGAGCAATGATAGAGAGGTTATATTTCTTCTGCCTATGACGTTGGCGAGCCCATTACTGGAATGCTGGGTCCAGATCTGATGTTCACACTTCCAAACAAATGTACAAAGTCTGGAAAGGGTTCATTAAAGATCCAAGGTCTGGAAAACCTGCCTTACAGTGAAAGACTCAAGGAGCATAATCTGTTATTTACCAAAGAGAAAGATAAGAGATGATGTGATCCTGGGCTGAAAGAGCTTGTCCACATGGCCCCACAGTGCAGACTATATAGGAGTGTGAATTCCTGTGCACACTGAAGTGTCGTGCTGTAACTACCCCATGTAGACCCTGCTAGTGTGAACTAAAAGGTACCTAGTTTGTGTTAACATAAGCAGTGTGTGCATATCTGAGGGAAGAACAGGGCAATATGTGTATTAATTCTAGACTCTCGGTCCTCAGGAACATGCATCGAGCATGTGTTAGGTGACCTGGATGTGGATAGTCATGCCTAGTGGTTGGAGCAGGAATCATGCCTAATGGTCAGAGCAGGCATTGGTAGCCAGGAATTGGAGCCCAGAGCCAGACTCAGAGGCCAGGAATTGAAGCTCAGGGTGAGAAACAGGTTAGCTGGAGTGGGGCAAGGCGTGGGGCAGGGCTGGGAACAAGTAGACGCAGGAGATATCACAGCCATGGGCAAATGCTTTGAGCAGTTGCTGAACTGTTGAGGGTGCTTCTGGGTTTAAGACTCTTCGCGCCAATCAGGAGGTGTAGCAATCCGGCAGAGCTTGTTAGGTTGTCCAGAGACTGACTCTGCTGTAGGCCGTGAATCCTGACACCATGAACGGAAATTCCCAGCTTGAACAGACAGTCTTGGAACTTTTCCAGGCATGATCCTCTCTTAAAAAGCTCAAATGAGATCAACTTGCCCCTCCACCTCCCACCCTCTCAGAATATCATCGACGCTGAATATAAATTTGGACGTGCTTACATATTTCTTGGTTTGATGCTAATGAGCCTTCATAGTAATTTGATCTATAATGAATTGGCGTCATATCTCAAAGACCATGGAGAATTGAACCCCGAAGCTTCCATCACAATCCTTTCTATTTTCAGCAGTTAGACCCCATAGTTTTTCTGAATTTTTTAAATCTACTTTCTAGCCTCTGACCTACGACAAGAAGATCAGTTTTGTAGGTGAATGCAATGTAACAACCAATTGCCAACTAACGGTGATGCTCCTCGTTTGAGAAATCAGAATGAGTTCGAATGAATGAATTATTATGCATTGTTTAGAGCTTAAAAAAAAAAAAGCAGTTAGCAAGCCAATCCACTCAGAGTTAAGTTTCCATTTCCGGTAGGCAAAGAACCCTCAAGTAACAATCACAGCTTTTGCCCCTGGAAAAACAACAAATCCCCAAAATAATACTTGAGGTGGAAAGAATACAACTGTATTAAAAAGTCATCCAGAGGTGCAAGTTCGGTGGTCGTAATGCTACCATGGGAAGTGGCACTCTATAGAGCACAGAGTATCATGCGGTTTCACTCTGATGTGGTTTCACGTTCTGGACAGACCTCCATGACACCAGGTATGATCCATTCCGTTGCTGCATTCCGAGCGAAAAGCCACTTGCACGTTCAAAGCAGAAATGTGCTCAGCTCTTTTTTATCACGAGTTCCCCAGTAAATGCAAAAGTATTATGTACTCTTAATGAACAAACTAGATCTAATTGCATATTTCCTCAAGGTGTCTGATATTATTAAAGAGTTTGTAAGAACACAACGTTTAAGTCAATGCGTGACTAAGTCAGATATCAAGATAGAAATGGATTGTGGTGCTCATTAGATGTTCACAATTACAGATGTTCACTTCCCATGCTATGGACTGTTTTAGGCTGGTACTGTATTTATCAACAAAAAAATACATTCAAGAACCCTTTCAGGCCAGACATGCATGAGCAAGAGTTGAAGCGTTGGTTCATAAATCAGGTTAACAATTTCACTATCACTCCCTTACCTTATATCTTCCACTTAAAAGCATCCACTGAACGCACAGACTTCCTTCAGCCGAGCTGCAAAAGTAACATTACACAATGCTGCCTAAGTCAATCTGAGTGTACTACATGGATGCAACTCTTGTGGGGCAGAGTCAAGGTTATGGTGGTGACTACAGTATGATTCTAGAACATAGGATCAGATTAGGGATCCCTCTAGTCTAGTAGCCTGTCTCTACTAGTGGCCAATACCAAATGCTTCAAAAGAAAGCTCACGAAAACATGTACTGAAAAATTATGGAATAAAAACCTGGCCATAAGAAAATTGTTTCCCCGCCTCAATCAACAGCTTGTTGAATTATGCCCTGAAGCATGGACATTTACGTCCTATATTTTAACCTTGTAGTATTATTTGCATTAGAATAGTAAGTAGAGGCCCCAACTGAGATCAGGGCCCCATTGTGTTAGGCACTTCACAAACGTGGTAGGAGATAGTCCCAGACCCAAAGAGTTTACACCCTAAATAGAAATGGCAGACAAATTCTGGGAGGAGCATAGAAAGGTATCGTGATTCACTCAAGGTTACACTGCAGGTCAGTGGCAGGAATAGAACCTGGGTCTTTCTGAGTCCTAATATGAGCCCTTATCCTCTGGATCTGTTTTTCATGGACTGTACAAATGGATATTCTCATCTTCCATATAAATGTCTAATCTGTTTTGACCCTGAATAAGCTCTTGCCTCATTTATATTTTGTGGCACCTATATTTAAACAAGATTCTAGGGGTGATCTGGGGAACCATAGACCAGTAAGGGGGGTTCCAAAGAGGATGGATCTAGACTGTTCTCAGTGGTATCGGATGACAGAACGAGGGGTAATGATCTCAAGTTGCAGTGGGGGAGGTATAGGTTGGATATTAGGAAAAACTTTTTCACTAGGAGGGTGGTGAAGCACTGGAATGGGTGTCCTAGGGAGGTGGTGGAATCCCCTTCCTTAAAAAGAACAGGAGGACTTGTTGCACCTTAGAGACTAACAAATTTATTAGAACATAAGCTTTCATGGGCTACAGCCCACTTCATCGGATGCATAGAATGGAACATATAGTAAGATTCTATATATACATATATATAGACATACAGATAAATTGGAAGTTACCATACACACTGTGAGAGGCTAATTAGTTAAGATGAGCTATTATCAGCAGGAGAAAAAAACTTTTGTAGTGATAATCAAGATGGTCCATTTAGACAGTTGACAAGAAGGTGTGAGGATACTTAACTTAAGGAAATAGATTCAATATGTGTAATGACCCAGCCACTTCCTTAGAGGTTTTTAAGGTCAGGCTTGACAGAGCCCTGGCTGGGATGATTTAGTTGGGCATTGGTCCTGCTTTGAGCAGGGGGTTGGACTAGATGACCTCCTGAGTTCCCTTCCAACCCTGGTATTCTATGAGTCTATGATTCTTAGCCTTACATCTGCACATGGCAAACTGGCTGAAATGAACAGAATAACAAAACACCTGGAATATCACAATACAATATGGTTTAACGAGCACATTTTCTTCAAAGGAAAATCATATCTCACTAATCTCTTCTAATGCTATGAACATGTCAGTAAAGCAGTGGACAAAGGAGAACTGGGTGGCATGATTTATTAAGAATTCCAAAAGGCCTTTGAGAAGGTCTCCCATAACAGGTTCCTGAAGAAGATAAGTAGTCATGAGGGAAAGGCAAAGTATTGCCATGGATCAAAAACCGACGAGGAGACAGAGGAAGGAGTAGGATTGAATGGTCAATTTTCACTATGGCAAAAGGTTAACAGCTGTCTCAAAGATCTGTGCTGATCTGAAAAGAGGATGAGTAGTGAAATGGCAAAATTTGCAGATGACACAGAGTCATTTAGATTAGTCAGGACCAGAAAAGACTGTGAGGAACTTCAGAGAGTCCTAAACAAGCTGGGTGAATGAGCAACATGATGGCCAATGAAATTCCGTGTTGATAAATGTAAAGTAGTGCACATTGGCAGGAAAAAAATTAAACTACTTCTACATATTACAGGATCCTAAATTTAGTAAATCAACTATGGAAATGGACAACGGCTTTACTGTAGACAGCTCAATGGATATCGCTGCCCAATGTATAGCTTCTTTTTCAACGCTTAGCGGAACAACTGGCCGTAGCGATCATTCACCTTTTGGTCTATTCCTGTGCGGCCACGGGGGCTTGATGGGCTGAAAGTCCAACTTCAGAACAGACTTGATGCACCCATGTAATAAGGGGGCTGCCTCTGGGCTGCCTCCACCCCTCGGTTGGAGGAATTTTATTCCAGATGTTACAAGCTGGAGAACTGAAAGGAAGAAATAGCCCAGTGGAGAGGTTACAAGGGAAGGTCGAAGTGCTGGATGCTGCTGTTCTGTTCTGTGCATCAGCGTGCAGACTGGGGTCTGCTGGAAGCTAGTCCTGCTCTCAGAATGCTCCGTATATAGAGAGCTGAATTCAGCTCCTTCATTTCACCATCCAGAATCAATGAACATAATTAGCAGATGAAAGATTTGCAGGAAATGGGTAATTTTCCATCTCGGTGGGTAGCTGAGGAGTCAATGGGGGGTGGCTTCATTCCCTCATTCAACCAGTTTGTTCACATTAGAAGGTGTAACTCAGCTTGTCTAATGCAGAAATCTTTCATCACTTGAGATGCCTCTGTCCAGATCCAGAGTTGTGCCTCGGACTGCGATATACAGCATAAGGAATCAAGGGGCCAAATACTCAGCTGGTGTAAATGACCCTAATTCCATTTACTCCAGCTCAGGATCTGGCCCAAGATGCATTACTCCCATTCACATGCATCCACCCCCAAGCTGGGTTTAAAGCAGATTGTGCAATATGAGCCAAATTCTGTTCTATTTTCCCTGGAGTGAATCTGGATTAATTCCATCAAAGTCAATGAAGTTACTCTGGATTTACACCAGTGTAACTGGGAGCAGAGTCTGATGCTTTTTGTCCCAAAAGGGAGGAATCTGCATTGTACCCCTCCCCACTGGAGATCTGACATGTGGGCAAAGGAAAGAACCATCTGCTCTCTTGAGGAGTGGGCAATCTGGGGAGAGCGCATCAGACCTCTGAAAATAACCCTGGGCAGTGATGGAAGGATGAGTGTTCCCATCCTCAACTCTCTCCCCGCCCTACCTCACATGAGCATGTCTTGCCCAGGCTGCTAAAGAAGCATGATGCACAACAGGGTAAGAAAGCTTTATAAGAGCAATTGTATGTTGGGTTGCTTGTGATGGGGGGCGAGGGGAAGGCAGGGCTCAATAGCCTTGAGGCTCACTTCCAGTTTATGTCTTATGTTCCTAAAGCTCATGATTCCGGGTGTCAGCTGGCCACTGACTGGGGTCGGGAAGGGATTCTTCCCCCTCAGTGTATTCTGGGAGGGTTTTTGTCTCCTTCCGCTGAAGCATCAGGGATGGCCACAGCTGGAGATGGGACATTGGGTGAGGAGGACCAGTGCTCTGAGGCTTTCTCTCTCTCAGGGGCTTGGCTGGCTGGTTCTCGCTCACATGCTCAGGGTCTAACTAATCGGCATGTGTGAGGGTCAGGAAGGAATTTTCCCCCGGGTTAGAGTGGCAGTAACTTTTGGGGGGTTGCACCTTCCTGTGCAGAAATAGCCCAGTGGAGAGGTCACAAGAGAAGGTCGAAGTGCTGGACTCTATTGTTCTGTTCTGTGCATCACCTGGGTGTGGGTCACTTGCCAGAATTATCTAGGTATATCTCACTTACCCTGCCATTTCCGGGGTCCTTAGGCATTGGTGCACCTTGGTCCCTCCAGTTCACTGTCTGAGGCACAAAATAGTCTAGTCTTTTATTTTATTTTATTTAATGTTAATTACATTACACCACCATGGGTTCGGCTCTGGCGGCTACAGTCTCAGGTTCAACAGCGTTATTTCTGCCTGTTCTAGATCGAGAGTTATAGATCACCAGTTGTAACTACAGACATACTCACATCCTCCCAGACGGTGTTAGAGTCTCATGACTCTCTCATGGATTGATCATCAATATGGGGATGGTCCCTGCTGGAAGTTTCCCACAGGAAGGTCAATTTTCCCACTCTGGGCATCCTTTTCTATAAAATGATTCTGTCTATACTGGGGCGGGCAAACTTTTTGGCCTGAGGGCCACATCGGGTTTTGGAAATTCTATGGAGGGCTTGTTAGGGGAGGCTGTGCCAGGATTTGCCCCCGCCCCCTACCCGCCCCCCTCCCCTTGATTCTCGCCCCCTGATGGCCCCCCCCGGGACTCCTGCCCCATCCAACCCTCCCGTTCCCTGACGGCCCCCCCAGAACCCCTGCCCCATCCACCTCCCCCCTACTCCCTGCCCCTGCCTGCCCCGCCACCGCCCCATCCAACCCCCCCTCCTTCCTGACTACCCCCTTGGGACCCCTGCCCCCATTCAAGCCCCCCGTTCCCTGCCCTCTGACCGCCCTGACCTCATCCATAACCCTCGCCCCCTGACCACCACCCCGAACTCCCCTGCCCTCTATCTACCCCCCCACACTCCCTGCCCCCTTACCGCGCAGCACAGAGCACCGGTGGCTGGCGGCGCTGCAGCCGCGCTGCCCAGAGCATTGCGCAGGTGTAGTGTAGAAGATTGCTCTCCATAACTGCTACCAGGAGCACATTCCTATGCGGAGCAGTTTAATACACTACACCAGCAGCATGGCGCGCTGAGGCTGTGGGGGAGGGGGCACAGCGGGGGAGGGGCCGGGGCCGAGCCTCCCAGGCCAGGAGCTCAGGGGCCGGGCAGAAGGGTCCTGCAGGCCGGATGTGTCCTGCGGGCCATAGTTTGCCCTCCTCTGGTCTGTACCTACATTCTGCACATGTACATGAAAGTGTCAGCCCTCTCTTTTCTTATTGGTCTGTGCCCCTAGGAACATAAGGGACCCCGATTTCTATAGGCTGCATAGGTTCTCTTTATTCTCATTAACATTGACTTACCACCTTTATCCTGTAGTTAAGACACATGTTGGAGACCAGATGTACTTTTACAACATTTTTATAATTTAAAATTAATCTTCCGGCTAAATTTTCGCAATATTACCACTTGGTCCATCTTTTCCCATCATCTTAGAGCATCGGGCTATTGCTCACTCATATACTTATGTCAGCTTTTCTTATCTCCAAGGCCTAAAATAACTAAGCTAAAATCTTGCAGGCCTCAGCCTACAGGTTCTTGCATTTCGGCTTGTCTTACTTATATCTAATACATGATTCCCTCTAAATACTGATCAATCTTATACTTTTATAATCCTACAAATTAACTCTATTTAACATACAATGAATATATAGAATATAACATGTTGATTCATCACATCACACAATAAATGGATAATACATTAAAATCATTGACTACACCAGTGGGTCTCATTTACTTTGGTCTAATGTGGTTGTTGAATTTAGTGTGTGGGCATTGGTGGCCTGTAATATACAGAAGGTCAGATTAGATGATTTTCTGATTCCTTCTGACCTTAAACGCTATAGTTCATGGTACACAGCATCCCCATCACGCACTCACACATCCATGGCTGTACCATGTGCTGCAGCAGCAAAATACACCAGACAGGGTGAGACGGGATGGAAACGGCCCAACCTCTGAATAGCGCGAGTGTGAGTACCCAGTGGCAGG
This sequence comes from Chelonia mydas, assembly GCF_015237465.2. NCBI lineage: Eukaryota > Metazoa > Chordata > Testudines > Cheloniidae > Chelonia > Chelonia mydas. The sequence continues at coordinate 8,117,120 of NC_057850.1, read as the reverse complement.
GCATAGACCTAGATACGTAGGGAACAGGGATAAGAACTGGAATTCCATTGGTTAAGCCTTTGTGACCATGCCTGTGCTATGGAAAGTGCCCCCAGCAACGTTGTGCTCTTTGCTCTCCATTGTGAACCGGGACCCTCATCCTCTCCCTTCAGCCCTGTGCTTCAGGGTGCCCTTGGCCCATGTGATATGTGGGATTTGTTGGTTCCTGATTGGCCCTCCCGCCATCCCTACTGGTGGTGTGTCCACCTGTTCACGAGGCGAGGGAGGTGCATCTAGAGGCTCATTATTTGCCTGTGTGGTTTGCACCAGTTCCATCCCCCTGCCATATTTAATAGTATGTCTGACCTTCCTTTTGACCATGCCTTCCTCCGCCTGCACAGCTGCCCTGGCAGCACATTTTGAGGGGAACAATGGGGTCCCAACTCCACTGCTCTCATCCTTTGGTGACCTGTTGTCTGTACTATTTTAGCCCTTGCAATGGGGCCTGGGAGGACTTTTGGGGATGAATAAGCTTAGCGTCTACTATCTATCTCATCTATCAATCTAATCACCATAATATCTGAATGCCAGTGCGAACGTTGTGGTTGATTTCTTTCTCTCCTTTCTTCTTCCCTCACGGAGCTTCTCTCCTGACAAATCTCAGCTTCATAGGAAATGCCTGAAAGATGTGGAGCCTCCCATTTCATTCGCAGCCCCAGAATCAGTGCTTCCAGGTCCACGTGGAGGGAAGAGCCGGGTGAAGTACAGAGACTAATGCTGCTCTTTGTTAAACCAATGTAACTCCACTCACTCAGGATTCACAATAGCATAAATGAATGTGGAATTTGGCCCCTTTAATTTCTTCACCCTGAAACTTTAAAATTCCCTCACCTTTGTAGGATGAATTCTACTGAACACCACTGAGTTCCCGGCAAAAAAAAAAGACCTTCTTTTCCTGTAGTTCCACCTTAAATGCATGAGTTTGCTTTAAATGACTATGCAGCACTCAGCCTTCTGGAGCCATTGTACTTAATACAAAGGAAGACATTTTGCTTTCACAGTCAGTCTCTCTCCTTGTGAATTTGTCTCCTGGATGTTTGACTCCTAAGGGCCGAAACATAAACACGCTAATAGTGTATAGGTTTATTAAGAGGCTAGCGAAATCAGATTTTCGAAAGAGCAATTTTTAGAGTTCACCGGTAAGTTTGTAGTAAGGTCACCGGAAACAAATTTTTTGTGTGTTCAGCCCCCATTTGCTGCTGCCAAGAGAATGGGTAGCTTAATTGCAATTGTCATCATTATGAGCAGCCAAATTAGACATGCATATGTAATGTATTTAAATTTACATAAATTGATTATTAGACGAAATGGAAATTCTGAGCAAGCATCTCCCCTTTGCACAGGGAAAGCGCTGTCCTTCTGTTGTCTTCATCAAGGACTTTGCAAACAAGTTTACACCACCTTGGCATTTACTTTTTGGAGTCATTCTGGGCATGCCAGTAGTTCTCATTCCCTTTGCAGTGACCTATAGCAAGGACATTCGGGGGTGACTCTTTGTGAGTTGAATGCGCCTTTGATTGACAGCACTATCTAGTTCCACTTAAACCATATTTTGAGGTCTTAAGAAGAACATAAGTAGAGCAAAGGCCTTTTGCCAGACTGGGGACTGAACCAGAGACCTCCAGAGCTAAAGGAATAAGCTATTATAGGTGGAGTTAACAGGCCAAGCCAACCTAGGGAGGGATGTAACCCACACCTATCCTCTATGGATTGGGCACAGAGGGGGCCAGTAACACAAACTCATCAGCGGGTTATACTGGCCCTTTGCAGAGAGATGAATATTGCCTCCATAGAATGAGTATAATCAAATCTCATGTCTCAGCCAGTCATCTGTAGGGGTCAGGAAGGATTTTTTCCCTGAGGCACAATTGATTCAAATTCGTCCCGAATAAAAACTGGGGGTGGATGCGTCATTACAAAAAGTAATTTTCCTTCTGCTGGTACTCACACCTTCTTGTCAACTGTTGGAAATGGGCGACATCCACCTTGATTGCATTGGCCTCGTTAGCACTACAAATGTAATTTTCCCTCTCTTGATATTCACCGCTTCATGTCTACTGTTGAAAATAGGCCAATTCCACCTTAATTGAATTGGCCTCATTAGCACTGACCCCCCGCTCAGTAAGGCAACTCCCATCTTTTCATGTGCTGTAATATTTATACTGCTTACTGTATTTTTCACTCCATGCATCTGATGAAGTGGGTTTTAGCCCACGAAAGCTTATGCCCAAATAAAGTTGTTAGTCTCTAAGGTGCCACAAGGACTCCTCGTTGTTTTTGCTGATACAGACTAACACGGCTACCCCTCTGAATTCTGAGATTAGTTTTTTGCCTTCCTTTGAATCATCAGAGACTGGCCACCACGGGAGATGGGACACTGGATGGCACAGAGAATCTTCTCTCTAGATGCCTGGCAGGTAAGTTTTATTCACTTGCTCAGGATCACACTTATCAGATTTGGGGTCAGGAAAGGATTTTCACCCCAATCAGATTGTCAGGGAGCATGGGGGGAGGGAGAATTCACCTTGCTCTACAGCATGGGGCATGGATCATCTGCTAGGATCATCTGAGCATATCTCAATCAATTCCCTGCCATTTCAGGGGCCTTGGGCATTGTTGGAAGCTTGGTCTCTCCTGTTCTCTGCCTGTGGCACACAGTTTAGTCTCCTGAAGACAGAAATGCTTTTGTCCAACTAAAGTTGTTGGGCTCAATATATGGTTATCTGGGTGAAAACTAGTCGTCTGTATTATTCAGGAGGTCAGATTAGATGATCAGATGGCCCCTTCTGGCTTTAAACGCTATGAAACTATGAAGTAAATGTGTCAATTTCTTTTCACAGCCAGCCTGGGCTGGTTTTGACCCAGTGACCAAGGGGTGAGATGGAGAAAAACTCAACATGATTTATTTAGGCTCTCCAAAAACCTTTGACACAATCTCTCACAAGAGGATTTTGAGAACACTAAGTTCAGATGTAGGGGAGAGGCAAAGGACTGGATCAGAAACTGGCTAAGAGGAAACAAATTGTCCAAGAATCTACAGATTGACTGTTTTCATTATGGCAGCGGGACGCCACAAAGTTCCATAGTCAGACTGACATTTGTGTAATATATTTATAAACTCTATGGAAGAGGGGGTTAGCAGTGACGTGGCAAATTTTAGAGATGGCATCAAAGTGTTTAGTGCAATCAAGACCAGAGAAGACTGCAGAGAATTCCAGAAGGGCCTTAAATAGCCAGGTGACCGGGTAAAATGATGGCAGATGGAATTCCTTGTTGACAAGGTAATGCACATTGAAAGGAATAGTTTGCAATATTCATATACATTTCTGGGGTCTGAATTATCTGTATCAACTCAGGGAAAAGACCTGGGCATTGTAGCCCATAGAGCTAGCTTGCCTTTATTATTTTCAGCAGTAGTACACGGACCCTACCGGCCTGTATCCTGTAAGACATTAGCTTCAGCAGTTTTAGTGTAAGGCTTGAGGCCCATGAACTCTGGCACAGATAAATAGCCCAACAGAAAACCCCAGGTATCGGGGAGCTGAAAATAGAGTGTTTAAGGGGAATTTCTGACCACAGGAACATGAGTCCAAACACAAGAGTGCCATGGTGATGAATTGACGTACAAAACAATAACAGGTACCTGAGTTACATCCACAGATATCTAACCAAGTATAAGTATTTATATTGTTTTGTTACTTGCATATTTGTATTTGTCAAATTGCAGCCACAAAACTTATTGGGTTTAAATCAGTTGCGGTGCATTATTATTCCAAAAATAGAGATCAAGTTAGTTGCGATTCCGGACGTACCCAACATAGTAAAGGAAGCCAGCAACAAATCATATTTCTTCTTTACACAGAAAGTATCGAAACCTCTAACAAGCAAAATGTAGCAGCCTTTGCTACCCACACCATGTATCATGGTTATTGTTATAGGTTTTAATTCATCAAAATGCAGGAAAAGCTGTGTTATCTGGCCCCGTACCAACCAGAAAGCTCTATAAACCAGCATTTCTAATCTTCATGGAAAGTCCATTTTATAGTCCAGTTGGCGCAGGGCCAGCAGGCTCCCTACCTGGTTTCGTGTGGCTCCCCGGAAGCAGCAACATGTCCCTGCCTCTCCTAGGCAGAGAAACGGCCATGAGGGGTTCGGAGTGCGGGAGGAGGTGCCAGGCTGGGGGTTGGGGCATGGGAGGGAGTGCAGGCTCTGGAAAGGAGTTTGGGTGCAGGAGGGGGCTCAGGGTAGGGAGTTGGGGCATGGGGGGAGTTTTGGGGTGCCGGATCTGGGGGGCGCTGTCCTGGCTGCTCCTAGGCTCTGCGCACTGCCTCTGCCTGCAGGTGCCGCCCCCGCAGTTTCCACTGGCCGCAGTTCCCGGCCAATTGGAGCTGCAGAACCAGTGCTTGGGGTGGGACAGGGCGGGGGCAGCGCTCAGAGCCACCTGCCGCGCCTTTGCCTAGGAGTAGCAAGGACAGGTAGCCTCTTGCAGGGAGCTGCCATAGATGAGTGCCTCCTGGATCCAGCACCCCGCACTTCCTCCCACGCCCCAACCCCCAGCCCTGAGCCCCCTCCTGCACCCAAACTCCCTCCCAGAGCCTGCACCCTGCACCCCAACCACTAGCCCCATGCCCTTTCCTGCACCCAAACTCCCTCCCTCTTAGTTAACCAGCATTTTTCACTTACCAGCATCCCCCTTTCCCCCAACATGCTGGATGAAAAAAGCCTTTACTGTAAAATGTTCAATTTATCTCTTGCAACTTTCTCTTTATATTTCCAGATAAATAAAGCATATATTAATATTTTTTCTCTCTTACCCACTTGTGTTTTAATCTAGGGTCTAAAGACTCAAGGGAAACACGTTTGGCTCCTAACTAAATCATTAAACTTCTTTAATAGGCAAACCAAGGAGTATACCCAGGAAACTAATGATTTCAGCCCTTAGGGTTCCTGGACCTGCTCTAAACAACATTTAATCCACCAGTGGTATGGTTTGTTGGTATGTTGGAATTACTTGTTTGTTTACTAGATATGTGTTTTGTGTCGCATCACTAGATTATGATTTTTCATACTTTTGGGGAGTTTTTGTTGCAACAGCAATAGGTTTGCGCACAAAGGAGTGAATAGTAAAAATATTAATAGTAAAACATTTTTCTTTGTGATACCACACTATTCCAATATTATAACTAGGGATTAGGGTTGCCAACGTACATAAAATGCCAAGTGTGCACGGGGCCCAGCAGGTCTTCCCAACACTTGATAATGATCCAAGCAGCAGGCCAAATTCCATGATGAATCCTGGCCACGTACCACTCAAGGCACATTGCGCATACGCTAAGAACATCATCCAGCAACCTTCACTGGAGATTTCAACCGTTATCACTCCGAGTGGGGGTACACTGATTTGGATGATGACAGTAAGGGTTTGATGGACTGGGTGATTAACAATGACTTTGTGTTGATTCATGATGCAAAACAACGTGGCACATTTCTCTTAGCCAGATGGTCAAAAGTACTCACCTGATCTTTGTTGGGTCAGTTTGCTAGCTGGCCATCCACAACCAATAAGTAGTAAAGTACTTGATAGCTTCCCTCACAGCCAACATAGACCATCACTCATCCACGTCAGGCTCCAGCCACCCATCATTCACAGTTCATTCAAGCGTCAGTGGAATTTTCGAAAGGCAGATCTTGGGAAAAGTTCTGCAACAAACTGGAATGTAGTGTGGCTACCATTCCATCAGGTTGTATCCCAATCGATGAAGCCTACTGTCAATTCCAAGGAGCCATTTACAAAGCTGCATGTTCAGCTATACCACAGGGCTGTTGACCGATTTATACTCCCTGCCTGAGTGCCAATTACCAAGCCTTGCTCAGGAAATTTGAATTAACTGGTGACCCAGACATTGCAGACCATCTGATTGAGGGTCTGGACACCGCCAGGCTCACTGGGTAGAAGGAATCTGTGGAGAAGCTTGACTTCACTTATTCCAAGTGGAAGTGCTGGAACCTGATCCACTGGGTGCTGCTCCACAACTTCCAGGCCAGAATCACCCACTGGTTAAGCCCAGTGAGGTTGCAAGACATCTAATGTGGGTAGCAAAGGTTCCACTAGAGAAGTGATTTAAACGCCAAGTATAGGACAAATGGTGTCAACTTCAACATCAGAATGTGGGCAGGAGTCAACCAGAGCTACTCACAGTCCATGAGCTACATAAGGCCCTTAACTCCATCAAACCAGGCCCAGCAGCGGGGTGTGATTACATCTATCCAGAATTCGCGAAGCACCTTGGACCAAAGGTGTCAGAGTGGCTCACTAATTTCAATATACAGGTCATTAATGAGAAGAAGCTACCATGCACTTGGCATCAGGCAAAGATTATTGCCGTTCTCAAGCCGGGCAAGGGCCCTGACAATGTGGCGAGTTACTGCCCAATACCCTTGCTGTCAGTGAGTTTCAAGGTGTTTGAGCACTTGATCGTCCAACAATTCGCTCTGGCGTTGAATGATGTCTTGCAGGTTGAGCAGGCAGGGTTCAGGAAAGGACGTCGGCACCTAGGATCAAGTCTTGGCCTTAATCACCTTTATTGAAAATGTTTTTCAACAAAATCTAAAGACAGGACTGCCTGGATGTGACCATCGCTAATGACACTGTCCTGAGTGGTGATATGAAGCTCATGCCAGACTACTGTAGTCGATGTCACCTACAGTTGAGCTTTTCCGAGACAGTTTCTAGCATATTTCATTTGCATAATGCAAGCACAAGCCACTAGTTAAATATTTTCTTAAATGGCCAATGCCTGCAGCACGATCTAAACCCGGTTTACCTCGGTGTGACATTGGTTAAGTCATTGACGTACCACAATCACTTGAAGAAGACAGCAGCTGAAGTTAGCATTCAGAACAAACTGCTCAGAAAACTGGGCTTCTCAGCCTGGAGTGTGAGTGCCCGGACTCTTAGAACACCAGCCCTTGCCCTCTGCTATTCAACAGCAGAGTACTATGCTCCGGTCACTCGTCTCACACGAGGCTGGTCAATGTAGAGCTTAACAAAGCTATGTGAATTGTTACCAATACGTTATGTGCAACTCCGTTGCCATGGCTGCTGATACTTACTAACATAGAACCACCCCATATTTGCCGTGAGGGAGCCTCCATCTTGGCCAAGATCTGTGAGAACAGTGACTTGCCTCTGTACTCAGAGCTCTTCATCCAACCAACACCGTTGTCTTCTAGATGCCCTTTATGATCACTTATGCCACCACAGTACATGGAGGTGGAATCCACTTGGCGTAATGAATGGTCAGCGATGGCAGTCATTATTCACTGTCTCATCACTCACCCAACCATATGCCCACCAGGTTTTGACCTGCCAAGGCACCTGTGGTCATCCCTGAACTAGTTTGTAAAAGACAGGGCAATTGTGCACCCAATCCCTTCAAAAGCACAGTGATGTAGACAGTCAAATTCAGACTATGTTGCATATTCCGGACAAGTGCCTGCTAACTTACTTTGATGGCAGGCTACCAGCTCTTCATCTGCTTGATGACAATGCTATCAAATGGCTGGGCACACACTGAAGAAGAAGAAGAAGTAGAAGAAGAACACCCTGAAAGTTCAGACAGGTTTTAGGGTCTAATCCAATACTCATTGAAATCAGTGGAAAGACTCCTATTGGTTCTAATGGGATTTGGATCAGGTTTATTAACCCTCATGCTTCAGGGCATAAGCTAACCTCTAACTCGGGGGTAAAGTAGAAACTTTTCTTAGGGCAGGTTATCCCATAACTGCCTATTGTAGGGCTTCTTCCGCCTTCCTCTGAGGCAGCTGGTACTAGTCACTACTGGAGAAAAGATCCCACTGGTCTGATCAACACTAGCACTTCCTAGGTCCTTATGATTGCAATTGTTATTTTAGATGTATAAAATATTAATGATTATTAAAGCATATTCATTGACTTTTAATAACTATATAATCGGACGTGGGACTTACATAGTTTATAAAGCTCATTAATTTTTGTATGTAATTGAGATGCGAAAAGTGCCTTATCAGCCCTAAATTAAATATTTATTTGAGACACTTGATTTAAAATATGCTGTATATATGTTTTGAGTGGATTCTAGGCTTAGGTTGGATACATGGGTTTTGCACTATAGTTACACAGTACATTACAACTCAGTGAAACTTAAATCTCTCACCCATAGTATAGGAGGAGGTATTTACAGCCAACTGTAGATATCTCCAGAGATGAAAGGAAGGCTTGGCACTCTAATTAGCCAGTCAAATCTGCCCAGGTACCCAGCACATCCTTGTAACAACTGCTGTTGCCCCTCACAGATACAAACACATCTCTCTGTATTCTTCTCTCATCAGTTCAGGCTGTCACAAGCCTTTACCACAATGCTGTGTTTGGCTCTTACCTTGTAAGTGTTCTACCAGCTTTCTTTTTTACTTCTTCCATATTTATGTCAACGATTCCAAAATCCATCACTGCCAGTGTCCGTCGTTATCTCACAGGGGCGCCTCGTCACATTATTAGGGATGTGCTGGCTACAGAAGAAAAATTGTCTGGCGTTCTTCAGCAATGTCCTCACAGCTTGAGTGCAGAACACTCCGTGCGGCACTTGAGCACCGCGTAGGGCGCACTGCCTGCCTTTCGCACGCATGCTTCACAGCCCCTGAGATTTCTGTTTCGGAGCCTGTAGTGCAGACGTGATTGTGAGCAGGGGGGGAAAGTAATTGTGGGTGCAGAAAAAAACAATAACAACTGTGTTTATTGAGAAGGATTAATTCAATGACATGAGCCAGTGAAGGAGAAAGGTTCTGGCCGGTTCCAGAGCTCTGTCCATAGTGGTGTAGAGAGGCCAGACCCACTTCAGCAGTGGGTAGGTATAAATAGTTTATAAAAACCCAAGGGAGAATTTCCCCAGCACGGGTACTATGCTTCTGTAACGCTGACAGACCCCAGTCAGCAGCACCTGGGATCAAACCTGGGACCTTTGGAGGACAGGATTTAAATTCAAAATAATCCGGACAAACGGGAGAAACGGTCTGAAGTACACAGGATGAAATTCAATAAGGACCGATGCAAAGTACTCCACTAAGGAAGGAACAATCAGTTGCACACATGCAAAATGGGAAACGACTGCCTAGGGAGTACATGAACCTCTAACTGCCTGAGCTAAGAGACGGCTTCCTCTTCGCCAAGCTATAGTAGGCTCATCAATCTCTAGGTGGTTTAGTTGCCACTAGAGGGCGATAGAGTGCCCCACTAAGCAGCATGGGTTACACTGGGGTCACTATAGGGGTATGCTGGGGAAGAAGCCATGCCCAGGGCCATAGATCACATTGTTACGGCCACTCTGGCTAGTGCACCAGGCCATGGGGAGGCTGTGGTAACTTAGAGAAGAGTCAGGGCCACCTGACTTAAACTGGGAGCTGCTGCAGCAAGTGAATGGCTTTTGCCTGCCCCTGGGGCTGTCGTTTCCATCTTTCATACTGAGCCTCCTAGGGATGCGGCGCAGAACCTGACCCATGGCCTCATTGGAATACAGCGCTCTGATTGGTCACAACCCCGTGCATTGAGTGACCCTACACAGCCGACTGCCAGAAGCTGGGACTGGACGACAGGGGATGGATCCCTCAAAATTGTCCTGTTCTGTTCATTCCCGCTGAAACGTCAGGCACTGGCCGCTGCTGGAAGACAGGATATGGGCTAGATGGACCCAGTGTGGCCATTCCTTTGTCCTTATGTTTATATCCTGAGCCCAGGTCACTGTCGCATTGCAGCTTCTGAGAGCTGGTTAACCTTTAAGCGGGTGTCAAAAAGAGTGACCAAGTGCGGTGCCTCCTGCAGGCTGCAGGTTTCCAGGCTGGCACCAAATAGGCAAGCACGGAGGGGACAAGATGAGGAAGGGGCTAAAGGATCCATATTTATGCTGCTGCAGGAGCTCCAAACCCTCACATCAAGGGCAGCAATTACTGTCCCAGCCCATACACTAGAACAGCCACCACATGCTTTGGGAGCATGAATTCAGTGCCCACGTAGTTCCCCACATGGTGCCCAGTTCCTTGGCCTTTGCGACAGTCAGGGGTGAATTTCCCCCTACAAATGTGTTGGTGGGCACAGACTCCACATAGACAACAGCTGGCCAGGTCACAGAAGCATAGAAGTGTGGAACTGGCAAGGACCTCGAGAGGTCATCTAGTCCAGTCCCCTGCACTCACTCACGGCAGGGCTATGTAATAAATAGACCATCCCTGAAAGGTGTTTGTCCAACCTGCTCTTAAAAACCTCCAATGACGGAGATTCCACAACCTCCCTCGGCAATTTGTTCCAGCGTTTAACGACCCTGATAGTTAGAAAGTTTTTCCTAATGTCCAACCTAAACCGCCCTTGCTGCAATTTAAGCCCATTGCTTCTTGTCCTATCCTCAGAGGGTAAGAAAAACAATTTTTCTCCCTCCTCCTTGTAACAACCTTTTATGTACTTGAAAACTGTTACCATGTCCCCTCTCAGTCTTCTCTTCTCCAGACTAAACAAACCCAATTTCTTCAGTCTTCCCTCATAGGTCATGTTTTCTAGACCTTGAATCATTTTTGTTGCTCTTCTCTGGACTTTCTCCAGTTTGTCCACATCTTTCCTGAAATGTGGTGCCCAGAACTGGACACTATGCTCCGGCTGAGGCCGTATCAGTGCGGAGTAAAGCGGAAGAATTACTTCTGGTGTCTTGCTTACAACACTCCTGCTAATACATCTCCGAATGATATTTGCTTTTTTGGCAACAGTGTTACACTGTTCACTCATATTTAGCTTGCAATCCACTATGACCCCCAGATCCCTTTCCGCTGTACTCAAGGGTGAAAGTAACTTAAAGGACTTACCGGTACTCCAGTTGCTGTCGGGAGCCCCAGGCCCTTTTAATCACCGGGCCCCGGGGCAGCTGCCCCTTTTGCCCTCACTGCCCCCTGTCAGCGGCCCTGCCAGTACAGTGCTTACCGGTATGCTGTACCTGCCCGTACCGGCTACCTTTCACCTCTGGCAGTATTCCCTAGGCAGTCGTTTCCCATTTTGTATGTGTGCAACTGATTGTTCCTTCCTTAGTGGAGTACTTTGCGTTTGTCCTTATTGAATTTCATCCTGTGTACTTCAGACTGTTTCTCCCGTTTGTCCAGATTATTTTGAATTTAAATCCTGTCCTCCAAAGGACTTGCAACCTCTCCCAGCTTGGTATTGTCCGCAAACTTTGTAAATGTACTTTCTATGCCATTATCTAAATCACTGATGAAGATATTGAACAGAACCAGACCCAAGACCGATCCCTGTGGGACCAGCTGCTCCTCCTTCTCAGGTAGAGGCGCAGAGACCGGGCAGTTTGCTCTGTGTGTGTGCGTTTGTGTGTGCGTCTGCTGGAAGAAACTCTGAAAAGTGAGCTCCTGGGTGCTTTGTGTGGACAAAGAGATGCAGGGACAGATTTGTTCCCAGTGCCTACAAGTTATCTGATGACCGATTTGTTCTCTATTTGAAATGTGTGTCTCTTCTTATTTGATATTTATATTACAGCAGCACCAACCAAAATCAACACCCCATTGTTGTAGCTATGTGTTTGCAGTACAGACACATAGTGAGGGAACAGTCCCTGCCCCAAAAAGCTTACAATATAAATAGATAAGACAAAGGGTGAGAGGAGAAACCGAGGCAATATGATGTACCCCAGGGTCAGCAGCAGGGTAGAACATAGACCCCAGTCTCCATACTCCCACACTGATCCCCTATCCTCTGGAGCACAGAGTCTCCCTATATATCTTTCTTTTTTTCTTTCACATTTATCCCAGTGTTATCTGATCGCTACTTCAGTGGCCTCAATCCAATCCCTAATGGACTAGTGTCCATAGTATGATCACAATCGGCACTAACTGGTATTCTTAATAGCCTCCATTGTGAGCTCTACGACTCATCGTGCTGCCCTCTCACCTCCTGGTACCAGCGCCAGCGGAGATCCTGTGGAGTCAAGGCACAGCTGCTGATGTCCTCTACCTGTTGTGTGGGTAACTAAAGACTATGGTCTCCAGGGATGACAATCCAGTACCTTTCCCAGGCACTGAATCACTTTAAAATAAAGAATAAGGAACCGTGCAGCGAATACCTGGGAGACATTTTGCATTTTCATTATCAGACTTGATATTTCATTGCGGCTTTTCTTAGAAGCCTTTTGTCTGTATCTGCCGGCACAAATCAACATTGTTTTTATTAGAGGAAGGAGTGCTTGAACTGCTGCCAGAATTTGTTTGGGTTATTTGCGGGTTTAGCAAGAGACATGTGCAATTGTCTCTCTCTGTGTGTGTGGACTGGCTACTTTGTTTGCTTCCGATTCTCCACGGCTGCACAGTTCCTTCTTTCGGCCCTGTCATTTTGTTTAAAAAAATAAAACAAAAAGGAAAAGAAATCCTTGCCCCAGACAGCAGGTTCCAGCTATAATTGCATCCTCCCAGACTGGGGTTGCCATCAAGCTTTGGAGACGACCCTTTTTGAATTATTCAGAGCAATTTGTACTGTAATCATACGCCTGTCAATACAGCTCTTCACGATTTTAATTCAAAAGGGCTTTGCTTCTATGCCCCGGAGCTGCTCTCATCTGAGCTGGAAATAGTCCCCTTGAAATGCTCCACTCTTCTGCGCTGCATGGTGTGAACAAGGAGACGCTGCTCCACTTGTTGTTTCATGGAAGAGATCAATAGCTTACAGCTAGTACCAGGGACCAGGGCATGTGTCAAAAGGCTCTGCTTAGATACGCAGTCAAAAGTTGGGATGCTCGCCCCTGTTATTCTGGAAATGCTAATGGAAAGGAGCTGGCTTTGCAGTCATGGAGACTGGAATGTAGCATGTTCCCACAGTTAGGGACCTGGACAGGGCCCAAAGAAGCTACAGTTCTAGTTCAGGGTCTGCCACTGACCTGCTGTGTGACCCTGGGCAAGTCCCTTCACCTTCCTTTCCCCTCCCACACTATCAAGACTGAAAGCTCTTCTGTGCTGGGATTATCTGTCTCTATGTGTCTGCAGAGCACCTAGCACAGTGGGGCAGCCAGTCTCAGCTGAGACCTCTAGGCACAAACAGGACTGCAGATAATTAATAATAACAGTATCCAGAGGACACAGAGTTCTGAAGCCTCCGAAGCCCATCTCTCCAGCAGAAAGGGGTGCTTGTTTCCTTTTAAAGGTACTCAGCAAAATTCAATGGAATTCACCCTGCAGGCCAAGTAGAATTGTAAAGCTCCAGGGCTGTAGGGCGTGGGCATCAGCAGTGCAATTTACCCCAGGCTACTTCACCATTCCAGCGCCCCTGGAGAGACCACCCTTAATAAGCGAGAGACTAATTCTAACCACCGGGGAGCCCTTCCAGTCTGGATCCTGCAATAAGTTCTGTGGGGAAGGAACTCTGCACCAGTGGAGCCCCCATGCAGAGTTCATTGCTGAACAGGGCCTCGGTGTTCAGTCTTTCTGCCCAGACTGCTGAATATCAATGAAAAGAGTAAACAAGGGGTTAACTCCGGCTCGCCTTGCGCCCACCCTTGAATAGGTGCTCAGGTTCGGGGCTAAAAGAATGACCGCTGAGATGCAGCAGAGGGAGACTGCCTGTGGGAAAGAGGCAGGAGTCCATACCCAAGTGTTGTGCAGATCACAAGCTGGGGAGTAGGACCGGTTAGAAAATTGTGAATGAAACATTTTTCCCATGAGGCACTGTGACAGCTCAGCCACACGGAGGGACTGCATTGCATCACGGGAGAGGTAATCTAGTTGAGGATCAGGGCTGTGGGGGGAAATGGGAGCATGAGGAACCCAGAACTACAACTTCCAGGGATCTCAGGTGGACACAGGGATTAACATTAACCTGACCTGACACATTTCAGCATTTCCAAATCCAACATTTTTTGTTCAGTGAAAAGTTTTGTTATTCAGATTTTTTCCCCTCCCAATTTGGGACAAAAACAGGTCTCACAATCTTGGAATTCCCCATAGGACAGAAATTCAGCTCAGGGAGATCTGGAGGGGAGGGCAAGGGAGGGGAGATTTGTTTGTCCTAGTTACGCTAATTTGTTTAGTGTCTTCCAGCGATTGGAGTACAAAGTCTTATTCTTTCTATTTTACTGATTCATCAAATGTTTTCATGCTTGCAGCTGAGAGGCCCGATAGAAAACTTTCCCTTCTAAAACCCCAGCAGACTCCAACGATAATAACAGCAACAATAAAGAATCTACATCGGCCTGGGAAACAAAACCCAGTCCGCTTGTTCTTGGCTTGTAATGATCATGCAAATACAAGCGGATAAAAGAGGGTAAGGCTGGCTTAGGTTTGCAACCTCTAAACACATTATAAGTATTGTATGGCGCCGTTCTTCACTGGAAAAACACTGGCTGATTAAATTAACTGGTTTGCTGTCCCTGCTTCTGCTGATGCCCCGGGGACATATTAAATATAGAAAGCTCTCTCCTAGGTGTCTGCACTGTTGCTGGTTTGAAGGAGGATTTATTAGTATGGGAAGAGAAGCAAGACCACTCAGGGCCCTGCTGGTTTGTATTTTCTGTCTTCTGAAACTGTGGGTATTATTTTTTCCCTCGTCTGAGACTTTACAACCCTTTTCCTCAAGGAAAGTGGGAAAAAAAATATCAGCAAACCAACCACCAGCCTTCCTTTTTCCTATTTACCAAGCTGTCCCAGACAAGGGTCAACCCCAAGCAAGCTTAATGATGGCTAAAAAAATGCATTTCTTTCTGTTAAGAAACTCTTGGGCTTTTTTTTTTTTCCTCCTTTTCCTTGGGAAAGGCTCTTACTTTCTAAATCGGTATCAAAGCGAGTGGAGATGAGAGGCGGCAAACACTGGTTCTACTTGCAGCAGGAAGAAAACCCCTGCCTCCAATTACAGAGGGTATTTCCATACAGGGCTTATGGAAGAGGCCGTTTCTGTTTCACATGCTTGGTGTAGGGGACCACAGTAGCACCTGCAAGGGTGGGCTTGATTCTGCATTGCAAATGGCCATGAACTGAAAAGGGAGTATTGCCCGAGGAAGGGGTCTGCTGGGGTGACTGTGGGAAAGCATTCTGAGACCCACTCTCTGCTGCTCTAGTAAAAAGAAAAGGAGTATTTGTGGCACCTTAGAGACTAACCAATTTATTTGAGCATAAGCTTTCGTGAGCTACAGCTCCCTTCATCAGATGCATACTGTCTAGTGAGGTCCAGTGGCTGTCATGGAGCTGGTTATACACCCTGAGTCTCAGACCTGGTGCTGCTCTAATTTGTGCTACCTGCCAACAGTCCCTAAAGGGCCATCCGCCACCTGGAGTGGGCTGCCCCCTTTCCCTGACCCCAACCCACCCCTTTCCACTCTTGAGACATGTCTCATGCTGGCTTTATACCTGCTAGGGTCCCCCATGCTGGGTATCTGCAGCAAGGGGTCTGAGGAAGGCTGTACTTCCTGTGGGACTGTAGTGGGGCAGCTGCCCCACTCCAGGAGAGCAGCGATTAAAAGCAGCCCTTGGAGAGGGCTGTGGCTGGGTAGCTGGCCCCAGGTGTGGCTAGCTCAATCAGGGCACAGCTGGCCCTGATAAGAGGACTGGGAGCTGAAGGGCTAGCTGCCTGAAAGCAAGGTACCTGAAGTAGAGCAGTGCTGGGGAAAGGTAAGAGGAGCTGGGGGAGCTCCAGGCTGAGACCTTGGTGAAGCTCTACAGAGGTACTGGGGCTGCAGAGGGGCAGCTCAGGCAGAGGCAGCTGGTCCTAACCTCTTGCCAATGATGAGTGGCTATTACACTGCAGTCTGCCCCAGTGAGCAGGGGCTAGAAGATGACTGGTAGTAGCCACTGAAGCAAGGTGGAGATAGAGGGTTGGGGGTTCCCCTGGGAGGGGTGGACCCAGAGTGTGGGGGTACTGCTGTGGGCAGAACCCCAAGGAGGGGGGCACCTGGGTCCGGGAGGGACACCAGGCCTGAGGCAGAAGAGACGCCGGCCAGCAGGAGGTGGCCATGCCGGTGAGTCTGCAGTCTGCTACAGGGACTCTCAGGTGGCAGGAAAGGAGCAGGCCAGGGCAGAAATCCATCCCTCTCTACACAAGCACTTAGGTCTATAATTAAATGAAGAAACTATATTAATAGCAATTGTGATGGGTCTATAATCCCATGCTCGCACTGAAAGGGTCAAGGGCAGCTGGCATATTCAATTGGGGCATGCCAGGCTCAATGAAGGATCAGACCCAGCTGGGGAGGAGCTGGTGGCTAATGTAAACAGAAGAGATGGTCTTGGGCTCTCTCCTGAGATGGCAACTCTGACAACAGCCCAGGGTAGCTACTGAGATGCCACTGGAGGGAGTGAGCTCCTGTGCTGAGCCTTGATAAAAGGGTGGGAACTGGGTCTCCAGGGGAAAGCCCTGGGAGGTGTGACTGGTCACTAGAGCCGGAAAGGACTCTGTGGAGTGTGGTGAGGGGCTAGGTAGAGGCATGGGAACTAGGGGTGCAGGAGATGCTGCAGCATCCCCAGGTTTTACGCTGGGCCATGGCCACTGGCCCCGTGCCTGAGAACCCAGGCCCGGCACCACGCTCCTGGCCCCATGCCTGGGGCTCTGCTCCCAGGGTCCTGGCTGCCAGCCATGCACCCGGGGCTCTTCTCCTGGCTCCATGCCAGCCCCCAGTTGTGGCCCAGCCTCGGCCTCCTTACCCCTGTTTGGGTCCCCCACTCCTGGAGACACAGCCCTGCTCCCAGCCCCAGCTCTGGGGGGTAGAGGGGGGCACAGACAGGAGTAAGGTGGGGGAATGAGGTAAAAAGTAAAAACTGCTTTCAACACCCCCACTATTAAAAGTGCCCCAGTGCCATTGGGGCTGGGAAAAGGAGCCTAAAGACAGGCCAAGGTAGGAAGAAGTCCAGGAAGTTGCAAGGGGTCTGAGGGAACAGAGCTTTCCTGCTCTCTACAGGTTCCCTGGACTAAAACCCAGATTAGAGCGAAGCCTGGGTTCCCCTACCAGCTGCTGAGGAAGGTGGTATGAAACCCCCTATTACAAGAGGTGAGAACTAATGGAAGCCCTGAGATATGGGGAGCAAGGCTGGCTGGGCCAGAGTCAGGACTCAAATCATTGAACTACTTGTGCTGGTACCTGGGGGAGAGTGGGACTGATCCAGACCTGGCTGGAGGGCTGAATCATGAAGAGACCTTGTGTTGCTTAGTCTCTCTGCACCCCAGTGCCCGTGTATGAAACAGGGTGTGCCAGATGATGAGTCCTTCTACTCTTCTGGAGGGCCAGTTACACGCATTTTCTCTTAGCCCCTTTCCTGGTGCTGCCTGAGGGACCTTCCAGATTTGGAAGTAAAAACCGTTTGCCAGGCCATGTCTGATATACGGCTACAAGGTTCAGTTCGGCTTTGGATGCACAAATGTAATTGCTAATTACACCCAAATGCAGGGTGGGGGGGTTGCACCTCTGCATTAGAGGGAAGAATTTGCTGCCCTGTCTGTGTGCTACAGTAGGTTACTGCTTGTAGCTGCCTGGTACAGCCAGGGGTTTTGTTATATCTCTCAGCAGCAGCCTTGATCCCGTTGACCATGTTCTGTTGAGCTGTCCGCTCCCTTGCAGGAGTAGTCTTGTGTTATCCCATTCCAGTTTCCAGGGGTTGGTTTGGGGGGTGATTATTCATCTGCTCCAAGGAATCTCCAGTGCAAGGCCCAATTCAATGTGTCTGTGAAGCCACTGGGGGAGATGGTGATGGAACCACAGTGTATGTGGTCTCACTAATGTACTACTGAACCACAACCATTCTCATCCTCGTCATACCCACATGGAACAACGTCTCTGCTTTCCTATCCATAGGCAGGACTGGGGTGAAGCGGTATGGGATGTGTGCACACTGCATGGGGTAAGTTTAGAGGTAATGTGGGTGGAATGGGGAAGGATCTTGTCGATACGGTGAGGTTTTGAGGTTGGTGTTCTACCCTGCATTGTGGATGGGGTTTCTCACAAGTCCCTCCAAGCAGTTTGCGGTTCGGAGGTGATTTTGGCTGCCCGTCTGCTCCCAGGGTTACCGAAGGTGTCTCAGAAATGCCTGTTTATATCGATGACTTGATAGAAGTTCAGTGTCTGCTTGGATCCTGACCTCGATCATGTGACCTGCAGCTCTGTGTTGCCTAAGCTGGATGATTGCTATGCTCTCTGTACACGGCAGCGTCTCTCTATGTGGGGCTCATCCAAATGTTTGTGCTGTGGGTGCTAACTGTGACTTTGTGGAGCCTTAGCAGCGCTAACGTTTTCTTTGAGAATTACACTCTCGTAAGGAAGCAGCCGGATGGTTTGGGGTTTAAGACAAAGGACTAGTACGTAGAACATCTGACTTCAAGACCAGTTCTGCTGAAGACCTCCCTGGGTCACTGAGGATCTCTGTGCATCCATCAGCATGTGTGAAATGGAGATGATGATGCTCCCCTGGTCTATTTTGATTGTAAGCTCTTTGGGGCAAGGACAGCCTCTTGATCTGTGTCTGTCCAACAGCTGGCACAATAGCGCCTTGATGTCACGGGTGTCTCGACACGTCTGTCCTGTGAATAACGATGCACAAGGTGGAGCGCTTTCAAAGTAGTGACCTAAATAAACACATGTAGACAGTCAAAGGCTGCCATCATATTTTATTCACAACACCACACAACAAATAAATGCCCCAAGACTGCAATTTGGGCTGGCTTCTACCATTTCTCAGTGGTTGCACGGTGACCTGCAGCTTCCCTAAACAATGATTTAAGCAAGACAGTAGAACCAGTGCAGGGGATTTGTCAGTGGGACTTTCTGGCCCAGGTATTTCTCCTAACTCGGCTTATCTGAGTTGAAGGGCTGTAAAGTCCCATTAGAGAGGGAAGAGCCTGTTGTGCCTGCAGAGTCTGGTGTCTGTTCTTGTACCTTTAAGCAGACTTTAACATCGTTCAAGGAGGAACTTGCTGTTCAGCGATTGCCCCTTCCCTTGTTAGCAAAAGCACCAGCCACATAACCGTGTGCCACAGCATTATTCCTGTCATTCAGAGCTCTGCAGGGGCTTACAGCACATTCCCTGCTACCTGAGACCAACTCGGCCACTGATTAGTCTAGCAAATACCAAAGCATCTTGTCCCAAAGGACCAGCTGATTGCTGAGTTCAGGAACCCGGTTGGGTTGGGTACTGCAATGAATTCTGCTAGATGGTGCAGAAGCCATGTAGCAGATCTACACAGCTCGGTCCCAACCAAGGAATGCCCCAGTTCACTACAAGTGCCCCTGCTGCTGTGACTTGTTGCTATATTCTGCCAGGGGGGTGAATACTTTTGCTAGAGCTGTCGGGACCTTCTTGCAGAAATGTATTGGTTTCCACAGAACTTCCATCAGGAACATTTGGGGGGTGAGAGAGACTCAATGGCTGGGTGGTTCTGGAACTGGCCTGACTTGGAGTGAGCTGGAATGAAAAGCTCTGTTCAGAACCTGGGTTTCCTGCTTCCCAGGCCCATACCCTAATCACCAGGCTACAGAGGGTACATCTACCATGCAATCACAAATCTACCCCTGGCACCAAGTCTCAGAGCCCTGGTCAGCTGACTCAGCCTCACAGGGCTCAGGCTGTGGGGCTAAAACTTGCAGTGTAAACATTCGGGCTTGGCGAGCCGCCCTCCTCATGGGGTCTCAGAGCCCAGGCTCCAGCTTGAGCCTGGATGGCTACACTCCAGTTTTATAGCCCTGCAGCCTGAGATCCATGAGCCTGAATCAGCTGGCAGGTTTTTATTGCAGTGTAGACGTACCCAGCGTGTGAAGCATGCACGTGCCCAAACTTCCCCCGCCACAATTCTGTATTCGCAAAAAGGAACCAAAAACCCTACAAAACTCAGAAGTTGCTGCAGAATGTCATTGTTGTTCTCTAGTCAGCTCAACATACGCACAACCTAAGACATCAGTTCAAGTACCCGCAGTCCAGAGGAAATACCCAAAAGTCACATGCTGTCTAGCTCCTCTGCTATTTTCACTTTATTCTGGGTCTCCTTTAAAATGAATGGACATGGGCCTGTTTGGTTTTTTTAAGAGGAATACAATGTGGAAGAATAAACCCAGTCTTCGCTCTTAGGTTGGTTGCAACATGTCAGAGGCAGTTTATTCTCAAGCAGTTGCAAAAGGGGGAGAGTGCACGACGGCAGGTCTACAATTAAGGCAAGCACGTATACCTTTTGTTACCGACAGTAATGATCAACAACTGCATTTTGTTTATACATATTCCTTCCTGATATCTTTCTTTTCTCAGCAGTTCTTGCTATAGTCTGCGTTCCGTTCTTATCGAACACAGGGTCAAAACAGCCTCTCTTATGGTTCTTTTCCACTCGCCCAGGCCCTGCCTGGAAGTCTCGCATTACTAGCTGTTAGAGTTAGCCTGTCTCTTGCTCTTCCTAGAAGACTAAGATGTCTGCGCTTTTTTCCACTTCCACAACAATGAGAAACATGCTCCTCTCTTTGTTCAGCAAACCTGACACTGCTAATTAGAGGTGCTAATTCGTACATCTGATTAGACCCACACACAATCAGCTGTCCTTTTATCTCTTTCCACCTAAGACGCAATGGAGAAAAGTTTTTGAATCCCTGTGTGTCTATTATACACCAGGCAGGCACCAGAATGTCTCATACCAATGATACCATAATTCATCTCTCAGGATCAAAGCATGATGAGGTCTCTGTCTCTAGAGAGCTCAGGATTCCTGTCAGGTTTTTTGCCAGATTGGTTATTCCTTAGTTACACATTTACTTACTGCAGTCACAGTAAAAGATGGATGTGCACTTTTCTCTCACCTTCTACTCACAGTAATTGATGGATGTGCACTTTTTCTCTTATCTTTTAAAGTGAGTAGAAGGTACATGCATTTTCCTCTTATCTTGTACTGTATTTACACATACTAACACAGGGCCTGATCCAAAGCCCACTGAAGTCAATGAAAAGACTCTAATTGATTTCAGCGGACATTGGGTCAAGCCCTCAATGGTGGCTAAATATTCTGTGATGAGAGAGAGAGAGAGGCTGAGCTGAATTCATTTGTCCACATTCCAGTTATTTTCTTTTTCTCACCTCCAGTAACATTTCCTTCTCCCACCCCCATCTTCATGCCTTGATTCACCCTGGCCCCTGTGCATACAGTGACCTCCCAATGATAAATTAGATTAGGCCAGATTTGAGGCACATGTTCTGGCACTGGTATTTGCAGGAGTAGATTGTTCAGCATGGTACGTTAATGCATATGGGATGGAAAAGCCCTGCTTTATTTTCAGTAGCTTCCTAAGGGCTGAGTGTGGAACAACAAAACTCTCAGAAGTAATCAAGGTTTTGTAAACTTTCCACTCAGGAAAGCCAAGGATTTGGAGAGGGAGACAGACAGAGAGACTAGTAAATCTGATCCTTTTTCGTTGTGTGACCCAGTCAAGCAAAAAAAGTCTGTCCTTACTTCTGTGAAAGGAAGGTCAAACAAAAGGAAGTACAGGTGAATGACTGACTGTCATGACTGGGAATTAGAAGATCAGCATGCTAGACCTCACTTTGACACAGATTTACTGTCTCACCTTTGGAAAGTTACTTAACCTCTTTGCCTCAGTTTCCCTGTATATTACTATTCATATTAGTTTAGTGTCTAGAATAGGATCTAACCGAGATAAAGTCCCCATTGAACTCTTCACAGTCAATTTTGGAATTAACTATCTAAAGTAATTTTGTATCATCTGCAAATTTTGCCACTTCACTGTTTGCCCATTTAACCGCTGCTGAAATAGTTCAGAGAGGACTGTTGTGGTTGGCAATTCCTTCTGCCCTTGTTAGTACATCACAAGGCATCCAACCACATGCTGGCATGGTATCCCTATCATGCGGAGCCTCCCAAAGGATTAAAAACACTGTCTGTTACTTGTGAGTGCTAGAGACTGTAAGTGAGTGTAAGAGGAAAGGGAACAATTCCCCTTCCAGAAATTTAACATCCTTGGGGTAGAGCAGAGGGGAACCAAAGAAACCCATCACACTAGCATTTTAACTTCAACAAGGAGACCTACACAAAAATCAGGAACCTAGTTAAATGAAAATGTAAAAGGAACAGTCACAAGAGTGAAATGCTTTTTAAAAATAGCAAGGGTGATCCAGTGGATATAGACTCCTAGATATTAAGGTCAGAGGGACCATTATGATCATCTAGTCTGACCTGCACAATGCAGGCCACAGAATCTCACCCACCCACTCCTGCGAAAAACCTCTCACCTATGCCTGAGCAATTGAAGTCCTCAAATCGTGGTTTAAAGACTTCAAGGTGCAGAGAATCTTCCAATATAGGGTACTTGGACTTTGAGAGAGCCTTTGACAAAGTCCCTCACCAATAGGGTTGCCAATTTTGGTTGAACATATTCCTGGAGGTTTCATCACATGATATATGATAATATGATAGTCTTTCATTAAAGACTAATCTTTAATTCCTGGAGCCTCCAGGACAATCCTGGAGGGCTGACAACCCTACTCACCAAAGGCTCTTAAGCAAAGTAAGCAATCATGGGATAAGACACGGTTTTGACACGGTCTCCCACAGTATTCTTGTCAGCAAGTTAAGGAAGTATGGGCTGGATGAATGCACTATAAGGTGGGTAGAAAGCTGGCTAGATTGTCGGGCTCAACGGGTAGTGATCAATGGCTCCATGTCTAGTTGGCAGCCGGTGTCAAGTGGAGTGCCCCAGGGATCGGTCCTGGGGCCGGTTTTGTTCAATATCTTCATAAATGATCTGGAGGATGGTGTGGATTGCACTCTCAGCAAATTTGCGGATGATACTAAACTGGGAGGAGTGGTAGATACGCTGGAGGGCAGGGATAGGATACAGAGGGACCTAGACAAATTGGAGGATTGGGCCAAAAGAAATCTGATGAGGTTCAATAAGGATAAGTGCAGGGTCCTGCACTTAGGATGGAAGAATCCAATGCACCGCTACAGACTAGGGACCGAATGGCTAGGCAGCAGTTCTGCGGAAAAGGACCTAGGGGTGACAGTGGACGAGAAGCTGGATATGAGTCAGCAGTGTGCCCTTGTTGCCAAGAAGGCCAATGGCATTTTGGGATGTATAGGTAGGGGCATAGCGAGCAGATCGAGGGACGTGATCGTTCCCCTCTATTCGACACTGGTGAGGCCTCATCTGGAGTACTGTGTCCAGTTTTGGGCCCCACACTACAAGAAGGATGTGGATAAATTGGAGAGAGTCCAGCGAAGGGCAACAAAAATGATTAGGGGTCTAGAGCACATGACTTATGAGGAGAGGCTGAGGGAGCTGGGATTGTTTAGTCTGCAGAAGAGAAGAATGAGGGGGGATTTGATAGCTGCTTTCAACTACCTGAAAGGGGGTTCCAAAGAGGATGGCTCTAGACTGTTCTCAATGGTAGCAGATGACAGAACGAGGAGTAATGGTCTCAAGTTGCAATGGGGGAGGTTTAGATTGGATATTAGGAAAAACTTTTTCACTAAGAGGGTGGTGAAACACTGGAATGCGTTACCTAGGGAGGTGGTAGAATCTCCTTCCTTAGAGGTTTTTAAGGTCAGGCTTGACAAAGCCCTGGCTGGGATGATTTAACTGGGAATTGGTCCTGCTTCGAGCAGGGGGTTGGACTAGATGACCTTCTGGGGTCCCTTCCAACCCTGATATTCTATGATTCTAAGAGCAGGGGTTCTCAAACGTCATTACACCGCAACCTCCTTCTGACAACAAAAATACTACATGACCCGAGGAGGAGGGACCAAAGCTGAGCCCGCGTGAGCCTATCCGAGTCCCATTGCCCTGATTGAGGGAGGGGGCAAAGCCCACCACCCCGGCAGGGAGCAAAGCCCAAAGGCTTCAACCCCAGGCAGGGGGCCTGTAGCCTGAGCCCTTCTTCCCAGGGCTGAAGACCTCAGGCTTCAGCTTCAGCCCTGCATGGTGGGGCTCAGGCTTCAGCCCCGGGCGCCAGCAAGGCTAAGCCACCCCTGGTGACCCCCTGGTCACCCACAGTTGGCCGACAGGATACTGGGCTAAATGGACCATGGATCTGACCCAGTATGGCCATTCTTATATTCTCATATTCCATTGATATAACCTCATGACATCAGACCCGAAAGTCCTACTCAGTGAGATAGAGCCATAATCTTTTAAGGGACCATCTATTTGTGTGCCACAAACGTTATTTATTTAGCACCAATAATGGGGTCGATGCTGTAAGCAGGCAAAATAAAGAGTCCCTGCCCCAGAAGCAGGCAATGTCGTAGGCTCCATCCATGGCCCCTGCTCTGGTGGCAGAACGCTCAGGCAGACCTCCCCACCAGGAAGTCCTCCTGACACAGTGGGTTTAGAGCTGGTGGAGACGGGGGACATGCTGACTGGTAGGGGGTGTAGCCAGAGGGTACTGCATTCTGGCTATTCTGGGCCATAATAGCCAAGCCTAGGTGAGCATTTAAGGCTGCTGTAACTCACAGCCGCCCCTCTTCACAGTTTCTTCTGTGTAGTCAGTTTCCTTTTTGGCTTGTGCGGCTCTTCCACACAGCAACCAGGGAGAGAAACACATGCTAAAAATAGATAAAGGATGATAGTTAAACTACCAAAATTGGCAGGGAGACTCAGGGACAAGTGTAGAATGCAAAACTACTCCTAACTAATTTTTTTAATTGAGTAGATTTAGAGTTGACTGTCTCCCTTGAACAGATTTAAGTTAAGTGTGTGTGGGGGGGGGGGGAAAGCTCCATCCTTTTAATGGTATCAGTTCCATGCAGTTCGACTCCTTGCCCAGAAAATTAAGGATTATTGAGTAGAATCTGATTGTATTTTACTGTAGCTGCTTTTATACGCAAAGGCGTCTCCGCCAGCTTAGCAAAATAGCAGTTTTGTTCCAATAGCAATGGTCGGGCATTGTTAGCAAGTCACTCCTTGGGTTAATTGGATTGAGGGCACATACAAGAAGCGTAAATGATGACACAGACTCAGTCACATCACAGAATGTGTGATGCAAATAGGATATCTGCTAGAATGCTGTCAAAAACACGTAGCAAAAATAAATTACACAAGATGCAACCTGAAGCATTGCATGAAGTGCTCTGCTTTGTGAAAAGGTAGCAACTTGCCAGCTGTTTTCAACATCTGCACAGCCATCCACAGCTGCCGAGCCAGTTGTTTTTTTTTAAACAATTTTTCTAAAAATACATGAGGAAAGATACTTTTTTCCCCAGAACATGCAAAAAAAATTGCGATTTTGGTCCCGTTTCAGGAAAGCACGTGATTAAAGTTAACCAATTGCTTAGCGCTGTCCCAAATCTGGCTATGGTAATTCCACAGGCCCCCCTTGCCACAGCCTCCCCCATTGCCACTTCATTATCTTTAATGTAGTTATCGTCACAACACCCCTGACAGGCAGGAAATCTGTGGCAAAACGGGAATCTAAGCCAGGTCCCAGACTAGTGTCCTAACCACCAGCCCATTTTTCCTCTCTCTATACAGATACTTTCATTGATTATGGATGTGACTGGAGCCCCAGGGGGAGCCACACTGAGGTTACTTAATTAGGGCAAATTGCAAAGAATGTGGCAGACAATCCCCAAAGCTGGTGCTCATTCCAGTACTTAGATCCACCAAGTGAGCCTCAAAACAGCTTCTATAATACCTTACTGGTTACCCAGAATCCAAAACAAAGTTCCTTAACGCAACCCAGCCTTAGGCCTCCACCCAGACACCCAAGTCAATTGTGATGAGGATTACTGGAAATCTTATGCATCATATAAGACAGTTCTACCAATCCCAAAGGATCGGACACATTACCTCCCAGGTTAATGAATATTACAGATCTTACCCAAATACACACTTACATTTTAGTTTAGTCAATAAGAATTGGCTGTATTTAAAAAGAAGAGAGAGAGAGAGTATTGGTTAAAAGATCAGTATACATACAGACATTTGTACAGTTCTGAGATCAGATTCATAGTAAAGATGGTGAGCTTTGCAGTTACAAAGACTTATTTCAGAATTAGTCCATAGGTTATAGTTCAATGTTCATATTCAGAGAGATCCAGATGGGACTGGAGATCTCAGTCTTACTACTCAAGCTTCCCTTGCATAACGCATCAAGCAGATCTGAGATGAAAGGATCAGGTCCCAAGAGCCTTTTATACAGTTTTCTAGCAGCCTCTTGACCATGCAGTCCAGGGTGAACAATAGGTTTTGAAGTAACCTTCTATTTCCCAATCATCACTGGTCACTTTACCACAAACTTTAAGAGAGACATACAGATAATGACATTATTTCACTCAAGATTCATCTAAATGTTAATATTCCCTTTTGATCTCTGAATCAATAGCTATAGTAATAGATAGGAACTGTCTGTTTACATGGCTAACATTTAATTTACTTTATAAATAAACACATACAATTAGTATCACCTCTAATTTTCTAACAATACAGGTTTATATTTCAAGGTTCTAGCCTATCTAACATGGAATGGCCCTAATTACCATTTACATACTTTTCTAACATCTCTAAAGGTTGAATCTGGGTCAGTTAGCCTGTGAGCTGCTTAACCCTTTCTGGCCATGTGTCACAAGGGGGTTTTTACTTCTTCCCCCCACTACACCTGATTTCTCTGCTTCATCCACCTGTTGTGTCTTTTCATAAAGCTAGATTGTAATGTGCCCTTTCTGTGATTGGTTTGTGAAGCACCAAGTGCGATGGGGCCCCAATTCTTGACTGGGCCCCTTTAGTGCTACCATTAAAAATAATAATAGAGTTTTACAACAAAAAAAAATCTAATAGTTGTAGGGCGGGAAAGGAAGGTAGAATCAGCAGCAGATGACCTCCTCTGCTGGCTCTGCTCTATTCTTTTGCTGTACGAAAAATCGCAAGTACTTTATCTCTAGATATTTTGTATCATTGAATATGATGAAGTATGTGAAAAAAATTAGAGCTTGTTGGAAGGAATGACGCTTTGCAAAACTATTAAATTTACTCTGCGATGCCTTCCCCCATAAGTATCCATGTAGCAATGCAAGCCAGTCACCAGGGGGGCATGTGCAAATATCGCTGTATTTCATTGTGTTTACGTGGGAGCTAATTGAATACAATGGAACTGCTGGTATGAAATAACTGTCTCCTCTGGGCGGAGCTGATCGGAAGATGTGTTGCGACTCCCACTCTGAGGAGTGGATTTCACCACTAAGTGCCCTTGTTCCCCAGCAAAAATGACAACACGCTGATGCTTTATTGTCCGTAAAGGGCCTGATCCAATGAGCATCTCCTTCAATGTGCATCATCATAATAATAATAATACTCTGCTCTTACGCAGAGTAGGTCAGTATTGTTATCCCTGTTTTACAGATGGTTGACTTAACCAAGGTCACCCAGAAAGTTAGTAGTAGAACACGGAATAGAATGCTGGTGTCTTAAGTCCCAGTCCAGTGTGCTACCCACTAGGCCAGACTGCCTCCATCTGCTGATCACCCTCTGCCTATCAATGGCTTCTGTGCGAGCTGAGGCTGCTCTGTACTTCACAGAAAGTGCTTAGATCGCTACAGGGTAGTGAGCTCTTTGGGGCAGGGACCATCTTTGTGTTCTGTGTTTGTACAGTGCCTGGCAAAACAGGGTCCCAGTCCATGACTAGAGCTCCTACATGCTACGTTAATATCAATAATAAGACCGCCTTGTGCCATTAAATCTCCATGCCAGGCACAGGATGAAAAATAACGCTGATGAATATAATTTATAGCATTGCCTCCTCCTGATGTAGTACCTGCGGCTTCTGTAAAAATATAAACATGAATACATTTGATTTTTAAAAAAATCACATCTTCGGTATCACTTTCCTATAAAGAAAAGGAGTACTTGTGGCACCTTAGAGACTAACCAATTTATCTGAGCATAAGCTTTCGTGAGCTACAGCTCATTTCATCGGATGAGCTGTAGCTCACGAAAGCTTATGCTCAAATAAATTGGTTAGTCTCTAAGGTGCCACAAGTACTCCTTTTCTTTTTGCGAATACAGACTAACACGGCTGCTACTCTGAAAACTTTTCTATAACTTCACTTATCTTCAGCAGGCTTTGGCCCAGGCCCACCATTCTATTCCTAGCAAAGGTTAAGGTGGAGAATGGTAGACTTCTTTCTGACCTCTGCTGGTGTAAACATGCTGCACCTAGAGCAATGGGCCCAATCTTGACTAAGTGTCATTCTAATACTAATCAAAGCCTTTATAGTTTTATAGTAGCTCGTCCACAGGGTCTCCTTTTAAACCCAATCAGAGTGGGACAGGACTTTTTTTTTTTCTGTCATAACTTTTAATGCAAATTAAATCTTTCTTTTTTGTCAACATTTTCTAGGAAATTTTGTAGACTTTGTCACACTGAAAATCCCCAAATTGAAAATATTTTAGCTATTTGGGGTTTCATTTTTTTCTTGATGAAAACCCCAAAATTTGGCCAAAAGTGTACTTTTAATAAATTTTCCCCTTTAACTAAAAGAACTTTTCTGTCAGTTTCTGCTGTACATTTTAACTGGCTCTACCAATCACAGTTTCTTCATCTCTGACTGGAAGGTCTGCTGCATTGAGCATCATAAACCATTCCTTCCTCCAGGGGAACTGTGGGAGTTGGCAGCCTTCTCCCACAATTCCCCAGTCTCCAAAGATATCCCATCACACTTTCAAAAACCTCCCTGAATACACTGCAAAACTGCAAGTGTCCCTTAGCATAATTCAGTAATGCATGAACACATTGAACCATTTGTGCTTCAAAGCAATGCAAAATAATTTTTCAGTTGCATACAACTGAATTCCCGTGTGTAGACAAGATCTAGGATTTCTCCCTTCTGCTCTACTGCCAGCTATAAAGGCCGAGAATTAAATGGCTGATATCCCCAGGTAACCTTCAATAGCTTTAGTTGACTCCAGTTTATATTCACAAGTTTATTGGAAAGAAAGATTGCCTTGTAGTTTGTTTTGGTCTTGTTCTGTACACTGCATTGTTCTCTGGATATTTTCTAAATGCTCTGGAGACTCTGTGCCTTGGTAACTGATCTCAGCAAAATGTTTTCCTGATGTATTTCAGAATAGCTGTAACACTTCAGAGCAGCCAGGCTGCACCCTTAGCACTTCCTCACCACTTTATCATTCTAGTGCATGTTTGTTTCCTCTCTTCAACTTTCTTTTTTCCCCCAGCTCTTGGCTAAATGGTTTCATTGTCGGGTTCAGCAGCACAAGAACAAAAGGAAAGGAGGATGGGGGCAGAGCAGTGGAGAGAAGAAGAAAAGAAACCAGTTCAGTGGAACATTGTGACATGCACAGACTAGAATTTCCTCAGGATTCCAACACTCTGGAGCATTCCTTTAATGACAATGATACATAGCTCTGATATCGTCCTATTCATCCATAGATCTCAAGGGGATTTACAGAAGAGGCCACTATCAATATCGCCATTTTATGCATCACAGAAGCTGAGGCATAGGGAGTGACGTGATTTGCCCAAGGTCACCCAGCAGAGCAGTGGCAAATCCAGGAATTGAACACAGGTCTCCTGAGACACCAGTGAAGTGACCGCGCCACTAGGCTATAACTGGGTTCAAACAGGAACTAGATAAGTTCATGGAGGATAGGTGCATCAATGAGTATTAGCAAAGATGGTCAGGGATGCAACCCCATGCTCCGCGTGTCCCTAAACCTCTGACTGCCAGGAGCGGGGTCTGGACAACAGGGGATGGATCACTCAATAATTGCCCTGTTCTGTTTGTGCCCTCTGAAGCATCTGGCACTGACCACTGGCAGAAGACAGGATACTGGGCTAGATGGATCACTGGTCTGACCCAGTATGGCTGTTCTTATGTTCTCTGCTACCTTCCAAAGACTCTTAGAAGTGAGAGGGGGACTAGAGGTGTTACAGTAAGTCGTGTGGCTCATAAGTAAAGGATATAGAAAGAGGGCCTGGCTCGTGAGCATGGGCCCACAAAAGCCTATTTTCAGAATAGGAAGGGCATCATCTGGGTTGACTTAGGGCTCGTCTATTATGAACATAACATCCAGTGGGGTGAGAAAACTGCTTAATCAAAATACTGCCTAGTGTCTTACAGATTTAGGATTTAGATTGTGCACTTATTTTGTTTTCTTTGGTAACTATTTCTGTTTTTTTCCCTATCACTTTTAATTACTTAAAATCTATCTTTTGTAAACAATACACTTGTTTTAATGCTTATCCTGACCAGTGAGTTTTCCTGAAGTGCTTGGTAAATCTGCTCAGGTCACAAAGAGTGATGTCTATCCACTTTCCATTGCTGAAGTGGTGAACAAGTTAATAAACTTGCATTGCTCAAGAAAGGGTCTTGAGTTGTGCAAGACAGTATATACCTAGGGTACAAGACTGGGAGCTGGGGGAATTTGGCTGGTGCCTTTCTCTGTGTGATTCATGAGTGCTTCTGGGAGCATTTATGGAATCTAGCTGGGTGTGGGGCTCCGCATGCAGTTGTGCTGAGTGATAACAGTGCCTGGAGGGGTTTGCTGCTTGTCACTAGCAAAGCACTGTAGGAGACAGCCCAGGCTGGAGAGATATGGGGGCACAGTGGTCCCAGGCTGCACCCCAGGGATCCCATCGCAAGGAGTGACAGGAGGATGGGTTCCATATTAAAAAGAAGATTCACTTCTAGTCAAACCATCATGAATAGCCACTGATAAGGGTGACAAGCATGACTGAACAAAGCATTGGAGTGAATGTTCATGAATGCTGGGCCAGATCCTCAGCTGATGTAAATAGGCATGTCTTCATGGACTTCAGGGGAGTGACACCAATTTACCCCAGATGAGCAGATGGCCTGGTGTTTTGATCAGCTCTAGTTACTAGTCATTCTTTGGTTTTTTCATTTGTTTGTTTGTTTATCAGAAGCTACCTCTTTGAATCAGACTTTAGCGATTTATTTGGATGGGACCATATAGGCAGGACGGAGAGTTTACCCACCCAGGGGGCAGGGTCTTTTTGTTCTGTTCGTACAGCACCTAGCACAACGGGGCCCTGGTCCATGACTGGGGCTCCTAGGTGTGACCGCAAAACAAACAATAAACAGCACCAGTGAGGCTTACATCCTAAGTGCCTGAGTCTCTTTTGAAAGTGGGGGTTAAGCTCCTCAGGTACTGTCTACACTAGAAAACTATCAGCTAGGGGTGAGCAGTATTGCCAGTCCCAGAAGTTCAAAAATCATGAGTAAGAGCTCCTCAAATTCACGAGATTGGCCTAGGAATCAGGAGATTTTTTTTGTAAAGATTATATAGTGTTTGTCAGTCCTCTCTTTTGATTTTTGAACTCTTCGGGCCCATCAGTGTGTGTGGCTGACAATAAATATTGCCAACTCTCCCAAATTTATTTGAGCAGGTTGACTCTGGCCCTGCTGGGGGAGCAAATGCTGCTGCCTGATGGCACGGAGTTTCCAGCTTCTCCCAAGCACCCAAAAGTTTAATTAATTAATTCCATGTCTCCAAGACCAGCAATTAATTATGCAAACCCTCCCATCAGATCTGCCCCCCGCACCTGCATATCTGCTCCTCCTCCTACTCCAGGGATGGGGTCGGGGGGAGCAGCTGCAGCAGCATCCTCTTCTCCCCGTTCCCAGGCCTGGTGTTCCAGGGATGGAGAGAGGGCAGAAGGATGTAGCAAACTGACCCACGCTCCCCAAAAGGGGGAGGTGAGCAGAGATGCCTTTGTGGCTGGGCTCTTTCCACTTCCTCCCCTCCTGTGAGAATGGTGTCGGCTGCTGCCTCCTCCCCCGCCATCCAAAAATCCTCTCTGGTCCTGAGGGGAGGAGAATGAGAGCTGTGCCTGTCTCCTGCAGAAGCCCTGATTGGCTGCTCTTCTTCAGGAGGTGGAAGAAATGGGAAAGGGCAGCCAATCATAGAACACCAGGGTTGGAAGGGACCTCAGGAGGTCATCTAGTCCAACCCCCTGCTCAAAGCAGGACCAATCCCCAACTAAATCAGACTGGCTTCCCCACCCCCGAGAAAAAGCTGAAATTCCCCAGAAGGCTGGAGCTATTTCTCTGATTGGGAGACTAGTTCCAGCCCTGGCCAGAATCACATGACTCACAAGAAGATCATGAGATCCAGAAACATTGGAGGTATTTTTTAACCAATATAGTTATACTGGTATAAACTCTAGTCAATACACAGTTATACTGGTATAAAGGTGTCTTATACCAAGATAACTTCTTTCACTTTCCAAACTGGAATATGCTACACCAGGAGAAGCAATTTCATACTGATGTAACTGCTTCTGCTCTGGGAGTGGTGCAGCTTTATCTATTCTGGTATAATTAAAGCAGCAAAAGTTTCTGTTGTGGACAAGCAGTCATTAGGATGCTGGTGAAAATTTTACTCTTGGTCTCCAAAGTGTGTTGTAAACACAGTTTTAGCGCCATATAACTATTCGGTTAGGGGGTGATTTTTTTTTAACTGATAGCTCTACTAGTGCAACCCCTAGTATAGATGCAGTTATATCAGAATATCTCATG
Organism: Chelonia mydas; assembly: GCF_015237465.2. Lineage (NCBI taxonomy): Eukaryota > Metazoa > Chordata > Testudines > Cheloniidae > Chelonia > Chelonia mydas. The sequence continues at coordinate 8,084,554 of NC_057850.1, read as the reverse complement.
GTCCTTCCTGTATGGGAATAGTGACACTGGTATAAAGCACCTTTACACCAAAATAACTATATCCATATTAATGGGGTTCTGCCTCTTTAACTAGACCAGTATAATTGAAGTAGTACAGTGTTTGTGTACAGACAAGCTTAAAACTGGCTTGCACAGAAAGTGAGAATTCAATGTTGACCTCAGTCGCTATTCTCCCTCAACTCACCCTTTCCCCTGTAGGGTGACCCATTTGTTCTACCCAACCCCCTCCACAGACACACACACGTGGAGAGAACAGAGTTAATTATTCATTGCATGCAAAGGCCTTTGAACGCCATTGATTTTTGTGTCAGGTTCCTGATTGCGTCTGGTAAATTCATTTCTGGTTGATGGCATTAAGTATTTTGAATAATTGATGTGATAATTTTTCCCAAGCTGCCGAATAAATGTTGCTTTCTACTTGGGGGATGGTGGGGAAAAAATATTTGGGGGGCATTTTTCCCAATTTCTTTAATGTCAAGATGGTACTTAAAATAGGTGTCTGTCTAACCTCTAATGCTTCTCCGGCACAAGAAGCAGTGTGCGCATAGGCATTCCTTCATACCACCTGCCTTTTAACTGACTGAATGGCAAGCAAAGTAATAAAGTATTGGAATTACCAACATTAGAGATGTAAAAGATCTCTCTGGTCACCTAGGGTCTGATACAGGACCATTGAAATTAATGGTAGTTTTGCCTGTGACATTCACGGGAGTAGGACAGTGCCTCTAGTCCAGGCCCCTGCCAATGGAGAATATTTGTTATTTACACGATACTCTCCAATGTATTGATTTTTAGTGACGATAGTAATTGTTATTGGAGAATATTCCCCAGACTAATAGATATCAGTGTTAGGACATATTTTGCTTTTCAACATTTTCTTTGCTCATCATTTGTTAATATTCATCCCAATGGTTCCTAATTATATGCCCAGTCAACCCCATTCGCTCTTCCCCAGTCTTAGTATTTATACCCTTCGAGCACTTGTATCATACCCCAACCCCATTAGTCATCACTAAGCTAACAGGCTCTACAAATCAATCACTTCTGATTGTTCATCTCAAGGTGGCTCTTCTGAATCCCCTCTGATTTGAAAACATTTCTCACATAAGGCGGTGTCTGCAATTGTCCAGTCTATGCCCACAGTTGTCCAGTCAATGGAAAAAATGTAAAAAGACAAAAGAGAGCGTTGCCTCTTAGATGAAGCTCAACACACATTGCATGTCAGCAAGAGTGCATTACAGTGCAACAAAGTCTGGCCCAGGTGGGACTTCATGGTGGTTTTGCACACTGGGGCTACTCAGCTCTTCACAGTCACATCTCCCCTCCCGTTACTCAGGGTGGGCTAGTGGTTCATGCACTGGATGGGGACTCAGGAGACTTGGTCTCTATTCCCAGCTGTGTCACTGGCCTTGGGTTGGGCCAGTCACTTTGTGCCTGAGTTTCCCAATCTATAAAATGGGGCTCATGATACTGACCTCCTCTATTAAGTGTGGAGAGATCCAGTAATAAAAAGTACTATACAAGAGTTAGGTGGTATTATTATGAATCAGATTTCCACTTGGCATCTGACACTAGCGGCTTCCAAGAAAAATCTGGAAAAACGTGCCCTGAATTTCTAACAAACGATGTTAAAATAAATCATATCAAGGAATATCTGAGAGCTTCTCTGTACAGTGCAGCAATGCGCCCCACAGGGCTGGACGCTGTGGAGAGATCTCAAGTGATGCGCTGTAGCTGCCCATCTACGCCCCGCTAACATGCTCTAAAAGGTACCTAGTGCACGTTAATGGAGTACTGTCTCAAATGTGCACTGAGTACCATTTAGTGAGCAACAGCAGGGCCTACAGGTGGCCGTTGGAACACAACACTTCAGAGCGCTGTACAATTTCCACCTTCTGGCGCATGTTGCCACATGGTGCATTGCCAAGCACGAAGTCTGTCGACTGCTCTTGGCCACTTAGACATGGTGACTTCTGCATCCTGCGCTACCCCTGTCTTGCCAACCTTCTGGCCTTCACCTGGATCCTTCAAACACTTACTACCAGGGGCAACAAGTGCTACTGTGCATAGCTGCATTAAACTGCATGGCAGTGAGACTAAGATGAGTACTAAGTGTTGGCTGGATTAAACGCGAGGGCGGCCACCAGCATCATGAAGCTACCACACCATTGCCCTTTTTAGAGCCTGTAGAATATGGCAAGTTCATGTGGATTATTTTTAACTAAATGGCTGTTTTCGACATCTTGTGAAACAGAGTGGAAATGGGGAAGAAAAAGGAGAAATTACGATATCTGGCCCTATAGGTCAGATCCTCGGTGGGTCCAAATTAAAGTCAATGGATCTCTACCAAGTTACACCAGCTGGGAATCTAAAGCATGGTCATCTAGTCGGAGGGATCACCAGGGCTGTATGCGCAACGCTCTTGTGATGCGTACTCTCTCCCCCCACCCCCGTACTCTACTATATCACCATCTTCCCAGGATCCTTCCTTTGCCTCTCTGCAAGACCAAGCTCGACAAGACCTTTCATCCAGTTGTCCCACTGCTGTTCATTTGCTCTCTGCCCCTGCAACCTTCTCTTAGCCCCGGGCAACTCTTGCTGCTTCAAAGCGACTAATAGTCTCCTCTGTGTTTTCCCAAATGCATCTCTCTCTCATAGTAAATGGTATCTTATGAAAACAATGCCTTGAAATTCACTACAAGAACATTTTTAAATAAAGGAAGATCATAAATGACTCTTTCAGCTACATTTATCTGGATTTAACTGAGCAAAATCCTCTAACCCATCTGTGCCTCTTTTAAAGACAAAAATAAAAGAAACCCTTATGGCATTTTCCTGGGGTTCTTTTCCTCTGCTCCCTGCTGGAGGTAACTTGGAAAATTTCCCCTACCTTATGATATAACTTTTTTACCAACACCACAGGTAATAGGGACTTTTGTGAAAGAGAAACATCACCAGCCACAACCTGAGAGATTCATCCCACACTACCTGTGCCATCCAAATCCTGTGAAGAGGGAAGGAACTCACCTTGAGCATGAAAATGATTTTTGCTCTTTTTCAATGTCTGAGTCAAATTCTAAAAGCCACAATTTTCTCTGGGCATCTGAGATCCCAGTTCCACGCCCTCCCCACACACACATTGTGAGCAAAGCTTTTTTCTGCATGTCTCGTATTAATGAAAAGAAAATTCACCTCGCCAGCCAATGCAAAGATTCCAAAAGCTGGAAGCAGATGATTCAACAGGGAAAAGTAATAAAGATGGCTTCGTGGTATTGCCACGCAAGGCAGCGGGGTTCAAGTCCCAACTCTGCCACACATTTCCTGTATGATCTTGGCAGAGTCACTCAGTGCTTCTGTTTCCCACCTGTGAAGTGGAGATAACAACACTTCCGTTGTCTGTCCTCTCTAATTAGATTGTAAATTCTTCAGAGCAGTGACTGTGTCTTACTTTGTACAACACCTACCACAGTGGGGCCACTGTCTTGTCTGAGACCTCTGGGTGCTACTATAATATAAATAATGATACGATAACAACACTAACCACCTTAGCAGATTCAAGAAGAGTAAGCAAAGGAAAGGGTATTGGCTTGGATGTCAAGAGTAGCTCAGGATATAAATGGTATCAGATGAGAGTCTGTTGATTACTGCTCGCTTGGATGGAGCCGGTTGCCAGATTTCTAGCTACCACTTCTCCATCCTCTAGATCAGCGGTTCTCAATCAGGGGTCCAAGCCCCCCAACCCCCACCGGGGTCTGCAAGTAGGTTTCAGGGGGTCCACCAAAATAAACCAGAGAGCAGGGCTGGTGTTAGAGTCACTGGGGCCCAGGGAAGAAAGCTGAAGCCCGAGCAACTTAGCTTCATGGTTGAGGCCATGGGCAATTGCCCTGCTTGCTACCCCCTAATGCCAGCCCTGGCTTTTAATCTGCTGGATATGCAGACAAATAGTTGTGGCACAGGTGGACCATGGAGTTTTTATAGCATGTTGTGTGGGGGGGAGAGGGGCTGAGAAAGAAAAAATTTGAGAGCCCCCGCCCTAGATCAGTGGTTCTCAACCTTTCCATACTGCTGCACCCTTAATCTCCCCACTGTATTTTCCACTGAATGCATCCGATGAAGTGAGCTGTAGCTCACGAAAGTTTATGCTCAAATACATGTGTTAGTCTCTAAGGTGCCACAAGTCCTCCTTTTCTTTTCAGGAGTCTGATTTGTTTTGTGTACCCCCAAGTTTCACCTCACTTAAAAACTCAGGCTTCTGCTTCCACTCCGCAAGGCAAGGCTCAGGCTTCGGCTCTCTGCCCTGGACCCCAGTGAGTCTAACACTGGCCCTGGCGACCCCATTAAAACAAACTTGCCCACAGTTTGAGAACCGCTGATCTAGCGTATGGAACAGTATAAACAAGTCATTGTATCAATTTTTAGCTTGTACTGACTTGGCTAGTGCTTTTTATGTAGCCTGTTGTAAAACTAGGCAAATAGCTAGACGAGTTGATGTACCCCCTGGAAAACCTCCGCATACCCCCATGGGGACACATACCCCTGGTTGAGAACCCCTGTTCTAGGTCACACTGGCAGAGTGCTAGGTATCGCTATTGTCTGGTGCATTGAACAAGGAGCAATTCTGGCTTTCCAGGTATCAGCTGTAGCTCGTACCCCCCACCACCACCCTCCCCGCCATCTGTGGTTAGATCAGAACTTATCTCCTAGCTCACACAGACCTCACCTCAGCTGGGCATTCTTGTGTCACCTCCAGGCACAGAGAGGTTCAGTCATTTACACAAATACACAGCAGCTCTGGGTCAGAGCTGAAAACAGTGCCCAGGTCCCAGATGTCCTGCAGTGTTGTTCTTTGGCCTTGAAAGCCTCCCCGAGACACCTGTTCTTAGCCCCAGGTACAGCTTCCCTTACACAAATAATTGACCTACAAGAACACCGTCATTTATTAGCCAGCATGTCCTGGAGCTCCCTTTAGAAGATCAACATTCTGCAAGGCGTTTGTTTGGCTGTTTGCCCACAATTCAAAGCATTTAATATCTAGTGCAATCTTAAATAATTCATTAGCAGCTCAATCTGCCTAGTACCTCTGTGGAGAATGCTGATAAATGAGGTTAAATGGGATTCCTGCTGTTTTCTTGTGCAGTTGTTGGTTTAAACTATGACAAATATATAGCTTACCAGCTATGCAAATAGCAGGAAGGCAAATGAGTGTCTTTTTGTCAATGAAATGGATCTGACGCTTTTTCCCCTTTGCAAAAATAAGGATGACTCCTCCCCACTTCACTCTGGGTGTTTCTAAGAGTGAGGGCTCCACTGAGCTGTACCCGATGAATTTGAACTTGGGATTCATCCCTAAAGGCTATGCTGGAAGGAGCAGCTCACTGGCTTCTAACATTCAGCACTGGTTCGTGCTGACCTCTTATGATAACCAGTGTATAGTGAACATGTGGTTGTGTGTCCGTGTGGTCGCTAATGATTGAAAGTTGTTTGGTAGCCACTATGCAAAACAGGTCCACGTCCTAGTTCCCAGCCACCCACCACACATCACTATCACCATCACAACTGGAGCTTGGTCTTTTAGATGGTCAGATCTTTCAGGCCCAGTGCTGTCATTCACCACGTTTGTACAGTGCCTCTCTGTGACCTTTCTTGGGGTACCCGGGGTTATGAGGTATCCCACAAACAGCTGCCCTTAGCATGAGGGAGCCTGGTCTGTACCTTCTGTGGCTCAGTTCCCAACCCCACCAGCCTCTGGCAACACTAGCAGGCCCCTCTAGACCTAAGCAGGCCCTGCTCTCTCTTTGCAAGTGAACAATAGGCACAGACCAGCCCCCAAACCCTCCGAAAATCTCCCTGCAGCATCCAGGCCCCGTGCCTCTGGACTGCCACAGAATTCCCAAATCTGCTGCTCCCAAAGGAAAAGTGCACCCCAGCTTACCAGTTACACCCAGGATCAACACACAGCCCTTTGACGTGCTTACAGGAAAAAACAGGCGTGTCTTTAACAAGGAACAGCGATTCGAGAAGAAGCTAGTAGATGGAAGTATTGGAAACAAAGGCTTACACATACAATAAAAGCAACACACATTCTAGAAGCAAGTATTACTCACCAGCAGTTTTCAGCCAGGTGGGCAGTGATTGCTTTGACGTGACACAAGCTGCGCTCTCCGCTTGGCCCCTCAGTGAAGGATGCAGAGTGTAGCTCTGTACCGGCAGCCAGGGTCCAAAAATCCAGTCTTCACTTGTAAACAGGCCTCCCTGGTGCTGGTTTAGTTCTTCCTGTAAATTCCCACTCCGGGAGAGCTCACGGCCCCTTCATTAGCATTCAGCTCAGACTGTAAGTGGGCCTCCATTGTGAACCGTACAACGTTCAATTTACGTCTAGCCAGACAGATGGATCAACATCTCTTGCTTGGAAGAAACCTGTTTCTCACCTCTTGGTGACCAGACCCCAGTCACAGACCTTAAGACCATATTTTTCAGTGTATGTGCACAACTCCTTACATATTATCTGTACGTTCATCGCACAATGATTGTGAGGTCCAGAGTGACACAGACCTTTCATGAACTAGTATGTAGACACCAGGCCTAGGGTATCTCTTTGTAACCCTTTGAACCACTGTGCGCTCTGCCAGCTGACACAAGAGAGCCCTGGTCACACTAGCACAATGAGGCCGTGGCCTGGTGCTACCACAGTATAACTAATCCGTAATACCTTATCTGTGCCTTCCTGGACGGTAGCCCTGGTGGAGAGACCAGGGATTATAAGAATGAAAAGGGTATGAAGAACGAAGGACCCTCTTGTTACTAGAAGCAGTCCCTGGAGGTCAGGGCTGAGCTACAGTGGCAAAGGGCTGCTGTGGGAATGCTTCTGCTGCAACTAGTCAGCAGACTGGGATGAGGGCAGTCTTGCCTAGTGGCTGAAGCAGGCAGCAGGCCTAGTGGCCGGAGTCCAAGCCAGAGTCAAAACCAGATGTCAGGAACTGGATACCAGAGCCAGGGTAGTCAGGAGCCAGAGCCAAGGGTCAAAACTGGAGGTCAGGAACTGGAATGAGCAGGGTATCAGGCAAGGAAGGGCTCAAGGCAGGGATGGGACAGAGGCAAGACTAGGAGCAAAGCAGGAGTTGCAGGAACCAAGTAACACAGGCGAAGGCATCATGGCGGGCATGAGCATTGAGATGCCAGCAAGCTGCTGCTGTTGCTGGCTTAAGAGCCAGCCTGCTGGCCTCGGCAGCCCATCAGGTTATATGGCTAATCAGGCAGCTGCTGCAGGCCAGCTGTAGTGATGAGATACCTGGAGACTGATTCCTGCCTGATTCCTGACACTTCCCACCCTGTCCCTGACCTGTCGGATAGAAAGTTTTGCTCTACTTCTATGGCATCTTCCACCAGCACCAAATTCACAACAGTAAATGGATGAAACCCCCTCTGCCAGCTGTGAATAGAAAGGTATTAACAGAGATGTATGTTTTATACTCAAATGACACTTCAGATCATCCAGACTCTGCACTTGTGTTTACAATAATATCGGAAACCGTTGACATGAACAGACCACCCGTAATTCTGTGTTAATTTTCTATCACATGCACGCATCCCTTTATTAAAATATTTGGTTTATCGTACTGTACATTATTATCACTATAACTGTAAAACCTAGAGACCCCATGTAGGGTCAGGGCCCCACTGTACAAGGCACTGCATAAACAGAACGAGAGGCAGCCTCTGTCCTGACCCGCTTACAGTCTAATCAGATGCGCCAGACAAACGTTGGAAGGGGAAATGCAGGTGAAGTGACTTCCCAAGGTCACACAGAAAGTCTGTGACAGAGCTTGTACTTAGGGTTGCCAACCCTACAGGATTGTCCTGGAGTCTCCAGCTATTAACAATTAATGTTTAATTAAACATTGTCATGTGATGAAATCTCCAGGAATTTGTCCGAGCAAAGTTGGCAACCCTACTTGTAATTGAACTCAGATCTCTCAAGTCCCAGACAACCACCTTAACCACAAGGTCATCCTTCTTCTCTGTGTGGAAGTCTTGTGACCAAAACTTATTTTTCACTGGGGCTAAGAACATTATTTTATTTTGAACGCTATTAAAACCAGGATTCGAACCTTTCCGGTGTTCTTTTTAATGCCTTGAATGTTCATTACTCAGACTAGCATCTAACCGTGCAATATTTTTGTTTCTCGTAAAAAATAATTTTATTCAAAAATACGTTTGCCTGTGGCATTTAAATGAGATGTAAAGCAGTATTTATGATCCTTTTCAAGTAAAGTGAAACCTTCGGTTCTTCCCTTATGTGCTTTTGCTGGATGTGACAAGCTAATTCTTTCTCCTTGAAAAGCAGTTTTTGACACAATGCTGATCCTAACATTAAATTTGCAGAAGCTCCACTGTTTATCTGTTTTGCCCACATACACCATACGGTACATAATATGTAGGACACATCGAATGGTTGGAATTAGCACAACCATTTGTGCCCTATATATAAATGTATAATTTGCACCCTAATTCTCTGTGATAATAGGCAAATTATGGAAAGTGATCGCATCATTATTTTTGTAACGTTGGCATGCACTACTCAACACAGAACCAGAACTTCAAGACATAATGGACATGCATTGTCAGAATGCCCTGTTAAGCGTGACTTGAACCAAGGAGTATTAGTGTTTTTGGAAGATTTCCCTTTCCAGAAATACAAAGGGTCATATTTTGCTCTCAGTTATAGCACCTGAATGCCCTGCTCTAACAAGCACTTAGGCTCAGATCCTCAAAGGTATTTGAAATCAATGGGAGTTAGGCACCTAGATAACTTTGAGGTTCTGGACCTCAAGCAGTTGCTTACCTTTAAGTAAGTCAATTGGACTGCTGGCATGCTTAAATTTAATTGCTTTCTTAAGTGCTTTGAGGATCAAGGCCAAAGCAAGAGCAGAATCACGCCCGCTGATAGCAAACAGGCTCAAAGAAGAGTATAGGAGCTAGGTGAAACACTTTAGTTTAAAAATCACAACAGTGGTTTTTAACGTATTTAAAAAGAGGTGGGTATTTAAAAATTTTGTGCAAACCTTTCTCAGCTTTTGGCCAGCAATTAATTTGTAATGGGTTTTTCAAAATATCATTGAAAGTGAATGTTTTGTGATGATCTGGATCTTTTCGAGTAAACTTTTCTGAATCTGTAAGGTGTAGAACCTGATCCAGAAATAACAAAGCTTTCTCCCAGAAAATTCCTGTGTGTCCCTCTTTTCGCAGGGCTGAAAATATGCCAATAACAGTCTCGCTTCATATTGCAATGTATTGTCTAATGTTAACCACTGCCCTCAACTGGATGTTATAAGAACTGCTTATCTGTGTGTCATAGGCTCTATATTGTTAGTAGCTAAAGGGGATTCTCACTTAGCTAGAGTGTGCTTTCGGAGCAGGAGGATCTGAGTCCTACCCAAACTGCCACTATGTCATTAATGGCCTCAGTATGCAGTTAAGGTAGCCTCAGGTTTACGATATTTTAGTATGTCTGGAGGGAAAAGGTTCACTGTTTGTACAAGTTAACTCTAGCCCTGCCCTAAGCCTAGCCTTTAACCAAACATCTTGAATACTAATATTGATCGAGATTCAGAGATTGGTGGCAGGTTTGATCTAAGCTGTAGCTGGCCCTTAACTTCAGGCCAATTGGCTGGCCCACCTCGTGTATCTTAGTGTTGGAATGGCTCAATAGCCGGTTTAGATTTTTCTGCCGAACTAAGGCTAAGGAATCAACATAAACACAAATGGAAAGCAATGTCTTTTTGTTGGCAGCTGGACACTGCGGGAAGATTTGGTCAAGATAGTCTCTGCTGATATCATTGGTTATTACAGTAGTACCTAGAGGTTCCAGGGGTGATAATTGCCACCTTGTACATGGTGCGGCACAAACATGCAGCAAGAGACAGCCCTAAAGGGCTCAGAGTCCGTGTTGACAAGACAAAGAGAGGCAATGGCTTGCCCAAGCAGGTCATCGACAGCAACAAGACTAGAACCTAGGGCTCCTTATCCCCAGGCTGGTGCCCTTCCCTAAAGCCCACTCTGACTTAGGGTGTTTTGCTCCCATTCTCATGGCTCACATGCTGCCTATTTCAGCAGCGCTTGCTCGTCTTCTGAAAGGACTCATGCTGGCAAAAAGGAAGCCAGGTTTCTAGAGCAACATGGAATCTGTTAGTTTTGGTGGTTGTCAAGGTTGTCAAGGTTCCTTCCTCACCCTGAACGCTAGGGTACAGATGTGGGGACCCGGATGAAAGACCCCCTAAGTTTATTTCTACCAGTTTAGGTTAAAACTTCCCCAAGGCACAAAGTCTTTGCCCTTGGATTAGGTAAAATGCTGCCACCACCAAGAGTTTTAGACAAAGAACAGGGAAAGGACCACTTGGAGTCCTATTCCCCCAAAATATTCCCCCAATCCCTACACCCCCTTTCCTGGGGAAGGCTTGAGAATAAACCAGATGAGCACACACCCCTTGGATTTTTAAGACCCAAAAAATCCAATCAGATTCTTAAAAATCAGAACTTTATTAGAAGAACAAAAAAAGGTAAGAGAACAACTCTGTAAGATCAGAATGGAAGATAATCTTACAGGCAGTCAGATTCAAAACATAGAGAATCCCTCTAGGCAAAACCTTAAGTTACAAAAAGACACAAAAACAGGAATACACATTTCCTCCAGCACAGCGAATTTACAAGCCAAAACAAAGAAAACCTAATGCATTTTCTAGCTAGATTACTTACTAATTTTATAGGAGTTGGAGGCTTGAATCCTTGATCTGTTCCCGGCAAAGGTATCACACAGACAGACAGACAAAAGCCTTTTCCCCCTTCCTCCAGATTTGAAAGTATCTTGTCCCCTCATTGGTCATTTTGGGTCAGGTGCCAGCGAGGTTACCTTAGCTTCTTAACTCTTTATAGGTGAAAGGATTTTGCCTCTGGCCAGGAGGGATTTTATAGCACTGTATACAGAAAGGTGGTTACCCTTCCCTTTATATTTATGACAGTGGTCCCCCAAACTCCCGCCACTGGTCCCATCTCTAGCACCCAAAGATGGCCGCCCACCTTTCAGGCTCACAGCATCCATCGCAGATCCTGCAAAGTTCACACCCGAAGACAGCACAGTCCCCACGTGCAGCAGTGCGCAGCTTCCACCCACAGCCTGAGGCAGGGAGGGTGCTGCGAGTGAGATAAACGCACTCTGAAATGACACTTCCTCTATCTCCTCCATTTCACGCCGCCGTGACTGCTGCAGCTATTCAGCACTGCAGGCAAGTAATCTCTTTGTGGGGTGTTTTATCAGGAATCTTCACACGACAACTATTCATCTTCAATCCTACTTTTATCAAGGGTTTCTTTTTGCCCCCTAAGGCTTTTGAGATATCAGTATCGTGCCTGTCAAAACCAGTTACAACCTCCTCTTCTCCACCGTTACAGAAAATAAAGGCGCCAGAGAGGAATTGACATGGAAGTCACAGAGATCAACCCCTGATCTAGGAATCGGAGAGAAACTGGCCAGCAGAATGGTAGTAGGTTGTCATGCCTGTCTGGATACCTCCCTAGCAAACATGAGGCCCAGTGTAAATATACTGAGGGGAGAAGAAGGGGAACTGGATTGTTGTGGGTTGTGTCCACCACAAAACTGGGATGTTTGGAGCCTTCCAACCACACAAGCTGTCAGGGACCCACAGCTGAACACAGAGGCAGCTCATTGCCCCCAGCTGATTCTGCTAACGAACCTGCCCCCCTGACTGGATGAAAACTACAGCAGACACATTCCTAAATCTTGCATCAAGCCCAGGTCTCTGGCTGCTCAATAGTGTTCCCTGAATGCAGCTGTGTTTCTGGGTCCTGCCTCTTGGCCCTGGCTCCCGGTCTTGGTTTCCTCCCCCTGGTTCCTGGTTTCCATTTGTGGCTCCTGCCCCTACTCCAGCTGATCCTCTGGCTCTGATTCCTGGCTCTCAACTCTGGCTTGCTCACTGGACTTGACAACTCAGCTTCTGATTCGGGCACTGGCCTGGTCACCTCTGCACCAACCACTAGGGAAGCCTCCTGCCTTGACCATTAGGCAAGACTGCCCATGGCCTGGTCCTTAACACAAGTTTGACAGTGAAAGAGACTCATTCTGATTCAGGAGACACACTGGGAGTAAGAATCAAGGGCTTGATTCAACTCCCACAACATCATTTAAAAATGCCTACAGTATTTATATGGCCCCATTATTGTAGTGGCTGAGTGCCTCACAATCCTGAACGGATTTATCCTGATGACACCCCTGCGGGGTAAGGAAGTGCTATTTTATAGCTGGCTAGCTGAGGCATAGGGAGATTAAGTGACTTGCCCAAGGTCACATAGAAAGTATGGCAGAGACAGGAACTGAATCCAGATCGCCTGAGTCGCAGTCCAGTCCTTAACTACAAAGCCATCCTTTCTCTGTGTGAGAAGGTGTCATGTGGCCAAAAAGAGACTAGTAACTTGCCCACAGTTACATGGGAAGTCCGTGTCCAAGGTGGGCATGCTCTGTAGGAGTGGGATCAGGCCCCTAGTGCTCAGAATTAGGACTGGAGACCAGGACTCCTGGGTTCTGATTCTAGTTCCACTGTCCCACTGGTCCTGCTTCTCCTTGCCTTGTTCTCGTTTATACCTGTACAAAGTGGGTGTCACCAGAACTCTTCATGGATATGAAAAGACATCTGATACAGTCGGTATTTTACCACATGAGAGCAACATGAAAGTTAGCACAGCCAAAATTCTCCCGGAAGGGCCAAATGCTATGAAAATGGCTTTCTTGGGCCAGCGAATGAAGCTGCTCTCCTGTGCTTTGCTTTCCACCAAGCACACATGTAGACTAGCTTCGATATCTTTCTCACTTCAGAGGGTCAGGTGCAAGTAGTGCTAATGTGAGTAAAACGCCCTTGGCCTTCATCAAAGCGTCAAGTTAAATCCAGCAAGTGCTGTGGAGATTCTGGGTTCATTTCACAGACTTGCTGTGTCCAGGCTGCTCCTTACTCACAGAACACAATCTCTGAACCCAACCATGACCCACCCGCACTTTCCTCCTGAAGACCCATCTTCGTCTCATAGCCTATAAGAAACCAGACAGTCATTTATGGCTAGGTTGAAGGGTAGTTGGGGGTGGTGGATGCTAACTTTATTGATTGTTAATACTATTTTTAAAATATAAATATATATTAAAATTGTATATATTTGTCTGTATCCCTCTTCGTCACCCTTCCTAAGTCACTTGCTTTCTTACATTGTAAATTCTTCAGGGCAGGGAACATCTTTTTTCCTATCCATTTGTACAGCACCTGGCACAATGCGATCCTGATCCTGATTGGTGCCCCTTGGCACTACTGCAATAAAACTATTAAACAATAATGACAATGGCAGCCAAGGATGCAGTCAAAGAGAGCATCTTCTTTTGGGGGGGGGGGATTCCCAGCCGGCGTGGACAACTGTCGCAGGGTGAGTTGGCCCTTTGGGAGAGTTGGGGCTCAAAGTCTCACCTGCGCAAGGTATCACCTGTCTCCCCAAGTGAAGGGAATGAGTTTGGAAGGGTCACATGATAGAATCATGTGACTCAAAACCAGGCCTCATCGGAGATATAAAGAACAGGCTGAGTTCAGTGAGCGAGGGATGTCTGAGCTGTGTTAGTTGGGGATTCCCTCCTTAGTTCTCAGGCAGAGGGCCTGGGAAGTGTATGCCTGCAGGAACCGGCTAGGAAGGCCAGAATGCAGGGATGAAGTTTGCGGGAGGAAAACCTCAGCACAGGCAGGACTAAGACACTGGCACCAAAGGTATGAGCCAGCGGGGTGGAAGTTTGTTATGCTTCCGTTTGAACTATATATTAATAAACCAGACCCCAAGGCTGGGTGGTGTTTGACACAGAAAAGCCTATGTGAAGTTGTTGGGAAGCCCGAGCAGAGGAAAATGAGATGGTGGCATGACTTGCATGTGAGACCCCGTAATAGTAACATCGATGTGCAGCTTCTCAGGAGTAGAGGTTACAAGGATGATGGTGAATCTGGCCCAGTCTTGCCAAGCACTATCCAAATGACATTCAAGGTTATCCAGACAGAGCAGAAAAGTTCACAAAGTGCTCCAATGGGCAGTTTCCAAGGCACAAACCAAACTCAAGGAAGCGACGGCTGGTTTGCAGAGGTGGTTCAATTGTTCGCTGAGGCTACATTCCAGTCAGGCCAAGCTATTTAGCTAGCATGAAAATGTAGAACTCTTGGGCAGAGAAGACGGTGAAGAGGTCATTCAGACTCGGATCCTCAGAGGTATTTAGGTGCTTAACTCCCATAGAAATCAGTGGGCATAAGGTGTCTATAAACCTTTGAGGATCTGGTCCGAAGTCCATACTCTTTCTAGTCTCTACCCTCAGTCTGTTGCCTCTTATTTTACCTTCACATAACTGCAGAACAAGGGGGCACCAATGAAATGAAAAGGCAGTACGTGCATATTTTGAACACAACACACAATTAACAAGTGGCACTCACTGCTACAAAGTATCGTGGAGGTTTATTCCATTCGCTATTCTTTGGAAGGTGATCTCAATGTGGGGGAAGACAATGTACCAGTCAGTTTATTGCTGCTTCCTCTTTATAAAGAGGTGCATCTTGCATTAGGGAAGTGGGAGGGACTATAATGTGGAGTCAGAGGATGAAATTAAGAAAAAGGTCACTGTAAAATGAGTATCAGGAAATGAATGATGAGAGACAGGCTGTAGGTGAGAACTGGTGATCACAGATTCCAGTGATGCCAGCTGTTTAGTTACTTGGACCAATGGACTGATACATAGAAGTGGTGGAAGCCCCATTTCTTAAGTCATTTACAAGTGGTCTGGACAAAGCACTGAAAAATAATACTGTAGGGAACAATTCATGGACCAGACAATCTAATAGCTCTTTCTCTAACTATTATTAAAGCGAAGTCCTGCCAAGTGGGAATACGAAACCTTTTTTCCAGTGCTTGTCCTGTCTTATCTGCTTAGCCCACCTCCTTCCATCTCAGCAGTTGTTTGAACAATCAAGATCAGGAATCTCTACCTGCTCTAACCTTTGTCCGCTCTCGCTCAGCTCAGGACTGAACTTCGAGTCATGATCTCGGTGACCTTATCTGCCCTTCCATTCCACTCATAGCCTTTATAAGAAAACTACTTTGGGAAAGTAATTGAATGCAAGAATTAATATTTCTGTGGGCGTTTTTTCCCGCTCAGAGATCAATGTGCATCCAAATGAAGATGGATGTGATCTGAAATACCATCAATTATGTTTCCACATTGATGTCAACCTTTATATGATCCTCTGACGTATCTGAACTAAAATGCATACATTAATCAAATGCCGTCTTTATTATTTCCCTGGCACCACTACCCTTGGAAAAAAATCAACAGTCCTATCTACTAGGAACATGCTTGTTGATAAACTGGATCCTTTCCAGGTAGTAACAACATATGGTCTGTGAATAGCACATATCTGTAGTTCTTGAAGCGCTTTACAAAGGAGTATTTATGCATGGGGAAAACTGAGGCATACAGAATCACAGACAATGTGCATGGTACCTGGAAAAGAATAGCGTTTAGCTTGCTGTTTCATCTATAGCCTCCTTTACCACAGTGTTCTATTATCTCACATCCTTTAATGGGTTCATCCTCGTGACACCCCCTGTGAGAGAAGGAAGTACTTTTTAAGCCCATTTTCCAGCTAGGGAACTGCGTCACAGAGAGTAAGGCCCAGATCCACAAAGGTACTTCGGTGCCTAAATCTCAGGTTTAGGTGCCTAAGTCCCGATTTTGACTCCACTGCGAGCCATAAAACGTCACCGAACCCTATAGGCACCTAAACTCATTTAGTGTAGAAGTTTTTGCAGTAGAAAGTTCTCCGGGCACTTATGTTTCTGCCTCGGAGCGTGAGCCCTACTGCCACAATTCTAGGCATCTGGACCCCTCTCTCCAGCCTAAGCCCCAGCATAACTCACGAATGGGGGGCAGATAGCTGTTCGTCTGCCTAAGTCGCATGCAGGCCCTAATCCGGCAGGCATGCTCAGAGGCTGTGTGCCAGATAGGGTCCCACTGTAAATACTTAAATAGCTATCGGGCCAAAGAATGATGCTGTAGGCCAGTGGCTAGGGTGCCTACTTGGGAAGTTGGAGACCCGGACTCCAGTCCCCCTCCTCCAATCACACTTTCAATATTTATACAAACTGGATCAGCTTCACCAGGAGAGACTGGGGGAGCCCTGCATCAGAATATCCCATAGCACAGGAGTCCCCTGTTCGAATCCTTTCTCCCCCTTTGCCAGAGGGGGCAATTGAACCTGGATTTCCCACATCCCAGGTGAGTGCTCTAACCACTGGACTTAAAAGTTGTAAGGTGGGGGGGGCTCCTCCTCTGACTACTTTGTGTGGAGTGAGGCCAGCATGTGCCAAATGCCTTAGGCACCGAAGCCCCCGGGGGGCAGATTCCCATTTGTGGATCACTAGCAGCATTAGGTGCCTCCCTGCAGCCCAGACTTAGGTGCCTATTTCTGAGAAGTGTGGGGGGGGGGAGAATTGGGCTGAGGACACAGTCCTCTTGTCGGCATCTCCCACTGGGAGCTTAAGCGCCACCCTGCCTAGTGCGCTTGCCTTTGTGGATCACATTGTAAGGTGCCCATCTCTCCCTATTCATAACATAGGGGCCTAACTCAGGCTTTGTGGATTGCAGTGTCGTTCTTGAGATTTTTCCAGGCGCCATGACACTCAGCGTTGCAACAGCTACATCCCTTTGTGGATCTAGGCCTAAGCGACTGACCCGAGCTCACACAAGAAGCCTGTAACAGAGCAGAGTATCGAACCCAATTCTACCAGGACTCAGGCTAGCACCCTAATCAATGGACCAGCCTTCCTCCCAAATAGAGCAAAGCATCCCCTGGCCATTTTAGGCCGAATTATACCTTGCCTTTCACCTGCTGCAAGTTCATTGACTTCTCTGGAGTTGGGTGGGGGGTACCTTAGCTTAGTTGCAGGTCCATTATTTTTAAATTAGGGTTTGCTGTGAGTAGAAGGCACAACCGCCGTGAGTTATTGCATCCCTTTGTAACGGACACGTTAAAGCAGGCAGTGATAACTGTTGATCGTATACATATGACACAGCCCCAGTGAGCCTTCTCCTCAGGTAAGGAGGGTGGTAAGGATGGCTCCTAGTCCTTCCACCCACCCCATCCTGGGTAAGGCCTCCTGCTGTGATGGTAAAGGGCCCTCTGAAAAGCAGGATTACTTTGTGGTTCCTAGGAGAGGCTCCCATGTTTTTTCTCCTGTGTGATTTGTAATCTACAACTCTAGACATTTATAACCCCATCATCACTATGATATCAACCTCACATTATGCTGGTTAGGAATAATCATCTCCTCCCAACGAGGAAGCCAGACTCTCCCAGAAAGATGGTGCTTCCCCGGCATTCACCAGGGTGGGGTGAGACACCTCTCCACCATCAGAAGTATGGGAACCAGCTCATCATGCTCGCCGCCAATTAAAGAAAATGGAGTGGCACCTCTTAGAATGGTCCGCAATGGATCCAGAGGCATTTTAACTCCGGGTGTGAGCTCCTGTGCACATGTTTCTGATGCTATGTCTACACTGCAGCTGGGAGGTTCCCAGCTCGGGTGGACGCCCATGTACTGGTTGTAGTATACCGGAGTGGCTGGGGCGATTCAGGCGAGCTGCCCACGTATGGACCTCGGATCTTGGATGGGGCCGTAGTCAGGTTGCTAGCTGCCCACGCTGCTGCAGCCACGTTGCTATTTTTAGCACTCTAGCTCAAGCAGAGCTAGCCCGTGGACATCTACCTGAGCTGGAAATTACACTTCCAGCCGCAGTACAGACAGAGCCTCAGACACCGGCAACCACGGTATGTCATCACACGAGCACCTCTTTCCATCCAGGCAGCCAAATCTCCAGGCTGGAATAAGTGCACCAGGATCCATCTTGGAGAGCCTGTTCTCCAGCTTAGATCAGAGCTATTGTGGATCAAGATGTTTTAGGCCCGATGACTCATGTCTCTTTCATCTCCCAACAAAGTGTTTTGTAAGCACACCCGTTCAAAGCAAAGTAAAACCAGGTCTCTGTTCAGCCTCCCACGTGAATTCTCTGGCTGAGCTACAAGAACAGCCGTGGACACGGAGGGCAGATGGGATCTATTGAGAGAGCACAACGCTTCGAGACTGCAGTTATTCAGAGTGTGAGACTCTGTATTTCCAGCAGAGCTCTGACTGTGGCCCATTGTGTGGGAGATAGAGAATGTTCTTTCTGCCTTCACTCTGGGAGCTCTCAGATTCAAGCTGACAGCACCACTCCGAGTGGAAAGGGGTCCCGAACAGCTTTCCACCTAGGCACATTTGAAAGCTCTGAGGAGTAAAAACAAAAGGGGTTCTGTTTGGTTTTTTGTTTTGTTTTGTTTTCAGCTGAGACCCAGCACATTTTGACATTGCATTTAGTGCAGGGCAATTACCAGCGGAATTCAGTCCTGCTTGCTGTTCGACATTGTGACATGCCCAAGGTGCAATCTAGACTAATGAGTAGCTGTGTCACCTCTGCCCTCTTTCCTGGAGTTGCCTTTAAAATGCCCTGCTGCTGTAGCCTCCTGCTCGGCTCGCTCAAACAGCCTCCAGCATGCGAGTCTCTCCCAGCTCTGTCTGTGTATGAGCTGCAGCCAGCCAGCCACACCTTGGCTCTTACCAGCCATTGGTTATATTACAGGGTGACCCCCCAACGCACACTCAGCCTTAGAATTCCCCCCAGAAATGTATGTCCTGTACTGCCCAACCCTTTCCTGGACAATAAAAGGACGTTAAATCTGTTATTTGTTTAAGATAATATGCCAGCTTATTTATTTCAAATAGTTCTTCAGACACTTCCAATAAAACACACTGGATGAGCTAAAACAGTAAAACAAGGTTAGTAACAGAGAGAAGGATTTTAAGTGAATACAAGGAATGAGGCATAAAAGTCTGAAATGGTGACAAGAAAAATAAGGATAAAACGCAACTGATGCCTAACTTAACAAACCAAGTTAAATTCAAAGCAAAGTTTTTGTCACCACATGCTCTCAACAGTCTTTCTGACCAAACTTCTTAGGCCAGGACTGCTTCCTCTGTTTAATGGCTGCTTCCTTTGTCCCTCCTCATGCGGTGAATAGATATGCAGGGATAGAGAGAGGAGGGGGGCCCTTGAGGCATAGGCCCCAACTTCTTCTCTACCTGGGGGGTGCTTGACCCCCAACTCTGCTCCAGGCCCCATCCTCGCTTCACCCCTTCCCCCAAGCCCCACCCCCTCCTCTTCCTGTCCTTGCTTTGCCCCAGCCCCACTCCCACTCCACCCCTTTCCCCAAGGCACTGCCCCTTCCCACCCCGTGTCTTTCCACCCCCCTCCGCCGAGCATGCCCCATCCCCGCTCCTCCCTCTCCCTCCCAGTGCTCTGCTGTTCCACGGCATGCAGGAGGCACTGGGAGGGAGGGGGAAGGAGGGGAGCTTGGCCGCCTATACCTGAGGCATTTATTCCTCTATGTTATAGTGTCAGTCCCACTCCTGGAAAACAGTTCCAGCTGAGAGTCAGGAGACAGAGTGTCTATATGTAAGGATATTCCCTGCTGGTTTGCCCACCTGTTTGAACTCCCTTTGTCTCCCTTCCTGCTTGGTGACTCTCTGTGCTTCTTAATTGCACATTAAGCAGTGCACACATTCATTTGTTTGAGACAGACCTGTTTGCCAACCTCAGTCTGGAACATGTGTGAATACCATCACACAGGGAAATCTTATAACTTCACATACCATGTTGCCACACATCTTATCAGGACAATATTGACCGGCAAATCATGGGTCTTCAAATGATACCTTACAAGTCAGACCTGGTACAAAGACTGCTACAGTCATGTCTAGGATGCAGACACGGGTGCATTCAGTCACAGACCTATCTCCATAATTGTTGTCTGTCTCAAGCGACTGTGGCTGTTTTCAGCTGTGGATAGAAACGTTAGTGGAATTGCAGAGACGGTGTCTCAGATCCTGCTGATGACATCAGTCAAGCTGCTTCTAGCTCCTGTTTCTTTCAGTGTTCCAATCCTCTGATGTTTTATTAGGAGTAGCAATAATAATCATTCACAACGTGTTTGATACTGAGTAAGGACCCAGTCCTGTCAACCCGATCTAATGCCCATTGCTCAATGGAAAGATTCCCATTGACTTCTATGGGGACTGGATCACAGGGAAATAGCCATTGCCACTCTGAATCAAACCACTGCTCCATCAGTTCAAGTACCCAATCTCTGACAGTGGCTGCTACAAAGTGCTTTAGAGGAAGTCCAAGAAATTCTACAGTGGATAATTTATGGAATAACTGTTCACGTGGGTAAAGTTCCTCCTAACTCTCAATAGTTAGAGCTTGACTTATGCCCTGAAGCATAAGAGTTTGCATCCCACTGGAAACTCCGGTTTATTATTCATAGTAGCAAACACATGGTGTTGCTTCTGGGCCTTTCCATCCTTCTCTCCTCTATGATCTTGTGATTCCCTCTGTATCTAACATTTAAATGATCAATAAGGATAAAATCCATCCCGTGTAGAGGACAAGTACAAAGCCTGTGCACCTCTTCATTTTATGACCAGTGTTCTGGAGGAGGTCGGACTTACTGATCAGAATGGTTCCTTCTGGCCTTAAAATGTATTAAGAGTTATTCTGAGATCTTAAGGCGTTCACAAAGGCATGTGCTGACTTCATGCATGGAGGTGACTTTTACCCTAAAACAGAGCCTTCAAGCTCTACAACTCTGCTGCGTATCCCCTTCCTATTCAACGGAAGGTATTTTTATTGAATGCAGCCCTCGAAGATTAAATAACATGACAACAGAATCCTGGTTATTTAGAGATGAATTTGCTTAACATGAGGAGCTAGTGTGCACCTAGCATTCTTATCATTAACTCCCAGAAATACTGTCTTTAGGTTTTCGCTTTGTTTGCTTGAGCTTTGTCAGAGCATTTTATCTCCTGATGTTCCAAATTGGTTCTCCGCTGAGCAGAGATGCACAACAAAAATTTGTATTCTGATATTGATTTGGAAACTTTCTGCACTGGAAACTATTGTTATCTTTCCAGCCACCAATGGGATAATGTGAGATTTCCCAGACGTTTTTTTCTGTGTTTGTACAGTGCCTAGCACAATAGGTCTTGATCCATGACTGGGGTTCCTAGGCATTCCGTTATACAAATCAATATTAATAGCAACAGACAGCAGTGAGAAAACTTGGGTTAGCAGCCTCATTCATAACCTGCAGAAGTCCCTGATTTTCTAATCGGCGATTGCAGACAGTTAAAGAGTTAATAATATAGGTCTCACCATATCTGGGAGTGCTCATAATTTTGTGCCCCTTCTGGGTTATTATTAATAAAACATTTACTTTCTATGTAACCACATGTGACCTGCTGTGCTCTTTGCACCGTTCTAAATGATCCCATACAATTGGCACATGGAGTTCCTTGCCACTAGAAAACATAGATTTCAAGGCCAGATATAATGGAGGCCAAGAGCTTTATATGATAAAAAAGGAATAGATATTTATAGGGACAATGAGAACAATCCACAGTCGTATTATAGAATCATAGAAACGTAGGAGTGGAAGGGATCTTGGTAGGTCATCTAGTCCACTCCCCTGCACTGAAGTAGGACTAAGTATTATCTAGACATCCCTAGATAGTTTTTTTTAAAAAAAAGGACGTATGGTGTCTAAACCCATCTGTTTCAGGACATGACCATAATTCTAACTGATGGGGGATAGGAAGAAACCTCCATTACGTGCTAATTATTTCACAATTATCCATTTCAAGTTTCTTTCACCTTCCCCTGAAGCATTTGGTACCAGCCACTCTCTAAAATAGGATATTGGATTACTTGATGGATCCATTAGGAAAATGTCTATATGGCCAAGACCCAGAATCCATTTTATCCGGCCCTCCAAAATTCTCAGGCATATGGATGAGCATATGGGACCACTGAGAGAATGCTGGAATCATTGGTCTGACCCAGCAGAGCAATGCTTTTGTTATCCTAAAGACTCCAGCTTTGGCCTTTTTTCTTTTCTTTTCTTTTCTTTTCTTTTCTTTTCTTTTCTTTTTTATTTATGAAAAGAAAGAAAAGTTTCTTTGCTCAAAGTTAAAAATTGCCGAGGCATGTTTTCTTCGATCAACACATAAGCGGAGGTGGTAGAAGACATCTGAAAGACAGTATATTTAAAAAAAAACACTGATCAATCCTTCCACACTTTTTTTGTTGTTGTTATTTTCTTTTTGGGGGGGGGGGGCAGAGGGGGATTATTGAACAAGCAAAAGTTACAACACAATGGCAAAATCCTGTGAAGATAGAGGAGTTTTCATTTATTTTTCCCAATAATAACACACAGTGATTTACAAGCTTCTTTTTTTTTTTAACCCTGAATTCCTCAGCTGGTTTCCTCAAACGAGAGACAGTGAGTGTGTGTGAGAGAGCATTAATATTTTTGAGAAGTTACTGCAGGTAATTTTTGAGAAGGTAATGCAGGAAGCACAGCGAAACAAAAAGAAAATTACGCATCGATCACAATATTTTTGCCCCACATCTTTCTTCATGGTGCTAATTGGAGAGGATCTGTGAGTTTGACTTTGGTGTATAAATTACACGGGGAAAATGAATGTTGTTCAGGAACTCAGCGGAGGATGAAGTGAAGCAGAACGTTTTTCAGAGCTGGCTGGTAGCTCATTGCCTTGGGGCTAAGACAAAAAAAAACTCAGAACAACCCATTACATGATTGATTGCCATTTCTTATTGTGCTTTAGTGATTAAAAAATCAACCACCTCATCTAAGCATTAAATCCTGATTAATCATTCTCAGAAGCTCAAAAGTAATAAAAGGAGAATATATTTAAAGTGTAGGTAACAAGATCATTTTAGGGCCTGGTCTGTCGTTTTCCAGCCTGTGGGTAACATCTCACATCATGTGGAAGGTTCCCAGCAAAATCCCAAACCTTGTGAAACTCAGTACCTCACACCAGAGTCATCACGAACCTCTCTGTGAGCCTGGCACAAGTCTCAAGTGAATCTGTGAAGTCTCTGCATAGAGACTGGACGTGTCTTTAAACTTAGTGGGCCAACATACGGTTCTTGAGACCGAGGAAGAGGTGGGGGACAAGGAGATAGGTGCACTTTCAACCCAGAAAGCACCTTTCTTGGCACATTGGATCCATGGCCGTGCCCCCTTCCCTCATGAAATACACCCAGTCTGCAGTGTGATGTGCTATGGGAAGCGCTAGCAAACCCACTTGTGCTCCCCAGTGTTATGCAGTCTTCTGCACAGATGTAGTAGGAGATGTCTTCCCGCCTGGTTTCCCAAGCAGAGCCTGCTTGCAATGCCCCGGCTCCATAAAATGGATGAGTCACGTTTATATTGTACCTGACCCAGCTGCAGAGGGACACTGCAAGTGCTGTGGTGCACCTGTCCCCTAGATATCTACTGCTGCCCCCCTTGCCAGCAGCAAGCTGCTTCCCAGCCCATCTCTCAACCCCTGTCCTCAAATTGGCCAGCCTTCTCTTTGCAACCAGCTCCCAAATTGCTGCCACCAGGAGGCAGCTCCTGCTCCCATGTAGCCTCTGGCGATGCTTCTCTTTACTGTGCTGGAAGGATTCAGGATACTCTGTTGGCTGAATGTGGCACTGAGGGGTTAACACCGTGCCCAGCAAGGAGCCACCAAGGTCGTTGTAATATTTGCCACTACGAACAGGAGAGGTAATTAATGGGCAGTTGTTTCCCTCAGAGTGCAGACTGAAACTGAACTGGGGGTCAGTTTCCTAGCTTGCAAAAGTATACTATGTGCAAAGAACCCAGACTGGGAAGCAAGGGCTTAGTTTTGACGGTTTAGAGACTTAAAAAGCAGACAGACCAAGCAATAATGCCACAGAAAATAAGCCAAGTTACTGAGTTTCCTTAAGACAAGATGGTAACAAAGCAGAAAGGAGAAGACTCCACCACAATGAGATGCCAAGAAGGCAGAGGGAAAAAGCCGGCAGAGTTGTGTGACCGAGAAAATGTCCAAGTGAGGTAAACTAAGGCCACCCAGAAAACAGACCTGATCTCTGGAAATACCTGCTCCCAAAAGCATTTATTGGGAAGAAAACCCCCATTAAAAACAATAAGTAGGAAGACCTTTAACCCTGGGAATAAACTAAGACTTTGCCACCCAGAGTCCTTGGGCAGGCAATTCCATGCACAAATGGGGCACTGGGAAGTCATAGCCAACAACTAAACTACTGGTGGCTCGAGCAGTAAGGACTAAGAAAGACTTAAGCACCTGAGGCTACGTCTACACTACACAGCTTTTCGTGACACAGCGGTGCCGCTAAAAGGAGCGCAGTGTAGCCGCTGTTTGTTGGCAGGAGAGAGCTCTCCCGCCAACAAAAAACTTTCAGCCCCAAAGAGTGGCATTAGCTTTGTCGGCAGGATAGTGCTGTTCACACCGGTGCTTGTCATTGGGAGAACTTTTGTCTTTCGGGGGTGGGGGGTTTGACATCTCTGAACGACAAAAGTTTTGTCTTTCATTTGCCAGTATAGACATAGCCTGAGAAACATCAAGAGAAAGGAAATGCACAGAGCTGGAAATTTTCTGTTGAAACTTTTTTCGTGTGTGTGTGTCTGTGTGTGTGTGTGTGTCTGTGTGTATGTGAGAAAAATTATCCTTTATGGGGCAGAGAGGCCCCACACTGGCAATCACAGGGTTAAGGAGACTGACACGGTCTCCCACAGTATTCTTGTCAGCAAGTTAAAGAAGTATGGGCTGGATGAATGCACTATAAGGTGGGTAGAAAGTTGGCTAGGTTGTCGGGCTCAACGGGTAGTGATCAATGGCTCCATGTCTAGTTGGCAGCCGATGTCAAGTGGAGTGCCCCAGGGGTCGGTCCTGGGGCCGGTTTTGTTCAATATCTTCATAAATGATCTGGAGGATGGTGTGGATTGCACTCTCAGCAAATTTGCGGATGATACTAAACTGGGAGGAGTGGTAGATACGCTGGAGGGGAGGGATAGGATACAGAGGGACCTAGACAAATTGGAGGATTGGGCCAAAAGAAATCTGATGAGGTTCAATAAGGATAAGTGCAGGGTCCTGCACTTAGGACGGAAGAACCCAATGCACAGCTACAGACTAGGGACCGAATGGCTAGGCAGCAGTTCTGCGGAAAAGGACCTAGGGGTTACAGTGGACGAGAAGCTGGATATGAGTCAGCAGTGTGCCCTTGTTGCCAAGAAGGCCAATGGCATTTTGGGATGTATAAGTAGGGGCATAGCGAGCAGATCGAGGGACGTGATCGTCCCCCTCTATTCGACATTGGTGAGGCCTCATCTGGAGTATTGTGTCCAGTTTTGGGCCCCACACTACAAGAAGGATGTGGATAAATTGGAGAGAGTCCAGCGAAGGGCAACAAAAATGATTAGGGGTCTGGAACACATGACTTATGAGGAGAGGCTGAGGGAACTGGGAATGTTTAGTCTACAGAAGAGAAGAATGAGGGGGGATTTGATAGCTGCTTTCAACTACCTGAGAGGTGGTTCCAGAGAGGATGGTTCTAGACTATTCTCAGTGGTAGAAGAGGACAAGACAAGGAGTAATGGTCTCAAGTTGCAGTGGGGGAGGTTTAGGTTGGATATTAGGAAAAACTTTTTCACTAGGAGGGTGGTGAAATACTGGAATGCGTTACCTAGGGAGGTGGTAGAATCTCCTTCCTTGGAAGTTTTTAAGGTCAGGCTTGACAAAGCCCTGGCTGGGATGATTTGATTGGGGAGTGGTCCTGCTTTGAGCAGGGGGTTGGACTAGATGACCTTCTGGGGTCCCTTCCAACCCTGATATTCTATGATTCTATGACAGGCTCTCCACTGGCAAGGAAAGGGTTAGGGGAAGCCTGTGGAGTGAGTTGGCCCCGCCTTGCTACACCTGCAGCCAATGGCAGGTGTGGAGAGGGAAGATAAAAGGAGAGGGGCTAGCCCAGAACAGGGCTGACCAGGAAGGAGGACAGAGCTCTGTTTCTCTTGCTGGGAGAGAAGCATGACTTCAGCCCTGAAATGGAGCTTACTTGCCACCCAGAACACCCTTACTGGATTCCCTGGGAAGAGAATCGGTGGAAACACAGACTGCTTAGGAGACAAACCTTGAATACAAGGGTGAGGCCCCACCAAAGGTTTGTGGAGTGACCTGGGCTTTGATTTGTTTTATTCACCCCGATTATCTTTGAATTTTAAATGCCCTGAAGGGGGTAGGACTGAAGGTTGTTTTGGGCCAGCGGGCTGAAGTCCCACTATACTGGACATTGTTGGGACAGAGACATACCAGCAGAGACCTGCAGTTGGGTGAGTTGTTCCCTGGTTATATGACCATTTTTTATTAAAATTCTTGGGTATTCACCCAAAAAATTGAAAATTGGCTTTGGGTTTTTCAGTGTTGATCATTGAAAACATAAAAGAATCAATTTAGGAAAAAATATTTTTTTCTCAATTTTGCTGCGATATTTCTTTGAAAAGCTCTAGGGTTTTGGCTGCTGAAATACCAAAAAAAAAAAAAAAATTGGAAGGAAATTTTCAAGGGGTGAAAAATATAATTTTTTGTCTACATTTTTAGTAGAGGGACAAAATTGTTTCCTGATCAGCTCTAGAAGGGTGCCATGCAAATAAAGGGTCAGTTGATTGGTGGAGGCAGGAAACAGAACCACCATGGTGTAAGCAGCATTCCCTCTGCATCCATCAGGAATTATGGATGATCACATCCTAGGGCAAATGCTCCTAGTGCAAAGGTATGATCTAGTAGATAAGGCATGATAACGATTCAGGAGTCTCTGCTGTGTGACCTTGGGCAAGTTTGCTTTCTTCTCCCCCACTTTGTCATCTTGTAGTCTCTGCCATGGAAAACTTAGTCTCTCACTATGTTTGCTAGGTGCCTAGACCAATGGACCCCCAAGCTTGATGGGGGACCTTCACGTGCAACTAAAATAAATAACTAAAATAAATAATAATCTGTCCATGTAACAGGGTGCTTGGGGTAATGTTGTTGCACAATCCTTTCTGCACTTCAGCGTCTCCCTTTGCTGAAGCAAAGGGCAGAGTGTTTCCAGAAGGCACTACACAGGTTCTGGCAACCATTTCTTTGAGCATCTTTAATGCCCTCTGCTCTGGAGGAGGGACTTGACATTTGGAGCTAGGTGTCCTTTGCATCAGAACTGGCCGCCCCCATGAACATCCACCCAAATATGAGCAAGTTAGAAGCCTTTGAAAAACAGCAGTTCTCACATGTTCAGTAAAGGCTTCATAGATTTTTAGCAGCTGAATTCCCCCCAGACATGTCTGCACTGGACATGCTCCAGCCCACGGCTTCCTGCAATTGCATCTTTGGGCTGCGACAGGCCCTGCTGGGGCCACGTCTGGGCACTGGAAATGAGAGCAGGGAGATTGTCTCTCCTGTGTTCCCGTTGATCCTCTGCTAGACCAAGGCTGCCTGACTCGAATGCAAAGGGGACAAGAGCCAGACCTGTGGGTGGGAGGAGGGGAAGTAGATTGGGACAAGTTGTCGGGAGACTGGAACTGGAGGCTGGCAGGTGGGGAGAGGGAATCTGGGAGGTGGTGAGGAGGAGACAGACTGGCTGGACAAAGACTGGGATTTGGCGCGTGGGAGGGAAATGAGGGAAGACTAAGCCTGTTGGCCAGGGGGAGATTAAGATTGGATGAGGTGCTGGTGCGGGATGGGGACCCTGGGACTGGCTGGACAAGGAAACTGGAACTGAGAACCAGTGGGACTGCAGTAGGCAACAGTGAAGCCTGCAAAGGAAACTAAAAGAACCAGCTGACTTTAAACTTTGTTTTCCGATCTGTGGTTTCCAAAGAACAAAAGGTCAAGATAGGAATCCGAAATGCCATTCTTAGATGACATAAGATTAGTCTGACACACTGAGATGCAAATATATGACTATCTGGGACAGTTATTATCTTTGCAAACATCCACAATTTAAATCATTGCCGCTGAGGAAAGCTCTAGCCTGGAAGGATATTCTTTGTTTGGTTGAAATGAATACACATTCAAGCTGTAAAAGGAAAAATAAACTGGGAGGAAATTTCAAGCAGGCTCTAAAGACAGATGATGTTGTGACGAATCCTAAGCTGTTTAGGACTTGGAGATTTCATACTTTGTTGTTGTTTTTTTCTGTTTGTGTTATTTGATCTAAAATAAAAATAACTCACACTGAAATTTTGCAATATGTTTGCCATATACGTATGAAAACCCGAGATAACAAAATTCGGATTCTCGTGCTCCAAAAAGACAAGACCATTACAGCATGAGCTAAAGAGGATCTTCCTCACCAGCTAGTGGTATAGAATGTGATCAATAGCTGAACAGCTCTGATTCCATCCTGCAGAGGTCAATGCTGCCCATGCACACAGATAGGGTGCCCTTGTTGCCAAGAAGGCTAACAGCATATTGGGCTGCATTAGTAGGAGCATGGCCAGCAGATGGAGGAAAGTGATTATTCCCCTCTGTTTGGCACTGGTGAGGCCACATCTGGAGTATTGCATCCAGTTTTGGGCCCCCCACTACAGAACGGATGTGGACAAATTGGAGAGAGTCCAGTAGAGGGCAACGAAAATGATTAGAGGGCTAGGGCACTTATGAAGAGAGGCTGAGGTAACTGGGGTTATTTAGTCTGCAGAAAAGAAGAATGAGGGGGGGATTTGATAGCAGCCTTCAATTACCTGAAGGGGGGTTCCAAAGAGCGTGGAGCTCAGCTTTTCTCAGTGGTGGCAGATGACAGAACAAGAAGCAATGGTCTCAAGTTGCAGTGGGGGAGGTCTAGGTTGGATATTAGGAAACACTATTTCACTAGGAGGGTGGTGAAACACTGGAATGGGTTACCTGGGCGGGGGGGGGGGGGGGTGGAATCTCCATCCTTAAAGGTTTTTAAGGCCTGGCTTTACACAGCCTTGGCGGGGATGATTTAGTTGGGGTTGGTCCATGATTCTATGATTCCGTGATAGTTCATTCTTGATTTTTCACTCAGTTCCTTCAATTGTTTTCCTCTTTAACTTGCACACTAAAGATTCTTGTGCGCGAAAGATTAATACAAATCATAGAAATTAGAAATAGAAAAGGTCTCTTAGGACATTGACTTCAACACCTACCAATGCAGGTTAGGTCCTTACAGCATGTGCACAAATGTTTCATCCAGTCTAGTTTAAATTAACCAACCAATGGGACAGCCACTATTTACTCTGCAAAGTATTAGATCTCACTGTTCAGAAAAGTTCCCTTTGCACAGTTTTATTCAATTACTTCTTGTCACCCCAGGAAAATAACCATCTGAGCTAAATTATGAATACTAGAAGAAGCTCATAAGTCTGCCACATTCCAGAAAACCCTCCCTGAGTCTAAAATGATGAGAGAGCCTATGTATTTTCTGGCATTCTGTTGTGAGCTGTTTCTGCGCTCCTGTCCCTCCCATCAAGAGCACTATAGGGAAGGAGGTAGCGCACTTGTTCCCTATCTAACCCTAAATCAGTTACCCATGGATTGGGCAAAATGCAGAGATGATCTAATCCTGATCTAGTTTCATGTCATGGCAAGGAAGAAAACAGGGATATTTTTTTTCAGTGTCCATTAACTAATTATTAAGTAATTCTCCATTTCAACAGGACAGTAAGGGAAATGCAAGTGAGGTTTCTCTGAAAAACAAAAAGAAAAGGAGTACTTGTGGCACCTTAGAGACTAACCAATTTATTTGAGCATAAGGTTTCGTGAGCTACAGCTCACTTCATCGGATGCATAAAGTGGAAAGTACAGTGAGGAGATTTCCACTTTATGCATCCGATGAAGTGAGCTGTAACTCACAAAAGCTTATGCTCAAATTTTAGTCTCTAAGGTGCCACAAGTACTCCTTTTCTTTTTGCGAATACAGACTAACACGGCTGCTACTCTGAAATCTGAATAACAAATGACCTCATTGTGATGTGTGGTATTAGAATGAAAGAAGATAAAACACTGCAATCAGTGGTCATTAATGCTAAATTGCAATGTGATTCCTCTGGAACTACATGTTGTATCTTGTTTTTTAGTGTTCCTTCCTCATAATTAATGTGCTTACATTGAATACCAATTCTCATTTTTCCAGAGTGTATCTAACCTAGTTTAAAAAAAAAAAATCTCCTGACTACAGATGCTTTCTTCATCTCTTGAGAGTATTATTCCTTCCCGTGGGATGAATAATCTATATTCCTTCTGTTCTTCTATAACTATAACAAGACTGTGTCTGCAAATACAGTTGCATTAATAAGAGCCACACTTTCTGAGTCTAGATAAACTTAAATATAGGGTTTTGGTAGCTGTCTCTTATGGTGAATTCACCTGTTGCTCTAGGCATTATGAGTCTGGTTTTCTGAACTGTGTTCATAGAGTTATGCAGGGGAAAATGTATTTGCTATGGCCTGGCAAAGTTTTGTGCATACAGACTGCTCTTCCAGTTGCAAACTGGGTATGTGCAAAAAGCCAGTTAGAAATGCAAGTAACCATTTGTAAGCACATTGACTAGCTTTGCTCACACAATAACAATTGTGTCCAACAAACTGTAGACACATCTTTCCATGTGCAATTGCTCATGCCCAACTTTCAGAGTCAGGCCTCATAATTATACATAGCATGAAATTCTACCATTCAGGAGTGTATTTTCCCTTTAGGGCAGGCTTGGGTTAGTTCAGTCCATTTCCAGGTGCTCATCTCCTTTAAGGCCAGGCACTCTGGGAGTTGCAGTCCCAGAGAGGTCAGGTGACCAGATGATTAGACGCTACAGCACATCTTGCGGGGATAGAAGGCAAGATATAAAAAGAGCTGCCTGGAGCTCAGAAGAGACTGGAAAGGACCTGATGTGAGTTTCTCCATGGAGTCCCAAGGAGGAAGAATGGGAAAGTAGCCAGCAAAGGGGACCATGGCCAGACGCTGGGGAAAAGAAAAAGGCTTGGGCAGCAGGTTTCTGGTATGGGTTGTGCTTTCTGGAAAGGGTGGGAGGAGCCCCTCATAAACTCTTCCTCATCCCTAACAGCTAATTTAGACCCCACCATTTTAAATGTATAGTGGGGATTATGTTTTCCTTCGTCAACATTGAATTTCATCTGCCATTTTGTTACCCAGTCATTCATCATTGTGATATCACATGGTAACTCTTCGCAATCTGCTTTGGCCTTAACTATCTAGAATAATTTTGTATCACTGCAAATTTTGCCATCTCACTGTTTACCCCTTTTTCCAGATCATTTACGAATATGTTGAACAACACTGGTCCCAGTACAGATCCTTGGGGGACCCCACTATTTACCTCTTTCCATTGTGAAAACTGACCATTTATTCCTACTCTTTGTTTCCTATCTTTTAACCCGTTACTGATGCATGAGGATCTCCCTCTTATCCCATGACTATTTACTCTGTTTAAGATCCTTGTGAAAGGCTTTCTGAAAGTCCAAGTACACTGTACCCACTGGATCACCCCCTTGTCTACATGTTTGTTGATCCCCTCAAAGAATTCTAAGTGGTGAAACATGATTTCCCTTTACAAAAGCCGTGTTGACTCTTCCCCAACAAATCATGTTCATCTATGTGTCTGATAATTCTGCTCTTTACTATAGTTTCAAACAATTTTCCTGGTACTGTAGTTAGGCTTATCAGCCTGTAATTGCCAGGATCACCTCTGGAGCCTTATTAACAAATTGGCATTACATTAGCTATTCTCCAGTCACCCGGTACAGAGGCTGATTTAAGTGGTAAGCTACACACCACAATTAGTAGTTCTGCAATTTCAAATTTGAGTTTCTTCAGAACTCTGCAGTGAATCCTATCTGGTCCTGGTGACTCATTACTGTTTATTTTATTAATGTGTTCCAAAACTTCCTCTATCGACACCTGAGTCTGGGACAGTCCCTCAGATTTGTCACCTAAAAAGAATGGCTCAGGCATGGGAATCTCCCTCATCCTCTGCAGTGAAGACCAATGCAGAGAATTCATTTAGCTTCTCTGCAGTGGCCTTATCTTCCATGAAACCTCCTTTAGCACCTTGGTCATCCAATGGCCCCACTGATCGTTTGGCAGGCCATAGAATGTTATCCACTTATTCCTATAACTTATGTTTGACTCAGGCATTCAGTCTTTAGTTGAAAGTCTCAAGAGATGGAGAATCCCTTGCTAGTTTGTTCCAAAGGTTAGTCATCCTCACTGTTAGACAGTTGTGCCTTATATGTAATTTGTGTTTCTCTGGTTGTAACTTCCAGCTGTTGGGTCTTGTTATACCTTTCTCTGCTAGATTAAAGAGCCCTTTAGTACCCAGTATATTTTCCCTGTGAAGGTACTTGTACATTGTAATCAAGTCACCTCTTGATCTTCTTTTTGATAAGCTAAACAGATTGAGCTCTGAGTCTCCTTAAGCCTATCACCACGAAAATCTGATGAAAACAACGTGAGGCTCTCCTCTCCCATCCCACCCTCACCCCAAAAATATCCAGCAAAATTAATTATGTGGCCATCAGGTTGGGAAAAGCTTGCTGGTCAATATACTTTGAGTCTACACAGCAATATCTAGGTTTCAGCTAGATGAGTGCATTCAGTGTTGGGCACCAGCTGTTCTTTTAAGAGAGTTCAGAGGACAAAAACAAAATAATGATGAAAGTCTGCAACATCCTGTAAGATTTATGATAGCAAGAGTTTGATTGAACTGTTCATGTCTAGACTGGTGAGAAGAGGCCAGAAGGGAATCATGGTAGTTGCTTAAAGGGATGGTATGCAAAGGTCAGGGATCAATTATTCTCATCACTCAACTAGAGTGGAACAAGATGTTGCGTGACAAGCTGAAGCTGCTGCAGCTTGGAAGGTCTGAGCAACACCTCAAGAGAAACGTTATAATTGCGAACAGTCTAGCAGTGGAAGAAGTTGCTATGGGAGGCTGTGGAATTGCTACCACTGGAGTCATTCCAGATGAGACCCCATATATCTATGTGTTAGAGAATAGAATCAATATGCTTATAATGCCATGGGGAAGGACTTGATGGCCCACTGGAGGTACCTTCCAAGTCAAATAATTCTATGCACAGCTATTGTTGGTGACATCACACCAGCTACTTTAATGTGGGTACAAAGAGAAAGCAGGTATTAGCATTTAACAAGAGGCAGGCAGCCGACTCTACAACCACAGGGGGGCATATATGAGAAGTGTAGTGCTCCCAAAGGGTTGGATTTATGGACTTTGCTTATTGAAGCAAAGCAAGTCAGTATGAGGGATGGGATTCAAATCTACGAGCCCCAAGTCCCAGTCCCACCCTCAGACCCTAGACTGTAAGCTCACTGAATCTCGATTTAGGCCCGAAGTGAAAATGAGTCATCTGGTCTCCTGCCACTGCCTGATGGAGATCTGTTCAGATCTACACTTCCATCTGGCACCACTCTTAGTTACAGATGAGTAGACGTCGTCACAGGAATTGTTGGTCTGGATTGAGGTGAAACTGTGTGAGGCAGCCATGACTGGCATAGCAGGGGAGCTTGTTGGTCAGGATTATGGTTTGCTGACAGAGCTGAGGGGGGGCTATGAGGGATGAGCAGTGTTGGGGGCAGGGCTGGACTGAGGTGCACTGACAGAGCTCTGTGGGGGCGGGGTGCAGGATCCAGGACCGGATTATCTAGTTGTGCTGTGAATCCAAATGGAGGTGCCAAACACCTCGCATCACACCTTCAGGCATCCTAGAAACATAACAAGGACTGACATCTGAGACAGTGATGCCAGTCTGGATTGCATTGCAATGGCAAAGCTGGAAGAGTGGGGGCAGTGCAAGGGCTAAAACAGAAGGCGATGCTGCAGGGTGGATGTGATGGGGTGTTTACCCCGCACTTGCCCTAAAAGGGTTAAAGCAGATTGAGAAGGGGGATAATTAACCCAACAGGCCACAGCTGAGAGGAATCAGGCAGCCAAGCAATCCCTTCACTTCAGGAGGGAGCCCAGCTGAGGAGGAATGAGCTGGTTGGGGCTGTAAAGACAGAAAATTGGCAGCAGAAAGGGGCTGCTGGGAAAGTCTGCAGTCACTGCCAGGGAGAAGGGAGGAGTGTTTGGAGGCTGCAGAGGCAGATCACGCACCGTTTATTCTCTGCAAGGGGCGAGTTAGGAGGCTGGCAAACCCCAGGGGGAAGTGCCAGATGGTAGAAATGGGCTCGGAGAAAGGCAATAAGGTCTAAGAGGGAACAGACCTGGACTGATGGCTAAAGGGTCCCTGGGCTGGAACCTGGAGCAGAGGGTGGCCCCAGGTTCCCCTGCCAACCCCTGAGGGAGTGACCCTGAGGCCGTGAATAGGAAGACGATCCAGAATTGTTGAAGGACCTTTGGTACCCCAAAAGGGGAAAAGTTATATAGTGACCTGGCTGGAGAGCTGAGTCATGAAGAGAACATAAAAACACCTACACTGAGTCAGACCAATGGTTCATCTAGCCAGTACCCGGTCTTCTGACAGTGGCCAATGCCAGGTGCTTCAGAGGGAATGAAGAGAACAGGTAATCATCAAATGATCCATCCCCTGTTGCCCATTCCCAGCTTCTGGCAAACAGAGGCTAGGGACACCATTCCTGCCCATCCTGGCTAATAGCCATTGGTGGACCTATCCTCCGTGAACTTAAGAGGCAGCAGAAGCTCATGGAGCACGAGAGGGGCTGAAGATCAGGGGAGGGAGATGGAGTGATAGTGTAACTGCAGGAAGGGTCATCAACCCGGCGAGCTATTCCCCACAGTGACCAGGAACAGGCACCATCCTAGCGGTGAGTGGAGTGTGTCGTCATAGTGGGATTGAAGAGAACTGGGTATAGGACCCAGAAGTGGAAAAATATGGCGGTTTAAAGCTCAGGGTTCAGGTCCATGAGGGAAGTTCTTAAAAAATTTATTGTCAATAATACACAGTCAAATCAAAACTATACACTTTGTGGTGCCACTATATCGGGGCTTCCTTGTGTAACACTGAGAAATCCTGGTCGGCAGGACCGAACCAGGGACCTCTGGAGCTTAATGCATCAACCAAAAGACAACTGGCTGTTAGGTAAGGCTGTAGAGCAGACTCATTTTATCTCTCTCTCTAAGTGGTCTCGGTGCCATTACATGAGACAGAACAGCACTCTTGGAAGGTATGTGGGTTACATTTTTCCCTAGCTGAGGAAGCATGTCCCAAGCCTCAGAGACTTCCCAGCTGAAATCCTGGATGAGCCCCAACTTGTAACACCGACAGACCCCAGTCTTTGGAGGGCAGGATCGAACCAGGGACCTCTGGAGCTTAGTGCATGAGCCTCTACCACATGGCCTAAAAGCCAACTGCCTGTTAGCTAAGGCTGCAGCAGACTCATTAATCTCTAAGTTGTCTCGTTGCCACTAGATGGGACACAACACCATAACCAGAAGGAAAGGAGGACTTGTGGCACCTTAGAGACTAACCAATTTATTTGAGCATTAGTCTCTAAGGTGCCACAAGTCCTCCTTTTCTTTTTGCGAATACAGACTAACACGGCTGTTACTCCATAACCAGAAGGTGTGGGTTACACTTGGTTGAGATGCCTGCCTCTTCCCAAACTGAATCTGTGGAATCCATATGGCCATTCTAGGTTGGCTTGGTGTAGTACGTGGGATGGTGACAGAAGCCATGTTAAGGAGCCTCACTTAATTAGCAAGAACAAGGAAATTCCTAGGCAACCTACTCTGGTAGGTTGACTCAAGGACAGCAAGTATTGCAGAAACTTGGCTGCGCAAGTTCACCTTCTGCTCTGAGACCGCTGCAGCTCCTCAGGGGGAGTTAAGCTTGGAGTAGCAAGTCTAACTCTGTATTTGTTGTTCCATTGTTTAACAGAGTTCCTCTGTTGGACAATTTATACTTCAGCTAAAGAAATGAACGGTAATTGTCTGCTCACTGAGGCAGCCTCCCTGATCACGATGTTGGTGCGTTCGTGACAACCACAGCTGATAGAAAATAGAGAGGGTGCAAAACCAGAATGATTTATCCAAATACTTCACCCCTGGCCAGATACGACAAGACCCAGATTCACAGTTAGTTTTGCAAATCCAGAGCTACTCATGGTGGTGTTCAGCTCTCATGCGCAAGAGGAGCCCTGGCAGTGGAAGCTGCGGTGGGGGATGCACTGAATCAGTGCTACATATTCCTGCAACACAGCAGCATAGCCCAGGCCTCTGACTACCTGTGCTGGTTCCTCTACCCCATGTGCTACCTGACTCCTGGTGGGCTCCAGGGATTAACAAGCCCAAATGCCCCTTAGTGCCAGGAAGATAAGTGAAGAGATTTTTTTTCCACTGGGAGCAGTTTGACCAGGTATCTGTAATAGGGCCAGGAAATAAAGTTTAACTTCACTCCTGTGTGTCAGGCATTTATTGCGTTGTCAGAGCTGGGTGGGATATGGGGTGACACAAATGGGTGAGCTAGACAAGGTGTAAGCATTTGTATGTGGAAGTGTACATCATGCTATGATATATGGAATCAGAGTATGTCCTGGACAGGAGGCATTTCTTCAATAAAACCACTGCAACCGCACTTACAAACAGGCTTCCACGCAGCTTGAGTTCTAGCTTTGTCTCCCTTGGTTACCAGGGTCCATGCGCACAGTCTACAATGCTGTATGGTGCACAGTGATGTCTAGTGGCTCAATCATATAACTGCAGGTAAATATATCATCATACATTGAGTGACTGGAGGGGGCAGCGGGGTTCTGGAATGAGCCTCAGACTATGGAATTCAGATAGGTGACTGCAGAGGTTGAAACAACGGGGAGTCCTTGTGGCACCTTGGACTAACAAATTTATTTGGGCATAAGCTTTCATGGGCTAGAACCCACTTCATCAGATGATCTGATACATCTGCTGAAGTGGGTTTTAGCCCCTGATACATCTGATGAAGTGGGTTTTAGCCCACGAAAGCTTATGGCCAAATAAATTTGTTAGTCCTTGTGGCACCTTAGAAGAGACTCATTGTTTTTGCTGTTACAGACTAACACGACTACCACTCTGAAACCTGCAGAGGTTGAGAACTTCTTCTTGCAGTTAACAGTGAAGTAGGAGAGAGAGACAGGGAAATAGGGCTGCATGAAGCAGGCCTCCCTGCACAGGCCCTGGGTTGGAAAGAATCTCACTTAAAAAAAAAGTATATGTTCAATATAGTCACAGATCAAACAGACTTCAGAATCAAGACAACTCCTGGCAGAAGTGCTGAGGTCAATCTGAAGTGTACTGGCCTTGTGTGAGTGAATAAGTAGTGTCTCCAAGTGGCTGGGTCTATAATATAGGACCTACTGTTACTGTTAGCTATGAAAGATCTTGTTTTAGCTCAAGTGGTAGAGGCTTGTGTTGGGGGTTTTTTGGGAGCTGAAGGAGCAGACTCCAGGGCAAGCTCTGCAGGAATGTGTGCGTTTTGCAGCACGTGGATTTGATACAAGTCACGCGAAAGAGCATCTTGAATGTATGTCTTAGAAGCAGAAGATGGAAAAGGCTGCTTAGGTCAACCATCACATCACACTGGGAGCCTGGGTGGGATCGTTCCCTGCATTGCACACTAAGCTGCTCTGGCCAAGAACACAAGTGACGGGTCATCTATCACATCCCCTGGGGAGTCTCTCTCCTCCCAGACACCATTGGAGTGTGCAGTGGTTTCCTCCATCATGGAGGAATTTATGTTTGGGCCACCTCGGTATAAAACATTTATCTGGCTATGAATTATTTAGTATTTAGGAAGAATGTTCACAGTTTATGTTGTTTATGTGGCCAACTGTTCCTGGGACCTATAAACAGTCTTAAGCTCTATACCAGTCAGCAGAGAGCTTTGTTTCATGTACGTACTTCTGGTAGGCCCCACCAAGAGCCCAAACTCCTTTCTGTGTCATTTATTCATGGAACACTGACTGCCAACCATGTGGTTCTCCAGCCAGACCATCAAACCCTGTCACAGCATTCTCCTTACATCATCTGGCGGGAAGGAATGCAGTTTCAACACACAGTGTTTTGACTGGGAAATCAGAGGAATGCAAAGATAGTAAGACAGAAAATAGCTTAATGACACTATATAAATCCATACTGAACCCACACCTAGAATACTGCATCCCTTTCTGGTCACCCCATCTCAGAAAGGATATAGGGGAACCTGAAGAGATCAGAGAAGGGCAACAAAAATGACCAGGGTGTGGAATGGCTTCCATACAAGGAGAGACTAAAAAGATTGATTGTTCAGCTTTAGAAAAGAGATGACTAATGCGCAGATATGACAGATCTTTATACAATCATGAATTCCATAAAAAAAGTGAATAGAGAAGTGTTCTTTAAACTTCTCACACGATACAAAAGCCAGCGGTCACCTGATGAAATCAATAGGCCACAGGTTTAAAACAAACAAAAGGAAGTACTTTTTCACTCGGTGCACAGCTAATGTGGGGTCGTGATGGCCAAAAGGATACCTGGCTTTAAGAAAGAACTGGATAAGTTTAGGGAGGATACTTCCATCAATGACTATTAGCCAAGATGGTCAGGGATGCAACCCCATGCTCAGGGCAACCCTAATTTTCTGACTGCCATGTGAGTGGAAGACTGGGTGAATCACTCCAGAATTGCCTGTTCTGTAGACTCCCCCTGAAGCTCTGGTACAGGCCACTGTTGGAAGGCAGGAAACTGGGCAAAACAGACCATGGTCTGACCCAGTAGGGCCGTTCTTATGTTAAGATGAACCAGCAGAGAGTGCTGGAGGAATGAAAACACAACTATTAATGGGTGAGCCTTGTGTTAACTCTTAAACAGCTCTCCTAGTGGGTACCTCCCAGAAGTGGAAAGTTAATGGCTTGGGTTTAGTATCACAGACATGGATAGGAAATGTTCCTACCCACCCAAGCTACTATACCCACCTCTTTGCCTTCCTTCCAGATTTGCGACAGAAAGAGGCATAAATAAGGGGTGGGGGAAAGATGTCTGCATACCCTGATGTTTTTCCCCCTTCCTCAAAATCAGAAGTCTCTGTTAAGCTGAGATTTGTGATAATACATTATGGCAGGTGAATTAGGCAAAGAGTTCATTAAAGTCAGAGTTAATTAATGAGATCCACTGCACATTAAAAATCATTACTTCATCTGAAAAGAGTAATTAGAGAGTCATTTCTGGTGCACTTTATTCTCCTGGGTGCTCCGCTGACATGCCACGTAAGTCATTCAATGTTAAGCAAATAAACCACTGTTCTCATGATTTACTGTGGTCACTGGATAAATGCAGCAAGTCAAACTGCAGTGGGAAAATTCCATTAAGAGTTTCTCCCCGTCTCTTTTTCCCTCCCCATAAGCCCATTGGTGGCAATGATCATTTGTGTGCCCCATTTCAGCAAGTTGGGCCTGCCTGGAAAATGCTTTGTTCTAGAAATGCAATGGAGTTGTGTGACATTGCACTCCATATGTTTTATGGAAATATGCTTATGAGTGTGAATATGATGTAACTGGAATATGCTTTATGCAAAAGGTATCTTGTAAGGTATCATAACAAAGGTTATAACCTACTGACTATATTCCTCCTATTTCTATGCATGTATCATTCTTGTATCTGAA
Source organism: Chelonia mydas (assembly GCF_015237465.2). Taxonomy (NCBI): domain Eukaryota; kingdom Metazoa; phylum Chordata; order Testudines; family Cheloniidae; genus Chelonia; species Chelonia mydas. The sequence goes on along the minus strand of NC_057850.1, from coordinate 8,044,852 downwards.
GCTAGAAATATGAAGTATAACTCTGAGGTCCTATTGTAATTATGCAAAGTGTGGGCCATTAATGGTGGTTTAAAATCTTGGTTTAGGCTCCCATTGACTAGGACAATTGGGTGTAAATTGTTTGTTTACCTGCAAGCCTTTCTGTGTACATGTGGGCCAATCCAGGAAGAATGGAGACTAGGGGTCTTACAGTGACATGTGGCCATGTCACATGAAACTGGAATGCATCTTAATCCTTGTACTTTTTCCATTGATGAGGCGGGGGTGGGGACAAGCCCAGACAAGATTCCCACCTTGTGCCAAAGCTATAAAAGGGGGTGGAGCAGGACAAAAGAGGCGGCCACTCATGAGAAAACCCCTGCTTACCACCTGAGATGTCTGGTGAATCTAACAAAGATGGTAAAAGGGGAAAGGATTGGGCCCAGACTAGGAAGGAGTCTAGTCTGTGAAAGAAGCTTATTGGAACATTTTTAAGGGTGAGATATTACCTGTTGTTAGGGGCTTATTCCTTCACCCGCTTACTTCCCTGGTCCTTCTCGCATGAACAGAGAGCAACAATACCCGAAGTCCAAAGGTGCAAACAATTCGATGTTTATTGGGGTGAACTTCCAGCAAGCATGATTCCAGTTTCCTTCCTTAGTGTTCCCCTTCCCAGCTCTGACACCACAGAGCCTTACCTGTGTCCCTGTTCCCTTTCCCCTCCTTAGCAAAACATGATTCCAATTCCCCACCCCCATTCCCTCTTCCCATTTCCCCCTTACTTCCTGATTGACTGCAGACTATAATGTAAAACTTGAGTTCTGCTTAGCTATACCTTAACCAATCATTTTACTGAAATTTAACTGACCAATCCTAACATATTGTAACATGATTATTTAACCAATTGTATCCCACCACCTTAATTAGTTTATACCCAGCAAAATTAATTATACAGCAGACAGAAACAATCCCAGAACCAGACAGAGATTATACAGACAAACAATAGGGAAATGGGGACTACAATGATAGAACAACACAGAAATGAGGATTTCACATCCCAGCTATTGATAAGTGAGTTCTTGCCAGACAGGATGCTATCAAACTAAGTTTCCTTTTACATTTTCTAGGCACTTCCCTTTCTCTGGAGGTGGTAAGCATTATTAGGACAGATTGTATTCCTAACAGTCCAATAGCACCTTCTTTCAATGTGACTAGTTTGGAATGTAAGGATGTGACCGCTCACTTCCCAGCTTATGGCTGCCTCTGCTGCTTAGCCAAAGATCTTAGCCTAAGAACCGGGCCTCAGACTGTCACAGTAAGTGAAGGACCTTACACCAGCAGACAGTGATTTTGATTTTCTTTTATACCTCAAAAACTAGCTAAGTGATAAGAATACACCTAAATTCTTAGAGTATAGGCCTTTACAGACAGGCCTAAATATCTATATCCTAACACCAGTAATCAGTTTCTTAATGTATTAGGCTTAGATTTGTATGTTTTGTTTTATTACTTGAAACCACTTTAATCCTACTTTTTATACTTAATAAAATCACTTTTGTTTATTAATAAAACCAGAGTAAGTGATTAATCTCTGGGGGAGCAAACAGCTGTGCATCTCTCTGTCAGTGCTATAGAGGGTAGACAGTTTATGAGTTTACCCTGTATAAGCTTTATACAGAGTAAAATGGATTTATTTGGGGTTTGGATCCCATTGGGAACTGGGTGTCTGGGTGCTGGAGGCAGGTAACCTTCTGAGCTGTTTTCAGTTAAGTCTGCAGCTTTGGGGGTGTGGCCCAGACCCTGGGTCTGTGTTGCAGCAGGCTAGCATGTCTGGCTCAACAAGGCAGGGTTCTGGAATCCCAAGCTGGCAGGAAAAACGGGCTCAGAGGTAATTTCAGCACATCAGGTGGTGGTCCCAAGGGAATCTCTGTGACTGAACCCATCACAAGTTGATCCCAGGATACTCAAAAGACAAGGTGAGTGTGGTAATATCTTTTATTGGATCAACTTTTGTTGGTGAGAGAAAGATATTACCTTACCCGCCTTGTCTCTCTGTTGTTCTAGAAAGGCAGCTTGATCCAGTGAGCAGGGCAGCAGAATGGAACTCAGAAAACCTGTATTCTAATCCTGGCTTTGCTACTGCCTTATGTGACCTTAGGAAAATCACTTTAACTCCTGTTTCTCACAGTTGGTCTATTTTGTCCAAAAGCTCTGCAGAGCGGGTGCTGTCCAGTGGCTGGCTTGTGAGCCTGGGAGTCAGGAGACCTGGCTTCCAGTCCCTGCTCTATCAACAGTTGCTCTGTACCTCAGTTTCCTCAGAACCCATCTCTTCTTTGCAGTCTAATAATATTGATCCACCACTGAGAGGCAGTGAGGTCTAATGGACAGAGCAAGGCCCTGTGGGGGTCAGGCCATCTAGATTCTATTTTGTGATGCTACTATGGCCATGCTATGTATCTTTGGCCGAGTCACTTCAGCTCTCTGTGCCTTTGTCCGCCTTGTCTGTTTAGACTTTGAGCTATTTAGAGCAGAGACTGCCTCTTTGTGTGTTTGTACAGCACCTACTTGGCACAATGAGGCTCCAGTCTTGGTTGGGGCCTCTACACACTTTTTAAAAAATGAGAAAAAAAAACCTCACCCTTTGAGACCTGTATCTATGTAAGTCCATCCATATGTCCAGTTTCCAAGTGTTCCCACTTGAGTGTCTAAACATTTGCACCTAAATAAAACATGTTACAAACCCATAGCTCCCATTAAGTGTTTGTTTCGGCACCTGTATGCAGATGTAGTGCCAACATTTTCAAACCTGGATGTCTTAAAGTTAGGCTCCTAAACCCAGAGGGGCTGAGACTCCAGCAAACGCTGATGTATCCGTGACAGTTGCAGGTACACAGACAGTTGGAAAATCAGGCCAGTCTTGCTTAGCGAGTGGTAAATATGGATAAAACCCTAACTATAACACCCACATTAGAACATGTTGGCCTGTATCTGGCCTATTCTAATTCAGATTGTAGGCCAAACACGGCGTTTTCCCTCTGATGTCCCATATAACTCTGAGCACACTGGTGCTCAGTAAATCGCTCTTCATGCCATTCTACCTTGGAAGCCTTCCAGCCATGAGTAGCGCTGGGTGCATCTGTTGCTCCCGACAAATGCTTGTTGTATTGACATCTCTTGCCATTTGTGTTAAGTCTCTCTCTCTCTCTCAAATTCATCTGGGGAAGCCTTTGAGAGAGCAGCTTATGTTTGCCCTCACACATAGGCATGGCAATTACGCTAACAAGGGCCTGCGGCTGCCTCCAAGTCTCGCAGGCTTTCACCTAGACTTATTTTCATGCTGTTTCTCAGAAAGATACCATCAGCAGCTACACATTTCATTCCATTTAAGTCTATCATTTCTTGTCTGTCATTAGTAGCATGGTCTCTCTTGCTCCTTCTGTGCAGTTCCAGAATCACATTCCCCTGTAGCCTCTCACTTTTTCCCAGGTTGTGCGCACTGCATTCTCTGAATCTTTCCTCCTCGTGCAGTGCTATCCCTGTAAGCATTTTAATTCCCCGCTTTCTTCAGTGCCCCCCCCCTTTCTCTAAATGCTTTCTATCAAGTAGCCATCCAAGGCAGAAATTGTGGACACAGGAGACTCTGAAGTTGCTTAATTTTAAATCTACCCATATGGACATCGGCTTTTGGCTATGAGAATGGCATATGTGCTTCCCTCTAGAGATTCCTTACATCTGGCCTACCTGATCTGAGGCCAATCTCTTGAAATACACATGGGCTCAAGTACTGGGGCCAGACTGTTCCTGGTCCTTAAGCTCGTGCACAATGGGGGAGATGAATAAAGGTCTACAGAGCCTCCTCCATTCATTTTGACTCTTCATCTTTATCGTCCTCAACATGTAGTCTCCTTGAAGATTGTGCAATCCCTTGATCATAGAATCATAGAATAACAAAGTTGGAAGAGACCTCTGGAGGCCATCTAGTCCAACCCCCTGCCCAGAGCAGGACCAATCCCAACTAAATCATCCCAGCCAGGGCTTTGTCAAGCCTGACCTTAAAAACTTCCAAGGAAGGGGATTCCACCACCTCCCTAGGTAACACATTCCAGTGTTTCACCACCCTCTTAGTGAAAAAGTTTTTCCTAATATCCAACCTAAACCTCCCCCACTGCAACTTGAGACCATTACTCCTTGTCCTGTCATCTGCTATCACTGAGAATAGTCTAGATCCATCCTCTTTTTGGATCCACCTTTCAGGTAGTTAAAAGCAGCTATCAAATCCCTCCTCATTCTTCTCTTCCATAGACTAAACAATCCCAGTTCCCTCAGCCTCTCCTCATAAGTCATGTGTTCCAGACCCCTAATCATTTTTGTTTGCCCTCCGCTGGACTATCTCCAATTTCTCCACATCCTTCATGTAGTGTGGGGACCAAAACTGCACACAGTACTCCAGATGAGGCCTCACCAATGTCGAATAGAGGGGAACGACCACGTCCCTCGATCTGCTGGCAATGCCCCTACTTATACACCCCAAAATGCCATTGGCCTTCTTGGCAACAAGGGCACACTGACGCTTATCCAGCTTCTTGTCCACTGTCACCCCTAGGTCCTTCTCTGCAGAACTGCTGCCTAGCCATTCGGTCCCTACTCTGTAGCGGTGCATGGGATTTTTCCGTCCTAAGTGCAGGACTCTGCACTTGTCCTTGTTGAACCTCATCAGATTTCTTTTGGCCCAATCCTCCAATTTGTCTAGGTCCCTCTGTATCCTATCCCTACCCTCCAGCGTATCTACCACTCCTCCCAGTTTAGTGTCATCCGCAAACTTGCTGAGGGTGCAATTCACACCATCCTCCAGATCATTAATGAAAATATTGAACAAAACCGGCCCCAGGAACGACCCTTGGGCACTCCGCTAGATACCGGCTGCCAACTAGACATGGAGCCATTGATCACTACCCGTTGAACCCGACAATCTAGCCAACTTTCTACCCACCTTGTAGTGCATCCATCCAGCCCATACTTCTTTAACTTGCTGACAAGAATACTGTGGGATACCGTGTCAAAAGCTTTGCTAAAGTCGAGGAATAACACGTCCACTGCTTTCCCTTCATCCACAGAACCAGTTATCTCATCATAGAAGGCAATTAGATTAGTCAGGCATGACTTTCCCTTGGTGAATCCATGCTGACTGTTCCTGATCACTTTCCTCTCCTCTAAGTGCTTCAGAATTGATTCCTTGAGGACATGCTCCATGATTTTTCCGGGGACTGAGGTGAGGCTGACCGGCCTGTAGTTCCCAGGATCATCCTCCTTCCCTTTTTTTAAAGATGGGCACTATATTAGCCTTTTTCCAATCTTCCGGGACTTCCCCCGATCACCATGAGTTTTCAAAGATAATGGCCAATGGCTCTGCAATCACATCCGCCAATCCTTTAGCACTCTTGGATGCAACGCATCTGACCCCATGGACTCGTGCACGTCCAGTTTTTCTAAATAGTCCCGAACCACTTCTTCCTTCACAGAGGGCTGGCCACCTGCTCCCCATGCTGTGCTGCCCAGTGCAGTAATCTGGGAGCTGACCTTGTTCGTGAAGACAGAGGCAAAAAAAGCATTGAGTACATTAGGTTTTTCCACATCCTCTGTCACTAGGTTGCCTCCCTCATTTAGTAAGGGGCCCACACTTTCCTTGGCTTTCTTCTGATTGCCAGCATACCTGAAGAAACCCTTCTTGTTACTCTTAACATCCCTCGCTAGCTGCAACTCCAGGTGTGATTTGGCCTTCCTGATTTCACTCCTGCATGCCCGAGCAATATTTAAATACTCATCCCTGCTCATTTGTCCAAACTTCCACTTTTTGTAAGCCTCTTTTTTGTGTTTAAGATCAGCAAGGATTTCACTGTTAAGCCAAGCTGGTCGCCTGCCATATTTACTATTCTTTCTACACATCGGGATGGTTTGTCCCTGTAACCTCAATAAGGATTCTTTAAAATCAGCCAGCTCTCCTGGACTCCTTTCCCCCTCATGTTATTCTCCCAGGGGATCTTGCCCATCAGTTCCCTGAGGGAGTCAAAGTCTGCTTTTCTGAAGTCCAGGGTCCGTATTCTGCTGCTTTCCTTTCTTCCTTGTGTCAGGATCCTGAACTCGACCATCTCATGGTCACTGCCTCCCAGGTTCCCATCCACTTTTGCTTCCCCTACTAATTCTTCCCGGTTTGTGAGCAGTAGGTCAAGAAGAGCTCCGCCCCTAGTTGGTTCCTCCAGCACTTGTACCAGGAAATTGTCCCCTACAGTTTCCAAAAACTTCCTGGATTGTCTGTGCACCGCTGTATTGCTCTCCCAGCAGATATCAGGATGATTGAAGTCACCCATGAGAACCAGGGCGTGCGATCTAGTAGCTTCTGCGACTTGCCAGAAGAAAGCCTTGTCCACCTCATCCCCCTGGTCCGGTGGTCTATAGCAGACGCCCACCACGACATCACCCTTGTTGCTCAGGCTTCTAAACTTAATCCAGAGACTCTCAGGTTTTTCTGCAGTTTCATACTTGAGCTCTGAGCAGTCATACTGCTCCCTTATATACAGTGCAACTCCCCCACCTTTTCTGGCCTCCCTGTCCTTCCTGAACAGTTCATACCCATCCATGAAAGTACTCCAGTCATGCGAGTTATCCCACCAAGTCTCTGTTATTCCAATCACATCATAATTCCCTGATTTTGCCAGGACCTCCAGTTCTCCCTGCTTGTTTCCCAGGCTTTGTGCATTTTTATATAGGCACTTGAGATAACCCACTGATCGCCCCTCGTTCTCAGTATGAGGCAGGAGCCCTCCCCTCTCACATGCTCCTGCTCGTGCTTCCTCCCGGTATCCCGCTTCCCCACTTACTTCAGGACTTTGGTCTCCTTCCCCCGGTGAACCTAGTTTAAAGCCCTCCTCACTAGGTTAGCCAGCCTGCTCGCGAAGATGCTCTTCCCTCTCTTCATTAAGTGGAGCCCGTCTCTGCCTAGCACTCCTCCTTCTTGGAACACCATCCCACGGTCGAAGAATCCAAAGCCTTCTCTCCGATACCACCTGCGTAGCCATTCATTGACTTCCATGATTCGACGATCCCTACCCCTGCCTTTTCCTTCCACGGGGAGGATGGACAAGAACACCACTTGCACCTCATACTCCTTTATCCTCCTCCCCAGAGCCACGTCGTCTGCAGTGATCCGCTCAAGGTCATTCTTGGTAGTATCATTGGTGCCCACATGGAGAAGCAGGAAGGGGTAGCGGTCCGAGGGCTTGATGAGTCTCGGCAGACTCTCCATCACATCACGAATCTTAGCCCCTGGCAAACAGCAGACTTCTCTGTTTTCCCGGTCAGGGCGGCAGATAGATGACTCCGTCCCCCTGAGGAGAGAGTCCCCGACCACCACCACCCACCTCCTTCTCTTGGGAGTGGTGGTCGTGGAACCCCCAACCTTAGGACAGTGCATCTCATGCCTTTCAACTGGTGGAGTCTCCTTCTGCTCCCTTCTCCCAGACATATCATCTGGGCCACTCCCCGCTATGGTACCTGTGGAGAGAACATGAAAACGGTTACTTACCTGTATCCGCGTTGCTGGTATATGGATGTTCCCCCTTCTTCTTCTGGAGGTCACATGTTGCCAGATTTCTTCACCATCCTCCTGTCCGCGCCGCGCAGCCTGCTCTGAATCTTCAGAACCTTGTGCCTGTAGAAACATATCCTGACGTCTGTCAAGAGAAACTGAAGATTTCCTGATGCAACACAGGGTCGATACCTGTTGCTCCAGACCTTGAACCTTCTCTTCCAATATGGAGACCAGCTTGCACTTTGTACACACAAAGTTGCTTCTGTCCTCTGGAAGAAAGACAAACATGGCACATTCAGTGCAGGTCACAACAGTTGAACACTCCCGATCCATATTACCTTCCAACTACGAGCTTCCTCAGGAGATGCAGTAATTACTCAGGGAAGTCGTTAGGGTGTAAGCCTCAGTGGGCTCACTCCAGGCGAACTCCCAGGCAAACTCCTGCTGTTTGCTGCTCAGCTGGTTCCCTGCCGCTCAGCTGGTTCGCGGCGTGCCGGCTTTTTTAAACAGCCAGGTTCATCTGAAACAAAACACTCCCAACTCCTGCCCTTTTCAGCCAACCAATCAAGCACTCACTCAAACTTTCAAGCTGCCCTCACTAAAAACACTCCGATCCTCTCTAGCTAGGTCCTTAAGGTGATCAACCTGGATATACAGTTTATGTCCATAATTGACAATCTTATCGCCCCACCAAAGCTTTGGGCAACTACATAATCACCAGCCAAGTAGCCGCATTTCTTGGTAAATACACTTTCTTGATAAAAATGCTTGATTCTGCCTTTGCTCAAATGCAGCCGCTGTTCTCTCCTGGGTTCGGTGGTGTTGTGCGTGCCTGGAGACAGATGAGGAGAGGCAGACTGTGGCCATCAGAAAGCAGAGAAGCAGCAGGACTTCCACACAGCTAGAAGTTTCAAATTGATATCAGGCCCTCAACATGGAAGCTAGAAGATACCACTCAAGATCTAGCAGGTCCAAGACTCCAAGGGAACCGAGAGATGTACAGGACAGAGGTGGGTGGCAACTCAGCCCACGCTGTTAGAAAATCAAGTTTGCCTACAAAGAGTTCTCCAACAAACATTCCTTGTTGAAGATTCAATATTCAGAAGACTCAAAAGGACATTCTACAAGGGACAGATGGGCAACAGGATGGTGTGCTGCCTTCCTGGAATCAAGGCAACAAGATGACGTTCTAAGATTGGACAGGTTTCTGAAGCCAACTGGCAAGGATCGTAGAATCATAGAACTGAAAGGGACATTGAGAGGTCATCTAGTCCAGTCCCCTGCACTCATGGCAGGACTAAGTATTATCTAGACCATCCCTGACGGGTGTTTGTCCAACTTGCTCTTAAAAATCTCCAACGATGGAGATTCCACAGCCTCCCTCGGCAATTTATTCCAGTGCTTAACCACTCTGAGAGTTAGGAAGTTTTTCCTAATGTCCAACCTAAACTGCCCTTGCTGCATTTAAAGCCCATTGCATCTTGTCCTATCCTCAGAAGTTAAGAAACAACTTTTCTCCCTCCTCCTTGTAACAACCTTTTATGTACATGAAAACTGTTATGTTCTCTCTCTTTCTTCTCTTTTCCAGACTAAACAAACCCAGTTTTTTCAATCTTCCCTCATAGGTCATATTTTCTAGACCTTTCATCATTTTTCTTGCTCTTCTCTGGACTTTCTCCAATTTGTCCACATCTTTCCTGAAATGTGGCATCCAGAACTGGACACACTACTCCAGTTGAGGCCTAATCAGCATGGAGGAGAGAGGAAGAATTACTTCTTGTGTCTTGCTTACAATACTCCTGCTAATACATTCCAGAATGATGTTTGCTTTTTTTTTCTTTTGCAACAGTGTTACACTGACTCATATTTAGGTTGTGATCCACTATAGCCCCCCAGATCCCTTTCAGCAGTACTCCTTCCTAGGCAGTCATTTCCCCTTTTTGTATGGGTGCAACTAACTGTTACTTCCAAGTACAGTACTTTGCATTTGTCCTTATTTAATTTTGTCCTGTTTACTTCAGACCATTTCTCCACTTTGTCCAGGTCATTTTGAATTTTAATCCTATCCTCCAAACCACTTGCAACTCCTCCCAGCTTGGTATCATCTGCAAACTTTATCAGTGTACTCTCTATGCCATTATCTAAATCACTGCTGAATATATTGAACAGAACCAGACCCAGAACTGATTACTGTGGGACCCCATTTGATATGCTCTTCCATCTTGACTATGAACCAGTGATAACTTCTCTTTGGGAACAGTTTTCCAACCAGTTATGCACCCACCTTATAGTAGTTCCATCTAGGTTGTATTTCCCTAGTTTGTTTATGAGAAGGTCATGCAAGACAGTATCAAAAGCCTTATAAAGTTGAGATATACCACATCTATCACTTTCCTTCCCCACCCGCGGAATCCAGAAGGCTTGTTACCATGTTAAAGAAAGCTATTAGGTTGGTTTGACATGATTTGTTCTTGACAAATGCATGTTGATTTATACTTATCACCTTATCTTCTAGGTGTCTGCAAATAGATTGCTTAATTATTTGCTCTATTATCTTTCTAGTTTCTGAAGTTAAGCTGACTGGTCTGTAATTCCCTGGGTTGTCCTTCTTTCCCTATTTGTAGGTGGGCACTATATTTGCGCTTTTCCAGTCCTCTGGAATCTCTCCTGTCTTCCGTGACTTTTCAAAGATAATCACTAATAGCTCAGATACTTCCTCGGTTAGCTCCTTGAGTATTCTAGTATGTATTTAATTAAGCCCTAGTGACTTGAAGACATCTAACTCATCTAAGTAATTTTGAACTTGTTCTTTCCCTATTTTAGCCTCTGATCCTACCTCATGTTCACTGGCATTCACTGTTAGACATCCAGTCGCTACTAACCTTTTTTGGTGAAAACTGAAACAAAAATATAATTTAGCACTTCTGCCATTTCCACATTTTCTGTTATTGTCCCCCCCGCCCCCCCCCCCCCCACACACACACCCTGAGTAACAGGCCTACCCTGTCCTCTGTCTTCCTCTTGCTTCTAATGTATTTGTAGAATGTATTTAATCTCTTTTTGGTACTGGTGCAACCTGGAATGCTATGCTGGAATACCATGTCCAGTTCTGGTGTCCACAATTCAAGAAGGATGTTGATAAATTGGAGAGACACCCAATGACTCAGGATTGCCCCAGGTATATACCTGTACCATAATGGATGACTGCAGGAATATTTACTCTCTGAGCAAACAGATGTCTGGTTCTTAGTCTAGCTGACAGCTCAACTGCATCAACCCTGACTTTGTTCTCCTAACCCTGCCTCCCTCCCAGCTGCACAAAGTTAATGGTTTTGTGTATGTTAAAAGTATTAGAACTTTTAAAAATCACAGGCCAAGTCAACAAGTTAGGGGAAGCGGGAATTTTTGGATAGACACTAAATAATAATCATAGGGTTAGAAGGGACCACAAGGGTCATCTAGTCTAAGATCTAGCTCTTCTAGTATGTCTCATCAGTAGATCTCAAAGTGATTTACAAAGGATGACCTGTCATTTTACAGATGGGGAGACTGAGGCACTGAGTGGTTAGGAGACTTGCCCAAGATCACCCCAGTGTAGGGTGACCAGATGTCCCATTTTTATAGGGACAGTCCTGTTTTTGGGACTTTTTCTTATATAGGCACCTATTACCCCCCATCCCCGTCCCGTTTTTTCACAGTTGCTATCTGGTCACCCTATCCCAGCATCAGAGCAGGGGTAGAACCCAGGCCTTGCTAGTCATAGGCCATTGCTTTATCTACTAGATCACACTTCCACTTCAAATGCAGAAATCGAGGCCTGTGCATTCAAGATGAATTGTATTCTTTTATTTTGAAGTATTGCCTAGATACCGGTGCTATTAGTTAATAAAGTAGTTAGATCAAATAAAGCATTAAATGTGGGATGAATACCCAATTGAACCATATTAGCACCAGTCATCCCCACAGAGAAGCAAGTTTTAAAAGTGGTAATATAGTAATCTGCTCTTAAAGAACGCTTAGACCCACAATGTTAGGTCTTGACATACAATGCAAAGGAGTCCAGCTTAGGATTCAGTGACATACATTCATCCCTGGTGTAAGCCTGTTGAAGTCAATGAGGAAAGTGGGTGCTCAGCACCTGTGAAACCTAGGCCACTTGCCTAAATATGGATTATCTAGGTGTGTAACTTTAGGTACCCATGCTGGAAAATCTTAGCACAAGTCCCGGTCCAACCACTAGGCAATACTGCCTCCCTCAAGGTCAAAGGAAAATGCAGTGTGTCTAGGGCCAAATGTGTGACGTTGCTGAGGTGCAGATAGAAACAGAGAAGTAAGACTGAGTAAATGTGCCCCAGACGATGCCAACTCTAGCTGACCCTGACCCAGTCCTTTTGTTCTAACCACACAACCGCACTTCCTTTATTGTGCTTATGCTGTCGCCCTTTGATCCTGTTACCAGGGGCTAAGGAAAGCATTTATTCCACAGTCAATAATGCTCCCCAAAGGCCTCAAGATAGAAACAGTTGCTTGACTTGTCAGTTTATGTGAGAGCTACAACGAAGGAGTCAGCTATTGCTGAATTCCCTGCCTTCAGCAGGCTACATACTGAGAAGAAGCAGTTAATTGGCTCTAAGGATAAGGCTGCCAGGACGTAAAGAGAAGACACTAACCCCCTAATATTTTAGTATGTATGACTACAACTAGCATGCCGTATCTCTCCAGCTAAGCTTGAGTGGTAGCAATTACACACTCAGGCAAACCTTTGAGAGAGGAGCATTCAGGCATGCTAATGTTTGCAGAATCTCGCCTTTGTTTGGGACAACGCTCAAGATCAGGTGAGACTTCTTATTCCTCCCCACACTCTGCTCAGAACTTACCTCTCCCTTGCTTCCTGGAAATACGTTTTAGAATCTAAAGTCCTCAGAGCTGAGCTGTAAAATAAACATCATGAAGGCTCTGGATGGGGACTCTAGAACCCACAGGCTCCCTGGGTGATCTTGGATAAATCAGCTAGAGTGGGATTTTTCAGAAGGGCCTAAAGGACTGAGGCACCTAAATCCCATTGAATTTCATCTCTCTGTGTACCTCAGTTCCCCTTTAAATGCTTCTTTTGTCTGCCTCATTTATTTAGATCTGGAGTGTCTCTTATGCAACCCACCCCCAGCCAGTGCGGTGCTCAGTCAGTGGCTGGTTATGGCTAGGCCGCTGAAAGGTGGTTGCATCTACTACAACCTTGGAAAACAGAGGTGGGTCTTTTAGCTCAAACAGGTTTCAGAGTAACAGCCGTGTTAGTCTGTATTCGTAAAAAGAAAAGGAGTACTTGTGGCACCTTAGAGACTAACCAGTTTATTTGAGCATGAGCTTTCATGAGCTACAGTGATGAAGTGAGCTGTAGCTCACGAAAGCTCATGCTCAAATAAACTGATTAGTCTCTAAGGTGCCACAAGTACTCCTTTTCTTTTTAGCTCAAACAGTGAAGGCTCATGTATTAAGATCCAGATGTTCTAGGTTTGATCCCAGCTGCTAGCAACACATCCAGGGTGCAGTGTGACAAGTGGTGGCCTGTACAGGGAATGAACCTCTCTTCATGACAATGTAAACCATGTGCCCTGAAGCACTAGGGCATAAGAAGTTCTCTGCTCCCATATGCTGGTGAATAGGGGGAAGAATGGCCTCAGAGCTTCCACATCTGCATAAGATACCCCACAACTCCAGATGGAGAAATGCTCCAGAGGGAAGTCACTCTCTGCCACAATTTATTGGTGAAAAGGTGGAAGCAGGGCATCATTTGCATAAGTTTTCTACCCAGAATTCCTTGAGTTACATTTTAGGAGTCACCATAACTGAACACATACTCAGAATTGGTTGGGAAGGGGAATTGAAGGCCAAGGAGGCAAGGACTTTGCTCAGGATTTTGTTTTGTATTTTTTGAAGAGACAGGTCTATGTGAGTGCATCTCAGGACTCTAGGACTGTACTACCTGCTGATACCAAACTGTGAGTGGGGTTTACAGGGTGGGAGTGGTGAAGAGAAGGGATATTTGCTAGTGGATGTTTATGCCTATGGGTGAGGGACCAAGTTAATGGACTACTATTAATATTGCCTGGAAGAAAGATAGATAAATAGCTGCTGTGTTTTCCCAAGTTGATCTTCTGTTCCCTTTCCACCCCCCAGTAAAGTTTTCCCATTTCTTATACAGACGCAGCGCATGTGAGTGGGGCAGTATTGCTCGTTAAGGGCAGTCAGGGAAGCTAGTTAGTGATCTCAGAAATTTGAGCTAGATGTAATTTCATTTTAAGAGGGAGCCCTAGCTATTGAATCCAGCCCTTGTTACTGCCATTGACAACTGGTGGAAGAATTACACTTGTGTTTGTACGGCACCGAGCACATCTATCTTGGTGGAGGCCTCTCAGTGCTGCCATAGTACAAATAATGAATCAACCATACCACAGGGTTTTTGGGGTCAGGGACCATGTCATTCAGGTTTACACAATCAGGAGTTGGTCCTGACCTGGGCCTTGGAGCTCTTTTGTGGTAGCAGGACTTATTAATAAGAATGGGCCTTAGCTTCTTGTAAAGCCCATTTCTCACTTCTCTGGTAATTTTTGATTGATCAAAACCAGCTTGTAAATCATTAGCTGCCCACAGCCCCAACCTATTATAAAGTTCTTTACATTTGATTTATGACCTGATTTATGACCCTTCCAAATGAACTTGGTCTTTTGTTTGAAGTGGTAGATGGCTCCAAGAATGAATTAGTCATTATCTTCTCATCGCTTACATCTTAACTTATCAAATGCAGCCACAACTCCTCCCAAGCAGAACAATTTGTAAACAGTGGCAATTAGACTTTTGTTCTGCTCCGAACCTGGGACAGAGCGCAGAGAGAGAGAGAGAGAGACGTACTGCATTACAAGTGGGATTTCTAAATTACATATGCCAAAGCTCTAGTAAAACCCTTATCAAACAAAGCCAGCAAGGGGAAGAAAGAGGACTCATTATCAGAGGGTGCCAGTAAATCAAAAGGAGCAACCAAGTGTATTTTGAAAAGTAAGATACATTGAGATAATTGAACCATGCCGTCTTGCCTAAAAGATACTTGCCCATGTGTGAAAGCATTTATGCAACCTTGGCTTAAAGAAAAGCTGCAGTGGAAGGCAAAAGTTCTTCTCATCACTCCATCTAGTTAGGAGAAAAGAGGAAAAATTGCAGCAGAATTATTGTAGTATGCCAATGAAAAAGTATGATTAACTATTGGATAGGAACCTGCCATCTTTATCATCTGAAGGAAGAGTTTTTTCTAAAGCACCTAAAAAGAGTTGGTCAATTTTTCCATCTATATAATTTTGTTGGAGCCTGGCTTTTTGACAAAACCGATATTCTTGTGGGAAGGAGAATGTACAATTTAAAAAATAACTAAAGTTTTCATTGAAAAAACAACCCCCCCCACAAATGTTTGACCTTTATTGAAAATGTTATATGGGGCTAGGTGGTGACAAAACAATCATTTCCCAACCAGCTGTGCACCTAAGGGATTTAGGAGCACACATCTTATTGAAAGTCACCAGAATCTCTGATTCTAAACCCCATAAGCACTTCTGAAAATCTTCCCCCAAGGTGACCTTGATCCAAAGCTCAGTGTCAATGTGGATCTTGCCATTGACTTCAGTGGCCCTGGGTCAGAATCAAAGAAAATGCAGCTCCCATTTGAATAGGTGGGGAGAGGAGTGATTTCCAGTGTGGTTGTATAGGAAGTGTGGAGGACATCTGGAGAATGCTAGAAGACACGATAGATATGGGGATACGCACTGGGGCTTCCTCTGAAAAAGGAGGCTGCAAAGGAAAAGAAGAGGCCAGTATGATTTTGCATGGACTATTCCAAGATCTGAGGTTCAAGGAGTACCAGTGCTGTAAAGGGAAATGCAAGAGACAACTAAATGAGAGCACAATCAGTGAATACTTTCAGACATAAAGCATGGGCAGCAAGATAGCAGAATGGCCAAGTAATAGTCACAGGCTTAAAGAGAGTAAGTCGGGATTTATAAATACAGTGGGGAGAAGAGAGAAAGCAGGGTTCATTGGTAAATGGAGAAAGGTATGAAACTGATGACTTAAAAATGGCCGTGATAGTGGAATGGTGTTTATTTTCTCTTTGCCTATGGATTTTAAAGGAGATCCATGTAGAGAACTAGGAGACCCCTTATAAATATATACCGTAGAGTGGCAGCTTGTCAGGGCAGGGTCCACCCTTTTGTTCTGTGTTTGTACACTGTCTGGCACAATGGGGTCCTGGCCTCTAGGCATTACTGCAATACAAATAATTAATCAATATAGCTATTAGTAAAGGACAACATGGGAAATGTGAACATATACCAATCAGCCAGGCTGGATCAGATGCACACTAGGATATTAAGGGAAATAGCAAACAAATTTACTGAAGCAGTCACAGTTATGGTCCCAAAACCCATGGGAAATTACAGAGGTAGCAGAGGAATGAAGAAATGCAGACAGAGCACTGATCTTCAAAAAAAGGACCAAGCACTAATCCTGTCCATTGTGGGCCTGCAAGTCTAACACCTGCCTCCAGTAATATAATGGTGCCAACTCGAAGAGAGGAAATCATTCAATAGGGAACAGTGAGCAGCATGGAAGGTGTGGCTATATATAACACATCTGACCAGGAAAACCTTGATTGTTGGTTTGTTTTTACTTTTAAAAATGCCAAAACTAGTCAAAGAAAAGAACCTTGGAGAGCTTTGGGTTTTAGTAAAGTGTTTGGGGCTATGGCCCTGATTCTGATCTCTGGGGTAAATCAGGCAACTCCATTGAAACCAATGGAATTACACCTGTATCAGAGGAACAAGACCAATGTCTCATGCAGTCTCCTGACTACCTTCTAGCTCCACAGTGGTCCGGTTCTCAGGAGCTCCTGGCTGAATCACTTGGATGGGGCGTTCCACATTGTGGAGTAGGGGCAGAAGCAGGTGAGCTAATGTAACCAGGATCAGCATGATTGTCTAAAATCCCCTAACCTCACCCCTTCCCAGCCAAGCATTGAAAGTTCTGGCCAGAGAGACTTCTGAGAGATCAGTGTTTGGAGGAGGCATTACCTCTTTCTGTCATCCCCTAGCAGGAATCCTGGGGGCGTTCCTCTCCTCCAGCTGTAGAGGCAGACAGGTCAAGTGCTGATTCAGCCAGTACTTTTGTAGCCATTTAAGGTTTTGTTGTTGTTTTTTGTATCTAGGTAGCACCCAGTGAGGAATCAGGGCTCCATTGTGCTAGGCACCACCCACCCACCCCCAAAAAGCTGGCTCCCTGCCCCAAGGAGCTTACATTCTAAATATTGCAGCAAATCCCTGCAGTTTTTTCCTTTAAGCTCCATATTACCTCTGAGATCCTGAGCCTTTCCAATGCGGTAAATATAACAAAGGAGCAATAATGCAGCTACTAAAAGCTGGTATTAGCCACAGAAGCTGTTTATAGTCATACACCTTTAGGATAGGAAGACTCTGTGCTTCTTTCAGTGCTGATTTTAAGAATCATTAAGGAAGACCAGTACACAAATGGATGGCTTTTATATATGAAAAAAAGGGCTAACTATTGGTAGGAGGCTTACAAATGACTAGATAGTGGTTCAGAAATCTCTCATGCCATGTTCAGTTGGCAGTTTAGCATCAAATTATGTTTATTTTTCTCTTCTATAGGGTACATTCATGCATAGCTGAGAAGCTTTAGAAATGTTTATGCATTATACTACTTGGAATAAAACGAGTCGAGGCTCCATTATAAGCATCGTGTTGAAACTCATATTAAGTGGATTCTGTAAGGATATATAATTTGGAAGATGCCCTGTGATATGAATAACAATACGAAGACAGTTTTTTGTTTTCACAGTAACCACAGTAGAATTCGAGAGACACTGAAAATGAGAAGCAGCCATAAAGCGGCTTTTAACATCTGCTTTGTATGAAGTGAAGCCCTGATGTCATGCTGTATAATCGTAAGAATATGGGTATGGCTTGGGGTTTATTATGGCCATGGGATATAATTGCTTGCTGTAGGACGGGTTTTCATTTTTGTTAAATTAAAGGGAAAACAACATTATAATATAAAAGACATTCCAGTTTCTAATCACTTCTGGCCAAATTTTGTCCTCCCATATACTGATTCCAAGAATTATGCAGACGAAGCCAAGATCCAAATTTGACCTTGTCTTGTAAATGTAAGGAAGAGTAACTCACTACAAAATATTGGGTCAGCTCCTCAGTTAGGTCAATTTACACCAGATGTGACCCATTGTGCTTAACTGGAAGGCCACATGGTCTAGTGAATTGATCATGGAACTAGAAGGGAAATCCTGAATTCTAATCCTGTCTCTGCCACTGATTTAATGCCTGGCAAGAACAAATCACTTAACTTTAGATAGGTAGGAGTGTTAATCCTGGTGTTCCAGCCACTGGATCTTGTTATACCTTTGTAGGCTAGGCTAGAGAGACTATTACCATCTAATTGGACCTGTCTAAATGTTGCGGAAATGCTAGATGGTGCTGTGTGGAATAAGGTTGCATTCTCTGTACTGATGCCTGGCCACTAACATTCCGATATAATGCCTTTGGTTGAATATGCCATAACGTACAACTTCCCCAGCGTGGTCTTTTAGAACAGCAGCACGTAACGATTACATCAATGTATGACTGGCTGTCACCTGCCCAATAAACCTATTTATGGAAATGTTCATGGCTTTAATGCAATCAGTGATCTCAGCTAACCTTCAGCTCCCCAATTGTTAGGTCTCATGCACAACATGACTGTTGCACAGAAAAAAGTAACATCATGGTTATAAATTGTTTCCCTTAATATCCATGGAAGGGAACCTGAAGGGTCCTGAGCAATCCCTGACCCCTGGACAAGCTTTGAGGGAAAAGTCAGATTTTGGATTTCCTCTGTAGTCAGCAGCCCATGACAAATGGGTGTTCAAAAATTAATATTCTAGAGCAACAGGAACATGGACGTTAATGGTGCTGGTGGGTCACCTGTTAGAAGCATCTGTACCGCACTGCATCCTTCTTCATCTCTCAAGTTGCTGTGTGCTGTAAAACATTTTGCCATGCCCCAGCCCAGCCCAGCGAAGGAACGATTCTTCTCTATCTTAGCTATTTCTATAGTGCCCATCACCATAATATCCCAGGCCCCAACCCTGCAACTGACTCAGTCTGAGCAGACCCCTGCAAACATGTAGAAATCCACTGGTTTGAATTCTCCTCTGCATGAGAGTTCTACTTGATGTGTTTAATGGGGGAAACTATCAAGGAGCCAGCTGTTGCTCCCTGCTCCTGGGCTGCTGACTCTGGATATGAGCTAAAGCAGTGGGGGAGTGGCTCTGCCTTACCCCACTAGCATAGCAGAGGTTTGCTCCAATCCTGAAATGCCCCAGACACACCCCCTCCTCTCCCCCCTCCCCGTGCTGGAGAAGGGTGAGTGTGGGGGGGTGACGGGTGCAGGAGTGGTCCAAAGTAGCCACAGCTGTCTGGAGAATCCATTCCCCCTCTGTCCCAAAAACTCTTTAGCATATTGTCGCCACGATACAAATAATAGTAACAATGATCTAAATCTTGATGCCTTTCTCAGTCAAAATCCCAGTATCTTCCTGGGAAGTTCTGCCTGGCAAAACTTTGAAGAGTGGGCTTCATGATTTCTCTCAAGAACAGCCCTGGGTGCCTGCAAAGCGTGAGTAGCCTTTTAAATCAGAGATTGTCATGGGATTCCTGCTGGCCTCGCCAGAGGCATTCCTGGAGGTTCGTCCACAGGACCATGGCTTAACTCTGGGAGGATTTCATTTTCAACCGCCATTTGTAATGAAAACGGACAGGTACTCACTCTGATCTCTCTCTCTGCCATTGCTCAAAGCAAAAAAGCTAGAGGTGCCTTTGAGATTAAAGAAACTAAACACTCAAACAAGAGTGCTTAGTGCTGCTTACACAGTGTTGACTAAAAATGAAACCTTGTCGTGTATTAGACAAAGGCAAGGAGATTTCAGTGGAGAGAGAAATAGGTCATGAAAATGAAGGCACTTGCTAGAACTATACAGGAAAAAAGTTTCAGGGCTCACTTCCTTTGAGCTTTTTCTTCAGTCTGAATTCACCTTGGTTTGCATCCCTGAGTTTCATTCAAACCCCCAAACTTTCAAGCAAGTTCCGGTCACAATTATTAAGTTACAACCAGTTTTTGAGTCAAACCTCAGGCAGTTCCAATGGAATGACCCTATGTTGGCCAGATTCCTTCACAAGGGGCTTGAACTTATTTTGTTTAAATGAATTTTTGTTGAAAGTGACATGATTTTTGCAAAATGTTTCAGTTTGGACAAACCTACATTTTCCACCCCCCCAATGGAAAAGTTTGTTGAACTTTTTTTTTCCCCCCAACCAGTTGTATCTGTAGGCACCTAAATGCCTTTGAAAGTTGGGCCTCTGGTGTCTTGGCTCAGGAGCAGATGGCTGGGGTGCTCTTGCCTTTTACCTGGGAGGCCTGCTGAGATTTTGGTGTTTAAATAGAGCTCCTAGTACTGGTTTACTTTGGAACTGCCTCAATTAAGCACCAAGGTCACACTGGGAGAAAACTCCCCTTATTGTCTAGTGTCAATTCACCGTCAGAAGTAGTGGTCTTATTTGTGTTGTCTGCTGATTGTATGCTCTGACACAGGGACTGTGGCACCAGGCTCCGTAGAGCAGCGGTTTTCAAAGCCGGTCCACCGCTTGTTCAGGGAAAGCCCCTGGCGGGCCAGACCGGTTTCTTTACCTGCTGCGTCCGCAGGTTCGGCTGATCGCGGCTCCCACTGGCCGCGGTTTGCCGCTCCAGGCCAATGGGGGCTGCGGGAGGGTGGCCAGCACGTCCCTTGGCCCGCGCTGCTTCCTGCAGCCCCCATTGGTCTGGAGCGGGGAACCGCGGCCAGTGGGAGCCACGATCGGCCGAACCTGCAGACGCGGCAGGTAAACGGACCGGTCCAGCCCGCCAGGGGCTTTCTCTGAACAAGCAGCAGATGGGCTTTGAGAACCACGGCTGTAGAGTGCTAAACACTCTGGGCCTGATTCAAAGCCCAGAGAAACCAATAGGAGTCTTTCCTTGCCATAAAGAAGGAGACCTGTCTGCTATAGTGCCTGGCACAATGGGGCCCTGAGCCTTGATTGACATTCCTAAGTGCTACCATAGTACACAAAATAAATAGTAATAATGGGCCTATTACCAGTGCTCAACAAACACAACGGAAAAACTATGAGCTTAATAACCAATATCTCTACTCGTACAGTAGACTTCTAAAAGCATATTCAAAAAAGAACTAGATAAATTCATGGAGGATAGGTCCATCAATGGCTATTAGCTAGAATGGGCAGGGATGGTGTCCTAGCCTCTGTTTGCCAGAAGCTGAGAATGGGCAACAGGGGATGGATCACTTGATCGTTACCTGTTCTGTTCATTCCCTCTGGGGCACCTGGCATTGGCCACTGTCGGAAGACAGGGTACTAGGCTAGATGGACCTTTGGTCTGACCCGGTATGGCTGTTATGTTCTTATAATGTAAAGCTAAATAGCTGACGCACTGTGCATCCTCTTCATCACTGTTAAAGACAGTGAAGAGACACGGAAGGTAACAATGATAATATAATCACTTATTGATGACAGGGTGAAATGAGATGAGGGAAGGCAAGCTCTTCAGATGTCCAATACTTCTGCTATGGCAGCAGAAAATGCCACAGCTTTGCTGAGCTCTGCTTTTGGTCTGGATAGTGAGATACACAGTGACCGACTTAAGTTGTGGAAATACCCCTGTCAAGAGGAGAGACTCTTAAAAGATTCTGTCATTCATCCTCCTTCCCTCCATCATATGTAAAGCAAAGCTGCTCTGATTCCTCATCATAGACCGTTGTAATACTGCACTGTAAAAAAAAAAAAACAGACACAAAGACACAGAGGTATAACAGACACAAAGGCAGGGGAGTACAAGGAAACAATGGGACAAGGCTGGTCAGCAGGAGAGGCAGCAGTATCAGGGCACCAGCAGCCAAACTGTGGGGGTTGATACCTTAGTGTGTCGACACTTTGATCCAGAGGTGTAATTTCTAGCTCACTGCAACATACTGGTAACAGAGTTTGGCTGCCCCAAGCATATACCTAGGGGCTGGGCCGGGGGAAGGGAGGAGTTGAATGAGGGGCAGTTAGCCCCTCCCGCTGCTCATGCCATCAGGCCTGCACCTCTATTTTTAGCATGCTAGCTCGATCAGAGCTAGCGTGGGGTGTTGCACTGTCTGGAGTGGCTCACAACTGTGAGTGCCAACCTCAGGGCAGATGGTCAGGAAGCAGGGCAGGCAGCTGTCTGTATGTTCTATCCTTAGATTTCACAAACCCAGGAACATGTGAATTCCTGAAGCACTGTAATAGTCTTACAATAGAGTCATAGACAGTCCCCTTGGGCACTCCAGTCTAACTGCCACCCAGGCATGCTGGACTGAAGGCTAGTTGGTTGCCATACACCAAAGATCACAAAAGATTCAGGTTGCTTCCAGTCCCAAGAGACCAGTCACTTATACCAGGTCAATTTGTACCTCAGATCACCAAAGACAATGTTTGTAGAAAATCCTATAGTAAACTAATTAAGGATGTATTATCTAGGAAAAAGAAATGAGTTATTTACAGGTTAAAGTGGGCAACATATATACTAAATGAGTTAGTCTATGGTTCCAAAAGGTGACAGAATTGTAGCAAGCTGTCAACACTGATTGCCTTTTAAGGCTAACCCAGATTGACCCCAGGGATCTCTGCTTTTCTTTTGTAACTCAGAGGAAACATTTTCTTGCCAGCTATCTTTATTTGCTTCTTCCAGAATTCAAGCTGATGGGACAAGGCCTTATGCATGTAGCCTCTTCCTGATATGTGAAGGAGCTATTCACAATGTCTTTGTATTGTGATGTCCCACAATTACTTCTTAATGAGCATGAGAGGATCGCTTCTGACAGGTTGACAGTTTCAGGGCAAAAACATTTTTAACAGTTGAAAAGCAAAAACTTGAATATTATGTTATAGCATGTGATCAAGATTGTAAGTGAGATTAATGCATGGAGCAACTTAAACAAGCATGTCATAAAGTCAACACACTAAACACATGGTTAGAAGTTCAATAACCATCTTAACCCACATGGTGAGCAGGACTGGTTTCCAGCAACGAATTTGTCAGAGTTCTGCTGAGGCCTAAAGCCTTGGCAAGAGCTGGCACCTATTTGCCAACAACACAGAGGTACGTCTCCTTGAGCTGGGAATTATGCCTTCCATCTTGAAATGTAGACATACCCTAAGTCTTGTTTTCACAAAACCGTTTCAGCTGGGTTTGGGTTTTACAAAACCAAACCAATGATCAGTTTGGCTTGAGTACTCTTACAACTGATCATTTCTATCTGGCAAAGCAATCAATTATAAAATCCCCTGCAATATACACACCATAGACAAAATACATTACAGGCAAAAACTTGCCCTCAGATTCATAGACTTTGAGGCCAGAAGGGACCATCATGATCATCTACTCTGACCTCCTGCACATTGCAGGCCACAGAACCTCGCCCACCCACTCCTGTAATAAACCCCTAACCTCTGACTGAGTTACTGAAGTCCTCAGATCATGATTCAAAGACTTCAAGTTAGAGAACCCACTATTTACACTAGTTTAAACCTGCAAGCGACCCATTCCCCATGCTTCAGAGAAAGGCAAAAAAAAAAAAAAAACACACACCCCAGGGTCTCTGCCAGTCCGACCAGGGGAAAAATTCCTTTCTGACCCCAAATACAGTGGTCTATTGGATCCTGAGCATTTCTGCAAGACCCACCAGCCAGACACCTGTGAAAGAATTCTGTCGTAACTCAGAGCCCTCCCCATCTAGTGTCCCATCACCAGCCATTGGACATATTTGCTGCTAGCAGTCGCAGATCGGCTATGTGCCAGCGCAGACCGTTTCATCATACCATCCCCTCCATAAATTTATCAGGCGCAGGCTACGTCTACACTGCGCACCTTATAATGGCTCCTGCCAACGAAGCACTGTCCACACTGGTGCTTTTCATTGTTAAAACTTTTGTCACTCAGGAAGTTGTTTTTTCACACCCCTGAGCGACAAAAGTTTTAACAACGAAAGTGACAGTGTAGACGTCGCCTTGGTCCTGAAGCCAGTTAAGTTTCTTGCCCCCACTGCTTCCCTTGGAAGACCGTTTCAGGACTTCACTCCTCAGATGGTTAGAAACCTTCATCTCGTTTCAAGCCTAAACTTGTTGGTGACCATTTTATATCCATTTGTTCTTGTGTGCACATTGGCACTTCACTTATACAGTTCCTCCCCCTCCCTGGTATTTATCCCTCTGATGTATTTATAGAGAGCAAACATATCTCCCCTCAGCTTTTGTTTGGTTAGGCTAAACAAGCCGAGCTCTTTGAGTCTCCTCTCACAGGGTAGGTTTTCCATTCCTCAGATTGTCCTAGCAGCCCGTCTCTGCACCTGCTCCAGTTTGATGGGTAGGGGAAAGCTATGTAGTATCAGCAACCCTGGCACCAGAGCTACATTTCTTGGTGGGACACAGAGACCCTACAGAAAGTTGGAACTGCCATTTACTGGGCGTTTATACAGTGCTAGCACAATGGGGCCACAATCCTGATGAAGGCAGCTAGGCAGAGCTGCTATACAAACAATAAATAAGCGGACTAAGGCAAAATAAAGAAAAGTAGTCTCTGTAGGGGAGGCAGCGTTGCCCAGTGGATAGCATACTGGACGGGGACTCGAGTGACCTGTGTTCCATTCCTGGCTTTACTTCTGGGTGACCCACTCTCTCTGTGCCTCAGTTTACCCACCTGTAAAATGGGGATAATATTGGCCTCCTTTGTAAAGCCCTTTGAGATCTACTGAGGGTAAAGTGCTACATAAGAGCTAAGCATTATCATTATTGTATTAAAAGTGCTAACATGAGAACTGGGGGAGGGGGAAATGAGAGACTGAATGAAAAATAGAGGGAAATGTAGGAGGGAAAAAATGTAGACGAGAAATGGGTTACATGGAAATAGACAGCCATTTAAAAATGCTGTAGAGCACCTAGAAAGATATGGGGGGGGGAGGGAGGAGATGAGGAAAGAAAAAGGGGAGGAGAGAGAACACAAAATAGGAGCTTTGGCCACAAAATTAAAATAATTCTACATTGTGTCATTTTGCATGTAGAAAGAGGAGCCATTTTACAAGGTGGTGTCACCTATTTTGGAGTGGGTTTGGGGGAGGGAGTTTTTTCACTCCCTCCTTAGGCTGTTGAGGGAATTGCCCCTGGAGAAGCCATCGTCTAAATACAAACTATGGACAATATTATTGTTGCACTGACAAGAGAACGCCTCCTCTGGGGCAGGCACGCTTCAGAGTCCCAAAAGCTGGCCTGCTACACACGACCAGCATTCTACTGATGCTGCAGTGTCCGGACGACGTACATGGATTAATATCCTAGAAAGACCTAAAATCAGGGCTGAGATCTGAAAGCTGTAGATGCCCAATTTCCATGAAAATTAAGGCCTTGCTTTATATTAAGGTTCCATTCATAACTGGCTCATAAAAGATTACGAGATGATTCATGGATGTTATAAGCATGTTACAGAGAGGAGCAGTAGGTTTTATTGGTCGTTACAGGCACACCAGTAGACTCTGTAACCATCAGTTAACCCCTGTGATGGGGTGTACCACTCATGGCCAAGATGGCACCTCTGGGGAATAGCTCACCAAGTCAATGCCCCTTCCCACGGTTGCATGGTGTCTGTCTCTCTCTGAGTGTGTGGCTCCTCTCTCGCTCCACGAGCGGCTGCTGCCTCTTCGTGACTCGGCCTTCTGGCCAGGTCACCAAATGGCTTCCCTTTCTGGCAGTCTCTTCCCACTGACAGTCTTCCTAGTCACTGTGTAGTTGTACCACTTCCTCAGCAGCTGGCAGGGGAACCCGGGCCCATGCTCTGCTCCAGGTTCTGCCTCAGGGACACTCTAGCCAGCAGTCCCTCTTAAAGCTCGCTGCCTTTCCCTGAGCCCTGCCCTGCCATCTGGCACTCCCCCCTCTCTGAGGTTTGCCAGCCTCCTAACTCCCCTTCCCAGGGAATAACTGTGGGCTACCTGTCCCCAGGGTCTTCGAGCACTCCTCCCTTCTCCCAAGGAGTGACTACAGACTTTCCCAGCAGCACCTTTCTGCTGCCAATTTCCTGCCTTTATAGCTCCAACCCAGCTCCCTTACTGAGTCCTGGGATTCCTTGGGCACTGATTCCCCTCAGCTGTGGCCTGTTTGTTTATAAAAGAGTCAATAAATGATAAACAGATCTCTTAATGATTGTGATGGGGCTAATTAACCAATGTATAACTGGAACCTTAATATGAAGTGGAACCAAAATGATACTAATGAGAATTAAGCATCTACTTGGGCAGCCTTGAGAATCTGATAGACGGAGATCAGAAAGATGGACAACGGACAGAGAGATAGACGCATGAATGCAAGTCTTGGCAGGTAAAAATCTTTCCACCTGACCTTTGCAACATGGCACCCACCACCCAGTTCTCAAAACCACAAGGCCTGTGTCCTCTTAAGAGCCATCTATCTTCTCCCATGAGAATGATTTAAATTAAATTAAGCATGTAGAAAATGTCCAGGAAATCATTAGCTACAAAGGAATTAATTTAAGGAGCAGGAGCTTATGTGCCAATATAATTAAAGTGGTTTCATAATGGATGCACCAAATACCAGTTTACTACCTTCCTCAAGCGTGGTTTTATACGACCACATTCAACATGGGGGAAAGCAATGCACTGCCTGTCCGCAACCAGCAACAATAAACCTCCTGTGGGTTTACAAATAAATCTTCTGAGTAAATAAAGCACTTTGGAAACGGCAGGTAATGCTCTGCCATTGTTCAGATCTTGCAGAGGGCCATGATTTAGAGATTACAGCTGCTTCAAAAAATAGCATTCAGAACAGAGCCAGAGTTAATCAGCAACACCACTAATTGAGGTCTGATCTCTGCAGTGGTCCCTGCACGCAGTAGATGTATGGAACGCACAGGAACAGCATCAATGGTGCTTGAGCCAGGGCGGTTCATAATAGTCACGGAGCTGTTGGCTGGGAACTGGGGTCTAGACCCTGATAGTGAAGAAAATATGTAGTGTGAAAAATTCTCACAGAACTCATCAAGAGTTTTGTCTGAGTAAAATGTGAGTGAGGACATCCAGGTTTGGCTCAGCACCTCTCAGGGTTTGGCCCCACTCACTTTGATGGGAATTGGCCTGTGCAAGGACTGAGCAACAGCAGAATAAGGACCCTCAAGATTTGACCATCTGGGTCGTGATAGGGGAATTCTCAGTAGGGAGTGGCTTAGAAAAGCACCAACATGCTTGGGTAGATTCTTAATATAATAAGCTGTGTGTGTATATGTGCACCACTGCTCTCTATGGGGTAGAGTCAGAACAGCCCAAATCTGTGTCATAGGCCCTACACTGTTAACATTTAATGGGGATTCTCCTTTGCCTGAACTGGCAAGCACCTTGTGATGTTGGAGTAGGAAGTACTGAGTTTTCATAGATTATAAGGGCCCATCTTGTGTGACTTCCTGCAGAACACTGACCTTAGAATTTCATCCAGTGATTCCTGCATCGAGCCCATAATTCCCTGCTGCTGTTGTGATTGGCCATGGGCTGCAGTACAGGAGGCAACTGAGAAGGTCTATGTGATCACAATTTTGTTATATTGGTTTATACAAATTAGATTGGCCACCTCTAATAATAAAATCAACAGCCTTGTCACTTTCACTCTCTTTCCTCCCTCCTCTGCTTTCAGCTCTGCCATCTCAGCCCTTAGATTTGCATGCTCCTTTTAACCTTCCTTGTACTTTGCATTCAGCACAGCCAACTGCTCCGAAGTTTAATATACAGCACCTCGGATTTCATTGCCATGAGGTGCTACTTACTCTTATCTTCTTGGGCTGTTGATGGTGACGTCAATATCTCAGTATTCTGGTGGATTTAAGGGACAGGCCGCAGATAGCTTGGTTTCCTTGGCAATTAGGGGACCAGGTTCTTTCCCGTGCCCCCAATTCCCATAGGTCTGTGCTAATACACAGGGCAGCTTGAGTCACCACGAGCTTAAAAAGCCATGCAGGTGTTTAAGGACATTTGAACGTTATCAATCTGTTTCTCCCTCTTCCCTTACAGCTGTTTCGTGGAGATTTTCAAAGGCTATTTCCGTGGCTTAAGAGTAATGTTTAAAATATAAAACCCCACAGGAAAGGGCTGCTTCCAGTTGCTGCAAATCTGCTTCATTGTAATTAAAGTGAAAAGTGTGTCTGTGCTGAAACCAAAGGTAGCTGTATCTAGGTATGTCTTAGGTACTTATATGGCCCCTGTTACCAAAGTATTGGAGCACCTCACAATTTTTTAGGGGATTTATCCACACATGGCCCCTGTGAGGTAGGGCAGCGCTATTATCCCCATTTTACAGGAGGAGAACTGAGGCACAGGGAGACTAAAGGTAACCTTTTCGTAAACATCTAAGTGATGTAGGAGCCTAAGTCCCTTTGGAAGTGGGGCCTAAGGCTCAGATTCTCAAAGCTATTTAGGCACCTAAGTCCCATATCTGTGAGGATCTGGGCATTTTTTGTAAATTTTACCCTACGAGTTTGCCTAGGCGGGAGCTGGGAGAAGCCTCCTAGCCCAAGCAGACGGATTCATGCTAGCAGGGCTCCAGCAAGGGTGGAAGCTACAGCTCAGGCTCTCAAGCCCACCCAGCCCCCTAGGCTTGAGAACACGAGCTCAAGCCTGAGCTGCAAGATCCAGACAGCTATTTTTAGAGCACTTGTTCGAGCCCTGCTAGTGCAAGTCTGTCTGCCCTGGCTGGGAGGCTCGCTCCCCGCTGCAGTGAGAACTTGCCCAAGGTCACACAGGAAGTCTGTGGCGGAGGAGGTTATTTAACCCCAGATGCTGAAGTCACAGGATAACACCCTTACCTGTAAAAAGAAAAAAACCTCAGAGGGGAATGAGCAAAGATATTAAGGGTAGCTCTTTAAGGATAGCCGCTGTTCTACAAACAGGCCCGACTTCCTTCTTGTAGGGAACTATCCCCTGTGCACCCAGTGTCACTTCCCCGACTCTTCCCCTAGAGCCTGAATAAGTGGGCTGCTTCTGGAAGGAAAGCCCTTGTAGATGGTAGCATGATATCCCAGGACTTGATCTTGCACAGGGGTGATGAGTACCCTCTTGAGGTGCCTCCCTCCCCACCCTTTTTTATTCTCTCTCTATACACTTGTGCTAGGCACTCTTCAAAGACAAGCTAGGAGGTATCTGTAGTCAGCGCATGGTAACAGATGGTAAATGCTGACTCTTTAATGTCTCCTGATGTAGCTCTTTGAACCTGCTTTACCTGTATGCAATGTTTAATGTAGAAAGCACTATTCCCAGCAGCTTGGTGTCTGCTATGCCGAAACCAATGGTGTCTCCTCAAAGAGGCCTAAAAAGCAGTTCATTCTGTGCTCTACTTCTAACAAATGATCCTCAGTAAATACGCCCTGATGCAGCACACCAGGGTTTTGGATTAGCTACAGAGCTGTGTATATGCTTGGTACTTCTTTTTTTTTTTCTTTTCAGTCCCCATAAAACATTGCCAAATCCAGAGGGGAAAATTCCTGTAACGTTCCTATCTATCACGAGAAATAGAAGAGAATTCGGTTTACTGCTGAGATATATCTCTCTTTTATGCCCGTAATTTCTGGCTAGTGCTTCAAATCAGCTAAATTGGGAGAAATAACAAGAAGTAACAAGGTGAGAATGAAAAGTAAGATTGAAGGAGAAGTGTTGGGCAAAGGAAATGATACCACAGGCCAGACCGGGGCCTATTAAGCCATTGTTCGTGCTGTAGACCCAGGCTGAAGGGCTCTGTGCTGCATAAGTAATGCACAGTAAAGGGGCAGGTCCATCACCCATGCATCATATGTGGCCAGCCAGCTCTGTGAAGAGGACTGCACTATACCTCCACCCCCAACTTCATCCTTCAAACCCTTTTAAGTAGATGGCGCTACTGGGCCATTAGCAATGTCTGTGTTCTCCAGTGGGGTGCATCCTGCACTTGGGACAGAAGAATCCCATGCACAGTGTGCCCATGTTGCCGAGAAGGCTAACGGCATATTGGGCTGCATTAGTAGGAGCATTGCCAGCAAATCGAGGGAAGTGATTATTCCCCTGTATTCGGCACTGGTGAGGCCACATCTGGAGTATTGTGTCCAGTTTTGGGGCCCCCCACTACAGAAAGGATGTGGACAAATTGGAGAGAGTCCAGCAGAGGGCAATGCAAATTATTAGGGCGCTGGAGCACATGACTTATGAGGAGAGGCTGAAGGAACTGGTCTTATTTAGTCTGCAGAAGAGAAGAGTGAGGGGGGATTTGATAGCAGCCTTCAACTACTTGAAGGGGGGTTCCAAAGAGGATGGAGCTAGGCTGTTCTCAGTGGTGGGAGATGACAGAACAAGGAGCAATGGTCTCAAGTTGGAGTTGGGGATGTCTAGGTTGGATATTAGGAAAAACTATTTCAATAGGAAGGTGGTGAAGCACTGGAATTGGTTACCTGGGGAGGTGGTGGAACCTCCATCCTTAGAGGTTTTTAAGGCCCGGCTTGACAAAGCCCTGGCTGGGATGATTCAGCTGGTGTTGGCCCTGCTTTGAGCAGGGGGTTGGACTACATGACCTCCTGAGGTCTCTTCCAATCCTAATCTTCTATGATTATGTATATAGACTCCCCTACCTGAGGTATTTCTGGTCCTACAGAGATGTAATCAGTGTGGGTAGCACCTGTGATCTTCAGGTGGGTGATACTTGTTATTGCCTGAAAAATGAATAGAAAAGGACAAGCAGGTGGGGTCCTTGAAGATATATTAATTAGTGATTATTCTGAATGATTACGGCTGTGATTTAAGAGCCACAGGTGTGCCTTTCCTTTGTCCTTAGGGCACTAGGCTACATCTTTCTTCACTGCCTTACTCTGTTACAGAATGTGGCAGTGTCATTGTAATGGTTGCCATGTCCCTCCCCAGAAAGGGCAGCATTTTTAGTGGTGAGTGGAATTAAACAGTTCCTCCATATTAAGAATCTGTGTCTTCTGTTCATATTTGCTATGCACATGGGCCCAGCCTAATTAGAGTCTCCTGTGTTTGCTTCAGTGGTGCTTTGAAAATGCACACAAAGAAATAATCCCATGTTCTATATTCTCTGATGCTGCATTCACCTGGAGCCATGCCTTCCCAGGTAACTAATTGGACAGTCGGGATACATGTGCAGCCAATCACACAGCTTACACTTGGGGGTTGCACTGTTGTGAAAAAATAAGTGACAAAAGGTGGGGAGTTATCTGCAAACTTGATCAGTGATAATTTTATGTTTTTCTTCCAGATCATCGATAAAAATGTTAAATAATGTAGGGCCAAGAACCAATCTCTGCAGGACACCACTGGAAACCTGCTCAATGACCATTCTCTGTTTACTGTTAAATTTTGAGACCTATCAGTTAGCCAGTTTTAAATCCTTTTAAAGTGTTCCATATTAATTTTATATTGTCCTAGTTTTTTAATCAAAACGTTCTGCGATACCAAGTCAAACACCTTACAGAAGTCTATTATTTCAACACTATTACCTTCATCAACCAAACTTGATATCTTTTTTGATGAGATTACAAGTTAGTTGACAGGATCTATTTTCCATAAACCTATTAATTACATTATCCTCCTTTAAGTCTTTATTAATCAAGTCCCATTTCATCTGTTCCATTATCTTATCCAGGATTAATGTCAGACTCACAGGCTTATAATTACGTCTCTGAGCAAATGCAGTCTGTGTTCCTAGCACTAACCAAGATGTCTAGACTTAGATTATGGATTCAGTCTTGCAATCTTTATTAACACAAATAGCCCCATTCACATGCATAAAGGTCAAAGGATTAGGCCCTCAGAAAATTGCGAAAAGCCAAAGTAAGGCAGTCTAGAGCCTAGACAGAACCCACAACTTGACATGACTCCAGCCCTGTGCCATGGTCCCTCCCATTCTTAGCGTGACAGTAGCTTTCAGTACTAAGAAGAATGAGGCCATGAAGGCTAGAAACAATGCTTTTTATTTTTAATAAATGAGCTAAAATTCTCATCTGAACATGAGCCTCTAGAAGCAGAGCTGGTCAAGGGGTGAGGGATGGGAATTCCCTTGTGAAAATTTTAGACTTTTCATTGGAAAAAAAACAAAACCCATGTTTTTTTGTGGGGGGAAGGATTTGATTTTGGGGAGGGAGGTTGAAGAGAGGAGGGGCTTGGCAATCAAAAACCAAAAAATAATTGGCTGAAATCTGCCAAAATCTGAAAAAAAAAATTCAGATGCAAATTTTTTAGTTTGGGGGTTTTGAGTTTTCTGATGAAAAACCAAACTTTTTCAAAGAAAGCTGACACTGGCTGCGAAAACTTTCATTGCATCAAAAACCCAATTTCCCATTGAAAAGAAATTTAGACAGAAATTGTTCTACCAGTCCTATAAAGGAGCTGGAGTGCTAGGCATGTCTACACAGT
Organism: Chelonia mydas; assembly: GCF_015237465.2. Classification (NCBI taxonomy): domain Eukaryota; kingdom Metazoa; phylum Chordata; order Testudines; family Cheloniidae; genus Chelonia; species Chelonia mydas. The sequence continues at coordinate 8,012,663 of NC_057850.1, read as the reverse complement.
GACTGGGTGGTGTAGTTCTCAGCTGGGGTAGACGTACAGGTGGAGCTCTAATTGACCTAGCAGGCTAACTACAGCAAGGCTGGTGCGGTGGCACAGGGTAGCTGTCGGGGACCCACAGCTGATCTCAGACGCAGCTGATTCATGAACCTTGCCCCCTGACTGGCTGAAGATTTCAGCAGGCAAATTCCTAAGCCTGGCAGCAGCACCGTATCTCTGGCTGTAGCTTCCTTCCTCCTGGCACCCACTCCTGGTTTCCTGCCCCTGCTCGGGCTGATATTTTGTCTCTGACCCTTGGCTCTGCCTCATTCCCTGCACTTGGTATTTGGCTTCTGACCACAGCTCCGCCCCTCGGCTCTTGATCCCCGGCTCTCAGCTCTGCCTCACTCCCTGGATTTGGTAACCCCTGATGTGGGCTCTGACTACTAGCCCTGGTCACCTCTGCTCCAACCACTTGGTCAGCCTTCCACCCTGACCACTAAGCAAGAACGCCCACGGCCTGGTGCTTAACACTAGCTGCCCATGTACATACCTAGGATCTTGGACGAGATTGTACTCGGGCGGCTAATCCATGCCACCATGGCCACGCTTCTGTTTTTGGCATGCTAGCTCAATCAGAGCTGACGTGTGTGCATCCAGCCAAGCTGGGAATGACGCCCCTAGCTGTGGTGCCGATGTGCCCAGAGTGCCTTTCCCCTAACCCAGCCCTGACGGAACACGGTGCACCAGCAGCAGAATTATAGGCTGGAGGCCACATCTCCAGCCTCCTAGTTCCAGGCTTTTAAACACCGAGGCATGTTCCTTCTTGCAGAAGGTAGGAGAATCAGGAAACATTAATCCTTAGTTCCTGAGCCACAGCAGAGGGACAAATTTGCTTATCGCCAGCACCCCCTTAGGTATTAAAAGTAAATAAGAAATAAACAAGGTGCTCCGTGGGGCTGATCTGAGCCAGGATTTTTTAGTACTGTTATTATTAACCAAGGAGGCATCTGTGATTGGGAAAGACATTGTCTATGAATAACGGAGGGGCTCCTTTCGTAGTCAGGTTCTGGATGCTTTATGATTAAGTGGAGGTTGTTCATGAAATAATAATAAAAATAAATACTGACGCTATAAATCAACCAGAACCAATCTTCTGTCTCCCAAGAGTTACTGTAGGAAAATTAATTCTCTGCACACCCAGAAGCAAGCCTTCAGCTAGGAGTAACTGATAAACTGTGTTTTCACTCCCCTGTAATTAGGAATAATGGCTCCCTTCCTTTTGATTGAGCAGTGATGGCAGAAGTGACAAGTTGTATTTGCTTGTCGGGAAGAGTAGTGCTTTGTTCATTTTTTTTTTTCCATGTCTTCATTGTGTGGAGTTTGACAAGTCAGGGAGACAGCTGCCGGTTTGGCCTTGTTGAGATCTGACAGGGCCACATTCAGTTCAACCTTTGCTTGGACTCTTCTGAGCGGTAGGCTGATTTATGGAGCTTATGCACAAGCGTGCCCTCATTCATGGAGGGTCAGATTCTGAGATGTCTTCCTGACCACGTGCCTCTCTCATTGACTTCAGCCTTACTCTGCCCCGCTCAGTATGCTGCAGTCCATCGGCGCAGTTTGTAATCCACATGACCGAGCTATATCCAAAGCAATCTGAATAACTCTTTCAGGTAAAATTGCATGACACACACTGTCAAATGCATGACTAAAATCAAAACACAGCACATCTACTGCAGCCCTTTCATCTACTAATTTTGTGTTTCTATCAAGAAAAGCAATCAAGTTTTGGCTAATGTGATTTATTCTTTACAAGGCCACGCTGCTGGTTTCTGAAGGCTATTTGAGCAATCAAAAGGGATAGAAACTTCATTATTCTAAAAATAAAAGCTTAGATTCTGGGGAACATACAATAGCAAAATCTATGGGAAACTCATAAATGCTAAATAAGATTAAGGCCATAAATCTTAATTAAACCGCTCATTTAGCGGGTAAGTTCTTTTCATATTGTATGCAATTTGGGACTGGGTCCTTGCCTTCAAGCTTGTCTGTAAAGTGTCATGCACAGTTATGGAGCTCCCACTGTTGTGTTATGTGTCAGCCCACATATGGTTTGTCCACATAAATGTGCGTCTGCTACAGCTGTCAGCTAGAGGAATTGATCCTTCAGCTCATGCTTTTAATACTGGAGATCCCAGGTCCTAGTCCCTCGTACTGACCCCAGACAGCTGTTATCACGCTATAATAATGTGTGTGTGTGTGTATATATATATGTTAATCTAATAATAATTCATCATTAAGAATTCATTGGAATTCACATATTTTCCTTGTTCCAGCTTTGTGCATGTGTGAACGCAAAAGATCTCAATGATGCACTTTCCTCTGAATCCTTCCTTAGCCATCAGACATTGCTTAAGACATCAACAAGGGTCTGCCATCCCTTTCCATGTCCCCTGTGTGGTTAAGTGCCATATCCTTTCCCTCCCAAAGCTGTGTTTGACACAGAGATTTTTTGGTCAGCCCCTTTTGTGTGTTCCTCCAAAGATCCAAAGGCAGATGCTCTGGCTTCATTCTTAACACATGTCCCAAATATTTCCATCTTCTTTTCTGATTACCTGTAGAGATAAGGAGTTGTTGAAGGCTAACGAATCTGAGCATTTGTTATAAAATAATGTAATTGAATACTAGTATTTTTCAAAGGCATTTGCTTTCAAAGGCATTTAGACGTTTGTCTGTACCTTTGGTGGACTTCCAGCTTTCAAACCTAAATGTTAAGAGGGAAGTAACATTTGAGTTGAAGATCTGTCTTCTGGGCTTTACATTGTAGATTTTTGATTACCAAATTACCAAAGATGGTGAATGCAGCTGCCATCTTGTCAATTGTTTCATTCTGGACATCCACACTGGTTTGCGTGTTACTGCCAAATGTATGTGAATAGACTCACTTCTTGTATTCGTTTGTTTTCTAATGTAATGCTTGAGTTCAGAATGATTAAGCCTAAATAGGACCAAAAAATAAGGATTCAAACCTGTTTGTATTTTGCCAGTGGTGGAGAGCAACACCATATGTTACTCACTGAACTAAGCCCAGCTCAGCTCATTGTGGTTCAACATGCTATATCTAGGCTACCAGCCTTAGAGATCAATCCTCATTCTAAGTGTCCTTGCTAGGAATTGATACTGACAGATGGCAATTCAGAGAAACTTTTGAGATTTCATAATTTAAGTGAATCAACTGGACAAATTTCTCCTCGAGACCAAAATATGAGCAGGTTTGGTCAGCGATATTCCTGGCTCTATGGTTTCTATTAAATATTAATTCTCGATAAAGACTGTTTATGCAGGGGGGACAAAGGATAGTGAGTGGAGAGAGATGAGGATATTGGGATGGCAGAAAGCCAGGCAGCCAGTGTCAGAGCAAAGTTCTAGCAGCACAGCAGTGAAGCAGAGAGAGAGGGAGTAGTTTTGGGAAATAATATTGTCATCTTTGAACAAGAAAGTTCCATATTCAGTGTGGAGAGAAAAATGACTCTTACTGTGAGTCCTCACCATTGCCCCCTGAGTGAAATGAATTCCCAGTAGGTGCTATGGTCTGTTGGATTGTGCATGGACCTAGCGCACAGCCCATTTGCATTTCATTCTTGGGTTAAGCAAAGAAACATCCGATAGTACATAATGTAAACAATAACACCACTAAAGAGCCATTATTCATATAATTAGCAAATTCTGCTTAGTGAGTCAGGGTAGGTCTATGCTGCAAGAAAACACCTACCGCTGGCCTTGTCAGCTAACTCGGGCTTATAGCACTTGAGTTGCAGGGCTATAAAATTGCAGTGTGGATGTTTTGGGCTCAGGTTGGAGCCCAAGATCTGGGACCCTGCAAGGGGGCAGAGTCCCAGACCCCAGGGTCTAGCTTCACCCCGAGTCTACTCTGCACTTTTATAGCCCCGCAACCCAAGCCCCACAAGCCGAAGTTAGTTGACAAGGGCCAGCTGCAGGTGTGTTGTTAGAGTTTAGACCTACACAGCCTTTCCATCTGAGGGTAACACACAGGATAAGTTACTCTGTGGAGAAGAAACCTGCCTTCTTTTCTTGGATCTGCCACTGACTCATGCGAATGTTATCAGCTTTCACAATTTTATTGCAAGTCTCCCAATATTTGGTCTTTTTCTTAAAACTCTGGCTCCAGGAGCCAAGTATATACATGAGAATCTCAGCTTTCTTTTTCTTTCTTTTTTATCTTATTATTTCTAAGCTATTCTCATGACTGGGGGTGTGAATGCTGATTTTTGAATGCTTGAGTTTGATAATACAGGATTGTCCTTTTGCAGCCTTTGGCAAGACGTTTTACCTCTTTGGGACTGTTTCCCTGTTGTTATAATGGAGATAATGAGGATTCCTATCCATAGAGCTTTACAAAGGAGAGGAAGTGTTCCACAAATATCCACCCGCATGTACTGTCAAACCTGCTGTGAGTTATACCACAGTTGTATCTGTTGTGTCTCAAGGAAATAGGTAGTGTAAACGCCATGTCGGAGTTGATGTGATTCCATAGGTGCAAATGGAGAGACAGAATATGACACTGTACCTAGACAGCATGCAATTAATTAATTAAAATGTAGGGTACTTCCTCCCTCAGAAAATGCTTTGGGCTATTATTATGTTCCTAATTTTGGGTTCAGATATGGCAGCAGATGTAATTTAATTGATCACAGACACATACAGGAGACCTTTCAAGGAGCTCAAACTTTGCTTCTGCTTAGCCGTCACCCTGGCCAATTTTCTTTTCAGAGCAATACCTCTCAGAATGCAATACCTGTTTTTAAAAATACATCTGCAGCTACCAAAACCAAACCAAAGCCACTAGGAGGCCATGTAACTGGAGCGTTGCCCCCGTTGAGGCCAATCCTTGGACAAGATGGTCCGATCCCTGCTGACGGTATGCTTTTAAACATGGCCACTGGCCCTTTGCTGTGTGCTTTTGCATTCAGTTAATCCAAACCGTAAAGGTGTTCAGCTGAAGGAAGACACAACCCCCTGCAATTTATTCTTTAGAGCAAGAGAAGTTTGCTATGAGGGACGCTGGGCTGTGATAAATAACAGCATGTTATCTGTGTAATGGGAGATTGAGTGATGCTGTGGAACATAATGGAAAGCTGGCCAATCAATAGCATGTTATTTTTCAATTTATCTTTATTAATTTTGCCTGCTGTTTTCATTTGTGCCTCCAAGAGAAATGAATGGGTGTGAACACTGATTCTGTCTAAATAATATCAAGAAAGAACATCATTTAGACAAGCTGCACTTCCTTGTTAGAGCTCTAGAAAGTAACCGTTGTGTAAGGGCCTGTGCTGCGACTGCTCTGGTCTACTGGTGGAAAATGAAGACCTGTGTGGTGGGTTGTATAAACCACAGATATGAACTGAAGGAGCAGTTCTGGGCCATGGTGACTTCACCCCCCCTGCACCTGCAGAGCATGCTCCAGCTGAAGGAGGAGCTTAAAAGGAAGCCCACCTGCTCAGAAGGGGACAGAGAGTAGAGGAAACAGACCTATCCTGAGAGCTTCTGCACAAGGGAATTTCAGAAGCCTTTGCTGTGAATGGGCAGCTACCAGGTGAGCCCAGCTGGGCTGAAGGTTCAGCGATTTTCCTTTTTCTTTCTTATGTTAGACTTTGAGACTGGGGGGTGGGGGATGAATGCTAGGAAGTGGCCCAGGGAAGCAGCCTTGAGGCACTCCAAGGTGCTTGATATTGTTGCCTCCCATAGGGCTCTGGGCTGGAGACTGATGGAGTGGGAGGGCTCAGGCTCCTGTACCAACCACCCTTGTTACAGCAGGACCAGAAAATTCCCTTTCAGAAGTATGAGGGAGTAGAGGTGCTGAAAGCCTCGAGGTGAAGGTGAGTCACCTATCAGGGTCCAGAGTTGGACTGAAGGCCCTTCCTGTTGGACATGGGACTCTGTATATGTCTAGGACTCAGTTACACCGGAAGGTGACTTGCTAAATTAATTGGTGACACACCTGGGAGGGCCAAGTCCCCACCTACCAAAGGCCGGGATGTTGGAGTGGTTGCTGCCGAGAGGCCCTGTCTTGGGTGTGGGGGGAAGTGGCAGTCCAGGAACCTAACCGCTAGGCATTGCCATCAGTAAGCCCAATCCCCATTGCAACTTGCCACTGACAGGGTACTTGATACTTTGATAGAATTACAGTTCCTGCAGGTAACCCCACTGTACTGGGCCAGCCTAGGTCATGTGATGTCGTATTAAGTGGCACCTCAGTGAAACACCAGAAGAAATGGCATAGTGGTGATACAAAGTCCTGCTGGCTTGAGCTACATAAGTGCAATTCGCAAAGTGCCCGTTATAAATTGCAGTCATAGCTTCCGCAAGGAAACATCTTGGCTACCTCGAAATAAAAGAGTCCTCTTCTCTAAGAGGTAGTGTAGTCTAGAGGCTAAAGCAGCAGTCTGACAATAAAGAGCCTTTCTCCACTGCCGGAGCCTTTGACTGTAGCATATACTGCCTCTACAGCACCATACGTGTAGACATTGGCTGAGTGACATGGGGCAAGTCACTTAGGTCATTATTTTCAAAACTAGTTTTGATAGCCTCAGTTTTGGGTGTACAACTTTAGACATCTGCTGTAGGGCCAGGCTTTCAGAGGCATCTACCTTCTATTGATTTAAATGGATTTCAGGATCCAGGCCTACGCAACCGCAGATCCCATTGACATCCAATGGAGTTGTGGGGTCCAGAACCTCTGAAAATCAGGTTCTGGGTGTGTCTTGTTGCCAGTCATAAACTTGGGCAACCAAATTAGGGGACAATTTTTAAAATAATGGTCTAATCCTCTCAGAGTCTCAATTTTCTCATCCACGGTAGTGATATGAACAGATAGCATGGTGCCTCAAAAGAGAATTGTAACACCTTACTAAATAATGGCCCAGCTCCTTACCTGGTGTAGTTTGGCATTGTTCTGTTGACTTCAGTGGAATGATGTTAATTTACAGCAGCTGGGGATCGGGTGCAGAATGTTTGTAAAAAGAGACAGAGGTGCAACATGGGGTTAAGGCCAGACAGTGACAGAGGTGGGAATTGGAAAAGGAGGATTCTTGTATGCAGTACGAGACCACGCTATCTCTAGCAGTGATGGAGAGATCCCTTCAACCAGTTGAAGTTTTCTGGTTAAAAGCTCAGTAGCACAACCTTTTTATTTTTCTTCACATTCCAATACTGCATAATAATAATAATAATCATAAATAATTTCACTCGGAAAAACTTCTCAAGACCCTGAAATGTCATAGGAAGGGGTATGTGAAATGATGTGCCCAAACTTGCATATATTTGCATGATTGACATGCAGTGCTGATAAATACAACATAAAAACTAAGCCAAGGGCCTAATTCTGCTTCTATCATGATCAGAGGGAAGCACTTAACGTTTGACATGGCTGCTATGTTCCCCAGGGCCTCATGAAGCACTCTCCCTCCCAGAACTTCCCCAGGAACAGTGTTGTTAATAATTTGTCCCTAGATGTCCCACCCAACATGAAGATGCTGTACAAACAGATAGGGCCAGTTGCAATACTCGCATTGATGCTCCACAACACTGGTTTCACTGGTTTCTGTAGAACCCCTTGTGGTGAAAGTTTCTAGACCCAAAGGGGCATTAGGAACCTACACAACACTGAGGATCTGGGCCCTCGTCAACATGAGGACATGTAGCACAGGCTGACCCACAGTAAAAGGCAGTCCCTGCCCTGAAGACTTTACAGTCTGAATGGACATGACACCCATAGGGTGGGAGAAAAGAGATACAACATACAAGCAGAAGATGGGGAACTGAGACCCAAGGTCACACAGACAGAGCCTGGAACTGGATCCAAGTGGCAGCCCAAAGCCTTAACCACAAGACCCTACATTTTACAAGGGTGTCTGCATCACCCTCCGCTCAGGCATGGGCCTCAGTTACACAATCTGGTCCTAGGACTGAACAAGTTACAAACCAGGCGCAAGCATTCAAGGCCTGACCGTGTGCCAGCTGAAGTGAATGCGTGTTTTGGCATTGACTCCAGTGGGGCTTTCTGGCTTCCTGAAAGTTCTGGGCACCTTTCACAGTAAGGATTCCCTAGCAGGCTTTACAAACATCATGATCATTCACACACACTCTGCCAACCATCCCTTCTGTGACCTTAAGACAGAAAGTTGCCTCTTAGACAACTTTCTGCCCGTTATCATGTATCACAAAATGGTGCTGGGGTGCGCTGATCCCCAGGCTATTTCAGGGCATTTTCAATATCCTGCACTCCCCATCAGTGACCATCCTCTGGGAAGTCCCATCATTAAAAGCCTCCTGTGACTGACAGTGTGATTGGCTGAACAAGAAGCAGGACTGAGTGGATTCTGAAGTTTTACATTGATTGGTTTTTGAGTGCAGTTACGTAACAAAAAAAATCTACATCTGTAAGTTGCACTTTCATGACAAAGAGATTGCAATGCAGTACTTGTAGGAGGTGAATTGAAAAATACTATTTATCATTTTTACAGTGCAAATATTTGGAATAAAACAGTATGCACTTTGTTTTCAATTACAACACAGAATACAATATATATGAAAAAGCAGAAAAACATCCAAAATATTTAATAAATTTCAATTGGTATTCTCTTGTTTAACGGCACAATTAAAACAGTGATTAATCGCTATTAATTTTTTTGAATTAATCACGTGAGTTAACTGTGATTAATCAACAGCCATAGTATGAATACAAGCAGAGATAATACAAGGGTGTCATTGTGCCATGCATTGTACAAAGCCATAGTAAGAAACAGTCCCTGTCCCAAGGAGCTTACAACTTAAAAAACAAAAGAAGGAAAGAGACTCACCCAAGATCACCTAACAAGTAAGTGACAGCGCCAGGAACAGAACCTAGCATTTCAAAGTCCCATTAGTAGGTGCTATCCACTGGATCATGCTGCCACCAAGGTTTAAAAAACACAGTGCTATTGAAAGTTCCTGAGTAGCTGTTCCCGTACTTGTTTCAGCCCCAAGACAGCAGCTGAACTATGGGGTCAGCTCTCCTATGTTGACAATTGCTGTAGTCACAATAGCACTAAGCCAGCAATTACATTCAGTAGGGAACTGTGCAGCTTGTCTTGTGTCACACTGGTAACTGGTGATATTTAAAGTCCAAAAAGCGCTAAGATATCAAACTGCTTCCTTTCACTTCCCTTCTTTTCTGAGAGACGATGCAGAAGAGCAAGTGGAGTCACCTAAAAGGACATTAGGCAAGGATCAGAGAGTGAGAGAGCGCACGAGTGAATGAGTATGTAGAAAGCAACACATCAAAATGCAGAGAGATCAAGGGATAGAAAAGCATCAAGAATGTGACTTGTATTGTGAGTGGGAACAGTGAAAGGGCACAAAGATTGAAAATGAAAGCGCGCGCGCACAAAATGCAGTGTTATTGTCTGGTTATTAGTCTGATGGAATAAATGAAACCTACAGGCCTGAGAAATTACATTTCTAGGTAGTGTAGTGCCTTTATAGAGGCCCTGGAATCAATTGTAATGATCCGCTAGGGGAAGCTAGAGAATCATTTTGTTTTGCCAGCGAGACCAGGCTAACAGAGCTTGGGTTGACCTACTACAAGGGTAGTCAATAGGCGGAATGTGGACCAAACCTGGACCACCAGAGGCTTTTGAATGGGCAACAAAATCTTTTCACTTACTTATTATTATCATTATTGTTGTTGTTTTCTCTGGAGTCTGAACCCTGACTGTACTTTAACCAAGAAATTTGGACACCCACACACCTCTCCTTCCTGGAGCTCATTCCAGGAGTTTGTCTAATTTTACGGCCACATCATTCTGGTATCTGAACACCTCAGAACCATTGCTCTGCCTATCCTCAGAACACCGCTGTGAGAGAGAGAAGCATCATCTCTACCTTGCAGCCAGGAAACCAATGCACAGAGAGATTGACTTGTCCACTTGGAATCTGTGGCACAGCCAGGATTTGGACAAAGGCCCCCTGGAGGCCTGCCTAGTGCCTTGACCACAGAACCAGCCTTCCTCACATCCTCCTTTTTCTCTTAACATTTATTTAGACCGACATTTAGTCAAGGGACCCGGCTTTGGGTACTCACCCAGTGACTCTCTCTGTCTAGATTATGTACTTATATGGCCTCCTTTACTGTAGTATCTGAGCACCTCGTAGTCATTGATGTATTTAGTGACTGAGCCAAGAAAAAACTCTACACCGGTGTCTGAAAGGTGCAGACACCCAGCCTGGGGCGAAATGCCTGCAAGTGGGTCAGGGGAGCTATATAAATACAGCACAGTATAAAGGCCTAGATAGGTAAGGTCCATGCTCAGGGTTGCAACTTTGGCTTTGCCATAGGAGAGAGACAAAGGGGAGGGAGGATCAGTTCTGGTGGTGATTTATGTGACTCGGAGACATCCTGCATGCAGAATATCAAGGTATTCCTTAAAAGGCACTGAAACTGCCTCCATGACTTTTGTGCACTATCCATCCCATATTTGACTCTGGGAAAGATGCCTTTAACATATGTGTACAGGATTTACAACATAGAGAATACCAAGTGGTATATGTTGGAAAATAGCTTCCTTTGAGAAGAAGGTTGGTCTTGTAGTTAAAATAGTAACTCGGGCTTTGAGAGATCTAGATTCAATTCTAACCTCTATAATTTTGGGCAAATCAGTCGCTCTTTCTAGACCACCACTCCTTCTGTGTAGAATGGGGATAATGAAACTTCCTGTGCCTGTCTTGGCTATTTAGTTTGTAAGGACCAGATCCACAGAGAGACTGAGGCAATGCAGTGCCTAACTGGTAGTTGCCTAGAAAACCACTGGAACAAGACTGTGATCCACAAAGCCTGATTTAGGCTCTGAGGCTCCCTGTACAATGAATGGGAAGAGATGGGCTCCTTAGAATGTGATCCACAAAGCCAGCACACTAGGCAGGGAACCATCTAAGCTAGCCAATGGGAGATGTCAACCAGGCGGGTGTGTGCTAAACCCTGCCCCTCTTGTACGGGAGATCTTGGTGGACCAGTAAAGTGCCTGGACCACTAATACTTATTGCTAAAAGTAACCAGCAGGCCGTGAGTGGGCCTATGCAGCAGCCTTAGCATGACCAAGTCAGGAGGGGAGGGGGTTTGGGTGACTACAGAAAGGAAGCTTGAACCCACGTCCTTCCTGACAAGATCTCTGTTGAAATTGCTGAGGTATGCGTTTAAGGAAAAACAGAAAGCTTATCTATATGTGCCCTCAGGGATGTGTTTGTCAGGGCCTCAAGGCTTGAAAAAAAAAACACATCTGGCTAATTGATGATCAGAGGGAAACCTTGAAATTGTTTGAAATTGCTTGCTTAACAAGTTTTCTTTGAGTGATGTGTTATTGTAATACTAATGAATAAATAAGGGAAGAAAGTTTGGGGTAGTTGAACTCTTCAGGGACTCTCCCTCTGGATACCTCTTGGGGTCCCCAACTGCAGAAGGAAGATTGACCAATCAGAAGACAGCTGCTGCACCGTTCAAGACCCACACCCTACTTCAGTAGTTATTGAGGGTTGGGGTCATTTTGTTAACCTGTTGAGGACGAGTGTAAGTGCTTGATAATAAGTAAAGTCTAGCTTTAAGTGAGAGCATTCTTGTATTGTCCTGTTTGTGCCAGCGACCTGTTGGTTGGACAGCCATGTCTCCATTGATTTATCTACTGACACCCCCTCACTCAGAGGAAAGTTGCTAAGAGCTTTGGGTTGAAAGAACCCTGGGTAACACTCATGGAGACAGGCGCCCAAATCCAGGCTGCTGGGAGGTGCCTATCTTTGCTTGCGATCCAGATACCAAGGGCAGTAGGTAGACAAATACCTACATTGCCGTCAGGACCCAAAACAAAACAGCTTGGGGGAGGAACTCCCCTTTAGCCTAGTGGATAGGGTGTACTTAGCCAGGCTAAATAAAGTAAAGTATTTCCCATCCTGATTTTACAGAGGTGATTCTTTTACCTTTTTATTTAAATAAAATTCTTCTTTTAGGAACCTGATTGATTTTTCATTGTTCTTAAGATCCAAGGGTTTGGGTCTGTGTTCACCTGTACCAATTGGTGAGGATTATTATTATCAAGCCTTCCCCAGGAAAGGGGGTATAGGGCTTGGGGGGATATTTTGGGGGAAGATGTCTCCAAATGGGCTCTTTCCCTGTTCTTTGTTTAAATCACTTGGTGGTGGCAGCATATCTGGTTTTAACTTAAGCTGGTTCCCAAGGCAAGAAAGAAATCTGTGCCTTGGGATAGTTTTAACCTAAGATGGTAAGAATAAGCTTAGGGGGTCTTTTCATGCAGGTCCCCACATCTGTACCCTAGAGTTCAGAGTGGGGAAGGAACCTTGACAGGACCACAGACCCAAACCCCTGGGTCTTAGAACAATGGAAAAATCAGTCATGTTCTTAAAAAGAAGGATTGTATTTAAAGAGAAAAAGGCAAAAGAATCACCTCTGTAAACTTAGGCTGGTAGTTAGACTTACAGGGTATCAGAAAATTCAAAGAGCACAGAGGAACCCCCTCTAGCCTTAGTTTCAAAGTTACAACAAAACAGGGATAAACCTCTCTAGCAAAGGGAAAATTCACAAGTTGAGAAAACAAAGGTAAACTAATACGCCTTGCCTGGCTGTTACTTACAAGTTTGAAATATGAGAGACTTGTTCAGGAAGATTTGGAGAACATGGATTGATGTCCGGTCCCTCTTAGTCCCAAGAGCGAACAGCCACAGAAACAAAGAACCCAAAACAAAGTCTCTCCCCCCACCACATTTGAAAGTATCTTTTGTCCCCATTGGTTCCTTTGGACAGGTGCCAACCAGGTTACTTGAGCTTCTTAACCCCTTACAGGTAAGGAGAAATTTAGGCTACCCCTATGGTTATGACAGGGGCCCTATCCAGTAGGCATGCTCAGAGGCCACCTACCAGGTGCGGTCCTTGCATGTGACTTAAGGAGCTGAACGCCCATCTTCCCTGGCTTATGAATCACTCCGGGGTTTAGGCGGGAGATAGGCATACAGTCACCTCGAGCGAGGCTGCTGGGAACATACTCCGATACCAAAACATAGGCACCACATGAGTGTAGGCACCTACGGGGTTTGACGGCAGCTGAGCAGGTGGTGTGTGGATTGAAGTGGAGCCTAAAAATGGGACTTGGGTATCTAAGTACCTTCATGGATCGCACACTAAACTCTTTGAGCAGGGACTGTTTCTTACTTGATCATTTAAACACAGCTCTTCCTAGTGAAGTAAATGTGGATTGCCCATGTTAACCCCATGTCAGCTCATATTGATAGCCTCAATTTCATTTAATGTTAAAGCCCAAGGGCTAATCTCCTATCTAATAACACAAGAAGATGCTTTAAAAACATTGCAACCACTTGGGCGCTAAAATTTCCTCCAACTCCAATCTCTAGGCATTCCCTGAAAAAACTCTAGGCACCTTTTCTATTGTCATTCTAGGGCCCTGGAAGAATCGGAAGATATACATATGATTGGGGGTGGAGAAATCTGGCATTACAGATATTTAAAGCAAAAACTGTTGCGATAGGTCTTTTAATATTCATTCCACCAATGTAAAGATCTATGACTTTTATTAAAAACAACCCTGAAATCCCACTTTAAGAGATTTGTATATTGCTTTTTGGAAAGATTCACATCTGGCAACAAAGACAAAATAAATCATTAGTCACAGACATAACAATGCTTTTAAAAGGAATGATTTGCAAGAGATATACTGTAAAATATTACCCATGGCAAATGAAGGGTCGGCATTATATATTGAGCTGCCACAGGTGAATTTTTTGGGCTTCTTGGGGGGTTATTTCAGAGAGACACCTGGTCTAGCTAGTGCAGGGTGAGGCATCAGGAGACCTAGCTAAACCACTGCCTTACATTCTCAAATCAATTAATTACCCTGTATAAGTTTTGCCTTTCTGAAAAATAATGAGCCTTCCCCACCTTGGTGAGACTTAATTTGTAAAGTGCTTTGAGATCCTCTGCTGGAAGATGCTGTAGAAATGCAAGGCATTATAAATATCATATAAACATGATATGATGGCATCCTAGCCAGTGGGTAGGATTCTTTCTACTGGCAGGAGAATTTGGAATGTTTGGAGGTTCTGTTTGAGCCCATGGGCAGATATGTGGTCCTTTCAGTGCAGTCTCTTAATGGGCATAAAATGATTGCCATGGTGCAGCCCACCCTAGAAAGTTTCTACTGAGCCCCAAGGAGAAATGGGGAAAGCACAAACCAATTGCAGGGCCTTACTGCAGAGTTGGTTTCTCCTTTGCTCTTTCTCTTTGTCTCTATTTTGAAATAATAGAGGCTAAGGGGGAAATTTGTAAAGGCACAAAGGGAATTTAGACACCCAACTCCCATTGATTTGACTTAGGTATTTTTGTCTGGGGGAAATACATTGGTAGAATTTCCTTGGGAGAGGCTACAGTAACTAGTAGGTGTGAGACTGCGTTTTGAGTCCGTAAGGAGGGGGTTGAGTGCCCAGAACCTATTAGGAGGTGGAGCTAAAGAACTATAAATCATGTTCTAGACCTAAAGGAGTTCAGTGGTTTCATCTGTTTAGATGTCTGCTCTGTGGAGTTGATTCCATTAGGGAAGCTTAGCTTAGTAAGACATCTGGTCCAGTCGTAAGGCGCTCATTCCCGGTTGGCAGTTCAGCACAGCTCAGAGGCTCACTTCAGCCTGGGACTGTAGCATAACTCAGAAGTTCTCTCCATCTTGGGAGATTGATTTTCAGCTCAGAAACTTGCTCTAGCCTAGCAATCTGAGTTAGCTCAGGAGTTTAATTGAGTTATGGACTATAGTCAGATGCCTTCCTTAATGAGCGTTTGTCTGTTAGGAACTCGCTATTGGAATTCTGTCATTCAAATAAGATATTCCTGTGAGGTCCTAAATGAGAAAATCATGTATTTTTCTATATTTGTAATGGTCACCACACTTTTTTCTGTTCTTTTTCCTTTCACTGAACTTATAAGCGTTGGACCCACAATTCACATGCTATGGTTGCATTGATATGTAGACCCCAATTCAGGAAAGATGGCTGGTTCAGGTGACAGGCAATGTGTCTGGTCTCCCCACCAAAAAATGGAGGCCTTCATTTCAAACGGCACTGATTGGTGGTCTTTCTCGGCCTCTGCAGATAGGCCAAGGACTGAAGGGACCAGAGAGGATGAACTCCACTCTCGCACCTAAAGTCAGGTGTGAGTGACCTGCCTGTCAGCGCTGAGGCTCGTTAGCAGGGCTGGGAGGCGCTCACAGCACTGCTGCCCATGCTGTACCTGCCTTGTGGCTGAAGAGAGGATTTCACTCTCCAGTGCCGTCAACCCGATGTCTTTTAAAAGTCCTTTGACATCCCTTTAAAGTGAGATTTGTAAAGACAAAGGGGAAACCCAGATAGTGCAGCTGTTCCCGTCCCATACTAACAAGGTGTCACCGTGTCTCAGTGGCATGGATCTCAGCTAAGGATGCCAAATTCAGGACAAACTGCTGAGAAATAGGGCAGACTCACCCCAAACTGGTGGTTATTCTATCATTTAGATTGTACCAAGCCAGCAACAAAAGTAAACTTCTGTCTCACCACACTGGTTAAAAAGAAACCAAAAATTCAGTTTCCTTAGGCATTCCAGCCCTTGGCTCACCACCCAGACACTGGTGATGAGTGCTTACTGAAAATCAATTTCACTATATATAGGGTCCTTCTAATCCCAAGAGATCAGCCACTTAGCTAGGTCAATATATAACTCGGATCTTACCCAATAATCATGCTGATGCCAATCCTTTAGTAACTAAGAACTAAAGGTTTAATAATAAAAGAAAAGGAGAGTTAATAATGGTTAATAGATCATATACAAACAAATAATTGCAAAGTCCTTATATCAGGTTTGTGGCAGTGATGGACTAGACTGCTGGCTTGTAAAGTCTCTCTGGTAACTTCCAAAAGATTGAAAGGTTCTCAGTCCGTAAATTCACAAGCCAGAGAATCAGGGCAGGAAAGAGGCAAAATGGAAATATCTCTGGGGTCTTTTATATTCTCTGCCATGTGCCTGGAAATTTATTGTCTCCGACAAAGCTCACAGCCTCTGTTTGTGGAAAGTTACTGGCCCAAGATGGAGTCCAGAGTCATAGGAGCATATCACATGTCCTTCCATGCTTTGATGACTTACAGTGGGCAGCCATTGCCCATAATGTTGCTGAGGCATCCGCAGGAAGTCTTACTGGCCGGGGTGAGTTTCTTTTATGGCTCATTGTTAGAGTGAAGTGTCCTTAATGGGCCATCAACATATAGCTGTCTGGCCTTGATGTAAACTGGATCTGGTGGGTGTTACCCAGGAATACAACACATGAATAAAATGCAAGTCCATGGCTAATATTCATAATTTTAGATACGAAGATGATACATGGATTTAACCAGGATAATCATATTTGATTGGAAACGTTATATTGGCACCTTACATGACCTACTTTGTACAAGATTTGTTGCAATTGCATAACAGTGGTAATATCAATTATACAGCATCACACAAGGGTTCTGTCAGTTTGCACATGGCATTGTTTCTTGCCATTCTGAGCCCTGTTCTCCTGTGGAGTAAGTCTCCAGCACTTCTCCAGTGTGTGGCTACTGAAGCAGAGCAGGAGCATGGAGAGACAAGCACCTCACCACATGTTCCCAAACACGGCCGGTAGTAGGTCAAATCTTTGCCTTCCCAACCTTGACAGTGTCCCTTTAACTCAAAGCCAAATCACCTCGTTGTGATTAGTGTTGTTACAATGAATTTCAAGGGAAATTACAGTAATGGAACACTTAAAAGTAAAGAGCTACCACTTCAGCTAGCTGGCTATTAATTATAAATGCCATTCTCTATCAGGAATTCTATTTTATCTAAAAGTGGTGTGTTCTGAATGCTTCTCTGGTGTTAATTAGATGGAAGGAAAGATGAATCAACCGATTATTTTGTGCTGGCTGGAGCTTGTCTCCTCTGCATTGCCAACATAGATCCAAGGAATAATGTTGGCATTTGGGGGACCAGGACTGAGTTACTATGGTAATGAGTGCTACAGGAAAGCCTAAGAAGAGATGTACAGGTTTACAGGCATTAGGTGGATGTTCAGTATAGTTTAACATTGCATTCATTACAGTCAGCCCCTGTTAGGTTGTTAGATTACTCCACTGGCATAATTTACATGTGACCTTGGTAGTTTGAGGAGAAGGACTCGGGGCTTATAAATTTTAGTCCTGACTCTGCTACTGATCCATTGCATGGTCAAATGGAAGTCCCTTAACCTCTTGGTGGCTCATTTTACCCATCTATAAAATGTGGATCCTTCCTTGATAGGAATATTTTTATTTGTATAGCACCTGGCTGCCCCCGTTAAGGATTGCATGAGGCTTTGTATGAACATGTAACTAAAAGACAGTCCCTGCCCCAGAAGTATTGCTGGTTTAATGAGTTAATGTTAGGAAAGTGTTTGAGATCCTTGGATAATAAAGATTAATGGCCACATCTTGGTCTGGAGTAAGAGGGTGCAAGAGAACCACTATATTCCCCACTCCATGCAGGTGGGTGGAAGAGGGCAGGCAGTGAAAAGAGTCTAGGTTTCATTTCCCTTTCCATGCACTGGACAGATTAGCTGTACCAGCAGATTGGGAAATGTACACAGCATTGGGTATAGACCTGGAACTCGCTTAGTCATCATCTCCATCCCAGACTCCTCCAGGGCAGTCCGTCTCATCACCAGCTAAGCCTGAAAGAAGCATGAGGTTCCTTCTGATACAGTCATTTACATCCTTATGTTGTGCAGCATCCTACAGAGTTGTGCAATCTAGGAACACACAGCTGGCCCTATTCCAAACTGTGGCCGAACTGATTCAGATGACATCAGCCACCTGAATCTTTGTCCATAATGAAGATTTTCTTTGGACTTAAAGATAATTTTTTTTTTTATTTTATTTTTTCAAAATGGACGTTCGTAAAAGCATAAGAATGGCTGGCTGGTTCATATCCATGGTCCATCTAGTTTACAATTCTGTCTCCAACTATGGCCAGCACCAGACACTGCACAGAAAGTTCCCAGAAACCCTAAACTGGGCAATTATCGAAGTTCTTGGAAAAAATTTTGAAGGAGAAAGTAGTTAAGGACATTGAGGTCAATGGTAAACGGGACAAAATACAACATGGTTTTACAAAAGATAGATCGTGCCAAACCAATCTGATCTCCTTCTTTGAGAAAGTAACAGATTTTTTAGACAAAGGAAACGCAGTGGATCTAATTTACCTAGATTTCAGTAAGGCGTTTGATACCGTGCCACATGGGGAATTATTAGTTAAATTGGAAAAGGTGGGGATCAATATGCAAATTGAAAGGTGGATAAGGAATTGGTTAAAAGGGAGACTAGAGGGTCATAATGAAAGGTGAACTGTCAGGCTGGAGGGAGGTTACCAGTGGAGTTCCTCAAGGATCAGTTTTGGGACCAAACTTATTTAATCTTTTTATTACTGACCTTGGCACAAAAAGTGGGAGTGTGCTAATAAAGTTTGCAAATGATAGAAAGCTGGGAGGTATTGCCAATTTAGAGGATGATCTGGATGACCTTGTAACCTGGAGTAATAGTAATAGGATGAAATTGAATAGTGAGAAGTGTAAGGTCATGCATTTAGGGATTAATAACAAGAATTTTAATTATAAGCTGGGGATGAATCAATTAGAAGTAACAGAGGAGGAGAAGGACCTTAGAGTATTGGTTGACCACAGGATGACTGAGCCGCCCATGTGATATGGCCATGAAAAAAGCTAATGCGGTCTTGGGATGCATCAGGCAAGGTATTTCCAGTAGAGATAAGGAGGTGTTAATACTGTTATACAAGGCACTGGTGAGACCTCATCTGGAATACTGTGTGCAGTTCTGGTTTCCCATGTTTAAGAAGAATGAATTCAAACTGGAACAGGTACAGCAAAGGGCTAGTAGGATGATCCAAGGAATAGAAAACCTGTTTTATGAAAGGAGACTCAAGAAGCTTGGCTTGTTTAGCCTAGCCAAAAGACGGCTGAGGAGAGATCTGATTGCTCTCTATAAATATATCAGAGGGATAAATATCAGAGATGGAGAGGAATTATTTAAACTCAGTATCAATGTGGACACAAGAACAAATGGATATAAACTGGCCATCAGGAAGTTTAGACTTGAAATTAGATGAAGGTTTCTAACCATCAGAGGAGTGAAGTTCTGGAGTAGCCTTCCAAGGGAAGCAGTGGGGGCAAAAGACCTATCTGGCTTCAAGATTAAACTCGATAAGTTTGTGGAGGAGATAATATGATGGGATAACATGATTTTGGCAATTAATTGATCTTTAACTATTCATGGTAAATAGGCCAATGGCCTGTGATGGGATGTTAGATGGGGTGGGATCTGAGTTACCCAGGAAAGAATTCTCTGTAGTATCTGGCTGGTGAATCTTGCCCACATGCTCAGGGTTCAGCTGATCACCATATTTGGGGTCGGGAAGGAATTTTCCTCCAGGACAGATTGGAAGAGGCCCTGGGGGTTTTTCACCTTCCTCTGTAGCGTGGGGCACAGGTCACTTGCTGGAGGATTCTCTGCACCTTGAAGTCTTTAAACCATGATTTGAGGACTTCAATAGCTCAGACATAGGTGAGAGGTTTATTGCAGGAGTGGGTGGGTGAGATTCTGTGGCCTGCATTGTGCAGGAGGTCAGACTAGATTATCATAATGGTCCCTTCTGACCTTAATATCTATGAGTCTGAGTCTATATGGGAAATTTCTTCCCAACCCCCATCCACTAGGGGTTAGATGATGCCCGGAAACATGAAGGTTTATATCTTTTCCTTACTAATGTAGGTGGTTAGTCTCACCTCTATACAAAAATGACCAATAATTTTAACCCAACTAAAATCTTGGCCTCAAAGATGGGACTACACCTATTCCTGGTTCCTGATCGAACCCTTCCGCCAAATTTTCATGTGTGCGAGAATGAGACTCCCTGACTCCCACTCCATGCCCTGTCCTCAGCCCTGACTGCAGCTGTTATCAAATTAAACATTATGAGAATATAGTTGCAAAATTGTTCTTTAAAAGGTTCTAGAGACAAATGCCAGTTTTATTTCTGCTACAGTCAATAATGGCAAGTGACAAGATAATATATAATTTCCCATGAAGTAGGAGAAATAATTCTCTTTAATCCAATATTTTATACAAAACCAGCTGTTCTTGCTGGGCCACATTTTTCACTATACTCATTACCTGCTCATGTGAGTAAGGCAAACAGGCTCTGGTCCAGCTACCACTAGCACTGAGGATTTCCTGAGCCTATTACTTCCCAGCTGTTTATATTCCAGCCACTGGCTGCCAAGCTGAACTTTTGTAGCCAATCACAAATTGCAATCAGAATGTGCCTGAGACCTTGGGCCTTGCTGATTTCCCCGCCCCCCCCCCCCCCCCCCATCCTCCTGATCTGTAAAAATAAATGCTTTGCAGATTGGAAAAAACACAAGCAGCTGTAAAGCGTACAAGGAAGTTGGAAACAGTGATTCCCGTACTGCTGGGATATTTACAATTTTGGTAGCTTGAGAGTTCTCAAAGCCCCAGAATGCCGACCTCTTGATTGCTAGCTCACCCCTTCTAATGAAACCACCATCACAAGTTTCCCAGATGTGGGGACCTTTGCCAGACAATATAACCCCACAGCTATATGGCTGAAGGGAGCAAAGCAATATCCTTTGACAACTTTGCTTTATAAATAGGTACAAAGCATGGTAGCGAGTCTTTAAAAATAGCCCAGTTTAAGGGAGGCTATGTTGGAAGCTGGATTCTAAGGTGGAACTCTTGACCTCATTGAAGTCAAGGGGAGTTTTGCTCTTGATTTCAATGGGGTCAGGATTTCACCCTAAGCACTGATCTCTTCCAGCAGGTTTACAAGTTACAGAGAGAGGAGTGGACATTAGAAATAGCCTTCAGTCCCAGAAAGGGAATAGGGGCCCCAAGATTTGGCAATTAGTGAAGCTATTGGGAACAACGTCATAAAAGTGTCTGTCTGTATTTCTGAGATTGCTGCTGGAAGTGAAAAAAACAACAGATCCCAATGAGCTAGTCAGCTTTGTGCATGTGTGTTCCCCTGCCCTCTCTTAGACGGAATCGGAACTGTTCTGTTGTGTCACTACACTGCTACAGTTAATGAAGCTTCTCCCTTAGTTCAAGTGGGGCAAGCCTGTGCTGTCAGTGCAGGAGGTCCGAGGTCTATCTTTGCCGTCACGTGAAGTTCCAAGTGGCCGTGGCGTGAAGGATGGTGACAGTCACTAGGTTTGGAGATGGCCTGTGGATTTGTTAAAATATATTGTCCCGTGAAAGACTGACAGGGTATTCCTACCTGACTCTTTCTGACAAACAGCAAAGACCTTGAAGACAGAGAGTTTATCCTAGCTAATGTGATTAGAAATGCTAAACCAGATTCTCAGCTGCTGTAAATCAGCTTTACTTCAATGGAGATACATTGAGTCAGACCAGCTCAGGATCTGACCCAACTGTTCTGACTTGCAGAAATGTCTAAGCCATTTTTAACCTTATTGTACTATTTTGCCTCCATAACTTCTTGTAGAAATGAGTTCCACAGGTTAAATACCTGTTGCCTAAACTATTCCTTTATATATCTTTTAAACCTCTTGGCTATTAACTTCATCAACTGTGCCTTGTTTTCTTGTATTTCTGGAAAATGCAACGAGGAGTGTCTATTAGCCTTGCATTCATATAACCCCACTCTTCTTTCCAAACTAAATAGTCCAAGAGTGAGGTTTACAATGGGATTGCCATTAATTTGAACAGGAAGTGGACATCACAATCTCAGAATTTGCTTTGAAAAGCTCACCCTTAATCTTTTTCATCTCTTGTCTATTGCTTAATCACCGCCAACCATTCACCTTTTTGCTCCTGAAGAATTTTTACTGCCCACCTCTGGACCTCTTCCATTTTGGCAATGGGCAAATGCAACCCTTTTCTCCCTCATCCTTTCTTTTGTCAGACACTTTTCTTGGTTCTTCTCTGAAAGGTCATAAACCTTGAAACAGACCAAACTTTCTCTATCAGCTTTTAATATTTTCAGTGCTTTGAAATAAGGTGGAATAAAAGAGGCAGCAATCAGGAGAAAGGAGGGAAACTGAATTGGCAGAGAGAATCCAATTAAAAATTAAAGTTTTATTAACATAGCAATATCCCCTTCACACTCAAATCTATATTCAAATACACATTTACCACTGAAAACACTTGAGTGAAGAACCTAACGTTCTCACTGTGAGTCAGGTGCACTCCAGCTACATTGCTGGAGTACAGATTATGCATTTTATTAATGATGCTGTGTCAGACAAGCCTGAATGCTCATATGTTTTACATGCCTGCCTTTCATTTGCAAGATTGTAATTATTTTTGGCTACTAATTATATATCCTGTGCCCATGGTGGCAGAAGATGACAGCTGTAATTTCCACAAAATCATTGAATCATCTGTAAGGAAATTTAGCATTGTCATTAGGGAATGCTGATGGAGAGTCTGATCTGTTTGAAATTCAGCTAGCAGCATCTGTATGTTGGACCCCATTGAGACCACAGCCATCTATGACCCAAGACTTCTGCCTTGACGGCATCCCAGCAATAGGCTCAGAATTAAGCTGAACAGTGGAAGAGGGAGGTAGGACAGATGGTGTACTAGATTGGCAATGGGACTGGGACTTAGAAGACCTGGGGTCAGATCCTAGGTCAGCCACGGGCTTCCTGCCTGACCTCGGCCGAGTCACTTAATCTATCCTGCATCTCATCTCCATTTTGTAGATAAGGAACGCACACTTAGATTCATAGACTTTAAGTCCAGAAGGGACCATCATGATGATCTAGTCTGACTTCCTGCACATCACAGGCCACAGACCCTCACCTGCCCACTCCTGTAATAGACCCATAACCTCTGGCTGAGTTACTGACATCCTCAAATCAGGATTTAAAGATGTCAAATTACAGAGAAGCCACCATTTACACTAGTTTAAACCTGCAAGTTACCCATGCCCCATGTTGCAGAGGAAGGTGAACCTTCCGCCCCCTCCCGCAGGGGTCTCTGTCAGTCTGACCAGGGGGAAGTTCCTTCCCAACCCCTCACAGGGTGTTGTGAGGCTAGATTCATGAAAGTACCCGAAGCTCACATATTATAGTAATGAGTCCCAGCCCTTACTGACCCACTCTCCACATTGACTTCAGTGGGAGTAGAGTTAGGCCAGCACTGATTGCACGTGAAAATCCCACTGTACATGTTTAATAATAACAAAGTATTGGCCAGTTGAAGGAGGCCTGCTAGATCTTTTCCGTATCTGACATATATGATGTGATACCAGGATCTATGGTAGAACAGAGGAATCACTAGGAAACTATATATAAATCCACTGGCTGCAACTCACTCACGATTGCAGGGGCCTGAGGCTAATATCCAGGCCTCTTTAGGGAGAAGGAAGCAAGCTCCTTAGGAATCACATCAGCCCAGAGACCTGACATAGTTTTTCCCCTGGGGCGAGGCACAGCCCGTCCGACTCCAGACTAGTGATGTACCACATAGGCATTGCGATATGGGTGCAGTGTGTGTATGGTTGGAAGGGGGGACGGGAATGACTGAGGGGCCCACAGGTGGAAATTAGTTGAAGTGGGGAAGGAAGTGAATGTGGGGGTCCGCTCAGTGGTTTGAGCTTTGGCCTGCTAAACCCAGGGTTGTGAGTTCAATCCTTGAGGGGGCCATTTAGGGATATGGGGCAAAAATTGGGGATTGGTCCTGCTTTGAGCAGGGGGGTGGACTAGATGACCTCCTGAGGTCCCTTCCAACCCTGATATTCTATGATCTAAGGGTAAAAGTATCTATATGATTTAGGAGCTTAAGTCCTATTGATTTTCCATTAGATTTAGGCTCCTAAGATCCTGATCTTCAAAGATATTTAAGTGTTTTTAATGGGTGTTAGGCACCTAAATACATTCGAAGATCTGGGCTGATGTGCCTATACCACTTTTAAAATGGACCATAAGCTCCTCAGTCACTTAGGTGCTTTTGAGATTTTTTTTTTCCCTTCATGTAAGATATGGTACACAATAGCATAATACGCCAAGGAAGAATTTCTTTCTTAGATCTTTCAGGGAGAGGGGGAAAAACTGTACAAAATTCTCTGAAAGCTCTTGGAAGATAAACTGCTCCTGGATTTACACTCTGCTGTGTACCGGTGTTTCTCAATCTAGAGTTCTTGGTAAGAAAGAAACAGCTGCAACAAACAAAAACTTTCATGAAACAAACTTAATATCAATTGAAATTCATAGAACAGCCGTGTCTTGTGGCTGTGAAAACGCAAGGCAAAGGGAGATCTGAAATGAAAAAAAATCTTGAGTCTCTCAGGTAAACAGAATTGAGATGAAACTGTACAGTATTGGTTGGTGTGAGGAATGGAAAACAGATATTCTTGAAAATGAAACCTGACAGCAATAGCTTGGAAGGAGCTGTACCATGTTGGCTAGTTAATTGGCGGTAGCAACTGAACTGAAAATTGTACAACTGAAAATTGTAGTGGTACCTTTTGTTTGGTGATGGGCTGCAAAGCATCTAACTGCTGGTTACCACTTCAAATCTAATCCAAGCTAACAGTGATTGAAAATCAGTGGGCCATAATTCATATTTGTTCACCCATATTTTCTCTTAAATAAACATTCCATTGTGCAGGTTTCTATTTGGGCTGTCCAAGTGGGTGTTAAACATTCAATGACTCATTTTAAAAAGAGTTCAGAGAGACCTTCCATGCCCTCTCTATCATGTGCAGTATTGGTTTACATTAGAACTGGGCAACATATTTCTCCAACTCTCCTTTGGCAAAAAAAATTTAGATGCATGTCAACCAAAACATTTTTGTGAATTCTTGTTGGTTTTGGTCAGAAAATAACCCTTTTGATTAAATGCTTAAAAAGTCTAAAAGTTTTGTTAAACCCAAAATGACGTTCAACCCAAAATGAAAAATTTTGGCCAAAAATTAAGAAAACTTTCATTTTAGGGCAAACCTCAAATGTTTGTTTTAAAAAAATTTCTGAACTACCAGATAACTAAAAAATACATTTGCACAGCTCTAGTCCACATTTCCGTCTGTCTCTGTCTGCTGTATTTCATCTCTCTCTCTCTGTCCAAGGTATCTCCAAGGGTCCATGGTAGTTTCTCCTGTCTCTGTAAAACAGGTTATATTGCCCAAGGTTCAGTGAATTATTGCTGACCATGTGTTTCTATTGCATAATAAATAAATATAAATAATATAATACTATAATAAATAATATAATAATAAATATAAATATATAATAAATAGTATTTTAATAATTTTATTATGTTTTTTATTTTATTTTTATTGCATTTTATTGCTATGGATTTCTCTCTCTGCCTTAAAGAAAAGGAGTACTTGTGGCACCTTAGAGACTAACCAATTTATTTGAGCATATGCTTTCGTGAGCTACAGCTCACTCTGACTTGTTGCTTTGTAAAAATCTTTGGCATACTCTGAATATGAAAGAAGCTATGAAATCCAAATGCTCTCCTATATTTGTTTGTAGTCTCATCTTTCCCAGTAGCTGACATGGTAGATAATTGACTCCAGTTACATGGAGACATGACAGTTACGTCTCTTAACGAGGAGAAATCTTTGGTAGGTGTTGCTGTGTTTGGAGAGTACTGGGTTGTTGTTGTTCTGTTTAAATTGTTAAAACAACTTTTTGCCTGGGCTCTGATTATAAAGCACACTGCAAACATGCCAGAAATACAAACTTTTAAAACCCTCGTTCTTATTTGACATTTTGAAGACACTGACACAGCATAAAAACAACAACAACCCACACAAACAAAGACAATCAACCCTAACATGAGTAAGTTGAATTGTTTGCAGAAAAGAGACCAAAAAATCTATTGGGTTGGCAAGACAACTGCTCAGTCATCAACTGTGTTCCCAACATAGTCTCTTCCTCTTGCTGCAAGTACACTTGCAATGCTACCATCCACCCTGCATCTAAGCACCCAAAGCAGGATGTTTCTGTCAAAAAATGGACCAATCTTCTCTCTCGCTGCAAGGTCCTGTGCCATGCAGGAATCATTCACTGGGCACTAGTGTAAGGGAGAGCACATCATTACAAAGATCATGCTCTCGTCTCATGAAGACTATTTCATTCATGACAGCATGTTTCCAGTACAACATATTAGCTGAACACACGATTCACTGCTAACTCTGGCCTTGCAGCCAGCTTTTTCACAGAACCATTGCCCATTTCCCCCCTTCCATGGAAAACTCTGTAGCAGAGGAATGGATCGGTTACATCATTGTTCTCCTCTTCATGGAATTCTAAGGCTGTTAAAGGACTTGCAGGGGCCAGATTCTCCACTGGTGTAAACTGCTGTAGTTCCATTTGAATTCAGTGGGGGTGATGCTGATTTATAGAAGCTGTGGGTCTACCCCATTAGTGTTCTTTGTTTTTTAGGGGGAGGATTGATTCCTTAGTACCTGTTCTACCAGCCATAATGCTTTTCCCCATCCTGCGCTCCAGGAGCAGCTGCTGTTTAACTCGTGAGCCTTATTCAGCTGTGAAGATGCTGACTAGGAGCTGTCAGCTTCAATAGGCTCTGGGCGAGGGATGGTGGATCCCACAGAGCGGAGGAAGCAGCAGGCAAAGCAGCAGGGAGGAGGAGGATTTCGTCTCACAGCTCTTCCCCGAGAGACGCAGTGAGGAGAAGAAGCAGCAGAGCCTCTTCAACTTCAATCACAAGTGAAGATCGCCTGGATGCCAGCCCATATGCTCAGCGTTCTCTTGATGCTACAAAGCAGCCTGGCAGCACGGGCTGCAAAGAAAAGCCCTTCTTCCCTGAGTGACGGTGATGGGTGTGTAAACAGAGGTCTTCATGCTGCCACTTGACTGACAGGCCTGTGACAGAGCAATATTCAGCTGCGTCCTCTTGTGATCCGAACGGTTCCAAGGGAGTTGATTCACGCATTTGATCGTTGATTACTGTCATGCGCATGTTGACTAGTCTCCCAGTTAGCCTGCTTTAGAGAGAGAGAGAACTGACTGAGAAAGGAAGAGAGCCCCTCATTCATGTTTGGCTGCTATAGAAATTAGCAAACAGAGAGCTGGAAAGCCAGGCAAAGATAGATATTTTTTTTTTTTTACTTGTGTTGCAGCTGTCATGAACCATCTGATAGCCTCATGAAGCATATCAAAGAGGGTGAAATTAGCAAATGCATAAAGCCCTCTACAAGACCCAGACCAATTTGGGGCTGGCCAGGAGGGGGTGTGGGAGGTAAGTGAGGAGCCAGGCCACTGAATCTATTCTTCTTCTTCTTCGAGTGATGGTCCCTATTGTATTCCACTGTGGGTTTCGCATGGGCAGCATGTGCCTGGAGCCGGAGAATTTAAAAGTAGTGCCCTGGCTCACCTCCTGCCTCTGACCAAGAGGATAAAGGGCAGGGCAGACTGACCATCTCTCCAGTTCCTTCTCGCTGCCACATGATCCAGGCCAGAACCCCCTATACAGGTACTGGACTATGCCTAAGACTCTGGACTTCAAACTGTGCACTTCTTGCCCATGATCCTTCCCTGTTAGTGACAACCACCAGCATTGCCTGTACTGCCTTGGGAAAGCCCACATTGCGACAAGGTGAAGTATCTCTCTGTCATTCCCCAGCTGTACCTGAGAAGGGTGGGAACTGTATCTTTGGAAACATCTGATGGACAAGGCCGTGAGGCCTCAACTGGACACAGGCCAGGGAACATCAGCCTGATTCAGCAAGGAGTGTGCCTCCTGCTACAAATTCCAACTCTGGTGCGGGAGAGTCTACCCCCCTTGATCCCCTGGTGGGATCTTGTCGGGAATCCTGGAAGCGGTCTCATAAGCATGAGACTAAGTCTTCCTCTAAATCCACTTCGAGGAAGTCAGATTCAGCTCTGAGCATGCCCATCAGCTTGGCCCAAGAGGTCTTAGGATGTACTAAAAGTCCCAGAGGCATGACAAGACAGCCCACAAACACAGGGCTACATCGGTACCGGACCACGATCTGTTGGTACTGTCATCCTTGGCAATTCCCAAACCCTGGGATCCACCATCACTGACAAAAATCATCGCCAACTTTGAGTATCCACAGCACCGTCTTCCTCAACAATAACAGAATCTCTTCCAGCTACAGTGGCTTGGACAGGTAGAACCCCTGTTACACCTGGGAGAACTGAATGCCTTGTTGCTCAACTGGACATTTTCACTCTCCCAGAACCCAGAATCCCCTGCTCCAAAGGACCCCTTGATTTCCCGAGTGATAACACCACCACCTGGGCAGTTGACCACGAGGAGGAGTTTGTCACCCGTCCTGTCCTTGGGATGCAACTCTCCTCCCACGATACCACCAGGACTGTCACTGGAACCAGAACCAGGCTTCTCTTCATCAGGACACGCCGAACTGCTCGATTAAACTTTGTTCCTTCACCCCATGTATCCTCCGCCTCACAAAAGACCGACACCAATTTGGAACCAGCCTCCACCTCCTCCATTTCAGAGTCACTGGTACCCCATGCCATGGGGGCCTCCATGACCCCCTCTCTACTTTTCCTACTGGTCATATTGGGGGTCTAGGGGCCAGTATCCCCCCTGCAAAGTCAGTCCAATCTCCTAGGGAGTCGCCCATTTGCAACATTTCTAAGGGGACACTCAGATCCACCCCTGGTTCCTGCAGAGAAGGAGAAGCAATACACACCAGATCCGGCAGTTCTGCCAGAATGAGTAAGACTGCCCTCTTCATCTCCAGATGAAGTGGCGACACCTATGTCTCCTTCTCCCCACCAGCACCAGTGACTTCAAACTGTTCCAGGATTTTCTTCACAAAGTTGCTGGAAAACTACAGACTCCTCTTGAAGTCCAAGACTCTCAGCACGTACTTCTAGAGATCATCCATCCATTCATCCAGATCCAACAGAATAGCACTCCCCATTAATGAAGCCATACTGAAGCCAGCTAGAACAGTTTAGCACTCCAGCTCCCAATTCACTGGTGATCCAGGCTTCTTCCAAAATGTCCAGGCAGCAACACCCCCAGTCTTCTCCTGCAGATGAAGAGCGCAAGTGTCTGAACCTATTGGGAAGAAAGGTATTTTCATCATGTAGACTCCAGTTCAGTTCAGGATAGCCAATTACCAGGTACTCATTGCTAAGTATGACTTCCTGAACTACTCCAAGTTTGCAGAGTTTACTGACAGTCTTCTACATCAACAAGCAAGGAGAAGGGGAGGGATAGCTCAGTGGTTTGAGCATTGGCCTGCTAAATCCTAGGTTGTAAGTTCAATCCTTGAGGGGGCCATTTAGGGTTCTGGGGCAAAAATTGGGGAATTGGTCCTGCTTTGAGTAGGGGGTTGGACTAGATGACCTCCTGAGGTCCCTTGCAACCCTGATATTCTACAAAGCGAGATCTGTGTGCAGAACTGGTCAGCCTGTGGAACTGGGGTATCATCAGTCAAATCACGCTATTGGCAGTCTATCTTTGGGCGGGGGGAGAAATGTGCTTGTAGACTCCCTCAGCAGACATTTTGCAGTCAACCACGAGTGGGAGCGCCATGGCTCAGTACTGTGCAGCATTTTTGCTGCATGGGGAACCCCATGCCTTCCCTCTGCTACCACTCTTGCCACAAGTTCTGTGCAAAAATCTGGCAAGACAAGGCACCCCCTACAGGTCCTGACAGTTTGCGTTTCCGAGCCTGGAACACATGACATCTCAAGTACCAATCATCCTCCCAATGTTTTCTGAGCTCCTGACCCAGTGGAACAGCACCTGCATCCACTTCACCTCAGAGTTTCGTTTTTGGATGGGCATCATCCTTAGAACATTCATGTTCCACAGACCTATGAGACACCCTTTCTAACAATAGAAAGGACTCTACTAGAAGATGTTACCTAGCTAAATGGAAGTGCTTTTCTTCTTAGGCACATCAGGCTCATTTTCCCAAAAACTGCAGATATTCTTCATCTTAGATTATATCCTTTCTCTAAAGACATCAGGCCTGTCCATTAGCTCCTTTATGAGTCCATTGGCAGTAATCAGTGCATACCATTCACCTTCTCAAGGCTGTTCAGTCTTCGCACACCCACTGACGACCAGATTCTGGTAAGGCTTAACTGGAAACCTACTCCCCAGTGGAATCTGAACCTTGTTCTTTCAGCACTCACAAGGCTCCATGTCTCTCCTTTTCCATGAAGTTCTCATCCTTGTAGCCATCACCTCAGCCAGAAGGGTTGGCAAGCTTGGAGCAATGATGATGGATCCTCCTTACACTATATAACACAAGGATAAGGTTTCATTGCATTTACGTCCCAATTTCATCCCCAAAGTAGTTTCAGAATTTCACCCAAACCAATCTATTCACTTACCTGTGTTCTTTCCAAAACTTCACGCTTCTCTCAGAGGAACAGAGATTCCACTCCCTTGATGTCCGGTGGCCCTTGGCCTTTTATCTGCAAAGAACAAAACCAATTAGGGAAAGAATCAGGGGGGCATGCCATCTCCACCCAGAGAATCTCCAAAGGGATGTCTGGCTGCATTCTTCCCTGCTATTAGCTATCAAACCTTCCCTCTCCCCTTTGGGTCAGAGCTCATTCCACAAGAGCACAAGCAACAACTATGGCATCACTTCAGGAGGAATCCCTCTTTGATACGTATAAAGTGTCCATATGGGGCTTTGCTCACATGTTCGTGAGACATTATGCCCTGGTGTAGGACTCTTCTGCTAATGCCTCCTTTGGAAAGGTGGTCCTTCACTCAACTCTCTCATCTACATCCTCGCACCTTCCTCCTACTTAAGTATTGCTTGTCAGTCACCCACAATGGAAATACAATAGGGACCATCACTTGAAGAGGAGGTTACTTGCCTGGAATTGGAGGTTCTTGGAGATGTGTGGTCCCTATCTGTATTCCACTACCCGCCTTCTTCCCCTCTGATTCGGATCATCTGTGATTCACAGCAGAGAAGGAATCACAGTTGGTCCACCCCTCCTTTTATCCCCTCAGTCAGAGGCACAGCATGAGCCAGGGGCAAGTGCAGACGAATGGACACTACTTTCAAATTCTCCAGCTCTGGGCATGTGGTGCACGTGTAAAACCTAGGAGCCTGAGTTTTCACCCCTAGTGTTTTAGGTAGGCTGCTTTGGGGCCTGATTCCCCTTTCACAACACTTCAAATCATAAGCAAGTTACACCAAACCAAAATAAACTCAAAGTATAGTAAGAGAGACACACAGACCAGATTCACATCTTTTATTGAATGCATTGCTTAAGAAAGATGTGAGCTTATTGGCCATGAAGACCCAAGTCCTCTCTTTCCCCAGCAAGGATAGACACAATATGAGCAGACACAGCAGCACAAGCTTCCCTTGATGCACCTGTATCTCAAAGGGTATAATTTAGCTGTTCAGTCTCCTTGTCCAATTCAATCCTTGGTCTTAGCTGTAGGGAGAGAATGAGTCACCATGACTTGTGGCATGGGCAATTGTCTGCAAGGAAATGAATCAAGATTCTCATGTCGCACAAATGGTAATGACTCAACCAACCTAAAAGGGATGTGAACCAAAAACATACCCAATCCTAGTCCATATTGCACAGCCATGGGGCCCCCCTTTAATCAGGAGGTCTAATGCATACTGGGAGAGCTAAAGAAAAGCAGGCAAGCAACAGAATATTAATCAATAATGGTCTGGATTCTGCAACTCCCATGCCTTTGCCAGCTCTGCATTTGGCTCGTGGAGTTGAAATCATAAAATTAATTATTACTGAGGAATTGTGGGGTAATTTTACAATTTTAATGTTTGAACAAAAAGCCTTTAGTTGTTTTGAATGCATATTTAAAACAACATACTTTAAAAATTTATGTTAATACCCACAATGGATGACAAATGTGCCATGTTGCTGTAATAACTTCAGATCTCTAAATTAAGGAACGTGGTTTGAAGTAATCATATTTTACATGCCAAGAGGCCTTTCATCTCAAAGGAAACAGAGCACTTTTTCAAGCTTCACAAATACACCTGCAGGTGTAACTGAGAGTAGCATACAGGTCTGAGCCTCTCATTATGGGTCTGATCCTGCACTTGCTGATGTCGATTCATGCTGCAGTGGTGTTCATATTTACGGCAGCACCTGCAGCCCCTTACCAAGATCAGAGCTCAGTTGTGCTGGGTCTTGTACAGACACATAATGAGACAATCCTTGCTCCGTAGAACTTACAGTGTAAACAGGCAAGACAAAGGGTAGGGAGAAGGGAAGTATTATTATCCGTCCTGTACAGCTGGGGAACGGATGCACAGAGAGATTAAGTGACTTTCCAAGATCACAAAGGCCATCTATGGAGCACGAGGGTTTGAAACCCTCCGCCCCCTCTTCTGAGTCCTAGCCTAATGCTTTAAGTATAAACAATCCTTTCCTTCTTATGCCATCACTCCAGTGGGTGCAGGATTTGTGTGCTGTATGTCTAGAGGTTATTTAAATACTCATTCAAATTCTGCTCCATTTACACCAGAGCAGCTGCATGGGTCACACCAGGTGTGGAGGAGAGCAGAAAATGGCTACCCACCTAGTTCATTCACAGCAGTGATTTGATTTTATCTTTTTCACCATGCACATTTCCTTGATCTCTACAGATTGATCTAGGGATGCTTCTGAAAGAAGGCAGTGTCTTGTTGCTAATGTGTTGATACTTCCTATGTTGAGTTTCACTTCATGGGCTGAATCACTGTAGACTCCCTGAGAAATCCAGTTGTTTCCAGGTCTGGGTACGCTGACTCTATTACAATGTAACCCCATCCCTGAGGCTAAAACCTTCTCCCTCGTGCCTGCTGCTTGGAGTGACTTCTCCCCTTTCACCTCAGGGTTATAGGTCCTTTCTCTTGGCACCTGGTGCCTCCATCCAAGGCGTCCCCTCCTAGCACATGGAACGCAAGGAGTGCTGTCCCTTGGGAAAGTCTTTACTACCAAATAATTTACTAGGCATCTAGTTTGATACACAAGGAATAAAATAATTATCACACTCTCCAAAGCAGCAAAACCATAGGGGAAACTTTATTACGTCCTGGGAACAAAGGATGAGGGATGAAGAAAGAACAGGCATAACTAGAATCATAAAATAGCAACAATACTTTAAGCTCTCCACTTCGTAACATTTACAACAGGCCCAAATCACCCAGCAGCCTCCCAGCACCTTCCTCGGCAGACAGTGAGTTGAGAACCAGTTCTGTAGTGGGTGATGCAGCACTATAATCGTTAGCCAACTTAAAATCCACAAGCAACATAAATAGACATGGGATTTCTTACAGGTCACCACCCCTGAAAAGGTAGTATCGTCCTGAAGCTCCCTGGTCAGGAGCTGGTGTGTGTCGGGGAGCTGACTCATAGCTTAGCAGTAGCAAAGATCCCTCTTGCTGAGACATAGCGGTAACATAATTACTTGCAGTTCTGGGTGACCCTTGTAGGGCATCACAGTGGATGGAGATTATGTGACTAAATTCTGGACCTCAACAAACCAGACAATTGACTGGGCTTGGCGATATGCCTGCTGTACTGATTGGGTCTTGCTCATTGTATGTAAATATAGATTTTTGTTTCAGGTTTTTGCCTTTACCCCCAATGAAAGGTGTCTGTGGCTCCATGTTCCCAAGGACTCCCGAGTGCTTGTGAGTAGAGAAACCTACAAAGCCGAGGGAGACTCTACTGTAATTTCTCAGAGCCAAAAGTTGGAGTACAGCTCTGGCTGGGGGCTTGAGCCATAAATTGATTCATTTTAGCAGAGGACCCCGTCACGGGGTCCACTCACCGCTAGTGAAGCCTGCCCCTGGCCATCCTGGGGATTAGCTCTGCCTGGCATTGCGCCCTCCTCTGGGGGGTGTCTTCACCAGTCCTGTCTTGCTCCAGAAAGTGCAGCCTCCTCTTTGTGACTCAGCCCTCCGGCCAGGTCACCCCATGGTTTCCCCCCTTCTGGGGGGGTGTAAAAGTATTTCCCACAACAGACTCTCCTGGGCAGTTCACTGTCCTCTGCCTGATCTGTGCCACATCCCCACTGGCTGGTAGGGGAGCCTTTAATCCACGTTCCAGCTCAGGGGCCCTCTAATCAGCAGCCAAGACCTGCACTGTCCTACCTTGCTGCTTCCCCCTGAGCCTTTCCCTACCTTCCTGGCTTCCCCCTGTCTGGGTTCACCAGCCTCCCAACTCCTTCTTCTCAGGGAGTAACTGTGGACTACCTCTAGCCCCTAAAGCATCTCCCTTCGCCCAGGGAGCGACTGCAGCCTGCTTCCCTGCAGCCTCTTTCTGTTGCTAGCTTCCTGGCGTATGTAGGCCCTGCTTGTTCCTCCTTAGCTGGGCACCATCAGCAATTAGGTCCCAGCCCTCCCTGGCTTCTCCTTTCGATACAGCCTGGGTAGTTAATAGGCCTACCCACAGGTGCTGACTTTTGTTTTTGCCAGTGGGTGCTTCTCTCCCTCCCGTCCCTCTGTGCGAGTAGTGGGCAGGGTCTCAGGGCGTAGCGCAGCGGGGAGGAGGCTAAATGGGGGCAAGGCCTCAGGGAAGAGCACGGGGCCTTGGGGGAAGAGGCTGACCAGGGGTGGGCCTCGGGGTGGAGCAGGGGCCAGGGCCACGGTCCGGGCAATGGAGCCCACAAAAGATTAAGCAGGTCCTGCGGGTGTTGAGTGCCACCCTTTTTAGTGGGTGCTTGAACCCCAGAGCAACCACGGGGTTGGCACCTATAGGCCTATCTGGCCACCTTAACCCCTTCCAGTCCTGTGTGGGGTAGACACCCCATCACAGGCCCCTAGACAGAATGAAACCAGCCCTGGTTGCTGCCTTTTTTTTATTATTATTATTATAATTATTAAAACTGTAGCATTTTTCATCTCAGTGCACATTGCAAAGGTGGCTATGTATCCCATTTTACAGATGGAGAAATGGCAGGACAGAGAAGTTAAAGGCCTGGCCACGGCATTCATTGCTTTGGAGGTGGGGTGTGGAGGTGCCCCACCGTTGCGCCTTAGGAGCTCAGGGTGGAGGGCCCTTTGAAGAGGACTGCAGCTCACCGTAGGGCCAGCAGACATGCAGAGGACCATAGCCCTACCCCCACTGGGGATTCTAATGCTGGCAATGGCACCAGAAGCCTTGTAATACAAGTATCCGTAGTAAAGACTGCAGTGTTGCACAACCCCTGAACAAGGGCTGGAGGGAGGTGTCTTGGATTCACTTCTTTGACTTGACTTGGCTCACTTGGCTTTCCCAGAGACTCTGCCTTAACAACAAAGAAAAGAGAAGGAGAAAAGGGGGGCAGGGAGAAGAGGTGTATGCAAGAAGGAAGAGAGAGAGGGTATGAGGAGAGGAGGGAATAATAATAATATCCATCCAGCTCTTTCCTTCCATAGATCTCGAAGCAGGGCAATGTCATTATCCCCATTTTACAGGTGGGGAAACTAAGGCACAGACAGGGACAGTGACTTGCCCAAGATCACCCAGCCAGGACCTGAGCCCAGGGCTCCTGTGTCCCAGTCCTGTACTGTTTCCAGTAGAGCACACTGCTTAGTGGATATGACTTGCCCATAATAACACAATGATTCATTGGCATGGGACTAAACCCAGGTCTCTCTCTCACACATATTGCCTTTGTGGAGGGCTATTCATGTGATAAATTATCGTATGCGCCTTTGACTGCCTCTTCTGGACTCTGCCCCCTAATCCACCTCCCCTGGGCCTACTGTTAGAATTCCAAACCTCTGAACAGCTCATACGTACACTATTAAAAAAAAAAATCAATTTCCAGGGAAATTATTCCTTCTTTACTTACAAGTCTGGAATTTTTCCCCACTGGCCTGTGGCTGTAGCTTGATTCTTTAATGGTTTATAATTGTCTTGGTTGCCACATAATATTCATCTAATGAGCTGGGGGTAAAAGGGTTCTAGTCCCAGAATCAGACACAACAAAATTAAAACCAAGTTCGATATCTCGTAGGGAGCTCCGGCTGTATGACAAAGACACTTGCACTGAGGGCAAAGCAAAACCTTAGCCACTTTTATTAATGCAATCAGTAAAGACGAGAAAGAGCCAAACCATGTAAACAAATAGCAGTAATATAGTATTGGGGATATCTGGAATATCATTCCTTGCATATGCTCATATAGTTATATACTCACATGCTTCCTTGGGGATCTAGTGGTAAGAGACAAAGGATCAGCCCTGTCCCTGACATGCCAAATGCATCCGATGGTCCAGACCCCAATGCCTGAAGGGCAGTGATCGATGATGACAATGAAGAGCTAAAGGGTCAAAGAGGGAAAGCTCACCTCTTGCTTACATGGTGGCCTCGCCTACTATAGGGCCTGGGGACTATCATGAATATTTATTCAGCTGCCCTCTCTCCCATGTCTCTTTCTAACTTCCTCATCCTCATAATACTGGGGTGTCTTTATCCTATAGGTTAACATATTAATACCTTTTAGCTCATTATGATTTAGTTGGGGATTAGTCCTGCTTTGAGCAGGGGCTTGGACTAGATGACCTTCTGAGGTCCCTTCCAACCCTAATATTCTATGATTCTATGATACCATATACGTCAACTACTGCTAACACAAGTCTGCCAATGATTTTATCCTAATATATCCAAGCCCAGTATCAGTTCAAGATTTCTGTGGTTGCCTCGTCTCATTATGTAACGACTTCTCTCTTAAGCAAGCTGTTCCCAGTTCACCAAACGCTCAGGTAACTATTGGGCCATTTGATTTATGTTGAGGGTCATAGGTCTATGCTTCACTTATGCTAACCTGCTTAAAGCCAAGGTCTTATAGGATACAGGCCTATAGGGTCCTTGCCAAGTAAAATAAAAGGCTAAGTTAGCTCTATGGGCTACGGGCCCAGGACAGCTAATATTCAGCCCTGGTGTCAAGGTTATAATCCAATAACTCCAGAACATTCAGCTTTATCCCCTTCAAACACCAAGAATCCCCTCTGCCAATGGCAAAAGAATTTTGGCTCTGGTAGATCAGACCTTAAGTTCATGGTATTCTTACATATGGAAAAGAATTTAAGGACATTATTAGAGCTTTCTAAAATGTAGCCCTTACACTTTGCCTCTCCTTCAGCTACCTGTGCCTTACACGCAGCGACATGAAGTAAGATGCAATGTATATCGCCATTGGAGCCGACTTGGTTCGTAAGTCTTCTGGAAATTGGTAAAAGAAGCAAAAGCAGAAGCAAATCCATTCAGGAGTTTTCAGGTTGTGAGCGTTTCAAGTTGGCTGGCTGATCGTGCGGTTTAGAATGCTGTGTAGCTAGAAGGACTTGAACATTGAATCAGTCTCATTTGCCTGGATGAGATGGCTCCGAGTTTTGGACGAGAGCCGGGTGAAGTTTTCTGGACAAACAGTTTCGTCAACAAAAAAAGGCAGTTTGGGTTAACCTGAAAATATTTGTGAATTTGACACGAATGATTTTGGTCAATCACAAAATGCCCAGAGGAGCAGGCAATGGTGGTAGAGTTGCCACCATCCTCTCCCTCCCCCAAAAAACTCCTTTATAACCTGAGCCTAATGGTTAGGCACTTCCCTGGGCTATGGGCGATTTGAATTGCTGCCCTGGGACAGACCCAAAATTGATTTTTTTTTTTTGATTCACTGAAAAATCTGAAATGTCAGTTTCAATTCAACTTGAACTATTGTTGGGTTTTTTTTTTTTTTCAGAACTGCCACCAAACCAAAAAAATCCGTTATTTGCCAGCTCTATAGAGGCTACTAAAAGAGAGGAAGGATAGCCTACTAATTAAGGCATGTCCTAGCTACACTCCTTTGCTTTAAGTTGGAGAAAAGTAACACATACTTGCTCCAGGCATTATGCAGGCAGGGTGCTGTGTTCTTGCCTGCTCTGTGTGTAAAGTGTGTAAAATTATTACTGATAACATATTTCTGTCCACTTGGAATTGCTGGTAATTATCTTGAGGCCGCTAGATGCTATAGTTTGCTATGAAATACTGTTTTCATTACAAAAATGCCACATCAGGCTTGCAGTCTGTGAACTGCAGAGGTGACCCCAGGACACTGAGTAACAGGGATTTGTCAGGGAGAGTTAAGAGAGGTCTTATTTCAAATGTATATTGAATGATTTTTAAGTTAGAGGCTACCGTGCTAGTTATCCAGCCATCTGTCTAAGTCTCTCTCAAGTAATTGTGTCCTAGTACACCTTCTCCAGCATCAGTTCTCCCAAAGTTGCACTGGCAATGAGCTACAAGAGGGATTAGCGGTCAGAGCACTGGTTTGTTTGTACTACAGTAGTGCCTGCCTGACCCAAAATTGGTGCTGCGTTGTGCTATGCTCTGAGCAAACGCATTGTAAGAGACAGTCCTTGCCCGAAGGAGCTGACAGGCTGACCAGACAAGATAGAAAATGTTGTTATACTCCATTTTACTAATAGAGAACTAAGACAGGGAGACATTAAGTCAGTTCCCTAAGGTCACCTGTGATATAGCTGGGACCTAAACCTAGATTTGGGGAAGTCTAGTGCAGCACCATAACCACAAGACCAACCATCCTCCAAGGCGCATAGTGTTATCAGCTCCCATTAACTTCAGTGGCATACTTATAATAGCAGTTGTGCCACTGACTTACTCTGTGATCTTGGGCAAGTCACTTAGCCCCAAAATTGCAAACCTGGGTGCCTACTTGGGTACCTAACTCCATAATTAGGCTTCCAAATGGAAGCGTTCTGATTTTCAGAGGTGATGAGCACTCCCAGATCTCACGTAAGCAGCTCCTTCAGTAACAGGTTGAGGAAACCTGTTTTGGCTCATGATTTATTGATCACACCAGTTGTGAGGCTAGATGTTGGAGCATTTCCAGGCTCCACTGTAGATTAGACACAACTTGAATGGGAAACAGTGACTTCAGGCTGTTACTTGTCTTCATATTCAATTGCCCACTTGGTATTTGTGCTGCAGCAGAGCCAAGAGACCCTGATCTATATTGGGGGCCCCTATGGGCTAGGCACTATGCCGACACCTCAACGTGCCTTCCACATCCATAGAACTGAAACTGAGGAACAGCTAAGCCTCGCTGCAGGAGAAAGGAGACAGAGCATCATGCTGTGTACCAGCCTGTTAGTGGATCATAATGAAAAAGGGATTCAAACCCTGAATGCAGCAGTGTGGAACCAATTTGTGGCTGGATCATACCCTGCTCTGACAGAGACCCAAAGGATCCTTCTTCTGTCCTCTGCCAACACCTCTGTAGCTTGCCAGTAACCTCTAATTGAATCAAACTGAAGCTAATACAGCTGAGTTCGTTGGCTAGAAACCTGGGCCAGTGGACTAGTTGCCGTTATAATGTCAGCATTTGCCAGCCATTCCCACACAACAGTATCCAAGCTACCTTAATTATCTTCTATTAATTATGAATAAGCTGATCTTGTGGCATTTCAGATATCGTAGTGTGGACACCCTGGGTAAACACTGTATGTTATTAAGAAGACAGGGAAAACAAATTAAACACAAAGCTGGATGATACCCACTATTGTGTGTTACGATCTGATTAAGCCCACCCTACTGTTGACTAACTCTTTTCTTTGGCTTGTATAGCAAACAGAATTTCTCACGTGCTGATTCAATTATCTCTTGTTGTATTCCACTGTCACTGTTATGAGATGACAGCAGAATGAGGAAGGGTGCTAGTTACCTCCAAAGGCAGTGGAGTTACTCTACGTGGATAATGGGAAAGGTGTTGTAAGATGCATGGCTCAGCGATACAATTAGCACCATCATCTTAAACCCTGGGCATCCTGTCTCTTGTAAATCTCTGTATCATTGACCATAATGGTGTCAACCTGTCATTATTTAGTCCAGTGCAATTAGTGTCCACAGTAATTTCTCAGAGCCTGCTTTATGGGGAACAACATGCAACGCACGCGGTTATTAGCTCCCAATAATAAATCTTGCCATCCGCTAATGCACTGTGAGGGACTTAGAAAGAAGCTAATGCACGGTGGCAAGATAGATAGAGGCTGAGACATGGAGACGCAGTTAGCAAAGCTGAGTCGGCTTGGATTAGTTGGGTGGAAATTGATGAGATTTCATACCTTTTATAGCTCAGGGACGGTGGCTGCTTGGAGCTTCCCGGATAGCAAGACAGCTCAAATTGCAGCACTCTCATTCCATGCCTTTGCTTGGATAGTCGCCGGGGGGGGGGGGGGCGGGGGAGAGAGGAAACCACTTACTAACTATAACGACTATCATACATCAAGAGAATTTCCTCTCCACAGCCTCGTCTCTCCTGGGGCTGCTGTGCTTCAAGGACCTCCTAGAACAGGGGCGGGCAAACTTTTTGGCCCGAGGGCCAAATTGTATGGCGGGCCATGAATGCTCACAAAATTGGGGCTGGGGTGTGGGAGGGGGTGTGGGCTCCAGGGTGGGACCAGAAATGAGGAGTTCAGGGTGCAGGAGGGGGCCCTGGACTGGGGCGGGGGAGTTGGGTATGGGGGGGGTGAGGGCTCTGGCTGGGGATGCAGGCTCTGGGGTGGGGCTGGGGATGAGGAGTTTGGGGTATAAGAGGGTGCTCTGGGCTGGGACTGAGGGGTTCAGAGGGCAGGAGGGGGATCAGGGCCGGAGCAGGGGGTTGGGGTGCAGGAAAGGGTGCAGGCTCCGGCTGGGAGTGCGGGCTCTGGGGTGGAGATGGGGATGAGGGGTTTGGGGTGCAGGAGGGTGCTCCAGGCTGACTCTACACACTGCCCCGTCCTCCGGCACCGCCCCCTCAGCTCCCATTGGAGCGCGGGGGGGGGCCATTGGAGCGTGTAGGAGCCAGCTGGAGTGCCAGAGGAGGAGCTCGAGGGCCGGCTTAAAATGGCTGGTGGGCCAAATCCAGCCCGCAGGCCATAGTTTGCCCACTCCTGTTCTACAACTTCGGTGCCAGCTGGCACCACTCAATATTCCATGCAGAGCCCCAGAAGTTTCAGAGATGAGGTTATAAACCTCTGTGCAGCTTCCAGCCACCTCAGTTCCTTCCATGAATCCCCAGGGTGACGTTTTCCTAAGCAGTTAGTAACTTGGGGTTGTCTCTGCTTTTGTTTGCCCCTCTTGAGGCGCCTTTTAGAAAACACTGAACCTCCTCCCTCTGAATATCAGGTATTTCAGGTTGGCATCCCAAACAGAGGCATCGCAAATAGAGGGATCCCAAATTGCTAGGGTCTTACACAAATCTTGTCCAAGAATCTTGTGTGAGAGAGTGCTGAGCAAGAATACGCAGAGGCAAGGCGTGTGGGGAGCCACTCTTATTGTGGCCAGTTACTGTTCTTCCTGGAGCTAGTCAGAAAACAGGTATGTGGGGGAAGGGAATTCACACACACGAACAAAATGGCCAGATTTTTTTCATTGAAATTCCAAATTTTGACACACAATTTCATTGAAAAATTGAATGTTGGAAAATTCCAGCCAGCTTCATTATTTTTTTTTTATTCTTCTGTCTATTCCCACATGTGTGACTGCAGTGAGCAGAGACTCTTGGAAGGTGCGTGGAGGAGTTTTCATCAGACAAGGACTGCAGAGCAAGTGTCGGATCCAGATGCCGGTTCATCAGAGTAGCGCTTTGTAGATGTGAAGTTAGAACTCCAGGGAGCCACTCCCATTGCTATGAGGGTAACATTACAAAACAGTGTCACTCATGCTGCTTCAGGCTTAGGTGTGTGCAAGTCCTAAGAGCCTTAGGTGCTGGAACCCAGGCTGACCAATGACATGTGTCAATGCACCAGCTGATCTACTTGGAGAGATGTTACATGGAAATGGCATTCCTTTTGCTCTGATCCTCAAAGGCTGCAAAATGCCTTAGCCTTACCCATTTAAAAACTCAAAGCCCTTCTGATGCTTAGGGCATGGACTCTAGTTTCCTTTGGATTAGGATGAGGTTTCAGAAAGAACACCAGGAAATTAATGCTCGAGAACTCAGAAACCACTGATGATACAAATCTGGGATAAGGAAGTGGGACAGCTTTACCCCTGTGGAGTACATCAAAAGGAGGATCAGTCATTAAAGCTGCCGTCTTCTCATCAATACCACGGTGATTCAAAATGCTGGCCAAGAGTTTCAAAAGTGGAAGCCTGAAGTTAAGTTCCTATGTCCCTGTTTAGCCAACTAAATAAGTGGCTTGATTCTTCAAAAGCATTGAGTAGCCAGTAGCTTTCAGGGAAGCTGGAGTTCCATGTTAGGTGCTCGAAGCTTTAGAGATCCTTTTAATGCCATGTCTTTCATACGCAAGATATATATACCAGAGGTGACCACAGATAAAGAATAGGTCTCATGGTTATTATAAAAAGAAAAGGAGTACTTGTGGCACCTTAGAGACTAACCAGTTTATTTGAGCACGAGCTTTCGTGAGCTACAGCTCACTTCATCGGATGCATAGCATATCGTGGAAACTGCAGAAGACATTATATACACACAGAGACCATGAAACAAAACTTCCTCCCACCTCACTCCCCCGCTGGCAACATTATACAAATCCTTTTTCATTCAACATTTGGGCTACCCAGAACAGGTCTAATGTCTCATCAGCTTTCTCCATAGGCTTTCACCACTAGCTCTATGAGGGACATTTTAAAGTGCCTATCACAACAGGATCTGGGCACTCTTGCATACGTGTGCCCACTAATGCAAGTTTAGCCATCCATTCGCCCTCTTCCATAGATTCTTATCCTCAAGGTCATACTCCAAGTGCAGTGGGGAGGCCACGCCTACTCAGTAAGGAAATGCATGTATGAAGACGTGGGTCTTGCAGAATATTTTAGAGATGGTAAAACTCAGGTTCCACCTAATCTCAGCAGAAGCTTGATCCAGTTGGAGTCTTCCCTTCAGTGCAGCTACACTGATTGACAGCAGCTGAAGATCTGGTTCATGGATTAAAAGGCTAGAAGGGACCACTGTAAACAACTAATCTGACTTCCTGCATAACACAAGCCATAGGATTCCAGCCAGTGATTCTAGAAGCTGAGGGAATTATTCTTCCCTGCTCCATGAGTGCACACGGCTAACCCCAGTCGTTTTGGGGTGGAACTAGAACTGGGAAAGCTGACAGAACCTCAGCGGGAGAGAGGAACCACCACTGTAACGTAATGCAAACTTGATCTTTATTCTTTCTGCATCTCGGCCACAAGTGAGCACTACGAATATTCTACTCTGGAGATTTTAAACCATGTATTAAAACGTACTGAAGTCACTCGTATCAATTGTCTATGGTATAATTGAGCTCTATAAAGATTATTGAAGTACTAGCGCTGCTATAAGAACTATAAGTTGTAGAATAAAGGATAAGATTTAAAAAATCCTTCTCTCCTCCCCAACCCCCAAAAGAAACCAATTTCCGAGTTTTCACCAGTTGAACTAATCAGTCCAAAGGGACAAATCATTGACTAAGTCCATCTCCAGAGAGCAGGACATGGAAATTATGGAAAGGGCTGTATAAAACCAACTTCACCAGGACCTATTCACCCCTTCCTACCCTTCATCCCCCTCTCCTATACCCTAGCATGGATGTCCATAAGCTTCTCCGCTACCAACTGACCATCTACCCCTGGAGCTCTTGTATATCTCAGGAGGGAGGGATAGCTCAGTGGTTTGAGCATTGGCCTGCTAAACCCAGGGTTGTGAGCTCAATCCTTGATGGGGCCATTTCAGGATCTGGGACAAAAATTGGGGGTTGGTCCTGCTTTGAACAGGGGTTGGACTAGATGACCTCCTGAGGTCCCTTCCAACCCTGATCTTCTATGATTCTAAATGATTCCACTTTGGCATCCAGTCCTCTGCTTGTTGGCCTTAGAGCTGTATGCCTCTTTCGTAGACGTCAAAGTCGTAGAAGACCGTGTTAGTCATCCTGCCAATGCAGGACTGGTGACGTGATCCCAAAAACCCATTGAGTCTTTCTGTTGACCTTTATGGGTTTTGG
Organism: Chelonia mydas; assembly: GCF_015237465.2. NCBI lineage: Eukaryota > Metazoa > Chordata > Testudines > Cheloniidae > Chelonia > Chelonia mydas. Next base: position 7,968,605 of record NC_057850.1, on the reverse strand, counting down.
ATTTGTGTTCTAACTGGACAAAGAGAAATGTTCCTGTTTAATAGGTTGCTCTGCTGCTGGTGGCCTTAGAGCTTCAGGTTAAGCTTTGGAGAGGTATCCAAATACTCCAGCTAGCAACTAATGCAGGCTAGTCAAGCACGGATTCAGGCATAGGCAATAAAGGCTCTTGCCAGGGGTCCCAGATCTCCAAGTCTTGTGGTGATTGGAGCCAAATCTGAGCTCTCATTCCAAAGAGAAACTTCCTAAACCTCATAGTTGGGATGGAAAAAAGCTTAAAAATGTAACCTGAGCATAACCAGTGGAGAGATGTCTGCCAGAGTCTGCACAGAGCCTGAGACAATATGTCTAAGAGGCATGAAGGGCACCATTCACCTTAATGGGGCATTAATGCCAAGATTAACTGTTCTGGGGTAGGGGGAAGGGGATGTGCAACCAACACCACGCAAGCAGAAGACTCTGGTTATTTCTCCACTGCAGCTGGGAGGATGCTTCCCAGCTTGGGTTGACAGACAGGTGCTAGCTCTGCTTGAGCTAGGGGGCTAAAAATAGCAACATGGCTGGGGTAGCACAGCTGCAGCTTGGGATAGCCACCAGAGTAGGTACTTGGGGAGGGCTGGGCAGGTTTGTACTCCGGCAACTGGTCTGAGCTGCTGCCCGTGCTAACACCCAGCTACGCTGTGATGTTTAGTACACTAGCTCGAGCAGAGCTGGTGCGTCTGTCTACCCAAGCTACCCTCTGTCTGTCTACCCTCTGTGTGCATCAGGAAGAGAAGAGTACAGTGGGTCTATCCCAATCCCTCAAGCCCCTAGACTCAGGCTGCTGGGCTAGGTACTGGGGGTGCTTCTTGCTGAAAACCAAGCTGGCTCCCAAGGGGATGTTGGCTCTGCTGCGGCTCCTGGGAAGGGAAGGGGGCCCCTTTTCCCACCCTTCTAAGGGCTGGGTGGGCCAGCAGTGCGGGAGGTAGGGCTATGTGCATGGAGCTGGAGTGGACCCATGTTGTGATGTGCCTGAGGCCTAAGCCTGCCTTATTCCAACGCTGGGTGTAGTGTTGAAGGTCTTGCCAGCATAGCTGCCCAGAGTCCTAGGGGCAGGTGTTTCATTGTTTGGTTTTTTGTGCTGGATCAACAGCACTCCTTCCCTCTCAGGAGGTACGTCAGAGGCAGCAGCAGTCTGCCAACCTCCTCCCACGCAGCCCATACCAAGACAGCTCAACCTTTGAGGTGGATGGAGTTTGGTCTCCCTGCCCAATCAGTCATGGATTTATGCTGAGGTTGACAAGAGGGATGCTAACTGAGAGGGGATGTGTCTGCATGTTCTCTAGGAGCCGGACTCGGCCCCATCAATTCATTTCATGGACGGCAGCAGCAACCTGAGATACTGTGGTGCCAATATATTTCCATAAACGACCCACGTACTACCCGTGTAACCCAATTATATAATACACACACAGGAATAACAGCGATTCTTTACACACACAACTAAAATGTCATATAGGCCCTGAGAATTCCATACACCAACTACAAGCCAATGTATTTCATTTACAAGTCAATATATTACCCAATTTATAACCAATCTGTCATGCACATGAATCAATACAAATCATGAAAACGTACATGCATAACACTCTGTGCATAATTGAATTTTGTGCTCCCTTGTCTCTCATTACCCTGTCACAAACTGCTTGAAATAAACATCTCTGGTTTCTTCCCCAGTGCAGATAACTCCAGGCAGTTCAGACCAGTACATCTGCTCCCCTTGCAGCAAGTGGAGAGTAGATGGTCATGGAAGTGAACACATACACCAGGTGTAAATTTCACTATGGCCGTCAGAATGGGAGGGTCAAATGGCAGCTTTGGGACCAAATGTGGCATTCCACAATGCAGCCTATTTTCAGGCAGAGCTGTAGACCATTCAGAGTACAGGTTCTAGTGGGCAATCTTCCGTGTAGTTGGCTTGGGTCAACATGGAGCATCGATGGGACCATCTCCTTGAGCCACATCTGCATATTTACCATGTGCAAGTGGCTCCATTCTGTGACAATTTTATGAAAACTGCTGGTCTGGCTCTCGATTGAGTCAGAACCGGGAGTCCCTGGAAGAAGGCCTCTCATTCACAGTGTTTCAGGCACATCAGCAGAGGAATTCTGGTCTTTTGGTTAAGGCTCCGGAAGGAGAACTGGATTAAATTCCTGGCTCTGCAAGTCCTTTATGCAATCTCTCTGGCCCAGGTCCTCTAAGGTGCTTAACTGCCACTGAAATCATTGTGAGTTAGCTGCCTAAGTACCTTTGTGGATCTGGGCCTGTGGGCCTCAGAACTCCATCTCTAAAGTGAGGATAATAATTCTTCTCTACCTCAAAGAGGGGTTCTGAGAATAAATCTGTGGCTATTTATGACATGATCAGATGATACATTTATTTAATATATGAACCAAGATAGAAAGATCCCTGTTTGCAATCAACATGCTATAATTATGATGAGCTTTTTGTTGGAAGGACACCAAATAATCCAGTTGCACTGGCCCAACAAACATATATCCAGCAGTTTAGGGGGAGCTGATAACCCATATTTTTGATCAATCACATTGACAATTCCTCCATCCTTGGTCAGGAATGATTTCTATAGATTTCAGGCACTAATCTTCACACCTTTCAAACAGGTTCTCCAACACCCATTTTCTGTCACCAGCTATAACACTGGGCTAGAAAGCGTTAAGCAACTAGCAGGGTAAATGACCCAGATTCAGTTTTTATAGACATGTTAGAAAAGTATGTAAATGGTAATTAGGTCAATTCCATGTTAGATAGGCTAGAACTTTGAAATTCACACCTGTATTGTTAAAGAATTAGAGGTGATACTAGTATGTATTTACTTACATCTTGTTAGCTGTTAGCCATGTAAACAGACAGTTCCTGTATATTACTGTAGCTACTGATTCAGAGATCAAAAGGGAATATTAACATTTAGATGAATCTTGGGTGAAATAATGTCATTGTCTATATGTTTCTTTAAAGTTTGTGATAAACTGCTGAATGGATAAATTACCTTATGTTAATCCATGTAGTAATTACCAGTGATGTTTGGGAAATAGAAAATTATGTCAAAGGCCTATTGTTCAGTCGGGGACTCTGTGCTGCCCAGGAACTATAAAAAACTCTCGGGACCTAATCCTTTTTATCTCAGAACTGCTTGAGCTTTATTTCAGGGAAAGCTTGAGTCATAAGACTGAGATCTCCAGTCCCACCTGGATCACTCTGAATATGAACATTGGACTATAACCTATGGACTAATTCTGACAGAACTATTTGCAACTACAAAGCTCACCATCGCTGCTATGAATCTGATCTCAGAACTATACTCATGTCTGTATGTATACTGATCTTTTAGCCAATACTCTCGCTCTTTTATTTTTTAATAAAGTTTAGTTTAGTTAATAAGGGTTGGCTGTAGGTGTGTATTTTTGGTAAGATCTGAAATAGTCATTAACCTGGGAGGCAATGTGCCTGATCCTTTGGGATAAGCAGAACTTTTTTATATGATGAATAAGATTTTCAGTAATCTTCATCATATTTGACTTGGGTGTCTGGGTGGGAGCTAAAGGCTGGGTTGCTTTAAGGGAACTGTGTTTTGGCTTGTGGATAACCAGTAAGGTATTATAGAAGCTGTTTCGAGGCTAACTTGGTGGATCTAAGCATTGGAATGGCCACCAGCTTTGAGGATTGTCTGCCCCATTCTTTGCAGTTTGCCCTAATTGAGTAACCTCAGTGTGCCCCCCTACCCCCACCCCCCGGACCGCAGTCACACCAGCATTTTGTCCTGGACACCACCTTGTCCTACTTCACTCAGAGCTGGGTGAACCATGTTTAATCATGAATTTAGTTGACAAGTGAAGCCTCTTTTTCTATTTAGCAAGTCATTCTTCATCTGTAGATTTTTCATGAACATTGGTTCTGTGTATTTAATATTCAACAATCAATCTCTTTCTATTGGACACGCGTTTTGATGCCCTGACACTTAGAATCAAGTTTCAAGCATGAATTCTCATAGATATGGATTGAATGGCCTATGTCAGCTTTTATCACCACTCCCGAATTATCACAATGATGAGCTTGTAGTAAGATCCTACAAGGGATGACTCGACAAAGGACACAGGCGCTTTGTGATCAATTCTTAGCAGTGCTGCAGACTTCTCATGTGACGTTGGGCAACTCAACTAATCTCTGTACATCAGCTGCCCACCAATAAAATGGGGAAAATAATACTTCCATACCTTACCAGGAGGGAATTAAGATAAATCCAATACTACCTATGCATGCTAAGATACAACGGTGATGGTAGATGTAGAAGAGTGAGAGAAATTTCACTTGCTGTGAATATTCTTCAATACTCTCTTAAAAATAGCTGTTGACGTGAACATTTCAGTTGATAAAATTGTTGCTTAGCCTATTCATTCAAAGTGAACGCAAAAAGAGGGTGTGAACACGTTCAAAACGTTGACAGTTGCCGAATAAAGTTTGTGCGCTCGGTTTGGTTTTGAAGTATCCTACTCTGTTCAAATCAGGCCTAATAAGGGGTTTTCATCTGCAGTGCTTGCTGTGGTGTCTATACAGAGCACTAGGCGGTGCTTTGTACAGGTGCGTGGGGGAGTGGTTATGCTGGTAGTGGGTGATTGTTAGATGGGACCTGCCAACTCAGCTCATCTGGCTGTAGCTCAGATCCCGGTGAGCTAGAATACCGGGAACAATTCTGAATCATTCGTTCAGGCTGATCTTTATCCAGCCCATTAGTACTGAACTATTTGAAAATAAATTGGCCTTTGTGCAATTTCAGTCTTCAGGTTCCCGTAGTGAGCATGTAACCTCACCTATGATTCAAGAGAATGAGCATGCCCCTGTTCTAATATGCACAGGTAATGAGCCAGGAGATTGTAGGTTACCAGCATGGCAAGGTGGAATTATTTCTCTGCTAGTAGACCTGGCTATTATTTTCAGTGGGATGGTGGTGGTGGTGTTTTCTTCAGAAACAAGAACAGTTCCTTGTTTCTTCAGAAACAAGAACAGTTCCTTGTGCAGATAGGGGAGAAGCAAAGTGGAAATCTTCACCAGGTGTGTTATATTCACTATAGTGACCTAGTGATGAGACACAACGCAAAGCCATCGGTGCTGCCATGTGACATGTCGGACGGGAGGGATGGCCTAGTGGTCTAGTCTGGAACTTGGGAGACATAGGTTTAAATCCCTGATCTAACAGAGGCTTCTTGGGGAACCATCTCAGGCAAGTCACTAAGGGCCAGATTTTTAAAGGTATTCAGGTGTCTACATTCCACTGAATTTATTTAGGTGCCTAAATACCTATAGAGATCTGGCCCTTGGTCTCTCTGTGCCTCAGTCCCTCAGCTGTAACGTGAGGATAATGGTCACTTACCTCACAGGGTATAAATACAATACGGATTGTGAGGCACTCAGATACCAGGTAATGGTGGCCATATCAATATCTTAGATTGCGTGCTTAGGGTTCTGCACAGTTCCTTGTTCATATGGGATAGCAAATTCTAAACTGATCAAAGGAAATACTTTTCGATATGAGGAAAAATCAGCCTGTGGAACTCACTGCCAGAAGACACCACTGAGGCCAAAAGCTTAGCACGATCCAAAAAGGAATTTAGGCCTTTCTATGGATAAAAAGTATATCCAGAGTTTTAATATTTAATGTTTTAAAAAAGAGAGTTTTGGACAGGGATGTAACTCTCATGCTTCAGGGCTTAAGTCACCTTTAACTATCAGGGTCAGGAGGACGCCTTCCCTGGGGGCAAGTTATCCCATGATTGAGTATTGCAGGGCATCCTGCCTCTTTCTCTGAAGCACCTGGTACTGGCCACTGGTGAAGACAGGATACTGTACTAGATGGATCCTTGGTCTGATCCACTTTGGCAGTCCCTATGCTTCCATGTACTTGGGTTGGGAGAGTGGGGGACATCTGCGTTTCAGGTTGAAGCTGGGGGTCATGCTGCTCTTGGGCCCTGGTGCATGGTGTGGAAGCTGATCCCGTAAGGAACTTAAATCCCCCTGGGGATTTCTACCTCATATTGTGGTTTGGAAGGGACGCATGCTGTTCTAGAGTGACGGATTCCTGGCTTCTCGTATCTCTCCTAACAGAGCCCTAAATTCCATAGAACATAAGAACGGCCCTATAGGGTCAGAGCAATGGTCCGTCTAGCCCTGTATCCTGTCTTCCAACAGTGACCAATGCCAGGTGCCGCAGAGGGAATGAACAGAACAGGGCAATCATTGCATGATCCATCCCCTATCGTCCACTCCCAGCTTCTGGCAAACAAAGGCTAGGGATACTCAAAGCATGGAGTTGCATCCCTGACCATCTTGGCTAAGAGCCATTGATGGACCATTCCCACACTGCATTACTGGTGTGTAAGTGCAGGAAGGCTTCCACTGATTCAGGCTGGGTGGGAGATGACGCCATTTACCAGCTATTCCCTTCCATTTGCCCCCCAGGCCTGATTGCACATGAATAATATGCATTTGCATTGCTGTCCTCGGCCGCTCAGAACACAGGGGAGCATATAGCTCCATGAATCTGTGACTTCATTTTCCTCCTCACATACAGTGGGCTCCTTTCTCAGTCCAGAAAGTCAGAGGGATTCAGAGGCCAGCAATGTCCACGGTGATTTTTACTGTTTGCTGCTGAGAGGCCCTAGTCAGGATCACAGCCCCACTGTGCTAGGCATAGAACCCCGTAAAAGACAGCGACCGGCTGACACTAATCTTTTGCAGAGTTTACAGTCTAAAGCAGGGGTTCCCAAATGGTGGCATGCGTACCTGTGGGGGTATGCAAGGCATCTCGGAGGGGTATGCAGGAGAAATTGTGCAATGATGGATTTTATTTATTAATGATTTTATTCACTTCATTTTCAGAATAGGCTATGCAGGAGAAGCTTTAAAACTCTGTGGGAATTTGTTATATAAAATATGGTCTTTAATTTACTTCAAGATGAGAACTTGAGAAAACAGATACACAGAGATGCTGATGTATCTTGATATTAATATCTGTGATATTAGGAAACACTGTTTCACTAGGAGGGTGGGGAAGCACTGGAATGGGTTACCTAGGCAGGTGGTGGAATCTCCATCCTTAGAGGTTTTTAAGGCCCGGCTTGACAAAGCCTTGGCTGGGATGATTTAGTTGGGGATTGGTCCTGCTTTGAGCAGGGGGTTGGACTAGATGACCCCCTGAGGTCTCTTCCAACCCTAATCTTCCATAATTCTATGTACAGAGCCCTCACTTCCAAACACCATACAGGGCGAGTTCAGTTGCCCAGCAAATGTCCAGTCTAACTGAGCTCAGAACGTACTCAGGGTTGTTGTTTTTTCAGTTGTCTATGTCACACTGTAACTATATATGTATGCAACAGTGACATATTGACAGATATTAAAGACAGGTTGTGTTAAGAAGAACACACAAAGTATCAGTGATGAGAAAGGTAGGGGTATGCGGCCAGCTGGTAGCTCTAGAAGTGGGTACACATGAAGAAAAGTTGGGGAACCTCTGGTCTAAAGGATGACAGTAAAGGCAGTACAGTACCACTGAGACTGACTGTGTGAAAAAGTAGCTCCTCGTTTGTCTTTGTTCATTTCAATAAAGTCAGAATTAGTCACGCAATTTAGCCTAAAATTTGCTGCATGTTCACTCTTCATTGTGGTGGTGGATTTCGGGTGTATTAGAACATAGCTGATCAGATTACTTTGAAGTTCCCATTATGCACTGATGAAACAACTACGTATTAATTTCATTTAGCTCCTTAACCCCTTCTTCTGTGCCGTGCAGCAAGCACTCAGGAGCTGAGATGGTTTAAATGCCGTGCAGGGCTTTGTATTGGTTCATAGAGTCAAAGTGGTGGCATGTTGCTCTCTGAACCAATATCTGTAGGAGTGCTGTGGTGATGAGATATAAAAATAGCATCAAGAGTTCATGCTGCTATTAAAGATTCCACTGCCCTTTTCCTGAGTGTAGTGGTGCTGATTTTGGTCTCCTTGCTAAATTCCAGTTTGGGTAATGACATATTGCCCAGCTTAAATTCCCTCTGGATATTGTATTATTCACTTCTTGCCCTAGACGATTGAGCAATGTTCCTGTGCGCTGTTGAAGAGCTTTGTGTCCTATACCTGAGGCTGCTTTATGTCAATGGTGGATGAAGCAATTCCAGCACACAGGAGACTCAAGGAGCTTGGCTTGTCTAGCCTAACGAAAAGAAGGCTGAGGGGAGATATGATTCCTCTCCCTCTCTGGTATTTATCCCTCTGATATATTTATAGAGAGCAATTATTTAAGCTCAGTACCAATGTGGACACAAGAACAAATGGATATAAACTGGCCATCAGGAAGTTTAGACTTGAAAGAGCATCTTTCAAGAGGAAAAGCATCTTTGCGAGCAGGCTGGCTAACCTAGTGAGGAGGGCTTTAAACTAGGTTCACCGGGGGAAGGAGACCAAAGCCCTGAGGTAAGTGGGCAAGCAGGATACCGGAAGGAAGCACAGGCAGGAACGTCTGTGAGGGGAGGGCTCCTACCTCATACTGAGAATGAGGGGCGATCAGCAGGTTATCTCAGGTGCCTATATACAAATGCATAAAGCCCTGAAAACAAGCAGGGAGAACTGGAGGTCCTGGCACAGTCAAGGAATTACGATGTGATTGGAATAACAGAGACTTGGTGGGATAACTCACATGACTGGAGTACTGTCATGGATGGTTATAAACTGTTCAGGAAGGACAGGCAGGGCAGAAAAGGTGGGGGAGTAGCACTGCATGTAAGGGAGCAGTGTGACTGCTCAGAGCTCTGGTACGAAACTGCAGAAAAACCTGAGTGTCTCTGGATTAAGTTTAGAAGTGTGAGCAACAAGAGTGATGTAGTGGTGGGAGTCTGCTATAGACCACCGGACCAGGGGGATGAGGTGGATGAGGCTTTCTTCTGGCAACTCGCAGAAGCTACTAGATCGCATGCCCTGGTTCTCATGGGTGACTTTAATCATCCTGATATCTGCTGGGAGAGCACTACAGCGGTGCACAGACAATCCAGGAAGTTTTTGGAAACTGTAGGGGACAATTTCCTGGTGCAAGTGCTGGAGGAGCCAACTAGGGGGAGAGCTTTTCTTGACCTGCTGCTCACAAACCGGGAAGTATTAGTAGGGGAAGCAAAAGTGGATGGGAATCTGGGAGGCAGTGACCATGAGTTGGTCGAGTTCAGGATCCTGACACAGGGAAGAAAGGTAAGCAGCAGAATACAGACCCTGGACTTCAGGAAAGCAGACTTCGACTCCCTCAGGGAATTGATGGATAAGATCCACTGGGAGAATAACATGAGGGGGAAAGGAGTCCAGGAGAGCTGGCTGTATTTCAAAGAATCCCTATTGAGGTTACAGGGACAAACCATCCCGATGTGTCGAAAGAATAGTAAATATGGCAGGCGACCAGCTTGGCTTAACAGTGAAATCCTAGCGGATCTTAAACATAAAAAAGAAGCTTGCAAGAAGTGGAAGATTGGACAAATGACCACGGAAGAGTATAAAAATGTTGCTCGGGCATGTAGGAATGAAATCAGGAGGGCCAAATCGCACCTGGAGCTGCAGCTAGCAAGAGATGTCAAGAGTAACAAGAAGGGTTTCTTCAGGTATGTTGGCAACAACATTATCTTTGAAAACTCATGGCGAACGGGGGAAGTCCCGGACGACTGGAAACAGGCTAATGTAGTGCCCATCTTTAAAAAAGGGAAGAAGGAGGATCCTGGGAACTACAGGCCAGTCAGCCTCACCTCAGTCCCCGGAAAAATCATGGAGCAGGTCCTCAAGGAATCAATCCTGAAGCACGTACACGAGAGGAAAGTGATCAGGAACAGTCAGCATGGATTCACCAAGGGAAGGTCATGCCTGACTAATCTAATTGCCTTCTACGATGAGATAACTGGCTCTGTGGATGAGGGGAAAGCAGTGGATGTGTTGTTCCTTGACTTTAGCAAAGCTTTTGACACGGTCTCCCACAGTATTCTTGTCAGCAAGTTAAAGAAGTATGGGCTGGATGAATGCACTATAAGGTGGGTAGAAAGTTGGCTAGGTTGTCGGGCTCAACGGGTAGTGATCAATGGCTCCATGTCTAGATGGCAGCCAGTATCAAGTGGAGTGCCCCAAGGGTCGGTCCTGGGGCCGGTTTTGTTCAACATCTTTATAAATGATCTGGAAGATGGTGTGGATTGCACTCTCAGCAAATTTGCGGATGATACTAAACTAGGAGGAGTGGTAGATACGGTGGCAGGTAGGGATAAGATACAGAGGGACCTAGACAAATTGGAGGATTGGGCCAAAAGAAATCTGATGCGGTTCAACAAGGATAAGTGCACCGCTACAGACTAGGGACCGAATGGCTAGGCAGCAGTTCTGCGGAAAAGGACCTGGGGTGACAGTGGACGAGAAGCTGGATATGAGTCAACAGTGTGCCCTTGTTGCCAAGAAAGCCAATGGCATTTTGGGATGTATAAGTAGGGGCATAGCCAGCAGATCGAGGGACGTGATTGTTCCTCTCTATTCGACATTGGTGAGGCCTCATCTGGAGTACTGTGTCCAGTTTTGGGCCCCACACTACAAGAAGGATGTGGAAAAATTGGAGAGAGTCCAGCGAAGGGCAACAAAAATGATTAGGGTTCTAGAACACATGGCTTATGAGGAGAGGCTGAGGAAACTGGGATTGTTTAGTCTGCAGAAGAGAAGAATGAGGGGGGTTTGATATCTGCTTTCAACTACCTGAGAGGTGGTTCCAAAGAGGATGGTTCTAGACTATTCTCAGTGGTAGAAGATGACAGGACAAGGAGTAATGGTCTCAAGTTGCAGTGGGGGAGGTTTAGGTTGGATATTAGGAAAAACTTTTTCACTAGGAGGGTGGTGAAACACTGGAATGCGTTACCTAGGGAGGTGGTAGAATCTCCTTCCTTAGAAGTTTTTAAGGTCAGGCTTGACAAAGCCCTGGCTGGGATGATTTAATTGGGGATTGGGGGTTTGAGCAGGGGGTTGGACTAGATGACCGCCTGAGGTCCCTTCCAGCCCTGATATTCTATGATTCTATGAAATTAGAGGAAGGTTTCTAACCATCAAAGGAGTAAAGTTCTGGAGTAGCCTTCCAAGGGAAGCAGTGGGGGCAAAAGACCTATCTGGCTTCAAGATTAAACTCGATAAGTTTATGGAGGAGATGGTATGATAGGATAACATGATTTTGGCAATTAATTGATCTTTAACTATTCATGGTAAATAGGCCAATGGCCTGTGATGGGATGTTAGATGGGGTGGGATCTGAGTTACCCAGGAAAGAATTCTCTGTAGTATCTGGCTGGTGAATCTTGCCCACATGCTCAGGGTTCAGCTGATCACCATATTTGGGGTCGGGAAGGAATTTTCCTCCAGGACAGATTGGAAGAGGCCCTGGGGGTTTTTCACCTTCCTCTGTAGCGTGGGGCACGGGTCACTTGCTGGAGGATTCTCTGCACCTTGAAGTCTTTAAACCATAATTTGAGGACTTCAAAAGCTCAGACATAGGTGAGAGGTTTATTGCAGGAGTGGGTGGGTGAGATTAGGTGGCCTGCATTGTGCAGGAGGTCAGACTAGATGATCATAATGGTCCCTTCTGACCTTAATATCTATGAGAGGGAGGCGATATGCTAATTAAGTTCTGTATCTCTTAAAAGGAAAAGCACACTGTCTCTGCAAATTTATTCAGTGTTGTAGCTCTTCTCTAATTTAATTTCAGAAAAAAAGGAGTAACAGCTTGCCCCTGTTTCTCCTCTTGTATATCATGGAGTCAGGAGTGACTCCGCAGAAGTCAATGGAGATGCACTGCCATACATGGGGAGAAGCCTGAGGCTTTTCATAGTGAGATGTAGCCCTGTGGTCCAAAGCTCCTAGAGGGAGGAGCTCTCTGATACCATATATTGATGAAAACTCAAGGAAGAGACAGAATGAGCCAGATTTCATTTGCATGGATGACACCGTGTATGCTGGTGCAAACATTTTGGTGGTTTTGGTCACTACAATTTATTTAAGTTTCAGGTGTAGGGTAAAGAAGTGTTGTTATCCTCATTGTGTGATGAAAGGGCAACAGAACTATACTTAATGTTAGGGGAATGGCAGACACCACCGTTTTGGTCAGCGTAATGTACCTGCTCTACACACATGCACATCACACACCATTAGAAAGCTTATTATGTCTACTTTAAGGTTCAGTATGATGTGGAGCTGTCAGGTGGTGCCAGGACCATAGAAATGGAGATAAACAATGACACCATCAACACATTAAAAGACCACTTTGAAATATTTGCATTTGTTTGTATTAGTTGAATGACTCTATGTGTTATTTCAAGATGTAAAATTTGATTTCTTTGTTACTTCAAAGCATCACAACAACAATCTAAAGGGTAAAACAAAATCTAATAATAAATGTGCACAGGTATCATTGAAATGTAATGGTGCTGGTGACATTTCTAGTCAACATCATTATCATCATCTTGTTCATCATGATCTCTATCAATAGTGCCTGCGTTATGACAGTCTTCATTGCCTTGGCATGTATACAGTTCTGTATAAGGGAAGATTGTTCTGACTACAGACACTATTGATTGTGCAGTGACCCCTACTGGTACAGGCACAGATAAGGTCTTATAGAAGCTTAGATGCCATTGGGCCCTTGAGGAATACAGGAAATAGTTCATCATCCACATTTTTCCATCCATGTTGCAATGGTGATGCAATATCTGGTTTACCTATGTGCGAAGACATGCAAATCTTTGTTTGCTGAGATGTTCTTCCGATGTGCTCATCAAAACTGTCCTCCCATGGTGGGATTTTGGCCAATGACTTGTACTTTTTAATGGCTAGATTGAGACACAAGCAATTCAGGTCTCCGTTGGTTTTTTTTCTTTCTCCCACTGGTCATACAACACTGGTACTACCTTCCTTGCTACAGAAATTGCAGCTTGTCCATCACTCTCTCCCAGTTTGGCAAGATCTCTGAAGCGATAAGCTCCCTTTGTTCTGACAACACTAAACACCAATTTTTTTCCCCCAATATCAAATGGGAATGACACAGAGTCACATCCTGTTAATGTGTGTATAGGAGGAAGTACGTTGCAGAAGTCAGGAGCGAGTGCGTCACAAATTGCATGCACAGGTATGAAGTGATGCTTGTCAATTGTGCTGGTAATGGTGCCTGTTTCAATCTACACATTATCTATGTGTTTCATTTTTGGAAAGTAGTGAACAGCAAGGACCAGGTGACCAATTACTAAGGTTCCTTTGACACCAAGAGACCCAAAAAAGCCATATTGGCACATATTGCATGCAGAAGTATCCTTGAGCCCACTTCCTCTTGAGTACTGTACAACTCTTGGGCTTCTTCAACACTTCTACTGGTGATAGATTTTGCTACTTCACCATTGGACAAGCTTCCAATATGAAGGAGCATATGTGTTGGGTGCGCTCCCACACTCTCAGGTGCATTTTGAACCATATAGTCACAGAAGTTTACAAGTGATTGCTTGTCGGAGGCCATGTTTAGAAACTTTCCATGGAGGCACAGAACATCCACCAATCACCTGATATTTCTTGCGTCCAACCTTTAAGATCCTTTCTGGTGCTGCTGTTCTTCAGTTTTCACAGAGCTACTATTTTCGTGTCTGTCAAAGCCTTCGATTACAGAATTAGCTTTGTCAAATCCTTTTAGGACCCGCCTCAAGTACTCAACTGCCAGTTCATCCAAAGTGTGGAAGTTTTCTCCAGCCATCATTTGTATGACAGCCATGGAATGTCTGATGTACACTGCGGTTTCTTTGTTGCATGCTCTTAGCTCATGGATTATTTCAACTTGAACTTCCAGCAGATGTCCTAATTCAGCATTGTCTGTTCTTCTCATTGTTCCATCAGCATGGAACAGGACATAGGCAGAGGTCCTACCTGGTAACTAAGAACAGTTACCATTGAAACATCATCTCTGTATCTTACTCTGTGGCAAACAATTTCTGGATTGTCCCTTCCTTGCCAGATTTAAATTTGGTCTTCTTGGCCATGTCAGCAAATGTTTTGATGCTGGCTTACTGGACTGGGCTGAAGAAGCTATGTGTACCATCAGAATCAAGTGCACCTCTTTCAAATCTGTCTGTTCTTCACCAGCAGCTGCTATTTTCAGTAGAGTCTCTTGTACATCTGATGTTACATGCAGTCCAACAGACATGTTGATAAGCACCTCTGGATGTGATTCAGGGTCAAATGGGTTTATTAAATTGCTGATGACATGGTTGGTAAGAGCTGTAACATGTTCTTCATCCTGCTTCAGTGCAGAGGCAAGGGCTTGTTTGTAGACTTTGTCTTCACTGCTTCTTGTTAAGTCACTTCTTTCTCTCATAGCTCTTGCATGTTCATAATACGAAACTGTGTATTGTCATCTCTAACACTAATACTGACTTGTGCATAAGTATCTCTGAATTAAAAAGCTAGTTTGTAGAATATTTCAAAGACTAGAACTGATGCATAGGCAATTACAAATTAAAACCTTCCACTAGGAAGATTAGATGCTATATTGTATGTGCAAAAGCTTTCAAATGGAGAAGCATTACAGTAGGAATTCATATACATTTATATCTACCCCCTATGCAGTGCAAACTGTGGGCACACGATCTACTGCTCTTGGTGTACAAATGTCAGTGTGAGACTGATCTGATCAGCAAATTTCATTTGAAAATATAGAAAACTATTATAATCACGATTATATAATAATCTAGAACATTCTTATTATATACTTTGACAATTGAGACTATGTGATGCGAAAACATTTCATGTTAGTGCACTGCAAATGTTGATATTCACCATTTTTGCCAAATGCTAGTCAGTTTCGTCATTTCTGAAAAATGCCCATGCAAAACCAATATAAGTCTTTTAATATATTGTCGTTTGGTCGCTTTGACCAATTAACACAACATTAAGGTGTTGAAATTAGCTTAAAGAGTAAAAACTTGTCATAGTCATGTTGCAGTGTTCTTGGAATGGTGCAAAAAATGACACTTTCCCATTTTGGGTACCATTGTTTCACCTCACCTACAGGCTTACGGCACCGCTTGACAGGTCCTCATCATCCCTCATCTAAACGTATGCTTTCAAGTGATACGTGAGGTGGATGCGGGTAGGGTGAGTACATTAAACTCCAAAAATATGCCCCTTTTTGGAGAATTCCCACATGCCTAGCCTAAGTGAATAGTCACTTATAACCATAACAAGAAAAGGAGTACTTGTGGCACCTTAGAGACTAACAAATTTATTTGAGCATAAGCTTTCGTGAGCTACAGCTCACAGCATCCAATGAAGTGAGCTGTAGCTCACGAAAGCTTATGCTCAAATAAATTTGTTAGTCTCTAAGGTGCCACAAGGACTCCTTTTCTTTTTGCGAATACAGACTAACACGGCTGCTACTCTGAAACCTATAACCATAACGTTAGTCTCAAAGGGCTAAGCAGTAGAGCTGTAAATACATGAAGAGAAGGGGGGCGGGGGAAAGGGCTTCTTACTGCCTCGGGAGGAGTGGATCCCTGGTGATATGGACTCTGCTCAAGGGGCCCCCTCTACAGAGTAATGACAGAATGGAAATCTTGAGAGATGAACTTGGTGGTGGAGAGGTGATGGTAGCTCTCCACTGAAGCTGCAGAGAGCAGAGCCGAATGAGCTCCAATAAGGGCCCTTTTACCCAGCACCCACAGGGCTGAAATCACCATAACTAAGATGAGTCGCGGTGACTTCCAACCAAACTGTGCCAGCGCAGAGACAGCATTGTGGGGAGAGATGGTGGCACGGGGAAAAATGACGGTGCAGATACAGCATTACAGCGAGAGGTGCTAACACAATGAGAGCCGATCCAGAGACGGTAACTAGTGGTCTCTTCGTGGAAACCAGGAATCCCTCTAGGGGCTAGAGATAAGTGCACTTCCAAGCTCTGGGACTTCATTAACCACTGACAAGAAACCATGAGTGAGGTGCATCAGAGGGAAAAGCGGGATGGTGGGAGAGCGAGATGTCAAAGAGACCTTTGTCTCCTTGACATTCACACCAGCAGGTAGGGACACTGGGGCTGGGTGTTTTACTTATTATTCTTATAAGCATATGGTTGGTTGCTCTGTTGTCAGGTTTTCCCAAATTAATGCTGAGTTCCTTGTTCCTTTTATAGTTTTCCCTTCGTGTCTAGACAGACTCAGTGCTTGCAAGTAGGGAAGTATTGCCGGTTAAGGGACTCCAGGAAGTGATTTTGTTTTTCAGGTTTCTGGGTGAGGGCTTGAGCTGCTGTGCTTGCCAATTTTAAGAGGAAACCCTCGCTGTCTAAACCCAGCCCTTCTTGCTGCTGACAACACTTGGCAGAAGGGTTATAGAAACAAACTGTTTAATATTTAAATATTAACCTCCTTTTTTAAAAAATAAAAAGCATGGAGCTAGTATTAAAGCTGTCTGAGAACTTATTTCCAGCCTCTGACATTTTTGTTCCATCATGCCAATGTCACTCTTTTTAAAACAACATGGCTGCCTGCCAGCATGAGGCTCAGAAAAGCCTATTGCGAGGACAAAATTTGTTTTCAAATTATTTCTCCGTTTCTCATCTTCAAGAAACACTTCACGCAGACCCTGTGTATGTGTGGAATCCAGGTTGGGCAAAGGGCTGGGAGTTTATTTAAACATGATCCATTCTTCTCCTCGAGATGTCCTTCATGGACTCAGCGTAAATTATTAGATAATGGTATTGACTACGGAGACTGGAAGATGGACATAGAAATTCTATGGTCTATGTCATACAGAAGGTCAGACTAGATGATCCCAGAGGCTTTGGGCTGAGCATGGATAACAATGAGCCATTAGCTTGCAATATGGCATGGTGGCTGGAAAGGCCTACATGATGTTTGGCTGGAAACATGGCCCTGGATCAAGATTGCAATGTCTCTCTCTATGGCCTTGCCCATGGAATAACGAGCTCAGTTCTGGGCACTTCATTATCTGAAAGAGGCTGACTGATTGGTAGGGTGACCATACATCCCGTTTTGGTCAGGACAGTACCTTTTTTAAGCCCTGTCTCGGTCATCATGACTTTTTTTGGCAAAAGTGGGAATTTGTCCCATTTGCCCTTCCTGGCTTGATCAGTTGGCAAGAGCAAATGGGACAAAGGCCCCGGTTTTGTCAAAAAAAAAGGGGTGTGATGTGGGGGGAGTAGTGATGCCATGCTCACACAGGGGGCAACTCAGGGCTCATGCAGGGGGCAGGCAGGCTCGAGTGAGCAGCAACCACAGTCTCGCCCAGGGTTCAGGCAGAGCTCAGGTGAGCCGTGAGCCCAGCCTCGTGCGGGATGCAGGCAGGGCGTGGGCAAGTGGTTCGGGCCAGCCCCGCGTGGGGACACTGGGGGAGGGCTCAGCCCAGTCCGGCACAGGGTCCCATTTTCCCTTTGGGAAATATGGTCACCCTACAGATTGGTGAGAGCTCAAAGTAGATCAACGGACATGCTCAGAGGTGGAAGGGGCTGGTTTGGGAAAGACTCCAACTGATAAGTAGATAGGGCTGGCCGAGGCGAAGATTCATAGATTCATAGATATTTAGGTCAGAAGGGACCATTATGATCATCTAGTCTGACCTCCTGCACAACGCAGGCCACAGAATTTCACCCACCACTCCTACAAAAAAACCTCACACCTATATCTAAGACTAAGAGGGGACTTGGTAACTTGGTATGTGTCAGCACCAAGGAGGAATAGGAATTATTTAGGGTGGTGAGTATAACCAGGAGTAACAGGGTTAAATGAAGAATGGGAAGAATGTACAGATAACCTACAGTAGCACAGTGTGGGCCTTTGGCTCTCCCTAGTGCATTAAGAGATTAAGAGTCTTATGCAGCTGCTTGTTGAAAGGGCTTCTCCTTAAACTCAAACAGTAGAGGCTTTTGCTTTTAGTAGTAATGGTCATGGGATCAAATCCTGCTGATAGCCTGAGAGGGGTGTCATTATGCATTCTGGGGTGTCACAGAAAGGGGGAGCCGGAGATCCAAAGTGGGTCTGAATTTCAGAAGCTGTCTCCAAAATAAATAAAGGGAAATGTCATATTAAAGTGATTTGGTTTTGAATTTTGCTGATTGCTTTTAGAAACCGAAAACAGACACATTTGCCCAGCATTGCTTGGCTCAATGCCCGTGCAGTGATTGAGAATATAACTGCAAGCGGGGAAGTTTTTCAAGTTTTAGTGAAAATGGCAATCAAACAACAATTTTTAGTAATAGCCAGGCTGAGAGGTTTTGGATATTCAACCGAACCTCAGACAAATTACCCCAGTCTCTCAGAGATGAATAAGTGAACTGGAAATCTGGCAAGAGCAGAATGCCTCATGAGACATCTGGCTTTTCCGGCTTCTAGTTGGGAATGCATTTACTCTTCTGAAACAGAAATACACCCAGTGTTCTGGCATGAACCAGAGAACAGAGACAGTGATCTGAATTTGGCGAAGAGTTAATCAACTGCACCAGGAAATATGGCTCTGTGCCACAGAAGACCTGTGTTTGGTTCCCATCTCTGCTGTGAACTTAATACATTGTTGGTCCAATCAATGACATCTCTGTGTCTCATCCACATCTGCAAAGTAAGGGCGATGATATTTACTCAACCATGTGAGGAATGTTGGGATGTGTAGGTGAAGGACCACATCCCTTGCTGGTGTAAATCAGCATAATTTTATTGATTGTAATGGAGTTACACCAATGTACACCAGCTGGGGATCTGGCCCCAGAAGCGTAACCATCTCCAGCACGGTTTGTCAAAAGTGTTTGGTCCCAAAACCTGTGGCACTGAAGCACAGACAGCACTGAAGCACAGCACATAACCTTGGAAGATAACCTGATTAGCTGTCAGCCTGTTATCCATTATGTGGACCAGCCACTGGAGGGTGATGTGACACACTTTTGCAAGCATGGTACAAAAGAGCGAGAGAAAAGTTGATATTATTATCATCACAAAAAACATGACAAGTTAAGAGTCTGCTGCTGCAAGATACTGAGTGTCTGGGAGGAAGGGTGCTCAGCAGGACTCAGAAAGCGCTCAGCACCTCTTAGGTTCAGGCTTTACCGCTGTGATCCTCAGCTGCCAGCTGAAGATGCACCAAACGTTTCCAGTAAGGAAAGTCCCAATTATATATTTTTACATATAAAAAGAGAATGTTAATGAATGGAAATATAACCGCTCTGACAATGCCATGCCTCTGAGCTATCCTCCCCAGACCTTGCCTAGGGAGATAAATATGCTCTTCCCAGCCTCTCAGAGGTTATTATCGCATTTGATTTGCGGGCAACATAAAAGCAGAGGGGAGAAAAATCAATATGAACATCCGAGAATTTCTATCATGAAAATAAAAATCATTTTAAATAGAAAGGTGGGACACCTTTTGTTAAAGAACCAAATGCAGAGTATAAAATAGTTCGTACCTGCTAAACAGTCTTATTGGGGATTGTACATTTTAGGAGGGCTCACTTGGCAGCAGGGGTGTGGATTTTTCACATCCTTTCGCGATGTATTTACACCAACCTAATTTCCCAGTGTAGAGCAGGCCTCAGTACCATGCACTTAACAGCTACCACATTTTCCACTACAACCTATTGTCATTATTAATTGTATAGAGGCCTCAACTTGAGACCAGGATCCTGTTGGTGCTAGGTGCTGTACATACGCTTTGTAAGAGACAGTCCCTGCACCAAAGAACTTCTGGCAGGACAGACAAAAAGTTGGATGCAAAAAAAACTAACCCTTCAACAGAGAGGAGAAGTGACTTGCCGATAGTCATATAATTAATCCGTGGTTGAGCTAGGGATAGAACCAAGGTCTCCTGATTCCCAATCCAGTGCCCCAGCCAGCAGACCGCCAAGTCTTCGTGTAAAACTCATTGATTTATGCAGCACGCTGTGTTATTGTGTGTGAAACACACGTTTTTCTAGGCCTTAAGGCCTTCAGACATGGCAGGCTCAGTGACTATCCTGGGCATACGCACTTGTTTTCTATAACTGTGTGAGGAAGCATTGCACGTTTGCATTCCCCCTTTAGAAAGTTTACCTCTCAGAGGTTCCCAAATCACCAGATTTCTGACAATTTCATGCTCTTCTGTTTTCCTGCAGCAGGGGGACTCTCACTTATCTTTGGCAAATGTTCAACAACAAACAACAAAATGCAATTCCTGGTTGGTTTGTCAGCGCATCTGACCAGTGAAGGGTAACAATTCTCTTTCTGTAGCATGACATATCTGGAATGTATTGTTTCTGGGACCACATGAGCAGAGACCAAATTAAAGGCTTTCTCCTGCAAAAATAACCTAGCCTCCTACCACTAGTTGTGCTAGTATTTCTTTTAATTGTACCAGGGTTAGAGTTTATATAATCTTGCAACACTGGCCACTAGGGGGAACCATGATCACATATGCCAGTGGTTCTCAAACTTTTTTTTTCGCGGACCACTTGAAAATTGCTGAGGGTCTTGGCGGACCACTTAATGATCTTTCCAAATGTTGTTTGTACCACTAGCAAACTATTGTAAAGTGCTTTGGATAAAAGCGCTATATTTAAAAAAACCTTAATAATTAATGTTTTTTGGTTCTACAGACAACAGCACACAACTCAAATTATAATATCAGTAGTCTTACCTTTCTAATGCAATGGATGTGCCCTCTCTCCCCCGCCAGGCAGCCCCCAAGCTGGGGCTGGGAACGAGGAGGGTCTCTCCCCAGCCACAGCAGCCATGGAGCTGAGGCTGGAGAGGAGGGCCGTCTCTCCCCTGCAGCTGCTGCCGCAGCCCTGGACCTGGGGAAAGTCGCCTCTTTCTCTGGCCGCCACAGCCCTGCACGTCCCAGATTCCCCCCCACCCCCTTTTCTCACCCCACTGCCCCCTCCCACCTACCCCCTATTCCCCTCAGTGCCACCACCTCACCTTACATGTACATCTTCTCCAGGGTCCAGGTACCTAATTAGTGAACACTCCACTAATTAGGTGGGTGGCCCTTCATTCTCTCGTGTGTGGCCACCCTTAGAGGGAACTATCTGGAGACCACCTGAATGGAGCTCGTGGACCACCAGTGGTCCGCGGACCACAGTTTGAGAACTTCTGACATATACTTAAGAAG
Organism: Chelonia mydas; assembly: GCF_015237465.2. Classification (NCBI taxonomy): domain Eukaryota; kingdom Metazoa; phylum Chordata; order Testudines; family Cheloniidae; genus Chelonia; species Chelonia mydas. The sequence goes on along the minus strand of NC_057850.1, from coordinate 7,947,395 downwards.
GCCCTGTGTTCAAAATGCTAGGGTCAGGAATTAATTCAGTGGATTGTGTTATGCAGGAAGACAAATTAGGTGATCACAGTGGTCCCATCCGGTATTGTAATCTATGAATCCATGAATATAGACACTAACCAGTATGTTACACTAGTGAGGAAATAAGGTTATGGATTGTATTCTCTTGTTACATGTAATGTGTCTTTTACCCCATACAATACGTTCCCGCTGCATGGTCTTTACTTCAGATTAGGAGAAGAACAAAAAAACAAGAAAAAACAAAAGTAAAATGTGGGCCTGAAACAAACACAAAATGGCTGTTTGCCGCTATACACAGCGGAGTCCTTTGAGATTTAACCAGGCAGTGGAGAGGACAAAGAAGCATAAAATATACATACTGTAGCTATACAGCAAAGAGAGGTCCTCCAGAATCATTCCATTTTCCTCCTTGATGCACAGCCTCCTGCTCAATGTGGTGAAGATGCAGCAAGCTTTGGATCCTGTCAGTGTTGGTGCTGGGTCATCCAGAGTATGGTTGATCAAATATAACATGAGGTATTCCTCCTCCCTCCAGACGTTGAACACACACCTCCGCAGGGATCCCTTCTCTTACAACAACCCACACCATAGAATCATAGAAATATAGGACTGGTAGGGACCTCGAGAAGTCATCTAGTCCAGTCCCCTGCACTGAGGCAGGAGTAAGTATTATCTAGACCATCCCTAGCAGGTGTTTGTCTAACCTGTTCATAAAAACCTCCAATGACAGAGATTCCACAACCTTCCTAGGTAATTTGTTCCAGTGTTTAACCACCCTGACAGTTAGGAAGTTTCTCCTAATGTCCAACCTAAACTGCCCTTGCTGCAATTTAAGCCCATTGCTTCTTATCCTATCCTCAGTGGTTAAGAACAATTTATCCACCCTCCTCTTGATGACAACCTTTTACGTACTTGAAGACTGTTATCATGTCCCCCCTCAGTCTTCTCTTCTCCGGATTAAACAAACCCATTTTTTTTTAATCTTTCCTCATAGGTCATGTTTTCTAGACCTTTAATCATTTTTGTTGCTCTTCTCTGGATTTTCTCCAGTTTTTCCACAATTTTCCCAAAGTGTGGTGCCCAGAACTGGATATGATACTCCATTTGAGGCCTTATCAGTGTTGAATAGACTGGCAGAATTACTTCTAGTGTTGTGGTTACAACATACTGGCTAATACATCTCAGAATGATCTTCACTTGTTTGCAACAGTATTACTTTATTGACTCATAGTTAGTCTGTGATCTACTATAACCCCTAGATCCTTTTCCGCAGTTCACCTTTCTGAGCAGTCATTTCCCATTTTGTGATTGTGCAACTGATTGTTTCTTCTTAAGTGGAATACTTTGAATTTTTCCGTATTGAATTTCATCCTATTTACTTCAGGTCATTTCTCCAGTTTGTCCAGATCACTTTGAGTTCTAATCCTGTCCTCCAAAGTGCCGGCAACCTCTCCAAGCTTGGTATCGTCTGCAAACTTTATCAGTGTACTCTCTATGCCATTATCCAAATCACTTATGAAGATATTGAACAGAACCAGACAGAGCCCTGTAGGACCGCACTCTATATGCCCTTCCAGCTTGATTGTGAAGCATTGATAACTACTCTCTAACTACACTTTTCCAACCAGTTGTGCACCCACTTTATAGTAGCTCCATCTAGGCTATATTTCTCACGTTTGTTTATGAGAGGGTCATATTTGACAGTATCGAAAGCCTTACTGAAGTCAAGATATATCACATCTACCGGTCCCCACTCCCACCCCATCCACCTGGTTTGTTACCCTGTGAGAGAAGGATATTAGGTTGGTTTGACATGATTTGTTCTTAACAAATCCATGATGACTGTTACATATTTCCTTATTTTCTCAGAAGTGCTTACAAATTTATTGTTTGATTATTTGCTCCATTATCCCAGGTACCAAAGTTAAGCTGACTGATCTATAATTCCCTGGGTTGTCCTTATTCCCCTTTTTATAGACAGGTACAATATTTGCCCTTTTCCAGTCTTCTGGTATCTCTCCCATCCTCCGTGAATTCTCAAAGATGATCACTAATGGCCCAGAGATCTCTTTAGCCAGTTCCTTAAGTGTCTAGGATGTATTTCTAACTTTTCTAAGTAATTGTTAACTTGTTCTTTCCCTATTTTAGCCTCAGATTCTACCCCATTTACACTGATGTTCACCATGCTAGTTGTCCAGTCACTCAGATGAAACCCTCTGAGATCTATCCATCTAGGTCATTATATCACCATAGTATCTTAGCACCTCACAATCATTAAGGGATTTATCCTCACAATATCCTTTGAGGCAGGGATATTATTATCCTACTTTTACAGAAAGGGGCATTGAGACAAAGAGGAATTAAGTAATTTGTCCTGGGTCACAAAGGAAGTCTATGGAAGAGCCAGGAATTACCTCAGCTCGCTGGAGCCCAATGCCTGAAGAACAAGGCCATCCTCTCTGTTCGAGTTTGGTTTGATTGTTAGGCAGCCATTCGGTTTGGCTTATGTTCTCTGACCTGTTCCATTCATCTTCAATGAACAGCACGAGTGTTAATGTAACACATGCATTTAATATACTGCAGAATAGAATATTATTAAACACATCACCTTCAAATACACTGTTAATTCAAATATCTCCTGTTGCATCATATATAGTCAACAGTAAATATCAAGGAGAACCTGGCCAATTATAGTGTTGTTATTTTATTATATAAATATTATTTAAAATCTAGTGGGGGTGACTCCGTGACACATTTCACCCAGGCGGCATATATTAATCATGGGATTGGCCATGTACTGAGTACATGACAATGCAATGCAGAAACTAAATGTGGTGCCTCCCAGGAAGGGAGGGAAGCCATCTGTAGAGGGACAGTGTGGTTTTCACGTAATTACTGAATTAGCCGGAAGGCAAGATGTTCAAATGCAGAAGATTTCTGCTCGCATGAGTTATTTTACAGCTCAAACACACTTTGCAAAAGGTCCAGCCAACCATGTGGTCCAAGCATTAATTACTGAAGGAGCCAGACCTGGAAGCTCAGTTAGGGGGCCAATTTCTCATGTATCATAGAATAGAATCATAGACTATCAGGGTTGGAAGGGACCTCAGGAGGTCATCTAGTCCAACCCCCTGCTCAAAGCAGGACCAATCCCCAACTAAATCATCCCAGCCAGGGCTTTGTCAAGCCTGACCTTAAAAACCTCTAAGGAAGGAGATTTCACCACCTCCCTAGGTAACCCATTCCAGTGCTTTACCACCTTCCTAGTGAAAAAGCTTTTCCTAATAGCCAACCTAAGCCTCCCCCACTGCAACTTGAGACAATTGCTCCTTGTTCTGTCATCTGCTACCACTGAGAACAGTCTAGATCCATCCTCTTTGGAACCCCCCTTCAGGTAGTTGAAAGCAGCTATCAAATCCCCCCTCATTCTTCTCTTCTGCAGACTAAACAATCCCAGTTCCCTCAGCCTCTCCTCATAAGTCATGTGCTCCAGCCCCCTAATAATTTTTGTTGCCCTCCGCTGGACTCTTTCCAATTTTTCCACATCCTCCTTGTAGTGTGCGGCACAAAACTGGACACAGTACTCCAGATGAAGCCTCACCAATGCCGAATAGAGGGGAATGATCATGTCCCTTGTTCTGCTGGCAATGGTCCTATTTATACAGCCCAAAATGCCGTTAGCCTTCTTGGCCACAAGGGCACACTGTTGACTCATATCCAGCTTCTCGTCCATTGTAACCCCTAGGTCCTTTTCTGCAGAACTGCTGCCTAGCACTCGGTCCCAAGTCTGTAGCAGTGCATGGGATTCTTCCATCCTAAGTGCAGGTCTCTGCACTTGTCCTTGTTGAACCTCATCAGATTTCTTTTGGCCCAATCCTCTAATTTGTCTAGGTCTCTCTATATCCTATCCCTATCCTCCAGCATATCTACCACTCCTCCCAGTTTAGTGTCCTCTGCAAACTTCCTGAGGGTGCAATCCACACTATTCTCCAGATCATTTTTGAAGACATTGAACAAAACCGGCCCCAGGACCAACTCTTGGGGCACTCCGCTTGATACCAGCTGCCAACTACAAATGGAGCCATTGATCACTACCCGTTGAGCCCGATGATCTAGCCCAAACAGAGTCTCCATTTCAAATGGAAGGGTGCAGTATTGAACGTTTCCTGTATACAAGCAGATCAATGTACTTTTAGAAAAGGAAAATGATCTGTGGGAATAGGGCAAACTAAGTAACAGCTCTTAGCATGGCAAAACTCAGGCACAACTGTTAATTCCAATGATGTGTTACATTGTGGAGACCCAAACGCTAAATCATATGAGAAGCCATATGTTCCCTGTGATGAATCAGTTCTGTTCACTACAAGAAATAAACTCTATTTCACAACATTATATTAAAGACCCGCTGATGCATCTAGGAAAACTTTGAAAAATGCTCTGCTTAGGAATGGATCTGCCTGCATGTTGTCATGTTTCCTGGCATTTGTTTTAGCTCTTTATAATTCTTTAGTATTCCTGTTTCTTATTTTATTGCCTGGGAACCCAGTGATAGACCAGAACTCCATTGTGCCAGGCACTGTACAACACAGAACAAAAAAAAAATAGGCCCTGTCCCGAAAAGTATAAAAGAAGAGAAAACAAATGTATACCGAAGAATATTATTTATTATTATTATTATTATTTTATTAGGGCCCTTTACTTTAAGAACTTCCTACCTTCTTAATGCTGAATTAATAGTTTCTCATTTGTCCATTTTATTTTTTAACTAAAGTGAAAACAGAACTTACAATAACTAGGCCCAAAATTTTGTAACACGCTTTTCTAATGTTTGGCTTCTAAGGCCCCATTGGAAAAGAACTGTCAAGGTGCAGGTAGACAAAGCATAATACAGAACAAAATATTTCCAGTCAGTTTTCCACTGTAAAAATGGAGCTAACTGCCCTGCAGAAATGACTAGGGTTGGTCAGTTTCTCTTTGCAGCCCATTTTGAGGTCTGTCCGTTCTCCTTCCAGACATTATGGAAATTCAGATTGAAGACTGATGCTTTGCTTGGTGCATATTTTAAGCTGTACTCTTCAAGTACTTGTTAACTGAACGCATATCACAGGGGTCAAAAAATGTGAAAACAAACGAGCCATTCCTTGTGGGAGTACTGCAAAGAGCTTCTCTGCACTGAGGATAATGAATGTGTGGAACAAGTTTCCAAAGACAGCAACACTGTCCGTGTCGATGAATGTTTTGAGTAACTAGAGATGCCCCTAAAAGGAAAACTGAGGAGGAGACTGACTTTGGTGTGTTAGCCTGGCCAAGCGAAGGCTAAGAGGGGACATGATTGCTCTCCGTAAATACTCAGGGGGGATAAACACTAAGGAGAGAGAAAGTTATTGTAGCTAAAGGACGACATTGGCACAAGAACAAATGGGGCTCAAGTGGTCATGAATAAATGGTGACTGGAAATTAGAAGAAATTTTCTAACCATCGGTGGAACAAGATTCTGGAGGAGCCTCCCAGTAGAAGATAGGGGAAGAAATTTAAATGGTTTTAAGATAAAGATTGATAAATGTGTTATGGGATTATAGGATGAGGTGACCTTGGCCATACTGGGTCAGACCAAATGTCAATCTAGCCCAGTATCCTGTCTTCCAACAGTAGCCAATATCAGGTGCCCCAGAGGGAATGAATACAACAGGTAATCATCAAGTGATCCATCCCCTGTCACCCAGTCCCAGTTTCTGGCAAACAGAGGCTAGGGACACCATCCCTGCCCATCCTGGCTAATAGCCATTGATGTACCTACCCTTCATGAATTCATCTAGTTCTTTTTTGAACTCTGTTATAGTCTTGGCCTTCACAACATCCTTTGGCAAAGAGTTCCACAGGTTGACTGTGCATTGTGTGAAGAAATACTTCTTTTTGCTTGTTTTAAACCTACAGCCTATTAATTTCATTTGGTGACCCCTAGTTATTGTGTTATGAGAAGGAGTAAATAACATTTCCTTGTTTACTTTCTCCACACCAGTCATGATTTTATAGACTTCTATCATATCCCCCCTCTTTTCCAAGATGAAAAGTATCAATCTTATTAATCTCTCCTCATGTGGAAGCTGTTCCAGACCCCTAACCATTTTTGTTGCCCTTTTCTGTACCTTTTCCAATTCTAATATATCTTTTTTGAGATGGGGCGAGCAGATCTGCATGCAGTATTCAAGATGTGGGCTTACCATGGATTTATCTAGAGGCAATATGATATTTTGTGTTTTAGTATATACCCCTTTCCTATTGATTCCCAAGATTCTGTTAGCTTTTTTGCCTACGACTGCACATTGAGTGGATGTTTTCAGAGAACTATCCACAATGACTCCAAGATCTCTTTCTTGAGTTGTAACAGCTAATTTAGACCCATCATTTTGTATGTATAGTTGGGATTATGTTTTCCAATGTGCATTATTTTGCATTTATCAACATTAAATTTCATCTGCCATTTTGTTGCCCAGTCACCCAGTTTTGAGACATCCCTTTGTAACTCTTCTCAGTCTGCTTTGGACTTAACTATCTTGAGTAGTTTTGTGTCATCTGCATATTTTGCCACCTCACTGTTATAGAATCATAGAATATCAGGGTTGGAAGGGATCTTAGACGGTCATCTAGTCCCACCCCCTGCTCAAAGCAGGACCAATCCCCAACTAAATCATCCCAGCCAGGGCTTTGTCAAGCCTGACCTTAAAAACCTCTAAGGAAGGAGATTCCACCACCTCCCTAGGTAACCCATTCCAGTGTTTCACCACCCTCCTAGTGAAAAAGCTTTTCCTAATAGCCAACCTAAGCCTCCCCCACTGCAACTTGAGACCATTGCTACTTGTTCTGTCATCTGCTACCACTGAAAACAGTCTAGATCCATCCTCTTTGGAACCCCCTTTCAGGTACTTGAAAGCAGCTATCAAATCCCCCCTTATTTTTCTCTTCTGCAGACTAAATAATCCCAGTTCCCTCAGCCTTTCCTCATAAGTCATGTGCTCCAGCCCCCTAAACATTTTTGTTGCCCTCCGCTGGACTCTTTCCAATTTTTCCACATCCTTCTTGTAGTGTGGGGCCCACTTTTACCCTTTTGAATAGCAAGGGGCTGGATTCAATGACCCAAGAGGTCCTTTTCAATCCTATATGCCCATGAAAAAGCACCATGGGGCTTGGCAGCTGCTAGACCTAGATGGACTTCGTAGCCTATGTCACACTTTGTCCCAAAGTGTTATTAAGATACCCTGGCTGGGGCCAATTCTGCCATCAGTTACATGCATGTAAATCCATAGAACTTCACCCTTCATTAGCTGAGGGCAGAACTGGGACCACAGCCTGGTTCACAATGTCAGAGTAGTTGGGTTAAATATGACCAATCAGGCGCACCTAGATGCTATGACATAGGCAATGGTGGTATGGTTAAAGCTCTGGACAGGGATGCAGATGATCTGGAATCAATTTCCAGGGGGGCACAGACCCATTGTGTGACCTTGGGCAAGTTGCGCAGGCCCAAATTTAGAAATCGATGGGAGTGAGTTGCCTAAAAACCTTTCAAAATCTGGGCATGAATCTCTCTGTGCCTCTGAGCCCCATCTGTAACATGGGGATCAGTGGTACTGCCTCTCTTCCTACCCTTTGTCTGTCTTGTCTATTTAGACTATAAACTCTCCAGGGCAAGGGACTGTCTTTTACTATGTGTATGTACAGCACCTAACACAATGGGGCTCCAATCTTGGTTAGGGACTTTAGGCCCTACTATTAACAATACCAATGAATCACTATAGAGTTTTGGATTACAACAGTTCAAGACATTTGAAAATTCATTGAAAAGTCCATTTTAGGAATAAACTACCTTTTTTTGCCAATCAGTTTGTCCAGAGCAAAGATTTAATTCATTTGCAACAGATCGCTGTAATCTGCTACTAACAGGTGTGGTTGCTTGAGATTGTGTTGACAATACCCTGTTAATGACAATTGGTTGGTGTAATGCTCAGGTGTTGCAACAAAAGATGTTAAAATTGTCAGACCCATAGAAGAACATAAATTGTTGGGCAAAAGTCAACATGGTTTCTGTAAAGGGAGATGATGTCTTACTAATCTATTAGAGTTCTTTGAGGGGGTCAACAACATGTGGACAAGGGGGGTGCAGTGGACATAGTGTACTTAGATTTCCAGAAAGCCTTTGACAAGGTCCCTCACCAAAGGCTCTTACGTAAATTAAGTTATCATGGGATAAGAGGGAAGATCCTTTCATGGATTGAGAACTGGTTTAAAGACAGGGAACAAAGGGTAGGAATAAATGGTAAATTTTCAGAATGAAGAGGGGTAACTAGTGGTGTTCCCCAAGGGTCAGTCCTAGGACCAATCCTATTTAACCTATTCATAAATGATTTGGAGAAAGAGGTAAACGGTAGATGGCAAAGTTTGCAGATGATACTAAACTGCTCAAGATAGTTAAGACCAAAGGAGACTGTGAAGAACTTCAAAAAGATCTCACAAAACTAAGTGATTGGGCAACAAAATGGCAAATGAAATTTAATGTGGATAAATGTAAAGTAATGCACAGTGGAAAAAATAACCCCAACAATACATACAATATGATGGGGGCTAATTGAGCTACAACTAGTCAGGAGAAAGATCTTGGAGTCATCGTGAATAGTTCTCTGAAGACATCCATGCCGTGTGCAGCGGCAGTCAAAAAACCAAACAGGATGCTAGGAATCATTAAAAAAGGGATAGAGAATAAGACGGAGAATATCTTATTGCCCTTATATAAATCCATGGTACACCCACATCTTGAATACTGCATACAGATGTGGTCCCCTCATCTCAGAAAAGATATACTGGCATTAGAAAAGGTTCAGAAAAGGGCATCTAAAATGATTAGGGGTTTGGAATGGGTCCCAGATGAGGAGAGATTAAAGAACTAGGACTTTTCAGCTTGGAAAAGAGGAGACTAAGGGAGGGACATGATAGAGGTCTATAAAATCATGAGTGGTGTGGAGAAAGTGAATAAGGAAAAGTTATTTACTTGTTCCCATAATATAAGAACTAGGGGCCACCAAATGAAATTAATGGGTAGCAGGTTTAAAACAAATAAAAGGAAGTTCTTCTTCACTCAGTGCACAGTCAACCTGTGGAACTCCTTGCCTGAGGAGGTTGTGAAGGCTAGGACTATAACAGGGTTTAAAAGAGAACTGGATAAATTCATAGAGGCTAAGTCCATTAATGGCTATTAGCCCGGATGGGTAAGGAATGGTGTCCCTAGCCTCTGTTTGTCAGAGGGTGGAGATGGATGTCAGGAGAGAGATCACTTGATCATTACCTGTTAGGTTCACTCCCTCTGGGACACCAGGCATTGGCCACTGTCGGTAGAGAGGATACTGGGCTGGATGGACCTTTGGTCTGACCCAGTATGGCCATTCTTATATTCTTATGCTAATTGGCTTGTGACATTGAGCGTGGTGAATAGTAACAGGTGACAGAAAAATGGATAGCGGTATTATTCAGCGAGTACACTTGAAATTAAATATTGCTGTACAGTGCTTTACTAGAGCTATTCAACACAATGTGGAAGGACTCCGTCCCCAAAGCCTGGGCCAGAACCCTGGCTGTAATGCAGTTAAACGAGACAGTTTAGTGTGTGATCTCCTCTTTGGTGGGTTGGACCATGTGGACCTCCTGACTAGATGCAACCAAATAAGGAAGACAAGGATCTCGCTACACCCTTTGTGAGTGGAGCTACACACAAAATTACTTGGTGTGAATGTGACAAACAAATCTGATCTCTGTTTAAGTATTATAGACTAATTATCCTAGTGGCGCTGGCTCTGGCAGGACCTGGCTTAAGTGACCCAAAAGGAGGGTTTTTAATGTAAACTAGCTTTGGCGCATTCCTCTTCAAGTCACAAATCATCTCAAACCTCTCCTGAGTGACTCAAAGACCCAGTGACCTGCCCCTCACTACCCCTCTTTATTACAGTTCCTCTCATCCAATCAGGGAAGAGAGAAAATACCACATAATGAAAATGACTGTTCCCATAGCAATGAATAATGAACAGCAAATACTCCTAGGAAACTGGACTACTTGTCTACATGGAGAGTTAGTGAGCAGTAAACCAGGGTGCGAATCAACAGCGCATCAGCTTGCATGCAATAATTTGTCCTGTGGACCCTGCCTCAGTGCAGTAAAAGTCACAGAGTACTGCTTAAATGTATTGCGGCTTGATTCCCACCCTGGCTTGCTGTGCACTAACTTGCTGGGTAGCTGTCATAAATATAAAGGGAAGGGTAGCCACCTTTCTGTATACAGTGCTATAAAATCCCTCCTGGCCAGAGGCAAAATCCTTTCACCTGTGAAGGGTTAAGAAGCTAAGGTAACCTCGCTGGCACCTGACCCAAAATGACCAATGAGGGGACAAGATACTTTCAAATCTGGAGGCGGGGGCAAAGGCTTTTGTCTGTCTGTGTGATACCTTTGCCGGGAACAGATCAAGAATGCAAGCCCTCCAACTCCAGTAAAGTTAGTAAGTAATCTAGCTAGAAAATGCATTAGGTTTTCTTTGTTTTGGCTAGTAAATTCCCTGTGCTGGAGGGAATGTGTATTCCTGTTTTGTGCCTTTTTGTAACTTAAGGTTTTGCCTAGAGGGATTCTCTATGTTTTGAATCTGACTGCCTGTGAGATTATCTTCCATTCTAATCTTACAGAGAGTTTCTTTTATCTTTGTTTTGTTCTTCTAATAAAGTTCTGTTTTTTAAGAATCTGATTGGGTTCTTAGGGTCCCAAGAAACCCAAGCTGGTCTGTGCTCAACTTGTTTATTTTCAAGCCTCCCCAGGAAAGCAGGTGTAGGGGCTTGGGGGGATTGCTGGGGGAAGAGGAACTCCAAGTGGTCCTTTTCCTTGGTTCTTTGTTAAAGCGCTCGGTGGTGGCAGCATAGCCTAGTCCAAGGGCAAGAATTTTGTGCCTTGGGGAAGTTTTTTAACCTAAGCTGGTAGAAATAAGCTTAGGGGGTCTTTCATGCGGGTCCCCACATCTGTACCCTAGAGTTCAGAGTGGGGAAGGAACCTTGATAGTAGCCAAGCCCTGAGAGTTTAGGAGTTCCTGAGTCCTAGTCTCCTGTGTATTCATCTACCCGCATTGCTTTTCAAAAGTGAAGAGCAAAGCTATATTTTTAATTGTACAGCCAGTATTAAAGCTGAAGGGAAACTAGTTTACCATCTTTGACATTGGGCCCCCTGCTACTAGTGTTGCAATAACCTACATTTTTAGTACAATGGCCGCCTCCCACAGGAAGCCAGAAATGCCAATTGTTAACCAAACTGTTTGACATCAAATGCAACATACAGCCTCTGGGACGTACCCGGGACCAGTGTTTTAATGGTTCTGTTACGGGTGGGCAAGTACTCTACAGAAGCAGGATTAATACGTATCTGTATTCTGAATAGCAATAGCCCGCCAAAGTCTTCTTTTAGCTCATGCAGATTTGTCTGGCCTAAAGTAGGAATAATGTGTATGCATGTGTGTGATTGGGTGCATAGGTACCAATGCTAGGACAGGGGTTGTACCCATACAGTATATGAATGAGCCCTCTGATCATTAATCCCTTCCCAGGAATTGTCTTTGTGGCTCCTGGTGCAGAGGGTTTGTGGAACAGCCTCACTGAATTTTGGGTAGTGGCAGAATCTGGGTAAAAAATTTCCATTCCTCTTCCTCTGCCGTGTCTGGATTTCCTGACACCTGCTCATGTGCCGCATTCTGCCGGAATTTGGCTCCCTCTGGGGTGAGGAATGCTTCCACCTCTTGCAAGAAAAAAGTGGACTTCCTTCTTAGAGTTTCAGAGTAACAGCCGTGTTAGTCTGTATTCGCAAAAAGAAAAGGAGGACTTGTGGCACCTTAGAGACTAACCAATTTATTTGAGCATGAGCTTTCGTGAGCTACAGATCACTTCATCAGATTCTGCACAGGGATGGTGAGGTTGAGAACTTTGGGGAGTGGGATGGATAAATCTCATAAGATCTGACATTTGTGTTCAGAACACTGAACTGGGTAACTTGGGGATCCAGCGACTTTCACCTCTAGGTCATCAGATAGAATCTAGCCCATCTCAATAGGGACTAAAAGTCCTTACTTTCTGATGACCTATGGACAATTATTTTGAAGGTCTCCGTAGAGATCCTACTGGATTATTGTCCTGTTGAGAGCTCTCTGCGGTTCAGAGGATGGGAGAGAAACATGCCATGGAGGCAGCTGTAGAAACCAGGTGAGACATAGATGCAATGGGTCCCTGCGATGCATGGTTCTCAGGGCACAATCTGCCCGGGACACCACAAGCTAATCTCTTAAGTGGAACGTGCAGCTTGTGCTATAACATTCAAGTTCAAGTCATAATTGCGTTTGAGTGGGTTTGATAAAACAGGCTCACCTTACCTGCTTCTAAAACCATGCCTCCAGCTTTCCCAAATCTGGCAGCAGGCTCCTGCCGATCTGGGGCGAGGCTGGTATGTTGTAATGCAACACCATGTTCTGTGCACATAACGGACTAAATTCTCAGGTAGTGAAGGAGCTCATCATCAATGGAGCTTTGCCAATTTACACTCCATCCTGCAGTCTGCACAGAGGACAAAAACTTTTAGCCCTAAGGCTGTTAGCACTAAGAGAAAACCAAGAACAGAGCTGCACAATATTAGTCATGCTCTTGTCCATAGGCTGATACATGAGATGTTTCCATCAGCAGCATGATTCCTCCAGTAACCTGCAAGCCAGTTGGCTGTTACTGTTCAAGCACAATGTTTATTGGTTAAGAAGCGAAGCTTTTCCTTAGATCTAGCCAGTACTGAAGTCAGCCGGAAATGGACCTGTGCTCTCAGACACTGGGCAGTCCTGCTACCAATAAAGTACAAATGCTGATGAGGGAGGTTGTGAAATCTCTGTCATTGGAGGTTTTTAAGAACAGGTTAGACAAACACCCGTCAGGAATGGTGTAGGTTTTACATAGTCCTGCCATAGTGAAGGGGAATGAACTAGATGACTTATGAAGGTCTTTCCCACTCCTACATTTCCATGGTTCAATGATGGGTGCCTCAAACAAGGCTCAATGACCCACTTTAATCAAAAAGGGCCAGATCCTCAGCCATAGCTCCACTGAAGTTGAGCTAATGTATGCAACTGCATGGTCCTATTGCTGTTACCTTCCCCCTCCTTCGCCTCCCCTTCCAGCTGTCCTATGCTCACTTGTTGCGCCTTTTCTCAGACTGTAAGATCTTCAGGACAGCTCTCGGTGCTACTGTAATAACCACAATACTAAATCTTATCTTTGGCTTGCTTCGCCACAGTTCGCACCCCTTACATTTTGCTTCAAACCTGGGGACTTGAACAACCCCTATGGCTTGATTGCTAGAGCTGGGCCTGAGCACCAGAGAGAGGGGCAATATGTGGACCTTAAACCCCTCTCTCCCACCCCCCCACCCCCGGTTGAAAGGGGAGTTTGGAGCCAGGGTTTTGGTCTGGACCATTTTAGAGACGGGGTTAGTTTGGATTCTGCCTGGTTGTACATTGTCATGGGAGTGGGGAGCACTTCCACTTTGATGCAGCCCATGTAATAGCCAGGTGGAATTTCAGCCTGTATGCCGCGGTTGCTTCCTTTCTATTCAAAGATGGAGCGAGAAGGGTGGGGTGCAACAGGAGCTTGGATCCATCTTTGTTATGCATTTGCCAGCTGTATGGGGGCGGGGAGTAAGGGATGTATTACCAGGCTCCCTTTGGGGCTGGATGGCTCTGTTCTGTCACTCACTATTCACAGATTCTAAGGCCAGAAGGGGCAGTTGTAATCATCTAGTCTGACCTCCTGTATAACACAGGCCAGAGAACTTCCCCAAAACAATTCCTTTTGAACAAATCTTTTAAAAAACCCAAATGTCCAGTCTAAATTAAAAAATTGCTAGTGATGGCAAATCTACTATCACACACAGTACATTGTTTCCATGGTTAATTACCCTCACTGCTAAAAATATACACCTGATTTCCAGTCTGAATTTGTGTAGCTTCAACTGCCAGCCCTTGGATCTTGTTTGTCTGCTAGACTGAAGAGCTCATTATCAAATGCTCGTTCCCCATGTAGATTTGTATAGTCTGTGGTCAAGTCACCCCTTAACCTGGCCTCTATTAAGCAAAATCAATGGAGCTCCTTGAATCTATCACTATGAGGAATGTTTTCTAATCCTTTAATCACTCTCATAGTTCTTCGTCAATTTGTACCATTGTGTCCTAAGTTTGGATGCAGATCCAAACTTCCCTAAAATTCAGGGGTGTTTGGATGTGAGGTTCTTATCCAGCCCCATTGTAAACATAGGGATCATCTGTGACATTCCAGCCAGCTCCAAATTACTCCATTTTTTAGGGGCATTGGGACCTGAGGTTCTGACCCAGGCCTACCTCAAGCTGAAAGAGCAGTTCATTTCATAGGTGCTGGAACTTGAGGTGCGGGGGGTACTGCTGCACCCCCTGGCTTGAAGTAGTTTCCATCCTATACAAGGTTTATAGTTTGGCTCAATGGCTTTCAGCACCCCCACTATATAAATTGTTCCAGCACCCCTGGTTCACTTGGTTACATTCTGAAGCCCTGCAAAACCATTAGCCCTCCTGTGTTTTCTGCTTTAAACTACAAATCACCCCACAGTCGCTTGGCATTCTGGGCTCAGTCAAAATGTTAAACCTTTCAGTCAGTCTGGGTTGGGGGTCCGTATTTTGCAATGGAACAAGATGAATTTCATGTGGTTTTGTGTTGCATAATGGGAGATCCATGCTGCTCAAATAGGAGGGTAATTATAAAACCCTACCCGCTTCTCTCTCAAAAGTAATTTAGGGACTTAGCAATTGCAGTCTGATGGTCCTGACGCCAGTTGCTGATAAATTTATGTCCTGAAGTATGACGATGGAAAGCCTTTGTCCTAGTTATCCTAGTTGGTCTAACCGCAATCTTGTCATTATTCATATAAATGTTCAGTGGTCACTGTTTTATGCTTTTCCCCTGTGAAAACTGCATGCCCCTCCTCCTCTTTGTGAAAAGAAAGAAAGAAAAGTGATCTAATAAATGTTTTCAGGGCCTTTAAATTTTTATTTTATTTATTTATGTCTGTATGTATTTATTTATTCATTTTTCTATCACCATCTTAAATTGCCATCCAAAAGTGAACTCAGCTGGAGGTTAACAAAAGGACACCCAGGTGTCCTTCATGATGAATAGGTACAAAAGATAATAAATAAAACATGGCAATGCTAACCACTGGAGACAGCTGGGGCTTTTATCTGCTCTGTAATGAAATACTTAACCAATGACCATATGTGATGTTTGAAAAAGTGACCTCTGGTAAGCTATGGAATATATATATAATTCTGTAGCAAATTTGGAGCGGTGCTGAATATAAACCTGCAAAGCATGTGGCTGTATAAAGCCCCTTTGCTTCTTCCAGATGAACTTAGTGCTGGTGAAGGCAACAGTCTAGAGACTGATGCCATCTGTCTTTCCACAGAACATGTAGCAGCTGGGTGAGTTTTGCCATCACTGCATCACCAACGTGCTTTCATCCTGTTCTGCAGGGAGTATCTCTAGTGACGAGAGGGCAGCTAAGTCGCTCTAGCCCTTTTATAGTCCTCAGTCTCTCTGCTGAAGCCATCCGTCATGGTGCTGTCGTGAGTGGTGGTATTTTGATAAGTGGCCACTGACAATGGACTGAAACTGCCAAACTCATTTCATGTATGCAGCGTTGCAGTAGCTTTGTTGGTCCCAGGATATTAGAGAGACAAAGTGGATGAGGTGTTTTTATTTTTTATTTGACCAACTTCTGTTGGTGAGCGAGACAAGCGTTCAAACTACACAGAGCCCTTTTTCAGGTCTGGGAAAAGTGCTCAAAGACAGGGTGTCACAGCTCAATACAAGCTCCAACAGGTAGTTCAGCATAAGTAGTTAGCACATAATGTAAGGGGCCATTCAAGGGGAAGAGGCTCTGTGTAGCTTCAAAGTTTGTCTCTCTCACAACAGAAGTTGGTCCAATGAAAGAGATGACCTCGCCCACCTTCTCTCCCTAAACTCATTTCATTTAATGCAGCTAATCAAGGTTTCCACTTCACCTTGAATGGCCCCTTACAATATGTGCTAACTACTTATGTTAAACTACCCGTTCAACCTTATATTTAGCTGTGACACTCGGAGTACTTTTCCCAGACCTGAAGAAGCACTCTGTGTAGCTTGAAAGCTTGTCTCTCTCACCAAGAAAAGTTGGTCCAATAAAAGATAATACCTCCCACCATCACCACCACCCCGTCTCTCTAAACTTATTTCATTTAATACAGCTATCCGGCAGTAATGATTTTTGGTCTCTACTGAACACATCTGAGTAGATGACAGAGGAAAAGGTTATTTATTCCAGCAGCAGACCCTGGTTCCGTCCTGCCCCATCTACACAGTGGCTCATCCAATGCAGACTCACTTTAGCAGAACAAGTTGGCTGTCAGTTGGAGGTTCGGTATAACCAGCCCTACACAGTGGCACAGTGAAACCATCGGGGACAGCAGAGCTCTTCCAAAGCTCTGCCCACATGAGACGCCACTCATAGGAGATGTTCAAAATGGGATCAGGAGTGCTGTACTGAGCCACTGGACCCCTTGAGCTTGGCTTCACCCCACTGATGGTCACATACACACATAAGCTCTTCTGTGCTGTTTGGGGTCAGCTGCCTCCTGGTGATGCTCCGATGCCCCATTGGGGTCGGCTTTCCCTCTGTGGGGCTAAGATGTGTTGCTGGTCTCTGTGAGGCTCTTTGAAACTAGTTCCTTCTTACCTTCTCATATCCCACCCACTCTTGGCACCAAAATGAGCTGTCACTTAGGGTTCCTTGTGCAGCTCTTCATAATACGCCCCTTCCTCTCCTATCTTACTTGCTTTGATCATCAGTGAAATACTTAACAATGAATGTTGTTATTTAAATTAATCGTTGTTGGGCTTGTGAGCCAACACCTCGTTGAGATGAAAGCGACCAGACACAGCTTTCAGAGCTATCGTTCCAGGCTGTCTGCACACTCAGGCCTACTTCATTCAGTCAGTTTACATTGGGATCATATTCTGAAGATTTTCTTTGCAATCAAGAAAGCTGTGGACTTATTTATTTATTCATGTACTGATTTATTTTAATAAAAGCTTTCCTTCTGGAGCACAAGATGGCTGCTCCAGAGCAATGCGGGTACATCGGACCCCCAGCTATCCCCTACAATTCAAGTCTTGAGCCAAAGCTCTGAGCAGTTGCCAGTGTTTATAAACCTACTTGCCTCAGAACACCCTTCTTCTCCCTGAGATGTGGAATTCTCCATCCCCGCCCCCTGGGATTGTGAGCCTGGACAGGCTCCAGTCCAGCTTTTCTGTATATAAATACGACACCACTTTGATATCTCCTGTTTCTGCAAGGCTAGAAATGGGAGCTTGATACTGGTTGAGAGTGGAGCTCCCAGTGGGACCTGAAGATTATTTATGTGACAAACAACTCTTGCTTCTAGTCCTGGAAGGGCTCAAGACATCTGGCTATAAAGTTTTGATATTTCTATGATCAGTTTACATAATTTTTGGTCGTTTTCAGAGGTGGCAATGGCTCCATCTCTGCTCCACATAGTTAGGCTCATGGTAGATACAGCCACCTGACTATGTAGGTGGAAGGACACAAAAAGAAGTCCCAATAATTTTTGTAAATCCTCTGCAACATTCCTTCTGTTCACTGAAACATTATTGTCAGGACCAGCTAAGTATGAAGAAGCTATCCTTGGGTATCTGTCAGAGATAGAGCTAAGCACTGTGATTGGGGTCTGAACCCTGGTACCCTAAAATAGATGTGCAATACTGAGGATATGCTGTGGTGTTTGTGTGACAGAATAGATTTATTGGCATTCATCTGGGATGACCCTGGTAACTCAATTTATTTAGATAGTAAATTCTTTGAGGCAGGGACTTATTTAGATGGTAAATTCGCAATGGCCGGCACAGTAGGGTCCCAAACTTGATTAACACCTCTAGGCGCTACTCAGCTACTATGATTAACAAATCATGAGTTTCATGGCTGTTCCAAACTTCTGGTGATAGTCACGCCATGCCAGCCTGTGCCCTCTCGCCCCCGTTCGGAACACCACGACAGCATACGCCGTCGAAGCCATCCCTCGTCAGGGAAGCACTGAGTGCGTGGTTTTCAATCTGACTTGTGTGCCGGGCACCCATAAATGTTTTGGAAAATCCCACCCAAACCACGGGTTTAACTTTAAGCTTGTTCTTCAGTCCCATTAACTTCCATGGAACTGAAGCGCAAGCTTAAGTGCTGTCCTGAATTGAGGCCCTTATCGATAGGTGGAGAGAGGACACTTCATGCCATATAGTTTAAGTATCATCAGAAAGCTGTAACTCCACCTCAGGGCAGTGGTGTGGAAATTATACGTCTCTCCGTTCAGAGCAAAACGTTTGAAGTCACACAGCCAAATGGCAAGCCTGTAAATCAACTCTGTTGCTCTGGACAAAGTCCCCTCAGTGTGTACGATTGACAGTGGATCCTCCTACTGTTAAAAATATAAGGAAAATAAGGAAATGGAAGATGGGGATGTAAATACATCTCAGGGATCTGGTGAAAACACATAAATCATTCAGGCTTTGCTCTTGCCACTCACTGTATGTATCCCTTTGTAGTTACCCATCACTCGTTCTCTTGATCAATCTTTTGCTCTAGGTCCATTGGCCAGAGCCTGCCCCCTCTCACAGGTCAAAATCCCATGGAAGTCCACAGGAGGTTAGGCTGGACTGGGCTGGCAGAAGCAGGCTCCCAGGAAATGGAGGCTGAGTGAACACACAGAAGTGCACAGGGCGTAATTTGTAATGGAAGAGGTGCCGGGGCTGTGAATTGCCCAGCCCAGAGGTGCCGGGGCTGTGAATTGCCCAGCCCAGAGGTGCCGGGGCTCAGCCCTGGCACAAATTAAACTCTGGAATTATGGCTCCATTCTGAAAAGTGACAATGTAAAAATGGTCGCTTCTTAGGCCTGGTCTGCACACAATGCATCAATATTAAGTAGAATTGTAGTGGTAGGGTTGTTATACCGGTGCAACCCCTAGCACGGATGCAATTATCCTGGTATCAAGATGCTTCATGCCAGTATAGATTATTCCCCTTCCCGTATGAGAATGAGCTGTACGTTCATAAGCACGTTCATACTGGTATCACTGCATTCACACCTCAGAGGTTGCTTTAACTTTACCTATATAACTTCCTAATGTAGAAAAGGCCATAGGTCTGCTCCCTCAGTGTATTCAGAAGCTTGTCCGCTGTTCTTAGTGACCAAATTAAGATTTTTATTGCCATTTACCCCTGCTAGCCCTGTAGAGCCAACACAGCCAATCGGTTAGACCTGAGCAAATCCAGGAATGGAAAAGGGGTTGCATTGCAATCAGGTCTGAGGCCACAGTTTGGCACTGTGAATTCAGGCTTAACAACTGAAGTCTTTTATAAAATCCAGGAAAATTCTTCCCTGTCGGCTACGCTTCATAGTAAGATCCAACACATTCATTATAAAACAAGCCATAGGTTGATAAGGCAGTCCAATGACTTCTGCTTCCTCCTCCATTTGGATTGTTGGGTGGGCTGAGGGCAAACCAACCACATGTATTTAAATATGGCAAAATGTAAAGTCCTGTGTCTAGGAACAAAGAATGCGGGCCATACTTACAGGATGGGGGACTCTCTCCTGGGAAGCCGTGACTCTGAAAAGGACTTGGGCATCATGATGGATAATCAGCTGAACATGAGGGCCCAGTATGATACTGATGCCAAAAGGGCTAATTAACAGGTGATTCTCAATAGGAGTACAGAGGTTATTTTCCCTCTGTATCTGGGACCGGTGTGCCAGCTGCTCGAATCCTGTGCCCAGGTCTGGCATCCACAATTCAAAAAAATTGGACAGGGTACAGAGAGGAGCGATAATCAATTATTAAAAGTGCTTGAAAATAAGATTTATTGTGATCCACTCAAGGAGCTCGATCTGTTGGGCATAACAAAGAGAAGGTTGAGGGGTGACTTGATCACAGCCTATTGTACCTACAGGGGGAACAGAATTTTACAATGGAGAGCTCTTCAGTCTAGCAGACACAGGTGTAATAAGATCCAGTGGCTTTAAGTTGAAGCTAGACATGTTTAAACTAGAAATAAAGGGTATCTGGCCTGTGGTATGGACGAGATCAGACTAGATGAGCAAAAGTGGCCCTGTGCTCTGTCAATCTATGAATGTAGTGAATCTGCATTCACGTTGCAGGGTGGCAGGGACTGACAACTCAGAGAAGGCAGCTTGTTTAGTGCCTGATAGTGGGACCCACTATAGCTAAGAGAGAACAAAAGTAAAGTCTCTATGAGCGAGCACACAATGGGCCAGGTTCTTAGCTGGTGCAAATCACGATAGCTCAATTGTAGTCAATGGGGCTATGCCAGTTTATGCTACTTGAGGATCTGGCCCAATGTGTATGTCTCTTCTGTGACAATCTGCAGTGGACTGAACTCAAAAGCTGCCTGGCCCTTTACAAACTCGTCAAAGAGATTTAATGGAGCAGTACACAGACGACGAAAAAGCCATAACAATTACATAGCTGAATACGCGATCATTTTCGTAGGGATTCTAGGGCCACCCGATTTCCCTCTTTCCCAGAGCTTCTGAACCTAACTCTTCTGGGGTCAATTTATCCAAGAATGTGCTGCATCTAACACCTGAACCGTGTAACATCTTTCTTTTCTGATTTTTCTCTTTTAAAGCTCCACTGTCAAGGTTTGTTAGGCAGAGAAATTGACAGTCACCTTAACAGTTGGTCTCAGTTTTATGGTAGGCCTCATCTTAGGGATTCCAGTGGTGTCCCTTAAAAACCAGACAGCTTTAGCTGTGGAGTCGCTCTTTGCTGCCACACAACACCATTTATCTTCAATGCAAAAAAAAGTAGGGCAGGTTATTGCAGCTGTGAAGTTCACAAGCCAAACTGTGCCCTCTCTTACACACATGAAACAGCTGGAAGCGAGGATACAGGACAGTGATGGGTAGTGCTGAAAGCATCCTGACCCACCTGTGAAGTGGCCAGCTATTTTCCTGGTAAGATGGACCACTCACCACTTTAGGTCGTGCCCCATGAACAACCAGGACTTCATCCCTCCAACCTCATTGACTAATTAAGGAAAATTAACACTATTAGTAGGAGGAGGAGGAGAAGTAGCTTATGTATAGAAGTGCCTAAAGGCCCCCGCTGAGATCAGGGCCCTATTGTGCGAGGCACTGTATGAACACATAGGAAGAGACAGTCCCTGCCCATTACAACTGGCAAGTGGCTGGGAAATATTAGCTTTCCAATGGTGCATAGCAATCTGAAAGGACTTGAGCAAAGGGAGGCTTACTCTGTACTCAGCACCCTCCTGCGACAGGTAAATAATGGTGCAGGTACACAAGTAGGCTGATTCATCCGAGCTGGCATTGATCTGTTACCTTAGAATCACGTCATTCCGATTACTATCTTACCTTTTACCCTCTGCTTCCGTTCTGCCTTGATTTTCATGTCTCAAGACCTTTTAGAGCTGGAACCAACCTTGTGTACCACAGGAAAGCCTGTAAACTTTCAAATGGTACAGAGCAACAAGAAGCAGCATGGTCCAGTGAATAGCAAACCAGGACCCCGTTGAAGTCAGTTTACAGATTATACTTGTGACACAGTGGTGAGTGCAGTAAAGAATTCCAGCCACAAAGATGAGCTAACATCAACAGTGATGCTCTGTTGAGGCCTTCACTTTGTGTTAGGCTGAATGAGATTGTAACAAGGACTAGGATGTGAATAAAAGATCTGTAACTGGCATCCATGCAGTGCCACTGTTACATTACTTATCTATTACGGGGGCTGGTTTCATGACACAAAGGCAAATATTTTCCCCACACACCTACATATCAGGTCAGAGTATCTGTACGCACTGGATCTTCGTGGCCTAGTTGCACTTCTGCACATACTTGCAGGGGTGCCGAGTGTTGTTGCTGTTCTCTGGAAATCAGCACTTTCATCTGATCCAGCTTCAAATCCTGAAGCAAGCTAGAAAGCCCCAATGGGACTAGACTGCACTTGTATCTGGTTGTTACTTACAATGAGCCTGCTGCTTGCTTCTTCCCTTTTGAATTCTACTTGTGTTAAGAGCAGCTTGTTTATAATAGCAGATACTAGTGGACACAGGTGCCAACTTTCCAAAGTGCCGGTGGGTGCTGGACCCCTGGCTCTGATCCAGGCACCGTCCCCCCCCTCCAGCCCTTCCCCCAAGGCCCCACCCTGCCTCTTCCTGCCCCTGCTCCACCCCCACCCCGCCTCTTCCCACCCAGTCATGCCACCTCCCCCGAGCGTGCCGTGTCCTCTCTCCTCCCCTGTCCCTCCCAGCCGCCTGCATGCTGCGAAACAGCTGTTCGTGGTAGGTGGGAGGTGCTGGGATGGGGGGTGAGGGGAAAGTGATAGAGGGGCTGCTGGTGGGTGCTTTTTCCCCATGGGTGCACCAGCCCCAGAGCACCCACAGAGTCGGCACCTCTGCCAGTGGAGCGGAAAGAGAGGAAGACAGCTGAACGGGAAGAAATGTGCCCATCGATATGCAATTCTTTCACTGGCCATATCTTGGAGCTGAGGGTGGTAAACAACCTGATGGCCAATGCGGAAGTCTCAAGATATGTTGAGGGATCTGTGACCGGTTTCTCCACGAGGTTGCCTCTGTAGATTTGTAAGGAGAGCTGGAGCATTTCATCTATAGGTAGAGGGAGACAGCTGGTCCTTAGAAGATGGTGAGGCTTAGCCCTCCACCAATAATGCCCCAGCTGTTAGGTACACTGTGGCATCTCTAATGTGGCAACTAAATGGTAGGGCACGCTATTTCCTGCTGCCACCAGGGGACTTGTCATAAATATAAAGGGAAGGGTAACCACCTTTCTGTATACAGTGCTATAAAATCCCTCCTGGCCAGAGGCAAAACCCTTTCACCTGTAAAGGGTTAAGAAGCTAAGATAACCTCGCTGGCACCTGACCAAAATGACCAATGAGGAGACAAGATACTTTCAAATTGGGGGAGAGGGGTGGGAAACAAAGGGTTTGTCTGTCTGTGTGATGCTTTTTCCAGGAACAGATCAGGAATGCAGTCTCAGAAACTCTGTAAAGTTAGTAAGTAATCTAGCTAGAAATGCGTTAGATTTCCTTTTGTTTAAATGGCTGGTAAATAAGCTGTGCTGAATGGAACGTATATTCCTGGTTTTGTATCTTTTTGTACCTTACGGTTTTGCCTAGAAGGATTCTCTATGTTTTAAATTTGATTATCCTGTAAGGTATTTACCATCCTGATTTTACAGAGCTGATTCTTTTACCTTTTCTTTAATTAATTTTTTTCTTTTAAGAACTTGATTGCTTTTTCATTGTTCTTAAGATCCAAGGGTTTGGGTCTGTGTTCACCTGTACAAATTGGTGAGGATTCTTATCAAGCCTTCCCCAGGAAACGGGGTGTAGGGTTTGGGGGGATATTTTGGGGGGAAGACATCTCCAAGTGGGCTCTTTCCCTGTTCTTTGTTTAACACGCTTGGTGGTGGCAGCATAGGGTTCAAGGACAAGGCAAAGGTTGTACCTTGGGGAAGTTTTAACCTAAACTGGTAAAAATAAGCTTAGGAGGTTTTCATGCAGGTCCCCACATCTGTACCCTAGAGTTCAGAGGGGGGAAGGACCCTTGACAGGACTGTAGTTAGATTTGCATAGCTCTGGAGACTTCAGTCCTTACATTCCACCGTGTTGCCACTGGAGGGTGACCAGATGTCCTGATTTTATAGGGACCATTCCGATTTTGGGG
The DNA here is from genome assembly GCF_015237465.2 of Chelonia mydas. Lineage (NCBI taxonomy): Eukaryota > Metazoa > Chordata > Testudines > Cheloniidae > Chelonia > Chelonia mydas. Next base: position 7,923,454 of record NC_057850.1, on the reverse strand, counting down.
TCTTTTTCTTATATAGGCTCCTATTACCCCCCACCCCGTCCCAATTTTTCACATTTGCTGTCTGGTCACCCTGTGGCACTGGGAGTGCCTGCATCACATTGGCTTCAGGTAACAGAGCAAGCTTGTCCTTATTGCTTATGGAGACTTGCACACAGGGCCTGCTTCTCGTCTCACCAGTTCAGTGGAGTTACTCAATTTACAGTGGTGTGAGACCAGAGTCTTATGTTAGGTACGTAGAGGTTCCCCCCGCCCCAATTACATGGTATCTGTGGAAATGAATGGAAGTTAGGTGCCTAAATATCTTTGAGGACCTGGCCCTGGGTGCCTCACAATCCTTAACAATGCTGTGAGGCAAAGCAGTGCTATTATACCCATTTTACAGATGGAGAATTGAGGCACAGAGAGACTAAGTTACTTGCCCAAGGCCACACAGAAAGTCTGTCGTGGAACTGGGAATTGACTTAGAGCCTCCCACGTGCCCTAACCACTAGCCCACCCTGGAATCAGGTGGGTTCAATGAGGAGTTGTTGGCTTGCTAGATACCTTTGTAACCCTTACTTGCTCCAAGTGGCACTCTGTCCCCCCTAGTGGTGGCTAGGCCACCTAGAAATTGATGAGCCTTCTACAGCATTGGCTAAAAGAGATGTGTCTTTTAGCTTTGGCAGTAGAGACTCGTGCATTTAGCTCAAGAGGTCCCAGGTTTGATTCCTGCTGCCAATGCCCCTGTGTTAGGGTTGCCAACTTTCTAACTGCACACAACTGAACACCCTTGCCCTGCCCTCTGCCCTGCCCCTGCCCCACCCTTCTCCAAGGCCCCACCTCCACACTCCATCTCCCCCGCCATCACTAGCTCCCCCCCCACTCACTTTCACTGGGCTGGGGCAGGGGGTTGGGGTGTGGGACGGGGTGAGGGCTCTGGCTAGGGGTGTGGGCTCTGGGAAGGGGCCAGGGATGCAGGAGGGGGCTCAGGGCTGGGGTTGCAGTGTGGGAGGGGGTGCAGGGTGTGATTTCCAGGAGGGAGGGTGGGTACAGGAGGGGGCTTAAGGCTGTGGGTGTGGGGTACAGGCTTTGGGAGGGAGTTAGGGTGTGGGAGGGGGTTCCGACCTGGGGCAGGGGGTTGGGGTGCAGGAAAGGGTTTGGGGTGTGGGCTCTGGCCTGGTGGTGCTTACCTCAGGTGGCTCCTGATTGGCCGCTGCGCTAAGCACCGCTGGGACCCCGCACTCCCCTCTCGAACCCCAACCCCCTGCCCCAGCCTGGAGTCCCCTCCCACACCCAAACTCCCTCCAGGAGCCTGCACCCCGCACCCCCCTCACACTCCAACTCCTTGTCCCAGCCCTGAGCCCCCTCCTGCATCCCAATCCCCTCATCCCCAGCCCCACCCAAGAGCCCACACCCCGCAGCCGGAGCCCAGACCCCCTCCCGCACTCTGAACCCATCGACCCCAGCCCAGAGCCCTCTCCCGCACCCTGAACCCCTCATTTCTAGCCCCACCCAGAGCCTGGACCCCCAGCCCAGAGCCCATTACCCCCCCCCACAGCCCAACCTGCTGCCCAAGCCTGGAGCTCCCTCCCACGCCCCAAACCTCTCATCCTCAGCCCCACCCCAGAGCCTCCACTCCCAACCGGAGCACTTGCCTCCCCCCCCCCCCCCGTGCACCTCAATCCCTTGCCCTAGCCTGGTGAAAGTTCAGAAGGGTGGGGGATAGCAAGCAACAGAGGGAGGGGGGATGGAGCAAGCGGGTGCAGGGCCTCAGAGAAGGGGGCGGGGCAGGGGTGTTCGGTTTTTGTGCGATTAGAAAGTTGGCAACTCTAGCCTGGGAGTAACCTGAATATTGCTGTGATCTTTGGTATAAGGGCCCATCTATCACAAAGGCAAACTTACCGGGGTGTCAAGGTAAATCGGAGTGCCCAAGGGGACTGTCTGTGACTCCATGGTAAAACTGTAATAGGGCTTGAGGAATTCACACTTGATAACTGGTTGGTGAAATCTAAGTATAGAACGCACAACCAAGTTGGGGTTTGTGCCCTGTGTCTGAACAGTCTGCCCTGAGGGTGGTACACACTGCAGGACAGCTTGACACTGGCCTTGTAAAGACGCATTGTTTGGCTCGTGCATAGGACCCTGACTGGGACGAATGTGAGCCCCAGCTGTCAAGAATTTGACAATGTTCAGGAATGAAAATGGATCCCCAGGGATCATGGCCACCGCTGGGGCAGTGCTCGTGTGAGTCCGTTTGACCCTCCCCAAAGCCCTTCCTGGGGGTAGGCTCAGCAACGAGCTGCCGGCTGCTCTAGATTGCCATGACCTCTGCCTGCTCTGAGTCCCTGGCAGATGGAGTTATGGTTTACCTTCCTTTTGCACCGTTCATCCCATAATCTCAACCATTACTGAGCTACCCCTCCCGGCGCCTCTGTGAGGGAAGTTGGTATTAGTCTTCCATTTTGCATGTGGGGAAACTGAGTCAGAACACAAAAACAACATGACCCTGGCAGCACAAGTGGATAGTAGCAGAGCTGGGATTAGATCTCAGGACCGCCTGATGCTAGCCATGACCTCCCCCCCGCCCAACTCTATGCTTTTAACATTTGCTATAAACACTTAGGCCCCTATTCTGTGCTGGCTGATTTTGGTAGTGGTGTATGTGTGTTCTGAGACCAGAATCCAGGTGGAATATGGGATATGTCTGTCAGGCTCCTGGTTTGTGGAGGCTATTACTTCTCTGATGCTTAGCTAGGATCATCTAGGTTTCTCATCCCTATGGCATCCTATCAGGGGCTATGTTCTTTCGTTGTTTGTAATGCGCAAGAGTCAGCCAGCCTGATTCTGATCTCACTGCCCGCCGTTCTGCACCTGTGCAGGTGGAAGCCAGAAGCTTGGCGCTTGCTCTCCGGGAGGGCAAGGGGCAGGGGGAACGTTCACCTGGCGGGTCGTGCTACCCACTCCAGGGAGGGGCGTGGTTTGGCAGGTCTAGCCACGGCTGTCGAGTTGGCAGCCCAAAAGCTGCAGGAGCACAGGAGAGGCACAGCTGCTGCTCCTCCGTGCACTCCCCACTTGGCTCCTAGCGGCATCATGCCTCTGGAGACTGTTTCTCCGACGATGCTCCTACATCCTTTCAATGAGCCGTGGCGGCAAATGTCGGAATGGGCAGCTGCGCGGGTCAATTTCAGTCTGTCTTGATGACCAGTTTCCCGCCCCCATGCGCCAGCAGCATGTGGGGCCATTTTGGGATTTGCAACACCACAGAGGAGCTTTTCCATCCCCAAGCAACTGGTTTCACTGAGATGGTTTTGAAAAGGTGACCAGGAACCCACTTCCATTCACACCAAGCCAAACGCAGCTCTGCTAGGAGCCGTGAAACCCCCCTGACATTGGGAGAACCAGTCAGCATCACAGAAAACTTGGCCTGAACCTTCACCCAGGACGCTGCCTGATCTTGTTTCCAATGTGGAAAGAGCTCCGTCGACGGACCGTCCTTATTGAACATTTCAGCATCTGAATAAACTTCAGCCAAGCATCAGATGTTTGGTGCTCCCCAGCCAGATAGAGTGACTTTGTCAGGAGCTTCCACAGTCCGATAGGTCCTTTCATAATGCCCCTTTTTACAGCTTCATATGCATGTAGCGTGGCAGTCACATCAATGCAACGGTCTGCTGCACTGCCCCTCAGCCTGCTTAAGTGGCCTGATGATTATCACCACATAAGGCCACGTAGAAATCTTCTAAGCTCCTTCAGGAAATGGGGCAGAATGCAGCAGCAGTCTCAGGCCCTGCAGTGGTTGCAATATCTGCATTGTCTGCTTTGGAAACAGGGAAGCCCCAGTGGAGCATCTGAGCTCTCTCCTAGTGCCTGCCTAGTTTACTCCTCATAGCTTTTAACATGGAGATGGGGCCTGGTCCTTGTGAAGCCTACAATCTTAGAATGGCTGTAGCAGTTCCTCCTATGGAGCTTAGAAGCTCTGGAGGGGTCAGCATGTGATTTAGGGAAGCAGGACGCGCACTGGGAAGCACTGTCCTCAGTATAAGGAAGTTGATAGTCTCTAAGGTGCCACAAGTACTCCTTTTCTTTTTGTCCTCAGTAAGCAGCGTCACCTTCCAGCTAGGAGGTAGTTTTCCCTAGTGACTATCAGTGGGAGGAAGTGGTTCTCTGGGAGACACAACGGTTATCCAGATGTCCCCGTGGAGGGAACTGCTTGTGAACGTGCTAGGCAATTGTTGCCTTCCAGAGGAAGAGTTACCGAGTCTGTGCTTCAATCCATGCCCAGTAACAGTGCTGCTGGCATGGCATGCCAGAGAAACACCCCACTGAAGACGTATGGGAAGGCGATAAGGAGGTGGACAGACACAGGTCAGGCCTATCTGCTGCTGTGAGATGTGTTGGCCTCCAAAGTTACGTTCATAGTTTGGTGAGCTCCCTGTCTGTCGTTAGCTTATCACAGTACAAACGCAACCCCATGGATTTCTCCTTCACTTAGTGTGGCCGCACCTCCTATTCAGGCGCTTTCCCGCAAACGGCATATACTCTCTGCTACACGCATGAGCTTCAGCTTGTCCGCCAGGCTCTCCGTGCAACGTTTCTCTTAGCCCCACAGCACTTTCCCCAAGTGCTGTCTGGCTACCCCTGTCGCTGCTCTCACTTGGAAGATGTGTGTGACTGCAGCTGGGGTATCGACATACCTGAGCTAGCTTTAATCTACCTAGCGCAGATGCCGCAGCAGTGAAGCCATGGCAGGGTTGTCTGGCCGTGTGTAATTACCCAGTGTTCTGGGTGGGCTTGTACAACACACACCGAAGCCCATAAGGCCGCAGCTTCACCGCTCCCGTGCCCAAGCTAGCTAGCTTAAAGCTAGTTCAGTTATGTCTACTCGAGCGGCAATCACGCCCCTTGAGTGCAGCATAGACACAACCTAAGAAACATTTCCTGCCGTCACTTTGTCAGGCACACTGTGCAGGTAGGCTACCATCCCCCCGGCCCACCGTGCCACACCCTGGAGCCTCCTCGTGTTCAGACACACACATTCTCTCACGGGTACAGGCTTTCAGGCAGCAGCCCATATCACAGACAGAGGCTGACCTGCACGCATCACACCTGGGCTTCACCAGTGCTCCCGTTCATTTCAGTGCAGAATTCAAGGCCTTGCTGCTAAGCTACAAAACCTTTGATGGAATAGGTTTGGCTACTCACCCACCAAGACAACTGTGTGTGCCGGGCTGCTGCAGTTAGCGAGATTGCTGGACAGACAGGTGCTGGGGGAGCAGCGTTCTCAGGGGCGGGACCCTGGCAGTGGACTGTTTTGCCAGGAGGAATCAGAAGAAGCCCAAACCTGGCTGTGTTCAGATCAAAAGGCAAGATACAGCTCTTCAGTAAAGACTTTCCCTTGCAAATGAACAACAGGACTAAACAACAATCCCGGACAATACAATCCGCACACCCTGCAATCTGGGGAACAGACAGAGGGAATGCTAGTGGCTTTTGACTCTGAAGTGTCGTGATCTCCTTGTTACCTAAGCAATGAAAAGAATCGCGGACACCATACGAATCCTTCAGACAGACAGATGCATGGAGCTTTTGCCAACTCCAGCGTTCTCCCAGTGTCTCTGTTGGGCCATCTTGCAGAGCTCTCCCTACCTGCACCGTCCTCAGCCCGTCTTGGCAGTCCCCAAAACGCGCGCTCTCTGGATGCAGTATATGTGGCTGCTCTCTTGTCTTAGACTGAGGCACACCCTTCACACGATGCACAGCCTCTCTAATGCACACCCTACAAACACTTTTCCCCCGAAGCACTCTCACATTGGACTTCCACACACATTCTTAGCTCTATTGGTACCTTCCTTAGCACCACTCATTCTCCACAAGGGGGCATCACCACATCAGAGGGATACGTACAGGAAACGGAAGAAGAGGCATGTCACCAAGGAAGCATACATGGAATAGCACGAGCCTGGAGGGACAAAAATCAGGAAAGCCCGGGCAAGGAATGAGTTACAGCTGGCAAGGAATGTTAGAGACAGCAGGAAGGGGTTCTTCATATATGTCAGACAAAAAAGAAGGATCAAGGACAGTGTGGGTCCTCTGCTCAATGGAGCAGAGGAGCCGGTAACAGAAGATGATAAGAAGGTGGACCTGCTCAATGCCTACTTTGCTTTAGTCTTCACACAAAAAAGAGTGCGTGATCAGATGCCGAGAGAAGTTACCATGGACAATAAAGGGGAAAGGATGCAAATCAGGATAAGTAAAGAACACATCAGAGATCTTCTGATTAATTTGAATGAATGCAAGTGTCAAGGTTCCTTCCCCACTCTGAACTCTAGGGTACAGATGTGGGGACCTGCATGAAAACCCCCTAAGCTTATTTTTACCAGCTTAGGTTAACACTTCCCCAAGGTACAAACTATTTTCCTTTTTCCCTTGGACTTTATTGCTGCCACCACCAAACGTCTAACAGATATATAACCGGGAAAGAGCCCGCTTGGAAACGTCTTTCCCCCCAAAATCCTCCCCAAACCCTACACCCCCTTTCCTGGGGAAGGCCTGATAAAAATCCTCACCAATTTGCATAGGTGAACACAGACCCAAACCCTTGGATCTTAAGAACAATGAAAAAGCATTCAGGTTCTTAAAAGAAGAATTTTAATAGAAGAAAAAGTAAAAGAATCACCTCTGTCAAATCAGGATGGTAAATACCTTACAGGGTAATCAGATTCAAAACATAGAGAATCCCTCTAGGCAAAACCTTAAGTTACAAAAAGACACAAAAACAGGAATCTATATTCCATTCAGCATAGCTTATTTTCTCAGCCATTTAAACAAAACAGAATCTAACGCATATCTAGCTAGATTACTTATTAAGTTCTAAGACTCCATTCCTGTTCTGTCCCCCGGCAAAAGCATCACCCAGACAGAGAGATCCTTAGTTTCTCCCCCCTTCCAGCTTTGAAAGTATCTTGTCTCCTCATTGGTCATTTTGGTCAGGTGCCAGTGAGGTTATTTTAGCTTCTTAACCCTTTACAGGTGAAAGGGATTTTCCTCTGGCCAGGAGGGATTTTAAAGGTGTTTACCCTTCCCTTTATATTTATGACAGCAAGTCAACAGGACCTGATGTTATTCGCCCCCAGAGTGCCAAAGGAATTAGCTGAAGAAATCTCAGAGCCACTGGCAATAATATTTGCAAACTCATGGATGACAGGAGAGGAAGGCTGGAGAAGGGCTAAAGTGGTGCCCATCATTAAAAAGAGGGAAAAGGACAAACTGGGGAATTATAGACCAATCAGTCTGTCTGAGATATCTGGGAAGCTATTAGAGCAATGTATAAAATAGGGTTGTTAATTAATCGCAGTTAATGCATGCGATTAACGCAAAACATATTACCTAGATTTTTTTAAAAGTCATGATTAATTGCAGTTTTAATCACACTGGTAAACAATCATAGAATACCAATTTAAATGTGTTATAAGTAGTTTTGGATGTTGTTCTACAATTTCAAATATATTGATTTCAATTACAACACAGAATACAAACTGTACACAGCTCACTTTATATTACTATTTTTATTACAAATATTTGCACTGTAAAAAAGCAAAAGAAATAGTATTTTTCGATTCACCCCATACAAGTCCACTCAGTCCTAGTTCTTGTTCAGCCAATCACCAAGACAAACAAGTTTGTTTACATTTACGGGAGATAATGCTGCCCACTTCTTATGTACAGTGTCACCAGAAAGTGAGAACAGGGGTGTTCTCATGCCACTGTTGTAACCGGTGTTGCAAGATATTTACATGCCAGATATGCTAAACATTCGTATGTCCCTTCATACTTCAATGTGTAGGCACTAAAGTTCTACATTGGTTTGTTTTTGAGTGCAGGTATGTAACAAAAAAAAATCTACATTTGTAAGTTGCATTTTCACGATAACTAGACTGCACTACAGTACTTGTACGAGATGAATTGAAAAATACTATTTCTTTTGTTTATCTTTTTCACCATGAAAATATTTGTAATACAAATAACATAAACTGAGCACCGTACACTTTGTAGCCTGTGTTGTCATTGAAATCAATATATTTGAAAACGTAGAAAAACATCCAAAACTATTTATAATACATTTAAATCGGTATTCCATTATTGTTTAACAGTGCAATTAAAACTGCAATTAGTTGCCACTATTTTGTTTAATCTCATGATTAATTGCGATTATTTTTAATCGTTTGACATCCCTAGTATAAAACATTCAGTTTGAAAATATCTGGCGGAGGAAGCAGCCAGCATGGCTTTACTACAAATCATGCCATTCAGCTTGATTTCCTTCTTTGACAAGGTAACTACTTTGATGGATAGGGGGAATGCAGTGGACATAATATATGTGGACTTTAGCCAGACTTTCGACATAGTCCCACATGACGTTCTCACAAGTAAGATGGAGAAATGTGGGTTCAGTAGAACTACCGTTAAGTGGATAGATAATTAGTTAAACAACCGCAAACAAAGAGTAACTATTAGTGGAATTTTTGGTTTCAGAGTAGCAGCCGTGTTAGTCTGTATCCGCAAAAAGAACAGGAGGACTTGTGGCACCTTAGAGACTAACAAATCTATTAGAGCATAAGCTTTCATGAGCTACAGCTCACTTCATCGGATGCACAGAATGGAACATATATATATATACACATACAGATAAGTTAGAAGTTACCATACAAACTGTGAGAGGCTAATTAGTTAAGATGAGCTATTATCAGCAGGAGAAAAAAACTTTTGTAGGGATAATCAAGATGGCCCATTTAGACAGTTGACAAGAAGGTGTGAGGATATTTAACTTAAGGAAATAGCTTGAATATGTGCAATGACCCAGCCATTCCCAGTCTCTATTCAAACCCAAGTTAATGGTATCTAGTTTGCATATTAATTCAAGCGCAGCAGTTTCTCGTTGGACTCTGTTTTTGAAGCTTTTCTGTTGCAAAATTGCCACCCTTAAGTCTTTTACTGAGTGGCCAGAGAGGTTGAAGTGTTCTCCTACCAGTTTTTGAATGTTACGATTCCTGATGTCAGATTTGTGTCCATTTATTCTTTTGCGTAGCTCGTTCACCTGCACATCTCCCAATGTGATATATGCCATCATGTGCCAGCAATGCCCCTCTGCCATGTACATTGGCCAAACTGGACAGTCTCTACGCAAAAGAATAAATGGACACAAATCTGACATCAGGAATCATGCAAGTTCAGATTTTTAATGAGCTTATTGATGGAGCCCTGCACGGATACAAAATTTGCATCCACGTCTGATCTGCAATCTGCAAATATGGTCCACGGATATCCACAGATTTGCAGGGCTCTAGATATAAAATTTTGATCTGCATCCATCCATGACCTGCAAACCTAGCCCGTGGTTATCCATATCCACGGCTGTGGATATCCACAAATATAAAGTGGATATTTGCAGGGCTCTACCAATTGACTAAACTGAAACGTGCATTTTGAACTGGCCTGTAGCCTAGCAGCAGATATCAAGCAGTGACTCAGCTGCAAGGGAAACAGCGACTCAGCTAGATGCCTTGGTCCCACATTGTGAATCACCATACAAGTAATCTGAGCAATTCTGAAATAACTTTAATGTCTGAGAGAGAGCAAATGCTGCTCCCTCGTGATGGCAGACACATGCTGAGTCCACTTAAAAAAATGCAATGCAAAGAACTCCAGCAGCAGCAGCCTTATCAGCCATGTGCTGGGGACTGTGCAATTCTTTCCTAAGGAAGGCCATGAACCAGGCACACCACTGATGTAGCCTGTCCATAGTTGAGCACAGTCAGCATAGTAACAGCCATAGGATCAGCCCCACAACTGAGCACAGACAGCGTGGTTACAGCCGTACAGTCAGCCCCACAACTGAGCACGGACAGCGTGGTTACAGCCGTACAGTCAGCCCCACAACTGAGCACAGACTGCGTGGTTACAGCCGTACAGTCAGCCCCACAACTGAGCACGGACAGCGTGGTTACAGCCGTACAGTCAGCCCCACAACTGAGCACGGACAGCGTGGTTACAGCCGTACAGTCAGCCCCACAACTGAGCACGGACAGTGTGGTTACAGCCGTACAGTCAGCCCCACAACTGAGCACGGACAGCGTGGTTACAGCCACGGACCCAGATCATAGAAAGATTTGGAGGTGGAAATCTTTTAAGGCATAGGGTACGTCTACACAGGGATAAAAGTTCCACATCACGTCCGTGGCTGGCCCAAGTCAGCTGACTCGGGGTCTCAGGCTCCGGGGCTAAAAAATCTCTGTGTAGGTGTTGGGGCTCAGACTGGACCCCGAGCTCTGGGACCCTAAGTGGGTGGAAGGTCCTATCAGCTAACCTCGAACTCATGTTTGCAGTTATGCTTATGTAATCTCTGCTCTCAGGTTGTGTGAGTCCCTTAAGGCTTTTAAGAGGTCATGTTTAATACAGCACTAGAAGCTTTAGGCTTTGCCAATTCTTTTTATGTTTTACATTGTACGTTTTATGCTGCTGGGCTTTGCAAGAAGTCCTAAGACACAAGCCATATTTTCTCCATATACCAAATCCCCAACAAACTAGCGTACTCTTCTTTTCCTCCTGTATTTCCAGTGATGTGACATCTAACCTTTCATGGCTTCCACTCCTCTGCAGAATCCAAGCACTGATGGATAGTCACTAAAGTCCATTTCCTGTTTTCATAGAATCATAGAATATCAGGGTTGGAAGGGACCTCAGGAGGTCATCTAGTCCAACCCCCTGCTCAAAGCAGGACCAATCCCCAATTAAATCATCCCAGCCAGGGCTTTGTCAAGCCTGACCTTAAAAACTTCCAAGGAAGGAGATTCTACCACCTCCTTAGGTAACGCATTCCAGTGTTTCACCACCCTCCTAGTGAAAAAGCTTTTCCTAATATCCAACCTAAACCTCCCCCACAGCAACTTGAGACCATTACTCCTTGTCCTGTTCTCTTCTACCACTGAGAATAGTCTAGAACCATCCTCTCTGGAACCACCTCTCAGGTAGTTGAAAGCAGCTATCAAATCCCCCCTCATTCTTCTCTTCTGCAGACTAAACAATCCCAGTTCCCTCAGCCTCTCCTCATAAGTCATGTGTTCCAGACCCCTAATAATTTTTGTTGCCCTTCGCTGGACTCTCTCCAATTTCTCCACATCCTTCTTGTAGTGTGGGGCCCAAAACTGGACACAGTACTCCAGATGAGGCCTCACCAGTGTCGAATAGAGGTGAACGATCACGTCCCTCGATCTGCTCGCTATGCCCCTACTTATACATCCCAAAATGCCACTGGCCTTCTTGGCAACAAGGGCACACTGCTGACTCATATCCAGCTTCTCGTCCACTGTAACCCCCCACTGTCCTTTTCCGCAGAACTGCTGCCTAGCCATTCGGTCCCTAGTCTGTAGCTGTGCATTGGGTTCTTCCGTCTTAAGTGCAGGACCCTGCACTTATCCTTATTGAACCTCATCAGATTTCTTTTGGCCCAATCCTCCAATTTGTCTAGGTCCCTCTTTATCCTATCCCTGCCCTCCAGCGTATCTACCACTCCTCCCAGTTTAGTATCATCCGCAAATTTGCTGAGAGTGCAATCCACACCATCCTCCAGATCATTTATGAAGATATTGAACAAAACCGGCACCAGGACCGACCCCTGGGGCACTCGACTTGACACCGGCTGCCAACTAGACATGGAGCCATTGATCACTACCCGTTGAGCCCGACAATCTAGCCAACTTTCTACCCACCTTATTGTGCATTCATCCAGCCCATACTTCTTTAACTTGCTGACAAGAATACTGTGGGAGACCGTGTCAAAAGCTTTGCTAAAGTCAAGAAACAATACATCCACTGCTTTCCCTTCATCCACAGAACCAGTAATCTCATCATAGAAGGCAATTAGATTAGTCAGGCATGACCTACCCTTGGTAAATCCATGCTGACTGTTCCTGATCACTTTCCTCTCATGTAAGTGCTTCAGGATTGATTCCTTGAGGACCTGCTCTATGACTTTTCCGGGGACTGAGGTGAGGCTGACTGGCCTGTAGTTCCCAGGATCCTCCTTCTTCCCTTTTTTAAAAATTGGCACTACATTAGCCTTTTTCCAGTCATCTGGGACTTCCCCCGTTCGCCACGAGTTTTCAAAGATAATGGCCAAGGGCTCTGAAATCACATCCGCCAATTCCTTTAGCACTCTCGGATGCAACTCGTCCGGCCCCATGGACTTGTGCACGTCCAGCTTTTCTAAATAGTCCCTAACCACCTCTTTCTCCACAGAGGGCTGGCCATCTACTCCCCATGTTGTGATGCCCAGCGCAGCAGTCTGGGAGCTGTCCTTGTTAGTGAAGACAGAGGCAAAAAAAGCATTGAGCACATTAGCTTTTTCCACATTCTCTGTCACTAGGTTGCCTCCCTCATTCAGTAAGGGGCCCACACTTTCCTTGGCTTTCTTCTTGTTGCCAACATACCTGAAGAAACCCTTCTTGTTACTCTTGACATCTCTTGCTAGCTGCAGCTCCAGGTGCGATTTGGCCCTCCTGATTTCATTCCTACATGCCCGAGCAATATTTTTATACTCTTCCCTGGTCATATGTCCAACCTTCCACTTCTTGTAAGCTTCTTTTTTATGCTTAAGATCCGCTAGGATTTCACTGTTAAGCCAAGCTGGTTGCCTGCCATATTTACTATTCTTTCGACTCATCGGGATGGTTTGTCCCTGTAACCTCAACAGGGATTCCTTGAAATACAGCCAGCTCTCCTGGACTCCTTTCCCCTTCATGTTAGTCCCCCAGGGGATCCTACCCATCCGTTCCCTGAGGGAGTCGAAGTCTGCTTTCCTGAAGTCCAGGGTCCGTATCCTGCTGCTTACCTTTCTTCCCTATGTCAGGATCCTGAACTCAACCAACTCATGGTCACTGCCTCCCAGATTCTCGTCCACTTTTGCTTCCCCCACTAATTCTTCCCTGTTTGTGAGCAGCAGGTCAAGAAAAGCTCCCCCCCTAGTTGGCTCATCTAGCACTTGCACCAGGAAATTGTTTTCACACATTTACGCCCCCCCACCCCCACACTGGAACCCAGTGACAGAGGTTTGAGGCGCTTGCTTTTCTTGCGGAGGTGTCAACAAATAAACCTCAGAATTGCTAATGAAAGCAGCAGGGCGAATCTTCTAAATGTACAACTTCCTCTGTGCTCTCCCATAACCCTAGTTATGGCAAGTGAAAAGCTTAAATTGTTCACATTGGGGTCAGATCTGTGTTTGCTTATACTGTGGCTTCCATCCCTGAACTATGATAAGTGAGACATTCACTGTACCCTTTGTACAGTGAAATAGGGGTTTAAAAAGATAATAACCTAACGACTTTCTAACCATTTATTTGCTATTACTATTTTGCTAACTGAAACCCAACAAATTGAAGACACTTATGCCAATTATCAACAGCATCCCAGGCCCAGAACCTGCAGCATTCTATTGTGAAGCTGGTCAATTTCCACCATCACTGTGTATGAACATCAACCAATTTACTTTTAAGTAGAATTAAATCTATTAATTTTCTGTCCATGGCAATGTCAGGCAAGGTAAGGCGGAGCTCATCTGCTGTCCAACGCAAATCATAAATTATAGGATCATCAATACAGGGAAGCATCCAATTAAACCTCCTTATTACATTTCATTAAGTTGCCCCGGACCAATTAGAACCATTTTTCTTTTTGGTCTAATTAGGTTCAACTCAACTCTGCTGTGTTGAAAGCTGTAATAAATGAACACATGAGAAGCACAGTTCAGAAGCCATGTGAGGGATCATTTATATGCTCTGGGCTGCTGCTTTGGAAAGGGCTCTACCTAATTATGTGGGTTAATGCACTCATACAATATGGATGAATTGCAGCCATTTCCAATGGCTTGAGGCCCCTGAGACCGATAGAACTGCAGATTAATAAGTAGTTAGTGAGTGATCTGTTGAACTGTCTTATCACTCTTCACTTTTGCTTTGTGTCTGGAGTGCTGAAGAGGAGAAATATGTGAAAGAAATCCAATTCTTTGTTCTATCTCAGAAACTTGCTTGGTAGAAAATGAGTGAAATTGGTGAATGATGAGATACAGCACTTGATATTTCCAACTTCAGTGGGCTTTGGATCAAACCCACAGTGCACAGGAGAAATAGCTGTCTCACTAATACAGTAGATTTTAGGTGTCTTCCATTTCATTTATTAGGTACATTTTTATCAGTGAATATTAGTGGTCATGATACATCGTAATGGGTACAGTAGAAGTACCTAAGGTAAAATAGATATAGAGAAGCAAGGTTTGCCAAGACAAGATTAGAATTGACAAGGTTGGAGAATGTATTCCTCTATATGTCCCTAAAAATGGGTGCGGCTCTGTTATATTCCCCTACAAATATTCATGAGGACAGACCTGGGGGTCAGAGAGGCGTTTGGCCTCTACACTCAGTTAATCATTGGCTTATGGTGCTGAAACTACTGCCAGACATGGCACTGGGTGCTGCTTTTGTGATGTGACGACTTGTTCTTAAGACACTGGACAAAGACTCCCAGTCAATGGAAGTTTGACTCATTAGTGACTAGTACTGGCCTCAGCTCATTAAGTTTTTGTTCTGTGTTTCTTCAATTGTTTGAGTCATGTTCTCTTTACTTTTCTTCCACATTTGCCAGGGTTCAGAGACTCCTCAGTAACACCCATAAAAGGAGCGTTTAGAATTCTCTCTCGTCTCATACAGTTCTCATTATCCACATCCAGCTGCTCCCCGTGCTTCTGGTTGGGCATTTTGCCCAATCAGAACTGCCAGCTCCTGGGGGTTTGGGCTCAGAAGTCTGCATTGTGTGATATGGTAAGTAAGAGGAGACAGTGCCAATGTGTGTATTCAGAGTATTTATATTAATGAATATGGGCATCGGCAGAGTAAACAGCAGTTTAATGGTATTGCTGGATTAATCTGTCATGGAAATGGGAGGATGAATGTGCCTTCATAGTGTGCAAATCAATGAAAAACATAAATTCGAAGTGAATACATTTGTTTATAGCAATTTCACAGAATCATTATTTCTAAAATATGTTTTTTCATTGTCAATAGATGGTACATTACTAACATAGCTCCCATTGAGGATTAGTAAACGGCTAAGGGATTTCAAACACACTCTTTCATCTCTGGGTCACTGGCTAAAAGGCCCTCAGGCTCTAGTAACCAAACCGATTACCATCTAACAGCTGTTTGGTGGTCTCAATCCAGGACAGGTGTCATACAGATCACAACAAGCCACTACCACCCCTGATGTGACTGGGCAAACTTGCTGGTAGTCTGAGCTCAGGGCCTGAATTGCAGAGGGATACTGAGTTGCACACCCATACCAGAGGTGATAACCCCAGGACCAGATATAAAGACAGAAGAGTAGGCACCAAATTTTGTGTCTTTTGCCAGGACTAAATTCACTTGAAAATATGTAAATTTCCATTCATCCAACGCTTTAATTGTAACTTCTACATATTACCTATGTATATAACTAATAATTTAGTTGCTAGTTTGGGAGATATACTATTCAATGACGGCATAGGTCTTTTGCCAAACCGAATTTCTCTGATTCTATTAGTATTTAGGTTTTTTTACCCTTAAGCAGTGCTACGCAGCTGCGAGTCCCATTGATTTCAGCACCTCTCAGGATCAAGCCAAGTCAATGCCAAAGCTACCGCTGAGACAATGGTGCATGATCAAGCCATTCTTAACAACCTGATCCTCAGCTCGTGTGAACTGGCATAGCTCTACGGATGTCAATGCAGCAGCTTCGGATCCGGTTTGCTGCAGGTTTTTTAACTTCCGTAGTGCTCAGAGATATGTACTGTATTGAGGTGGTCAACATTTTTCACATGAAAAGGTTTTTGTTTGTGTTTGTTTCTTGCCAAAAAATGGCCTCTTTTAAAAAATGCAATTTTTCATGAAAAATTGGTGCTATTTCCATTTCTCAGAAAACTGTCCACATCTTTTACTGAAATTTTAATCAAAATAATTATCAACCTTTTTCATTTACTGAAAACTACATTTTCTTAACGGAAACTGGGTTTTCAGTAAATGAAACATTTAAACATTTATTTCAATTACATGTTCAATATAATTTGCAATTATATGAGCTTCTTTTCCAGTTTGTTTGTTTTTAAACCAGCTCTAGTTATATACTTCCTGCCAGCGAGGTATGGCAGGGCTTAATCATAGAATCATAGAAGATGAGGGTTGGAAGAGACCTCAGGAGGTCATCTAATCCAAGCCCCTGCTCAAAGCAGGACCACCCCCAACTAAATCATCCCAGCCAGGGCTTTGTCAAGCCGGGCCTTAAAAACCTCTAAGGATGGAGATTCCACCACCTCCTTAGGTAACGCATTCCAATGCTTCACCACCCTCCTAGTGAAATAACTGATCTTATTTTCTGATCTTCCATTGCTGTGTCCCCAAAATAAATAAACAGGGCCTTTGAGAGGTGTTGTTTTGTGTATGTAGAGCTGAGAGTCTAAGGCTATATTTACACCATGCTACAGTGCAGATGACATGGGTGTGAGCTTCACAGCGCACCAAAGTGTTGCGCTCTAGCTGCCCCATGTGGACACAGCTGGCACCAACTAAATGGTACCTTAACATAGTTCTCTTCCAAACAGAGAACCCCTGCATCAACTAAACAGCCAACTGATCTGTATGCTAATAATATGCGTAATCCTAAAATGTCTTCATGCCCAGAAGAGCAATTTCTGAAGTAGCAGTTTACTGTACGTGAATTTCCTCTGCCTGTACGAGATTATTTTTAAACCCTGTAAAAAAAGAAACCAACAAAACACATTGACTTTCATGGCTTTAAAAGAACAAAATTAGCGATCAGGAACATGTTGAAAGAAAAAAAACTATAAAGCTGAACTCTCAGTTATACATATTCAAGCACTCTAAACACCAAGCTTCAGCAGCAATGAAATAACATTCCCCAGATACACAGGACAAGTAAAATCCATAACACAAGATCAAATACAGTGTGTGTCTTCAGTGAAAGAGGTAAAGGAAAAAAAAAACATTCATGATCACTAATATATGTTACAAAACCTAGCTTTGCTTTCATACAATTACAGTCTTTATTGGTTACAGCAGTTTTAATATCACATATCAAGTAAAGCCGAAATTGATATATGGCCTGAATGTGAAGTATCTTCAGAGTCTGTTCCACTTCATGGTGAGATCAGGTGCTCTGCAAAGATAAGGATAACGGATAAGTATTCATGGGTGTCCCTGAGAGTTGCAGATATAAAGTGCCAGCCCACGGAAGGATGGCTAGTCGAGACATTCCCAAATAAATACATAATCAGTTGTAAGGTGGATATGCAATCCCATCAGAGTGTGCCTGGTTGGATCCAGTCTAGGCATACAGGAGAGAGCAGAGAATCTCTCGTGGAGGAGGCAGAAGTGGGGGTGGAGATGACGAGGGATTGGCCAAGCTTGGGGAGAAAGCTTAGGCAGGGGACTGTGTTCTGGCACTGTTATTTGTATTACCAGCGGAGCCCAGCACCAGAAGGCAGCAAGGCTGGCCTTTTAAAAAAAATAATGGAGTGGTGCACTAGCCGTTAATGAGTAGGAAGCAGGGTTCAAACCCTAGGTTAGGTCACAAGTGAGACCATATCTAGCAATTTTGGCCGTGTTGCCATTTGGCCACATAATAAAACCAGGCTCTACTTTACTGTACGTGATCACTTTCCCATGACATTTTATTGGTGCCTATGCCTGAAATCCTTCAGAAGATGTACTAAAAACAAAAGATTACTTTACTGTAAACCAACAAGACACCAAAATAGAGGAGAATGACCAAACCCTGAAAACTCACAAAATACAAACCCACGTGAATTATTTTAGTAGCAATTATTTCTCTGAGAATAGTACCTGGGCGCCCCAATTGAGATCAGGATCCCAGTGTGGAAGGTGCCATATGTGCACAGAGTAAGACCCACAGTTTGCCATGAACACATGTAAACAGCATAAACTGCTAAAAAGGAAACAGTAAAATCTTCATCTTCAGTAAATGAATTGTACTTATATCATCACAAAACCATTGGACTGTGTTTCACATGAGATCTGAGAGGTACGGGGAGAAGCCAGAATAGGAATCATATAAACCTGCCTGGCTCTCTAAAAACATCCTCTTCTCTTCTCTCTCCCTGTACTCTGCCGGGGAATGCCATACCCCGATCCAATAGAAGAGTGAAAGGACAGACCAAGCCCTGAGAAGGAGATGGATGTGTCTGTAAGTGCCAAGTATCGATATGGTAACTGGCCACATAAAGAGTGAAAATTGGTGTTCAAAAATTGATGCACAACTGATCATGTTCCTCAGCATTGTTCTTCTCCCTGTAAAAAGTTGCTGGAGTTAATCTGGCCCAATCAAGCCATTCCTGTAGTAATGCCTTTTTAAGACAAGCTGCCATGGTTCATAACATTTTATGTGTGTGCATGAGAGAGAGCTCAGCCTAAGGAAATCCCATGGATCTTGGCTTGGCTTTTCCCTCTGAGGAGCTGGAATCCAAGCTTTCTGTTTGCACTGGGATGAGGGGCACCATATGTTTGACATGTAAACAAGCTTCAATACCAACAGGAGCTGTAATTTTTGGCAGGGTGTGTAACAAGTGGGGATTATGTATCTTGATTTGTGGGCAGAAAAATATCTACATTACAAAACCTACTTAAATCAGGACTAGCTGATCTCTGGGCTGGGACGCAAACCTGTCTTCTGTCTATATCTGGAGATGGATCCTTTGATGCTGTGGCCACAATCCAACTGAGAGAGAGTTTGGGCCATGTGGCCAGCATGGTATAATATTCATTTGGGGTTTAATTTAGGGAAACATGAGTCCCTTTTAAGGACCATCAGAAAGGATTTTTATCCCTCCAAATCCTAAAGTTTTGACAGAGTGCCTATGATTATTGTGATTTATTTGTAGTGTGGTAACACGCAGGAGCCACAGGACTGGACCAGGACCTCACAGTGCTGTAAAAACAGATAACAAAAAGGCAATCCTTACCCAAAAGAATCCTTACCGACTCTAACAGGACAGGGCCTCCACTGGGGTCAATGGGCATTAGCGTTATGCCAAGTTAGCAGCTGAACTCGACATGTTAAGAAATAAAAATTGCCAGGGAGGCTGATCTAACTTCAGGGGAATAATATTTAACAACTTAGGAGCCCAAGATCAGGTCCATGCTCTTCCCCTTGGTGATACTCAAGTCTTCGCTCACTCCCTCTAGCTGACATTCTTCATTCATTCTTATTCGTTCACTCTCCGTCCTTTGAGTGCGACTATTCGCATGAGTAATAGTTTGCAGAACGGGGCCCAGGGAATTTTCTGGGGCCTGATCCAAAGTCTGTGGAAGTCAAAGGGAGTCTTTAGATTGACTTGGATGTCTGGATCTGTCTCATATGCTCTCATCCACTCCGGTGTCTAGTCTATTTGTTATTTTCCTACTCGGGGAGTTCAGTGACTAGCAGCCTGTTTATAATTAGTTTTTTTCTTTCCTGCTGCTCCAACCCCCCTAAATTATAAGGGGCATCCCCCCTCACCCATTAGTATGAATAATAGAGAGCAGTTGGTCTGAATGGCTAGGCTATAGTTCACTAAGGTTAACTGCTGTCAGGGAAATGAGCCTTAATGTCCTTGTATGTTTTCAAAAGTCAAATGAGTGCAGTGTCATCTGGATAAATAGCTGCGTGCACTTGTGCTCGGCATGGAGGGGGGAAGATATAGAGACTACAGTGGGCTAAAAAGAATGCCAGATGGGGCAAGTTTTGTTTGTCTTGGACATTTCCTTCCTGTGACTAATACAGTATATGTTCATCGTTCAATGTGTAGAACTCCAGCTAAAAGCACGAGCAGGAGCCAAGCGCCAGCATTTACCCCAGCAGGGGGCAGGCGCATGCACTTCTCTGTAATCAAACCAAACTGCAGGCTGGTGCCACAGCTTTGCCCCAGATGCACGTTAGAGCAGCCACAGGGCTGCTCTAACGCAGATGGGCTGGAGCAGCCCCCTGTGGACTATTCCATCTGGCCAAGATCGCCAGAGCACATCACCCTCTTCCTCTCCCCATGCTGAAACTCTGCTGGGGGAAGCAAGTGGCTTCAATCCACACTTGAGAGAATTCTCATTTGCCTCACAATGGCAGCCTTAGGTCCACTTTGAAACATTCCTTGCCTCCCTCTCTCCTCCCCGTGCACTGCAGCTACTCAGTGGCATTAACACGACAGCAATTTAGCAGTCCCCTCATTTCTTCATTGTTCCCTCCTGCAGTGCTAGGCTCTCCTGCTCAGACCTTGTGCTGCAGCTTCACAGAAGTTCTGCATCTCCTCTCTGCCCGCGCTCTGCTCAGATCTGTGCTACATCACTAATGGTGCTTGCTTACTTTCCTACCTCCTGCTCTGCTTCCCCACCCTGCCGGAGCTCTCTCACATTTTCCCATCCCATGCTGCATACTGAGTGTGCCATATCTATCATATAATAATATCAATAAGTGTTATTATAAAGCACCCCTCCCTGCCAGAGCTGTGGGACACTGAGATGCTCTGTTAATACAATTATACAGGCCCATTTTCTGTTCCCGGTTTACAAAGACTGTCTTTTCATGCCACAGGATAGCCGACCTCTCCACATCGGCATGTTCTGCTAATTTGGGGATCACTGTTGATCCTGGCCATTTTGCAGATGGGCACCAAGAGATTAGGAGAATATGCCTATAGGAAGACAGTAAGCCAGTAACAGGGCTGGGCAGAGAAGCTGGAATTTCCAGTTCCCTGCTTGAACCATTAGCCCATGGGTCCTTGCTATTGCTGTTGATTTTGTGTGGAAGGTGCTCAGATGCTATGGGGAGGGACAGCAGTATAAAACCCAAAGATAAGCTGAAACCAATACTCTCTCATAGAATCATAGAACATCAGGGCTGGAAGGGACCTCAGGAGGTCCTCTAGTCCAACCCCCTACTCAAAGCAGAACCAACCCCAACTAAATCATCCCAGCCAAGGCTTTGTCAAGCCGGGCCTTAAATACCTCTGAGGATGGAGATTTCACCACCTCCCTAGGGAACCCATTCCAGTGCCTCACCACCCTCCTAGTGAAATAGCGTTTCCTAATATCCAACCTAGACCTCCCCCACTGCAACTTGAGACCATTGCTCCTTGTTCTGTCATCTGCCACCACTGAGAACAGCTGAGCTCCATCCTCTTTGGAACCCCCCTCCAGGTAGTTGAAGGCTGCTATCAAATCCCCCCTCACTTTTCTCTTCTGCAGACTCTCGGGAGGTTTTTCGCTGTTGCCCATCACCAAAGCAACTGAACACCTCCCAGTAAAATACTCACAACCCTCACAGTGGGAATGGTTAGGCCCTTAGGTACCTTACTTTAAGGCCCCATGTTTGAAAACTGGGGCACGTATGTTTTATTTATAGTATTACACCAAGTTACCCAGAGCCTGTTGGACATGGGATATGACATAAATACATAATTGTTATCACTGCACTATTATTTGCTTCGTGGCGGTCTACTTGGGTTCAATTAAAGGAGAAGAAATAAAAAACATAACATGACAGCCAAGGCAAACAACAATATATTCCAGCTCTTCGAAGCTGAATCTAATCAGACAGCAGATTAATCTGAGAACTGCGCCACGGACACAGTGAATCTGGTGGAGCTGAGTTTTTATCTAGGCCTTGTTCAGAGGCAATCTACAGGGCTGTGGGGATGCTTTCAGTAAAGTCTGCTTTTCTAGCAACACATATTGCTCCCTTTTAAATAATTCTTTTCCTCTAATTTGCCACAAAGGTTATGCAGATAAATAAATTATATTCCCCTTTGCTACACATAACTTCTTTTCATTATACAAACCCTCTTACCCTTGTCCCTAGTGGATATTTGTCCATGGCACAAAAGCCACTGTCAGATTTGGCACGGCTGGCTATCTCTGCTTAGGATCAGTGATGTACTGCTTGTAATTTAACAAGAGTTCTTTAACGGTCGTACACCCTGGGCTAGATTCACACGGGGGTCTTGGGCATTGCAATACCTACCTTTTAGGTGCCCTGCCACCCAGTGGCATTCACAGCCCTGAGTTAGTCACCCAGGCTCTCCATCCATTGTATGGGGAGATGTAGGTGCTTAAGACTGGGATTCATGGAAGCCAGCATGCTAAGTGGGGAGCTGCCTAAGCCAGCCAATAGGAAATGCCAAGGAGAGGGATGTGGGCTAAGCCCCGCCCATCAAAAGGAGCTAGGACCTAACTCTGAACTGGAGGGAGGCAACTCCCTCTACTTGGGATTCACAACCTTGGAAACTCTCCTGGAGACAGATGCCTAAGTGACATCAGCACATTCTCAAGAAGAAATGAGGAGGTCGTGCCTTGCTTATACCTAGTACCCCACTGGTTCGAGCACTTATGCAGGTTGAGGGAGACCCCAGTTCAAATCTCCACTCTGCCTGGTTCACAGCAGATGCCCAGGTCTTCTCCCATAAAGGGGAATTCTGCAACCACTAGGCCATGGAGTCATTCTCCTTCACTGGCCCCAGGCATATTTATAGGTTTCAGAGTAACAGCCGTGTTAGTCTGTATTCCCAAAAAGAAAAGGAGTACTTGTGGCACCTTAGAGACTAACCAATTTATTTGAGCATAAGCTTTCGTGAGCTACAGCTCACTTCATCAGATGCATGCTGTGGAAAGTGCAGAAGATATTATATACACACAAAAAGCATGAAAAAATACCTCCTCCCACCCCACTCTCCTGCTGGTAATAGCTTATCTAAAGTGATCACTCTCCTTACAATGTGTATGATAATCAAGTTGGGCCATTTCCAGCACAAATCCAGGTTTTCTCACCCCCCCCACCACACACAAACTCACTCTCCTGCTGGTAATAACATCAGCCACACTATCAGAGGCTCATTCACCTGCACATCCACCAATGTGATATATGCCATCATGTGCCAGCAATGCCCCTCTGCCATGTACATTAGTCAAACTGGACAGTCTCTACATAAAAGAGTAAATGGACACAAATCAGATGTCAAGAATTATAACATTCATAAACCAGTCGGAGAACACTTCAATCTCTCTGGTCACGCGATTACAGACATGAAAGTCGCTATTTTACAACAAAAAAACTTCAAATCCAGACTCCAGCGAGAAACTGCTGAATTGGAATTCATTTGCAAATTGGATACAATTAACTTAGGCTTGAATAGAGACTGGGGGTGGCTTAGTCATTATGCAAGGTAGCCTATTTCCCCTTGTTTTTTCCTACCCTCCCTCCCCCCCCCGACGTTCTTGTTAAACCCTGGATTTGTGCTGGAAATGGCCCACCTTGATTATCATACACAATGTAAGGAGAGTGGTCACTTTGGATAAGCTATTACCAGCAGGAGAGTGAGTTTGTGTGTGGGGGGGGGGTGAGAAAACCTGGATTTGTGCTGGAAATGGCCCAACTTGATTATCATACACATTGTAAGGAGAGTGATCATTTTAGATAAGCTATTACCAGCAGGAGAGTGGGGTGGGAGGAGGTATTTTTTCATGCTTTTTGTGTGTATATAATATCTTCTACACTTTCCACAGCATGCATCCGATGAAGTGAGCTGTAGCTCACGAAAGCTTATGCTCAAATAAATTGGTTAGTCTCTAAGGTGCCACAAGTCCTCCTTTTCTTTTTAGGAATATTTATGTATTTCATACAAATTGGCCAGCTGCAACAGAAGAAATGGAGAGACACCCGCCCCAGACTACCTTCCTAGAGCCCAGTGGTTCATGCAGTGAGGTGGGAGACCTGGGCACAAACCCTAGTCCACAGGAGTGGCATTGGAACCGGGCTCTCTCACATATGAGGAGAGTGCTCTAACCACTGGGCCATGGGGTTTGGGAGGAGAGGTCACCTCAGCCCAGGAGCAGGTGTACTAAAAGCACACCTACCAGAGCAGGCCCTGCAAACAAGCTAGGTGTGGGAGCACTCAGCTTGTGAATGCTACCAGGGTTTAGGTGCTGAGCAGCTCACTGTTGTCAGGACTCAAGCAGCTGTATGCATGCCTGCTGGCACAAACGTAGGCACCTAGGCAACGTTAATGAGGGAAACTTTGGTGCCCATGAATTTTAAGGGCCTACAGAGCTAGGCAGCAGCTGAATGATAGGATTATGAATGCAAGTGGCACCTAAATGCTGGACTTAGGTGCCTAAAGTGGCAGTTAAGAGCCTGTTTACATGGCGAGCTAGTGTGTAGCAAGCCAAGGTGTGAATCTATAACGCAGTAACTCACTGGGTGGACCCTGCTACCATGCGCTCATGTTCTGTTATGCAGTTTGATGTACTACTTGTTCAAACTATAATGGGGCCAAGATTTGGACCACTGAGTCTATTGACAATATAGCACAGATTTCAGCTGTATAAGCGGATGTGAGTTTTGGGGTGTGTATGAAGACCTCCGGAAGAAGTTGTCTTTAGCAAGAAGCCAGAGAAGGTGTAATTCCATTAGAAGCAGGCATTCCACACTTCCCTTCATTTTCATGCTAGAGTTTTAGCAAGGGGCCCCTGAGAATCCACTCTGACCCATCACAGTTGAGGAGTGACCCAGGATTGGCTTGGCAGAGGATATGCCACATCAGACTGCAGTGCATTTGCAGGGCATATTCCAGTGGGAAATCCCCAACTGGATTAGCAACGGGGTGTTGCAGAGAAGGACTATAGCGCTTTGGTAGAGCTGTGTTAAGGATTGGGAACAACAGGGAGTTCCACTGGTCAGAACTGAGGTGAAAATGCAGGGCAGGAATAACAAGGAACGCTGTAGATCAGAACTGAACAGTGCTGGTTGCACTTTGGGGATGGTGAGTGGCAGGACTGGGAATGCTGGGGATCAGGATAGAATACTAAACCTGGTGTTTACCTGACTTCCTATTTCCTGACTTTCAAAAGCACCACGTTTATCCCCGCAAAATGTACCCGCTGTTGTGAAGTGTCCCTCCTACACTCTGAGCTGGTCACAACAAGAGCAGGGCTTCAAATGCAGGCATTCGGCTGTTGCTGGCTGAGAATACACCAAATCCATCCCCATTCATCAACAAACAGAAGCAGGCTGGTCAGAGGGGGAAAAGAAAAGAGCTCCCCCAACCCCTTTTCCGGTTAGAGTATGAGACTGGATCTCTCCCACTGTCATTTTGGGAAGGGAATGGCTTACATAACACAGTATCTTCACTACCAAAATCGGGGGCCCAGGATGCTGGACACCGTATATACACACTGCAAGAGAGACCCCCCTTCCCCACTAAGTTTACAGTCACAATAGCCAAGGCAGCCAAAGGCTGGGAGAAAGGGAGTGTGATCCCCCCACATTTTACAGCTGGGGCACAGATGTGTTAAGGGACTTGCCCAGGATCACAAAGGGAGTCTGTAGCAGAGTTGGGATTTAAACCTACATCTCATGAGCCCCTCCTCCAATTCCTCAACCACAAGACCAGCCTTGCTCATCTCTGTCTGTCATTAGCTAAATCAAACAGAACATTTCTTATATGAGAGATTCCATTCCAGCCCAGAGCTTTATCTAAGGACATAAGAATGGCCATACTGGGTCAGACCAAAGGTCCATCTATCCCAGTATCCTGTCCTCTGACAGTGGCCAATGCCAGGTGCTTCAGAGGGAATGAACAGAACAGGTAATCATCAAGTGATCCATTCCCTGTCACCCATTCCCAGCTTCTGGCAAACAGAGGAAGTATTTAGTTGAGTTGGGGTGGGGAGGTGAAGCAAAGACTGCTACTCCCACACACCCCTGAAACCAAGTGTAGGGCGACATATATAAGCAGGTGTCTAGGGTATGTTGCAGCAGGAAGCCACCAATGTTACAAGTTCCATGGGCCATTATAGGCAACTTAGATTCAAGTGGCAATGTGCAGTGCAGCTTGCTGACAATTACACGGGATGCTTTGCTCTGACTAAACAGTAAGTCACATTTCAGATCCCAGGGGTATATTTTCATTGCCAAAAAATCTTTTGCTTCTGGGTAAGCTTACCCCACTCCTTCTCTCCTCCACAGTCACTCCCCCTAGCAGAACGATGCAGTAGTAGAGGGTGAGTGCAGTTTTCTTTTGGTCACTTAGCTACCCAAAACCACATCTGGTTTCATAATACACCATGACACTGTCTCCTTGACAACTCTGTCTCATGTCACTTTTCTCTGCCTTCTAGCTCTAGAGCTGCACTGGGAATTTTTGCAAAGGGCTCCGGCTAATGTCCAACCCTGGACATAATTGCTTTTCCGTCTCCAGTAAGTGTTTTCTGCTTGATTCAGACAGTTGCCATATGCCCTGAACACACTATTTTGCGTTTGCGTTAGAAGTGAAACTGAGGTTGTGAGAGGTCATCCGGCCCTGTTGGCATCTGCCAACAGGACACCTACGAAGCCACCAGCACTGGGAGCTAATGGACTATACCCTCAGCTAGTGTGAATCACTATAGCTCCACGGACTTCACTGACGCTACGGATTTACACCACCCATGAATCTGGCCCCCATTGCCCTTAGCTCCTAGAGCTTCATCCCCGCCCAGCTCGTCCTCACTCCCTCCTCTAGGGCATTACCATGCCACTTCTGGTCTGAGAGCCTGACCAGCTCAGTGCAGAGCTCGCCTGCTACTTCAAAGCCAGGCTCCATCAACTCCTCCACTGCCGACACAGACCGGTATGCTTTTGGACATCTTGCACCCGAAAAGTTTGGAAAGAGGAAAACACGTGCAAGCTGGCACAAAAACCACGCTGATCCAGACAAGCTCAGGCAGGAGGGATCCCTTTCAAACCGAAGTCACTGGGATGGAGGAAGCAAAGGATTTCTATTTCTCTGCTACAGCAGCAGTGACGTTGCACCCAGCAGAAACTTTCCGGCTCATAAACTGCTGCATAAGCCTAGATGGCTTCCATTCAACCCCAGAATCCAGTATCATTATTTATTCCACAAAGAATATCACTCTCCTCTGGGATAGTCTTTTGGGACGCCAGTAACAACATGAGTAAACTTCTCCAGTGCCATCCTCTTCAAAAGAGGGGAGAGGGGAGGATCCAGGCAGAGATTATAAGTGGCAGAAGAACTCTGACTTTATCCCGTTGCCTTGAAAAAACGGTTAAAAGCGCAATCTGCACATGATCTAATCTAAGTGACATTAAACAGATGGCGCTGAATAGCCAAGAAAATTGACGGCTCTCCCCATCAATGAGCTCTCTTCGCACTTTCGGGTGTATTAGTTCCGTGTAGCTACTCATTTTTGTATTTACCTATTTATTTTTAACAGATGAGTAGGATTGCCTGGGGGGAGTGAAGTTGTTAGCTTAATAGTCAGTAATCCTGTCGCTGGTAAGCAAGAAAAATAAGGGGAGAGCATGGCATGCATTTTTTTCTGGAATCTGCTAACGCTTCAGAGGAGGAGGAGGTTTCCTCCTGTTCTTGGCTGCCATGAAAGTGACTCCAGTGGTGTCAAGGGCATCTCTCTTTGCAGCTGGGGCAGCTTTCAGGAGACAGCAGCTTGTGGAGATCAGCAGAGATTGTGTTCCCACAGAGACTTTTTAGTCATCCTTTTATTGCAAAAAGGCCATTTCAAAGATTTATCTGAAAAGACACAGACACTGGCATTTGCAGCGCCTACTTTCCTGCCTGCCCTCCTGCCCAAGCTGTGCTCTGAAGCGTTCTTGTGCATCCATCAGGTTTTGTTTATTCTTTAACCCTTTCATACCCACACACAAGCCACCAGTTCTGCAGGACTGTACAGACCTCCACTTAGGACCTTTTTATCCTGTTCCCCAAATCAGCATGAGCTCAGAAAGTCTCAGTCAAGAGGTGTAAGTCTAGTCTTGCCTCTCCCATACTCGGAGCTAAGAATACTCCCTTCTCTTTTGGACTCTCAGAAGCTTTAGGAGTGAGTGGGCAGGGGTCGTGGTTTCTTTAAGGCAATCATGCAAGCGTCTCTCGGGTCTATTCAGCCACTGTCCACTTTTCCTGGGGACAATACGGCTGGCAGCCTCACAGTTGGCAATCTCTTCTTACTGGAGGGAAGAGAGAGAGAATTATAGCTTTGTGTGGGTGACCCTCAGGAGAACATGATGAGGAGAACCTGGCCAGAGAAGACACCAGGGACTGGCCACTGCTTGGTACCTGACTTGACAAATCACCAGTTTGCGAAACGTGACAAATCCTATGTTCCTATGGAAACGTAGAACTACTTGCATTCAACCTTCTCTTTGGGTGAACTATCAGTAGCGTGAGTTGCTTATTCAGATCAAAGTACCTGTGGTGGAAGAGAGACAATTTCAGGGAGGTGAATGCTCACAGAGTAGGGAATGTAGCCCTAGTCTGACTGGTGTACAAATCATATTTAACACCCATTCAACATATCATTTCCTTTTCACTGTATCTGGGAGCACACCTACCGATAGCTACAGGGCAGTACTAGATCTTTGCCTCGGCACTTGCGTTTAGCTACAAGCAAAATTTATTCTATGAGGTGAAAAAAGGAAAGCCTTGTTCACACTGAACAGACGTATTCAATCTTAAGAGAAAAGAAGCAAATGGAATGGACTGGATTAATTTTTAAATCAGGAAGGATGTTTTTTTTCTAAAAAGATACACTCTAGTTCAAACAGAAATTGTTTTGGGGAAGTTCTATGACCCGTGTTAGG
Organism: Chelonia mydas; assembly: GCF_015237465.2. Taxonomy (NCBI): domain Eukaryota; kingdom Metazoa; phylum Chordata; order Testudines; family Cheloniidae; genus Chelonia; species Chelonia mydas. The sequence goes on along the minus strand of NC_057850.1, from coordinate 7,894,744 downwards.
CAAGAGGTCAGACTAGATGATCTCAGTGGTTCCTGTTGGACTTAGAATACAGGAATCTGCTCTGCATCCTTCCCAACCCTAACAATTGTTTAACCCTTGAGTGTATATTCTGGGCTGAATCCTACAAATCCATTCATGGTGTGCAGCAGGGGCTGGTGTGCACAGGTAAGGTGAAGCACTAGGCTTGATCCACTGCACTGAGTGGAAGTATGATTCTGGGTCCACTGACTGTTCATTGACTTGTAAGAGCAAATGGCAAATAAGCAGCAAGGTGAGGGCAGAGAATAGGCCTGTCTGAGAAGACCTGGGTTAAAGTGGGGGAAAAGAAGCTGAGGCCGACTCTCTCCTGCATGAGAACTGATTGTTAGGGCCAGACCTGATGTCACCTACAACTGCTTCTGGGCAACTCTTAGTTGTGCCACCGTTGTAGGGTGCTTATTGATCATTATGACGACTACTAATTACCCGAGCCCCTTTGTGCTAGGTGCTGTAAACACATAGTAGACAGTCCCTGTCCTGAAGAACTTACAATCTGAATAAAGAAGAGATTATATTGCCGCTATATAAATCCATGGTACACCCACATCTTGAATACTGAGTGTGGTCGCCCCATCTCAAAGAAGATATATTGAAATTGGAAAAGGTTCCAAAAAGGGCAACAAAAATGATTAGGGGTATGGTATTCCATATGAGGAAAGATTAATAAGACTGGGACTTTTCAGCTTGGAAAAGAGACGACTAAGGAGGGATACGATAGAGGTCTATAAAATCATGACAGGTGTGGAGAAAGTAAATAAGAAAGTGTTATTTACTCATTCTCATAACACATGAACTAGGGGTCACCAAATGAAATTAATAGGCAGTAGGTTTAAAACAAACAAAAGGAAGTATTATTTCTACACAATGCACAGTCAACCTGTGGAACTCCTTGCCAGAGGATGTTGTGAAGGCCAAGACTATAACAGGGTTCAAAAAAGAACTAGATGAGTTCATGGATTATAGGTCCATCAATGGCTATTACCCAGGTTGGGTAGAGACGATGTCGCTAGCCTCTGTTTGCCAGAAGCTGGGAATGGGCAAAAGGGGATGGATCACTTGACGATTACCTGTTTTTTTTCATTACCTGTGGGGCAACTGGCATTGGCCACTGTTGGAAGACAGGATACTGGGCTAGATCGACTTTTGGTCTGACCCAGTATGGCCATTCTTATGAGCCAAAGAGGGGGAAAACATACAAGCAGAGTGAACAATATGATGGTGGCAAATGCTGTATTAGTTGCATGATTGGGGGTGTGGGGAGGAGATGGAGAGTTTAATTTGGAGGAGATCAGTTAAATGGAAAGGGGTAAGGATGCAGGATGACGGGACAAGGTGAGGCAGAAGAGGCCAAAAGGGACAAATGTGGAGTGAAGCTGAGGTGAGCAGGCTGTGAGGGAGGGAGGGAGTTGGAGCAACCAGCCAATCAGCACAGGGCAGAGGAAGTCAGAGACCATTGCACAATTTTGATTGGATGTCCAGAGGTCCCTGCTTTGGCTGCTTCTGCCCCTAACCACTGGAGTCTCTGGCTGGCTCTTCTCCGCATTTCCCCCAAGGCCTCGTGGTGTGGGGGCCACAGACCAGTGGTGGATAGGCATAACAGAGTGGAACTCTACCATGCCCTCTCCCTTGTGCCCTCTAACAGCCTCGGTCAGTTTCATCCCATTACTCCTAGTTCTGTCTTCTTAGACTGGGGTATTTGAAAGGAGGGGAAGTGTTGAGAAAGGACCTCTCATGCTACACGTTATCAATAGTAATCTAATTGTTCCTGTTTAAAATTCTCCACCTACGATGTAGTTAAGCCCATTAAGCCCATTTTCGCTGTAATGTCCTGTATACACAAAAATGTCATTTTCATCGCCTTCTCTATCATGGAGCACACGCAGCCCTTCAATCAGCCTAGTATAATTCCCAGGGTAATGGACTGCCTCCTGCCAGGTTCATTTCTGTATACTGGCACTGTGTTTACCAATACACTATAGAGAGCTGGAGGAGCTCGGGTGGTGTCTTTTATTTTCTTTTGAGGAGAAGGAAAAGAAGAGTAAATATTAACAGTAATTGAAAGGTTGATTATTATTGAATATTCTGCATAGTGCCATTTGTTCCACTTGTGCATATGAATGATGATAATTCTGTTTATTCATTGTTTTGATTATTACCTTCTGGTATTGGAAGGAGGCAAAACAAGAAGGGAGGGAGAGGAATTATTTCGGGGCTCCAAGGGATGTCGGAGAAGAAGGATATGAAACCGCGCTCATGTACGTTGCTATTGGATAGGAAGCAATCTTTCCTAAGGGTGAAGTCTATGAAACAGTGGAAGAGTGTCTCAAGGGAAGTGGTGGAAGCCCCATTGCTTACAACTTTTTAAATGACTTTCTGATACCACCGTGACTGGTGTCTTGGAAATATCTACAATAGAAGAAGGAAAACTGAACTGGACAAAACACTGGAGAATAGACAGCAGGGAACAATCATGAATCAGCTGTGGGATGGAAAAGACCTATAAATCTGTCACGTCTAACTCCATGATTGTGGATGCTGTTTGAAAAGCAAAAGATTGTTGTTGTGGTTGCTGCTTGATCTTCTACACAAGGCAGTATTAGGATTTCTTCCCTAGACAATAACAACCAGCAAGGCATTTTGGCACTGCCCTCGACTTTTGTCAGACTGATTTCATAGGAAGCACTATTCATCATGGCTTCAGGTAAAACATTAATCCTACATTTACTTACATTCACCAAACAACAGGTGTTGCCCTCACCTTAGGCAGAAAATTCACCCTCTACGAGAATAACAATGGGACTTAAAATAATATTTATTGTCAGTTTCCTCCCCGCAACTATCTTGGACCAACAGCTGGCAACTGCTAGGATGGCCAGGCTCAGGAATACCACAGGTAGCTCTAATCCTGCTCCCTAGTCAATGTTCTCTGCTGGGCAGTGGCATAGCAGGCAAGCTCTTAGCATCCTGCCTTTTATGAAAAAAGGTGACAGCCACACGTGATGGGACAATTCAGTGACTCGCTAAGTGCTAATGACTGCAGGCACTGACTTTGCTTCGGACTCTCAAGACCTGCTGTTGCTGCCACCAGGGGTTGCCCTCCTTCCCCACCCTTCCTGGAGAACACTGGGAGTCAAAGGAGATAAATTCAGCGCTTACTAACTTTGAGTTCAATTGTGCCATGTAGGTACATACCCACAGTAAGATGCAGAGCACACCCTGGGCATGCTCAAGGAGAAATTCTGCCAGAAGGGACAGCTCTCTGGATGAGAACATAGTTAAGTCTCTGTATCTGATCAGTCCTCAGCCTGGGAAGTGACTTCTTTAAAGCAAGCTAATCAGTGTCAGCGGAGCTGGTGGTTTTTGCAGTGTGGATAGCTGTTACATAAGAATGGCCACACTGGGTCAGACCAAAGGTCCATCTAGACCAGTATCCTGTCTTCCGACAATGGCCAATGACAGGTGCCCCAAAGAGAATGAAAAAAACAGGTAATCATCAAGTGATCCATCCCCTGTCACCCATTCCCAGCTTCTGACAAACAGAGGCTAGGCACACCATCCCTGCCCATCCTCGTTAATTGCCATTGAGGGACCTATCCTCCATGAATGTATCGAGTTCTTTTTTGAAACCTGTTATATACTCTTGGCCTTCATGACATCCTCTGGCAAAGAGTTCCACAGGTTGACTGTTCATTGTGTGGAAATAATACTTCCTTTTGTCTGTTTTAAACCTGCTGCCTATTAATTTCATTTGGTGACCCCTAGTTCTTGTGGATTAAAGGAGTAAATAACACTTCCTTATTTACTTTCTCCACACCAGTCATGATTTTATAGACCTCTATCATATCCCTCCTTAGTCGTCTCTTTTCCAAGCTGAAAAGTCCCAGTCGTATTAATCTCTAAACCTGGGAGCTGGACTGAGATCTGGTGGTCTTTCTCCTCTCCTCCCCATCTCCATATCTGGTTTCCTATTTGTTTGGTGATGATAGCTTTCTGCAGAGCAACATGCAATGCCTTATGTATGTATGAAATCTGAAGATGTTCATTTCCCCTTACTCTCTCCCCCAACAAAGCTTTTGGGAAATACTGTATGTGCATCCTGTAATAAACAACTCCTTCCTCCCCTGGAACAGATGGTGTTCTGTACTCAAACTAAAAACAGTATCTGCAGCAGCCATGCTCAGTAATGAAGGAGGAAAGCTACACGGATCAAGATGGGAGAGGTCAGCAATGAGTTATCAGGAGGCCACTTTCTCCATGGTGCCCAAGCGTCAAGATGAAGAGGATGCGGTACTATTATGAGGAGGATGGAGGTGCTGATGATTCATGCCATGGTATAGTTTAGACCCAAATTCCCTCCTCTTTCCCCTTCCCCATTGGCTGCAGATATTTAAGGCAAGGCTAAAACACTGCTTAAAAAGCACTTACTTAATTAAACCTCAAATGCACAAATTGCTGTAATCTCAGAGATAGTCTCTGTAGTACTTTCCACCGCAGGCTACACCTCAGCCATATGGTACTTTAATAGATAGTAGCTGAGGGAGACCTTTTTAGTTTTAACAGATGGGTGGATGCTATTTACCAAGAAGAAAAAGGAAAGGAGAAAGAGAACGAAGGAGAGAAAAATGGTAAGTGCAACAGCTATTACCAAGATGCACTGTTTTGTAACCATTTGTATTCTGCTCAGAGTGGGTGAGGTCTTGCTTTTCCGCTGTATAAGGAGGAATTTCCAGTGCTTCTCAAAATACTCAGCATCAGCCTCATCAATTTAGGATCCTAGAGGTTTGTGGGTCACAGTCAATAAATGGGGAGTTTTCCTTTGATTAAGGATACAATCCAGCTCCCATTGAAATCAACAGGAGTCTTACCACTGACTTTAGTGTCAGCTGGATCAAGCTATAATTCTGCCAGTTCTGGGCCAGGATAAGAGCTTTAGAAGGCTCCTTCTCCTGCAGCTGTACCACCTAGCGCTGTGGCTTTTTGGATGTCACTTGTGAAGCGGGGCTGGGCTGTGTAAGTACTTCGATTGAAAATCTCAGAGGAGAACTCGGTGCTGCAGGATGTATTGTTGATGAATCAGTAGGTGGCTCGCTTCCCTTTGAGTCCGTGATGATAAGATGCTCAAAGACAAGCCACCTAGTGGATTAACAGGCTTTCAGAAAGGTTATGTGGAGCCCACAGCATGGATATTAAGACTGGCACAGAGTCACTGTCATAAAGGGATGACTCACAGACTGGTCTTCGTGGTTCCAGACACATGACATGAGTCAGGGTTAACAAAATATTACTTGATGGAGATGAGTATCCATTGACTCTGGGCATATTTTCCTTTTTTAAAAATCAGATCAAATCAAGCATAACATCAACCAGAACCAACCTCCTCACACTGGCAGAACCAACTCATGCAATACACATACGGAGACGTCTAGGATGGAGGTCAGCAGAAATGACTCCCGGGACCCCCTGACAGATTAGTCTCCATCTTTCTGGACACCTGTTAGTAATTTCTATCTCTGCCGCTCAAGGGCTTTCTCATCACACAGCACTTCTAGCTTCTCAAGAATTCCTTCTGCAGAGGCCTGTTCAACCGCGCTGGGAGGATCCAACACCTGTAGCTGTGTTTGCTGCTCCTTGTTTGTGCTGTCACCGACTGAATGGGTGGCTGTTAGTACTGTCAGCACAAAAGCACTGTCAGGAGCACTCTGGACGTCTTCAAAACACACACCCAGGCCCAGAATCTCAAAGGTATTTAGGCCCCTATCTGCCCTGTTGGCACTTAAGTCCACCATTTAGGTGCCATCTAACCCCAAGGCATCCCAGTCCCTCTGGCATCCCAGGGCTAGGTGGCATTTGCAAAGCAGCTAACGAGCCACACAGAGCCCTAGCTCAAACCAAAGCCTGGGAGGCACCAAAACAGGTTTCTCCCATTAAGTGGGGGAACACGCATCTCACCAGTGGGGCCCAATCCCACAGGTGTGCTCGGAGCACACCTACGACCTGATACCTGTCAGAGCCCAGGAGCAGCAGGAGGTCTGGATGCAGGATACGAGATAGGTGTGGGGGCAGCGTCCACACAGAAGACAGCTGGGAACACGGAGCAAGCATCAGAGAAGTATCAGTTGTGAGCAGGAGATAGAGAGATGCTTTTGACTGCTAAGGCATGTGCTACATTAGTGGTTGGTCTGTCTTAGGTGGCTAACTCAAGGAGAGGGCTGGCAATTGAGCATCCTGAGCAGAAGGAGGCATCTGTCTCTGGTCCATCAGCCAGGCACATCAGATCAGCTGCTTAGGCCTAAACTCCTCCCCTCTCCCTGCCCCTTTTGCCACTCATCTGCTTGGCACGTCACTCCTGGCTAGCTTCCTGCACAGCTTGCTGACTTCTGAAATGCTGAGCAGAGCAGAGCCTAAGTACTAAGTACCTTTGAGGATCTGAGCCCCAGCGTTCTCCTAATTTTACTCGGTATCTTCTGTCTCTCACCTAGGATTGGCTCTGAGGGATGACCTGGGGCGGATGCTATAGTCTCTGTTTGGCAGCCAGCATTCTTTCCCATTTGCAATGTAGAGAACTGTTTGGCATTCTTGTCACAAAGCTGGTTCGGTTCCAGTTTCTGGGCATATAATTCTTTTGCAACCACTTCAAGGTTAATTTTCTGTGGCTCAAGAAACTTGTTAGATACTGGCACCAATGTCCTACTGCTCATAAGCTCTGAACTGTTGCTCCAGAGCACTGAGAGGTGTATTGTCATATTTTACAGAACCCTTGAATGCACCAGGGTTTTTTTTAAATCAAGGTTTTTATTATTTGTACCAACTTCTCTGATAATCCACTTGACATAGTAAGGGGTTGATGTGCTGTGAACAGCGTATCAAAATGAATTGCTGACATGATTCACTCTGGAATTGTGCCCCATCGTTTGTTATTTTAATAACTCATCTGGAATCCCAAGGCAAGCAAATTACAATTAACCTGTGTTAGTTCATTGTCACTCAGTGTATTCCGCAATAGCTCAATTTTTAAAAACATTAAGTAGTACCCTCCACTAACAAGTGGCAATTTTTCCAGTTTAATTCTAATAGACCTGGGCCACACTTGGCTTAAAGGTGAGGAAGAATTTATTAGAGTTTCATTGGTTCTTTTGCATTCCCTTTCCTGTACTGATGGCAGATTTCACACTTGAACACCTTATCCTCCATGGCAGTATTCATGCCTGGCCACAGTAGGACACTCAAGCTCTGTTCTGACACTTTTCAGTACTTCAGGCACTGCAGATTTTGCTTCATATTTTCAACCCCTTATTCAAAGTCAAATTTGTCATGACCCACTTAAATGTATTACAAAAGTAAGAGGGAAAATATATCAATGTTAAGCCTGTATAATTAATGTGTGTATGTGCATGTTTACTTTGTGAGGTTGACGCAGAATACTTGACCTTGAAGGATAAGGGTATGTGGGGACTGAAATTTTCTTTGCTTTTCAATTAAATAATTTTTTCAACATCTCACAACAGCAATGCCTGCCTTTTGTGACCCTCCCCTTCAGTCACTGCTTGTGTAAGGATTGTATTTGTCACCAAGGCTAGTTGTCTGGTATTCTGTGTCTCACACTGGCCAATGCTGAATGGTTCAAAAGAAAGCATCAAATCCCAGTGATTAACCAAACTGTAATATCTCATAATTAATTTATATTGTAACAAGTAGGATTGGGACTCCATTCATAGAATCTAGGGTTGGAAGAGACCTCAGGAGGTCACCTAGTCCAACCCCCTGCGCAAAGCAGAACCAACACCAACTAAATCATCCCAACCAGGGCTTTGTCAAGCCGGGCCTTAAAAACCTCTATGGATGGAGATTCCACCACCTCCCTAGGTAACTCATTCCAGAGCTTCACCACCCTCCTCGTGAAATAGTTTTTCCTTATATCCAACGTAGACCTCCCCCATTGCAACTTGAGACCTTTGCTCCTTGTTCTGTCGTCTGCCACCACTGAGAACAGCCTAGCTCCATCCTCTTTGAAACCCCCCTTCAGGTAGCTGAAGGCTGCTATCAAATCCCCCTTCACTCTTCTCCATTGCTGAAACTGCACGAACATAGAGATAAACACGCTGCCTGCCCTGAAGGGTTTACAGTATAGTGGAACAACATACGAAGAGAGGCAGAATGGGACACAATAATATATACAACCTTCGATACCTACATAGGTTTACTATTTGTTTTTAAGTTTTAGCTCAATAGATTTTAAGGCCTAGTGGGACCATTATGATCATCACATCCTATTATATATTCCATACCAGAGAATTTCTTCCAGTAATTCTTGTTTCAAGTCCAATAACTTCTCGTGGAACTAGAACTTATCTTTTAGAAAGACATCCATTTTGCAGTGACATTGATGCATACTGGCATTCCCTAAATGTCCCTCAGCCTAACTATTTAAATATGGGCTAATTTTCTGAAGGGTTTGTGTCAGAACTGGGTTTTGGAGAAGGGCTCTGAAGGAGGAGAGGTTAAAAGACTTAAAGATCAGCTTGTGGTGGGAATTCCTTCCTGATCCATAGCTGGTGATCAGTTGAAGCATGAGGACTGAGAGTCCTGAATATTGATCTCTTAGTTAGTGTAACTATCAGAGCTATTTTCACTCATATACATGGTAATCCATTTTTGAAAATAATACTATATCGATTTGCTTTGTTGGTTTCACATTTTCAAATGTCACTGAGGGGGGGGGCAGAGATTTAAGATGCTTGCCTTTGCCTTATCCTTTTGTTTCTTATAAGTGGTGCCAGTGGGAGGATTACATGTCATTTAGAATCTGTATTTAAATTGGAGAGGTTTAATTTCCCCCCTATAAAACTGCAATTGTTAAAAATTAATAAATATGTAACTTGCCTTCAGCAAATTATCTCTCGAAACAGTACTTGCAGGAATTACAACACAGGCTGTGTCCATCCTCCCCTCCATGCCTGCATCGTCACATTTTGACTCTTTAATGAAACGTTATGCAAAGGAAAATCTAAATATTCCTTTGCAGACACACTCAGCCACTTCTGCCATATGTTGCTTGCCTTTGAGTATTTGCATTTGAATGCCGTTCGCTATATTACCTTCAGATCACATTTGAATAGAAGACCTCAGAAGAGACAGCTTTGAAGAGGAAACATCTGTTAGGAGCACTGGTGCAACATGCTGGAGATGACCTCACAGAGCTGAATGTTCCAGTGCAATTACCCAGGCTCTCCTCTGGGCAGCAGCTCTTTAGCAGAAGTTTCCAAGCCTCTGTGCACCAAAAGAGAGGAAGAGCTACGCATCCACCCTCCGGGGAGGGAAGAGCAAGTGTAGGGATGGAGCTTAAGTAAGATCTCATGTTGTTACGTAAATTTGGAATCATGGAATCATAGAATATCAGGGTTGGAAGGGACCTCAGGAGGTCATCTAGTCCAACCCCCTGCTCAAAGCAGGACCAAGGCAGCCTTACAAGGTGTGCGCATGAGCCTTCTCCGGGCACAGTGGTGTGCACTAAGCCTGCAGTGTAGTAGTGCCAGCAGGAAGTGTCTCTGCTCCATATTCAGAGGAAAAGGCCAGAGTATTGGACAAACAAGGAGAAAAAGTCACGGCTACCAAGTCTGGGGCCAATTTCTGTTCATCGTACTCATACACGCAGCCCACTGAAAATCAGCAGGGAGTAAGGCAAGGAGGATCTGTGTCAGAAACCGTGATGGGGATGGCCAGATATAGTGGGTTGGAGCCATGGCAGTCAGGCCTCGTGGTTGGAGCCAGCCTCAGGAGTCCAGAGCAGGGTTGGAGCGAGGCTGGAGTGAAAGCAAGGCTGGAGCAGGACCAGAAACAGGATGGGAGCAACAGCAGGGCTGGAGCAAGACTAAGAACAGGGCTGGAGCAGGAGCTAGGCTGGAGCAGGCTAAGGCTCAGGGAGTCTGTCACAGCTAGCAGGCAGGAGAGAGTTTCAAGCCCTGAAGTGACACTGAGCAGACTCAGCTGCTGTTCCTCCTGTGAGGCTTATATACTTGCCCTGAGAGTCACCAGACTAGTTCAGTGTCCTTTGCATGCTTAGTGTGTGCCACTTACTTTCTTTTACATGACCCACATGGGGACTGAAGGGATGTATCACTATCTCCTATCACTGACTGTTTGGGCTGGAAGGTAGTCTGAGTATCACCTCTTTGTGGAAGATAAAGTGCTCCCATCCTCCTTTTGGAGATGGGATGACTCGGAGCTACACTGTCATGATTACAAAGGAATGCACTGAAACTGTGTCCACAGGCTTGAAAGAGGGGATCTGTGAGCATTTCGAAGGCAACATTCAGGTGGCAAATGAGTGTTTCACAATCCAATGGGTGACAGGATTGTCACAAGAGTGGCAGGTGTGCGTAACACCAACATCCTCTTTCAGACAGGGTTTACAAGGGCCATGATCTCTAGCAGGAGCCGCTTGTTATTAAGTGACTAGAAAGCCTGGGATTGTTTAGTTTTTCCATGATATTCTGGGGTGGGGGCAGGGGGAAGCGTGTTCTTTTATGTTCCCAAAGTTCATAGTGTATTGTTACATGCAAACTATTAAAAATGACTAATTGGTTACTTCAAATGTTGTAACAATGGCATTAACCAATATAGCAAGTATTGGGAAAATCAAAGCCAAAGGAACTCAGTTCCAAACTCCCTCTGTTGTGCTGTCATTATTGCTTTGCTGGGGCTCACAAAAGCACAGGATCTTTGAAGCTTTATGTGGCCCTGCACTTCATTATAAATGGATGTATTTAGTTAGAACAGGGTCACCTTAACCCTGGCTTTCCTGGCATGGATGGGTTTAAACAAAATGCATTATTTTTAATTTACAGGTGAATTAAAAGGTGAATCTATGAATTCTTTTTTCAAACAAACAACAAGATGCCAATGCCAAATTTTGGAGAGAACAGAAGAAGAATTAAATAATGGCAGGCAAATGCACTGTAACACAAAACTCTTTAGAACCGGTCCTTCCATTATCTACTTGACAAGACGTTGGTCCCAATTCCCTTTTGTACAAGTCGTATATTCCGCTGCCGCAGAGAAATTAGCCATTGAATTCAGGAGCCTCTGGTCCCATTCCAACAGTTAAAGCCATTAGTGGCATCCCCAGCAGTTTGTGTTACTACCGTAGCACCTAGGATCCCTGGTCATAGACCAGAATCCCGCTGGCTTAGGCATTGCACAGACATAGAACAAAAAAGACAGTCCCTGCCTCCAAGAGCTTACAATCTAAATATCACACAAGAGATTGCGGATAGACGCAGATAGACAGGGGGAGTACAAGGAAACAGAGAGGCATTACTGGTCAGCATGATACACAGTGGCCTCAGCACAACGGTGGCCCAAACGTTGTCAAGCTCTTTGTAGGCATTGTGGCAACGGAGAATTTTAAAGGAGGGTTTTAAAGAGGACAATGAGGTGGCTTTGCGGATGTTTATGCTCCTCTCAAGCATTAGGGGAAGCATGGGAGAGAGCACAGAGATGCTTCTTTGAAAATTGAACAATCCTGGATCAATCAGAGGCAGGAGTCAATATTTCAATAGTGAACAAGAGATAAGAGGTAGGGTGGGCATAGGCTGGGAAAAGCTCTGGTTTAGGTCCTTCAGGAGAAACACAGAAATCTGAATTCAGAGGATGTTGTAAAGGCCAAGATCATAACAGGGTTTAAAAAAGAACTAGATAAATTCATGTAGGATAGGTCCATCCATGGCTATTAGCCAGGATGGGCAGGAATGGCGTCCCTAGCATCTGTTTGCCAGAAGCTGGGAATAAGCGACAGGGGATGGATCACTTGATGATTACCTGTTCTGTTCATTCCCTCTGGGGCACCTGGCACTGGCCACTGTTGGAAGACAGGATACTGGGCTAGACGGATCCTTGGTCTGCCGCAGTAGGGCCATTCTTATGTAGAACTCAGCAGATGAAAAGCCTTTTAGTTCTCGTAGCCAAACTGATGTTAAGCACGATATAAGGTGCAAGGACTAACAAATTCTTTTTAGCAGTGGTTCAGCTGCAGCCACTGCTGACACCAGTTGTCACCAGTGGGGTCATGTTCCTAGTTCAGGGAAGCCCTGAGTCATCAAGGCGTCAAGCAAAGAGTGGAAGTTAGATAAATGTTTTATCACCTTCCCTGCCTCCTTTACACAAAGTGTTTCTAAAGCAAAACTAGTTACCAAGGAGCTGCCTACATAACTTGCCTAAGCAGAATCCTGTTGTATTAAGGGAGTTAAATGAAAATCGGAAAGTGAAATCTTTCCTTTTTGTTCCCTTAATTGCCAGACAAAGTGCAATTTTCTGTACTGCTCTGTTGACCAGATGCCCTTGTCATTCACCGACTGACTACAGTAATGGAACCTGACATCCTCTTTGTTGTCCCTCACTATGTTTGTGTGAGTCACAAACTAAACAAAATAAACCAGCTAAAAATACACTAGGAACAGCTTGGGTTGCATTAAATAACAAAGCTATAAAATATCCTTTGTCTAGTAACTTTTTTTTTTCAGACCCAAGGCTCAAAGTTTTCTGGATGTGCTATGTGCACTCAACAATGAAGCTATTTGCAGGACAAATCATGTATTTAGGGTGGAATGTTCCAAAGCACCTACAGACAGATTTTTAAAAGTATTTAGGTGCCTAAAGATGCAAATAGGTGTCTCGTGGAATTTTCAAGAGTGCCTAAGCAGGTTAGTTGCCAGGAGCCTAAAATCTCACTAGGCACCTACCTACATCTTCAGGTGCTTACATTCCTCTGAAAATCTGGCTCCTAGTGATTTAGGAGGCAAGTTCCCTTCACAGTGAAAGGGACGTGCTCCCAAGTCACTTACCAGAAAAACTCAACAATAGTTTAACAGCAAGAAACAAGATAATCGTTAATGGCTGCTATTGTTGCCTCTAAACCACCTAGATAGCTGATGCAGGAACTCCCTTTCTTTGTTTCTGCTCCTTAAATGTGAAATTCATAGAATCATAGAATCATAGAATATCAGGGTTGGAAGGGACCTCAGGAGGTCATCAAGTCCAACCCCCTGCTCAAAGTAGGACCGATCCCCAACTAAATCATTCACCCCCAAACAGATGTCTATGCATCACTTAAGCCTTCAAAATAGGATGTAAGTGATGCACAGACCTTGTGCTGGTCCTCTGCAGACAGGTGAATTTCACACAGTAAGAGTTGTGTCCAAGGAAGTGTGGCCACCTTGAAGTTTATCGTTACTCTTTGTACCATGTTGGAGACCTTAATGAAGAACTGTAGATTAGTTCTGCTAAAACTAGAATACTGTATTTAGGTCTAGGTGCACTGCATTAGCAAAAAACTGTCAATGAATAATTCAGAGGATGAAAAGGTTGATTTATGAAGAATGATTAAAGCAAATTAATATCTACAGTTTGTCTTAATCGTGCTGAAGTGGAAATATGATAAGAGTACAAGCATTCACAAAAGAGGGGAGTGAATTATTTCAGGTGGCACACAGAGATTTAGAACTAGGAACAATGGGATCACTAAAATGATTGGGGCGAGTAAAGAGACTGAAAAGATTGGGACTGTTTACTATAGACATGAGATGAATAAGAGGGGATATGATAGTTAAAAAGTAAATAAAGTAATTAGTGATCTACAGAAGTTAGGTCAGAAGCTTCTGTTCTCCCTCTCTCAAAACACAAGAGCAAAAGAACATTCAATAAAACTGAAAGGCAGCAAATTCAAATCTGATAGAGGAAATATGTTTTCACATATGTAATTATCCTGTGGAACTTATTGCGACAGGATGACAAGACTAAGAAATTATCAGGGGTCAAAAATTGATTAAACATTTATATGGATAACAAGCATATCCACAGTTATAATACTCAAAGCCAATTTTTTTAAGGGATATAAAACCTCATACTACAGGGTTTAAGCCAACCTCTAACTATCAGAGGTTACAATGAGACCTTCATGAGGGGGGATTATGCCACATCTGCTTACTGCAGGGTTCTTGTACCTTTCTCTGAAGCATCTGGTACTGTTGGAGACTGTATACTGCACTAGATGGACCCTGGGTCTGATCCTTTATGACAATTCCCATGTTTCCTATGTACGTTAAGCCAAGGAAGTTTTAGCCTGAAAAGCAAGTAAAACTCATAACACTGAACTCTATTAGACTAGAGAACAGAAGAGTAAGGGAAATTGTATCAAAAAGGACATTTAAAACAAAAATGGACAAATCATTGGAGCGTACTATCTAGTGTAGAAATTAGAATCTCTTCATACTACTGTATGGAACAACTATGCTTTGGCAGCAGGGTAACCAAAAAGATCTTTTTCCATCCCCAGGTTCTATAATTTTATGAAGGTAGGAAAATATGACACGTGCATTTTTATTATAAATATTTGTTCACCATGTAGCCTTCTGGGATACTAATCTTATTTTCTTGAGGGGTCTGGGAAGCGAGAGGTCATGCAATCTTACGCACTTTGCATGGCACGGCACTCAATGTCAATAGGAAACAGCAACATTAAGCAGAAGCCACAATTTGAGTTCAGTTTACACTCACAAGGGTAAGAGGTACGTTTCTAAAACACAGACAATATTGTCTTGTATTTCAAGAGAACAGATAAGTTATTCCAGCTGTTTGGGTCCGTGTCATAGCATAAGTTAAGCCAACAAAAATGACTTTAAATTTACAGGGCTCTCCTGGATGCTAAAATGTAGACATTGGGGTGAAATTCTCCTCTATGCAGAGGTCCAGTACAAAGTCCAGGCACCACTTAAATTCCATTTAAGCTCTCAAAAATAGAGTGTAAGTGAAATTTCAGTGTTGCATAAGTCTTGTTCTGGCCCTCTGAACAGACATGAATTTCATCCCAGGTGAGATTCAAGAGAAGAGAAATGTGATTATTAGTTGGAGATGAAGGAACTCTGGGAGAAAAGCAGATGAGGAAATTGAGGCCCAGTGAGGTTAAATTGCAGAGACAGGTAAAGACTCTAGGAATCCTTGCTTCTAGTCTTCTGCTGTAACCTGAGACACAGCATTCCTCCCGTGCTCCTTAGAGCTCTGATCTCTGCAATTTTTATTGCCATTTACTGCTCCATCTAAAGATCTTTCTTTACCTTTGTGTGTGTGTGTGTGTGAATTTCTGATTATTTTGTATCTTTGCTGGGCACTGATTGTTAATATCTCATTGGTGACTCGAGTTTCCAAACACATCTTCTGCCTTCTTCCCAAAATGCTGATATTCTTATCTATAATTTATTCCTTTAGATTATCACAGGATGGTGCAATCATGCTTTGGTCCCTTTTTGCCATACGCTCTGATTTTTGTTTGAATTTCTTGCTGGAAGACTTAACTGTTTAAAGAGAAGGTCACACAGTTTTGCTGCCAACAGTTTAACAATCAAAGGTGAGAGTGTGGTCTAGTGGTTGGAATAGGGGAGTGGAAATTGGGATTCTTGGGCTCTATCCCATGCCTTGAAAAAGCTTTCTTTGTTGCTTCAGACAAATCACATAATTTGTGTGTGCTTCTTTTATCCTGCACCGGTAAAATACATATTATACAAATGGAAATCATTCTTAAAAGCTCAACATTTGCCACTCCTGAGTGACAACAGTCAGTCTATCGCTCATGTTATAGGCAGACATTAATGGGAGGTTTGCCTGACTAAAAACTGAATCATGACCTCAGAATGTGGCCACATGGGAGTTTTGCCTGATTATGTATGTTGAGTTTAGGTTCATGAATTGCAAGGAAGGTTAAGAGTTATTATAGGCATTTAAAGTTAGTTAATAAAGGCATAGAGAAGTATAAATGGCTCACCCAAGGCTATACAAGAAGCAAATGATGGAATTAGGATTGAGCCCAAGAATCTGAGAATACAAAGCTTGAATTCAGTGACTATAGCTCTTGACTACAGTGGGATGGTCCTGTGTGATTGGTTTTGTACTCATATCCTGTATAACTAGGTGCTGTGCAGAGGGTGCCAAACTTTATGCTGCTGTTGTACACATTTATTTTAAGCCTGATTTCCTAATGCCAAGGGCGTTATCTCCATTGCCTTGCAGTTTATCTTGGATGTACAATCATTGTTTATCTCTTGGCAGTGGGAAGAGTGAATTGGTTTTGTCAAAATCTTAGCAGGTACCAATGGCATTTTTCTCCTATTTCTCTCCATTTTGCTGATGATGCATTTTTCCTGATCTTATAATGTTTCAGAGGATCAGTAGTGCAACCGAATCGTAGTTTTAACAGCTTACATTTTAACAAGCTTGCCAGAATCACCACTCACTCCTAGGTTTCAGAGTAACAGCCGTGTTAGTCTGTATTCGTAAAAAGAAAAGGAGTACTTGTGGCACCTTAGAGACTAACCAGTTTATTTGAGCATGAGCTTTCGTGAGCTACAGTGAGCTACACTCACTCCTAGCTATGTTAGAACCTTGATGAATGCATGTGTGTGTCATCACATAACTCTAGATGATGGCAATTCTTTGTCTATTGATCTGCCCAGATCACTTTATTAATAGGTTCTTAATCAGCAGTTTCACTGTAAATCTTATTAAGGTTATCCACACCTTGTTAACGTGTGACTGAATAGCTACAACATGCTTTACAGGCATGTTTGAAAAGTACAAGTGCAAAATACAGCTGCATGCATATTATGTGGTGTTTCTTGCAGGGAATGTATTACCTCTGTATTCCGTGATTTGCACTCTCTGCCTACTGATTTCCCAGTGTAGTGTGAGGTGTTGGTTTTGACCTATACAACCCAATGGCCTATGATGTAATGTTAAATGGTGTGAAATCTGAGTTACTACAGAGAATTCTTTCTTGGGTGTCTGGCTGGTGAGTCTTGCCCACACGCTCAGGGTTTAGCTGATCGCCATATTTCAGGTTGGGAAGGAATTTTCCTCCAGGGCAGATTGGCAGAGGCCCTGTGGGGTTTTCGCCTTCCTCTGTAGCGTGGGGCACGGGTCACTTGCTGGAGGATTCTCTGTACCTTGAAGTCTTTAAACTGTGATTTGAGGACTTCAATAGCTCAGACATTGGTTATGGGTTTATTACAGGAGTGGGTGGGTGAGATTCTGTGGCCTGTGTTGCGCAGGAGGTCAGATTAGATGATCATAATAATCCCTTCTGATCTTAAAGTCTATGAGTCTATAACCCTAAATGGTTTGGTCCTGGCTAACCGAGAGACCACAACTGAATTCATTGCCATGCAATCTGCTGAGCCATTTGAAATACCATAGGAGTCACCTGGTTCCAATGGAAAGGGGTCAGTGGCAGGGAATCCTTGATCCAGGAGTCACCGAATCAGGAACGCACTCCTCCTTCCTCTCTAACTCCAACAAAATCTGGATTTGGTCACCTGCGGGGTTTGTTAGAAAATCTTTCTATTTCTAAGGTCCTGCTTGATGTAAGGCAGGGAGCTGCATGGGGGTTTGAATCAACTGAAGGGGGAAAGTTTATTTTGGTGAATAGGGAAGCCTTTTGATCTAAAGCGTTTGGGATGTCCCACAACCATAATAATGCTGAGTCAGATTACAGGAGACTATCATTTAGAATAACTCATTACACTTAGGGTACATGTACGCTGCACACTCCTTACGGTGGCGTGTAACGTACGTACACTGCACCCATCCCTAACATGGGTAGAAATAGACAGTGAGGCCCGGCTTAGGTGGGTGTGGACCCTACATGGCTCTCTGCCTGCGCAAGCCACACCTCCCATATCTACACTGCTATTTTTAGCAGACTAGAGTCCCATTGCCTCCCCGCTTCCAGGGAAAGGCTCTGGTAGGGCGGAGGCAGCAGGGAAAGGCCCTGCAGCTCCCCAGAGCAGGAGCCTTTACCCACTGCCTCCTTCCTGCCACAGCCGTTCCTTATCGCAGAGAAAGGCGCTGGCAGCGATGGGCTACCAGAGCCTTTCCCCACTGCCTCAGACGTCCACTGACACATGTAGCTAAACACACAGCTCGCTTTTCACTGCAGCATGTAGCTACACATACCCTATACGCCACGGCCAGTGGTGTACAATACAGACATAGCCTTAAGTGTGCACACATGAAGCTGAGGCAGGTCCCGGGATCTAGCACAGAGATTGGGCACCACACTCAGCAATGGGGTAGGAAGGCAGGCTGCCGGGAGTCTCAATGGACAAGTAGCAGAGTTAAATGCTTGTAACAGCGTGACCCTAAGTGGCAGAGGGCCCACTAAGCCATAACTCCTATCAGATCTGACACATTCACTAAACTTCACACACTGCTGTCAGAGTATTTACCTGCAAACAGTGTTGGGTGACACCTCAAATGAAAGCTGGTGACACACCAGTCATTAATATCATTGTGTAATGTCCGTATGGCTGGTATGTAAAGAGTTATGTATGTGTGCTGGAAATAAGTTCCTAAAATATGTTTTAGCAGCCGAGGTGATAAACACGTTGTCCTAGACAAAGAAATGCTGAGTAGCCTGTTTATCTGGCTTAGCACAATGGAGGACACACTGCAGCCTGAACATAAGAATGTGAATGTTGGATCAGACCAATGGTACATCTAGCCCAATATCCTGTCTTCCGACAAGGGCCAATGCCAGATGTTTCAAAGGAAATGAACAGAACACGGCAATCATCAAGTGATCCATCTCCTGTTGTCCAGTCCCGGCATCGGGCAGTTAGAGGCTTAGGGATACCCAGAGCATGGGGGTTCTATCCCGGACCATCTTGGCTAATAGCCACTGATGGACTTTTTTTTAAATTCAGTTATAGTATTGGACTACACAACATCCCCTGGCAATGAGTTCCACAAGCTGACTGTGCATTGTGTGAAGAAGTATGTCCTTCTGTTTGTTTTAAACCTGCTGCCTATTTATTTGATTGGGTGACCCCAGTTCTTATGTTATGTGAAGGTAATTAACACTTCCTTATTCACTTTCTCCACATCATTCATGATTTTATAGATCTCTATCATATCCTCCCTCAGTTGTCTCTTTTCCAAGCTGAACGGTCTCAGTCTTTTTAATCTCTCCTCATATGGAAGTTGTTCCATACCCCTAATCATTTTTGTTGCCCTTCGCTGTACCTTTTCCTCTTCTAATATGTCTTTTTTGAGATGGGGTGACCACAACTGCACACAGTATTCAAGGTGTGAGCGTTGCACGGATTTATCTAGTGGCATTATGATATACGCTGTCTTATTATCTGTCCCTTTCCTAATGGTTCTTAACATTCTGTTCGCTTTTTTGACTGCTGCCACACATTGAGTAGATGTTTTCAGAGAACTACCCACAATGACTCCAAGATCTCTTTCTTGAGTGGTAACAGCTAATTTGTATGTGTAGTTGGGATTATGTTTTCCAATGTGCCTTACTTTGCATTTTTCAATATTGAATTTCATCTGCCATTTTGTTGCCCAGTCACCCAGTTTTGTGAGATCCCTTTGTAACTCTTCACAGTGACTTTGGACTTAACTATCTTGAGTACTTTTGTATCATCTGCAAACTTTGCCACCTCACTGTTTACCCTTTTTCTAGATCATTTATGAATTTGTTGAACAGCACTGGTACCAGTATGGATCCATGAGGTACACCACGATTCACCTCTCTCCATTCTGAAAACTGACCATGTATTCCTACCCTTTGTTTCCTGTCTTTTATCCACGTACTGATCCAGGAAAGGACCGTCCCTCTTATCCCATGCCTGATTAATTTGCTTAAGAGCCTTTGGTGAGGGACCTCGTCAAAGACTTTCTCAAAGTCCAAGTACATTATATCCACTGGATCATAAACTGGCAATGGATTGATTTTAAAGTCAGATGCAAGACGTCCTTCTGGACACAGCCCACTATACCCAGGCCTCGTTGGTGGTGATGGTCTCTGTGGGGTTGGCAGGCTCTCGTGTTGTGAGAATGTCATCTGGGTCCTTTTTTATGTTTCACACATTTCCATGCACTTTAGGAATGGGCCTTCACAAGCTGCAAAATAAATACTTACTATTTTCTCAGATTGGGTTTATTTTTCAAAAGCAACTGGGTTGGACCTAACTATCTAGTCCATTTGTTCTTCCTTTATGAAGCTGAGCACGCGTTGCAGTCTACAGCTAAAGGCTCATTACTTCTCCCATGTGTGAGACACAATACGATAGGATGTGCCTTTGGGGGTTCTTATGCTTCATTTTGATGGAATTAGTTGCCACTGGAGGTGAGACGTAACAGGCCTATTAGTTTTCTCAAGGCTGCATTAAAAACCTATTTATTCACAAGAACTGCATACATGCCTCTAGTGTCAATGGCAGCTTTATTCTGACTTCTACATAAGGTGCTCTGTGAATTCGATATCATTAATATTGCGTGTACTGTATTTTTTATGTAGTCCCTATCATCCCCAGTGCTTCTATGACCCCAGTCTTCCCCTACCTCTGTAGAAGGGCAGAGCAGAGATGAAGGGAGTAGGCTCAGGGCACAGCTTCTCTCAGTGGCATTGTTCCCACACCTGAAGCCCATGGGATTTTTCCAGGTGAGCTCATATTGACCATGTTGGTATTAATAATCCCTTTCTTTGGGCATCTCCCTCGGACAGGTTATAAGGAAAGCCTTTGGTAGCATAACTCACAGGAGATGTTTTGTCGAGTGTCTGGACGGGGATGGAGGCAGGTAGGGGCCAGTGCAGAGTCATATGGTTGCTGCACAAATAGCCCTGGACTCCCTGGATCTAAAGAGATCACTTTGGGTCCTGTATCTCATGGTATTAGAGGAAGATGACAGCCCCCGATGGAAGAATGACAGGAAGCGGCATATAGTCAGTGTAGGGAACAATAGGACCTTTAGCTCCTATTTCAATTATTGTGATGAACAAGTCACTAACAATAGGCTTCAAAACTGTCACTGTTCATCGGATTTCTTTGTCTTTCCCATTCCAAGGAGGTGAACAAGTGAAAATTTAGCAGCACTTGTTATAAAGATCTTTGTCAACACTCACACGGCAGAGAAATAGTCAAAGGAAATAAAAATAACCCCACATATACTGCAGAATAAAAGTTAGTGATAGCCATTCAGTCGCCTTTATGAAATAAGCTGGTGACCTCGATTCAGTTCCTAACAGGCAGATGCCTAGGTAAGAAAAGCCACCATCGCAGTTTGGAAACATTGTTGGCATTCTCTGCAGAGAGGCTAGAGTCTACATTCCCCTCTTAGTCCCAGACGTGGTCCTGACCCATCAAGGCTAATGGACACTGATGGAGCGATGTAGAGAAGATAGCACTGCTTGATGGCCAGCCTCCATGTGATCTGTATTTGAACACGAGTTACGGAGGAACTGCTGCTACTATAAGTGACCCTAATGCTCCTGCATAAGTTTCACCTTGTGGATCCATGGGGAACTCTTTGAATATTGTTTATCAAGCAAGCACCGAGGTCACTGAAGGTAAAACTGGAATCTAAAACTGACTGACCCCGGGCCTAATTCAGGGTGTCTAAGCTAATGTAATGTACACCAACTTTGATTCTTTTAAATTCCCACAGACTCACATCCACCTACCCCACACCCCCTTACACGTCACCTCTGATTCAAACTCCTCTCTTCTAATGTCAGAATTACGGCAGTGTCTCCCTTGTGGCATTTGGTGAGTCACTTAACTTCACTGCTCCCATTCCTTCCATGAAGGCTGGCTAATACTTACCTACCCCACAGGGCTGTTGTGTGAGGATTAATCAGTTAAGATTAATAAAGGAATTTGAAGATGATAAATACTAAGGGCCAAATTCAGAGGTCATGTTAAAGCACTCCAGGACTTCCCAGTGCAGTAGCAGTGAACACACAGCAAGCTGGTATGCTGTAGATTCACACTCTGGCTTGTTCTGCTTTACCTCACCATGTAGTCAAGCCCTTAGACACCTCTTAGACTTATTTAGAAAGTGGAGGGGATGGGACACTGGAGTCCAGGGGTCTAAGCCAAAGCCCAGTGATATCAATGGGAGACTTTAATGGGATTTGGATCAGTCCCCAGGTATTGGACTCATTGCACCAAAAGGTTTTTCATCCCTAAGTTTTACAGTGTATTTTTGTGCTCACCAGCATTTCTCTACCAAGATGTATTTTTCCTCTCTGTGAGTGTAATTCTCTAGCTTGATGTGTCAACTTCAATATGTTATTATCAGGAATTGTATAAATAAATATTTGTCATAAAAATCCTCTTGACGCTTTTCAAACTATTCCAGATGTCTCCCCTGCAGACTATTTTCACTACATGATTAGAATTGGTAGAGAAATCACACACCTCTTCTCCCTAGCCTTCTGCTTCACACATTATCGAACCACTTCTGTAGCTCAGCCTTTCCTGATTTGATGCCTTCCCTCACTGAAATCAACAGAGCTTTGCCAGCTATTTCAGTGGTCACAGCGTCAGGTCTCTAGACTTGGACATCTGAGCCTTGATCCTGGGCTGCATCTGGTCGTGCTCAGTCCCAAGGGGCAGGGCAAAACCCTACACTCTGATGTCCTTCAGGGTGTGCCTGGGAAGGTACCCCTGGAGCCTGCCCATTAATCCCCTTTTCATTTCCCCTTCCTAAACCTCCTCAGTCAGTCTCCCAGCTCCACAAAATAACTTACAGTGCCCAGAATTGTTCCCCTCAATACTCTTGAAGCCGTAAAAGCACTGTCTCTGGTGCTACTAGGTTGGGGCCAGGTGCCCACGAATTCCTAGTTCTGCAGGGGCTGGGGAATAAGGGGGCTCCTGAACCTCTTAAAGGGCACTACCCCTTGGAAATGTCATGGGTGGCTGTATGTCACAAGGTGTTCCTGAGGGAGTGGGGGGTAGTTGGGGTAAAGACAGAATTATCTATTTAATGCTAGTGCAAGTACCAGAATAGCAATGCTGGAGACGGACATCCTTTATTTTGCCTCATGGTGGGTGCATTATAGGCAGCAGCAGTGCACTCATCTCTAAACTGCCCCGCTACTGGCCTCAGCCGAGGCCTGAAGGCACCAGATTAAGATGAAGAGGCTAATTCAGTCTGTAGGGATGCTTCCAACCCTAGCCTTGTCATCACGGCTGCCAACAAGAATGCTGGGTCGTGCTAGCGATGACGGTGAGTTTTGATGACTTGGGGGAGATTTTCAAAGACACGGTTAGGTGCCAACCTTCCACTAAAAGCCAATGCAAGTAGGACACCTTTGAAAATCTAACCCCTGTTTACTAAAACTCTAATCTTGCTACGAGCTCCACCTGTGCCCTCATGACTTTAGTAGGGATCCGCACAGGCATAGGAGCCGGGGCATGGAGCCAGTACTAGGATCAGGGCCCAAGATGTGAACTGAGACCACCAGTTCATGTCAAACAGCTCACCTAGCGTACCTGGGTCAAATCCAGCTCCCGAAGGGGAAAATTATGCAGCCCATACCAATCCCTTAAACCATCCAGGGTATGTCAACGTGTAGACCTACCCAAGCTAACTTTGATCTCGCTAGCTCCAATAACAATCGCGGCGAAGCAGCAGCAGCATGGGCTAGTCACTAGGGTACATACACAGGGACCCAGCTGGGGCTGCACATCGTGTGCTGCCACCCACACTCCTGGGTCTTTTTTGCTGTTGTTACCAGAGCTAGCTAGATCAAAGCTATCTTGGGTATGTCTACATCTGCTGCAATCCCATCTCCAATTGCAATGTAAATATATTGTCAGTCTCTAATGCCCGCCATAACTTCCATTATTTTACTTCCCAGCAAGGGACATTCTGGCCTGACAAACTACATTCAAGAGGTAAGAGGCATGCACTGTAATGGAGGACAGCACAGAAACGTGAAGACAGGATGCACAGGGCACATGCCGGGAGAGATCAGAGCTGGACTGAAGAGTTAAATTAAATATTTCCCGTGTATTATCCAAGCTGGCAAACCATATGGTTTTAAATATTTTCTTTCAGTGCATTCAAAAGACACACTATATATTATCCGATATTTTGCTTTCCTTTGTTCATATTTTTCCATTATTAAGGACCAGTGCTTAAAGTGAGAAAGAGCTTGCATGAGCTGAGTGCTGGCACGCTGCCCAGCAGGAGCTGAGTACTGGTAATTTTCCTGAGTGAAGGGGGAGATATATTTTTTATTCTTGTTTAAGCGAAGCAGAAAGAAGAATAAAAAATATGCAGCGATAAAAAGAATAAAGCAACTGTTAATTCTATGGTTAATTCTGCCTCTTTCCTCCCCTCCTAAACTCATATATGTGCTGCAGACAGCATGGTCATTGTGTAAAGCAGATACTCATGAGGACAGGACCCAGGTTCAAAACTAAAGGAAAGTCTCCCTCAGCTACCAGTAGTGGTAGGATGCTTTTCCTCTGTGTGAGTCAGCTACTAGAAGGCACTATGATTACACATCCTGGACCAGTACACTGCCAAATCCTTTCCACATGGCTAGTCAAAGTTCATCTTCAGAGGGACAGTGCCAATCTACAGCAGACATAAGAGTCGCCAGATAGCAGGTGATTTTCACAAGCAGGAGCACTGATAGCTCTTGTGTGAGTTAAACAATTATCTCACTCAGCTGTCAGCAGTAGAAAGGCTTTTATCCACACTGTAGGTCAGCTATCCTCACGCAACATGATCACATATACTTAAATAGTTCATCACACCGTACTTTCCAATCTGTCTCTGTGCTCTCTTCCAGATCAAATCTGTCCAGCAGCATTACAGGAGCTCCCCTGCTTCCCAATCTCCACTCTGGGCTCTGATTCCCCAGTTCAGATCTACAATGAAGCCTCTTAGGAGCTTCCCAATTTCTCTGTTCTCTTTACTGAGCACTACCGGGGATGCAGCTACCAATTCCCTTGAGACATCATCCACTCGGAGGCTGGATTGTCATTTAAAGTTAATAATGATGAAATTCCACTACCCAGGCTGAGACGGGCTCATGAAAAGGAGAGCAAACAAAGACAGAATTAGAACAAAGCACAGGAGATGAGCAAAACTGTGGATGCTGATTAGCATATGGAATTGCAAATGAGCATTTAGTAATGAGAGGAGAAAAACATAAGGATAAACTTTTAATGAGGCTCCAAAAACATGTTCTCAAATTTTGTAGGCCTATCTATTTACACTTGCAACAACTCCCATTTATCCAAAAAATATGGGATTTTGCTCACTCTAATCTTTTCTTATGACAGTTGGTATAACTTTAGACCGGCTTTGTTTACTGCGTAGGAACACATTTGAAGTCTAACGAATTGTGTTGCTAGGCTGGACTGGAAGGGTCAGATAATCTTATTGCTTCTTTGTTACAGGCTGTAGTTTGACAGGTGCTTTACTAATTAAGATATCAAATGCTCTAATCCAGGGGTTCTCAAACTGTGGGTCGGGACCCCAAAGTGGGTCGCGACTCCAGTTTAATGGGGTCACCAAGGCTGCTGTTAGCCCTGGGCCCCAGCAAGTCTGAAGCCAAGCCCCACCGCTCAGGGCTGAAGCCAAAGCCAAAGCCTCACCACCGAGGGCTAAAGTTACATGCCCCTGCCCAGGGCAGAAGCCCCTGGGCTTCAGCTTTGCCACACACACACCCCCACGCCTGGGGCAGCAGGGCTTGGGCAGGCTCAGTCTTCGATCCCCCTTCCTGGGATAGTGTAGTAATTTTTGTTGTCAGAAGGGGGACACGGTGCAATGAAGTCTGAGAACCACTGCATCAATGCAGGGCCCATCCTGCACCAATGAGGTCAACAGGAACTTTGCCACTGTCTTTAGTCAGAGCAGGATCTGGCCCTAACAACCATCTACCCTCCCTGCTAACAACATCTCCATATGAATACTCATGAGTTCAATGGGACTATCTGCAGTATAAGGAACAATGCTGTATAAATAAGGGTCGCAGAGTTGGGCCCTATAACCAAGAATTTCAAAAGTAACTAATGATTTTGAAAAAAGAAAAGGAGTACTTGTGGCACCTTAGAGACTAACCAGTTTATTTGAGCATGAGCTTTCGTGAGCTACAGCTCACTTCATCGGATGCATCCGATGAAGTGAGCTGTAGCTCACGAAAGCTCATGCTCAAATAAACTGGTTAGTCTCTAAGGTGCCACAAGTACTCCTTTTCTTTTTACGAATACAGACTAACACGGCTGTTACTCTGAAACCTAATGATTTTGAGTGTCTCCGTTTTTGGTACCCAATTAGACAGACCTTACAGGTTCCCCATTTTCAGAGGGCAGGTGACCATCACTTTCTGATGGTCAGCTGGGCACTGAACATCAAACCACTTTAAATCTCTACTCACTTAGGAAAATCTTGGCCTATGAGTGTAAAACACCTAGAAGAATGAGGTCCAAACCTGAATGGGCCTTTGGGACTCTACTGAAATACAAATAAATAGTAACAACATCATAATTAGCCATATTTCCAAGTCTTCACATCATCATCATGGCAAATCGAAAGGGACATGGCCTGCTTGCAAAGCAAGTGTCACCCAGATTGATCTCTGGCAAGGTGATCTGGATGAATATTCAGTTAATGTCCATCACTGGCAATTTTGTCATGGCACTGAAGCTTTTGATGCCCATATGATTGCCAGCCATGGAGCAGCAGTCCTTGGACACACAATTCAAGAATTCATTGGTCTTCCAGCCTAAAAATATGTCCATACCAAGAAAGCCGCTAAAACCGAGCCAGTGTGATGGCGGGAGTTGCTGCATTCAGCTTCAAATATCCTCATTTCTGACCTTGTCCTGATTTGCTATGGAGCAATTGACAGAGACAATGAGAATCGAAAACATCAATCTTCTTCAGCGTTCCTCAGAGCCCACATTTCATTTCTGTATGGTAAAGCTGGTATAGCTGCGGTTCTATCGATCTGCAGCTTCATAGCAAACTCCATGCCCCAAGATTCCCACAGAGGCCACTGAAGGACCTGAAACATGGCAGCAACTGCTGCTATACAAGACTCCACATCTCTCGCGTATCCTCCAGCCCTGTCTATGATGCAGCCCAAGTATCTGGCAGCTGCCACCTGCTCAAGTCTTTCTGTTATGGAAATCCATCAACTTCATGAAAAAACTCGCACAGATACAGACAGACATCATCTTCCTCTCCAAGTGCAAACAGATGGACATCATACCAAATGGACTGAAGGTAAAAAATCCATTGCAATTGACATACTACACTGACTATGGTGAGAGATTGTGGGGCACACACTCTCAAAGAAACTGAGGAATCACCTGATTAGCATCCTGTACAGCAAACAGGAGAAGATCAAGAATGAGCTCTCAAAACTGGAGACTCTCATACAAAACCAACCTTCCACACAAACTTCCACGACTGGATTTTACAAAAACAAGACAAGCCATTTACAACGCAGTTTACTTCTCTACAGAGGAAAAAGGACAGTAAACTATCGAAACTCCTCCATGCCACAGGAGGCTACAACAGTGGTACCCTTAACTCACCCAACAATATTGTTAATCTATCCAACCACACACTTAGCCCAGCAGAAGAGTCTGTCCTATCTTGGGGACTCTCTTTCTGCCCCACCATCCCCACGCACATGATACAGTTCTGCGGTGATCTGGAAGCCTACTTTCGCCATCTCCGACTCAAGGAATATTTTCAACACACCACTGAACAGTGCACTGACCCACAGGAACCCTCCTACCAACACTACAAGAAGAAGAATTTGCAAGCAAATGTTTGCATGAGCCCCTGTATAGTAAAACCAATGTATTTGGAATAGTTCTAATGCAGATGCCAGAAAGAACTTATCCCATTTCATCAAGGTGGTATATACATGTCTGGCCAAATTCTGTTCTTAGTTATACCAGTGTAACATCTGGTGTAACACCGGAGAAATTACAAGCAGAATTTGATCTGTTATATATTATCCAGAACCAAACACACAATTTATTCTCCCCATTCTACAGTTGCACCATTAAATTCACTTCCATAATTTCACTGCCCATATGTGGTCCTTCTTGGCTGGATCATAATGGAATAATATTTCTTTCTTAATATCTCCAGCATACCAACCACTGAAATTAAAGACATTTTTGAGAAGGCATGTTTAGCTCATATACTCTGCAACTCCATCCTTTAACACAGGGCATTCAACTGATGCTAATTAGAGCCAAAAAATAATTTCTGTTGCAACTGACCGGCAGCAGGGACTTCTTTTTCTTCCTTTTTGTGTCAGAACGTTAGTTTTACTGATGGAAGAGACAGAAGCTGCACGTAAAGACATGGTGGACTCTAATATATCTATTTCTATATTTTTTGCAAGAAAGAGTACCAACAAAGCAAAATTTGATTACGTCATGGACTCTGCCTTGCTAGCTCACCCCACCGAATAGGAATCAATATTACTCAGGTCACCATTTCTTTACATTCTTATGCCCTAATTTTAATGTATATTCCAGTTCTCGGACTTCATGTTACTTGCCTGTTGATTCAAGTGCTCATGCCAAGGCAACCCGCAAACTGCATTATGTAGGATTTATTATACCATTTCCTTTGTGAATATAAAGTGATTATGGCCTTCATTACCAATTGTAGATGTCTGCGCTATTGTATTTTAAATGTATTAGTGTCTTCAACGTGGCACATGGTAATTTACATTTACAGTCATTTCCTTTTAATTGTCACATCTCAGTCACATTCAGCAAATTACACTTCCTGAGCCCTTGTAACAACTCCTTTCTTTGAAATCACTCATTGGCAAGCTGGGGTGTTTGTCTGCAGGGGGTTAGTTGCTCCTGTCCTTTCCTTTTCAGGAATTACTTCTTCCCATCGTTCAGTCTTAAAGTCAGTGCTCCCAATGCTCCCATTCCAGCCATACACTTAGGCTTGTGCTTAACTTTAAGAACGGTGAGTAGTTGTGTTGACTTCAGTGTTACTGGATCTGGGTCATATTGAAAAATAACAAAGATTTAATCAAATTAGCCTTTTTTCTTATTCTTTTTTTTAAAACAACAAACAACTCTTTGACTTCAGAAGACATTTTTCCTGTGAAGTGCTTACAGATGAGTATTTCAATTGGGGATGGAGATGGTAGCTGAAGGAAGTAAAAAACTGGTGAAACGGGATCACTGCATCATTTAAAAAAACAATTCAAGCACCCCCATCATTCAAACGATACACTCTATGCAAAGGTATCGCTGCACAGGGGTACATGAGGGTTGCAGGGATCCCCTGAGTCTGATATTTACAGTCTCGTTCACTAAGGAGTGTCATGTGAGATCTCTACTGCAAGCCTGTGTCACACCAATCATAATCTTTGCAAAATGTATGTGTGGATAATATGAAAGGAGATATTTATATACATATTGGAACTCATGTTCCGAAGACCTTGTAGCTAAAGGCAGGTCACCCAGAGGCAGCACAGGAGGAGGGAGACACTTATCTCCCTAGCTGATCATTGTGTACTGTGTGTCTTACAATGGAAGTCGATTTGCATACTGAGTCAAATGCTAATGAAGAGATTGCAGGGACTTCAATACAAGAAATTAACAGGACGAGGTGAATAGCAAGGGAGAGAATCCTGTTTACTGGTAAAGAACAAAGGACTGGTCTATATATCTAGGGGTGCCGATCCTTCACTGGGGGAAACAAGCTACCAGTGGGCTTGAGCTCATGAAAAGAGGGTCTCAGCCATCCTGGTTGAAAAATGTTGAGAGAAGGACTTCGGGGTGAGCACTACCTTATTAGTCAAGAGGGCATCTTGATAGTTGAGTTGAGGCTCTAGAATGTGGGTTATGATTTTATTTTATATGTAACTCTTTGTTCCCAATATTTCTGCTTGCTATCGTTGGAATCTCTGTTCTTTGTTAAATAAACGTAGACTTGTTTTCTCTATGAACAGCTCTAAGTGTTGTGTGTTAAGCGGCGTGTGTTCTAAGATGTGACTAGCAAACGGTGGTGTACTGTTGCTTTGGGAAGAGAGAACCTGGTAATTCTGTGACTAGCCCAGTGGCTGGACACAGCCGGGACACCCTTAGAAAGCTCGGGGGTTCCTATCACTAGCCTGCATGAGGGACAGCAGAGTCCATGTGGCCTGAGACGGGAGTGCTTGTATTACCTGTGGCTGGTGGAGTTGGGGAGCTGACCCACAGCAGGAACAGACAAGGCTGCCTCACACTAAGGGCAGGTGGTAGCGAGGTACCTAACCCCAAGAAGCATCACACACCTCTTGGGCGGAATGAAGCAGTCATTTTGCGGAATGACTGCGGGATATCCTACTTATTACACAATAACTTGTTTACTCTGCTATTACCTCTGTCTCCCTGGTCCCTCCTATTAGGTTATCTCACACCCCTGTGACATCCTGCCATAACCTAACTGACAAATTCTTTGGGGTAGGGATTGACTTCTGTCAGCATATCTGTAAAGTGCCTAGCACAATGGGATGCTGATCCTCAAGTGGTGTTTCTAGATGCTATTGCAGTAGCAATAATAAATATAAAATAAGAAAAATACTGTATCCAAATGAAATAGCGTAAGAAATTTAGGTCAGGAGAGCAATTACCCAGCTTGGAATTTGGGTATGACTCTGTGGCGAATTCTTGGGAAAGTGCAATGGGATCTTTAATGACAACATGTACTCAGGACCCTGCACCTCCAACTGCAACGCCAATGCCCCCTAACACCATTCTGGGGCCCTGTTTCAGTACTAGTTCAGAGGGCACTAGGCCACCTCCTGAATCATCAGCACTATCCCCTACTGCAACTCTAGAGGTCTCCCAGACAAGAACAGGCCAGACCTGAGAGCTTTAAGTAAGACATCACAACCTGAGGTAGCATGCCTACAGACATACAAAGTTCACAGGGTGAATCGACCCCAGTGATTGAACCTAAAAGCTACCCTTTTGAAACCTTCCTCGCTATTGTGATTGACACTTCAGCCTTGCTGAAGGAGGTTGGGCAGTGGTGGAGGAACTGAGCAAGCCATGAATTTTGTATTCAGGCCAATGTTTCTCAGTTAGAATGGTTCTGAATGAGCGAAGTTGAACAAATGAGCCCTGAACAGATACACTGGTTCACTTATCTCCCAGCTGCAGTCTCCATTTAGCTCAATAGCAGATTTTCTAATCTCTGTTTCACCAGCATTAGTGTCGAAGAATGATGAGAAGCTCAGTGAAGATTGCAAGGAAGATTCTCAGTTCTTTCTCTTTGCAAGGTAGCAATTTAATCCTTTATGGCTTATGTGTGTGTGTTGCTGCCCAGTGCAAGTTGGTTTAACATTTCACTTTCTTGCTACAGTGACTGGCCTTACCAAACAGCTAAAACAGGCAATGGTAAGGAGCTCTTTGGAACATAAAAACTAATTCATGGAACATTTAATGGTCTGTAACATGCACACAGGGGATAGGAGGAGTGAAGCAGAGGGGAGCATTTGCATTCTGGCCATCTTGTTAATTCTTTCAGTCATAGGAAATGGTTCTACAAACCTTTATTGCCTGGAAATTCTTCTGAAGGGGAGTTCCATACTCAGAGGGCTTATACAAGTGTCCCCATGGTTAACACCATCACACACTGTGAGGGAGAGGGATGGTATAAATGAAGTATTAAGTTGGATTTTGCATCTATTTCACAAGGGCATATGTTTGGGGTTTGTCCCCAGCTTCAGCTGGCTCTCGGATCTGTCATCTTTTTTATTTCCACAGACAGCAGAAGGGAGAGGAAGGCTGGTCATGTGGTTAAGGCACTGACTTAGCACTCAGGAGACCTGGGCTCAATGTCAGGCTCTTGTGGAATATTGGAGAAGTCACTCAGGGCCAAATTCCACCACAGTTCCTTGCTCTTACATAGCCTGAGTAAAGGTGGCAGGATATTGCTCTGAATCGCTCTGTCCCCCCTTCTGTAAAACAGATAATAATACATCCCTACCTTACAGAGATCTTGTAAGGATAAACTGGTTAATGCCAGGGACATTTGTATAACGTGACGGGCGTCAAAAAAGTACCCAGGGCCGGATTTCCAGTTAGGAAGAAGGAGGAGGGGCGTGGCCAGTGCCCCATTCACTTGCACGGGGAGAGTACGGCTGCAGCGCCGGGCTGCAGGAGGGATGGATGACACCCGGGGACCGTTCGTCATGGGGAGAGGTACAGTCCCCTCGTTGCGCCTCACCTGGGGCGGTTGGGTTGCGCCCCAGCTCGGGCTGGGAATGCCACGCGTGGCGGAGGGTCTCGTGCCTTCCCAGGGAGGCTGTGCTTATATTTCTTTTCATTTCATTTTTTATGGAAAACATGAAGGTTGACTGTAGGCACCAGAGATGCTGTGCCAAGGGGCGTGTAAGGTGTAAATCTGGCGCTGAAGGTACCTCAATATAATAGAAACTGGTTACAGTGAAAAAGAGGCTCAGAAAGAAATGGTGGCCACAACAAAAAGAAGGCATCTGATCATATCTCTTTGCTGTGTGTCTTTGAATTTTGGATTATTTTACTGACAAAAATGAGTTTTCACTACAGTTACCATTATAGAACCAACACGGCTATGTGCGAGTGAGATGGAATGGCTATTGTCATCTGAATAATTAACAGGGCTATTCTTAGCTAAGTACCAGTTTCAGAATCTTTACTATTAGTAATGATGCAAGATTCAGACAGAATACCTGGATTTTCAGATACCAGAGGAGGTCTAATCAGTATTGAAATGGACACCTCCAAATACAACCTGGTCAGTTGCAGGAAGAAATGTTGAGTAATTCAACAGATGACATTTTCCTTCCCTTCCCCATGTCTAATTTCAATTGATCTACTACCCCAGGATGATACTGGGGAGTGCTATTTAACTCAAAGGGTTGTCTGTTGGACATGAGACTGTGGTCTTCATCGCCAGTGATTATTAAAAATTCTTCAATGCTGTTCAGCTTGATGTCCTAGCCAAATTCTATTTTCTCTACTTTAAATCCCCTCTATAGTTTCATTTGCGTATTGTTGCTATGAGCTGATTAACAGCTACCATGTTTCACCCTTTAGTAGGATATTCTTAATTGATGTGTGAAGCAAGTCCATTATAGATGAAGTGGTAAACTTCTTTTGAGAAGAAAGGCCTTGTATTAAAGTAGAAACTGACAGTGTGGAGCATCTTTAGAGAGATTTGTATTAAAAATTGTCACTAGTAAATATAATGTACTGTGACAGGGTCGGGCCAGATGGCTATAGAAGAGTAATAGAAGGCAGATATATTAGCCCCAGGCTAAGTAGGTCCCTTTTCCCTGGGTAAGGTAAAAGGGAAGGTTCCAGAACAATCAGGAACCTTCTGGAGACAATTAAGACAGGCTGATTAGAACACCTGCAGCCAATCAAGAAGCTGCTAGAATCAATTAAGGCAGGCTAATCAGGGCACCTGGGTTTTAAAAAAGAGCTCACGTCAGTTTGTGGTGTGCGTGTGAGGAGCTGGGAGCAAGAGGCACTAGGAGCTAAGAGTGAGACCGCGGACTGTTGGAGGACTGAGGTGTACAAGCATTATCAGAGACCAGGAGGAAGGTCCTATGATGAGGATAAAGAAGGTGTTGGGAGGAGGCCCTGGGGAAGTAGCCCAGGGAGTTGTAGCTGTCACACAGCTGTTCCAGGAGGCACTCTAGACAGCTGCATTCTACAGGGCCCTGGGCTGGAACCCAGCGTAGAGGGCGAGCCCGGGTTCCCCCCAAATCCTGCCAACTCCTGGTCAGACACAGGAGGAGTTGACCTGGACTGTGGGTTCAGGAAAACGGCCAAGCTGAGGGCTGCTGCGAAACTCCAAGGCGAGCAAATCCGCCAATAAGCGAAAGACCCACCAAGGTAGAGCAGGAACTTTGTCACCGTACATTAGTAGTGTCCAAGGGTGCTAATCTCAATTGTGCTAGGTGCTGTACAA
The DNA here is from genome assembly GCF_015237465.2 of Chelonia mydas. Taxonomy (NCBI): domain Eukaryota; kingdom Metazoa; phylum Chordata; order Testudines; family Cheloniidae; genus Chelonia; species Chelonia mydas. The sequence goes on along the minus strand of NC_057850.1, from coordinate 7,860,904 downwards.
ACACATTCCCTGTCCTGCAGAGCTTACAATGTAAGAAATGCCAATAAGCTCTCACTATATCTGAAACAAATCAGAAAACAGCATCATACTTGACTAAAACACGAGAGTGATTCAGGAAATAGTGAAGAAAAAGTATCCTGTACCTCTTGGCCAAATGTTAAAGAAAACATGATAACTGTGTATGCCTATTTAAAGAGTACAAACAACCCAGGCAAAAACCTAGTGCAATTGTAGCCAACAGCAAAATTCCTATTGAATTCAGTGGGACCAGGATTTGAGCCCAAGGAGGGAGAGGAATTGTTTAAGGTAGTCATAATGGTGATAACTAGGATAAAATGAAGAAAAGGAAAACAGAGTAATTTAAAGAGGGGGCAGGGGAATCCTAACTGTGAGATCTATTGGATTGTAGAATAGACTCTCCGTACTGGAAGTCTCATTGCTTGGCACTTATACAACTGGACTGGACAAAGCATATGTTCCTCTAACGAGCCAACCCTGCACTCCAGGTGGTGATAGATTAGGTGATCATTTATCACCTCTGATATTTTCTAAAAACAGGGGATATGACTATGGTCTGCAAGGAAGAAATAGGAGACTTTATGTGTTAAGACTATCAGTTGAGTGAATGCATGTTTCAGCAGGAATAGATCAGATACTAGGGTGATAGGTGCCTTAATAAATAACTTAGAAAGATTTACATGGTCCCAATTGTGTTCGGAGATATTAAAATACAGGAACTTTGGCAACACACAAAAGACCCTTTTCCCAACTCCGGTCAGCCAGGGCCAGCTCTAGGTTTTTTGCTGCCTCAAGCAAAAAATTTGCAACCCCAAGCTCCGAGAGCACAACTGCCCAAGCAAAAGAAAAGAAAGGCTGGCCGGAATGCCACCCCTGGAAATATGCCGCCCAAGCACGTGCGTGCTTTGCTGGTGCCTAGAGCTGGCCCTGCGGTCAGCTCAAGACTTAATCCTTCAAGAGTTTTATTTCCTACTGTTAAAGTCCTGTTAGTTTGATAACCCTGATTTAGTGATTCATTTGTTGGGGTACTAAAAATTAACGACGTCATTTCAGAGCATTCCCAGCTCTCACGGATGGATAACTGAAGTGTGCATCCTTCCAGTGTTTCTGCTGGTGTGACTCCCTCGTTCCCAAAGTGCTGAGGGAAATCCCCCTTCTTTAAACTACTCGAGGCCTTCCAATTCCCAAAGTTCATAAAACAGTACTCTTGGAAGTAAAAACTAAAGTAATTAGAAGCAAGTGGAAGACACAGGGGGTGACTTCTAACATGGTTACTGGAGGGGAAAAGGGGATTACAGCAAATCCGAGCTGTTTGAGCCAACACAGGCTGCTGGGCAAGGAAAGGGATGTAGATGTGTTTTTGTGCATTCATGAATTTATTTAGATTATACTGGCTGAAAAGGCCACGGAACCTGCCTTTCTCGTTTCCTGTTGGCAGAAGGCACAATCCCAATGCAATTAAGAACAAAATCCATTTAATAAAACCACAAACACACTCAAAAGCACCAGGAGGCCTCCCAGATACCAGTGGAACGTACAAAGCCCAGCATTGCTCAGGGAATTTGGCGAAGAAAATTCAAGGCGTTCTTACCCTTCCTACGAGTGATGTTTGTGGTAAGTGGCAAGCTCAGGAACACAGCAGCATTTGGGGATGGAAAGAGACTTTGCAGCCCCTCTACACATCCACGTCTCTCTCTCTCTCTGCTTATTGTGCCCTGTGATGTCTTTTTCATTTGAACTGATGCAACTGTGAGAAGATATGGGTTTTATACAGAAGTTCCAATATTTCTGGCAGGTGCAACTCAAGGCTGGTCAAGGTTTGTGAGTGATGCACAAAATAAGTTCTGGCTGGGGCGGCGTGACCATAGCTACCATTAGCTCAATCACAGCGAATATGTCCATGAGGTGTCAAACTACATGCTGCCTCCTAGTACATGAGATGCCAAATTGGGCTGGCAGGTGTCTGAGAATAGGTAGAACGGGATGGCCTAGAGAAAGGCAAAACCCTCCACTTGGGTAACTGTGAGATTCCCTCACATACCCAGTGGGTGAAATAACACTTTATCTTAGCTAGTGTAACTGCATGATGATATTCTTATTCACATAGGTCTTCAATTATTTTTATATAAATCTTTATAAGCTATTTGCTTTACAATGTTACCCTGTGGCAGTGAATTCCACAGGTTAATTATGATATATGTTACTTTTTCTTTGCCCATTTAAACTGATAAAAGCTCACTTTTGTCTCACTTGGTAGAGCCACTGCCTAGAGACTACATGGTTCCTGATTTCAAGTGCGGGCTGCAGTAATGTACAGGAAACAGCTAGTCCAGTTGCTGAATAGTGGCCTCAGGTAACTGATCAAACTCTTATGTCTGGCCTCCTGCAGGTATACACAACCCCCACCACTTTGATACTTTGGAGTCATCATGTTTCTCCTCTGTTTCCTCCACCCAAAATCTTCCGCTGGCCACAGACATTGCAACAGTTCAGAGTGTGCATTGCTGTCAGTGCCAGGTGATAGTTAAGTTTCAGTGGATGCTTTCAGAGGGGTATAACTGCTACCCTTTGTTCCTCCACATCCCAGCTAGTAGCAAGAGGCAAGACAGTCACATTCATGCATGCATGGAGCACCTGGAACCACTAAAGCAGCTGCTCCTACAAGCTGGGACTCCCAAGTGAGGCAGAGCTCACCTCACTTGAGCTGGTGTATTGTGATCATTTTGCAAGTCTGCTGATTACAGTGGATTGGAAGTTCATGACACCTCAAGTGCTCAAGGGATACTTCAAAGGAAAGAGATGGAGAAGGAGGAGGAGAATAGGAAGGAATTTGCATTTTAAACTTGATGCTTCCATAAATGAAAAAGAGGATTTTGGAGGCTAGCCACCACGAATAAAAACCCATCAGAGGTGACACAGGATTAACTCTTCAGTGCTGTTTCCCAGTAATATTACCACCCCCAGAGCCACCGTGCAAATAAAAGGCCTGGATGGATACACATTTTCAACAGCAGAGCATTCTGGGAAAGATGTAGATCAGAACGCAGCCTGCTCTTTGGAGCTCTTGTGACAGCTGGAAGTGGTACGATAAGGTGGCTACATCTCCAGGGAAGTATTTCTACAAACCTAAGAGGCTCATTTGGGGTTGCATGGTCAACTTCAGCGATCTTCAAGTTGGGCTATTCAACTAGATGATGCATCTTCACAACGTCCCTTTAGATTTGCAGCAACATTTCCCCAAAATGTCAGTCCTTAATGTGCCACGTCATCAGCAAAGCAGAGAGCATGTTGGAGCATTTGTATCTCAGAAAAAGACCCCTGTTCCTTGGAAGCCACAACACTTTGAAGAAGGAGAGAGGCTGGAGGTGTACGTTTCCGATGGAAGAGTTCGCAGGAAGGAGCATGACCCATTATTGTTGGTACTTTAAAGACAGATAGGAGACACGGTCCCTGCCCTGAATAGGTTACAATCCACTCCCTTCCTTATTTCCAACTTTCCCTTGTACCACATGTACTCAGATACCACCGTAATGGGCACAGCACAAGAATCTAAATAGGAATCACACTACTTCCATCACCAAAAATTGAAGATCTACTCACAAAGATCTACTCACAATTAAATCTTATCTAGCCACGTCTAACTGGAAAGGTAGCGCACACAGGCTGGGAATGGGGGACAAGCTATAGAAAACATAGCTAGGATTTAGCAGACTGAGTGGAAGACTGGGCATCAGTGGTCCTGGGTTCTATAGTTGGCTCTACTGCTAGTGACTTGCTGTGTGACCTTGGTCAAATCACTTGAACTGTGGGCCTCAGTTTCCTCTATCAATACAAGAGAAATGATGAAATGTGCTTTATAAAGTGTTTTGAGATCTCTGGATGATGCATGGCATTATGTAAATGCCAAGGATGAGTGGTATTATTGTTATACAGACAAAGGGGAAAACATGGCTCTTTCCTGCTTTGTAGCCTCCTTATTATTATTCTGATATGGAAATTAAAAGGTATGTCCAAAGTCGCTGAAAAACAAACAGAATAGCCAGCATAATTGGAGGGAAATGTCACTTACTAGAATCTCACATAAATAGTAAAAAAAATTGTAAAATTTAGATGATTAAAAAAAATGTCAAAACATACAGTATCCAGCTCACATTAGCGGCAAATGGCTCTCATTTGATGTAATTTGAGTTGCTTTGACAAATGTATCTCCAGGCTAAAGTTAAAGGAAAAACACTAGAGTATAAATATAACCTTCCTTTCATGAGCCTCATTCCAATCATCATCATCTTTTTATTCCTCTAGTCTCAAAAAAGCACTATTCAGTTCTCATCAGGACAGACTCTTGCTCATTGAGCTGCCAACTTCACTTGCAGGAAACAAATGGATAAACCCCGTTCAGTGACTCAGGTTACAATGAAAAGGGAAGTAGGATTCAATCCAACATACAAAACCCATGCTTACTGGCCCTGAGTCAGCAAAGTACTTAAACAGGGACTTAAGTCCCAGTGAAATCAATGGGACACATATTTAAGTTCTTTGCAAAATCGTGGACATTGTAACAAAGAGGATAAAGATATGAAAATGATACATTCATTGAAGTAATTCATATGTACTAGATCATAATTCTGGGCTTAATAGCTCCAGGCGAAAGGCACTTGTGTAATGCCTTTAAAAAATAATAATACCTAGTCCTTATAAAGCACTTTTCATCCAGTGATCTCAAAATGCTTTTCAAAGGAGGCCAGTATCATTATCCGTCGTTTGCAGAAGGGAAAACTGAGGTAGACATGACTTGCATGTGGTCACCCATCAGCAGAGCCAGATTAGAACCCACATCTCCTGAGTCCCAGTGCAGTGCCCTATACTGCCTTGGTATGCAATGGATTTAGATACTAATTAGATACTAATTACCACAATGGTGCATTTACCTTCTCAAATGTAAAACTGGGGGTGCAGGCAATCACAAATATTTCACAAATAGCAGGGTATTGGTTCAATGCAACAGTATCTTTTTTCTTTAGTATTTCCAAATGTGCTAAGTTTTGTGACCAGTCTGCATCAATCAGATGAGTATATGCATTTCAGGATGGCTATACAAATTGGACCATTAGTAACTGTACTGGACATTCCCTACATGTATTTAATTACACATTTGACATAGAATGCATGCTATTTGGCCTGCTATATCATCAATCTTGATCCAGCAAAGTGACAACATTTTTGAACGTAGGCACTTCAAAACATATTTGGGCACCTAAATAAGTAGCCTGATTTTCCAACATTTGCAACTCCCATGGGAGCTAATGATAGCTATGGTCACTCAGCCTTTCTCAGATGGTGTTTAAATCAAGAAAGATGATAATAAGCTGAGATGAGCCAAAATCACAGCCAGGATCTCAACACTTCTCCACCTTTGGTTTGACCATCCAGCACTCCCATCTGAGCCAGTAGGTGAAATCCTCAGTGCTTGCTCCCACAGGATTTTGACATGATAATCCATGATACAAGAAAGGATGTTGAATACAGTCATCATCTTTTGAGCTGTATTCCAAACACAGGTGAAGCATGATCAATATTTGCCCCACACACAAAAGAGCAGATTATTAACAAGGAAAAATATATTAAACTTCCACCTTAGTTAGTGGACAGAGTGGAAAATAATGACATGTTATAAAAACAAAAGAAATTTTCATCGTGAAGGAAAGTGACCTGCCACAACCTGTTACAGTTCGTTAGTTACACAAAGACACCAATAGCTGGGATCAGTGGGCAGAAAATAGACCCAGCAGACTTCATGGTATCTGCCCTGAAATTAATAAAATAAACTAATCGCTGAGGCAATTCCAATGACTTCAGTGGATTTATAACAAGGAAGTATTTGGTCCATTTTTCTAAACTCATTTTTAAAGGAATCATAAAATCATAGAAGTGTGGGACTGGCAGGGACCTCGAGAGGTCATCTAGTCTAGTCCTTTGCATTCAAGGCAGGACTATGTAATAACAACCATTCCTGACAGATGTTTGTCTAACCTGCTCTTAAAAACTTCCAGAGACAGAGATTCTACAACCTCCCTAGGCAATTTATTGAAGTGCTTACCTACCCTGACAGGAAGTTTTTCCTAATGTCCAATCTAAACCTTCCTTGCTGCAATTTAAGCCCATTGCTTCTTGTCCTATCCTCAGAGGTTAAAGAGAACAATTTTTCTCCCTCCTCCTTGTAACAACCTTTTATGTACTTGAAAACTGTTATCATGTCCCCCCTCAGTCTTCTCTTCTCCAGACTAAACAAACCCAATTTCTTCAATCTTCTCTCACAGGTCATGTTTTCTAGACATTTAATCATTTTTGTTGTTCTCCTCTGGACTATCTCCAATTTGTCCACATCCGTCCTGAAACATGGCACCCAGAACTAGACCCAATACTCCAGCTGAGGCCATATCAGTGCAGAATAGAACGGAAGAAGTACTTTTTGTGTCTTGCTTACAACACTCCTGCTAATACATCCCAGAATGATGCGCGCTGTTACACTGTATTTCTCAGCTTGAGAGGAGAAGCTGGACCTAGTGGCCAGAACACAGGACTGGTTGCCTTAAATTCCTGAGTTCTACTCCTGGTTCTCCTGTATGGCCTTTGGCAAGCCACTTAACCGCTCTGTACTCAGCTTCCCCACCTGTAACACGAGAATATTAAGAGCTATGTATCTCACAGGGCTGCTCTGAGAGTTAAGTTCATATTTCCAAAAGGCTTGGTGGATGAACAGCATGCAATGGTAATATTAATGTCTGCATTAAAATGCCTTCCGTTGAGCAGCACTGTCTTACCTTCCTTTATGAAAGGAGGGTGAGACATATAACTGTGCTTAGCACTGAATAGTGCAATCTCTTTTTATGCCCACAAAGACAGAAACTGTGTTCAGGCTGAGCTCTAGAACGGACAAAGCTGCATTCCCGACATACTCCCCTTCCACAATACCCGTCTGTAAACCCATTTCTAATGGATTTTACAGGTGGTTACATGCAGCACTACCATCTATAGCATGAGAAGAAAGTCCTTGAACAAAGCTTTCATAAAGCCTGATAGCGTGCTTCCCTTCATGCCCATAATAATTCCAATTATTTTCTTTTGTCTAAAACTTTTGTGAGACCTTGACGCTCATGAATGTTTTAAGTAGCTTCATTTTTATTAACTTAATAAATACATGACAAAAGAGCGTTTGTACAGTTGTTAGCTATCTAGGGACTTTTATGGCCCCTCATTGCCATAGTAACTGAGCAACTAATGTACCTCAGTTAATTCATCCTCCAAACACCCCAGTGAGGTAGGGAAGTATTACCCCATTTTTACAGAAGCGGAAGTGCCCCAAAGACTTTACAGCATAAATAGACAAGACAGAGTGGGGGAGTGCTATTATCCTAATTAAGACCAATTAAGAGACTTGCCTCAACTCACACAGGAAGCTTAGGGTAGAGCCAAGAACTGAATCCACATCTTTGTATCTCCGACCAGTACCTTCTCCACTCCGCAACCCATCCTTCCTGTAACATGTGCAAGGCCTGAGTATGGGGGCTTGGTGGAAGGGAACTCAGGGTCACAGCAGCATGCATAGGCTGTGCTCTTAGCAGGAAGGAAGGACTGGTGGATTGCCCTCTCCCATGAGGATGCACTCCCTTTTTGTGAGTCCTCCTGACTGCTATTTTAGTGAGTGCCTGGGCCTCACACTGAGTGGCTACAGGGACAGCAAAAGTGCAGTGGGATGGGCTGAAAGGACTCTCTAGCGGCTCTCCTCCCTCACAGCAATATCTGGCTAGCAACAAGCTGACACGGTGAGGAGAAGGGGCAGGCTGTGAAACCTCTCTGGCTAGGCTGAGTGCAGTCAGAGTTGGAGTCCCCACTCTGTATTTTCAGAACCCTTTCCCCCTCACCATTCTGAGCACCAGCAGCAGCACGGGGGTGGATCTGTAGCTACTCGCTCCCCCAAACCGCCCCTGGCAAATGACTGGCTGAAGGACTCAGAAGAGCTGAAGTTTCCACCATTCAGCACAGTCCGCAGCTTTCTTTCCTCCCAGTGGGACTCTCTTGTTTGAGGAGACATGAAACTGCATGGACCTTTAAAAGGTGTGCCCTCCGTGATGCAAATAAGTACCAGCTCAGAGGATTCAGTGCGCCACCAACTACATCCCCAAGCCACTTCTTGCAGTACATTCACTTAGATCCTCCATTGAAACATTAAACCAAGCTGCTATTACTTAGGCCTGGTCTACACTACGAGTTTATGTCGAATTTAGCAGCGTTAAATCGAATTAACCCTGCACCCATCCACACAACGAAGCCATTTTTTTCAACATAAAGGGCTCTTAAAATCGATTTTTGTACTTCTCCCCAACGAGGGGATTAGTGCTGAAATCGACATCGCCATTTCAAATTAGGGTTAGTGTGAACGCAATTCGATGGTATTGCCCTCCAGGAGCTATCCCACAGTGCACCATTGTGACCACACTGGAGAGCACTCTGAACTTGGATGCACTGGCCAGGTGTACAGGAAAAGCCCTGGGAACTTTTGAATCTCATTTCCTGTTTGGCCAGGCGAGCTCATCAGCACAGGTGACCATGCAGTCCCAGAATCGAAAAAGAGCTCCAGCATGGACCGAACGGGAGGTACTGGATCCGATCGCTGTATGGGGAGATGAATCCGTGCTACCAGAACTACGTTCCAAAAGACTAAATGCCAAAACATTTTAAAAAATCTGCAAGGCCATGGTGGACAGAGGCTACAGCAGGCTACACACAGTGCTGTGTGAAACTTAAGGAGCTCAGACAAGCATACCAGAAAACCAAAGAATCAAACAGACACCCAGGACAGAGCCCCAGACATGCCACTTCTACGCTGAGCTGCATGCAATTCTAGGGGGGGCCGCCACCACTACCCCACTCCTGTCCGTGGACTCCAATGATGGGGTACTCTCCACCATGCCTGAGGATTTTGCGGACGGGGAAGATGATGATGAGGAGGATGAGCTTGAGGAGAGCACACAGCACTCCCTGACAGCCAGGATCTTTTTATCACCCTGACTGAAATACCCTCCCAACCCAACCAAGCCGGAGAAGGGACCTCTGGTGAGTGTACCTTTTTAAATATAATACATGTTATAAAAGCAAGCATTTTTTAATGATTAATTAGCCCTGAGGACTTGGGATACATTTGTGGCCCGTATAGCTACTGGAAAAGTCCATTAACGTATCTGGGGATGGAGCGGAAATCCTCCAGGGACATCTCCATGAAGCTCTCCTGGAGGTACTCTAAAAGCCTTTGCAGAAGGTTTCTGGGGAGAGCAGCCTTATTCCGTCCTCCATGGTAGGACACTTTACCACGCCATGCTAGTAGCAAGTAATCTGGTATCATTGCATGACAAAGCCTGGCAGTGTATGGTCCAGGTGTTTGCTGGCATTCAAGCAACATCCGTTCTTTATCTCTCTGTGTTATCCTCAGGAGAGTGATATCGTTCATGGTAACCTGGTTGAAATAGGGGAATTTAATTAAGGGGACATTCAGACGTGGCCTTTCCTACTGAGCTGTTTGCCTGTGGCTGAAAATAAATCCTCCCCGCAGTTAGCCAAGCCAACTCAACGGGCTTTGCTTGGTATGGGAAAGGATGGCGCTGCTGTTATGAAGATTGCAGAAGCCAAAAGACTATGGCTTACCATGACCACCTGCAAGCCGAATTTTCTTGCCCGGCACTGCGTGTGTGATCTCTAACACCAAAGCCGCAGGCACTCAATATAAGATGCAAAATGCGACCTTGTACTGAAATCACTTGTGCTATGTAATGTGAATAGTGTTGTTCACCGTGAAAGAGTATAGCCATTGTTCTGTAAAATGTATCTTTTTAAATACTTCACTCCCTTTTTTTCCTCCCGCAGCTGCAAATGTTTCAAGTCGTCCAGCACTGACAGAGCTCAGCAGAATGTGTGGACGGACACAGTAGCACAGTACAGGAAAGCGGCCGATGAATGTGAGGACAGGAGGGATGATCAAGATGAGAGGTGGTGGCAGGAAGATCAGAGGAGGCAGGATGCAATGCTGGGGCTACTGAGGGATCAAACGGATATGCTCCGGCATCTGCTGGAGGTTCATGAATGGCAGCAGGATCACAGACTGCCGCTGAAGCCCCTGTTTAACCACCCTTCCTCCTCCCCAAGTTTCATAGCCTCCTCATCCAGACACCCAAGAACGCAGGGGGGGAGGCGGGGCTCTGGGCACCCAACCACTCCGCCCCAGTGGACAGCCCAAGCAAGAGAACGCTGTCATTCAACAAGCTTTGAAGTGTCCTTTTCCTTCCCTCCTACCCTCCTCCCACACCTCACCCAGGCTACCTTGTGAGTTAACTCCCTATTTTTATAATCAATTAATAAAGAATACATGGTTTTTAAATGATAGTGACTTTATTTCCTTTGCAAGCAAGCTGTGATCAAAGCGGGGAGGGCGGGTGGCTTACAGGGAATTAGAGTCAACCAAGGGGGTGGGTTTTCATCAAGGAGAAACAAACAGAAGTGTCACACGGTACCCTGGCCAGTCATGAAACTGGTTTTCAAAGCTTCTCTAATGAGCAGCGCTTCCTGCTGTGCTCTTCTAATCGCCCTGGTGTTTGGCTACGCATATTCAGCGGCCAGGCGATTTGCCTCAACCTCCCACCCTGCCATAAACGTCTCCCTCTTACTCTCACAGAGATTGTGGAGCACACAGCAAGCAGCAATAACAATGGGAATATTGGTTTCGCTGAGGTCTGAGCAAGTCAGTAAACTGCGCCAGCAACCCTTTAAACGTCCAAATGCACACTCTACCACCATTCTGCATTTGCTCAGCCTATAGTTGAACAGCTCCTTACTACTGTCCAGGGTGCCTGTGTACGGCTTCATGAGCCAGGGCATTAAGGGGTAGGCTGGGTCCCCAAGGATAATTATAGGCATTTTAACATCCCCAACAGTTATTTTCTGGTCTGGGAAGTAAATCCCTTCCTGCAGCCGTTTAAACAGACCAGAGTTCCTGAAGACACGAGCGTCATGAACCTTTCCCGGCCATCCCATGTTGATGTTGGTGAAACATCCCTTGTGATCCACCAGTGCTTGCAGCACCATTGAAAAGTATCCTTGCAGTTTATGTACTGGCTGCCCTGGTGGTCCGGTCCCAAGATAGGGATATGCATTCCATCTATAGCCCCACCACAGTTAGGGAATCCCATTGCAGCAAAGCCATCTACTATGACCTGCACATTTCCCAGAGTCACTACCTTTGATAGCAGCCGCTCAATGATTGCGTTGGCTACTTGCATCACAGCAACTCCCACAGTAGATTTGCCCACTCCAAATTGATTCCCGACTGACCAGTAGCTGTCTGGCGTTGCAAGCTTCCACAGGGCTATTGCCACTTGCTTCTCAACTGTGAGAGCTGCTCTCATCTTGGTAATCTTGAGCTTCAGGGCAGGGGAAAGCAAGTCACAAAGTTCCATGAAAGTGCCCTTATGCATGCGAAAGTTTTGGAGCCACTGGGAATCATCCCAAACCTGCAACACTATGCGGTCCCACCAGTCTGTGCTTGTTTCCCGGGCCCAGAATTGGCACTCCATGGCATGAGCCTGCCCCAGTAACACCATGATCTCCAAATTGCCAGGGACCGCGGTTTTAGAGAAATCTGTGTCCATGTCCTCATCACTCTCATCACCGCACTGCCGTCACCTCCTCGCCTGGTTTTTCAAGTTCTGGTTCTGCATAAACTGCACAATAATGTGTGAGGTGTTTACAATGGTCATAACTGCTGTGGTGAGCTGAACGGGCTCCATGCTTGCCGTGCTATGGTGTCTGCTCAGGCAATCCAGGGAAAAGGGCGTGAAATGATTGTCTGCTGTTGCTTTCATGGAGGGAGGGAGGGTTGACTGATGACATTTACCCATAACCACCCGTGACAAATTTTTGGCCCCATCAGGCATTGGGAGTTCAGCCCAGAATTCCAATGGGCAGCGGGGATGGCGGGAACTGTGGGATAGCTACCCACAGTGTATCACTCAGAATGTCGATGCTTGCCACGGTACTGTGGACGCACACTGCCAAATTAATGTGTTTAGTGTGGATGCATGCACTCGACTTTACACAATCTGTTCCCAAAAATCGACTTCTGTAAAATTGGAGTAATTTTGTAGTGTAGACAAGGCCTTTGATTGGGGGCATACTAGGAGTTCAGAGCCCACGGTGATAGGCGTGCAGATTGCCGCTCTCACCTAGCAAGAGGTACATGGGCACACATCCTCAAAGGTATTTAGGTGCCTAACTACAATAGGAATTAGGCACCTAAATATCTTTGAAGATCTAGGCCAGAGTCTATGAAATCGGCATAATGAGAGGTTCTGACTGCATGCCAGCAACGATACAGGCTTTTTCTCCAAAAAGATATTTCTCTCTTTGGGGTAGAGTTCCTCAGGAATTAAAATGGGGGGAAACAGAATAAAGTCAACACATGTGTTTTCCTTCAGAAAAAAAAAATGCCCTGTATCTCTCTTCTGAAATGCTCTTATCCTCACAAACAGAAGGAAGTGGACTTACCTGCACTATCATTTCAGCTATTACTCTGAGTACAGAGAGTTAAAACAAATTATTGGACCTCATACCAAGCTTAGGCCAAGCCCCAGTGAGCTCACTAAATGCTGATACAGTTTTAATCCTGATTTCATTAACTTTGTGTCCTTTTTTTGTAAAGCTGGCAGGCTATTTGATGATAAGAAAACCACATCGATTTAGACATGTGAATGGATGGTAAATGCAAATGCTGGAAGCACTGGAGAAGGTTCACAGCAGGGTTTTGAGACAGAATAAAGATTTTACAAAGTGTCAGATCAGGATTAGTTGGGCAGGCTGAATGTCAAGAGTAAAAGCAGCAGTAAGGAAAACAAAAGCCAAGAGACCTATGGAGTGGTGATTTTGTTGATGGTGGTGGAAACCGCAATTAAAGAAAATGAACTTTCTTCTCTAAGTACTTCAAAAAAGAGAGAGAGAAAGAAAGGCAAAGCTCACAGAACATCAAAAGGGGACTTAAAAATATGAAAGAAAGAAAGCCCTCAGCTTTGAATGTTTTATTTGGGAATCAGGAGATAGCGCAACAAAACAGGACTGTCAGGGCTAAACTTTTTCCAACACATTTCAAAAGGAGATTTGATGTCTGAATTACAGCACAGAGGCTAATCCTCTTGCCAGTTTTGTTTTGAAGCGCCAGCAGGTAGGCTGGCTGGGGAATGGGCAAGTACTGTGAAGAAAGCGTTGATAAAACAACCGCACAAAAGCCACTGTGCATGGGAAGCACACGCCTTGGAGTTAGAAGACATGGGATTTATTTCCAGCTGCTAGAGACTCGCTGTACGACATTAGGGCTTAACAGCCTGAGTCAGCAAAGCACTTACAGCAACTGCTTCACTTTACGTACACGAGTAGATCCATTGACTTTGAAGGTTTACCTCTGCTTGACTTCAAGGAGACTGCTTCATGTGCTCAGAGTTAAGCAGGTGCTCAAGAGCTTTTCCAGAGCACCACTAATTTCTTGTCCCCTTTTTCATCTCGGAGTCTGTCTCCCCGTGTCTAAAATGGGGATTATGACATTTACCCACTTTGGTGAATCGTCTTGCTCGCTGTGGACACAAAGTGTCACCACGGTAAGTGCAGTTATCTTTCACTGTAGCTATATATTGGAGTTGGGTTCAACGCTCGGTCTCTTTTCATGGGCCTGCAGAGAAAGACGATGCCTTCTCGATTCCTTGCGAGGGGAACACTTTGTATTCGCCATTCCTCTGGCGAACTGATGGGCCTCAAAAAGAAGCCCATGCATTCTCTGCAACAGAATGATTTACTATGAAGGCACGAGGAAAGCAAGCAATGGAAAATGTAAGGGAAGCGGTCCACCGTGACGATGAAAAGCCAAGGAAACAAAACGCCTTCTGGGTAATCATTATGTCCACCCTTGAGGTGAACTGTGCTCAGCACCAGCTCAGCCAAATTGATTGCTGAAAGCATTTTAACTCCTAGCACAGACAAGCCCAAAGACATTTCGAAGAGCTATGGTAAATGATGCAGACTTCTGCTAGCTAAGCCGTTAAATCTTCCTTGCTTTCTAAATGGCAATCCTCATGGCTGCCAACTTTGGGGCAGCTCCATGTATCACTGTATGAGCTATATGAGCCAATTTGGATAATTAGAAATCATTGACATATGTCTATAAACTGGAAAGTATGGTAGGGCTACTTTCCCCTCAGAGGCTTTCTCAGGCAGGGGCAGCATGTTTAGTGGGCCGGGGGAACGCTGGAGAGAAGCATGAGGTTGCGGTGCCTGGCTGAGGGAGTCTGGAACCAGAGCCCTCACTTCTCACTGCCTGCCGCTGCCACCTCTGCCAGCTCTTCCCTTGCTGGGATCCAGCAGGAGCGCAACAAGAGGGGAAATAAAGAGGCCGCATGGGTGTCTGGCTGTGTGCAGAGCAGGCACCACCAATCTCTCGGGACTGCCGTCCATCTTGGACACGCAAGATCTCCGTAGCAAGAATGTGTGACAGGGCTGCCGGATGGGTGAGCGCCACGTGAGATGCAGGACACCTGGCAGCCCAGCGATCACATTGCTACTGCAGCCAGGGACAGCAGGGACCCTTTTGATATCTCCCTTGATTTAAACATCTGGGGACTGGAAGTGCCGTGTTCTCAGTGGAGAGTCCTCAAGTGGCCTGTGTTCCCCTTACTGGTCTTCCAGAAGCTGAGCCTGTTGACCTTCATAGCATGGTGCTAGGCTCCCCTCTTCACTCACGATTGTAAGTCAGTGGGAATTGTGCTCCCAAGTCCCTTAAGTGCTTTTGAAAATCCCACCCTAGTGTTCAGAGGAAGACTATGGAGGGATGTGGGGGGAATGGGTTTCATCTATCTTGATACTAGACGAGTTGCTCTCTATCTTTGTGCATTCAAATAGAGCTTGTCGGACAAGCACATTTTTAAGTCAAACAACAGCAATGATTACCAGAAGAGGGGATTTCTGTCTCTCTACAGGAATGAACCATTGTTCTCCTCTTTGATCAGTTTATAAGAGGATGGGAGCCAGTGATGGCCCTTCTTTACCATTCATTGAAAAGAAAAAGAATGCTCTGACACATGATGCACAGAAATCATTCCAATACGGAAAGCGTGCACGCAGGGCTCAGGTCACTCCAGTCGCAAATCAGCCTACAACGCACATTGTTCTGTAATAGCCACTTTGAATCAACAGTGTTTATTTCTGCAATAAATCTGCATGTCTACAGGCCACTTTTTGCAAGCCAGCCTATTTCCAGAGGAGGTGCCCATATGTACATGGACACATAGAGAACAGGCCTGCGGCTCTAGCTGCCTGTACTTGGGCCTTCAGCTACATGAAAATGATAATGAAAGTGAAATCTGGCTTCTGATTAACTCCAGGCTATTTAATTCCTCTCTGTAATTGAAGCACTCACTAGGTTTGTCCCACATCACCATCTTAGGTGTGGATTTTCGTCCCCTCCCACCCAAGTGTTTTATAGCTAACGTGCATCAGGTTGTTAGTGTGTATGCGTGTTGGTTTCAGAGAAGAATTAGTAGGATGGCTTCGGTAAAGTGGAATTCTAACAACAGGCAATTCTACTGACACTGCAATTTGAATACAGCATCAGGAAAATAGGGATGTCAGCGGATTAATAAATACCTGTGAGTTTAGCCAGACAACCGGTACTCAGATCATTCCGCCGCCTGCTCTTAACGGCTCACCGAGAAGTCAAAATTTGTCAATGTCCCGGTGTAAATGAGTGATGGCATCAAACACTTGTCCCCTTAAGGCGAGGTACTCCAGGGGCACTGTGACTACAAAGTTGCTATCCTGCAGGAGTGGAGTAACCACAGCTTACTTCTAGTCACAGAATTATAGAGTAGGGTAGGGCAGTCCTAGCCTCAGGGACTCGATAGGCTGAGAAAGCACATCCTGCTATGTCTGTAGTATGAGCAATGGTCCTTGTCTGGTTGTTGCTGAGGGTAAATGGGTTACAGCTTCCAAGGAGTCTAGGAGATAAGGGAGATTCTAGAAAGCCAGAAAACATCATGGGAGTTTACTAATGGAGAGACATAAGTAACCTGCACCAGTTGTGTAAAGACTAACGAGACAGCAGCGATTCACAGTTTAATATCAGGTGAAATCCTGGCCCCATTGAACTCAATGGGAGATTTGCCACGGAGAGAGGTCAGGATTTCACTCCCAGATGCTGGCTATCCTTTTGTGAAAGCCCCAATGAGGGAAAGGAAAAATTGGTGGAGAGAAGACACAGAGAATCCCAAATTCTTCAAGCAGATGAGAAACAACCATTTCTAGCAGATTGAGAATGACTGGTTCTGTCAGGGTTCCTTCCTCACTCTGAACTCTGGGGTACAGATGTGGGGACCTGCATTCAAGACCCCCTAAGCTTATTTTTACCAGCTTAGGTTAAAAACTTTCCCAAGGCACAAATTCCACCTTGTCCTTGAACAGTATGCTGCCACGTCCAAGTGATTTAGACAAAGAATCAGGGAAAGGACCACTTGGAGTTCCTGTTCCCCCAGAATTTCCCCCCAAGCCCTTACACCTCCTTTCCTGGGCAGGCTTGAGAATAATATCCTAATAATTGGTTACAAAGTGAACACAGACCCAAATCCCTGGATCTTTGGACACTGAAAAGAAATCAATCAGTTCTTAAAAGAAGAATTTTATTAAAAAAAAAAGAAAAGGTAAAAATCCCCTACGCAAAATCAGGTTGGAAGATAACTTTACAGGGTAACAAAAGATGCACAGAACACAGAGGAACCCCCTCTAGCCTCAGTTTCAAAGTTACAACAAAAGAGGGATAAACCTCCCTCCAGCAAAGGGAAAATTCACAAGTTGAGAAAACAAAGATAAACAAATACGCCTTGCCTGGCTGTACTTACAGTTCTGTAACATGAGAGTCTGGTTCAGAACGGTTTGGAGGACATGGATTGATGTCTGGTCCCTCTTAGTCCCAAGAGTGAACAAACACAGAAACAAAGAACCCAAAACAAAGCCTCTCTTCCCAACGCAGATTTAAAAGTATCTTTTGTCCCCATCGGTTCCTTTGGTCAGGTGCCAACCAAGTTATTTGAGCTTTTTAACCCCTTACAAGTAAGGAAGAATTTTAGGCTACCCTTATGGTTATGACAGGTTCGCTTTTTGTTGTTGTTTGAAAACTTTGGCACATCTCACAGGAGCACAGGGTGATGGATAAACTAGTCTAGCATCCTGTCTCTGACAGAGGCCAGTGCCAGATACTTCAGAGGAAGATAAACTAATTTCCTTTTCTTTCTGGCTTAGGCCAGGACTAGAAGCTGAGGTTGTGAAATACTGGGTCAGATACTCAGCTGGTGAAAATGAGCCTAACTCCAGTGCCGAATGGTGCTGCTTCCATTTATACCACCTGAGGACTGGGCCATTGAAAAGTAAAACCAAAGGATCACAATGTCTCTGGCCTGAGCAAGCCCACAAAGTACTAGAGGTGAAATCCTGACTCTATTGAAGTCAATGATAGTTTTTATATTGGACTTTAGTGGGGCCAGGATTTCACCCTGGGAATTTACATCAGCTGAGGCTCTGGACCACAATGTTTATATCAGCAGGGAAAATGTTTTTAAACCTTAAAAACAATTTATATCATGTCTGGGGCAAAGATTTGGCACAATTCTGATTCATCCCTCCCTAATTACTAATCTCCAGATTTTCATTACGCAGACAGAATTGGAGAAAACCCAAAAGGTAATTTTTTCTCCTGGTTATTTAGCTGGCATGGGATAAATACTTGAATCAGATTTGGTTTGTGCATGAATCCACTGACCATGAAGGCAATTCAGAATCACAGAGAGAGTGGTTTATTTTGAAAAAGAAAATCAAACCAAACCACACCCAGCAGAGCAGATAGTCTGGTGATGAGGTGAAACCTAGTCTTCTCTTATGCGCCAATCAGGCAGGTTTTGGTATAAGGTCTTCATTTTGCCTGTCTTTAAGACAATAAAAAAGGATCGTAATACAGTCTGAGAATTCCCCGCTCTGATTCACAGCAAAATTTAAGTGTTGAACACGCAAAGCCTTGAAATCTGGAGCAATGCTGTGTTCCATATCCGCTGTAGCTTGCAGCAATTAGACACACTCAGGGTTAGCACAATACTGTGCAAAGGGCTAGGGGGCACTGTGTGTTAAAATAATGACTCAACCACACCTGAACCCAGTACAAACAACACTGGAAGAATGAGTAGCCCAAAGCAGGCCTGAAAAATTGATTCTTCAGTAGCAGAGACTTCACACTGCCCTTGGTGACCTGACGGCTGTAGATATATTTATTTAGGTATCATCTTCTTAGAATCATAGAATCATAGAATATCAGGGTTGGAAGGGACCCCAGAAGGTCATCTAGTCCAACCCCCTGCTCGAAGCAGGACCAATTCCCAGTTAAATCATCCCAGCCAGGGCTTTGTCAAGCCTGACCTTAAAAACCTCTAAGGAAGGAGATTCTACCACCTCCCTAGGTAACGCATTCCAGTGTTTCACCACCCTCTTAGTGAAAAAGTTTTTCCTAATATCCAATCTAAACCTCCCCCATTGCAACTTGAGACCATTACTCCTCGTTCTGTCATCTGCTACCATTGAGAACAGTCTAGAGCCATCCTCTTTGGAACCCCCTTTCAGGTAGTTGAAAGCAGCTATCAAATCCCCCCTCATTCTTCTCTTCTGCAGACTAAACAATCCCAGCTCCCTCAGCCTCTCCTCATAAGTCATGTGCTCTAGACCCCTAATTATTTTTGTTGCCCTTCGCTGGACTCTCTCCAATTTATCCACATCCTTCTTGTAGTGTGGGGCCCAAAACTGGACACAGTACTCCAGATGAGGCCTCACCAGTGTCGAATAGAGGGGAATGATCACGTCCCTCGATCTGCTCGCTATGCCCCTACTTATACATCCCAAAATGCCATTGGCCTTCTTGGCAACAAGGGCAACAAGGGCACACTGCTGACTCATATCCAGCTTCTCGTCCACTGTCACCCCTAGGTCCTTTTCCGCAGAACTGCTGCCTAGCCATTCGGTCCCTAGTCTGTAGCGGTGCATTGGATTCTTCCATCCTAAGTGCAGGACCCTGCACTTATCCTTATTGAACCTCATCAGATTTCTTTTGGCCCAATCCTCCAATTTGTCGAGGTCCTTCTGTATCCTATCCCTCCCCTCCAGCGTATCTACCACTCCTCCCAATTTAGTATCATCCACAAATTTGCTGAGAGTGCAATCCACACCATCCTCCAGATCATTTATGAAGATATTGAACAAAACCGGCCCCAGGACCGACCCCTGGGGCACTCCACTTGACACCGGCTGCCAACTAGACATGGAGCCATTGATCACTACCCGTTGAGCCCGACAATCTAGCCAGCTTTCTACCCACCTTATAGTGCATTCATCCAGCCCATACTTCCTTAACTTGCTGACAAGAATACTGTGGGAGACTGTGTCAAAAGCTTTGCTAAAGTCAAGAAACAAAGAGTGTAAGAGGTAAACACTCTTCATGGCAGCTGAGTGTTTATAAACAAGCCATTTCAACTGTGTGTGTGGGGGGGGGGGGTCTGAGTTTTGGCCAGCTTATGAAACTGAAGAGGCTTGTTGCTAGCATTCCTCATGCAAGTTTCTTGATAATACTTCTTCATGATAGGCGTTGGAAAAGTGTCAGAGACATTTCTGGGCATGCTAAGAGAGTGTCCAAATGAGATTCTGAGGCAGTGGAACAAAATCATAAACATTATACATTATGTAGTATATACAGCTCAGAATGCTTCACACACACCCTGCCCAAAGATATATTATTAAACCCATTGTCTGTGCTGAACTGGACTGCAGCCGTAAACTGGACAGCAATTTCTAGTGCCCTTCTCCCATTATCTCTAAACGGCTCAGCACACACAGGGAATTAGACCTAACTTGATTCATGGCCCTAGCGTTCTTTTGAGAACCTTTCCCACAGTGTTTTATAGAAAGAAACATGGGAATTAGTGCACAAAGCACCTGCTGGTGGAACATGGAGAGACGACTTGTCACATAATGCTAACTCTCTAACTTCTTCTACGAGTTCAGGCTTGTCAAGGTTTCTTCCCCACTCTGAACTCTAGGGTACAGATGTGGGGACCTGCATGAAAACTCCCCTAAGCTTATTTTTACCAGCTTAGGTTAACACTTCCCCAAGGTACAAACTATTTTACCTTTTGTCCCTGGACTTTATTGCTGCCACCACCAAGAGTCTAACAAATATAACAGGGTAAGAGCCCACTTGGAAACGTCTTTCCCTCCAAAATCCCCCCAAGCTCTACATCCCCTTTCCTGGGGAAGGCTTGATAAAAATCCTCACCAATTTGCATAGGTGAACACAGACCCAAACCCTTGGATCTTGAGAACAATGGAAAAGTAATCATGTTCTTAGAAGAAGAATTTTAATTAAAGAAAAAGTACAAGAATCAACTCTGTAAAATCAGGATGGTAAATACCTTACAGGGTAATCAGATTCAAAACATAGAGAATCCCTCTAGGCAAAACCTTAAGTTACAAAAAGACACAAAAACAGGAATATACATTCCATTCAGCACTACATATTTTCTCAGCCATTTAAACAAAACAGAATCTAACGCATATCTAACTAGATTACTTACTGACTTTTTACAGGAGTTCTGACCTGCATTCCTGCTCTGGTCCCGGCAAAAGCAACATAGAGACAGAGAGAACCCTTTGTTTCCCCCCACTCCAGCTCTGAAAGTTTCATGTCTCCTCATTGGTCATTTTGGTCAGCGAGGTTGTCGTAGCTTCTTAACCCTTTACAGGTGAAAGGGTTTTTCCTCTGGCCAGGACGGATTTAAAGGTGTTTACCCTTCCCTTTATATTTATGATAAGGCTCTTCTCGTCAATAAGGAGCCCAGAGGCCTGCAAGTGCAGCTGGAGATAAAAAGGAGGAGCATACATCTCTTTATCCAGGTTTGGTTGATGCTCTGAGACAATCTTATTTATGGGACACTCCTGACCTCTGGAGAGATCCCATTTGTAAGAGACTGAGTGAATTACTTTAGCAAGAGGTGGACAGGAAATAGGGGAGTGCTCACAAAACCTTCCCTGTCTCCACAGTTGCCTGTGAACCTCGAGACGCACAACTGACTGAGTATAAATGGCTGCCGTGGTGGATTTTCAGTAGATTGCGGAATCAAAAACATGGTTCCCCACCGGCAAAACACATAATTGTTCACGACTCACTACAAACCCTGGAGTGCTGTTTCTAAGATGTTCTTTATCTGTTTCTCTAACAGCACTGATAAAATAATTCTCCTGTAACCAATTGTCTCCAGAGAAATCCTGGTGCATCCTTTAATTAGATTTTGGTCCAGAGAAAGTCCAACGGGTTATTTTTCCCTGTCCCAACAGACATATATTTCATACTTATGTGGATCACTAGACAGAGCAGCTGGGCATTCCAGCCTCTTCAGGGCTTCTGTTAATGCACTAGCAACCTTGTCCACAGAGGAAAAATAACCAGATACTTATGTATTCTCTGCAGCTGAGTTTGTAGACACAATTATGTAATAACCCCACTCGCCTTGCTGTAGCAATGGGAAATACATCCCCAAAGGTCTACCATTAAAGGCCACACTTTTAAAATTGTATTTCGAGGTTACTCACAAAAATATATCTTTAATAATATAACTCGGGAAAACAAAGATTTTGCTAATATTTCCCCTTTGGTCTTTTAAGTCAGCATCCTCTTCCTCCTTTCCTCTCTGTTCCACACACAAAAGCCTCAAGACCTCAAAGATTTTCCCAGGGAGTTGATTGAGCCTGACATGGGTATGACATTCACAAAGCTCATTGTTTTGGGAGACAATATTCATGCAGGCAAGGCTTAGGGTAGAATAGCACAGCCCTGCCTACCTGCTGCCTTCTCCACCTTCTCGCCACACCCACACACAGAGCCAGCATCCTCTGTTTTAGACACTGAGACTGAATGTGGACCCAGGAGCTATGCCCATGTCCTTCCCCCCTTGGGAGGCAATCAGAACTCTCCCTTTCTCCAGGCAAAGGGATGCTATCACTGTGATATCAAAAAATCAGGGACTCCACCAAATCCCCAAACCCACTTAAGCCCATGAGCAGAAGAATCAGTGAACCACAATGACTAAACCCTGTCTGCTGCTTCTGCTTCCATCCCACTTCACCACCAGCACCCCAGGACCTCCATGGTTCTTGGACAACCCAAGACAGAAAAAGCAGGTAGAGAGATAACTTAAGCACAACAGGGGGAAAATATTAGTTTGATAATACAAGAACAAAAAGTGACATTTCATTAAATTAAAAGGTGGCAAATTCAAAACTGATAAAAGGAAATAGTATTTCACACAATGTCTGAATAAACTGTGGAACTCATTGTTTCAAGAAGTCATTGAGGCCATGAATGTAACAAGATTACAAAAGGAATCATATATTTATATGGATATCAGGAACATCTGGAAGTATCATAACAAAAATATACGTAAGGGATACAAAAACCTCATGATCCTAAAGGCCAAGCACCCATAAGTCCTATTGGTATCAATGTAAACTGAATTCTTAGCACCTCTGAAAATTAGGCTATTTCACTGTATGCTTAGAGATGGGCTGTCATGGCAAATGTTTAAGGGTGTTTCAAAGTTTAAATTAATGTTCACAAGTCACTTTGAGATTCTCAGATTAAATATGCACTAGAAACCCAAGGGAAAATGCTAAATTATGCTACAGATTGTAAAAGAGATGCCACGCAAGATTAGAATTGGCCTATGAAAGGTGATGTGTGCCTACAACTCTGACTGATTTCCGTTCAAGCATTCAACATTTTGAAGATTAAGCCCTTTAAGAGGGAGAAATTATTTATGAATTATAGCAAAACTTATTTAGGAATAAGTCTTCCTACATATTATGGGGTCTTTATATTTTTCCTCCCTTGTACATTACTTTAAAAGGACTTTTGCATGAAGTAGGATCCTGTTTCTTAAGATTTCATTTGCTCAAGGTGCCCTGCCCTTGAAGTCATAGGTAGAGATCAGCAAATAACAGATTTTTTGCTTTGGGAGACAAACTGAAAAATCAAAATAAAGTCCACTTTGATTTGAACCATAACCACATTTTTTTCAAGGTTTTTGGTTGAATCAGAAAACTTGAAAAAAATTAGTTTCAAATCAACCTAAATATTTTGAATTGACCCAAAACAATTTTTTTTGAACTTTTGATTCATACTGAGTCGACCAAAACGTTTCAGTTGATTCAAAAGATTTTTTTTTTGGATTTTATTTTGATTTTGGCTGTTTAGGATATTTTTCCACCCTTTTTGTGTATTTTTTTTAAACTGTCCTGATTTAAAATTGAAACACTGTTTCGAATCAAAAAGTCAAAATGAAATGTTTTGACTATTTGAAATTTTTGTTTCCCTGCAAAAGCATTTTTCAGAAAAAAAAAGTGAAAAACCTTTGCCCAGCTGTAGTCAGATGCTTCTGTTTGTGACACTGCAATTGGTACCATGGAAATACTTGTGAAGTCACAAACAGAGGCGCGTAGGCAACAAGCATCAAGATCAGATGAAGTGTTAAGAAAACTCCGTCAATACTCCTTCTGAAACTGACAGCCAGATTCTGATCTCATTTAAACCAGTGTAAGAATCTGGCCCAATAATCTTGCCAGAGTAAAAACTGAGTAAGGACTTCAGGATCTGAAACATTAATTATAGATCAAGAGACTATAAATCTTGAATATACCCCAATGAAAAAAAGAAGAATCACTTCCAGAACAAAAGAGCTTTTGCAAAGTTATTGACTGTTGGCTCCTTTGTAAATTCCTGAACAAAGGACACAGGCAGCTCAGGGAACAGGGTGGTGGATTAATTCAGTCCTGTGACTGGCAGCTAGCAAATATGACAACGTCCTCTGTGGCTCTTGAGACTGATACAGGACTGCAAATTGGGCCTCTCTCGTGACCACTAAGAAATGTACCTTGCACTGGTAAGAGCAGAGCCAATAAGTAAAGCTGGCCCCATGGTATCAATTTAAAAAGCAAGAAGCAATTCCATGGAACAAAGCTAGCCATGTTTTTCCCTTATTTACAATGTTCATTAGGTCAATTTATTGTTACATCCCACATTGTCGCTTAGTCGGGAATTGCTGTTGCAGCTGCAACATGATGGCACCGTGCAAGAAACACACAGAACATGCCACAGAATTTCCATTGTGAGGGTGCCCAGCATTTAGGCTTGAGTTGGTGAAGAGAGAGCATTGTAAGCGCCACGTTCTGGGTGCACATGGAACACCAACGCAAGCTGTCGGTTTTGTCATCAGTGTCCTCAACAGTATATATAATCCCCACAGAAAGAGCCTCCAGTTGCATTCACTGGTATTTTACTGATGTCTCCTGCCTTGGAAATATCCTTTCCCTCAGCTCCACAGGGTACTGTGTATTGTCTCTGAAAGTCCTCTGGTGTACTGGAAAAGTTCAGTATGAATGACACCAAGTGGGGCTCTCTGAGGCTGATTTAGCAAAATCCAGTAGTTCAGAAATCTCTTAGGTTTCAGGCTCTGAGATGAGGAGTGGCTTAGGCTATACAGCATGAAGCCCATGATAGAGGCATTCCTATGGTCCTCAGATCATACCCAGTGGCTGTGCACTAAAATTGTGGATTTTATTATTCCCACTGCAGTCAGGACACCAGGTGTAGAGCACAGAGGGGCATAACGGAGTACAAGACGCTAAAGAAAATAGCCAAGACCTGAAAGCATGAGGAAAAAACATATCAAACAAGCTGCTAGAGTCTGTGTCCTCTCTGCGTGGTGAGATAAACACTTCATCACAGAATGCACCAATTAAATGGACTGGACATGGCTACCTGTGACTGCAAAGGAAAAAAAAAAAGTCAAAGCAATGTCTCCAGCTTGATCTGATGGTTATTTCACTTTAAGCTGAAAGAGAGTGCATAAGAGAGTGCACCATATCTTCAGGGAATGGTTAAACCCCATGGGCCTGATTCTCTCCTTCCATGTAGAATTGGGCCCCCAAACTGGAGAGAAAGGAATTAGAAACTGCGCTAGGTATTTCATTTTACGATTCCCTTAAGGTTGTGTCTCAATTAGTTAAAAGTATAGAAGGGCCTGAATGTTTAGATCTTACCACCTTGAACTTTGGAAAGTTAACATCTGAATCTGAACTATGTAGCAAAGCTCCAAAGCACAGGGAGGAACAGATTAGACCAAGAAATAGAGACTCTACTGAGACTGCTAATGAGGGTAATAGTTGCCATGATATGAGATACGGATGTAGGGCACTTGGTGGACCGATTTCACATAGGCCACCAAGCTGCCATCAGATGGCAACAACACTGAAGTCTTGACTGACTTAAGCTGCATATGAATCAGCAACTGAGAAGTGAAGGGCTCTTTTATACGATTACCTCTATCCAAATCTTCTTAAATTTATAGATTAAGGCCTGAAGGGACCTAGTCTGGCTTAATGTCTATCACAGTTCATACAATTTCACCCAGTTATCCATGCACTGAGCCCAACAACTTGTGTCTGACGACATCCAGAGATGGAGAATCCACCATGTCCCTCAGTAGTTTGTTCCAATGATTAATCACTGTCACTGTTAAAACTGTGTGCCTTATTTCTCACTGGAATTTGTCTGGCTTCAGCTCCAGCCATCAGTTCTTGTTATGCCATTCTCTCTTAAAGAGACTTTTCAGTGCCCAGTGTTTTCTCCCCATGAAGGGACACACCATAATCAAGTCATCTCTTGATCTTCTTTGTGATAAACTACAGACTGGGCTCTTTAACTCTCTTACTGTAAGGCATTTGTTCCAAGCCCTCAAATCATTTTAGTGGGTTTTCTCTGCATTCTCTTGGTTTTCCTAGACTCTGGGACTGAGTCCAAAGGCTGAAACACTTTGTGTATAAGTCAGGCAGAGAGAGCCAATGGAGATACGCTTCCAGGATCAGGAATTCTAACAATTATAAAGCAAAGGCATTGTTAAGGTAGGGAGTTTCTAGGACAGTCACCAGGATACTATCCCTTTAAGATGTTCAGTGACTTATACCAGAATGGCTAAGAGAGCAGCTGCAACATGGTTCCGTAATGAGCAATTTGACTCCAAAATGCCTGGTTACTTCATAATCCCCGAGGTGGAAACAAAAAAACATACATATATCTCCAGGAGTTTCTCCATAACCTCGCTGGATGCAATGGATGCTTTTCTCTCCATCCTCAGTCAAGAATGCCTCAGGGCATGAAGTGACACACTTAGGACTGGGCTTGGAAATTTCATAAGAACAGCTGGTCTCTCTGCACGCACTGAGCTGAAGAACCGATGGCACCGCTGTTCCTTAGGAAATTCAAAGCAAGAGCCACTCTCTTGTTTATTTTTCAAGGAACAAATGATGAATCCCATGGAAGGGATGGATTTGCTGTGCCTGCTTCACATCTGATTTGTGAAAGAACAACCTGTCTTTCCCTTGTAATAAGGACCTTTATTTATTTTGGGGGTATCAGGGTTGCTGAAATCATAATTTAAAAAAAATCTATTACAAATGAATCATTAGCTAGGTCCAAAATATGATCAGCTGGGTCTGGGGGCTCTCAGTGTAGTGACATTAAGGTATTTCATCCTGGGATGTGAACTTGAAAGCTAGAGATATTTGGCCTGATCAGTACGAGGATGGGAGAAAAATCAAAAGTGATTTAGCAGGCAGTTACTTTCCCACTGACTCAGCAATAAAGCAATGGTCCAGTAAAGACTCAAGAGCCCTGTGCTGTAGCCTCTCCTGGATGAAATGTAAAACTGGAGTCCTAACTAGTTGTCCTCATTATAGATCTCACAGCACATTTTATAAGTCTTGGGATGTTAGGTTCAGTGTCCTCGTCTCATTCAAAGTGGAGTATTTATTTTCTGTCTCTCAATTAGATACTTCAATTTTTGCCTTGAATTGTTGTGCAGAGCTGCTGGGCATGGAAAAAAACAGCTGATGCATTTCTCCCTAGAGGTGGGTAAAGTGATACCTGTATATAAATGAGTAGTTTGTACAGCATTTGGGGCTCCTTCTGCATGACAAGTGGTATATAAAGGTCAGATGTCATTACGTCACCATGTTGGTGCTTGTCTCATGTGAGATGAAATAAGAGGACACGTCCAGGCTGAATCCAATATAATCCAGTCCAGTTTTTATATTTTTATTGGTGCTGCTGTTGAGGAACTGGTGTTTTATGCACTAGGTCGTTAGTGGTTCAACCACTGAAGGATGACGGGAAAATTGAGTGTTCAGCTTTTCCAAGGGCTGTACTGAGTCATTAGGATCCCCTCCCCAAACACATGAAATTCTGAAAGAAGATTAACTCTAATTTTCCTGCTGGGCTTTTCATTACCATTAGGTTATTCTGGCTCTGTGACTGCACCAATCTAATGGATTAAAAAAAAATTGTTACAGCAAAAAAAACCCCGCAACCGGCCCGTGCCAGCTGAGAGCTTTGGGACCCTCCCTCCTCGCAGGGTCCTAGATTCTGGGCTCCAGCCCAAGCCCGGATGTCTACACAGCTATGTAAGAGCTGCGCGGCCCAAGCCGCACTGGCATGGGCCAGCGGCAGGTTTTTCTTTGCTGTGTAGACATGCCCAAGTAGGCCTTAAATGCGTCCAGGTTTAACCACAGGTTGATAAGATTTGTGATTTCCAGGAGTTGAGGATGTTTGATTTTGTACACCCTTAACATCGCTCCATACTCACATAAAGTAGCATATGAGATTGGATTTTGTTCTCAGACACACCAGTGCAAATCCAGAGTAATGCCATTCAGGTCACTGGAGTTATGCCAGATTTATGCTGGCATACGTGATCAAAATCTGGCCTGTGCAGTTTGTTGTATGCGAGAGAGAGAAATAAATTGTGCAGGATAAAAAAAAACCAGAGATAAATTGTGCAATTTAGACAGAGCCCTGTTTCGAGGGCAATGCAGAGCCATCTGAATCAGGAGGAGTGGGGGAGGGAGGGTGCCTCAGGAAGTGATGTGTCTCTTGAGCTGCTCGCTGTGATTAAGGCATTACACACTGTGCAGGGTCTATCTGTGGTGCAGATTGTTCCCCCGATACGGAAGAAGGCAGGAGACACGGCTGTAGCATTCCTAACATGGGCTGCACAAGTGAGGGGGAGATTTCTGCAAGCCCACCAAGGGCCGATCTCAGCCTGGCCCAGACATCGGACAGGCTTCGGCATGCATAGAAAGTTAGTGAAAGATGCCAGGAAAACTGCCCTGGAGTCTGAGTGCCTCAATTTCTTCAAAGCATGAGTGCAGAATAGAAAACAGCAGTGCAAGTTTCCCCATGTCTACCTAGAATTGGACTGTGACCACTCACACATTTCACCTAGGACCCCCAGCATCCTTTAGAGGGTAATGATTGTCACATCTAACTTCTGAGGTCTGGATATGAACCAACAAATTAGAGATACACCACTCTAGTCATCACCACATCCCTGAGCCATCCACTTATCCCAGCCTTCATCCATATCACATGATAAAGAGTCAGATATAAACTCCCACCTGTAGAAATCTCAGCGGGATCAGTGTTTGACTGAGACTGCAATAATTACGACAACAACCAGCAGAACGGCCATCCCGACAGAGAGAAGGCAGCACTTCATCTTCCTGGCTCGTTGCTAAGAGAGAAACAGGAAACAGAAATAAATACATGTATGTGTTCATTGGACGATGCAGAGAAAGTCTGAAGAAATATCGCTGCACATCGATCTCCACTTCCAGGACTGGCTGAGTCACATGCAGGATGCTAGGCTACAGAAGATATGCCTTTTACTTAGTGCAGATCCACCCTTCTGTGCACCCTCCTCTGGGAAAAGCCTCCCTTGAAACTCTCAGCCACATTCCTCACCTACTGCTCTTCCCACTCAGGCCATCACCAGCTGACACTCACTTATTGCCATCACGTTAAATCAGGGATTTGGGCAGTGCTAGGTGATTGGTGAAAGGGGTCACGACTACCTTCCTACTGCCAGGAGAAGGGGCTGTCTCGGCAGAAATCTGTAATAATCCCAGCCATGCAAAAATACAGGTAATTTCTTAGGCCAGCAAACATGCTTCAGCATCCAAGCGCCCTGATTTCCATTCAGATTAAGGTCAAGAGCCAGATTTTTGCTCCTGGAAGTTGTAACCTTGACGTCCACATTTGTCTGAAGCAAAAGTAAATGAGATAACCGGGCAAGAAAATTGCAGATGCAATTCAGTGTTGATAAATACATAGCAATGCACATTACAAAACATAATCCCAACTATAAATACAAAATGATGGGGTCTAAATGAGCTGTCACAACTCAAAAAGGAGATCTTGGAGTCTGTGGATAGTTCTCTGAAAACAACCGCTCAATGTACAGCAGCAGTCAAAAAACCTAACAGAACCATTAGGAAAGAGATAGATAATAAGACAGAAAATACCATGAAGTCACTACAGAAATTCATAGTATGCCCACACCTTGAATACTGCATGCAGTTCTGGTCATCACATCTCAAAACAGATATATTAGAATTGGAAAAAGTACAGAGAAGATCAAGAACATGATTAGGGGTATGAAACAGCTTCCATATGAGGAGAGATTAAAAAGATTGGGGCTGATCATCTTACAAAAGAGACGACTAAGGGAGGATACGTTAGAGCTCTGTAAAATCATGACTGGTGTGAAAAAGCCAATAAAGAAATGTTATTTACCCCTTCACATAACAAAAGAACCAGGGGTCACCCAATGAAATTAACAGGCAGCAGGTTTAAAACAAACTGAAGGGTGTACTTCTTCACACAATGCACAGTCAACCTGTGGAACTCATTGCCAGGGCATGTTGTGAAGGCCAAAAGCATAACTAGGTTCAGAAAAGAAGTAGATATGTTCATGGAGGATAGGCCCATCAATGGCTATTAGACAAAATGGTCAGGGATGCAACCCCATGCTCTAGGTGTCCCTAAACCTCTGACTGCTAGAAGTGGGGACTGGATGACAGGGGGTGGATCACTAGATAAATTGCCCTCTTCTATTCATTCCCTCCAAAGCCTCTGGTACAGAACACTGTCAGAAGACAAGCCACTGAGCTAGATGGACCATTGGTCTGACCCAGGGTGGCCATTCTTCTGTTTTTAGGTTTACCCAGTATTTTCCACAGCTGTAATACTGCTGTTATCTATTTATAATCTCTCTCTTGAGGGGCAATTCCTTATTCCCTGTTTAACTGGATAGAATAATGGAAGCCCCATAAAGCCATTGGAATCATGGGTTCACTTTAATCCAGGCTCTTTCTTGGATGCACTATATAATAGCACATTAAATGAGTTCCCCGACATAGCTCACAGAGTATAATGTCGCTCACGCTGAGAGCCTGTCAGAGAGAGTGAGCTCTTTCCTCCAGCCCTGTGTCCACGAACCCAGACAATAACAACGAGGCATAATCAAGCAACTACATATATCTACAGTCCTTTCTTACAGCTACAGCAGCACTTTGGGATAAAGGAGTCAGCTAATTTTTGTACTGGCATCCACTTTCTTTCCTGGTCAGTGCTGTAAACACCTTCCTAGTCAGCACAAATTCCCCTAAGTTCTTTGCTCATGGCATCATTGCACCATACATATCTGAATTAAATTGCATTTGCTATCATTTAATACTAGATCAGTGGGTCTCCAATTATTTAGAAGTGACAGGGGTCCGCTCATGGACCCATCTCCCCTTCCAATGCCCAAATTCCTCACTGTCTATTTGTCCAATTACCTCACTCTATGGACTATTAGGCCCATCGTACATACTTTGTGAACACTGGACTAGATGGGGCCATGGGATGCAAAAGGACCCTCTTTTGCATTTCAAAGCCATTGAGAAACTTGAATGTTGATGTTTTGTTTCTATGAGGTTTTTCTAATATCAGTTATGAGAGATCTTTAATAAAAATGCTGAGGTCTCTAGTGATCTCTCTATAGCTCCTAAACCATGGTAGAAGTACTTACTCTGGGTCTCCTTTCCTTCATCCAGTTTGCAACTACTCACACACTACTAAGGGTTTAGGTGCTTTAACTATACATAATTTCTTGTGCATGTTTTGATAAGGAATTCTCCCTGGTTCTGAGTGGGGAGCATTATGATCATGTCGGCATATGCGTCTCAGTCAATTTGCCGTGATTGTAGTGAGGAGAATGCCCGTGGGCCCTGGTCCTTCCCATCATCATCCTCTATAATTTTAACTAATTTTTCCACCTATAAAGGTAAATTTCTCCTTTTCAATGACTTAAGCTTCACTTCCAAGGGGGAACTTAATCAAATACATTCTGAAGAGCTGAGCACATGAGATAAAGGGCCTGCTGCAACCTTTTGTTTACCTTTAGCCTTAAGTAATTTCAAGTCAATAAGGGAGCATTGCCTCTGCTTAAAATCACAAAGACTATCTTGAAACGACTAGTTCTTGTCGGGTTCTAAAAACCATAGACTCTGTTGCATCAGTAGGGAATGCTAGCGGGCCATTTAGCTTAGAGCAGGATTGACTTCATTATTCTTAGACATTTTATATATATAAACATTTTATAAGTTCTATCCTGGTTGACAAATTACAATAATGGCTCCTGTTCCCTTTATATCACCACTTTATGGATTTAGCATGTCGCTCCAACATGCTTCTATAATCTGTTTTAGGCGTTACAGCCTTTTCCTCTTAATTCCTCATCTCGTTCTTTCATTTTTCATTAAGGCAAATGTTCATTCCATTGCAAAGACAATTTGCACTTTTCATCTGTATTTCAGTCTCCATTAAAAAATCTTAGCATGCCATAGAGTACCTGAGTAGGGATAAATAATATACTACATGCATATGTTGCATTCATATACCACTTTTTATCCAGAAGCATCCACAGGAATTTCACAATTGTAATGCCATATACTGGAATCCCTTCACATGCCATAAAATGCAACCACTTCTGGGTTCAATAGGAACAGGAACACTTCACAATAGCTCAGGAAAGGAAGTGAAGAATATCATACCCAAATGAACTCGCAAGAGGCCCTTTGGCAAGCAGAATATAAGTACCGAAACTAGAATATGGCTATGGCACTAGAACTAACTCTGCTGCTCTTAAAAAAAAAAAAGCATCATCAAGTTTTGGTCATCAAGGATACATCAGCATGCCAGTTTTACATCCAAAAGATGGCACCTCTCTCAGTACATTGCCCTCTATCGCATGCTATGGTCTTTGGTTCAACACTTATGCACAGGGAAGACTATCACTTGCTAACCCACCAACTCCAGTTCCTGCAGCATCTGTGCATTCCATGGAGGATTTTTCAGACCGGATCAGAGCTGAACCAGTTTAGCATGTGACATCAGAGGCTGGAGCGGTTTGAGCCTGCCTTAGCCCCAGGCAGGTAAGCGCTGGGAGCCGCCTGAGGTAAGCGCTGCCCGGCCGGAGCCCACAACCCCTTCCGCACCCCAAACCCTTGGCCCAGCCCTGAGCCCCTTCCTGTACCCAACTCCCTCCCAGAGCCTGCATCCCTTCCCGCACCCTAATCCTCTCCCCCAGCCCTGAGCCCCCTCCAGCACCCAAACTCCCTCCCAGAGCCTGCATCCCGCACCCCCTCCTGCACCCCAACGCTCTGCCCCAGGCTCAGTCTGGAGCCCCCTCCCACACTCCAAACCCCTTGGCCCCAGCCCAGGGCCTGCACCCCCTCCCACACCCCAACCCCCTGTCCCAGCCCGGTGAAAGTGAGTGAGGGTGGGAGAGAGCGAGCGATGGAGGGAGGGGGTAAGGGAGTGAGCAGGGCGGGGTCTCAGAGAAGGGGCGGGGCCTCAGGGAGGGGTGGGCAGAGGCGGGGTTTGGGTTTGTATGATTAGACAGTGGGCAACCCTAATTCCAGTCAGGCAAGACGTCTTCCTCATTCTCCTCCAGGCTGCCTGAGTGCCAGCGGAGGAAGCATTGAGAGCATAGGACTGACAAGTCTTCCCGCTTTCAGTTCCTGTGCCTGGTGCCACTGCACCCTTTGGCTGCCTGGACAACCAATTTCAGGAACAGTCCTGCTGCTCAGCTCCCGCAGCCCCAGGATGGAGCATACTCAGTCGCTCTCTGGGCCATGTGCCGTCCAGTTTGCATGTAGGAGCTGTAAGGGGATACAGCATGCTCAATGCAGATGGAAATGTCAGAGAATTTAGCTGCCAAAAATCTAACAAGTCTCCAATGAGCATGTGCAAACTAGAATTTTTTGGAGGTTTAGAATTCAGTCAGATTTTCACTGGAATGGCAAAAGGCACATCCCGGACACTAATGCAATCCCACTGCCAAATTTCAAGTCAGTGTTCCAAAGCACAGAGGCACTACAGCATCTCAACAAAACAGTACTATGAATTTGTAACATGGGAAAACACCACATTTCCCCCTAATTTTGTTCTTGAAGGTGCCTGGATCGTTTAGCTTAAATTTAAACAAACGAAACCAAACAGCAAACAGAAAACCAATAACCAAGCCAAACAAACCTCTTTAGGCAGTTGCCTAGCGTGGAAAATTTCAGCCTGAATTGTCTGGCAAAGTTTAAGCAACTAAAACCAGGACCTTATAATGGAAAATGTTGGGCAACCTTAATTATAGGCAGAACTACCTACACCACCCAGCTTAGTCTGGTGAGCAGATGAGACAGATCTTTGACTGGTGTAGAACAGCATTGATCCACTTGTGTGCACCAGTAGTTATTTTTGCTTTAATCTCAGGATTTATTAGTAACATGTTATAGGTAAGGACATATTTTAAGCCTGACAGTGCCCTTTACACACACAATTGAAACAGTGAATACCAAATGTCAGGGAAGAAGTTAGTGGGGCTATTTAGGGACATGAGTAGAAAGTGCTTTATAGTGACAGGAGAGGTGGATGTTACTGTGAGACTGAAAGAATCCTTTGCCTTAATGTTCCACAGAAGAAGCTGTAGGTCACATCCTACAGGCTGGAATCTATTTATCTATGGGAGGGAAGTGAAATGTTAAAAGGCTTTTTAATTATGCCACAATAGATAGTCAAGCAATTAGAACCATTAAAAGCTGCTGAGGCACTGGGCCCAGAGGAGTGAGTTACATCCTGGAAATTATTAAGAAAATACAGTTACAAGGGGAAAAGAAAACATCTTTGTTGCTCAGAGTTTCAAAAGCTGGCTTGGAATGAATCATAGAAATGTAGGGCTGGAAGGGACCTCAAGAAGTCACCTAGTCGAACTGTCTGCGCTGAGGCAAGATCAAGTAAACCTAGACCATCCATGACAGGTTTGTCCAACCTGTTCTTAAAAACTTCCAGTGACGGAGATGCTACAACCTCTCTTGGAAGCTTATTCCACACCTTAACTACCCTTATGATTCAAAGTTTTTCCTAATATCCAACCTAAATCTCCAGAGTTGCAGATTAAGCCCATTATGTCTTGTCCTATCTTCAGTGGAAAATGGAGGACAACTGATTACCATCGTCTTTGTAACATCCCTTAATTTATTTGAAGACTGTTAGCAAGTCCCCTCCCAGTCTTCTTTTCTCAAGACTAAACATGACCAGTTTTCTTAAGCTTTCCTCTTAGGTCAGCTTGTCTAAACCTTTCACCATTTTTGTTGCTCTTCTCTGGATTCTCTCTCCAGTTTGTCCACATCTTTCCTGAAGTGTGGTGCCCAGAGTGGGCCCCAGTACTCCAGATGAGGCTTTACCAGTGTCGAGTATAGCAGGACAATTACCTCCTATGTCTTTCGTATGACACCCCTATTAATGGAACACAGAATGATAGTAGCATATTTTGCAACTTTATTTTTGACTCATATTCAATTTGCGATCCCCTATAATCCCCCAGAACTAACACCTAGACTATTTCCTATTTTGTAGTTGTGCAATTAATTTTTTCTTTCCTGAGTGTAGTACTTTGCATTTGTCTTTATTGAATTTCATTTTTTTTATTTCAGACCAATTCTCCAAGTTGTCAAGATTATTTCAAATTCTAATCCCGTCCTCCAAAATGCTTACAACCTGGCCCAACTTGGTGTCATCCACAAATTAAATAAGTATGCTCCGCACTCCATTATCCAAGTCATTTATGAAAATATTGAATAGTAAAGGACCCAGGACAGTCCCCAATAGAAACATCCCCCCCAGTTGGACAGTGAACCACTGATAACTTCTCTTTGAGTATCGTCTTCAACCAGTTGTGCACCCACATTATATTAATTTCATCTAGACCACATTTCCTTAGTTTGCTTATGAGAATGTAATGTGGGATTGTGTCAAAAGTCTTACTAAAATCAAGATATATCATATCTACAGCCTCCGCCCATATACTAGACAAGTAACCCTGTCAAAGAAGGAAATTAGGTTGGTTTGGCATGATTTGTTTTTCACCAACACGGATTTGTCCTTACTTACAATCCTGTTGTCCTCTAGGTGCTTACAAAGTGATGGTTTAATAATTTGTTCCTGAATCTGTCCAGGTATCAAAGTTACACTGACAGGTCTACAGTTCCTCAGGTCATCTATGTCCCCCTCCTTTTAAGGATAAGTCCTATGTCTGCCCTTCTCCAGTCCTCTGGGACCTCACCCAGCCTCCACTAGTTTTCAAAGGTGATAACTAATGGTTTCAAGATTGCTTCAGCTAGTTCCTTAAGTACCCAGGGGGGGATTTCATGCAGGCCTTACTGACTTGAATTCATCTAAGGCCCTGTCTACATTGCAGAATGTTGTCACTGAAAGACAGCTTTTGTTGATGAACCAGCAGAGGTGTACACACTGCAATGCCACTTTGGGGGACAAAACTCTTCAGTTTCAGTGACAAAATAAAACCACCTCGATGAGAGGGATAAAGCTTTTTTCAGTAAATTTAAAGCTACAAAGCGTCAGTGTAGACACTGCCGTTTGTTATATCACCACAACTGCCCTCCCCCAGTATCCCACAATGCCTGCCAGGATCATTCTGCACACTGTTTTGAAATCAACTGCCCTGCAGACACGCGCCCCTTCCCTTTCAAAGCTCTGGGAAGTTTCTGAGAGTTGAGCTCTGGCAGCAAGGAGCAAGTCATTAACATGGAATGCTGCTCTCTCCCAGACTAGGAACACAGAGGCAAGTAGGCAGAGGCGGATGGGTGTGTGTGTGTGTGTGAGAGAGAGAGAGAGACTGCTGTGCTGTGCAGAGCTGGAAGGAGTGGGGGCTGATGGCAGGGTTTGGGTTGCTAACTGTCTAATCGCAGAAACCCAAACACCCGTGCCCCGTCCCCTGCTCTGCTCCTTCCCTGAGGCCCCGCCACTTCTCTGAGGCCCCGTCCCCGCTCATTCCATCCCCCCTCCCTCCGTCCCTTGCTCTCCCCCACCCTCACTCACTTTCACTGGGCTGGGGTGCCGGAGGAGGCTTGGGGTGAGGGCTGAGGCCGAGGGGTTCAGAGTATGGGAGGGGGCTCCAGGCTGGGGCAGGGGCTTGGGAGGGGGTAAGGGGTGCAGGCGCCGGCTGGGCAGTGCTTACCTCGGGCAGCTCCCCCAGAATTCCCCCAGGAGTAACAGTGGGATAGCTACCCACTGCTTTCTGTGTCAATGCAAGAGCTGCTAGCATGGATGCATTCTGCCGACACAAGGACCATAGTGTGGACATGCAACAGCGGTTTACTTAAAGCATTTTAATGAAAATGGCATAACTTTTGGGGACAAAAGTTTGCAGTGTAGACGTAGACTTACTTATGTGAATATTCTTTAACCTCTTATTTCTCTTTTAGCTTGTGTTCCCTTTCCCCTTGTTGTTAATCTGAATTGTGTTAAGTACCTGGTCACAATTTACCTTTTCAGTGAAGATGGAAGCAAAATAGGCATTAAATACCTCAGCCTTCTTGATGTCATCAGACATTAGCTCCCCTTCCCCTTCAAGTAGAGAGCCTAGACTTTCTTTCCTCTTTCTTTTTCTCTTAATGTATTCATAGAACCTCTTCTTAGTGCCTTTCATGGCCCTAGCTAGATCGAATTATTTTGTGCCTTAGCCTTTCTGATTTTATCCTTACACCCTTATGCTATTCTTTTGTACTCATCCTCAGTAATTTGTCCATGTTTCCACATTTTGTAGGATTCCCTTTTGATTTTAAGATAATTAAACAGCTCCTGATGGAGCCATGTTACTATTCTTCCTATCTCTCCTTTGAATCAGGATAGTATGCTGGTGTGTCTTTACTATTCATTATTTTAGAAACTGCCAACGCTCCTGAACTCCTTTTTCTCATAGATTTTCTTCTATGGGATCTTACCTACGAGTTCTCTGAGTTTGTGAAAGTCCACTTTTTTGAAATCCATTGTCCTTATTCTGCTGCTGTGAAGGGGTAGTGAGCCCAGGAAAAACTGGTGCTGTTCCTATATTTAGAGGGTCAAGAAAATGTGGAGCCATCAAATGGCAACGAGTTTCACACAGAATTGTCAAGGGCTTTTCTGTCTTTGATGTGTCTGATTCCAGGATTTTTTCTCAGCCTATTGCTGGACAAAGGCATCGTCAGCACTCCTTCTGTCTATCATGGGTTCTACAGGAAATGGGTGAAGGATCTACAGTGAGTGGATGTTCTTCATGAAGGCATGTGATCGTTTGCCAAGCTCATCTCCACAATGACTTTATCTCTCTGTGCTGCTCCCAAATACAGCCTCTGGCATAGGGGACATGTCAGGGATAGGGATAAGGGCGCCAAAGGAAAGGAGTAATGCATGGAGCACTATGACTCTACCTAGGACTTCACCCTTCTTCCTCACCCTCCTGCTCTTCTACAAGATGTAAACATCTAGGGTACACGTTGCCTACCATTAGAGCTATACAACACAGCGCTCTCTCTCTCAGTACAAGAAGAAATGGTGACCCATTTTCTGGACAACAAGCCTTAGAGGAACCTTGATGTCATGCAGAGAAGAAGCCACCCCTCTTCCCTCTTTCCCAGCAAATAAGATCAC
The DNA here is from genome assembly GCF_015237465.2 of Chelonia mydas. NCBI lineage: Eukaryota > Metazoa > Chordata > Testudines > Cheloniidae > Chelonia > Chelonia mydas. The sequence goes on along the minus strand of NC_057850.1, from coordinate 7,822,806 downwards.
AGTGATCCCATCGGCTTTAAACTCGCAGGAATATTTTATGCACATTACACAAAATAATTTCTAACCAGAAAGGACTGGCTAAAGATGACCAAGGGAGAGAGGAATTTGAAAACACTTCAGTAATACTAAAAGACTTTCTAGATGGCTCAAATAATCGCTTGAAAAACAAAGAAGCCTCTGAGGATTCATCCATCAGGGAGAACTCTGTCTCCCGGATCCCAACCCTATCCTGAAAATATCAGAACCACCATGAACTTAAAAAAAAACATTCATTCACAGTCTGCAGTTGTCATGAGGGAATTTTTTAAGTGCCCCTGTTGGGCAATGAAAACTCATCTTCATTTATTTTCAAGTAGCTGTTTCCTTTGTTGCAGGAGGGGAAAATAGTACAGTATAAGATGGTCCATTTTATATGCAATCTGTATCAGAATCTAAGGGCAAGGCTGTGCAATCTTAATATAGGTGAGCACGTGCCCACGTGAATAACATCGCAAATGTCAGGACTACTCATGCTAGTAGGTGCTCACCAAAATGAGTTAGGACTTCTCAATCTAGCCCTTAGCATATCATCATTCTCCAGATACTCCAAGCAGGTCCCCGCGAAGGGGCGGGGGGAGACACACAAATATACAAGTATAAATTACTACATATCTCTAAATCCAGTGATTTCCCTGGACATTGTGGGTAATCAGCACACGTAAGGATCAGGCCCTTTGTGAACTCAGCTCGACTAAAATCTCTGGTTACAGTAAAACTGAACTCTGAGAAAACGATTTCCTGATAACAGGTTTCCAGAACATTATTATTATTATATTCCATTGTATTTCATAAGATCCTCTAGTCATGTTGTACACAATCAGACCTTATAATGAAATAAACAGACTGTGTTACTGAAAGGGAACTGAGGAATGTAACCTTTAAATTGTGCATAAATTAAAACACACGGACCAAATCTGGCGATCTTTATGGTGTACCTTCTTTAAAAAATAACGTAAATTTACTATTAAATATCACTGCTTCTGGAGAGTGGCTATAAAAAAAACCAATAATATTAGCACGCACCTTTTGGTGGATTTAAATGAGAAAGAAGCAGCCACTTTGTTTATAAGAACATAACGTATTTTTAGCAGGAAAAGACCATCCCACACCAACTTGATGGATATAGCTTAGGTTGATTTGGTGCCATTCATTATTTCCTCAATCCCCTCCTGTCATAAATAGAAAGGGAAGGGTAAACCCCTTTAAAATCCCTCCTGGCCAGAGGAAAACTCCGCTCACCTGTAAAGAGTTAAGAAGCTAAAGGTAACCTCGCTGGCACCTGACCAAAATGACCAATGGGGAGACAAGATACTTTCAAAAGCTGGGAGGAGGGAGAGAAACAAAGGGTCTCTGTCTGTCTATACGCTGCCTTTGCCGGGGATAGACCAGGAATGGAGTCTTAGAACTTTTAGTAAGTAATCTAGCTAGGTATGTGTTAGATTAGGATTTCTTTAAATGGCTGAGAAAAGAACTGTGCTGAATAGAATAACTATTTCTGTCTGTGTATCTTTTTTGTAACTTAAGGTTTTGCCTAGAGGGATTCTCTATGTTTTGAATCTAATTACCCTGTAAGGTATCTACCATCCTGATTTTACAGAGGGGATTTCTTTACTTCTATTTACTCCTATTTCTATTAAAAGTCTTCTTGTAAGAAAACTGAATGCTTTTTCATTGTTCTCAGATCCAAGGGTTTGGGTCTGTAGTCACCTAGGCAAATTGGTGAGGCTTTTTACCAAACCTTGTCCAGGAAGTGGGGTGCAAGATTTTGGGAAGTATTTTGGGGGGAAAGACGTGTCCAAACAGCTCTTCCCCAGTAACCAGTATTTGTTTGGCGGTGGTAGCGGCCAATCCAAGGACAAAGGGAGGAATATTTTGTACCTTGGGGAAGTTTTTGACCTAAGCTGGTAAAGATAAGCTTAGGAGGTTTTCATGCAGGTCCCCACATCTGTACCCTAGCGTTCAGAGTGGGGGAGGAACCTTGACACCTCCCATCCCAGACATTAATCTCTATCTCGTGGACTAATTTATACTTTTCTCCAGCAACTTTGTCAATGTATCTACCACTTTGCACCTGAAGCAATTTCCGTTCCTTCTTAGTTTTCTCATGGCTACTACAATTTGTTAATCTCCCAGGAGTGTATTCTAAGCAGAGCTGGTAGCACTGATACTGGTACTGGGCTAGACGGACCTTTGGTCTGACCCAGTATGACCGTTCTTATGTTCTTTGTACCAGGGAAGCGCTTTTTGCTATTTCTGTGAAAACTCACCTAAATTTGGCTTAGTTATGAGCCTCTGTCAAACCTCAGTTCACACATGCTCAGTAGAGACTTGCTGGAATCTTTGGAGAATTTAGCTGCCAAATGCCATTTGCATTGAGCATGTTCCAGCCCGGGGCTGCAGGGTTTGAGCAGGACTTTCCCTGCAATAGCTCCTCCCGTCAGTTAGGCGCTGTTGCCAAGGCTGCACAAGCTGCTTTAATTTTGGCATTTCCTAACTTCTGAGTGCATGACTTTGCAACCATATGTTCTTTCAGTTTTGTTTTGCTTAACATCACTGACAATTACAAATACCTTACATACCACCAGCACTTGAAAAATATTCATGATAAAATAAAGATGCATGTAAATCTCATTCAGAAAGTGGCAAGATCAACCTGGGGAGCCGATGAAAAAAATCTCTACACTTCACTGGCCCTTGTTTACTCTACCACAGGATACTGCTCACACATCTGGACACATTAGTTCTCAACACCACCATGTGGGTCATTACAGGCACAGTAAAATCAAGGCTACAACCATGGCTTCCCATACTGGCATTCCTCCACCCACCCAAATTCATCACAACACGAGAATCTTTTGGTTTCATTGAATGAGGAACAAGGATTTTCCAATATCCAAACAGCAGATCTGCCTACCTTCTCCATAAATGGGGACTGAGACGCAAACCTATTTGTGACTGCAGAAATAGCTTTCAAATTATGGAACTCCTCATCACTCAATGTCCAAAAAACCCCACACCTTGGTGATATCTCTGCCATCCCTACGCATCACTTGAAGCAATCAATTGGATCACCGACCTAGACGTGGACATTTAATATTGCTCTTTTAAAGCAAGAAGAAGAAGAAGATGACAAAATGTTAATGGCTAACATTTCTATGGTCTCTTTCAAGGCACCAGGCTCACAATGTGATTTACTAATTCCCTAGATTGACAATTCATTGTTCCTACCCTAGAAAGCAGCCACCTACCTTCAGCAGCTATTTTAATATTGCATAGCAATACTAGTATCCTCAGTGTAGACCTCCACCCACTTGAGAACAAAATGGACACTTCAGCAAGTCTGACTCCAGCCAGTTGAGGCAACGCTGCACATACCCATCAACCAGTACATTACAGTGAGTGATCAAGGTAGGTATCCTTCCTCAACCCCCTGGTGCACAATGACACAGGCTCCCAAAGAGGTATTCTGAGAATGGTATATCATCAATGCTCTATAAAGTCACTGTTAGGAGTTAGTGAATCCCTGTGTTATAAAGTTTACAAGAGTTTTCCATAGAAGAGACAAAGCTGTATATAAGTAAATAGTTAATAGATATGCTGCCAGTAAATGGCGCTCAGGAATATGCTGCATTGTTATTGGGTTTGTAGGAAAATAAAACTTTTTATTGATGTGCCCTACAGATAGCTTCTTGCCTTCAGCTGTTTGCATGCAGCTCTTAATAAACATGTTAGGTGCGGCTTTTGCTATGGAACACAGTCAGCGGACACGGAAAACCAAATCCCTTTAGTCTCATCAGAAACAGCCTTATTACAAATATGCTTCAATACAAGGAGTTGCAGAAGGCTTCTTTAAGAGACTGCAAAAAACCACAGTGCTTTGTAGCTGAGAGTATTTTTAAAACTACAGAGCACAATTTCCTCCCGGACAGGTTATTTTTCACTAGTTTACAAGCATTTATCACTTTGCTGCTGACGTTTTGCAGCATGAGAACTAGTTAGGAGTGAAGTGCTAAATACCAGTGAGTAAACTAAACTGAAAACAGGCATGACAATCTGCCTCTGAAAGAGCAATACATTCTGTGAGAGACAGTAAAGCAGGGGTGGGCAAACTTTTTGATCCGAGGGCCACATCTGGGTATGGTGGGCCATGAATGCTCACAAAATTGGGAGTTGGGGTGCAGGCTCCTGGTGGGGGTGTGGGCTCAGGGGTGGGCCTAGGGATGAGGAGTTCAGGCTACGGGAGGGGGCTCCGGGCTGGAGCTGGGGGCTAGGGTGTGTGTGGGGGAGGGCTCCAGCTGGGAGTGCGGGCTCTAGGATGGGGGTGGGGCTAGGGATGAGGGGTTGGGGGTGCAGAGGATGCTCCCGGTCTTGGACCGAGGAGTTTGGAGGGTGGGAGGGGGATCAGAGCTGGGGCAGGGGGTTGGGGTGTGGGAGGGGGTCAGGGGTGCAGGCTCTGGGCGGCACTTACCTCAAGCAGCTCCCAGAAGCAGCGGCATGACCCCCCTCCAGCTCCTACATGGAGGTGTAGCCAGGCGGCTCTGCACGCTACCCTGTCCGCAAGCGCTTGGGGCGTGGGCAGTGTGCAGAGCCCCCTGGCTGCCCCTACACGTAGGAGCTGGAGGGGGGACATGCTGCTGCTTCTGGGAGCCATGTGGAGTGGGGCAAGCCCTGGACCCTGCTCCGTGGCAGGAGCTCGAAGGCTGAATTAAAACGTCTGGATGGCCAGATGCAGCCCCTGGTCCGTAGTTTGCCCACCCCTGGAGTAAAGAGATGCACAGCTCTGCACTTAGCATCACACAGCAGGGATTTACAAGCTGACTCTATTGCTGCATTACAATGTCTCAACCCTCCCAAGCCCATGTGTGTGACATGGGGCTTTACAATGTACAATAGAGTCATAACATGAGAAGCACAGCAAAAAACCCCAAGAGATGCTCCTTTAAAGGATGCTGAGTTCATTTCATTTCCCATAAACTCCAATTCAAAGTCCAAATTTTCCAGTATCAGTTAATTGTTCTAACAAACAGTATTGGACAAGTTTGCCCTGGTGCACCTCAACTGAAGCCAGTGGAGTTACAGCAAGGAATTATTGGGCCCTGTGTGTCTTGGGTCAGTTGGGACGGAGATAGATTTGAGCCTAAACATGAGCTGACTTACTTTTTAATCAGTACTGATGAGAAACTGGTTAGGAGAAAATAAACCCAAATGAGTTTTCCAATGTGTGAATAATATTTTAGCCTCTATTATTTTGCATTTTTCACAGCAGCCTGTGTGCTTTCACATTTCCGATGGATAAGAAGTAGAAAAGCCATGAGAGAAGCAGTACATTTCTGCCTCATCAAGAAGCAGGATGTATTGGCAATTTCAGGAGAAAGAAATTTCTCCTGAGATTGCCTGCCCAGTTTTGCAACTAGAGATCCAGATAAGGTTTGACAAAGGATCAGAGTTCAGGACAGCTAGGAGTTCAGCATTAAAGGGAAAACACAAACAAAACCCCACACATGAGCTAGCAGATAAAGCACAGAACTGTGTGTTAGATTGGGGCTCTATTTTTTGCTCTCCAGTTGAATTGCTATGTGAGCTAACAAAAGCCACTTAACTTTTGTGCCTCGGTTTCCCCATCTGTAAAATAGGGATGTTACCACTAAAATTACACGTAGCACAGATAGCAACACCAACAGTTAAGGTTGCCTACTGCTTTCCATTTCAAGATCCTGCTTTCAGTTGCTTTTAACTTTGCTCAACTTAAATTGTTCAGGCTGAAGTTTTCCATGCCAGGTGTCTGCCTGATTTATTAATTAATTTAATTAATCAATTTTTATTATTATTATTATTATATTCTTAATTATTATTTGTTTTCATTTCAGCTGAAATGGTTCAGTCATTTCTAAGAAGGGTGAGGGGGTTAATGTAGTTCCAGATGATGGAATTTCTGTTTAACTACATTACCACATACTGTTTTGTCCATAGGACCTTTGCTTCATTCAGTGCACAAGATGGAACTGCTCTGGAGCTGAATCAGGGTTTCCAAGGGAAAGAAACTGCTCTCTGTAGGCCCCCTGCCTCATTTGTTGCAAAAGATGGAATGTGTGTTGTGAATGAGGCAGGGGATTGCAGCAAGAGAAAGGAGAGTCTCGTGGTTAAGACAGCTAAATGCTGCCAAAGAACGTGATTAGAATAATAGAATATCAGGGTTGGAAGGGACCTCAGGAGGTCATCTAGTCCAACCCCCTGTTCAAAGCAGGACCAATCCCCAATTTTTGGCCCAGATCCCTAAATGGCCCCCTCAAGGATTGACTCACAACCCTAGGTTTAGCGGGCCAATGCTCCAACCACTGAGCTATTCTCTCCCCCTGATTCTATCCCCCCTTCCGTCACAGAGTTCCCAGGGGGAGGCCCTGGATCTCTGAATTTGGGCCCCTATCCAATTTCTATTAAAGTAAATGCACATACTCCCTAGCTGGCTCTAGTCCTTAGTTCTGCCTCACAATCATGAAACTTGGTGTACCACATATTTGAGCCATGGCTCTAGCACACGCTTCAGGAGAATAAAACAAATGAATAGTAATTGCTCTACAAGTGAATTTTTGTGGGACTGGAGGGTGTGTGTGTTGTGACTGTCACAAAACCAATAAATAAAGTCCTTATGAAAAGCAAGATGCCGACAATCACAGACACAAATCTTCTGGTTATTCACAGAATAGTTATGGCCCTGGCAGGAGCCATGCAAGTTTCCTTTACACTGTTCCATGTCAATGTCCCTGTAACCTCACCAGCAGGAATCGCTTCTAAGTGTAAAAGGGAAGTTCAGTCCTTGGCCTCTCTCTACTAAGCGTGCCAACCAGGAGGTCCATTTATGCCAACAGCATGGCGATAGGATTCTAATGCTGTGGACAGCTTAATGGGGCTCAGCTGTGTACTGCAACGATCACTGACACTGATCATTCTACAAAGTAAATCCATTAATAGCAACAATTACAGGGCATTCTGTAAAAAAATCTGTTCATTTAGCTTGCCATGAAAGAGGCAAAATTACTTATGTCCTTGAGTGGTTTCACACTGCCTGGAAAAAATATTGTTAAAGAACATAATTCACAAACTCCAAAAGAATCTGCCTTTAAAAAAAAAAAAACAGGTTGCCAAGTGGCCAATTTACAACACCTGTAATAGCAAACAAGCATAATAAACCCATTTAGACCGTGAAAGTAAACATCGAACTATGAATATTTCTTCTGATGGATAAAGATAGTGAAGAAATAGAAAACCCCAACATGATGGGAGCAAGAGGTTGATGCTAAAACACATTTTGCAACTCAGTTATAAATAACCTTTAGCCCAGGCAAAACCTTCTCAGTTATGTATCTGTCTAAAATATCTTTATAGTGATGCACAAGAAAAAAATAATCTGATGCACTAGAAAAAGCTTTGCCGAGATGAAATAATAAAGTAGGTGGTGACACGGTTTTCTTTAAAATACACAGGGCCAGATGCTGGACTGTGCCTGAGGAGCTCTTCACTCAAATCATGTATGTGAAGGGAGGTGCTTGCAAAGGTGCAGTTCGAATCCTCTTGATCCTTGATTGGGCCAGTACCAGGCTGGTCTCCTGGCCCAGATCAGAAGAGCCTGAAGCTTCCTGGGAAGATGAGGGATCTCAACACCTCACAGTGTGAGGCTTACATAAAGAAACTTTCAAATGAGGAACACTGCCTCAAGGGTTGTCTGTCGGAGCGGGCAGTTTGGATAATACAACTCTGTCAAACCTTCATCCCAAACTCAAACCACAGACGGTTTTGAGCTTCTAAGAAATTCTCGTATGTACTTCTGGGTTCCACCCAAACTAAAGATACCAGGAGAGAGAATGTTCTGATGATATTTACTGGAAAATTCAGAACCAGAAATCTCATGAGAAAGCCTGTTCTTGGGGCAGTCTCAGATCAATGTTCATGATCCCAGGGCTTTGAAGACTTTTGCAATAAGCGTTCGCAGTTTTAGGTACTCTTGTGAACCAAACTTCTCAACTTATTGAGGGTGTCCCAATTCTAGTTATGTGGAGCTGATGAAAGCCTCTAACACTCCATTCCTCTTTTCCTGGCACCCATGACAGGAGCTTAAATCTACATTTGAGCTCCACAGGAGGAAAAAATATATATATTCCCCCCTTTCTCTTGTCATAGCCTCCATACTTACCATATTAATTTATTGAGTTCATCTTTTTAATGCTAGCTTCTTTAAGTATTTAGCGCTCCTTTTTAGTTCTAATCCTCTTATTTGGTAATCAGTCTGAGTCTATCTCTTTAGGGATAATTTAAGGTTCTCAAGGAGATCAAGGAAAGTTTTCTCTTGATCTAGTTCACAGACTCAAACTTATTTGTCAGTGGCCAGGGATGCCACTTAGGCCTTAAAATGCTTTGCTGGGCTTCTCTCCTTCCTGTTGTTGGCCTTTCTACACAGGGTGATAGGGCAGCTTTTTAAAAGTGCATTCAGGGCTGTTGAAAAGTGCCTGACTGGTAATTGCAGATATCAAAGCCCCCAGCATAGAGCCACGGCACGGGGAGTGGCAGCAAACTTAGCTCCACGTGACCAATATGCCTCCACTGCAAGAGCCACTAGTCATTCAAATTCTATTCCTACTCATTCCCAAAACTGCCGGGCAGGTGCTGCTTTGTAATGGGCGCCCTGTTCACCTGGAGCCAGGCTGAGACCATGAACTAATCTCAGGGCACCAGACAGACATAGGAAAAAGCACCCAAACAAACGTTCAGTCACCCTGACCCAATTTCCTATTTTAATGGCTAAACAGATCCAGGCCTCCTCATTACCAGTTTTCTGAACATCCAGCATGTTTTTAAGAGACAGACAAGTCAGGAAGTCAAGTCAGCATCAGTCCTCTCTTTGACACTCTCAAACTGAAGTCCCGGCTATCGCTTAGCAAATCCGCCTAGCCAGAGGACACTGCAAACTAACTAGAGCAATGGGCAGTAGTAGGATGATCATAGCAAGTTTAACTGTTCTGCTCTTCCACAAGCACTCTTCCGAAGCCCTATTCAGGAAGGAATTTAATTTACCCACCTAAACAAAGAGCAGTAGGCAGCATGTACCTTTACCTTTCTCTTTAAAAGCTAATGTTCAATGGGGGGAAAAAGGCATTGGGGGATGTCTCACATCAACTAACCCATTACAGTGAATTAATTAAACAATTATATTAGCCAGGCCTTCCCTCCTGACATGGCACAGCTGACATTAATTGGGCCACAATCAAGATAGTAATTCAGGTTAATTGGATTCCCACTGTCAGCAGCTATCAGAGTGTTTCAATATGCTGCTGTCATTTAAGAATAATTAATCATGAATGACTTTATTGGATGGAGCTGGTTGACAGCTGATAGCGCGGCGAGGCTTGAAAAAGCTGGTGGATTGCTCTGGGGCCACTGAGGAGGAAAACTAGCTACTTTCCTAGGGACTATGACACTGCCACTTTATTCTCCATGATCCAAATATATTAAATGGTGTTGAAAGGACAAAATCTGATGATTTTTTCACACACACGCAACAGAGAGGAAGGCGTGGGGGGGGGAGTCAAAGTCATTGAGCCACTGTGGTGAGAGGCCTGTCTACGTTCCACAGAGGCCTTGGGCTCCTAGGATACAACAACAGGATTTGACAATACAAGAGTATGTTAGGGGGCTTATTCCTTCACCCACTCACTTCCCTGGTCCTTCTCGCATGAACAGAGAGCAACAATACCCGAAGTCCAAAGGTGCAAACAATTCGATGTTTATTGGGGTGAACTTCCAGCGAGCATGATTCCAGTTTCCTTCCTTAGTATCCTCCTTCCCAGCTCTGACACCACAGAGCCTTACACCTGTGTCCCTGTTCCCATTCCTGCCCTTAGCCAAACATGATTCCAATTTCCTTATTCCCATTCCCTGTTCCCATTTCCCCCTTTAGCAAAACATGATTCCAATTTCTCACCCCCATTCCCTGTTCCCATCTCTCCCACGCCCAACCCCTCCCACCAAGGCCCCCTCCTCTACTTCCTGATTGACTGCAGACTATATAGTAAAACTTGAGTTCTGCTTAGCTATACCTTAACCAATCATTTTCCCGAAATTTAACTAACCAATCCTAACATATTGTAACATGATTATGTAACCAATTATATCCCACCACCTTAATTAGTTTACACCCAGCAAAATTAATTATACAGCAGACAGGAACAATCACAGAACCAGACAGAGATTATACAGACAAACAATAGCAAAGTGGGAACTATAATGACAAAACAATACAGAAGTGAGGATTTCACATCCCAGTATTGATAAGTGAGTTCGTGCCAGACAGGATGCTGTTTCCTTTTACATTTTCTAGGCACTTCCCTTTCTCTGGAGGTGATAGGCATTATCAGGACAGGATTGTATTCCTAACAGCCCAATAGCACCTTCTTTCAATGTGACTAGTTTGGAATGTGAGGATGTGACCTGTCGCTTCCTAGCTTATGGCTGCCTCTGCTGCTTAGCCAAAGGCCTTAGCTTAAGCACAGGGCCTCAGACTGTCACAGTAAGAAAAGGCCCTTACACCGGCAGACAGTGATTTTGATTCTCTTTTGTACCTCTATAACTAGCCAAGTGATAAGAATACACCAAAATTCTTAGAGTATAGGCCTTTACAGACAGGCCTGAATATCTATATCCTAACAGAGTACATGCAACATAGGAAATGAAATGGTGAGACTCGCCCAGTTAGCTGCTTCGTCCCAGTTATTTTTCTCTAGCCTTTAAAGTAGCATTACTTTGAATTAATAACGTTATGGGAAGTGAAATGATCTATTGGTAGAATCTCTGCCCTAAGTGCCAGGGAACTTACAAAGGCAAATATTTATTTAGCAATGACAAAAGTGAGGACTCACAGAGTTGTTGGGGGTGAAATAACTAGACATGAAAGCACAGGACAGAAATTGCTTAGGGTGCTCCATGGGGGGTAAAAGGAATAAATTAAGCCTGAGAGAAACTGAGGCTAGATTTCAGGTGAGATCTATTACACTTTGGAATAGTTTCCTAAAGGGAAGCACAGGAGTCCCCATCACCTGAGTCATTTAGAACTGTACTTGACAAAGCACTAGAGAACATATCAGAAGGGGCACTGCTGTTTAGGAATGGGAGTTACTGAGTGGAGAAGACACCCTAGTAAGAGTTCTCTTTCTTATTTCTTTGATTCTTTTAAAATCTATTATATAGCCATAACAACCCATTTCTAGGTGGCCACAGTGCTCAGCAGCAAACTTCTGATGGAAATCAGACAATTGAGCTGAGAAAGAATATGGCTCTCTCTGCCAAGAAATATAGGTCAGGCAACTGAACCAAATTGTACTCAAGAAATGTTAGCGCACAAATTCCAGCTGTGAAGGTGTTTTCTTACCACATTCAATTGCAGAAGCTGGATTTCGGGGAAGACAAAAGGAAGCATCTTATTATATCCTCTCTCCATGATAACTCTGATTTAGCTATCAACACTGAGGGGCAAATGTAACTGATGTGCTTATTTTGTAACTGATGTGCTTATTTCTTTTCAGTGACCCGGTCACTCCTTTCTCCTTTCCAAATCATTGTTATCTGCTGTTTAATTACCCCCCTCCTCCCAGTCCACTAGACTCAATGCTTCTTTGGCTTTACTAACTTTATGTAGTACAGACCTTGGGCAGTCGTCTGTTGCTGTTCCGAGGTAAATCAGTACAGTCTGTGTCACAATGCAGAGATCCTTGCTGGTAATCCATCCTAATCAACATAATGTCAAATATAATCCAAATCCTAATTTCACCCAGTTATTCCTTTGAGGCCAATAACTCACGATGCTTCTCAAGAGATGCCTGAAGTGATAGGAGGTGGCTCTTTGTCACTTGAGAGTCTCCATTCTATAACTACTGTGAGTTGTGACAGATATTATGGACAGATGGAATGTCCAAAGACTGTAATATCAGCTTTACAAATGTTACATCAATATGGACTGGGAATTGTGTTCATGCTCAATGGGATAGTTACGGGAGAACTGGCATGACCCTGTGACCCCAGAGGGGAAGACGCTGCAGAAAAGATTTACGGTATTTTGGTCCTATCATCGTCTCCATGTGAAGATGGATGATTGTATGGTAAGCTAAGATGTGCATGGAAGTTATTTATTGCTTTTAAGCTATGTTTACTCTGTCATGCTTTTGTTCTGAATAAATACTACTTTGCTTTTTAAAGGCTGACAAGTCACTGGGTAATCCTGTGAATGCCCCAGAGAGAACAGGACTGCAGATGCTGAACTAAAGTCAGACTTGCTAAGGTGATCACAGTGAATTACAGCCTAAATTCTTAGTTTAGAGTGAGCCGCAGGATTCCACTCCAAGCCAGGTGACGGCTAGAGGCCTAAGAGCTAAGTGAGAAGCCCTCAAAGAGATCATGAAGGGGTCTGAGGTGCAGCTACCTCAGGAATTGTGACATCAGCAAGTTCTTCCTCAACAGGAAACTCACTCATTCACCCTCTGCCTACAACTAGATTGGAGGGTTTATGCTACACCATATGACTAGATTTAAAGAGAAGTATAACCACCCTATCATTTCGCTCTCTTTTGGCTGTTACGTATTTTCTGTGGCCAAATCATGCACTCAGGTTTTCACCTGAAAGTTGTAAAGCATTTTGGCATACAGCTTGGATGAAATGCAAAATACAAAGAAGTTGTATTATATTGTACCATTAATACCTTGAGACATCAAGGTCATAGATCAGATTTAAGGCTTTGGATCCAGGGAAAAATAACTTTCAAATGACGTATGGCACAATCTTCTTCTCATGGTACTCTACGAGGACTTAAATTATAGCGATGCAGATGATATTGATCAACCAGAGCCCAGATTTCTTAACCTGCATGGCAAAGCTCACCTCTTTTGCTGGGGATCTGGGGAGGAGGTCGGTTGATGGACATAATATAGGGGGTTTGATTCAGGTTCATTGTCATTAGGATAGTCATGGACTTGTGTTAATATTTGAGTCGGTCTAGTTAAGGTACTTATATAGCCCCATTATCGTAGAATCTATGCACCTCACAGTCGAATACATTTATCCTACAACACCCCTCTGAGGCAGGGCACTGCTCTCAAACCCATTGGACAGATGGGGCAACTGAGGTACAGAGAGACTAAGGCCCAGATCCTCAAAGGTATTTAGGCACCTAACTCCCATTGAAACCAAAGTGATTTGCCCAAGGTCACACAGGAAGTTTGTGGTGGAGCAGGAAATTAAAACTAGGTCTTTTGAGTCTGAAACTAGTACCATAGCATGTAGACCATCCATTGGTTTGCCAGATTGTTAACTTTCTTACTGAATATTGCATGTTGATTATTGTGAAGTGAAGTGCCTCCAGCGCAAGACTGGAGGTGTCCAATTTACATGACAGCCATCAATATCGTCTCAGCAATATTTTTGTTCCAAAAATGAGTTATAACAGCAAAACACAAAGCACTAGGCATTTAAAAAAAGTCAGATGTTCACGTCACAAAACCACCGCAACTGTTAGCGGTAGGGAGGCCAAGCACCAAATGAGCCATGGATATTGAACTACTCTCCCCTCCTTAGAGGTGGTGTGTGGATTGAATCACACTGGCAGTGAAGAGAGGCTAGCTCTGCCTTTGCTTATACATTATTGGTTCCGGCTGTACACAGGGGTCTTCATTGTCCAGGGCCCTCAACCCGACACCTTGCATGAGCACAAAAGTCACTAAATATGTTGAAAATAGTCAGCAAAAAAAAAAAATATATATATATATAGCCCATCTAGTAATGAAACACCATGAAACATGTAAATCAAGGGAGCCTGTTTCAGCCATGGCAGCGTGAAGCAAATTGTTAGTTGATGTCAAGATAGCTCATGGTTAAACTTGGATTATTGCTGTGCACATTGTAAGATGAGCTGTTGCCAGCAGGAGAATGAGTTTGTGTGTGTGGTTTTTGGAGGGGGGGGGTGGGGGGGGAGGGAAAACCTGGATTAGTGCTGGAGGTGACCCACCTTGATTATCATGCGCATTATAAAGAGGGGTTTCAAAGGGGGATGGGCTGTTGCCAGCAGGAGAGTGAGTTTGTATGTGTGTGTGTGGGGGGGGGGGGAAGGGTGAGAAAACCTGGATTTGTGCTGGAAATGGCTCTACTTGATGATCACTTTAGATAAGCTGTTGCCAGCGGGGGAGTGGGGTGGGAGGAAGTTTTGTTTCATGGTCTCTGTGTGTATATAATGTCTTCTGCAGTTTCCACGATATGCTATGCATCCGATGAAGTGAGCTGTAGCTCACGAAAGCTCATGCTCAAATAAACTGGTTAGTCTCTAAGGTGCCACAAGTACTCCTTTTCTTTTTACGAATACAGACTAACACGGCTGTTACTCTGAAACCTGTCAAAGGGGAAGGAAACTCCTGGACCTCTTTAGGTTTCCAGCCATCCTCTAACATCTGGTCTCTCCTGCTTCCAACAATTTAGAGGCTATGGGAATGATACAAAGGGCTGCCATCCTTAAAGCTTTGGCTCTTTCACTGGCACTGATGCCAAAGGTAGAAAAGCGTGATTTCCATTGAGCATCTTTATTCTAGGCACTAATTCATCAATCTTGTTTCTTTCTCTCTTGCTGATTTTCATTCTTTTCATGCAAAGATCTTTTGAATTTTTTTTGTTTGTTTAAATGAGGCTCAGATAATGACCCAGATGGCAGGCTGGTGTGCCTGTTGCTTTTACGTCCCTGCTTTATTCTTCCTGTCTTAAAAAAGATACACATGATGCCTCCTAAAAAAGAAGTCTTTGTAAAACATTGTATTTAGCAAAAATGATGTTAAATAGATATTGGGGTATTTTTGTGTTATTTTGACTCCTAGGCATATTTGCATAAAAGCAGGATCTTTGTTTCGTCAGAGTTCATCTGCTCCCACAGCTTAATCCCTTCCCAGAAATAATAATTCTTAATGGACAAACTACAACAGTTTCAGAGGTTCAGCTTAGATAACCATCTAAATATTTAGATGCATCTCTAGACCTTTTTGTCTGGAAAGCTGACAAGAAGTGGCTTCTAAAAGAAAGGGTCCATTATATTTTTACCAATAAGAGGTGTCCCTCAGTGTTATTTCACATCCAAATGACAGCACTTTACAGCAGCCTTCTAATCTCAAGTGGGGTCCTGATTCCCAGGGAAGCTTACTAAATCATTAGCACTAACTCCTGAAGCACTTGGGAATGTCTCTGGAGGTCTCCCATCCAAATTCAACTAGCCCTGCTTAACTTGTGAGAGCTGATGAAATCACAGCCTACTTGGTAGCCTGTATACCTCTGGGCATTTAAGGTATCTGAGCTGATGAATGTGTAACTAGCATGCTTACTGAGTTTTGCAGTCCCTCTGTTGTTCTCATTAGCTGGGCTCAGGCATCGGTCCCAATTGTCTGCTCAGAACTGCAATGAGTCAACAGAAGCTGAAAATGAGGTTTGTGGATAAAGAAACCAGTTCTGCTTCCAGTTCAGTGCTCTCGTTGGTTTCAGGATCTTCAATCTTTTCCTTATGATTAGTTTATTGTACTTTAAACTAACGGATTCAAAATCTTTAGATTTCAGAGTAACAGCCGTGTTAGTCTGTATTTGTAAAAAGAAAAGGAGTACTTGTGGCACCTTAGAGACTAACCAGTTTATTTGAGCATGAGCTTTCGTGAGCTACAGCTCACTTCATCGGATGCATAGCATATCGTGGAAACTGCAGAAGACATTATATACACACAGAGACCATGAAACAAAACTTCCTCCCACCTCACTCCCCCGCTGGCAACAGCTTATCTAAAGTGATCCTCAAGTAGAGCCATTTCCAGCACAAATCCAGGTTTTCTCACCCTTCCCCCCCCCACATACAAATTCACTCTCCTGCTGGCAACAGCCCATCCCCCTTTGAAACCCCTCTTTATAATGCGCATGATAATCAAGGTGGGTCACCTCCAGCACTAATCCAGGTTTTCTCACCCCCCCCCCACACCCCCTTTTTCAAAAACCACACACACAAACTCATTCTCCTGCTGGCAACAGCTCATCTTACAATGTGCACAGCAATAATCCAAGTTTAACCAGAACGTCTTGGGGGGGGTTTTGCAGGAAAAAAACAAGGGGAGACAGGCTACCTTGCATAATGACTTAGCCACTCCCAGTCTCTATTCAAGCCCAAATTAATAGTATCCAATTTGCAAATGAATTCCAATTCAGCAGTTTCTCGCTGGAGTCTGGATTTGAAGTTTTTTTGCTTTAAGATAGCGACCCTCATGTCTGTGATTGCGTGACCAGAGAGATTGAAGTGTTCTCCGACTGGTTTATGAATGTTTAGATTTCTTTGCTCCTATACACAAGAAGGGCACTAACTCCTTCTTGTGTAACTCTGCTGTTGGGTAAAGGTGCTGGATTGACACCCAAACAAAGTCCTCCAAAGAAGAAATAGAACATGGGCTGCATCCGTGCCAGCTTCCCCGTGCCACCCTCTAGTCCTGCATTCCAACCCTGATCTGAAGGACCACCTGTAGGGGAAGCGAGAAGTTCTGTCTCTGTGGTCCATTCAAGGCTTAGCCTTTGCTATGATTACCAACAACAATGTTAATGTTATTGGTGGCAGCACGAAGAGCTGCCCACTAGGAACGAAAATGAACCCCCTGTTCACTCAGAACTGTTCCCCAGCAACTCACCTAATGTAGCTCAAAACCTAACAGCCATCACACAATAATGCCTGTTTAACTGCCCTTGACCAGATTTGAACTGGAAACCTACAGGTACATCAATGAAAGGCCAATCTTACGTATTAGCAGGGGTCCCTAATGCTTATTGCGGCATTTCGGCGGCGGGGTGTCTGGCGCCTGCCACAGTCTTCTGGGAATAGCAATATGCTATTCCCACAAGAAAGGTTGGGGACCACTGTATTAGATACGGTGCCACATGGGGAATTATTAGTTAAATTGGATAAGATGGGCATCAATAGGAAAATTGAAAGGTGGATAGGGAATTGGTTAAAGGGGAGACTACAACGGGTCCTACTGAAAGGTGAACTGTCAAGTTGGAGGGAGGTTACCAGTGGAGTTCCTCAAGGATCAGTTTTGGGACCAATCTTATTTAATCTTTTTATTACTGACCGGGCACAAAAAGTGGGAGTGTGCTAATAAAGTTTGCAGATGATACAAAGCTGGGAGGTATTGCTAATTTAGAGAAGGACAGGGATACCCTACAGGAGGATCTGGATGACCTTGTAAACTGGAGTAATAGGAATAGGATGAAATTTAATAGTGAGAAGTGTAAGGTCATGCATTTAGGGATTAATAACAAGAATTTTAGTTATAAGCTAGGGACGCATCAACTAGAAGTAACGGAGCAGGAAAAGGACCTTGGAGTATTGGTTGATCATAGGATGACTATGAGCTGCCAATGTGATATGGCTGTGAAAAAAGCTAATGTCGTCTTGGGATGCATCAGGAGAGGTATTTCCAGTAGGGATAAGGAGGTTTTAGTACCGTTATATAAGGCACTGGTGAGACCTCACCTGGAGTACTGTGTGCAGTTCTGGTCTCCCATGTTTAAGAAGGATGAATTCAAACTGGAACAGGTACAGAGAAGGGCTACTAGGATGATCCGAGGAATGGAAAACTTGTCTTATGAAAGGAGACTCAGGGAGCTTGGCTTGTTTAGCCTAACTAAAAGAAGGTTGAGGGGAGATATGATTGCTCTCTATAAATATATCAGAGGGATAAATACCAGAGAGGGAGAGGAATTATTTAAACTCAGTACCAATGTGGACACAAGAACAAATGGATATAAACTGGCCACTAGGAAATTTAGATTAGAAATTAGACGAAGGTTTCTAACCATCAGAGGAGTGAAGTTTTGGAATAGCCTTCCGAGGGAAGTAGTGGGGGCAAAAGATCTATTTTGCTTTAAGATTAAACTCGATAAGTTTATGGAGGAGATGGTATGATGGGATAACATGGTTTTGGTAATTAAATATTCATGGTAAATAGGCCCAATGGCCTGTGATGGGTTTTAGATGGGGTAAGATCCAAGTTACCCGGGAAAGAATTTTCTGTAGTATCTGGCTGATGAATCTTGCCCATATGCTCGGGGGTTAGCTGATCGCCATATTTGGGGTCGGGAAGGAATTTTCCTCCAGGGCAGATTGGAAGGCCCTGGAGGTTTTTCGCCTTCCTCTGTAGCATGGGGCACGGGTCACTTGCTGGAGGATTCTCTGCTCCTTGAGGTCTTTAAACTACAATTTGAGGACTTCAATAGCACAGATATAGGTGTGAGGTTTTTTGTAGGAGTGGTGGGTGAAATTCTGTGGCCTGCGTGGTGCAGGAGGTCAGACTAGATGATCATAATGGTCCCTTCTGACCTAAATATCTATGAATCTATGAATCTATGAATTAGAGGGTTAATTATAGGATCAAGCTGTGATGAGTTACCTCTGAACCTGCCTAAGCCCGAGGTACTGCTGAGCCTAAGTCATCCCTGAGCCAGGAAATGTGACTCACCAGGCTTAGTAGGCTCAGGCTCAGAGGTAACTCAGGTTCAGAGGCAACTCATCACACACTCACACACTGCTGTGTGCTTGACGAGCAGTCACAGAAATTTCAGCTGGGCATGTTTAAAGTAATGCAGCTTTGAAGATGCTGGGTCCTGTCTGAAGTGATGGGAGTGCAGTCTACTGGTGAGATCAGAGAAGGAGGACTCCTGCATTCTATCCCCGGCTCTGCCAGTAGGTCAGAGTGTGACCTTGGGCACATCAGTCAACCTCTCTGCACCTTAGCTTTCTCACCTGTAAAACTGACATACCATCTTACTTCATAGAGAAAGTCTTGTGAATCACAGAATCATAGAAGCTTTATTATAATGATTGGAAAGTGCTTTAGGATTCTAAGATTAATGACACTATGTAAGTTCAAAGAAATAGCGCCCCATCTTTAAAGCTAGAAAGGGAAAGGAAAGGGCACATGGTGTGGGAGAGGGTTCTGAGTGTTTCTGAGAGGAGGAGCGACTATATAGATTGCTCAGATGTTGTGCTTGTCCTGAATAAAAGCCTCATCATTTCCGAATGGAATTATTAAAATTATATTTTCCATGTAAATGTATGCATAAAATGAGGCATTTTAGATAAATCTATTTGTACATACTTAGATTGCATTTCAGATAAATTATTCAGATATGCAATTTAGATCGATCTGTATGAAGTGTATTTATTTCCTAAGTAATGTTGTCTAAAATCCCATATTTTCTAAGTGGATGACAAATGCTATAATTTTATAAAAACATATATTCCACTGGGGGGGGGGGGGGATGACAGCTTTGGGTAAACCACCAGGAACGCCTCTTCTGAGGAATTAGGCTTACAGGAAGTATTCATTAGCCCTACAATAAAGGGGGCTATTTCCATATTGCTTTTCCCTGAGGCTCATCAAATTAGGATCCTGATCCCACAATCTGCTGTGTTGTGGCCAGACTGTTGCACCCACAGAGAGTCCCACTGAGTTTGGTGGGGATCTGTGTGGACACAGTGAAATGTTCACCTGGAACAAGTTGCAAGTTCCAGGGCTAAGGCCCCACATTAGCAGACCCCTTGATGTCAGTGAAGCACCATGAGGATCAGGGCCTAGAAATTATCTCCCCAAACAAATTACTAAGAAGAATATGAAAAGCAAAAGGCTCAAACGATAGTTACTCTTTCTCTTGTTTCAGAATCACACATCACATGATCTTCTCACGTATACTGGTGTATATCAGGAGTGATTCCAGTGATGTTGTGCAGTCCTGGTGTCCACACTTCAGAAAGAATGTTGACAAACAAGAAAGTGTTCAGAAGAGAGCCAGAAGAATGAGTCACATTCTGGAATACATGATTTACCGTGAGACATGAAACTCAATCTCATTAATTTATCAAAGAGAGATTGAGAGGTAACTTAATCACCATTTATAAGGACCTTGATGATTACCTGTTCTGATAATCACTTGATGATTACCTGTTCTGTTCATTCCCTCTGGGGCACCTGGCACTAGCCACTGTCAGAGGACAGGATACTGGGCTAGATGGACCCTTGGTCTGACCCAGTAGGGCCATTTTTATGTTCTTATGACCCACATGGGGAGAAGATTTCTGATAGCAGAAGGTTTTTTTTAATCTAGCAGACCAAGGTAGAACAATGGGTGGAGGTTTAAGCTAGAGAAATTCAGACTAGAAATAAGATGAACATTTTTAACAATGGGGGTAAATAACCACTGGAAGAGCCTACCTAGGGATGTGGTGGATTTTCTGTCACTTGAAGCTTTGAAATCAAGAGTGGATGTCTAAGAGATCTGCTCTAGCTCATCCAGAAGCAGTGGTCTTGATTCAGGAATTACTGAGTAAAATTCTGTGGTTTGTTATGCAGGGTCAGAGGAGATGATCTTAATGGTTCCTTCGAGCCCAGAAATCCAGAAGCAGAGCGGGGGCTATCCAGTTTATTGCACTGAATGCAGTATGTATGATTACCTGCCTTGTGGGCAGATGGCATATATGTGCATTCAGTGCTAGTAGATCATGGTCCTCAGAGACCAAATACAGGCTCTTGAGACCAGAGATGCTGAACTGAAGAAGCTAAGGGAGGCAGAGAAGTACATAGAGGAGACTTTCCGGGACACAGCAGAGCAGTCCTGCTCCCAGTCTGACAGCCCCTGTGCTGTTCAGGAGGATGAAAGTCTTGGGGAAGGAGAACTGGAGTGGAAGGAAATGATCTCATAGTTGGGACCCTCCTTCCAGATGATGTCATGGTGTCTTCTCACACTGAGGATATCCCTCCAGGGAAAGGGACTCCAGTTATTAGGAAGAGATAGGTAATAGTAATGGGGGATTCAATTATTAGAAATATAGATAGCTGGGTTTGTGTTAACCAGGAGAGCTGCATGGTGAACTGCCTGCTGGGTGCAAAGATTGCAGATCTCTCAACATCTAGACAGACTTATGTGCAGTGCTGGGGAGGAGCTGTTGGCCGTGGTACATGTAGGTACCAATGACATAGGGAAAGGAGGAGAATGGTCCTGAAGGCCAAATTTAGGCTGCTAAGTAAGAGATTAAAGTCCATGACCTCCATGGTAGCATTCTCTGAAATGCTCCCAGTTTCACATGCAGGGCCAGTTAGACAGGCAGAACTGCATGATCTCAGTATGTGGATGAGACGGTGGTGCAGGGAGGATGGTTTTAAGTTTATTCGAAAATGGCGAACCTTCTGGGAAAGGAGAAACCTGTGCAGGAAGCTATGGACTCCACCTAAACCAAAATGGAACCAGATTGCTGGCATGTAATATTAAAAAGTTTGTAGAGGAGTTTTGAAACTTAGGGCTAGGGAAAAGCTGACAGGTCTGGAGGAGCACACAGTTCGTTCAGAGACATCCCTTAGGGGAGGATCTATTAACAGGGAATCTCTACATCTTAGAAAAGAGGAGAACATAGAAGTTGATAAAGTACAGGTAGGAGCTGAAGAGAAACACAGGAATGAAAGAGTCCCATTCAATTACATCACTTAAAGGCAGACAACTAAATAATGACAAATTTTATAAGTGCTTGTGTGATGGGGCGGCTGCTCCTCACTGGTAGGTAAGGGGTTAAAGCCACCCTGGGGAGGCTGCACGGGAAGCAGCCAGTGAGGAAAAGGCTTATAGTGACAGCCAATCAGGAGAAGTTTTATTGGAACAGCCAATCAGGACCAGGCTGGCCCATATAAGAAGGGGCTGCTGAGCAAAGCAGAGGCAGTCACTCCCTGAAGGTCGAGGGAGGAGCACCAGGGACAGAGCAGTGCTGGGCAGGGTCAGAAGAGTAGGAGAAAGCACCAGGCTGATGGCTGCCAGACTGAGGCCCTGATACAACGATAGAGGAGAGGTGCTGGGGCTGTAGGGAAGTGGCCCAGGGAAGGAGATGGCAGAGTTGGAGGAGGGGCAGTACCAGGCTGCCAGCTATTGGGTCCCTGGATCAGGAGCCGGAGTAGCGGACAGGCGTGGGTCCCCCCCTTCCCTTGCCCCCACTTGCTACTGAGGGGAGTGGCTGGTGAATGGATTGCAGTTTGCCACTGCAACGAGCAGCTAGAATTGGGACTGCAGTTTGCCACTGAGGCAAGTGGTTGGACTGAGGACTGTCGGTACCCGGAAGGGGGGAAAGGACTGACTGGGACACAGCAGGAGGACTGTGTCCAGAAGAGGACGATGCGGTCCGGGGAGTGACGGTTCTGGAGGTGGAGACAGACGAGACGACGGGCAAGACACCATCCAAAGGGCATACTAGCAAACCCCGAGCTAATTCCCAGGACAGCCAGCAGGAGGCACCGTGGTGGTGAGTCACAAACGCCCCTTTACATGTGGTGAAGAATGCATGCACACGGTCACTCCTGATACAAGGGGCAGATAGAAGACTGTGGGGACTATTGCCTGCTGAGAGACAGTGGAGGTGGAGAAAATGGCGTCAGAGTACTTGAGGGTCTGTGTGGCCTGGCTAGTTGAGCAGCAGCTTTATCTGCTTAAGGGGCTGTGAGAGAGGGCCCGTAGATGCTGCAGTGAGAGAGAGAAGAAGCTAGGCACCAGGATCAAGAGGTGGTGTCTGAGTGTGGGGAATGTTATGCCTCTGGGCGGAGGAGATACCTGAAGAGGGAGTGCCCCTACTGGACAAAGGGACATTGGAGAGAAGGATGCAGCAAGAATATCTTACCAACCACTTGACCAGGATGGTGACAGTGAAATGCTCAAGGAGATTAGACAAGCTACAAAAACAGAAAAGCCCAAAATAATGGAGGATTTCAACTATCCCCATATTGACTGGGTACATGTCACCCCAAGGCAGGATGCAGAGATAAAACTTCTAGAAACCAATAATGCCTGCTTCTTGGAGTAGCTAGGCCTGGAACCTATGAGGGGAGAGGCAATGCTTGACTTAGTCCTAAGTGGCGCACAGGATCTGGTCCAAGAGTTTAATATAGCTGAACTGCTTGGCAATAGTGACCATAATGTAATTAAATTTATCATCCTAATTGGGGGGAAAATACGAAAGAAGCCCACCACAGTGGCATTTAATTTCAGAAAGGGGGACTACACAAAAATGTGGAAGCTAGTTAAACAGAATTTAAAATGTACAGTCACACAAGTGACATGCCTGCAAGCTGCATGGAAACTTTTAAAAATCATCATAAAAGAGGTTCAGATTCAGGACCAAAAAAAACATGGCAAAACCACAGAATAAAAGAGGCAGTTAGAGGTGAAAATGCTTCCTTCAACAATTGGAAGTCAAATCCTACTGAGGAAAATAGAAAGGAACATAAACGCTGGCAAGTTAAGTATAAAAGTACAATTAGGCAGGCTAAAAAAGAATGTAAAGAGTAACTAGCAAAAGACACAAAAGCGAACAGCAAAAAATGTTTTAAGTGTGTCAGGAGCAGGAAGCCTGCCAAACAATCAGTGGGTCATTGGATGATCAAGTTGCTAAAGGAACACTCAAGAAAAACAAGGCTGTTGTGGAGAAGCTAAATGAATTATTTGCATCAATCTTCACTGCAGAAGATGAGAGGGAGATTCCCACACCTGAGGCATTCTCTTTAGGTGACAAATCTGAGGAACTGTCCCAGATTGAGGAGTCAAAAGAGGATTTTTGGAACAAAATTGATAAATCAAAGAGTAATAAGTCACCAGGACCAGATGGTATTCACCCAAGAGTACTGAAGGAACTCAAATGTGAAATTGCAGAACTTCAGCTTTTGTAAAGTTAAATCATCACATACTAATCTATTAGAATTCTTTGAGGGTGTCAACAAACACATGGACAAGGGTGATCCAGTCAATTTATTGTACTCGGACTTTCAGAAAGCTTTTGACAAGGTCCATCACCAAAGGCTCTTAAGCAAAGTAAGCTGTCATGGGATCAGAGAGAAGGTCCTTTCATGGATCAGTAACTGGTTAAAAGATAGGAAACAAAGGGTAGGGATAAACTGTCAGTTTACAGAATGTAGAGAGGTAAATAGTGGTGCCCCACAAGATCTGTGCTGGACCCAGTGCTGTGCAACATATTTATAAATGATCTGGAAAAAGGGACAAACAGTGAGGTGGCAAAGTTTGCAGATGATACAAAATTACTCAAAATAGTTAAGTCCAAAGCAGACTGCGAAGAGTTACAAAGGGAACTCACAAAACCGGAAGACTGGGCAACAAAATGGCAGATGAAGTACGATGTTGATAAATGCAAAGTAATGCACATTGGAAAACTGTATGTTCAAAATTATGGGGTCTAAATTAACTGTTACCACTCAAGAAAGAGGTCTTGGAGTTCTTGTGGATCGTTCTCTGAAAATATCTGCTCAATGTGCAGCGGCAGTCAAAAAAACTAGCAGCATGTTGGGAACCATTAGGAAAGGGATAGATAATAAGACAGTAAATATCATAATGCCACTAAATAAATCCATGGTACACCTACACCTTGAATACTGCATGCAGTTCTGGTTGCCCCATCTCAAAAATATGTATATTAGAATTTGAAAAGGTACAGAGAAGGGCAACAAAAGTGATTAAGGGTCTGGAACAGCTTCCAGGTGAAGAGATATTTAAAAGACTGGGACTGTTCAGTTTAGAAAAGAGACGACTAAGGGGGGATATGTATCAGGGGGTAGCCGTGTTAGTCTGTATCCACAAAAACAAGGAGTCTGGTGGCACCTTAAAGACTAACAGATTTATTTGGGCAAAAGCTTTCATGGGTAAAACGCCCACTTCTTCAGGGGGGATATGGTTGAGGTCTATAAAGTCATGAATGGTGTTAATAAAGTGACTAAGGAAGTGTTATTGACCACTTCCCATAACACAAGAACCAGGGCTCACCGGATGAAATTAATAGGCAGCAGGTTTACCACAAAGAAAAGGAAGTACTCCTTCACACAACGCACAGGCTCTATATTCCACTTGGAAATGGCTGGAGGTATCCGGGAGGTGAGAGAGGCTGGAGGTATCGGGGAGGTGAGAGAGGGACGGCTGAGCAATTTGGTCCCTGAAAATCCCAGTCCACCCACATATTGCCCCCCTCCGCCCACTATTAGAATCAGCAATCGAGTGGAGGAAAATAAACTAACTTGACCACTTCTCAGTGACAGGCCACGTTCTGAACATGGAGCCATCTCCCTCTCCTGTTTAAATGTAGCATGTGCTGTACAGAGCATTACCACACCATTTTTCAGTTCATGCTGTTCTGAAACAGCAAGAGTGATCAATCATTTACTTATCGCAGGAGCAAAACAGACTTTTTTTTTTGGGGGGGGGACGCTACATTAAAGAAATTTTGCCAATTTGAGTGTTCCACTTGACAACTATTTGCATAATGAGGTTTTGCCGAGATAAGAAGATTGGTAATTTTCAGCAGCGTGGAAGAGATTGAAGTTTTTAAGCTTTCTGCCCACTATCTGCACACTCACAGCCTTCCTCTCTTGATCTATGGTTCTTTTTTAAGTCCTTCGTCGGTCTCCATTCGGCAATGAATTCCGTCACTCTCAATTGTATTCCGGAGCAGGGGAAGGGAGTTTGCATTTTGATTATAAAAAGGTGCCGTCAGCTCTTATGACAAAGGAAAACCCGTCTCCATGTGAAATTCTAAGGCACTTATAAGCTTAGTCTCCTCCTCGGAAGCTGCCTGTAGATCGTGCTGTCACCATTTGACAGGTCCCTGAATGGGCGCGGACAGCATGAGAGTCAGGTTGCTTTGGGAGAAGAGAGGTCTGGAGAAATGGAAGCTGCAGCAAATCCAGTTTCAGAGGTAAAGAGCTCAAGGGATGATGGGAGGAATTTAGCGGCACAAATGCCTTCATGTAAAAGTTGTTACACATGCAACTTGTACTGGTGCACTGAATGGCTATCTGGAGGGAAAGGCAGGCAGAAGGATTTCAGGCTGTCAGCTTAAGTTAATTTCCTTCCACACACCCTCTTGAGCCGGTTTATCTAACTCTAAGCCTCGTCAGCAATTTTCTGCCTGGGCGTGTGAGAGAGGAGGAGGAAGACAGCCATGGGTCTAACAGGTCAAGCACTGAATTCTATTAGAAATATCACAGAGAAGTGCACCAGAAAGATGAGAACGGCAGAGGAACATAGGAGGGACAAATCAAATCTCTTCAAGCATCCCCATGCACTTTCCACATATACCAAGCCCAGAGCCAAACAACGCTGTATCATGGGGACATCTGTATTCATTATTCAAGTCTCATATTCAAATCTCACCACAGGTCCCTTTCTCAGGGTGAAATGAAAACCCCAGATCTGAATCCTTTCCAGTTTAGGATTAAAGTTAACCCTGGTTCACATCTGAACTTTGCAGGCCAGGACCATTTTTATGTATTACTTACTCCTGCTCTCATCTCTGTACCTTCTTATTGTAGTGGTACCCAGAGGCTTCACCTGAGATCAGGGCCCCATTGTTCCGGGCACTGTACAGATTATATGATACTCGCCCTGCTCTGAAGGGTTCATGGTCTGTGCTGGCAAGACAGAGAACAAATGGAAAGGGAAGGAGAGGCACAAACATTTGCCCAAGGTTACGCAGCAGAGACAGAACCAGGCCCAGTCTTTCCGGGCTAGTGCCCCAGTCACTACAGCAGGGGAGGGCAAACGACAGCCTGTGGGCCACATCCGGCCCATCAGACCGTTTAATCTGGCCCTGAGCTCCCGCCGGGGAGAGGAATCGGGGCTTTGCCCCGCTCCAGCCAGGGAGCTGGGTCGGGCGCTTGCCCCGCTCTGCGTGGCTCCCAGGAACTAGCCGGCATGACCCCGCTCCGGCTCCTACGTAGTACGTCAAGGAGTGGCTGCGCGTTGCCCCCTCCGCAGATGCCGCCCTGTCTGCAGGCACCACCCCCGCAGCTCGCATTGGCTGGAGTTCCCGGCCAATAGGAGCTGCAGGGATGGTGCCTGCGGACATGACAGCGCGCAGAGCCACCTGGCTGTGCCTTGGAGCTGGAGGGGAGACATGCTTCTGGGAGCTGCTTGCAGTAAGCGCCGCCCAGAGCCTGCATCCCCGAGGCCCCCCCCCCACGCCCCAATCCCCTGCCACAGCCCCGATCCCCCTCTCGCCCTCTGAATCCCTCAATCCCAACCCAGGACCCCCTCTTGTACCCCAAACCCCTCATTCCCAGCCCCACCCCAGAGCCTGCACCTCCAGCCGGAGCCCTCACACCCCTCCCCCATACATTAACCCTCTGCCCCAGCCCTGATCCCTCTCCCACCCTATAAACCCCTCGGTCCAAACCTGGAGCCTCTTCCTGCACCCCAAACCCCTCATCCCCAGCCCCACCCCAGAGCCCTCACTTCCCCTGCACCCCAACCCGGAGCCCCCTCCCACACCCTGAACTCCTCATTTCTGGCCCCACCCCAGAGCCCACGCTCCCCAGCCAGAGCCCTCACCCCCTCCCACACCCCTACCCCCAATTTCGTGAGCATTCTTAGCCTGCCATACAATTTCCATACCCTGATGTGGCCCTCAGGCCAAAAGGTTTCCCCACCCCTGCACTAGAGCATCACGCCTTCTTCCCTGGTCAGTTCTACCCTCTAGCACTTAAAACTCCCATGATCCTCTCTCCTTTGAAATCCCTTCACAAAACCTACTTTATAAATGACAGCTTCTTATAGACATTTGGCCATGCAGCTATTTTTAAAAAAAATATATTCACAATAACTAAAGTCTTCATTATCTCCAAGATAATAACAGTAATCCTCAGCATTTCCACAGCACTTTACATATTGAAGCACTTTGCAATAATTAACTAATTAGTCCTCATGACACATCTAAATAATGTTATCCCCTTAATACACAAGGAGAAGCTGCAAGAGAGAACAGAAATGACTTGTCTAAGGCCACACATCAAGTCGGGGTAGAGGTGGGATTTGAACTCACATCCTTCTGTCTCTCATTCATTGGCTCGTTCCTCCAGATCCTGTGTTCCCAACTCTCCTGTTTTTATTGGGAGTGTTCTGATGTCTGATTTTCTTTAAGCCCCAGCTCGTGGAGTCAAAATATCCCTTCTGAAAACATGACCCATGTGTAACCTAGAGACTCAGAAATCAGAAGGCAAATAAAAAAAAATCTAAAATGTATTACTAAAAATCTCATGATTTTTGGAGGCCTTACTCTTGATTCTTGACTGCGTGGTGTTGACAATACTGCAGGCCACAACAGTATACACAAAAGTAGGAAAGGAGAAGATCCCAGAGGTTCAAATGGAGGACACATCAGAGCTACTAAAACCATATTAAGGTCCCACAAAGGAACTGGTTCTCATACCGGTGGATGGAGATGACAGATTCCTTTCAAGAACCTTGATATCATGGCATTGGAAAATACTGATCTTCCATGAATGGGAGGCTGAAACGCTGAAATCATCACCAGATGCACCTTCAGTGAGTTAAGTGCACAGTCCAATGACTGAAGATATAACAAGGTGTCCTGGAAACAAGCCAGCTTCAGCTGAACTGAACCACCACATCAGTAACTGCTTCCGGATAGTCTGTTCTGGTAGAAGGCTTTCTACTAGTGAGTAGAACCTGTTGGACAGCCTGAGAACCTTGTTCGTCCTCCTCATTTACCACACAGCAGCCAGGCAGGGAGATGCAGCCAACCAAGTGCAGGATGAAAAATCTGACCGTGATTCTGAGTCAGGAGGTTGGGGTGAAGATGAAGAGATATGGGATGCCAAATCTATAATGCAAGGTCAGAGAACCAACATTGCCTCAGGTATGCTGGAGCAATGAGGATGAGCTTGGCACAGTCGACTTTCAGTTTGAGGATGACCTGTTGTGATGGGGCATCTGCCCCACACTGGCATAAAAGGGGTTAAAAGCAGCCCTAGGGAGGCTGTGCAGGAGGCAGCCAATCAGGGCTGGGCTGGCCCATATAAAAAGGGCTGCGGAAAAGAGCAGAGTCAGTCACTCCCTGGAGCTTGAGAAGGGAGGAGGACTGGCTGCCTTGCAGGTGGAGGGCAGCAAGCCCCCTGGGCAGAGCAGTGGTTCAGGCAGAGACCCAGAGAGCTAAAGGCAGCTCCTGGCAGGCTGCAGGGATTTGCAGACTGAGGCCCTGAGGCAAGGGCATAGAGAGTGCTGGAGTGACTGAAGGAAGTGGCTGGACAGTAGACTGCAGGTCCCCCTGGAAGGGGTGGGGTGGGGACACAGAGTTTGGCACAGTCAGAGGGCAGTGGTAACTGAACCCCAAACATCATGAAAGCGAGCCAGCCTGTCCCTGAAGAGTGAGGGGAGGGCAAGGATACAGAGGTCACAACTGCGTCTCTGTCCTGGACATACAAGTGAAAATGGGCACTTGGTAGATGCTGGGGGAAGGGGAGAGAGACGAGCCAACTGGCTGAACTCAGAACTTGAAGGCCTCTGCCTCTGGGATCTATGAACCTTTCTGGGGTAGTCACACTGCCTCAGGGGAGGGAAAGACTGCCCAAAGGGGTGATGTGGGCAGTACTGTGAACATAAGAACATAAGAATGGCCATACTGGGTCCATCCAGCCCAGTATCCTGTCTGTCGACAGTGGCCAATGCCAGGTGCCCCAGAGGGAGTGAACCTAACAGGTAATGATCAAGTGATCTCTCTCCTGACATCCATCTCCACCCTCTGACAAACAGAGGCTAGGGACACTATTCCTTACCCACCCGGGTTAATAACCATGAATGGACTTAACCTCCATGAATTTATCCAGTTCTCTTTTAAACCCTGTTATAGTCCGAGCCTTCACATCCTCCTCAGGCAAGGAGTTCCACAGGTTGACTGTGCACTGTGTGAAGAAGAACTTCTTTTTATTTGTTTTAAGCCTGCTGACCATTAATTTCATTTGGTAGCCCCTAGTTCTTACATTATGGGAACAAGTAAATAACTTTTCCTTATTCACTTTCTCCACACCACTCATGATTTTATAGACCTCTATCATGTCCCTCCCTTAGTCTCCTCTTTTCCAAGCTGAAAAGTCCTAGTTCTTTAATCTCTCCTCATCTGGGACCCATTCCAAACCACTAATCATTTTAGTTGCCCTTTTCTGAACCTTTTCTAATGCCAGTAGATCTTTTCTGAGATGAGGGGACCACATCTGTACGCAGTGTTCAAGATGTGGGTGTACCATGGATGTATATAAGGGCAATAAGATATTCTCCGTCTTATTCTCTATCCCTTTTTTAATGATTCCTAGCATCCTGTTTGGTTTTTTGACTGCCGCTGCACACGGCATGGATGTCTTCAGAGAACTATCCATGATGACTCCAAGATCTTTCTCCTGATTAGTTGTAGCTAAATTAGCCCCCATCATATTGTATGTATATTGTATTTTTTCCAGTGTGCATTACTTTACATTTATCCACATTAAATTTCATTTGCCATTTTGTTGCCCAGTCACTTAGTTTTGTGAGATCTTTTTGAAGTTCTTCACAGTCTGCTTTGGTCTTAACTATCTTGATACTGTGGATGCTGCTGCTGTGCACCATAATGACATCTCTGCATGGCTTTAGTATACACCCGCAACTAGCATAGGGTGGCCCTACAGTCTTTAAACAAGGGCAGAGTTTCATCAGTCTTTTCTGGAAAAAAGGACTTAACCATCGACAGGCAGGTCCTCAATAATCTGCTACATATCGAGTGCAATGCCAGAATTTTACAGCCAAGAAACCCCCCTCTGGATTATCACTGAGGCCATAACTCTGGTCGATGTCTCAGCCACACCCAAAGCCGACTGTAAAGATATCCTGGCCACCAGACAACCCTCAGCTACACAGGCTCGAAATTCCTCCTTGGAAGCCTCAGGTAATTGGTCCATGAACTTAGACATAGTTGTCCAATTAACAAAAGCGTATTGGGACAGCAATGCCCACTGGTTTACAATATGCATTTGCAGGGAAGCGAGGATATAGATATTTTTACCCATTATGTCCATCCTCTTGAACTGTCCATTATGTCCATCCCCTTGGCTGTAGACTTTTACCTGCCCTGCCAGGCCCTGTCATTCATCGCAGTTACAACCAGGGAATAAGGCACTGGGTGGGAACAAAACTCTGTATAAGTCCAAAATAGCGTTTCTCTGAACATGTCATCCCAGGCGGCACCGAAGCCAGTGTACTCCAAAGAATGTTTGCAGGCTCTGTGAGTGAATCGTTAATCGGGAGGGCAGCCCTCCCTGGGGCAGACAGCCAGAGAATAGCCAGCAACTGGTAAGTATTCTCCTGCCAGAATACCAGCTAGATGCCCAAGGTAGCAGCTGTGTGCTGCAATCTTACTGAAATGGCGATGGTGATGGTTTGGACACAGGCAAGCTTAGAGGTCCTGAGTGACTCACATCCCCCAGTTTGGCCCGGGCGAAACGGTGAGCAGCAATACTCTGTGGCTATATTCGTGTTTCTTCTCTTCTGCCCTGATCTCCAGGCCCCAACTGTGTCACTGGGTGCTACTTACCTAATATCGCAGATAGGAAAGTCTACTACATTCACATCTACAGCAAGAGACAATGTACTGCAGTGAACTAGTTACAGGTCTGGATGCCAGGATTAGGGCTGGTTGGGAATTTTCTGACAACACTTCTTTGTTGCAAAATGCCAATTTTTTTAAACCAAAACTGTTTGCAGGAAAGGGTCAGTTTTGACAAACTTCCCGTTTCAAAAAAAAGTTTTAAAAACTTTGGAGGTTGTCGAAATGAGGTTGTCTGTTTGTGTCATGTGGAGATCATATGAAGGGACAAGCAGTCTCTTGGCAGATTGGCTGCCTCCCGCGTAGCCTCCCTAGGGCTGCTTTTAATCCCTTTTCAAAATGAAACGGTTCAATTCGTTTGCTTTGCAGTAATTCCTTTGTTTCAAAACTGAATTTACAATAAAATATTTTTTATAAATGAAAGTCAAAATTGAAGAAAAGTATTCTGAAATTATCGAAATGCAACATTTTGATTGACCTGAGCTTTTTTTTTTTTTTCAGATTTCCAGTTTGCAAAAAATTTTGAGATTTTGACCTTTTTGTCCGGCTATGGGATGGTAAAATGTTTCAAAATCTTAAAAAATTTCATTGGCTCGCATCTTTAGCTAGTAACTACTGATTTCAAATCCAGATTTTGACTCTGTAATTTTGCACGAGTCATTTAAACACTCTGTGCAATCAGTAAAATCGGGTTAATATGCCCCTTCTTCAGACAGCTGTAAAGAGTATTCGGTATCAGTGCTTTCAGGTTAACAGCGCTAAGTATTGTAACTTCAGCAACTGTTTGCACCTTACACCATAGTTACTACATAACTGCTCCTGTGTCATCAGTAGGGATGCTGTGAGCTTGACTTTGCTCACTAGGTAGAGTAACTGGGCTTGTCCTTCTTAAAGACACAATTACCCTCGGGGAAGAACAATCACCACGATTCCTTTGCTATACAGCACAGCGCAAGATAGAAATTTGTGTCCCTCATGCAGAAGATCATTTTCTAACAGCATATTGCTGAGGTCTGAGGTGAGAGCATTTTCCCAAACTGGCTCATTACCAATCAGCTCTTAAATTACACCTATAGAAGAAGTAATGCAAAGTGATGTTCCTGAGTTTGTCCCTAATTAAAAAATACAGTATTTAAAGCCTGCATGATTCCCTTTTGCTGAAATCTTTAATCTGTAGGAGAAAAAGTCCCTGAAGCCTTGATTAATAACAGGACCGAGTGCTCCACAGCTGAAAATGCCAGGGTATTAAATTTCCCTGTCGTCTGGTGTCCCCATCTAATAGAGATCCTGGCAATGTTACTTATGTGATAGTGTGCAGAATAATTGAGGCATAAAGTTATACAGCCCGAATGAGACAAATGATACTAATTCTCCTGAAGACAAGGCTGACGTGGATGTGGGCACTAATGCAATAAACAAGGTACCTGGGTAATTACATCATTAAATAAAATAAATGGCCTTCCCCTAAGTGTTATCCGTGAAATCGGATGCCAGGGTAAGTAAGATGCATTGAAATCCCAGCAAATTACACTGTATGGGAGCGAGGAAAAACACACAGACATAATCGTCTTTAATAGAACTGCTCACTATCCTGAAATCTGACACTTATTTTAAGTGAAATGTATTAAAAAACCAATGAATTATACAAAGGCAAATGCATGGGATGATTCTTCCTGAACGTTTCACTTCAGTGGCATGTAAAATCACAGATTACTATAGATCTGCTTCCAAGATTGTTTGGGAGCAGTCTGTATCAGAACAGACCCAAAATACGCAGTCGCTGTATCACTGTGAAGATATGATCTAGGCGGTGATCACAAGCTATGCCTGTTTTCATCTGGTTACAACTTAAGTGGGAGACCTTCTAGAAAATATAGGTTCTAACAGGCATGAGTTGACTTTATTTAGTGCCACATGACTTTTGCCAAGACTAGTTATTGCAAATCACATTACACGCATTATCCCAGTGCTGGTAATTTAGTATGTGGGCCTCTTATTTCAGTGTCACTAATAAACCAGTGGTCTGGCATTGAGTCAGCAGGCACTGTGCTGTCTTTTGGCTATGATGGAAAATCAAAGTCCTCACCGTCTGTGTTCATTAAAAATCCCTATTTTGTTTTGTGAACGATTAGGGGAGTTAACCCCAGTGTCCTGGCCAGACTGCAATATCTGCCCATTTGTTTACTTCCTGTAGTTTCCAATGTACAGTTTCCTTCTCTTCCTGTCCTAAACTGTGTACTAACAAACAAACACTGAGTTCCGCACCAGAAGTGCCTGCATTACAATGGTAAGTGTTGTGATCCTCATACACAGAACCAGTGAATGATCCCTTCAGGTGAAGGAACAATTATGAATGTAACGTAAATGAATACTCTAATAATCGTCTGGTAATACCCAAGCAGACAAATTTCCATGTGTGACCAGCTGAAGAAAATAGAGCACTTTTGAAAACACTGTGCTTTTACAGAAGGTGGAGTTGCAGCGTGATAATTCTCATGCCTTTCGGGGTGGGGAGAGGATTAGTTGAATTGTATGTTCTTTAGTGCAGAGACCACATAGTCTTAGCTGTATTGTAAGGTGTATAAGGTACTTTTAGGTGCTGTGAAATAAAATATTAAGCATTTTTTATAGTAATACCAAGGGAACAACCAGGAAAAGGACCCCACTGTGCTACATACTGGACAAACACAGAATTGTAAATAGTCCCCATCCTAAAGAGCTTACAACCTTATAACAGACACGCATAGTCTTATAAGAGATCACATAGTCTTAGTTGTACTGTAAGGTGCATACTAATAGATCACAGGGGGAAAGGATGTAATACACAGAGTGAAGAAGGTGTGTTGTATTATTTTAGATGGAATAAAGGGCCTGAAGTATCATGGCTCTAAAAGTGTCCTACATTAAATAGTTTTACACAAGGTTTGGGATTTGATACACGGAGATCTCAGGGGGCTTATAAAACGCACTATAAAATACTTGACAAAGGTTAGAAATTGATTGATTTGAAACAAACAAAAGGAGAAGAACTGAAATGACGTAAGGAGCATTGAAACTGAAACTGATTGGTTATGAAAACAAATCTAATCGATACCTATCAAAGTTCCACTTTGAATATTGGCTGAAGTCTCTTATTTAGTGAAACAGTCGATGGTGGAGAAGAAAGGGGTTCATACTGTTCAGTTCTGAGTTGGGGATGATAGTCACTTTCTTGTTTTAGACAGACAGACAGACGGATGGACACAGAAGGGAGGGAAGAGATAGGATAGCAAATATGGAGAGAATACGGTTTTTGTTGATGTTTTCAGGATATAGAGCAGCCGGGCAGTCATGGATGATGATAACCACGACAGCTGTTGCTCTGGACCCTGGCTCACCTCCCCAGTCAGGGACATTGTCTAGTTGCTCTGGTCAGTTCCCTCTTCTTCACTAGTCCTTCTTAGGCTGGGCAGAGCTGGATGGGTCATCTAATCCTTTCGTGTCGGTGCCATGCAATATAGCTGATTTCAGGATGAGTTGAAAAGCTGAGTGTGGGGCGGGGGGCGTGGAACCGGAGGCAGATGCAGGGGGACAGAAAGGAGCATATGTGGAAAGAGAAGACAGCAGGATCTCACACATATCAGGTTGGGGGTCTTCACTGGTTCAGTGATGATAGTCAATGTCCCCACTGGAATATCAAGGTCTGCTGTCAATCCGATCTGCCTCAGCCGTTGTGATGATAAAAAGTTCCCCTTTTTCCCCTCCCAAAGATTCTTTTTCCAGGCCCCAAAAAGGCAATGGGTGGAATAATCCATTCTCTCATTATTTTGTACACCAGTTCAGCCTAATTTCCAATATACCAATTTTGGTTCATTGATTTCTGATCCTCTTCTCCTCTTGTTTACCAGTCATAATCTTATGACACTCCTTGAGTGCTATCACTAGATGCTCTGATTAAATTAATGCCGCCTGTCTCCTTCTCACATCTATGAACCTTTACTCACTTTTCACCAGTTAGGCTAACAATTAAAGTAGGCATGCGAGGCCCCAATTACTACAACAAAGAGACGAAGTGAAGCCGTCTGTAGATTACGACTGGACAATCTCAGTACATTTCCTGGTGAATATCAGTCCAAATCACATAACTGCTACACAGTGTGGAACCAACCTTTCTGAATGATTCAGCAGTGTGCTCAGAAGAGGTCCCTTAGAAAAAAAAACGTATTTTAGAGTAATGACAAGCTGGGATGCCCACCTTCAAAGCTTGATCTGTGGGGATATGCCTCAGTAAACCTGCATAATGCACTCACCCATTCTCTACCCAGCTCTGTAAGTCCCTATCATTCAGGAATACCAAAATTATTCGGTTAAATAAATAAATACGATAAATTAAATAAAATATTTCTCTTGGATTTTGCTTAACCCATTTAATATAAAGTGAGTTTTATGTAGGCAAATTCATTTTCAGTTCTTCATTTCCATTTTCATTGTAAGCTTAAATCAATGTCAGATCAACGGCTGAAAATATTCTACTCCATAGTTATTACATTTCTTCTTCCTCCCTTTGTCATGCGATCATTTTCTACACAGATCAGCTGAAAATTTGGCCAGTGCTTAAGACATTCAAGTGTATGAAAAGCAGAGTAATTCTACAAATCAATGCAATGGAGAATTAACATCAGAAGCTCTTTTGTCAACAAGGACTGACTGCAAAGGAAGGAAATTCTAGCCAATTTGCCCTGAACCTAGCCTCAGCAAGTAACTGGGAGGTTTGGGGCGGGGACAACATTCTGTTACTAATGCTTTCTCTGCTCAGTGATATAATTACAGGCCAAAGCCTTCACTCTTTAGACAGGCAAAACTCCTATTGGCTTCAGTGTGAGCATCGTCTGAAGGAGGAGTGAATCAGGGATTATGGACCGTAGCGAGAGAATCTCAAAAAGCTACTGAGTTTGACTCTGAAGTTGGGATATTGGAGTGAGATTTTCAAAAGAGCTTAACTGATTTAGAAGCCCAAGTTCCTTTGAATGGGATGTGTCCTCCGAAGTTACCATATGAAAATTCCACATCATATCTGAAATATCCAGAAACATGGAATCTCTGTGCAATATTTCCTATGCTTCTTAACCCGAGGTCCACTGAAAGGAAGATGAACAGCGTTTCTCATGGTATCAATATCCCATCCTTTGTTGCTCCAGGATTTGCCAGATCTCAGGACATCGAAGGGAGAACATTTCTTGCCCACTCTTCCATAGGCAGGCTAAGCCCTGCCAAATTGACGATGCCTTAGGAACTTGTCAAAATTGAAGCTTGCAAAATTTTCTATGCAACTTTAATCCCCCTAAGGGCGGTTCAGTGGACGAGGAAGAACCAGTGAACTATCCACTCTCTAACATTGATAGCTAGGCTCAACCAAAATTCAGCCTTTTTCCTAGTCGAGATGCAGTGTAACACCTTAAGTTTGATTTTAATTGGTCATGTTCTAGCCTAGGCTTCTTGAGATCCTACCTAGATTAGCATGTGACCATCTAAAGTTGAGTTAAGATTTTTCCCTGTATCTACAATGCCAAAAAGTTTGGATTTCAGTCAGGCTTAGCTAGCATGTGCTAGCTAAATCTGACCTAAACTTGTTCTGACTAGGAAAAATTATCAAAGCCATGGTAAGAGATGATCCCGGCTCCAAAGACAGTACAGTGTAATAGACAAAACAAGCCACGGGCAGGAGGAAAGGGAACTGAGCCACAGAGATATCAAGCGACTTGCCCAAGATCACATGGGAAAATTGTGGCAAAGCCTGGTGATGGAAACCAGAACTCCAGTGTCCAGTCCATTCAGTAACACTGAGTTCCTCTTGTAAAAGACACCCGTTTCCTGCAAGAAGGATGTAATTTAAAGATTCCAGGATTTGGTACCTGATTTTGCAAGGATGAAATAAACTAAGCTATTTCTCATGCAAAATCTCTTTGCTCTGAACTGTGATTTTATATTAAATCCCTTCACAAGCTAATGTTCTGAACATAAGTGAGCTCTGCATGATAAAATCTACTTCAGTGAAAGAGTAGTTGAGGTTGATTTAGGTCTTGGTCAAAATTCCCAGATACAGTCATTTGCATTGATAAAAAAGAAAGTATTTTTTCAGTTCAGAAAATAGAAGGTGGCCCTGTCAAGAATACTTTACCTTGCTGTTTTCTTCTTTGATTCCTGGACATGAATTTCACAAACCTCTCCATTTATAGACTCTGTACCTTTCCCTAAAGATACAGTGCAGATAATGTCAATAAAATGCTCTCCATCAAGTCAGTGAGTTGGAAAAAGATTTTGTACTTCTCAGATATTCTTCTTGGAGGCTAAACTCCTGGACGGCTGCAGGAGGTTAAATAAGGTAAGCAAGACTGTCAGCACTACAAGCTCTCTGCTTCTAATAGCTGTGAGTTTCATTAAAAATGGAGGACTCAGATCATAACAATATATTTAAGGCCAGTGGGCTCCTTCAAATTCTAAGATCTCTACAACAGACAACTGCTGTTGGAAGCCATATGAAGGAAGCTGAACTTTACAAATTAGCTTGAAGTTCTAGTTAATAATAATAGCAACATCATATATTTACAACAGGACACCTTTCTTTCTAAGATCTCAATTTACTTTCCAAATAATGGCCCAGATGATTCCCTCCTGTGGAAACACTGACTGGAGGGTCAATAGTCTTAACAGGACTTGAAGCCACGTAGAATATGTTGCAACACCTGGTAAGTGGAGAGCTAGGTGTAACTCCTTGAGGACAGGCAGTGCTTGTAAATCTCCTAGTCTGGAGATAACCATCATTGTGTGGAAATCCATCAGGTCTTGGGACACACAGAGAAGGCTAAAGGATTGTGCTTAAACTACAGGCTCCCCAGCCATGCCTGGGCTAAGCCTTCCAACACAGAGTGGGAGCCCACATTACATGATGCTGATACAGTGAAGAGAAAATTAGGTTTGCATTCTGCTTTACTCCTGCTTGGGATGGGGTGCGGAAGAGATCCCTTGAGCTCCCTTTCCCACAATGCACCCACGCAAGAAAGGGCAGGATTCTGCCCATTGGTTGATATTAAATGGTTAGTAAAAGATAATGAGAAGTCAAGTAATGAAAGAGAGAGAGAGAGCGCGAGCACCTACGCTCTTCACAGAGTAATCTGAAATTTGCAGTTTTTCCCACAGTATGTTGTACTTTCATCCTCTGCCAGTTTCTGAGTTAAGTGGTGCATGGAGCCTTTTAAAGACTAACTTTTTTCAAGTGCAAGTGCAAGGTACAGAATATGGATCAATTTCAAACTGTTCATTAAAAATTCTCCTAACTTGGAAGGATTCCTCTAAACTAGGCCTTGGCCACTTGTGATCACTTACTTTCTATTAGCAATGAGCATGAAAGGCTCTAAGACAGCCAAAAAATTCAACACAACCCACCACCACCAAGCAATTACAAAACTCCGTTAGCAGCTGATCTCAGATTGTCTTCACTAATTAAAACTGTTAGTAATAAAATCTAGCCATGTCTGCACCACCCTGCCAGTTTGGGCACCTCTGTGTGAAAATTAGGCATGTGAGAGGCAGCCACATTTGACAACTGTGGCCACCGTATAGAGAGCGCTTTGGAGTGCTCTGGAATGAAAGGTATCACCTCATCTAATTTCCTGGAGACGGTGATTCATTTGGATATGCGATATCCTTTTGAATGATCATTTCTATGTTAACACAAACACTGAAAGAAACATGTTAGTGTCTCGGTTAGTTTCTCTTCTGTGAAAAAGGCACACACGTTTCATCTTGCAAATGGGTTGGGGCCTCTTATTGGTCATGAGAGAACCAGCTGAAACTGTTAATGGATGAAGTAGCTACGTGAGATCCCGCTCACTTCCTCTGCCAAAGCTACAGTAAGAACAAACTGTTAACATGTAACCTCAAATACAGTTAAATACTCTGGGCCAAATACAGAGCTGGAGTAAATGGCCACTATTCCCACACGTTTCAGAGTAGCAGTCGTGTTAATCTGTGGCCCCGTGCTGTAGCCCACGAAAGCTTATGCTCTAATAAATTTGTTAGTCTCTAAGATGCCACAAGTCCTCCTGTTCTTTTTACTATTCCCATAGACATCATTGGCCACTGTGCCTTCTTGCACCAGCAATAAATTTGTTCTTCTCTCTCTGCAGATGGTATGTACATAATCGAGTCACAATTGGCTCCATAAACTCGGCCAAGACATGACAAATGTAACAACTTATGAAGCATATCCCAGTTATCCAGCATAGCCCTGAGAGTAGGGTGCCATGGAGCAGTGGACACACCTTTCTCAAAGAAGAGAAATTGACAGGGGAGACAAAAAGTCTCTCTCTCTTGAGCTGGCATCTCTACTAATGTTGGTTAATAGGATAAGGCCAGCAGAGGAGGGAAAACTGCCACCTGAGACTTGGATATTGATTTCAATCTCATGGAGAGGCCATCCTTGAGGAACTGGAGGCTGGAAGTAATGTGGAGCGTGTGCATAAGCAGATGGCTCAATTCCTGGCATCAGAGTAAGCCTTAGAAGTGGAGTGGTCCCTTGATGCAAACCATATAAAATGTATTCTTGTTGGAATAGCCTGCCCTTTTCAGTAATTCCCATTCAGTGGCCATTCAGACATTTCAAATCCCGACCCCTCCCCTGCTGTCCCGCCTCCCCCACGGTCTCCGCTCGCCATGCTGCCAGCACTCTGGGCAGCAGGGCTGCGAGCTCCTGCCGGGCAGCGCGGCGGTGTGGTTGGCTCCGGCCGGGCGGCGCAGCTGCCAGTCCTAGTGCTCTGAGCAGCATGGTAAGGGGGCAGGGAGTGCGGGGGTTGGATAAGGGGCAGGGAGTCCCGGGGGGGCAGGGAGTGGGGGTGTTGGATAGGCGTGGGCATCCCGGGGGCCTGTCAGGGGGTGAGGGTGTGGATAGGGGTCAGGGCAGTCAGGGGACAGGGAGCGGGGGGTGGTGGTGGTAGGGGGTGGGGCCCCGGGGAAGTGGTTGGGGCAAGGGGGGGGCGTGTCCTGGGAGGGGGTGGTCAGGGGACAAGGAGCAGGGGGGTTGGAGGTTCTGAGGGGAGCAGTCAGGGGGCGAGAAGTGGGAGGGGGTGAATAGGAGGCAGGGGCCAGGCTGTTTGGGGAGGCACGGCCTTCCCTACCCGGCCCTCCATACAGTTTTGGAACCCCGATGTGGCCCTCGGGCCAAAAAGTTTGCCACCCCGGTGTAGAGTGTATAAATATTTCCCTGGAGGCATGTGTAAAGAGTACATGGAATTGGAGGTACTAGCTTGGCGAACATGGGTCATGTAAGCCACTGCACATTTACCGGAATGATCAGGGCGTTTTCTCTTTAGATATTTTTATACTGCTTTGGTTATAAGGGAAGGCTGCTTCTCTGTGCTAGGCTGCTATTCCCTATTCATGAATGTCTTAATGCAGGATTCCCTCTGACAAATGCAGAACTCAGCAACCATGCTCCTTGATGCAATGATCTCTGGCTAAGCCAGGATGCATTCACAGTTATGTGCCTTGTGTAAATCTGGTTCATAGTCATTCCACTTCCCCGTGGAGTAGCAACTAGGTTTCTAGATGGTTTCCCTCTATGGATTCATGAATGAGATGGTGGTTGCGGTGTCTGACTTCACCATTATGTGTCAGTCTTCTAGGCCATGTGAGAAATGCAATAGGACCAGGCAGACCTGGTTACCTCTCTACAGAGCATATGCTGGTTTTGTTGCTTTGATGGGTAACCAGAGTTCTTGCGCTGAGCCCATCCTCCATCCCCGTAAGGTGGCATTTGATGTTAGTGTTCCCCTGTGATTCACTTGAATCAATATTCCTTGTAGAACCTTTTTGTCCCCATCTGCCAGTGATCTGACCCTGTGATCCTCACTCAGGCAACACTCCCACTGAAGTCATCGGGAGTTTTGCCTGTATACAGGCTGCTTCATAGGACCTAGCATGCCTTACCACGCTGGCTTCAAACACAATCTGCAAAGTTGTGGATTCAGTCAAGCCTTTCTGGCCCTAAATTTAGAATCAGATGGATTTAAATTTGATCCTGCATCTCATTAGCACCAAGCTAGTGTGCATAATTGAAGGTCCCGGGAAACCTATTTGTACTGATTTATTTATAATTGCTGATAAATCCCTCGGAAAGGGACATCAGTTCCACATGTCCAATGGGAATCAGAAAGCAACAAGCTTCATATATAGGCAAATAATGAGATATATATAGATCTTGAGAAAAATGGGACAGTGGAGAGGGGGAAAAGGGGGCTGGTTAGAAAAACGAGAGCTTAACTAAGGAAAGGATGAGTTCTGGAATTACCACTAATTGTTCCTAGTGGACTTGATGCCTAGGGCAGGCTACAGGTGAACAGAGGGAAAATGTGCCTCTGAAGGAGACGCAGCACGTTCTCCTGCATGGCCAGCCAGCTCAGGAATGGTGGAGATGCTACTCTCACTTTGCTCTTCTCTGTGGGGTAGCTTGTAACACGGAGGGTGCAGGTCCTGTGTTGCAGCCCTAGCACTAGCATCTGCTGCAGTTTTGACCAAGAGGGGTAGTGTTAGGACCTGCAGCTGGTATGCAGCGGCACAGAATGCTGTCCTGGGGAGAGACA
This sequence comes from Chelonia mydas, assembly GCF_015237465.2. Taxonomy (NCBI): domain Eukaryota; kingdom Metazoa; phylum Chordata; order Testudines; family Cheloniidae; genus Chelonia; species Chelonia mydas. The sequence continues at coordinate 7,780,652 of NC_057850.1, read as the reverse complement.
GCCAAGCAGGCAGCTTCTGCTGGGGAGGGGGCTGAGAATCCACCAGAGAGGAGGCAGTTGGAAGGCGGGTAGAGAAGGAAGTGAAAAGAGGAAGCACTGGTGATTTGCTGCGGAAGCTGGATCACAAAGGGCCATGTGCCAGGAGCCAAGCTGTGAAGGGCATAGAGTATCTGACCAGTGAGGCTGACTACTGACTGCACTGAAGAAGTTGTCCATTGTGGATTGTCTATGGTACAGGACAATTTCTTTGACCAACAGAGATTAGGACTGGAACGTTCAATTCTAGATGGCCCTCATACCGATCTAGCTGCAGATAGTTCATTTGAGTTTGATTCCCTACGGTGAACAGTGGGGTTGTGCAGTGCAGGGCATCTCAGCAGGGGCAGTGTCCCCCAGGTAGGGCTCACCAGCTCGATGGTAGGCTAGAGACACCCTCAAACCCAGCCAGCTTTCTGTCACACAGCCAAACCCTATGCTGGAGCTGAGGCTTGCAGGAGAAGGAATGATGCCCCAGCTCTACCCATGGTGCAGTGAGGCCCAGAGGTTGCTACATGGCTAATAAGAACATAAGAACTGCCGCACTGGGTCAGACCAAAGGTCCATCTAGCCCAGTATCCTGTCTGCCGACAGCAGGCAATGCCAGGTGCCCAAGAGGGAATGAACAGAACAGTTAATCATTGAGTGATCCATTCCCTGCCACCCACTCCCAGCCTCTAGCAGACAGAGGCTAGGAACACCATCCCTGCCCATCTATAGTACTCCACTCTCCAAGCAGTAACAGTCTTTCCCCAGCAGGACAGAAACAGCTGATGGAGTCACACAGAAGTGCATCCACCCACCCACTTTCAAATCCTCACTGTGCACTGCTGCACAGCAGCCCCCTTTGAACTGGGTGTGTTCCTGGGTCATGCTCCCCCGCTCTGCTGCAAAAGGGACGGCTCTGACCCAGAGGGAAGGGCAAGATTTTCTCAGTAGTACTGCCTCGGGGGGGCAGGGAGGGGGTGCTTTGGCCGATCACACCCCATGCCCTCGTTCCACTCTTGGTCACTAATGCAGCCCAGCCCAGGATTTAGCCTTTAGGGTAGCGGCTGAATTTTGGGTGCAGTTTTCATTATGTTCTGGAGAGGTTATTTAAATATCGACTTCCAGGCTCTGCAATCTTTTAATTGTCCATCAGGGCACTGACCACCAAGGATGATGCAAACAGACAGCCAGTGAGTCAAAGTCATCTATGCTTTTTACCACCGGGAAGGAACCAACCGCACAACATGCTTTGTATGAAAACCAGTTTTTAGTGCCTGGCTCTGTGGCAATCAATCCTTTTACACTCTGAAAAACATATATGTGAAGGTTTAATATTCCCCATCTGTTAAAACCCCAGTGCTGCAGCAGCAGCCCTCTCTATTTCATACTGAAGCAGAGAAACAAACCCTCCTCCTTGTAAGAGGGGTGTGTGTGTGTGTGTGTAAATAAAAGAATACCATCACCCAACGGGGATGCTGTCACTAATTGTGTGCTATACTCATGACAGCCAAAGGAAAAAGACTATTACTGTGCGCTTGAGATCACTTAGAGGAGCCCATGGGGAAACGCTGGAGTTTTACAGCCAAAGTAACACACAAAGAAACGATGCCTACGAATATCCCGGGGGCACGTGAAAATGAGTTCGCTCCAGAGGTCAAATATTAACAATTTGTGTGTGTGCACTTTCTATTGCAATTTCATTCTCTCCAGTTCAGCATGGATGAAAAATATCACGAGACCAAACTTTGATTCAAATAATAAAGGGATCAACGCACTGCCGTGCGCTGGGTTAAAGCTAACACATGAGCATATAGGGTGTGACAGCTGCAATATTAATAAGATGAATGGGAGTAAAACATGATACCCCCCCCCCAAAATGATCTTATCCAAGCTGATGGCTTGCTCTGTTATCTGTGCAAGCAAGCAATGAAGGTCGGGTCTTGTGGTATTCAGCTGACCCAAAGATGATTGCGGTTGCTCTTGGTTTTGAATAGTTTTACTAATTTATGCTACTCTGGAATGATTCAGTGGAGTGGAAAGGAAAGATAGAGAGAGGGAGTTGGGATGGAGACAAGTTAGGAGAGAGACAGAAGGGTTGGGAGACAGAGCTGGTAGATAAGAGATCGTCAGGAGAGGAGAGAGAGAGCAGGGGACTGGGACGATTCAGGAAGGCAAGGAGAAGGTGGACAGGGAGAGCTGGGTGTAAGAGACGGTGGAGATGTTAAGACGGGTTCTGATCCAGCTGGCAGAGCTGGATGGGCAGGCCTTGCAGAGCCCTGTTGGAGTCATGCAAGCTACACGTGGGTGGAAGGGCACGTTCCTCATATACCCAACTGCAGGGATCATCGGGTCATGGATAGACATGGCTGGCTAGCAAGGCTCTACAGTACATCCAGCATTGTTTAGTGAGTCGGGAGAATGGGATATATTACCAAATACTTCTAAAGTTTTTAATCAGGGTCACCCAAATTACTATTTACTTAGGCAGCGCTTCACTATCCACTGCTGCTCCTGCTGCGTATTTTGATCAAAATTAGTCACTCTCATCCCCACTGTTCTGTCCAAGCCGGGACTCTCTCTAGGTTTCCTCATTATGCCATTGACAATATGCACATTAAAGGGCACTGGGTTTCAAAGCCAATAAAATGCCAGGCCTGGTGTGAAACTATCCCCAAAGTGAGCATCATTTCAATTTCCAAATACAAAACTGCTGTGGTACATAAAAGAGGGTAGCGTGTATTGTAAAGCAAACTAAGCTTGCTATGTTCAGCACTCAATTTTTAACAATGCCTTAAGAATCTGCAGAGCATATCAAACACACAACTGTCCTTCAGGGTTTGGAGTTATTTTTTTCCCTTTTACTTGCAATATGTGAATTCATTTTCTGAGCTCAGGAATCTCAGGTGCAGAGAGTAGCAAAAATAGCCCGAGCAGACTGGTGGTTGCAGCTGTGCAGATGGTTTGAGACAAGAGACCTCATTCTGAATGTGCAGGAGCCGGGGGTGGGATGCTAATGCCAAATCTGTAATGATATTTTCCATTCCCAGTTTGTTAGGCATCCGCAAATCAGAGTCCCATCTCAGGCACTACATACTGCAGGTTGTCAATCTCACCTGTTATAGCAGTAGTAACAATAGAGTAGCCTACATGCATACTGTGCCCTTTAATACCAAAGGGTGTGACCAAAGGGCAAGGGGGACACAGAGTATTACCGGGATCTCCGGGTGAAGAAGTATGTGCACAATAATTCACCAAAGGAGAGCATGTAAGGTCTCTACAGAGAGCCAACAGCCCACTGGTCATCACCATCACTGCAAACTGCATGTATGGATATTTAAGAAGTTATGTACCTATACTGAAAATTACGTGCTTTAAGCTTGAAGTTAAAGGCAGGTTACCAGGAGGTGACGTACCTTGGACAGGTTCTGTTCGGGCAAGGTGTGATAGACTCTTATATTTCTGTCTGGTCATTCTGTATCTCACAATGCAAATCTATTTGCATATGGAGCCACCAGCTAATCAAGACTGTAAAACTGACAAGAAAGGAACACACAGCAGGAGAGTGGCCGGTTTATGAATAAAGATCAAAGGACTGGTTTGATATACAGGGCATTCCTGTTATACAAATCACATCGATCACGGTTGATTTGATTCTTATAAGCAGAGTATTTTAGCAGAGGAATGATTTTGTCCCAGTATTTTTGATCACTGTATGCGGCTGATTCTTATATCAGTGATTCTTCAAAACGGCGCGCACTGTATCTGGGGTTGCAAGAACACAGATAAGTATCCTTTATAAGGGGACAAGCTGGCTGCATGTTTTGTCTCATGAAAAAAGGATCTCAGCCAGCCCTGGCTGAAAGATGCTGGAAGGTCTTTGGGGTGAGCTTTAGTTGAATAAAATTACGTTTTAGAATGTGTGTCAAGATTTTATTTTAGATGTAACCATTTGTTTCCAATATTACTACTTGTCATCCTTTGAATCTCTTCTCTTTGTTAAATAAACTTTGGCTTGTTTTTATTATAAACATATCTAAGTGCTGTGTTAAGTGGAGCAGAGATCTGATGTGGGACTGGTAAACTAGAGTGGACAGCTTCTTCGGGAGCAGCAAATCTGCAAATACCATGAATGTCCAGTGGATCAGGGCTTGGACACACCACGGAAATGCTCAGGCTCGGGGTTGGAGTGTGCCTATCACTAACCTGGAGAAGGACAGTAGAGCCTGTGCAAGCTGAGAGGGGAGTTCTTGTGTTGCCCATGGGTGGTGGAGTCAAGGACCTAACCCATAGCAGGAGCAGACAAACCTTCCTCGTACTAAAGGCAGGTGGTAGTGAGGTGCCTCACAACCCTGGGCACACCGGGGACTGTCACAGTGGTGCTGTCAGCAGGACCTGATGAAATTCATCCTAGGGTACTTAAGGAACTAGCTGAAGCAATCTCAGAACGTTAGCAATTATCTTTGAGAACTCATGGAGGATGGGTGATGTCCCAGAAGATAGAAGAAGGCGTACTTTAATACCTATCTTAAAAAAGGAGGAACTGAGGCACTGAGAACTAAAACAGGATTTGAACAGGTAGGATATCAAGATGATCTGCAATACCATACCATCTGGAGTGAGATATTCAAAGGCAAAAGGGCATCTGATAGGCACCTAACTCTCATTCATGCCTTTCAGATTGCCTAAGACTTGACTCAGGCCAGGCATCATGAATGACGGAGTTGGAAAAGGTAAGTAATCAAAACAAAAGCAAAAGAATCCTGTTCACTTCATCTGCGTTGGAAATAAATATTTTTTTTTCCAAATGGAAAAGAACAAAGTCGTAACAAAGAAATGTAAATAGGCTAAGCAGACTGGAATTTGACTAGGAAGCCAGGATTAAACTTCCATATTCCTGTGAAAGATGTGAAGATTCTTGTGAAATCTAAAATGACCACAAATGGTCTGGACCCCAGTGTCAGAAAGACAGCAGTCCGGACCATCACTGGTGCAAATTCACATATCTCCACTAATGTCAATGGAGCTACAGTGCTTTACGCCAGGGAAGCATCTTCAGCAGCACCTCCACCGTGCTGGAGTGTTGACTCCGACAATGCCACAGACTGAATGACCACTTTCTCCAACACCTTAGTTTCTCCCCATCTTTGACTTGTCCTACCTTTGCTTTGAGCCTGATCCTGTGAGGCACAGGGTGCTTCCTCCAGGGTGAAGAGGTCCCAGGATCTTACATGAGGCATTCAGCACCTCTTAAGAGACTCTCATTGACTTCACTGGGCTTTGGATCAGGTGCAAGGACCTTAGCTTGTGAAATCTGAAGAGGTTATAGCCCTTGGTTGAGCAGCTGCTCACAGAGTCCTGTGTACCAGCAGACCCCAACTTCCACTACCACAGAAAGTCTTGAATACAATAGCTATGGCATAAGAAACCTTCAGAACCTCCTCTGATCCTTGTCCAGTCAAGCTGCTATTCCCCAGTTGCATGTAGCTGAAGTGTTCTGAACAAAACCAGCTGAGGAGCCCTCTGGGCACCCTCTTTGCTCTGAACAACAACAAAAATACTCAGGCATACAAGGAAGACAAAATACATGCTCAGTGCCACAGATGGGCAGCTTCCCCTCTGTGTTTCGTAAGAAGGCAGGTTTGTCCCTCTACTTGCTCTTCTCAAGACCTATAAAAATCTTCCTGCATGCACTTTTTGCCTTGCAATATGCTTGCCAGTGTCTTCCTTTCACTCTAAATACAGGAGCATGCAGAGCTTTTATGCATATTATTTTCTTAAATTTTTATGACGTATGCTGAATTAAGCCCTTTACTGTGAACATCCTTTATGATGCTATAAATGTAAAATAGTCCTCAAATTATCCACATTCCATTGACATGGTGAAATTAAAACCTGCTGAGGAATGCATTGACTGGAACTTGCAAGAATTCAGGAATAAAATAACCTTTATGGCTTGTAAAAATCTGGGATATAAATGGAGGTATTTACATGTTTAAAATACTAAGTAAGGTGGCTGAGAAACTAAAGAAACAGTTCATTTTTTTCTGTGCTAACTGAAGATTAAAATAATAAAATTACTGCAATGCTTTGTACTTTAATAGCTCCTTTTGTTCTAGGATCCCAAAGCCTGTAAAAGTTGGGAATTTTTAAAGAAGTCTAAAGGATTTAGGCATCCATATTAGTGAGAATTGGCGCCTAACTCCAGCAGGCTGCTTTGGAAATCCCAACATATAAACTTAAATTAATTAAGCCTCATTCACAACACTCCTGAGACGAGGATCTTATTTCCCCAGATGGGAACATTGCAGCACACCGAGGTTAGATGGCATTGGCCACTGTCAGGGAATGGGAACACAGGACTCCCGAATCACAGTCTCCACCTCCATCATACTACATTACATCATCTTCTCAGCACAGATTATGACCTATGTGCATGCTCAGTGCTTCAGTGTGAGGCACAGCAAGTGGATGCAGAGTGGACAGTCTTTGCACATGAAAGGTTTCACAGTTAAAAATGGAGCATTTCCAGAAAATCTGTGACCGTCCCCAGACATTTCACACCTCATCATTAGGAAGGGCCTGAGGAATAGATTATAAGAAAAATAAAAGCACAGGACTTCTCTGTGGAGTCTTGAAGTCACTGCTTGAGTATTTTGCTGTGTATGGTGTTGTTGGCATTATCGGCATTCACATTTTCGCTGCCCTGATATGGAAATGTTTAGCATTGTCCTTCTGGGCACTGCTACTGGACAGAGATGGTTAACTTTAGGGAAGAATATAGATTCCTTCGTGAAAAAGAGGATCTCCCTATAGATACATAGGCACAGCTATAGGTGATGGCTTGAAATAATTCCCAGGAGAAGGGTTCCATTATATCTTCTGTGCAATATTCATCTTACATCAATGTTTATCTTACATCTTACATAATTTTGGCTGACTTTTTCAAAGCTGCCCAAGAGACCTAGATGCCCAACTGCCAACGGAGATCCCAAAAGGGAGGTCAGAGTCCACAAGTCACTTCAAAGTGTGCTTTGACTTATCGCCTGCATGTTTCACAACCTCAAATTGTCACCTTGCAATTCTAACAGCGCTACTCATGCTGCTGGTGCAAATTCACCCTTTGCATGCTAGTATCACCCCTTTGGATAAGATCCCGGAATATTACTAACATCAAATCAATGGGTCTCCTTCCTCCCCGTGTGTCTCATTTCCGTCTCCTCTCTTTCCCCCTCTCCTTTCAATTTTAGTTAGAAACACAGGCCTGGATCTGACCATCTCGCTTAGCAACCCTTCCTGGGACACTGGTGCAATCCACTCTCTGACACAAATCACAAAGAATCTCTCCCTTCTCCCCGTGATTCACGGATGTTTCGCTCCTCCCACTGATGCCTTCTTTCAATTCCCAGTGACGGGTTCCATTCCTGACACCCCTCCTCCGACTGCTACTTTCTTCTTCTGACTTGGTGTCCAGTAATAGGTGGGTAAAAGTCACTATGTCAGGGAACTATGGAGTTAAAATTGAAATTCTGGGTTATACTCAGGCTCATTGCACTTAGGAACTACAATAGCAGGTGATCTACTGGACCGTATGAAGTGAAGTACCTGTGCACAATGAGAGTGAGACAAGTTTAGAATATCATCCTTAAAGACTGGCTGACATTTACGTAGTCGGCATAGTCCAGTGGATAGGGTACTGGAGGGGGAATTAGGAGATCAGGCTCTGTCACTGGCCTGATGCGTGAACGTATGAGGTGCTCTGACTTGCTATGTGCCTCTGTTTACAGTCTCACGTTTTGACTGACATGTTTGTTTAGAATGCAAGCTCTTTGAGACAGGGACTGCTTCTTTCATGGGTTTGTATGGTGCCTAGCACAATGATCTCAGCTGGGGCCTCTGGGGGGAGGCTATAATATAAACAGCAACAACATAAAGACTTATGTACGGTAGAAGACCAGAGCACATCATAAATTTAAACAGAGCAACATATAATGCAATTACTCTACCTACTCCTGAAATGCCGCACCCTCTGGGGTGGAGGTTAGTGACTTATAAACAGCACACAGACACTGCACCGGGGAATTGGGACTGACTAGTGATCGCTCTCAAACTTGTTCCTCAGCTGCCAGCACTTAAAGGAATTTAAAATGCAGACTACAAAATAGATGATAATAAATTAGAAAACCAGCAGTCTGCAGAATAAGTTGCACACACTCCACAAAAAGCTACTGAGGAAAAAATATTGCCATAAATTGTGTTTAGCACAGTGCGCTAAGTCGGAAGCACAGCCTTGATGAGAGTTACAATAAGGGTTTGAAGACCAGCCATTTGTGTCCTGTAGAATGCCATCCAATAATGTTATGGTCTAAGCAGGACCGTGGCTGATGGGGAATGATGGGTGTGCGGACCTCACAACACCAAGCATTGGAACTTCATCCTGTGGGTACCAAATCCGCCTCTCTCCCAGCGACTTCAGGAGGAGATAAGGATACTCAGTAACTCTCAGGGTTTGAACCTTTGTGTTTGCTTCAGTAGAAGCAGGGTCAGGTCTGAACATCATGTATCAGAAAACCCAGCTTGGCAAAACCACCCTGAAAATGTATCAGCTCAGACACAAACTATACTTACTTGCCCCATGCTATGATATTTATTTTTTGTTTGTTTGCTATCATTATGAAATCTAGAGCAATCTGCAGCTAAAAGGTAGGGAGATTTTTGGGTCCAGAGCTCCCATATACTAGAAATAGCCAGTGGAGAATTCCTCTTCTGGAGGGATGGCTCCTGCACCAGCCACCCAGCCCACCATAGAGGGTGTTCCCGGGGGGATGGGGGGTGGGCCGAGGAATGGCAGAGCATAGCTCTGCTACACTGATTCTCAACTGACATGAAGTCTCTTAGGGATTTTATGCCAGTTGCATAAGCTCCTTGGATGCTCCAATTAATGACAGTGACAGGCTGGCACTCAATCAGGGAGCCATACCCACCTCCCAGATGCCCCCTCCCCCATCACTGAGTGGAGATTGGATTCATTTTTATTTATTTATTTTATTATTTTTTATTTATTCATTTTATTTATTTTTGAAGAAACTAAGCACAATAAGTCATGTCTGATTTCCATTATAGTTCTGCCTGCAATTATATCTAACCATAAACTAGGGAGCAAGTTTGGTTTGAAAACTACACATCCCCCTCAGCTGCATCTGGCATTCACGGAGAATGCAGGGACACAAATGAGCCAGTTGCAGCTTCCTAATTCTGCACCCAGTTCTATCCCAGCTCTGGCATAATGCACAGAAAATGGAAGGCTCCTCTGATCTATGCTGCAGAATTATGGCTCCCCAAGAGGCAACCCTACACCTGAGAATAGCTGGAGTACAGCTCTGGCCACGCTGCTCTTGCTCCTATGCCAGGGGCTGTGGGAATGTGTGTGTGGGGGGGCAGACATGGAGCCAACTGGGGCCAACATGCCAGATCTATGCCAACATGGAGCAAACATGCCAGATCTATGCCAGCTGTTGACTCCCTCCATCAGGTGACCATATTTCCCCAAAGCAAAATGGGACACTGTGTGAGACTAGCTGGAGCCCTCTTCCCACCCCTGCCTGGGGCTGACCCCAGTCGCTCGCTCAAGGTGCCCTCCCCAAGCGGTGCTGGCCCGAGCCACTCAGTCCATCCCCTTCCCTGCACCACCACATGAGGCTGTGGCTAGCATCACTGCTTGCTCGAGCCCTGTCTGCCTCCTGCCCAAGCCCTGCCTCCCCCCTGCCCCACCCCCGGCATGGGGCTGACGTTGCTGCTTCTCCCCCCGCCCCATGTTCCTCTGCACCTCCCTCTTTTGACAAAAGCGGACATTTGTCCTGTTTGTTTTTCCCACCTTGAACAGTTGGCAAGAGCAAAGAGGACAAATGCCCACTTTTGCCAAAAATGTCAGGATGGCCGTGACAGGGCTTAAAAAAGGGACTGTCCCAGCCAAAATGGGACATACGGTCACCCTATCCCTCCACAATGAAGGAATCCCTACGTAGGAAAAGACAGTTGCTTTCTAGCCCCTTTGCACTGCCAGATCAACACAAAGGGTTCTGATTTTAGCGGGAATCTGGCCCCCTGTATTCAAATATTTAATACATTATCCTTTATATTTCTCTCGCATCCAAGGAACACTGTGCAAGCCCTCCAGTGGCTAATTTAACAAATCCAAATTAATATAGATTTGTAAAGTCTGTTTAGCCTAATCGCTAAATTGTTTCCCTTATATTTCAAAGTTCAAACACTCTTCAGGGGGTGCTTTTATTAAAATGTCCTCATTATTATTTTCTTCCTCTGGGTCAAAAATGGACCCTTGTCTCTACAACACTTAATTATCTTTATGAGCCCCGAATTTTCTGCAGCCATTGGAAAACAGTTAAACTCCTTTAGTTGAAGAATCAAAATGCCATGTTAATTTTTCCCAGGACATTGTGGCATGAATTAAGGGAATAGTCTTTGCACTGTTGCGTTTAGTTTACATAAAAGTTGGATTCATTTTTCCTTTGTAATTCTCATTATATTTTTATGGTATTCATAGAGCAAGATGAGTTCCCTCCTATGACACATTTAAGAGCGATACATATCCATGCATGCTAACTACACACTGTGAAACCTAGCCACAAAATTACCTGGCTGGTCCTGCACTTCTGACGCTCACAGCACTTTTGCCACTGAATTTAGCGAGAGTGGGATCAGGGCCTATAATCTAACGGCATCAAGGCCAACAATGTCTAAATTGGCTGCCGACAGCTAGACACCTAAATCCATATTCAGGCACTTAAACCAAAGTGGCCTGATTTTCAAATGTAATGAATGCCTGCTGTTCCCAGTGAGGTCAACAGGAGCTGGAGGTGCTCAGCACATTTGAGATTGCAGCTAATTTCATTTAGGTGCTTACATAGGGATTCAGATGCCTAAAGTTAAGGCCCTGAGCTTCATCTTCGTTCGCTATCAATTCAATAGTTACATTTTCATCACACGGGGACAGATTGAGCCATAGATTCTGAGGCTTGAAGGGCCTATTGTGATCATCTAGTCTAATATTCTCCATAAAATAGACCACAGAAACGTCCCCCAAATAATTCCTTTCTGAATTAGAGCATATTTTTAGAAAGACATCCAGTCTTGATTTAAAAATTGCCAGTGATGGAGCTTACTCATGTGTATAGTGGCTCACCAGTGGGAGAATGGGGTTCATAGGTGAGTCCTTAATTATTTGATTTGTCTAAAAGTACTTTGAACTGGGCCAAAATCTTCACACTACGCTAGGAGCAAAACAATCCAGAGTGTTCTGCCTGATTTTGATGGTCTAGCTTGTGTGTAGATTTTTGAATCATAATGAATAGACTAGTGTGACCAAAACACACCTATATTCACGCCCTACACAAGATTGTAACACTCTTTGTGCAAATTATGCCATTTAAAAACTAACAGGCTGATCATCAATATTTTTGAGTAACGTATGTACAAAAGGTGTATTAAGAGTTATGAATGTAAGTTGAAATCATGACTGCCACGTGTTTACCAGACAAGCCTGGGGAGTGGGAAAAATTGGTTTCTCAAAGTCAAACTGACAAGCTGACGCCTGTAGCCAGGTGTCAAAGTTGGTTGGCAATCACCTGCCAAGTGGCCATTTTTTTGACAATGAAGGGTGACGGGAACAGATTGATTGGCATTTTAGCAAACAACAACATGGAACCTCTTTCATCACAAGACTCCATGTCTCTGTCCTCATAGCTGGAATTAACTTTATCTCGGGTTGACCCTCAGACAATGCATTTCAAAGGGTGACTGGACTATAAAAGTGAGGGGCAAAAACACTCCAAGCTTTCTCTCCTTATCTCTTTCTCTCACCTAAGACGACACAGGAACCAGCCTTTGGGGGAGTTCCTGACCTGAAAATTTGGTCAATAATGTTGCTGGCAATCTGATATACAGATTTTACCTGGAACGAAATTTAATTTGTTAAGTTTTAGCTATCAGAAAGTGTTTTATCTTTACTTCTCTTGTAACCACTTCTAACTTTAATACCTTATACTTGTACTCAAAATCTACCTCTCTGTAGTTAAATAAACGTGTTTTATTTTTTAAATCAAACCTAATCCAGTGTTGTGTTTAAACTGAACTGCTTGGGTAACTCCATAGAAAGTATCAAACTGCTGCATATTGACCCCTTATAGGGGCAACAGACCTCTAATATCTGAGCTGCCCAGGAGAGGGCTGGACAGTGCAGAAAACATGTTTTGGGGGAAATTCAGGGGTGGGAGGTAGCCTCAGTGGTAGTCAGAGGTGTCCAGGGTGGCTCTCTTCTGCTGATTTCCTTCAATCCAGACAGAACTGCTCAACCAAGTCCGACTTCGAGATGTCTGTGATTTCAACTCCACTGCTGCTACCAGCACTTCTGTCTTGCTGTGGAGTGAGCTCTGCTCCACCACTGCTATAGGTCTACCTGGTCCAGTCTTAGAGAGTCCACTCACACCCACCCCACAGGATGCAGAGCCTCCAAGTCGGGAACCTAGAGCAGAAGAAGTTCCTGCTGCCTGGGATAGGGCTCGTCATCTCCAGAGCAAAGCTCTTCCCATTGTCTTTGCTGAGCCAGAGCTTATTACCCATCCAAAGTCCATTGCTGTTACACCCAGTACCCCTTGTCCAGGGCATATCCTGCACAGTTCCTCTGCCCTTCATGAATACAGTAATGATAACAATCTATTCTCATGTTTACACAGTAAACCAAATTCAAAAACACCCAACAAGACTTGATAGGTGGAATTATGGATAAATAACACTATAACTTAAGTAAATGAAGATGGCCAAGGCTGGCTTGCCCCCTTCCCAACAGATGGAACAGACAGTTCTGTTTCTCTAGGTCTTCTAGCAATAGAGCTCACACATGCATTCTACTGTTGGCACAAGCAGTGTCTCTACACTGCAAAAAAAAAACCCAAACAGACCTGCAGAACTGAGTCTCAGAGCCTGTGTCAATAGACTTGGCCTCACGGTGCTCAGGCCATGGGCTGGCCTGGGCTCAAAACCTGGCGAGGGGGAAGGGTCTGAGATCCCACGGTCCAGCTCAAGCGGGAACATCTACACTGCTATTTTTTGCCCCACAGCCCGAGCCCTGCAAGCTCAAGTCAACTGACCTGGCTCTGAGACTCAGTACCATGGGTTTCTCTTTGCACTGTAGACATACACAAGGTGACTCATACCTCCGTTGGTAGCAGACCCCAAAGAAGCAGATATGTTTTAGAGAAGCCTCTGTGATGTCTCCTCTCCTCAGTGAGTGCAGTAAGATAGCCAGTGATGTATAAAAGTGACGAAAGGGTGGAAAGAAAAAGAAGTAAATAAAGAGCTTCCCTCAAAGGAGTTGGGACTGGAAGCCAGGACTCCTGGGTTCCATTGCTGGCTTCATCACTGACTCCTTGTTTGACAGCAATAAAGTCCTCAGATAAAACTATCATATGAATGCAAATTATTGTTGAAACCTCAGCAACAAACAAAGGAAAAGGTGAAAACTCTATAAGTCCCACCTGTCTGGAATTGATGAAGCTGAAGGCTTTGCCTTTGAATGTTAAAATTGCCATTGATGTGATGAAGGATGGTCCATTGTCAATCCACACACAAAGCTGAGGGGGGAAATGATTTTGCAAGAAGCAGCTCAAAGCTAAATTCTGCCACATTCTCTGCCATTTCATGGGATACTAACCAAAGAAGCGACTTCAAGTAGCTATTAATTTGCCCAATTATGGCTCATAGATGTTGGTTTTCATTCTCCAGAATCCCTCTCTTTCCTTAAAACTTGTCAATTAGTCCCTGTGTGACATTACAGCCTTTACTAGATAGGGATTTCAGGGCTTATTAGGGAAGATTTTTATATCATTCAATAATTTGTGTGTGTGTGTGTCGGTGTGTGTGCTACGTCCACAAATCTATACCTGCAGGAATGAAAAAAGGAGAGAGAATTTAGCTTCTTAGCATTTCTGCAGTGGAGTAAACAAACATGCCATTTAATCTTAATAAAAAGAGAGGTTTAATAACGCAGTCTGTTTTCAGTGACTGAGACCAACCAGATGTAAAATGCCTATTAGCATTAGTAGTACATGACAAATTGCCTACCTAGTACACTACTTTATTTGATATAGAGTCTTTCAAACCAACTGTGCCCCTGAAATGCTTTAGAATTAAATAATACCATTACAGAGTTAAATAACAGCAGAGGAAGGGAAAAATTAGCAGGCAAGGAGGAACAGTTTTCAGCTGAGGTTTGAAATGAGACAGAACAAATGTGGTAAGTGCATAAGCTGTAGAGGAGACGGCTCTCCCACCAGCAGCCAAAGTACTCTGGGAAGTGACAGAGGAGGCCGATGCTAAATAATCAAAGAGAGAGAGAGAAAGTGTGTGATGGACGGCGGAGTCAGTCCATGGAAGGCTTTAAAACCCAGAAGGGTAATATGAAACTGGCTCTGGAAATGAATGAAGAGGTGTCTAGAGATGGGCATAGTTCGGGCTCGCTGCTTTGTACATGTAGGAAGTACAAAAAGGTACATGGAAGGGAGTGAGCATCCCTCAAACATTTTGCATTTTGTAGTGCTTCCAAACTCACACTATGTACATACAAGTGCAAGGAAGAACTACAACTGGAATGTTACAAGGTGTAAACTTTGTGGAGAAACTTTGTGCAGAAAACTGGGTGTCCTGTATTCTATGGACAGAATAAACTAAGCGGATGAGCGAAAGCCCAGTGAAATCCACAGAAAGGCTCCCACTGATTTCAGTGGGCTTTGGAGCAGGCTCTAAGTGCAGGGGAATATATTCCAAATGAGGAGACCTGAATTATCAATAGCTGTTATCTTCCAGGATGACAACAGCACATTAGACTCTTAAGAATCCATGATCTGGTCGAAGTTCTCCCTATGACATGGCACCTGATGTTGTTCTTCAGGTGTGTTTTTCTTCAGACAGTTGTGCAAAAGAAACAAACATACCAATAATTATAAGGGACAAGATCATCAACTAAAGAAACAACATCCTGGATTAATTCTTTTTCCCCTGGAACCTTTTATAAGAGACCATAGCCCATAAATACCATCTTTCAAGGCAGAGCTATGTCACCTCTCTATTTATCCACTTCTGTTGCCCGATCATTTTGTCTCTTTCTCTGCTCCTCTCCATTCTTCCCATTACTACCCCTATTCAGTCCTCACGAATGCACGTAACTAAACCACCAAACAGCAACAATGACCACAGAATCAGTGGTGCAGTACAGAATTACTTTCTCTTTTGTGTTAATGTCAGTTCTCTTTTGCATACACACAGGATATTTTCTCCTTCCATTTTTTTCTTGCATATCTGATTTTACAGAATCCTCTTTTCAGGAGAAAAACTGCCCTCATCAGTTCTTACACCCTGATTAAAATCCTAATTATGACATAATAGTAAAATAATAATAATAAATATATTTAAAATGTCTTCAAATTATTCCCCTCTTTTGAAACACAAGCAAATGTGACTTTGATTTCCCACTGAACATCCGGGTGTCTGAATAAGTTGAAGCCCTTATTTCCTGACCTGACTAGTGCAACGTCCTCCTCTATAGCCTCCCAAATATATTTCCCCCTTCTGCCCAAAGTCCTGCTGCTACACTCATATTCCTTGCTTGCCATTTCAATCCCACCGATCCCCTCTTTGAAGCCCTCTCTCTCTCTGCTATTGCATCATATTCAAGATTGTCACTACCTACAGAGCTTTGCATATATCAGCCCCACTCCACTTTCCTTCTCTTATCTCATGTCACCTCAGCCCTCCACCTGCTCCAGTCCACCAATGAATGTAGCTCATCCAATCATCTGTCAACTTCTCACCTAATCACCTTCATTACCTTCTTCCAGGCTGCCTTCTATACTTGTAATGCTCTTCCTGAGTTCATCCACAAGGCTCTTACCCTCCGGACAGTTAAGATCCTATTACTTCTGTTACGCGTCTATGGGAAAACCTTAGATGGACAAGTAAATAGTTATACATATTTCACAAAAGAGGTGGTCAAGCTCCAACTTGGCAAATCTCCTGATAAATAGAATCATAGAAATGTCAGGCTGGAAGGGACATTGAAAGGTCATGAAGTCCAGCCACCTGAACTGAGGCAGGGCCAAGCAAACCTAGACCATCCCTGACAGGCGTTTGGCCAACCTGTTCTTTAAAACCTCCAGTGACAGGCATTCCAACCCCCTGCCCTCTTGGAAGCCTATTCCAGAGCTTAACTACCCTTATAGTCTGAATTTTTTTTCCTAATAGCTAATTTAAACCTCCCTTGCTGCAGATTAAACCCATTACTTCTAGTCTACCTTCAGTGGACATGGAGAAGTGTTGATCACCACCCTCTTTGTCACAGCCCTTAACATATTTGAAGACAGTTATCAGGTCCCCCTCAGTCTTCTTTTCTCATGACTAAATATGCCAAGTCTTTTTAACCTTCCCTCATAGGTCAGGTTTTCTAAACCTTTGATCATTTTTGTTGCTCTCTCTGGATTTTCTCTAGTTTATTCACCTCTCTCCTAGTGTGTGGCACCCCAAAGGGGACAGAGCAGTCCAGCTGAAGCCTCGCCAGTGGAAAGCAGAGTGGCACAATAACCTCCCATGTCTTACACGGTGTTAATACACCTGTGAAGGGAGATCACGCACCACTAAGGTGCCCCTTTTGCCCAGACAAGGTGTAGCAGCTTTCAGTCTGGCGCCTTCTGTCAACGGTTACTGTGTCACGGCAGCAGTCTCTCTCCCTCTGGCCAGGCCAACATTTAATCCACCCCTTTGGGGCTGGCAGAAAGTCCAACATAAAACAGTCCAATGAGCTCACAAAAGGGTCTTTGACCTCAACTACAGGCCCCTGGTCCTCACTCCCTCGCCTCAGGGCTTTCCAATGTCCTTATCCCCTTCTCCGGGCTCATGCCCCTTTGCCAGCGGCTGGTAGAGGAACCTGGGCCCTCTGACTACACTGGGCTCCAGCCCAAGGACCCTATAATCAGCAGCCAATGTTTATGCAGCCCCACTCCTTGCTGTTGTTTCCCTGGGCTCCTTCCCATCCAGCTTTTGTCACGCCTTCTTCCCTGCAACTTCTCTAGGTTGACCCTTCTTTCAGGGCTAGGATTCTTAGGGCCCACCCCTGGGCCACCTCCTCACCACTTCTCTATTCTCAGAGAGTAATTACAGACTCTCTCCCCTGGCAGTCCCTCCTGGTCTCAATTTCCTGGGCTTCATCATCAATTAAGCCTGGCTTTTTCCTCTCACGCAGGTGCAGCCAGGCATGTTAATTGACTTCTTAGGCACACATTAACCCATTTAGGGAGTGGAGTACACATCCAATCACAACACCCCAGAATGATATTTGCCTTTTTCACAACTGCATTCCACTGTTGACTCATATTCAGTTTGTGATCCACTATAACCCTCGGATCCTTTTCAGCACTACGAGCACCTAGTTGCTTATTCCCCATTTTGTAGTTGTGCATTCGATTTTTCCTTTCTAAGTGAAGTACTTTGTACTTTTCTTTCTTGAATTTCATCTTTCTGATTTCAGACTAATTCTCCAATTTGTCAAGGTTATTTTGAATTCTAATCCTGTCCTCCACAGGCTTGCAAGCATCTACCCTGATTGGGGTCATCCTCAAATTTTATAAGCATACTTTCCATTCCATTATCCAAGTCACTAATGAAAATACAGAATAGTACCAGACCCAGGACAGACCTCTGTGAGATCCACTACATACACCCTCCCAGTCTGACAGCAAACCATTGATAACCACTCTCTGAGCATGGTTTTTCAAGCAGTTGTGCACTCACCTAGCAGTAATTTTATATAGACCCCATTTCCCTAGTTTGTTTATGAGAATATCATGTGGGACTGTGTCAAAAGCCCCCTCTAAATCCACATCATCCCCCTCTAAATCCACTAGACCAGTAACCCTGTCAAAGAAGGAAACTACATTGGTTTGGCATGATTTTTTTCTTGACAAATCAATGCTGATTATCCCTTATAACCCTATTATCCTTTAGGTGTTTACAAACTGATTGTTTAATAACTTGTTCCAATATATTTTCAGGTATTGAAGTTAGGCTGACTGCTCTATAATCCTCCTGGTCCTCTTTGGCCCCCTTTTTAAAAACAGCTATTCTGTTTACCTTCTGTGGTCCTGTTGGCCCTCCTTGAATTCTCAAACATAGCACTCCTTCCACCTAACCCCTGTTCATCTCTCTTAGCAGTGTGAGCTACTTGGGATAGGGAACCTAGAAAGTGTTTGGCACTTTGTGGGAGATACTGGAAACAAATAATAATAGGCAAGGATGCTTACTGATTCTTGTTTCCCTTTTATCTTCAGCATTCTTGCCCATGCTGCATGTAAACTCTCTTCCATTTCCATTTCTCCTGTTCTTGCTCTGAAAATCTATTTTCCTTCACAAACCCAGAATTTAGGTGACTCAGTATATATTCTTAGCGGTTTTAGAATAACCGCTTGGAATCAGTTCAAGCTAAGCTCTCGTGCGCTGACCACGGGCTACCTGAAGTCAGAAATACGGGATCTAACAGGATCACCTATCTGTGTTTCCAAAATCACATTAAAGGTTAACATATCAAGAAGTACATCTAACAAATATTTCTGCTAAATACATGCTGAAGCTATTTACAGTACATCACTGGACAGATGTGGCTTTCATCTGTAAAGCCTTCTTTGATCTTTGACAGTCCATTTGATCTAGTGGCTGGAGAACTCAGAGTCTGGGGTCTAATCCCAGCTCTATAAATGTCTTTCTGTGTAGCCCTGAGTAATTTACATAACAGCTTGGCCTGTTTCCCAGTTTACAAATGAGGGATAATAATACTGACCTACCAAACCAGAGATGTAGTATGGTTCCATGAGTTTATATTTGTAAAGCACTATATAAGTGACATTATGATTTCCATGCTGACATCAGCCTTGCTTTCTCTTGCGTTTGAACTGTTATGCTGTGCAGCACAAGGAACTGAATTAGGGTCTAATTCAAAGCCCACTGAAGTCAACAGGAGTCTCTCCCTGGTTTTCAGTGGGCACTAGATCAGTGAAATCAATGGCAAAATTCATGTTGATTGCAATACAAGCAAGATGACAAACTTTGTAAGCTGCTGGGAGCAGGAAGACAATATTCCATGGAGCTGCTCTTAAATGGAGCTTCACCAGTTCACACTGGGTGAGGATCTGGCCGGTGTCTGTATAAAGCACCATGTATGCTTATTAGAGCTAGTCAGAAAACTTTCAATAAAAAAAACAGAAAATATGTTTGTAAAAATGTAGTACTTACAAGGCCAGGTTATGGCACAGGCCGAACAGCCTTGAGCCAGAGTTGAGTGTTGTTATCAGCATCTCAGCTTTCTTCTTTTTGAAGTATTTTTTCCTATCTTTCTGAGGTACGTATATGGCCCCCAGTACCATAGAACCTGAGTACCTCACAACGTCTAATGCATTTATCTTCAACATCCCTGTGAGCTGGGGAAGTACCGTAATCCCAGTTTTTCAGATGGGAAACTGAGGCACTGAGAGAGTATGAAATTTACCCAAGATCACACTGGAAGCAGGGAATTGAATCCTGGTGTCCCAAATCCCAGGCTACTGTCTTAACCACTGGACCATCCTTCATCTTCTATGGCTTGCAGAGAAAATCCTGTGCAACCTACTCACTTGCAATTTGCCAGTTTCTGGAGCTCTGAGCTGAGTCTCTAAGGGACCCTACCAAAAGGGCTACAACTAGGATGGCTGCAAAAGCCCTCTGACCCCATTCCCAGCATGGCTGGAATCAGGGGTGGAGACAGAAGAAAACTGAGGTTTTCTGCACAGGATGATCTCGAAGAGAAGCCCAGTGGGCCGATGAGAAGCCAGGGCTGAACAGCTCTCAGGAAATTAACTGATGAAAGGGGCCAACAGGACTTTCAGAGAAAGAAAGAGTTCCAGTGTTTGGGGCTGAGGGAAGACAGGTCAGGGGAACCCTTACAGAGTACCCTTTCCCCCGATGTGAGGTTTTGCGCTGCTCTGAGACGCTAGTTGCACCTATCGGGTTGCTCCAGCACTGCAGTGACCAACATCCAGAGAGAGAGAGAGAGAGATCCAGCCTGGCATTGGCTACTGAGAGCCTGCTGATACCCTGGAAGGGTTCCACACCGGGGTGCGAAGAAAAAGTAAAGTGACGGTTGTTTAACCTGGCAAACACCACAGCATGACGACACTGTGTCTCAGGACACTCAGCCTCAACTTATCACCTGCTTCAGGAAGAGAGGTAAAGTGGGAGCAGTTTGTGTTAGGAGGTGGAGAACTGGTTTGTTCGTAAATGTTTGTTGATCTTAACCCCTTCCTTCCCAAGATCCTAGTTTCCTGTTCCCAACAGAGTCACCCCCCCTGTTATACTGTTGTTTCTGGAGTGACATTTCTTTGCTAGAGTTTATTTTGTTTACCTTATTGTCTAGAGTGTACTGAGGTCTACATGCTTTGCCAGCGGGTAGCTTTATCATTGATTTTCTCAAGGAACAGCACCACTGTGCATATGGCACAGTGAAGAGTCACTTTGAGTGGAGGCATCGCGCACCAAGAAAAAAGAACCCAGGTCTCATCCCATGCAAGGAGAGGGGAGAAGCCTCTCCAAATATTGGTGATAGCAAGCACCAAAGAGAGAAAAGGGAGGAGTCTAAGGCACACCTTGGGGAAGCAGCTACACATGAACATGTGAACCGACGATAACTGATACAGAGAAGTCTGTGTGAGTCTGCACACAGCTTGCAGCAGAGGGAGAAGCAGCAGCCATTAGATCCATGGAGGAAGCCATCTAGCCCCCCAAACACTACCACCACTGTGCACTAGGCTCCCGGCCTTAAGGGTGCCACTCAACCCCATGCTTGCTACTTTTGAATTGGAGGCGGCCAACTGATCCAACTTCTAAGGGGGTGGTGGTCAGTGGGGTGGAGGTGTGCTGAGAGCCCCAGATTGCTTTAATCTAGCTCTGGGTGTTTAAGAAAAATTCAGCAACTTGTACGGTTAATAGAAATTAAATTATTTGAGAAAGTGCTAATCCATCTCTGTTTTAGGCATGTGTAAAGATAGCCCTTTATTCCTGCAGGATCTCATTAGTGATAAAAGCTTCCAGGTTATTGCAATGCATTTGTTTCCATTAGTGTGTGTGTGGTGTGATGCTGTTGGTTGTGTGTACATCAAGGTGCGATTGCTATTAAAATAAAAAAGATTGAGGGGGGCAAAGCAGAGGCCTTCCCAGGACTTATTCTCTTCACTTTGCTGTGCACTTTTCATCCCGTAAATTTGTTATAGCTCTAGTTCCCAAGCTTGAGTGAACATTCATCTTCCTTCCTTTACATATACATCCAAACAATGCTGAGCTGCTGGTTTGGCAATAAAGAAATGAGACTCACATTATTGGCTTTGCATTAGGTTTGTTTATAAAAGACAAGGCATATTAATCATATATATCTACGCTGGGAGAAGCATGCAGCAATGCAAGAAATGTATTCATTACAGAAAGCAGGATGTCAAGCAGAGTAGGAGCTGCTATGGATTGATGCACTGGCTCCTCAATCCCTCTGCATCATAACGAAAGCTAAACATGACTTTGTTGTAGCTCAGGTTTGAAATTCGCGTTAACCTCTTCCACTGCAGAGTCGCAACACAACTTTTGTGCACTGGTATAATCCAGCTTCTTTTGTCTGCAATGCCAACAAATTGAAATGTTGGCACTTCCACTGGTAATACGTGGCCAGTGATGTGCTCACAATAGTTTAACAAGGGGCTCCTACAAAAATTATCCCCCTTAGACTGTGATATAACATCATGTGCCAAGCACACATGGGCTACTAGAGAGCACAAGGGGCAGACTGCAAATCTATTTGTTTACTTCCCCTTTTAGGGCAAATTCTACCTTGATATACACTCTGTGGAATCCCACTTAAACACCAGTGGAGTCCCATTGGAAGTAAATCAGGGAAGGGTTTGCTTTTAAAGAGAAACACTTTCTTAAAACCTTAAGTAAGAAAAGGCAGTGCCACTTGACCAATGAATATTAAGCTTCATTTTGCTGAAAATGCTTGTTATCTCTTGCCGACACATACAATGAGTTTATTGGTTATAAAGCCTAGAACTCAAATTGCATAATTGCAACGTAAGGGAAAGGGATCACGGGGGATGATCCGTTTCCAGGGAACTTTATTTTGAGTTATACCTGCCATTTGGTGCTATCTGTTCCATTCCAAAAGAATAAAAGGTTCTTCAGAATTATTTATGTACTCTAGAAAAAAGGCATCTCTGGTAGAGAAGATTTAGTTGCATCAGAAAGATGGTACACTCTATCAGATACTGGGAAATCACTCAAACCTATTCTTCAGTTTTGTGGCAGAAATTTAGTAAGAGGCTCAAGAAGCTCCCATCTACCACATGGACACACCTGGGACAGTGTGTCAGCCAAGGACAAACTCAGCCATCACAATCTGGTTGTGGTCTTTTGTCAGCACTGCAATGTCACAATATGGCATTGCTTCAAAATGCCATCATGCTATGATGCACTATTGTGACATAATGATATAATGCAGGTCCTGGAAATGGTATCCGGAACTGTGGACATCCAGAAACACACAGGACTAATTGTCAATCATGGCACAAGGATTGGTGGCCACACGGGGGTAGCACTGGCAGTCCATTTTGTCCACAGGTGCCAGATACATTCAGCAGCATTGAAGTGGCTAAGGAACATCCTTTGAGAGAGGAGATGTTTAATGGGAAGCTTGACTGCACATGAATATCTTGCACAGATGTCAGCTCATGAAGCCAACCTCGGGGTATTTTTGCTGAGCAAGGGGGCGTGCAAGGCGTTGATGGCAGGCAGAACGGATGAGTGTGGCAAAGGAATTGAGGACAGAGCAAGACACTTAAACAGGGATTCTCCAACTGGCATCAACATGAGAAATGAGAGAGAATGTTTCTGTTAAGAGACCCCAGCTCTCAATAGTGCAGCAGAAACCTTCACACGTTCACAATAGCTAAGCCATGGCATAGACATGTGACTGACTACCAGTTGCCCTGTGTTTGGTGTTGTTCCTGTTGCCATCAGAGGTTAGCAGGGGCAGAAGTAGGAGGATGGGGCCCAGCATAAAAAGTAAATAGCTGATTGTTTTATTTTGTCAAAAGGGAGCCAGGGTGTAAGAACTGTAATGGGTGGCGAAGCAAAAAGCCAGCGGCCTGGGGTAACATGACGCATCTGTATAAAACAGCGACTGCTCAGTGGCAACAGCTGGGACCCAGATCTTCAATTTGTAATAACAGTGTGGCCTATGGGTGAAAAAGTTTACCCTTCTCCCTGCGGAGGGCAGATCTATTTATGGATGAGTATGACTCTACTGGGATACACTTCTCTTGCTACTCAACGGAATCTTGATTTCAGAAGTAGGAAGAAGGAAATTCCCCCAGGGATAAGGTAGGTAGGTGGGGGAGGGATCAAACCTTATTATTCTCATGGGACAGAATTCACTTTTGTGCAGAGAGCTAGCAAAAGGTCTATACAGCGCGTGGGTACAAGCTAAGCCTTCAGAATAACCCGGGCACTTCCCAGTTGCACCAGGGTGAATTTCAACAAGGATGAATACCTGCGGCAGTTGTGGTGTAATACATTTTCCTTCCTGCAGCCTCTATTTCTGATCCCTTTGCCGGGCCCCAGCAGAAGACAACAGAGGTTAGAGAAGGCAACACAACAGTCCCCAGGAAACCTCACACCTGCAAAAATAGAGCAGGAGAGAGCTTGTAGGGCAGGAGGGAGTATACCCAGGACTTTTATATTGTCAGTTATGCCCTCTACAGTCATTGTTTGTCTGCTACGTAGGTAAGACAGTGGACTGGAAAGAACCGTTCATCCATCAGGTCCATCGTCTGCCTCGGTAGTACAGCAATTTGGCTCTCACCGCCAGCAGCCATGACCATGATGGATTCAACACCCCATATCCATGCAGGTTCTCCCCTCGATTCCTTCTTCCAAGAAGCATCAATCACATCTTGCCTTGCCTGATAGTCACCCCAGCAAAACCTGCTGGAAGGAAGAGCGAATGCCGGAAAGACAAGCAAAGTGAGTCACGCCCCTTCGCATCAAACCTAGTCAGCAGCAGCTGCAGCCCAATTCAGCTCAATAGTTTACAGGTGTCTCCAGGAGCGACTGTCATAAAAAGCTCCCAAAATACTTTCTTTTTGCCTTTTTTTTCTTTTAGAGCATTTTAAAATTTGTACAGCAACAGATACCGACTGAAAGCAGGAATTAACGGAAACGAAAGGAAATGAGAGACACTGAAGGAAAAACAAACATAATCATCTCCAGCTGCAGCTCAATTAAACAACCGTTCAGGGAAAACTACTCATTCACAATTTACCCACAGAAATCCGCTTTCTTACAGTCTCTTCAGGCTTTTGCACCACACTAGCACATTCCTCTTTCGGGCTCTTTAAAAGGTAATTTAGGGCTCGTTGGCTTTTAGAGACAAATAGCAACCCCTTCGCACTCCAGCTGGAAGGAAGCAGGTGAGGGATCAGGCTGGTGGGGTGACTCTCTGCTTATACACAGAGGGTCCGGTTCATACCTCCTAGAGGGGCAGGGATAGAAAGAGGCAGCTTGCATCTCTCCTATTCAGGGTGTGCCCTAACGTGCCCATAGGGCTACCTTAAATTGTGCCCCTATTTCAATGGCCCTTATGAGACAGAACTGTCACATCCATCCGGGCCAAACCCCCTCCCTCCTCTTGCCTGCCCCGAATGCTTCCGAACAGCATCTGAAATGCTACTTGGGCTTGGGACTGCAGTGCAGCCGGTGCAGAGCTGACACAGCCTAGCTGGTGCAGTCTCCCTAGGACTATGATGAATCAGGTCCAAAGACTTTTCCTTCAGAGCCTGAAGTTAATGGTATAGTCACTCTTGTGCCTTCCCCCGCAGATATTGGTTCCTTTCCTCGTATCAGTCTGAAGTGACACCAACCCCATGATCATCTGATAAACTGCAGCATTCATAAGCCCTGGTGGAAGAGAACACTTATCCCTTCATCTCCTTCCTAAATGTAGCTGCACCAGTGAGATTATCTAGTGTCCTGCAGAAAGAAAAGGAGTACTTGTGGCACCTTAGAGACTAACCAATTTATTTGAGCATAAGCTTTCGTGAGCTACAGCTCACTTCATCGGACGCATACTGTGGAAAATACAGAAGATGTTTTTATATACACAGACCATGAAAAAATGGGTGTTTATCACTACAAACGGTTTTCTCTCCCCCCACCCCACTCTCCTGCTGGTAATGGCTTATCTAAAGTGATCACTCTCCTTACAATGTGTATAATAATCAAGGTGGGCCATTTCCAGCACAAATCCAGGTCCCCCCCCCCAAACCACTCTCCTGTTGGTAATAGCTTAGGGTTTGGTGGGGGGGGGCGGAAACCTGGATTTGTGCTGGAAATGGCCCACCTTGATTATCATACACACTGTAAGGAGAGTGATCATTTTACATAAGCTATTACCAGCAGGAGAGTGGGGTGGGGCGAGAGAAAACCTTTTGTAGTGATAAACGCCCATTTTTTCATGGTCTGTGTGTATAAAAACATCTTCTGTATTTTCCACAGTATGCATCCGATGAAGTGAGCTGTAGCTCACAAAAGCTTATGCTCAAATAAATTGGTTAGTCTCTACGGTGCCACAAGTACTCCTTTTCTTTTTGCGAATACAGACTAACACGGCTGCTACTCTGAAACCTGTCCTGCAGAAGTCCCTCTCATCGCCTGTTGCGATCACCCACAAGGGTGTGACTTAAACTAGAGAAGATCAATGGAAAACTCTTTCCTAGTACCTGTTAGATTAGTTGAAAATTGTCCACAGTCCAGATTCTGCTCAGGCATAAATCCAGCGGTAACTACATTAATGTAATCAGAATTACTCCAGACGTTCACAAATGTAAGCGAGATCAGAGTCTACCCTATGTTTGAATAAAATAACGAGGTTCCAGCCTTCCTTTACATCTGTTTTACATCACAGGCAGATTATTTCATTGAAGAATCTCAGGGTAATTAAAATGTTAGTTAAGCCTCTCGAACACCCTTGTGTGGTGAGGAATTGTCAACAATTTATGTTACAGATTGCAAAACTGAATCACAGAGACTAAGTACCAAACTTTCAAAGGCAGCCTCAAATTTTGCCTCCATTTCCAGTGTCTAACACTTCAGCCTGATTTTCAAAAGCCGTGAGCACCCATGACTCCAACTGAAGTTATTGGAAACTGCAGGTTCTCAGAACTTTTGAATATCAGACCTGCGATGTCTATAGTTGGTTAGCCCAAAACTGAGGCACTCCCAGTGATCACCTTTGAAAATGTCAAAATGTTTGAAAATGTTGGCCTATATAATTTTCCCTGGATCACACAGTGAGTCAGCAGAAGAACCAGAAATAAACCCATGATGACAAGTCTCCTGCTCCATCCACTACACAGCACTTCTTCCCAATGCTCATCCAAGTGACACTGTTGATTTCCCCATTTAGATGTAGTTAGGGTTGGTCCCGCTTTGAGCAGGGGGTTGGACTAGATGACCTCCTGAGGTCCCTTCCAAACCTAATCTTCTATGATTCCATGATCTCTCAGTCAAGCAGCAGAACCACAGATGTGCTGACGCAGGTTTGCTACTGATGTTCATAGCAAGTAACAAATAACTTGCTATCGGTACATTTCTATTAGAGGAATACACAACTTATTGCCTCCGTACAAGGCGAGGGGTATAATGGATTTATAAAAGATGAGCACACGCCAACAACTATGTAATCATTGTAATTATCATTATTTGGGGCCTTGGTTATAAAAATATATTTGTGCTACTTTGAAAGTCTAGAAACCACTGAAGCCTGAATAATCATCTTTCCCTGAAACTCATTCCCTTGTAAGAACTGCCTTCATGCTGATTCAAACACTTGTATTATGGCTGAGTATAATTAGCTCAGTTATACCACAGGATGTTGGAATAAACATCATGTGCGCAGTTGTTTGTTTTATTAAGTTCAGGGTAATTAGACTGGACAAAGAACAAAGGTGAAGAGAGCAATCATACCTTGCTGGGAGGAGGGTCAGAATGAGCCTCTTTCTTATGATGATGATGACCAAGCTATGGATCCAGGCTCTAGTTGTCTCCCAACTCAACTACTACAACTTCCTTCTCTCCTCCTCATCCTCCTTTGGTCTCATTGTGAAGGCACCATTATCTTCCTTTTCCAAATTACCTTCCTTTTCCAACATTCTGACCACATCCACATGCCTGAAGGACCCTTGAACCATATTCTATAGATGATTCAACTATTTCTTCTTCCCCTTTGAAGGACTACACCACACTGCACTCACTCACCTATTCTCTTGTGTCTCAGTCTATTGTGGAAGTACTGAGACTATGTCTACACAGCATTTTGGATGGGAGTGAGTCTTCCAGCCCGAGTAGGGGCTCATGCTAGCTCTCTAAAAATAGCTGTATCGACAGTGCTTTGAAGTTGCGGCTTGTGCCCGAGGCTTCAGATCCCAAGGTCCAGCCTGACCTGCAACTTCGAAGCACCATCTATTCAGCTGTTTTTGGAGCTAGCACAAGCCTTGCCGTATCAAGTCTGTCAGCCCAGGCTGGGAGGCTCACTCCCATGGGCTCCAAATCGCTGTGTAGACATACCCTGAGAGGCTCCAGTTTCAATCAGGGCTCCGTTGTGCCATGTGCTGTATATACACCTAGTGTGAAAGAGTCCCTGTTCCAAAGAGTCCCTACAATCTAAGTAGCCAAGACAGAGGGTGGGAGGGCAAACAGGGGCATGGGGAGATGAAGTGACTAGACCAGAGTCACACGGCAGGTCAGTGGTAGAGATGGCAATAGGACCCATTCAGGGCCCTTTCCACTGGACCACATTACCTGCCTTCTGACCCAATTCACTGTCCGGCACACTCCTCTCTTCATGCCATCTTTCACTCTGCCTCTTAGGTCTGGAACAGTCTCCCTGTTAATGTACGCTAAGATCCCTCCCTGTCCTTCTATAAAAGGCCAGTGGGGAAGCATTGACCACCATGAGCACACACCTCTCTGGGATTGCCTGAGAGACATGTATCTGTGTCATAATGTCTCTTTTTGGCTATACTCACTCAGGGGAAGGGGAAGGGCACATATTTTGGAGCTCTGAGAATGACAGATAAATAATAGCGATGTGACTGAACCAAGGTTTTCTATCTTTAACTTCCCTTATTCCATGCAGTAAATTGCAACAGTGTGAAAGTGACTGGACTGAGTGGATATTTTAAAGAGGTGTTATCAATTAATGCTCTGGCACTGAGAGATGAGAATTACTTGGCAAAATGTCTGATTTCATTTATTTAAATTGCCTTTGGTGCTAGAGAAAGATGCCCATTTGACAACCTCGGAGACTGAAGTTCTCAGTAACCTGGGTTTACACTCAGAAAAAAAGATGTGCTCTTAACACGAGTGACCTAACACAAGGTAAACTCCTAGTGAAGACAAGGCAATTTGTAGTTTTCACATGAGTTAGCAGGTCAAGTTATATCCTAGGCTCCCCCGTAGTCTTTATCCCAACCTGCTAACTTGGGTGAAAACTACAAATTGACTGGTCTTCACTAGGCTTTTACCTCATGTTAGTTAACTCGAGCTAAGAACACACCTTTGCTAAGACATGCTTTTGCTCACCACAGAATGGGTACAGTGTGGGCAGTGCCTGTAGAAGCTACCACAAACATACTGTCCCACAATATGTCTTATTCCTAACATGGAGGTACAATGTGTAGGGATGAGAGGGAATTTCGGTCTCCGTGGTGCATTCAGCCCATGGTCTCTCTGCTGAAGCTAAGGTTGCCAATTAGTGCCAGTTGTGGTGGTGTTTTTATGCAATGTGAACTCCTGCACAGAGACCACTGTTTCTGTGGCCCAACTTTCAAATGCATTTTGAACTGGAGACATTTGACGGGAAGTCCAGATCTTGTTGCTTCAGGGTTGTCAGTACTTAATCTGGTGTACGAGACACCAACATCACTATTCTGCATTGAGGATGAACATTTCTCATTCCGTCTGCTAACTGTGCCCAGCTATGCATCTGCCACAGATTACTTTTCAAGATGCCCTCAGTGGCATGCCCTAATCCCATGCCACCTCTGCCCTGACACAAGCTCTAATTTCCACTGGTAACCTTGGGCTATCTGGGCTCACTTTATCATCCCCTATATGGGAGTCACTCATTTGAGATCCTCCTTTATAAAGGAATTAGACTCCATAAAATGAAGACTGGAATTAGGCACTGATCTCTCAAACCTAATAACATACATTACACAATTTGTTGCTACCTCCATGTGCATGGCACACAAGGTAAAGCACTCTTCACATTCTCCCCATGTGAAGAGTATATCATCATGAGGTTCTGGCATTCTGCCCACTGCATGAAGGTAGCAACAATCAACTAGCCCAGAAGCCATTATTATTATTCATACTGTATTTACAGCAGTTGCCACAATGTGATTGATGCTTTGCAAGGATTCGGAAATGGTCAGCCTCTGCTGCAAGCAGCGCGCAATCTAAAGACAAATAGATTAGGAGACAAAGGTTGGGGTGATGGGGAACAATAACAGGCAATTATATACAAGTCAACTTAATCCATCATCAGCAGTGCAGCAGAAGTGGATGAGTTTAGGGAGGTTGTACCATGCATGGGTTAGGGTTAGGGTGGTTAGGGTCAAAGGTGGCACAAAGGTGACTGTCGGAGAAGCTGACAAATGGATTGGCAAGGCTGGGGACATAAGTAGAGCATAGACAAATTCTGTAAGTACAGTCAGGAGATATATATATATTTGAAAAAATACCCCTCACAGGTACTTCATCCAGAGGTGAGAGAGAAAATAATATCAAGATGAGTGCATGATCCAAGAAAGTCACGCTCCAGCCCCCCAGCCTCCATGTCAACATTGTCAGATGTTGCAGTTGGAAAACAAAAATGTAATTTGGAAACATGAACGAATGGGGATGAAAATGACATGCATGCCTAGCAAAATAAGTGGAAAACAATGCGGGGGAGGGGAATAAAGAGCGAATGAGAGAGAGGCGCAAAGTTGGTGATAAGGAAGAAAACTTTTCCATATGTGAAAATCAATTTTATACTGCAACTTCCCAGCCTTTTCATTTAGGAAGCAATGAAATTCTATGTGTCCCCTGTTCATTTTCTACATAAAATGCCACTCAGCTACTCGCTTTCGGCAACTGCACAAAATGTAATAGGTTAGGGCTGAACATCTGAACATATGTGAGGGGTTTTAATGAAACCAATTTATATCACTTTGTGCCAGCGAAAGGGCTGAGGCGACTTAATTTAGTTTCATTTTCACACATTCGTGGCCAAAGCAAGAATTCACTTAGTTCTAATCCAGCCTTGCTTCCATATGCCTGGCTAAGCCATTTCCAACTAATTTAGCTGGTGACCTCTATTAAACAGCCAGGTGTTCAGCTTCATGAAATGGATAAATTCTTGGTACCTACACACCAATGCTGCATTCAGCGCCTCATCTGTGCACTATTTTTAAAGAAGAGTTTATTTATTGCATGTGCGTCCAATTGCAAACACGAGTTCTTTTTGCAAACGAGGGGAAGATTTATATCTGTAAAGCTGGCTATTCTCCTGGCTTTAACCTGGCATTCCATCTGAGAATGATATATGCAACATCATTAACTCATCACAAAAATACATATAAATAAAATCAGCTCTCTGAGGACCTAATTCTGATCCAAGATTTCCTAGTTTTACATTGTTGTAACTTCACTGACTTCAAAAGAGCTGCTCCTCATTTACAGGAGTGTGAAGCCAGAATCAAGTATATTTAGTTTGACCATTTGTTTCATAACTTCTGCAATAGCAACAAATGCTTATTTTGCAACACTTATCTCAAAAACGGGCCTTCAAGAATCATAGAATCATAGGACTGGAAGGGACCTTGAGAGGTCATCTAGTCCAGTCCCCTGCACTCAGATCTCTCTCTCTCTCTGAACGGATTGATTAAATGACTTTTCAGGAATATGAATACTAATGTGACAAAGCTCAAAACGTAGATTGGATGAATGAGAGAACTGGGAATGTGAAAGGGAGAGTTCCACCATTCCGCACTGAAATAACCAGGCTGAAACCTAGCCTGGGTTGCTAGTGACTGAGAATCATTGACACCCAATGGCTGTTAGGTGACCTATGCAGCTATTGGTTCTTTGTGAGCATTCTCACAGGAACGACAAAGGGCTGAAGTTCTGCTTTCACCCTGGAGGTTATTCCTTCTGTTCAGAGTGAGGCAGATTGATGAGGAAGCTTGCAGTGCTGTTTTATTTGATCTGTGGCTGATCAGGATAAACAGAGGACTTCAGTCTCAAGAGCTGACACAGAAAGTGAACACTAAATTCACTTACGCATTTAAGTAAAAGGGAGGAAACTTCAACTGGGGGATATAAAACATCGGGAGTCGACAGTCCTGTTGCCTAGAAGAAAGGTTGGGCAAATCAAAAGAAGCAATCCAGATCAAATAAAATCCAGCCTGAGCATTCCTTACAATCATAAATCCATTCTAAATCAAAGCCCTTGAGAGGTCCACCAGAGTTGGGTGCATTTCCCAGACAGCCTGTTTTTATTTTTATGTTTTGGATATACTTATAAGAAAGTTTAAAAGATTTTGCTAAACCACAGTAATATCAGCTTCTACCAGTCCTCAGATACTGCAGTGATGGGAATTATAGAAATTCTTCACAGAGACAGATGAGATAGAGTTGGTGAAAGGTTGATCAAGTCCAACATCCTGCCTGTGCATGATGTCGTACGTCTGAAACTTCAGAGGAAAGCAAAATGCTCCCAACACCAGACAGGAAAGTGCTAAAACACCACGATAGAGGCCATCTTTGTGGTTTTTCCAGCCTGGTTTGAGGGCTTCAGTGGAACTCATGTTGGTGGACACACATTAGGCTGGTCCTCTGTCCAGGGTTGAGTTTTTTCCCCTAGAACACTGGATAGCCAAAGTGCATTTTCTAAATTGAAATAAGAAATGAGATCACCTCTTTCCTTTCCTTTACAGCAGGCATGTCAAAGAGTACAACTTATCTCTTCCTGGGCCATGGATGCAACTGCAGTCACTCAATTGCGTAATTGATTCATCGGATAACTCAGAAACTTCGGTGTCTGTTCTGCCAATCGTTCCCAGATGTGTTTTGAAAAGCAAATGTACATAGCATGCTGGGCTCCCATCCAATTTACTACCTGAGCAGAAAGTGATCTTCAATAATCATCTGTTCTGTATACTTTTAAAGCGCAGTTGTAATCAGAAAAGTGACTGTCAAAATAACATCATGGCCTTCCATATTTCTTCTCTCTCAACACTGCCTGGACCGAGTTCTTTCACTTTACAAGGCAAATGTTGATTTGTCTAACAGCCAGCGCCATAAAATTTCCCAGGGATTTGACCATCAAAGTGTCTGTTCTTTTTGCTTCGTATATCCTCGCCAGTACCAAAGATTCTACAAGGAGAACTTAGATGACAATTTTGTCAGGGATTTACAAGGCAGACTAGTATCTAACTCACTCTTTCATAGCTGCTTTGGAATCTGCAGCGTTAATAGGAATAAAAAAAATATTTTTCAGTAAATAAAGAAACTCTAACTTGAAGTCACAAAGGGACAGATCCTCAGCTGGTTGGGACGGCCAAACTCCACTAGTGGAAACTACACCTGTTTCTACCAGCTGAGGACTTGGTCCAAAGGGAGGAAGTGATATAAGTAGAATTAAAGAGCATGTTATTTTACAGACTACACTTACACTATATTAAGATTGATGGTGACAAGGTCGTAAAACCTGCCGGGTCTTTTTATATTCCTATATCTATTTGCAAAGTTCAAGTCCTCAGGTGAGTTTCCTTTTAAAAGCAAATTCCTCAAGGCTTTACTTTTTCTAATGGGCACCAGGAATGCTGGGTTTTATTCCCACCTCTGTCCTGCTGACTTGCTTTTCAGCCTTAACCATTTAACCTCTCAATGCAGAAACTCACTTTAATTAACAAAGCTTAATTAAAGCAACCCTATCAACCGCACCATATTATGTCTGTGTGTAGTCACCACCAACTTATATTATTAGAACTCGACATTTTATAAATCCAATTTACTTTTCACTACTTACGCTCTATTTAGTTTTGCATTTCTCTCAGCCCGGACACTGAAGTCACCTTCACTTTTTGTTTTCTCTTATTTTCACTTTTGGGTTCTGAGCGCTGCAGTGTTTGTGTTGCAATCACTGTTGTCTCAAGCTTCCAACGGGTTTTGGTAAATAGCAGCAGCAAGTGGGGAATTAATTTTTTTTTAAATGATGAAAAAGCTCTTTGTAAAAATCAAATTCCTTTCATCTACAGTAATATCCGACGACATAAACTGCTGGCAATCAGAGCTGACTCCTGCAGACCCAGATCCCTCTCAGAAAGCCAGATGTACAGGTTCCATTCCGAGCATCATTAGTTTTCAACAGCACAGCATGCCAGTGATAATGGTGTCCAATATTCATGACCCCGCCTGCTGATGTTTTCATGTCCTTAATTCTGCCTCTCATTCAGTCTTTTCCTGTATTATGCAATCAGGATGGATGCAGGCAGCTCACTAATGGGGGTGGAGGGCAGTGTTAGCAGCATTGGGAGTACTTCTGTGGAGAAATGATGGGTTCTGCAGCCGGTTTAGCTACACTACTTGCCATCAAACTCTCACCCACCAACAAGTTCAAGCTGGGTACTTTGGCATATCTCCACCATGGTTAGGCACAATTACTTACATAGGGATCGCATCCAAATGAAGAGGCGTTGGTGGAAATGACTGGAATTTTCCTGGTATATCACTCCGACAGGACTATGATCAAATGCAGACAGGACTGTAGGTTTTATACATCCGCTGCAAAAGAGAATGTTGAGTAGAGATCTGGATGTATGCTTCACCTTCCCAGAGACTGTGTGTGCTGAGATCAAGAATTTTGGTTTGGTTAATTACAGTGACAGAGGCCAGCCAAGGAGTTCAGATCCAGATCCAAATATACTCCAAATTCAACAGTGTTTGGATCTAGGATTTTAGTTTAGCTCCTTATAGAGATAGAGGCCACATATGAAGTTCACGAATGCTTGGACTGGGAGGTTGTTTTGGACTTCTATCTACAAAACAACACAAGAAACATACAGTTTGGGGAGCAAAAGCTCTACAAAGAGAACACAATAGTAAGCATCTTAAGGGTAAGTTGGTAGCATTTGCAAGTGAGCTAGAAGGCCATCAGTTCAAGTACTGCACCGCATGAGGTCTTACGGTCATAGGTCATGTTGCCATAGAATCCCATAATTGTTTCTTCCCTTTCGGTGTGTGATAAACCATGTGAAGCTGCCCTGAATGCATCCTGTCTTCCACTGCAGTGGACTGAGCAATCGAGGATACCGTTTGGAGTAGAGTGAGGATGCAGGCCCATATATAGGTCACACACAGAGACTACTCAACTGCTAAGGGAGAAGGCAGGAGGAAGGAGCAGGTTCTGATGGCCTGATCTAATTGCTCCTGCTGTAGATGAGAACTGGTGTTAGGAGTCACTTCTTGGATTCTTCCAGCACCACTCATGTGGGAAAAGAAGTGCTTCATGCCAATAGGAGTTAACTTCCAAAGACTTTTGAGTTAGCCAGATAGGTTCAGCACATTTTGGGGGTGGGGGGAGGGAACAGAAGAAGAGCAAGTACAGACATATTTGCACGCCCCTTCTTTTAAAAAGCTGGACCAACATGTTTTGAATGTAAACAGTGAGCTGCTGATTGTTAATATATTTCATTTTTGCAAATGGAATGGAGTTTAACTTAGACACTGACATTTCATCAAGATCTTTCTTTCTTTTTTAATTTTGCTCAGTATGAAGGCCAGATGGCTGTGGTGCTACATTGCTTAATCCATGCTGATACTATGCTGATACTGAATCAACAAGAAAAGAAGGATAGTAGGCCTTTTCAAACATGCTGCTGGGGATACCCAGAGCTGTGAGCCACTGTTTTACCCCTCTGTCTCGGCAAGGGTGAGTTTTGCTGGCTATTAGACTGTGTCAGCTCCCTGCCACACCAGCCTGTCTGCCTCATCAGCAAACTCCTCAAGGCTCTCCTAGCCCAAACATCACCAGGCACATAACCATCAGTGAACTCCAGCCCCTGAGCTCCTCAGAGATGTTTCTCTGCAATGCACGACACCTCTTTCTGTGCACTTACAGAAGACACTAAGTTTGCTGCTCTGTTAAAGAGTCAGTGACATCATAGTTTATTAATTTAACTGGACTAAATGCACCCTTCCCTTCAAACACGGCACTGAGTTGGTTTATAGGAAAGTAAAACAAGTTTATTAACAAAAGAGCATGGATTAAGTGTGACTAGGTAAAAGAGGTAAAAAGGAATAGATGGTTACAAGCAAATAAAACACGCATCTAAAAGTCTAAAACTTAATTTAGCAAGATACAATCGTTGTTTAAAAACAACAAGGAGTCCGGTGGCACCTTAAAGACTAACAGATATATTTGGGCATAAGCTTTCGTGTGTAAAAAACCCACTTCTTCAGTTGCATCTGAAGAAGTGGGTCTTTTACACACGAAAGCTTATGCCCAAATAAATCTGTCAGTCTTTAAGGTGCCACCGGACTCCTTGTTGTTTTTGTGGATACAGACTAACACAGCTACCCCCTGATACTAGTCTTTGTTCAAGCCTCCTTTCTGGCTTTTTACTGGCCGCACTGGCCAGGATCCCTCACAGAAATCAAATCGCTTGGCTTCTTTGTCTCCTGGGTGGAGGATAAAGATGGAGTCTCTCTGTTCCTTATATCCCCAAAAGGACAGTCTTTGTCTTACAAGTCAGGAAGGCCTCCTGAGGATTCAGTCTCCTGTCTCTCTCTGGGGTGCAAGAGCCATGTTAATTCTCTATCTCTCAAGTTCAGGATCAGGATAAACCCTGCTTGTTTAGCTTAATGGCTTTGTTTACTGCTAATACGCAATTTGAGGTAAACCCACATTCCTCTGTCTAGGACAGAACTGTTTATCACCTTTACCTAGGCTAGGATGCCTGGTCTAAAACATGTTCTAGTAACATCATACGGGGGGGAATTAATAATTTCACATATAATATTAACACATCCATTTTACAATAATATTAATAGTCAGTGTGTTCTTAGCTTTCATATGATACCTCACAAGGCACATTTTGTACAAATATTATTGCAGTAGAGTGTAGGTGTGAGTACACCAGTGCCTTGGGTCACAGCAGTCATTAATAGATTGCTTCTGAGTATCTATGTCCAAACCCAAACCACTGCTCCTGAGACTGGCTTTCATCCTTCGGCTATGGGAGGTCAGTCAGCAAACAGGATTCTAAGGACAGTTCAGCCAAAATCAATTCACTAAAGTGCTCTATGTAAAAAGACAAAGGGACAAGGGACTCTTAACTCTTGTTAAGAATAACAAGAAGGGTTTCTTCAGGTATGTTAGCAACAAGAAGAAAGTCAAGGAAAGTGTGGGCCCCTTACTGAATGAGGGAGGCAACCTAGTGACAGAGGATGTGGAAAAAGCTAATGTACTCAATGCTTTTTTTGCCTCTGTCTTCACGAACAAGGTCAGCTCCCAGACTACTGCATTGGGCAGCACAGCATGGGGAGGAGGTGACCAGCCCTCTGTGGAAAAAGAAGTGGTTCGGGACTATTTAGAAAAGCTGGACGAGCACAAGTCCATGGGGCTGGATGCGTTGCATCCGAGAGTGCTAAAGGAGTTGGCGGATGTGATTGCAGAGCCATTGGCCATTATCTTTGAAAACTCATGCGATCGGGGGAAGTCCCAGATGACTGGAAAAAGGGTAATGTAGTGCCCATCTTTAAAAAAGGGAAGAAGGAGGATCCTGGGAACTACAGGCGGGTCAGCCTCACCTCAGTCCCTGGAAAAATCATGGAGCAGGTCCTCAAGGAAGCAATTCTGAAGCACTTAGAGGAGAGGAAAGTGATCAGGAACAGTCAGTATGGATTCACCAAGGGCAAGTCATGCCTGACTAATCTAATTGCCTTCTATGACGAGATAACTGGCTCTGTGGATGAAGAGAAAGCATCATCCATGAAGGGAAAGTTGTTCCTTGACTTTAGCAAAGCTTTTGACACGGTCTCCCACAGTATTCTTGCCAGCAAGTTAAAGAAGTATGGGCTGGATGAATGGACTATAAGGTGGACAGAAAGCTGGCTAGATTGTCGGGCTCAACGGGTAGTGATCAATGGCTCCATGTCTAGTTGGCAGCTGGTATCAAGTGGAGTGCCCCAGGGGTTGGTCCTGGGGCCAGTTTTGTTCAATATCTTCATAAATGATCTGGAGGGTGGTGTGGATTGCACCCTCAGCAAGTTTGCGGATGACACTAAACTGGGAGGAGTGGTAGATACGCTGGAGGGCAGGGATAGGATACAGAGGGACCTAGACAAATTGGAGGATTGGGCCAAAAGAAATCTGATGAAGTTCAACAAGGACAAGTGCAGAATCCTGCACTTTGGACGGAAGAATCCAATGCACCGCTATAGGCTAGGGACCGAATGGCTCGGCAGCAGTTCTGCAGAAAAGGACCTAGGTGTTAAAGTGGACGAGAAGTTGGATATGAGTCAACAGTGTGCCCTTGTTGCCAAGAAGGCCATTGGCATTTTGGGATGTATAAATAGGGGCATTGCCAGCAGATCGAGGGACGTGATCATTCCCCTCTATTCAACATTGGTTAGGCCTCATCTGGAGTACTGTGTCCAGTTTTGGGCCCCACACTACAAGAAGAATGTGGAAAAACTGGAAAGAGTCCAGCGGAGGGCAACAAAAATGATTAGGGGACTGGAACACATGACTTATGAGGAGAGGCTGAGGGAACTGGGGATGTTTAGTCTTCAGAAGAGAAGAATGAGGGGGGATTTGATAGCTGCTTTCAACTACCTGAAAGGGGATTCCAAAGAGGATGGCTCTAAACTGCTCTCAGTGGTAGCAGATGACAGAACAAGGACTAATGGTCTCAAGTTGCAGTGGGGGAGATTTAGGTTGGATATTAGGAAAAACTTTTTCACTAGGAGGGTGGTGAAACACTGGAATGCGTTACCTAGGGAGGTGGTGGAATCTCCTTCCCTAGAAATTTTTAAGGTCAGGCTTGACAAAGCCCTGGCTGGGATGATTTAGTCGGGGATTGGTCCTGCTTTGAGCAGGGGGTTGGACTAGATGACCTCCTGAGGTCCCTTCCAACCCTGATATTCTATGATTCTATGACAGAATTTCAAGGTATTTAGGTGCCTAAAGTTGCACTAGGCACAAGCACTAGGAGCCTGACTCCCCTTGGAATCAATGTGAATTAGTCACCTAGGTGACTAATTCCACTGGGCGCCTATCTGCACTTGTATGAGTGTAAATACTTTAGAAAATCTGTCTTTAAATAAAAAGCATGCCCTCCTTCTCAGCATGAGCATGAGGAGGTTAGGAAGAAGTCAACGAAAGATTCATCTATGTTTACAAAGAAGCCACAATAATTGTCAGGTACCTCTGATTTTTAGATCTATAAGTGTGTATATATAATTTCACATTTTGACAGCTCTTCAAACAGTAAGAGGTTTTTTGACTGAGACAGGAGCAGATCAGTTAATTATCAACATTTCTGAGCACTGGAAAAGCTATTAAAGTAGACTTTTTTTGAGCATTTTTTTATATTAAGCCAGCAGAGGGATGATTGAATCATTAAAACACATTTTAAGGTTTGGGGTTCTTTTTCTTCCTTTCCCGAGTTAGGTCTGCCACTCCTTCGAACCCATCCTCTAAAGCAAACTGAAGCATTTTGCCATGTGGAATTATTTGTTCAACCACTACATGCTTATGTTTTACCTCTCAGTCCCTTTCCCCTCCTGCAGTGGCTCATAGATTCACAGATTATAAAACCAGAATGGACCACTGTGATCATCTAGTCTGACTTCTTGAATAGCACAGGCCACAGACCTTCCCCCATATAATTCCTAGATCATATTTTGGTAGAAAAAATAAATAGTGATGGAACATCTACCACAACCCTGAGCAAATTGTTCCAATGATTAATCATTCGCACTATTAAAAATGTACGCCTTATTTCCAGTCTGAATTTGTCTTGCTTCAACTTCCAGCCTTTGGATCATGTTATACCTTCCTCTGCTAGACTGAAGAGCCCACTATTAAATATTTGTTTCACATGTAGATACTTATGGATGGTAATCAAGTCACGCCTTAATCTTCTCTTTGCTAAGCTAAATAGATTGTGTTCCTTGAGTCTACTACGATAAGCCATGTTTTATAATCTTTTTATCATTCTCATGGCTCTTCACTGACCCCTCTCCAATTTATCAACACCATTTTTGAATTGTGGGATCAGCACAGGACGCAGTATTCCAGCAGCGGCCACACAAGTGCCAAATACAGATGTAAAACAGCCTCTTTTCTCCTACTGGAGATTCCCTTGTTGATACATCCCAGGATCGCATTAGCTCTTCTGGACACAGCATCATGCTGGGAGCTCATGTTCAGCTGATTACCCACTATGATCCCTATATCTTTTTCACGTTTTAGAGCAGCATCCCTGTTAGTCTGTATCCGCAAGAAGAACAGGAGGACTTG
This sequence comes from Chelonia mydas, assembly GCF_015237465.2. Lineage (NCBI taxonomy): Eukaryota > Metazoa > Chordata > Testudines > Cheloniidae > Chelonia > Chelonia mydas. The sequence continues at coordinate 7,740,868 of NC_057850.1, read as the reverse complement.
TGGCACCTTAGAGACTAACAAATTTATTAGAGCATAAGCTTTCGTGGGCTGCAGCCCACTTCATTGGATGCATAGAATGGAACATATAGTAAGAAGATATACAGAGAAGGTGGACCTTGCCATACAAACTGTAAGAGGCTAAGTAATTAAGATGAGCTATTATCAGCAGGAGAAAAAAAAACTTTTGTTGTGATAATCAAGATGGCCCATTTAGACAGTTGACAAGAAAGTGTGAGGATACTTAACAATGGGGAAATAGATTCAATATCTTTTTCAGAGTCACTGCTTCCCAGGATAGATCTCCTGTAAGCATGGCCTACATTCTTTGTTTCCAAATGTATATATTTACATTTAGCCGCATGAGAAGCTTACATTTAGCTATATTAAAATGCATGCAGTTTGATTCATTGAGGATACAGCACGTTCCTTCACTTCCTCCATGGTTGATCAACACCTGCAATGGAATCCATTTGGATCCACCCTGGTTATTTCCATACACTGGGCAACACAAGTGAAATGACTTCAGTGCTTTCCAAATAATCATTCCCCCAAGAGAATAATAATGGGCAGATCAGAGCAGTTTCGATTCAGATTCTCTTTTTGGATGTTTGCATTTGTTCCTGCTAGTTGAAGTAGAACTGTGATGAAAAATGGAGTGGGCAACACTCTTCAAAGGGCTTGTAAACCTCAGGGATGGAGAAAAGAGGAAGGATTAAAGGCTTTCACAAAGCCTGAGCCACTGAGTGTGCAAAACAGCTCCGGTAGACCATTGCATTGTACTACAGCAAATGATGCATCTTTGACTCTAACACTGAGCTGCTTTAAGTGGCTACCAGTTGGGGCACAATAATGTGAGAGAATGTATTTTCAAGGAGAAGCTTTATGGGGAGGGCAGTCACAATACTCAAGCCTGCAGTGTCTTTAAAGGAAATAAGAGATGCTGTTTGGAACCTTTGTTACCAGATTCAAAAAGAAATGTATTTATTTTCCATTTTCATAGCAACATTTTAAGGTAGAGACAGACTGGAATTGCATAAATCTGGGTGAAAATCAGCCAGGTAGGCAGAGGGGAAGGGAAAGGGAGTGAGTTCAAATTCAGATGTCTCTGTGCCCCCAGCTGTTATAATGATAACATAATATATGAATTAAAGCTATCCGCAAGTGTATCTGTACCCATTGTTTCCAACCTAAGAATGTGTGAGTTTGGTTAGTGCTCATGACAGTGATACTAATCTTGTGGTGAAGATACTGGAGTGGGACTCAGGAGATCTGGATTTAATTCCCATCTCTACCACAGACTCCTTGTGTGACCCTAGGCAAGTCACTTAATGTCTCTGTGCCTTACTCCCCCATCTGTAAAGTGGGGATGATACTACTCCTTTTCTCCCCCACGTCATCTGGCTTGCCTGTTTAGATTGCAAGCTCTTTGGGGCAGAGACTATCTCATACTGTGTGTACTGTACCTAGCACAATGGGGCCCCCAGTGTTGGCTGGGGCCTCTAAGGTGCTACTGTAATCCTAATAATGAGAGAGAAAGGAAATAATAGCAGTGGCTTGAACTATGTGTACTGTGTGGGTAGGCAGCATCTACAATTACCTGTGTTCTCCCACCTGTGCCAATGCCCCCCACTCCTGACGTGCCTTAGGAGTATTGGTTGGTTGGTTTGGTTTTTAGTGGGCTGATGAGGGTTTAGGAGGGAACAGAATGAGGTAAGGGTGAGGGGTTGTGACACATTGGGATTATGTCCCAAGCATAGGGGAAGGCACAAGAGGAGGACGAGGGAAGGAACAAACAGGCTGAGAAGGCTGGCACCCACTGATAGAGTGAAGGGGAGAGGGAGCCATGGTAAACAAAACATAGGCAACTGAGTAATTCTACAGCAGGTTGATGCACAAATGAAGCTAGAGCTGGAACTTGTAGAAAAGGGATGGGGTCAAACTCAGGATGGCCCCAACTGAAGCGATGGATGAAAACGAAATTGCTTGACCTGCCAGAGTCCTTGCTCTGCATGGGAGTCACACTAAAGCGTTCACTGGGCTTCCACCCTTGAGCAACACAGTGTACCACTGTCTGAGTGACTCACTTTGTAAACCCAGCTCTGGAAACCTACCGTTTAAACAGCACATTTCCAAGGCCACCTCCTGCGCATTGCTCTGAAAACATTACTGCTACTTTGCCTTTCCACAGAACTCCAACTCAACAACCTCCAGGTGATTTAGAGGTGGTAGGCAGGCCTCCCACAACCCCTGGGAGCTAGGGAAGTATAACTGTACCCATTTAGAGAGGGGCAAACCAAGAGGATTAAAAAGAAAAGGAGTACTTGTGGCACCTTAGAGACTAACCAGTTTATTTGAGCATGAGCTTTCGTGAGCTACAGCTCACTTCATCGGATGCATAGCATATCGTGGAAACTGCAGAAGACATTATATACACACAGAGACCATGAAACAAAACTTCCTCCCACCCCACTCTCCTGCTGGTAACAGCTTATCTAAAGTGATCATCAAGTAGGGCCATTTCCAGCACAAATCCAGGTTTTCTCACCCTTCCCCCCCCCCCCCCACACACACATACAAACTCACTCTCCTGCTGGTAATAGGCCATCCCTCTTTGAAACCTCTCTTTATAATGCGCATGATAATCAAGGTGGGTCATTTCCAGCACTAATCCAGGTTTTCTCACACCCCCCCCCACACAGCCCCCTCCAAAAACCACACACACAAACTCACTCTCCTGCTGGCAATAGCTCATCCACACTGACCACTCTCCTTACAATGTGCACAGCAATCAAGGTGGGCCATTTCCAGCATAAATCCAAGTTTAACCAGAACGTCTTGGGGGGGGTTTGTAGGAAAAAAACAAGGGGAGATAGGCTACCTTGCATAATGACTTAGCCACTCCCAGTCTCTATTCAAGCCCAAATTAATAGTATCCAATTTGCAAATGAATTCCAATTCAGCAGTTTCTCGCTGGAGTCTGGATTTGAAGTTTTTTTGCTTTAAGATAGCGACCCTCATGTCTGTGATTGCGTGACCAGAGAGATTGAAGTGTTCTCCGACTGGTTTATGAATGTTATAATTCTTGACATCTGATTTGTGTCCATTTATTCTTTTACGTAGAGACTGTCCAGTTTGACCAATGTACATGGCAGAGGGGCATTGCTGGCACATGATGGCATATATCACATTGGTGGATGTGCAGGTGAACGAGCCTCTGATAGCATGGCTGATGTTGTTAGGCCCTGTGATGGTGTCCCCTGAATAGATATGTGGGCACAGTTGGCAACGGGCTTTGTTGCAAGGATAGGTTCCTGGGTTAGTGGTTCTGTTGTGTGGTATGTGGTTGTTGGTGAGTATTCGCTTCAGGTTGGGGGGCTGTCTGTAGGCAAGGACTGGCCTTTCTCCCAAGATTTGTGAGAGTGTTGGGTCATCCTTCAGTTAAGTGGCTTGCATAAGGTCAGATAAGGCCCTGGCGGACTTCATACGTCTGGACTCCCAGGCCACTGTACTAACCCCTCTTCTTGCTCCCTGGAGAGTTCCCTTTGTCTTTATCTAGAGACAACTACTGATTGTCATGGAGAACTGTACTGCCAACCAGCACAGAATCCACAACAACCGCATTTCATAGGCAGCCAGAGCTTTGTACTCAGTCTGAGCCAAGCAGGCTACACAAGGTTGAACTTCTTAGCTGGGACAGAATATATTTATTGTGGTTTTAGGGCATAGAGCTAATTCATGTTTAACCCTCATTAAACGTGTCAACCTTCCTTGCTAGGGCATGCAGTCTTTCCAATAGATCCCTTGTTAACTTTTCAAAACAACAGTTCCTGCTGAGGAAGGCACTTTTGCAAGATTAGCCTTAATGCTTTCAGAGCCAGGGCCAATTGATTTTATTGTTCATAAGGTAGACACATAGAGGTGGGGTTGCTTTGGCAACCTCTACATTGTCCAGCTGTGCTGAGCCCTTAATATCCACATCAGTCCTTTCTACCATGGAGAGAAATGATTTACAGTGAGTTCTCACTCAGGATCTGCCTCTCCTCTAACGTTCTGATACAAATCAGGAATATAGTCACAGCAGACATGTAAGACTAGGGTAACTGTGAGAAGAAACGACTTAATTATTTCATGATTTAAGATCATCATTCTGACTTTCTGAATATCACAGTCCAATACATTTCACCCACTTACCCCTGTATTGAGCCCAATAACTGAGGGTTGACACTGGTGTATCTTCCAGAAAGGTGTCCAGTCTTGATTTGAAGATATGAAAACACGGAGAATCTACTGCTTCCCTTGGTGCTTCCTTCTAATGGGTAAATCACCCACACTGCTAAAAATGTGTGCCTTATTTCTAAAGTGAATTTGTCTAGCTACAGCTTCCATTAGCTCTTGTTACGTCTTTCTTTGTTAAATGAAAGACCCCTTTAAGCATCCAGTATTTTCTCCCCATGTAATCAAGTCACCTCTCAAACTTCTTTTTGATAAACTAAACAAATGGAGCTCTCAAAGTCTCTCATTGTAAGGCATTTTCTCCAGCTCTCAAATCATTTTTTTGTGTGTGTTTCTTCTCTGGATCCTCTTCAATTTTTCAACATCCTTTTGAAAAATGTGGCAGTGGAACTGGACACAATATTCCAATAACAACCTCACCAACGCTCTATACAGAGATAAAAATCACTTCCCTAATTCTTCTTGCTACTCCCGTTTATACACCCACGGGTCATGGGAGCTCTTTGTGCCACAGTGTGGCACTGGGAACTCTTACTCAATTGTTTGCCCGCTATGACCCCTAAATCCCTTTCAGAGTCACTGCTTTCCAGGATACAGTCCCCCATTCTGTAGACGGAGCCTGTATTCCTAGATGTATAACTGCATTTCACTGTATTAAAAATAATTTTGTTTGAATTGGCCCAGGTTACCAAGCAATCTAGATTGCTCCGTACATCTGTCCTGTCCTCATCATTACATACCAATCTTTATGTCAACTGAAAATGTTATCTGCATTGATTTCATATTTATTTCAAGATCACTCATAAAAATGTTCATTGGGAGAAAACTTGTAGAATAGCATCAAGGCCTACTACTAACCCCTGTGGGACCCCACTAGAATCACCCCCATTTGATGATGATTCCCCATTAACAACAACTTTTTGAGATCTGTCATTTAGCCAGTTCTTAATCCATTTAATGTGTGCGGTATTGATTTTGTATAGTGTTGATTTTTAATCAGAACCTTGAGGGGTACTCAGTCAAATACCTCACAAAAGTCTACGGATATTACATCAACCAAACCTGTAATCTCATGAAATAACTATTAGGAAAGAAAAAAGTAATAAGACAGAAAATATCATAATGCCACTATAGAAATCCATGCTACACTCACAGCTTGAATATTATGTGCAGTTCTAGTCACCGCATCTCAAAAAAGATATTAGAATTGGAAACAGCTTCCAAATGAGGATAAATTAAAAAGACTGGGACTGTTCAGCATAGAAAAAAACAAATGCGGGATATGATCAAGGGATAAAATCATGACGGGTGTGGAGAAAGTGAATAAGGAAGTGTTATTTACCCCTACTCATAACACAAGAACTAGGGGTCACCCAATGAAATTAGTATGCAGCAGGTTTAAAACAAACAAAAGGAAGTATTTCTTCATACAGCGCACAGGCAACCTGTGGAACTCATTGCCAGGGGATGTTGTGAAGGTCAAAAGCATAACTGGGTTAAAAAAAGAATTAGATAAATTACTGGAGGATAGGTCAGGATACAACCCCATGCTCTGGGTGTCGCTAAATCTCTGACAGCCAGAAGCTAGGATTGGACAACAGGGGGACGGATCATTTGATAATTGCCCTGTTCTGTTAACTAGTTTCCTGTGAAGCATCTGGTACTGGCCACTGTTGGAAGCCAGCATACTGGGCTAGATGGACCATTTGTCTGACCCCTATGGCCATTCTTATGTTATATTAATGAAATGAGGCTTGTTTGACAAGACCTAGTTTTCATAAAACCACATTAACTGGCATTAATTATATTCCTATTCTTTAATTCTTTATCAGTTGCATCCTGTAACAGCTATGCCACTGTTTTGCCCAGGACTGATATCAGGTTAACTTGCCTAACATTACCCAGGTTATCTTAGTGGCCTTTCTTGAATTTGATGCAACATTAGCACTCTTCCAGACTTTTGAAATTTCCCCAGTATGCCACTTTACTGATGTTAATGCATGGTATGTACTGCAGCTAATTCACATAAAGCATATCATGCTATTGTTGAAGAGACTTACTCAGAAATTCCATTGTTACTGAGGGAAGACAAGGAAGACCCAGCACCAACATCATGCAAAAGTAGTATTTTGCCATTTGATCAATAAAATATTGAACTCTTTATAAGTACAACAACCTTACTTTTCCCTTTTGGTTGAATTCGACTGTATCAAAATTGAGGGACAACACTTGCTAATTATTTTTCTTAGTAGTAGGATTATATATATGATCTACTTCTTCTCATGTTTTTTTCTATGTACAGAAAACTGCATGCCCAACCGAGATCAGGTTCCCACTGTGCTACTTGCTGTACATACACATTAATAAATAAAATAAAATATAATAATCATAATAATTAGTATTACCAAGTGCTTAGTAACCCTCATCATGGACCAGGACCACACTGTGCTAGCCACTATAGAAACAGAGAACAAAGAGACAGTCCCTGCCTCAAAGAGCTTACAATCTAAGTAGGACATAGGTGAAATCAGGTTCCAGAAGTTATTAGATAACTAGTGTCCCCCTCCTCAGAGTGCATTCAGCCTGTGAAATGGTTCTCATGGTGTAATGTTTTTATTTTGTAGATCATTGGCTAAGTGACTTGTCACTCACCACTGGGGACGTGTGACATTCTGTGAAAACCCGAACTAAGCAGCAACTCTCTTCATGTAGTTGGATTAAGCTCCCACATCAAGCAGTCTGTAAATTGGATGGTATCTGAGGAAGGAAATAAAGCTCCAAGCCTCAGTACTTTTGGAGGCCCTCTCCTCAGGGCTTATTTGACAAATGATCACCAAAAAAACCCCAACAAGCCAGTCGTCTGACATACACTGGGCAATCATCCCCTGCTTCAGCCAGCAAAGAGGGGAGGAGGAATGCTCTTCCCCTTTCACCCACTGTCCCCTTCTTGTTATACTCCACCCCAAGCAGCCAAGTGCCTTGAAACTAGAGATCCCAGTTTTAAAGGGCCCAAGAGCTGTACCTGGCACACAACTGCCCCAAAACCCATTGCCCTGTTTCACAGTTGTTAAATTTCTAATTTACCTCCTTACTCTTCAAACGCAACCGCTAGGACTAGACATAATCTGAGCAAATCTGCACCCAGCATGCCTCTGCTACTCCAGATTTTCAATACACGGCTCTGCTACTCCAGTCCTGGAGCCCCTCACCTCTGCTACTGGACAGAACCATAGGAAATGCACAGTATAGCTTTATAAACAGAAAATCATTCTAGAAAATCTCAATCACTTTTTGGAGACAATTACAACATTGAGTAAGATGGGCAAATGCCCAGAGTCTGCAGATCCAGCTCACTAAATTCATTAGAATTAGCATTAGAATTCAGATCTTCAGGCTAGAGAACTTGAACAAAGGGTTAGCAAACAAATGGTGAACAAGTAACTTCCTCTTCAAAACTGTATTCTGAAAGTATAAATAACAGATTTCTATACTTTATAATAACTAGAATCTATTATTCAAAGGAGGGCAATGGTGTATCATGGACAGAATTCAGACCTCTGCCATAGACTGGTTCATGACCTTGGGCAAAAGTTAGGGATGTTATCCTTTGTAAAGCACATTGACATCTGTGGATGAAAAGCATTGTATAAGTTGTTTGTTATTGAGGAGGCACTCAGATTTCACAGGATCTGGATCTCAATGCCAACAAAGCTGCAACCTGTACCATAAGTAACTCTCTGGTTCACACACATTCTTCCTGATCTTCCTTAACCATATTGATTTGGTATCTCCAACAACACTGGAATGGCTGCTAAATCCATTATTTTCTCTCTCACTGGGTTTGGAATGCATTACAGTTAGCTTTCTTCTAAAATTGACTCCCTCAAATGCTGTGTGCAGCCACCCCACCCGTGAGCTATTTCTGTTCCAGCCTGACAAGGACAGTGACTGAAGTGCAACTACTCTGAAATCTATTGATTCAATACCTCTTTTTTTCCTGAAACAGTCCAAGGCATTTAATCAATATGGCAATGCCCTGTCCAAAGGCACAATCCCCAGTGATCATAAACTGCCTCTAAGAAACAGAGGTAAGTGATTTTATGACTTGACATGTGTTGAAATGTCCATGTACGGCTGCAACAGATACATATATTTTCCTCTACGAACCAGTCACATAAACAGAAGTAAATATCACTGTGGCAGAGATGTATAGTTGCAGGTTGAGAACCAAGACCCCTTTGACATCATGATTTCAAATGCATACAAAGAAGAGTCTTTTGCACAAGCACCTCTGTTCTAGGTACCATACATTTGCTAAAGGCATCTGTGACTGAGTGAGGTCCGGCTCGTGTCTTCTGCTCTGTCCACACAGACTGTTTGGAGACCTTTTGCTGTTAAGCCCCACCATGTGGTTTATTGACATTGCTCTTCCCGCCATCTTACGGATCGATACACCACATCATTTACAGCAGCAGTTTCACCTCAGCCCTCTGAGCCTTTTCTTGGTGCAGGCTCCGCTAACTGGCCTCTCTTCCCCAGCCCTTCCTTCTTGTGCCAAATTCTACCCTCTGTTTTAATGGGCTAATTCATTCTTTAATCCTCCCCAGCCCATTTTAATCCACTATTAGGCTCGGGGAGGGGCATTAATGTGTGTTTAAGTGATCAGAGTGCTGGCTCAGCTGTTAGTTCCCAGCACTCTGTCCCAGCATCTCACAAACATATCGGGAGAGGGAACAAACATGGTAATCTATCTATGGTACTTATGTGGCCCCCACTACTATGGTATCTAAGCATCTCAATTTTTGTTTTAGTTTCTTAATCTCACAACATGCCTCTAAAGAAGGGAAGTGCTATTATCCTGAGGTACAGGATATCAATGGAATTTAGGAGCCTAAATACCCTTGAGGATCTGGGCAAAGAGACTAAAGCCAAGTCTACAGGAGAAACTTTTATTAGCAGAGTAATATCGGTTCTGGGTGTGATTTTTTTGGCAACATTTCTATACCAGCAAAAGCACTAGTCTCGTTTGATAGTAGATATTTCATCTTCTGCTCATAGGCCTGGCTAAAAATGCTGTAAAGTGAAGGCAGATAATGGTAACTCGATGATTGGTAGCTGTTCTGAATGACAGCACCTCAGAGCAGATGAGCGTGTTCGCTTTTCCCACTCAGGACACGGTGCAATAAGAGGCACATGTGGCCATCACTCCCTAAGAACACTGTGTGCGTGGAAGGAATTTTAAATGGACACCTAAGCAATGAGAAAGACAAGGGAGGTGAAGTAATATCTTTAATTGGACCAGCCTCTGTGGAAAGTAGAAGCTTTCAAGCTACACAGTGCTCTTCTTCAGGTCTGGGAAAGGAAATCAGACTGTCTGAACTAAATAAAAACTGGGACAAACTGAAATAAATGGTCCTTTCCTATTGTCTAATGCACTTAGTAGGAGCTGATAAAGGAGGAAGGTGCTCATCTCACACTGACCATCAATAAAGGCCAATGGGTATTGGCGTCTAACTCCCTTAGGGGCTTCTGAAAATCACACTGAAGATATGTAATCACTGGAACAGCAATTCAGCTGCAGTGTATACATAGCCAATTTGAGTCATAGCTTTCTGTCTGCATAGATAATCTGAGTCCTGATCCTAAGTGGCATAAGATACCCAGGTGCAATAAGTAGGCAAAATTCACGTCTATACTTAATATGTTTTTGAAGTTCCAATGACCCAGAGCAACACAGAGCCCTTTGGTTTGTAGGGATACGTAAAATAGTACATGATGCCCTATCCATTTCCTTCCCCTTCACAGCCCGGTCAGTTTGATCTCTGCCGGTGCCACACTCATACTCAAGAACAGGGACAGGTCCGATGTATCCAATTGGTGTGAGATCCATGGAAAATTGGGGCCCCATGAGGCCTTCTATGGCCACTAGAGTCTTTGAAATTCCCCCCAAGACTGTCAATAAAGCTACCAAAGAGACAATGTGAATTTAAGTCAATGGTTCTCAACCTTTACCATATCGTGACTCTATTCTGAAAGAGACAAAAGGGCAGGGACCATCTGCTCATAGTCCCATCTAGCCATAAAGAAAGGGAGGGTGGTCCTAACGCCCCTTCACCTATTTGTGACCCCCAGATTGAGAACTCCAGGGCAAAGTCATTAGGAGCAAGACTTGCTCTAGTGCATGGCATACCCGGACTCTCTGTACTGAGGTGAATTCTACCCTATGCGGGAGAAGAAAGATTGCCCCATGGGCCCAGTGCTTACCTTTGAGGACTGGGCTCAATTACCAGCTCTGCTATAGGCTTCCAGAGTGACCTTGTGCAAGCCACTTACTCTCCTTGTGTCTCCTCTGTAAAATGGGGACAATAGTACTTGCTCACCTCCTGCTGTGAGGATACATTGAGGGTATTGAGATACTCAGATATTTGGATGATGGCAGCCATATAAATACCTTAGACAGACAGAATTGAACACATTTCTCCTACAGCTTTCCACAGCATATCCAAAGGCCAGGCAGGTCTCGAAAAACAGTGGCTATTGAAATGCCAAGATGGGATGAATGAGGAAGGAACTTTACAGAGAAATGGATAGCGAGTCGCTTGAGATTACTTTACACGGACCCAGTTATAATGGGTGCCTGAAGAAAAAACTGGCAGGCTGGAAAGTTATAAAGCTGAAATATGACCTCAAATGCAGCAACACTTTACTTGGAATGGCCATCTCCCCACCCCCTTAAACAGTTCGCAATGGCTCAGAGATTTTCCCCACTGCCTACAGGTATCTGACTTCTCTGTATTTATTCAACACAGAACAGATTGATTTAAATCTTTGCCCAGGGTTATTTTTTCTACTTTGCATTAATTTTAACACATAAGAGAAGGTCACATATGTGGCAAAGTTTCCCATTTGGGACAGCAGAAATAGCTGAGCTATTGGAGGGGAAATACACAGGGATTTTAAGGGACTCTTTACATATACAAATGCTCTCCCTTTACTGGGGTGGGGGAAAACAATTCCATTTACATTTCTCAGAAGCACTGCAGGGATGGCTTATAATGCCATTGAAGTGAGAATCCATAAAAACCTGATCAACTAAATGCCATTTTCGAGAGCCCTGCTTGCAAAGGAGCACTGACTTGTTAAGGGCCATTGTAAACTTTAATGCGATCCAATTTCTGATCATTTAATCTGATGTGCCTGAAAATTAAAACGGGGGCCAAATTCTGCTTTCATCTTCCCCAGGGTAAATTCAGAGTAACTATTGATTTCAATAGTGACTCCAGATTTATACTGGGTAAGATGAATGCAATGAATGAAAGTCATGTCTCCAGACCCAACCCTGGGAAAGACAACTAGGCAAATCAGCTTCGCTTGGCCACAGGATGGGGATTGACAACAGCAAATAATTCTCCTTCTAATAAGGAAGTGGCAGAAATTCTTCCTGGCTTTTCATTGTCTGGTGTATTATCCGTGGGAAGAAGAACTCAGTTAGATATAGATACATTGTTTCTTTAATTAATGCCCCCCAAAAGAGAAAATGAGCAAACAAAGATATAAATATGGAATTCTTCTGAGAAGGAAAAAAATGCTCAAGGATAGAAAATAATTGTTTTAATCCTATTAAGATGATGATTAATAAAATGAAAGAAAACAATGTTTCAATTAGGTTATGTTTAAAGCTGTTCACTTACAATCCATTTCTCCCTCCTGGAGTTCTCATTTGCATTACTCTTTACCTCCCTGATAATGGTCCCTTTCACTTACATCTAAAGAGTTCAAAGATGCAAAACTGGGACACAAATGCATACCAGCTTTCTGGCATTACTCCTTTATGAGCAACAGGGTTTTTTGGGGGGGTTCCACCAATCTGAAAGCTCCTTTTTGGGCAACCTGCTCTCTTTCCTTCAGTGCATACCATCCCCCTCCTTTCTCCCACTCATCTTTTGGGTGGGATCTCCCCAAAGATGGAGCATCTTCAATTCCCATTGGTAGTTGACTGTGCACAGCACCATCCACAGGAGGGTCCTTAGGCTAGGTCTTCACTGCAGAGTTAACTCTTCTGAGGTTGGCCTGATCCGAATGAAGGCAGCTGCCCTGAGAGATAACACTCGTATGGCACAGAGTGAATGGACTGGTGGCACAGGGTGACCGTGTGAGCAGTTGGAGACTTGTGCTAACTTAAGATGTAGCCCGTACTCCCTGACGGGCTTACCAACTTCAGGTAAAAGCATCACCACATTTAAGTTAAGTGTTTGTGTTTGGAGGGAACCCAAGTCAAGGCATGACTTGAGTCAATACTGCAGTGAAGACAAGTCCTCTGTCTCCTGCTGGAAAGCAAGCCGTCAGCTCAGAGAACTAACAAGTTCCCCGGGCCCAGAGATTGTATCACTGAATGTAAGTGAGGTAATGAGTTCACTAAACCACCTGGGACCTGTGCCTTGGTGTTACAGGATGTCCCTCAACTTTCTCTTCCCTGTGTTTTACAAGGCTAAAATAAACCCGACTTGGCAATTCAAGTTAGTGGACATGAATCTATGTCACCCATAAGGTGGGCTGCCACATGCTGCTGGCCAAGGGAAAACAACTGGCATATGACCATCATAAAGGAAAGGCAGAGGGTGCCTGTATGTCTCAGAGAAGTGTCCCAAGAGATCTCATGGAGGGTGGGGAAGGTGGGGGGTTGGTTCAGCCCATAATTATAAGCTGAGTCTGAATTTCTTTAAAGTTGAGGTTTGTTTGGATTTCGCAGTTTGTTTCAGATCTGTGAACTGGTAGCATGACACAGCAGACGAAAACAGAGAGGCAATCAGGAGGGGTCTTCTCCACAAGGAATAATGCTTAGAACAAGAAAGCATTAAGCAAAAAAAGGAAATGGAAAACTTTGGATTCCCCCCAATCCTCTGATCCTGGCTGTGGAGCCCAACTTTCCCGAAGCCACTCTCCCCTTCTGTCACCCCATCAGCCAATGTACAGCCCTTCCCCTAAGCACCTGTGCAAGGAGGGGGAGGAGCTGGACATAATTCCTTGTTCACCAAGAAGCAGATCTAACTCCTTGTTCACCAGGAACAGATAATGCCCCTGCACACTGTCACTCGGCCCATCTCCAAATTAGAACTGGCATTTCTGAGCCTCCATCTGGGAGGGAGCTGGCATTAGTGGTCTGGCCTCTTCCATGGGCTGCATGGAAGACTGCAGACTACTGTGAGCAGTTTTCTTCCTGATTTAGGACGGGACTTCAAAAATGCAAGAGCACGTTCACTTTCCCTCTCATTCCATTAGGTGTAAATCCCATGTATATAAACATCAGGAAAACTTTAGTATGCAAAAATGAAGGCTGTGTTAGGCATGGATATGGGGATCAGACCTCAGTGTGGAAGTGGGTATAAGGGATTTCATTCTCACTGAGTATTACAAAGAGAAAAATGTTGGCATCGATTCATCATGTTCAGTCCCCAATCTAAAGTAGAGCTGAGTGGAAAACCAAGCGAGGAAAGCAGCTTTTCACCCTGAAAAGCAATTTTCTGCGTGGCCAGAACTACTATGTAAGACGGGATTCCAGGAGACCTCACAGACCTGGGTCTGGAAAAAAATAAATACATGAACCATTGATGTGCTCTGATGGCTTAATGCTATTGGGGAAAAAAATAAAAGAAAACAAAAATATAGCGAGTCTCCATAGAACAGCATCTGCAGTTATGCTACAAGGACAAGTTATAAGTGCTCTGTAACTCCATCTGCTTCTGGGTATAAGAAGATCACCAGCTGAGGTCAGAAAGATATCTCCTCCACAGAGAAAAATTCAGGTCATGGATGTGTGCACACAATTCTCACTGACTGTAAAAGGAGTTGCACACACACACACACCTCAGGACAAAATTTGGTCATGGAGTATTTTAGAATTAGGTGCATTATAGGAGTTCATAGTGTTATATCTAATCAATATAATTCTGCTCACACTGGTTTTACCCCACTAAATTCAGTGCTGCTACTCCTAACGTATGCCAGTGCAAGTGAGATAAGACTCAGACCCACTATTGCATTACTATCCCTTCAGCATCCGATGCTGGTCATTTATGAGAACTGGCTATCAGACTACATGGTCCACTGGAGTTCTTAGGTGCTGCAATTCATATATTTATGTAAAACTGTTACACATCACCTGGATTTCTCCCCTTTGCTTTCCTAGCTTACATCCAGGCTTCTCTTGGGGGTGTGATTTCTGGATAAACCAGAATGGATTTCAGAGGAGAGCAAATCAAATTTCTAAAGGGTCTGGAAAATAAGATGTGCTGACATATGGAAAGTCTCAGAAAAGCTCTGGAGAAATAACAGGTCAATCGCCTATGAACTCAAAGGGATGTGAAAAAAGGAGACAGTGGGGTCAGAGCAAGAAGTGCGGGACTAAAACTGCAGCAGAGGAACTGTAGTTTAACTCTTAGCAAAAATGCTTAGAAAACACTGCCATAAAAGCACCCCAGGCAACGGATCAAACTGCCAAAGGAGCATAAAAAATCATCTTCACTAGAAGTGCTCAAACCTACTGACAGCCATCAATCAGGCCTGCCGAGGGACAATAAAATCAAGCCAGCTCCAAGCAATGGGGATGAGACTAGATGACCTATTCTAGGGGCTTGGTCCTGAACTACTGAAGTCAATGGGAGCAGGAGCAGGGTTCAGGTCTCTTCCAGGGCAGTGGGTGCCGGGAGCTGTAGACAATACTTCTCAGCTGGCTACAAAATAAACTGTATATGAATAGCTACAGGATCTCAGAATTCAAAGCAGATTTCCCCCAGTTGCTTAGAATCCCAAACCAAACACAAACGTCTAAAAAACAAACACACCCGCCCCCGCAGCTTAAACTACCTGTGACAGCGAGGGACTGGAGGTGATGTCCCAGGTCCCATCCAATCCTGTGTAGCCCTGCTGCTTCTCTTCAGTGTTTAACTCGCGCATGTGCCACTGCCCCACTAGGTTCTCGGTGTACGTTCTAAGCGGTAACCATCCTCTCTCATCAAAGGAATCTGGTAAGTACTGGTTTAATTTTTTTCTCTATTTTTTCAACTCCCCATTGTCAATAACATCATTTTAGCTTGAAAATAAATGTCTCCAGGGATCCAGTGCAGACTAATTTTGAAGAGAAAACAAAGCAAGATGTACTTAGTTGGGGATTGGTCCTGCTTTGGGCAGGGGGTTGGACTAGATGACCTCCTCAGGTCCCTTCCAACCCGGATATTCTGTGATTCTATTCTATGATTCATTTCACTGTTGTGAAAAGCATTGGGTCTGCAGCCCTGGTGACGCGTCTTCTATCCACTGAACAAGCATGGCAGGCAATAGCAGCATTAACTTCCCACGCCCCTGCTTCCTGCCAAGGAGTGGCAGATGGAGGAGTCTTTCCATCTCCATAGCCTGACCAGTCAGTAGAGAAACTGCTAGACTGCCAAAGAGCTCCTAGTGCGGATATGCACTTATTCCTGCAAAACTGCTTTTGTTGGTACTGCTTATTTGACACACACACTCCTGGGTGTAAAAAGCTACACTGGGGAAATTGCTTTGCTAGTAGAAAGGACAGGAGGACTTGTGGCACCTTAGAGACTAACAAATTTATTAGAGCATGAGCTTTCGCGAGCTACAGCCCACTTCATTGGATGCATAGAATGGAACATATAGTAAGAAGATATATACACACATACAGAGAAGGTGGAAGTTTCCATACAAACTGTGAGAGGCTAAGTAATTAAGATGAGCTATTATCAGCAGGAGAAAAAAACTTCTGTAGTGATAATCAAGATGGCCCATTTAGACAGTTGACAAGAAGGTGTGAGGATACTTAACATGGGGAAATAGATTCAATGTGTGTAATGACCCAGCCACTCCCAGTCTCTATTCAAACCCAAGTTAATGGTATCTAGTTTGCATATTAATTCAAGCTCAGCAGTTTCTCCTTGGAGTCTGTTTTTGAAGCTTTTCTGTTGCAAAATTGCCACCCTTAAATCTTTTACTGAGTGGCCAGAGAGGTTGAAGTGTTCTCCTACCGGTTTTTGAATGTTATGATTCCTGATGTCAGATTTGAGTCCATTTATTCTTTTGCGTAGAGACTGTCCGGTTTGGCCAATGTACATGGCAGAGGGGCATTGCTGGCACATGATGGCTAGTATAACTTTGTCTACACTTTTGCTAGCACTGCTTATGTACGTCAGTGATCACGCCCCTTCACAACCTTGACCAGTACAGCTATTCTTGGAAAAAGGTGTAGCATAGATGTGGCCTTAATAACAACTGTGGCGATGGGTTTTAAGATATGGACACCTGTTCCATCGGAACTGGATTGAGACCCACCATCTCGTTTCACATAGACCACCAGGTAGGGTGACCAGATGGCAAGAAGAAAATATTGGGAAACATGGGAGGTGGGGGGGGAGAGCCACAGACTAACAGCCCCACTGGAGCCATGGGGGAGGGAGGCACACCGCCCGAGGAAGCTGAAGGTCAGGGACACATGGCCCTGGCTCCCACCCCTGGCTGCAAGGGGGGGGAGTGTCTTAGGGCTGGGGGAGGGAGTTGGGGGGGGGAGGGTGTTCAGGGTGCTTTGAGCAGGGGGTTGGACTAGATGACCTCCTGAGCTCCCTTCCAACCCTGATATTCTATGATTCTATGACTGTGGGAGGGAGTTTGGGTGCAGGAGGGGATATGGGCTCCGGGGCGCTTACCTCAGGTGGCTCCCCGGAAGTCTTGACGTCTCTCTCTGGGTTCCAGGTGGAGACATGGCCAGGCAGCTGTGTGAGCTGCCTCACCCGCAGGCGCTGCCCCCGCAACTGCCATTGGCTGCAGTTCCTGGCCAATGGGAACTGCAGAGCAGGCGTTCATGGCGGGGCAGCACGCAGAGCCCCCCTGGCCATCCCTGTGCCTAGGACCCAGAGGGAGATGTCGACACTTCCGGGGAGCTGCCTGATGTAAGCACCCCCGGAGCCCACACCCCCAGACGTCACCACTTCCAGGGAGCTGCGCAGAACTGGGTAGGGAGCCTACCAGCCCCGCACCAACTGGACGCCTGGCAACTTTACAATATCGGGACAAATGACGTCCTGATTGTACATAGGTTGGGACGCGGGACAAAGTTAAATATTGGCACAGTCCCGATTTTATCAGTATGTCTGGTCACCCTACCGCCAGGCTGCCATCAGGTGGTAAGAACTCTTGGACTAGAATTAAATTTGGACTAGAATTAAAGCAATGACCAAGGAGAGAAAGCTCTATATTACCACTACCAATACTCTGAGTAATCCAGTCATTCACACTCAGCAATTTATTGTTTGTTTTTAAGATTTCCTTTCTAAATGACACATTAATATTGTCAGTGATGGAGAATCCACCATAACCTGGGTAAACTATTCCAATGGTTAATTACTCTGACCATTAAAATTTACACCCTATTTCCACTTAAAGCAGTAGACTGGTAGTCAGAGGATCTGAGCATCAGTTTATGACTCTGCTCCAGATTTTCTCCAGGTGTATAACTGGGATGGTCCTTTCCCACCTCGCAGGGCTGTTGTGAGGACTGTTTACTTAATGCACACGAAGTGCACAAATACTATGGCGATGAAGAGTTACATTCAGTAGACAGACCACTGTATTTCCAATCTTCAGACAAAATGCTGTCTTAAGGATGCATGCTTGTTTCCCATTGACTGCAGTGAGAGCTGTGTGGGTATATGTAAGGGCAAAACAGTGGCTCTTGGATTTTAGAAGTGATGCAGTTGATATTTTCACTACTTACGCAAACAAAGTGCATGCTCAGCCAGTTTACGATCTGCATAAGAACATCCTTTCCTCAATTTGTTCAGTTCTAATTAGCTTTTGATGCTAAAATGCAAGGGACGCCTGAGTGAAGTAAAAAATGGATGCACTCATTCTCTGTCTCTCTCTCTGTAGGCAGTGTTGACGAATGAGACTGTGGGTTGATGTGGCGGGAGTAGTATAATTTCTGGCAGCTGGTGCAAGCATATGGTGACGTTTATTGATGCACGTGGGTGCCGTGCAGTACGGTACCTCTGAGCCAGGCAGGCACAGCAGACATTTCATTACTTCTCCGTTCAGCAAGGCCAAAGCATGGAACTGATCAGGAAGAGAAAGATGCTCCCCTGGACAAGAAGCTCCAGGGCTAGATTGTGGTCCAGATTCTGCTCTCAGTGACACCAGGAGGTTTCTGGTGTAACACCAATGAAGTTACTCCAAATTCACAGCAATACAACTAAATTTGCCTTTATGGCTCTATTCTCATCTATGTTGCATCCCCCAAAGTGTTTCCAAACTGAGTGTCCAGGAAAAATTAAGGAGGATGTGAATTAAATCTGCATGGTAGATAGAGCCACCATTGTTTGCCCTCTCCCCCTACCCCACAAGTGTCCTACAGGCAAACTGTTCCTCACGCCTGACTCAGACAGTCCAATCCATGCAGCTGGCCCTGGATGGCCTTTTCCTCTTACTTCTTAGTCCTTGATCTTTCGGACAACCGAGGCAGCTATGCTACATTACCCCCTGCGACTGACTCACAGCTGCAACTAAGCCCTCTCCTTATCGCAGGATCCAGAATTCAATCTGCTCCAGGAAACAGGACGTGGCTAAATGTTTAACAATTCTCACATTTCCAGATGGGCAAAGAAGTATGTTCTCTATGCGGCTTGGAACTCTGAACGATCTGCTGATTTACCTCTATTCTTCATCTTCTGTACCTTAGAGAGACTGCATCTCAGTTGTCATTCTTCTGTTTCTGGAGTTCATTAATTAACGTCACCCAGTCATCCGCAGAAGAGGAATCATTCCTGCATGTCACAAGATATTACATTCTCTAAATGCCCTGGGCTGACTTCACATCCCTTGTTGGTTTGTGGAAAATGAGAGGCTGATGAATCAAATCCAGGTTTCCTAAATGACAGTGATAAAGGAACTTCTTTAGGCTACCAACTCAGCAGTCTCCTTGTTGAATAAATGTCAGCAACAACAATATGAGAATCTACCGGTCAGTACAGGTTTGAGAAGTCCCTCCATCCTGTAAAGAACCCAAGGACTGAATGAAATGCAGTTGTCATACCGCAAGAAAACAAACTTTTCATCTGTGTGATAAAACAGTGGGCACAGAATAAAATTCTCAAATCAACATACATACCAAGACCAATATAAAGGTTTCCATGTTTGTTGGCACAATAGAATGCAACTGGCTTAATAATGATAGGATAATTTTCGGAGTAATAAAATATGATTTCTTTTAATTTGCCTTCCATTTTTTTAAATGTAGAGAGAGCACTTAGGTCATGTTTTCAAATTTCTCTCTGCAGTGATAAGGACTAGAAACTTACTTTTTTGTTTAAAATGAAAGCTGAGATTCTCGTGTAACCCTGTGACTCCAGAAGCTGGGGATTTAAGAAAATATCTGGCTATCATGAGAACTGGCAACACTGCTAGTGTTGTGGCTGGGTTTACATATATTTGCATTAACGATTTATCAAGGTACCTATTAAGCAGCAATCATTGCAATATGTAGGCATGAATTTCCCCAAATACTTTACAAATGTTAACAAATTAAAACCTGTGAGATATTATTATTACCATCACCCAGGGTCCCATATGCTCTGCGGTAGAATGGGACTAATTGCTGGAGCAATAACCTCTAAGCTCCCTGCAACATTACTTTATCCTGTTGTCACATAATACCCTTAATTCCCATCCCTGCACCTTCACATTATCCCACGCGCCTCTGGCTGGCTGCTCATAGTTGAAAATCTTCGCTGATGTAAAATGTGTTGATTATTTTCCACAGTAACTTATTTTGAGGAGGGGTTTTTCCTCCCTACTGTACTCTCCAGGCAGCCAGGCTCCCCTCTCCAGGCCCTGATCCCATGATGTAGTCCAGCATAAAGTTTCCTAACCCTCCCCTATGTGTTCCAACAAAACTTCAGCATTTCTGTGCTCCGGCTGTCCGGGCCTCAGCTGCTGCGCTGTTCTCCAGGCAGCATGTCTCGCCAGCCTAGGTCGCTGGCTGCTGCATAGTCCCATAGCTGCAAGCGCCAGGTCTGGCTAACCAAACCCCCTGATGCTTGGCTCTGTGGAAGAGTGCAGGGGGCTTGCACTGTAACTGACCCACTCCCCTTTGTGGAGAAAGCTGGAGAATGAGAGACAAAACAAATGATTTCCAGAGGTTCTGATCAACTGCAGCTCCCACCAAAGCCAATGGATAATGTAGGTGCTCAGCATAGCTGAAAATCAGGCCAGTCCTAAATATGGCTTTAGGTCCCTCACTGTACCGACTTAAGCTTGAAAAAAGTTAGCCAAAGCAGAACACCTGCTGGCTACAAAGTTTTTTCATGAGATAATTATTTGCTTGTGACATAGTCTGAATATGGCCTGTACTTTACGTTCCACGCAGCACTGTGATCTCACATGCCAAATAGGGTTGGGGCCTGTGGGTACGTGAATGGGAGATTTCTAAGGCACATCTAAACACTTCAGAAAGAAACAGCAAAAGGTAGTCTTCTCTATCAGTCACTGGGGCACTGTGTTGTTGGAGATACCACTGTTTGGGCTCACTCCAGCATGGGTAATTACATTCCGTCTATGTCAATCCTCCTGCTGTTTCAACTGGTTTCCTTTCTTCCTTTACTAAACTGTTTTCTAGTGGGGTTGTGTGCTAATAGAGCCTGATCTGACCATCATTAGAGACAGTGGGAGACCTACCCTGAAACTGTTGCTGTGTTTCACCTCCAAGAGGGATGAAATTTCAGTGCTGGTAGAAATGATCTGTATGTCCAGTTTACAGAGCAAGTTGTAAAATGCTTTGTGATCCTTGGGGAAGAAGGGCACTATCAGAAATAGAAGATTGTCTCAAACACATTCATTACATTTATAGACATGTTAAATGCTTGCTGTTTAACACATTACAAACGTACAGATGAATGCAAACCTTCAGCTTTTTATAGCAAATGATAATTATAATATGTAAACTTCATTATTGTGCACTGATGTTAAAGCGTATTACACTCCGAGGGAACTTACTTGGTTCATTGGGTGTTTTATGAATATAAGGGAAGCGGGAGGAAAGGAAAGAAAATATTTTATAGTGCTATCTGAAAGATGCTTATGCCAGAGAAAATGGTATAATCTTTAGAGCAAGAGGGAATAAAAGACACAGGGGTGCTTGTCTTTGACACTAAGGACCCTTTACACCACTCTGACAGCAAAAACAGACCTTAAAGTGGGTGTATACTATATTTATGCTTACTTTAAGGCCCCTTTATACTGTTAGGAGCAGTTTAAAGCTGCCTGAGTGTAAAGGTGTATAAGGCCACAATGTAGCCAAAGTCATTCAGTGAAGGTGAATACTTCCAAGCATCAAGCTATTTCAAATAACTGCCTTCTGGTTTGCAAATGTTAAAATGGATTCTGAGATCAATAGAGGGGTTGGGATATAGGATCTATAGCCAAGCATCATTTGTTTTTGATTTAACTCTTTGCAGTAGATGAAAAAAACTGGGATTCTGGCAAGAGTCTGGTAATTGAACTGTGTTAATTCTTACCAAGAATTGATTTGGTTATTTCTTCAATGGATATTTTAGATAAATTTACCCTTTGCATGAGCAGAGAGTGGCATGATTCCTAATAAACTGATTTGGTGCACCCTAGCAGTTTCACACTCTCACACTGGATTATGTATTGGAAAGGAAGAAAACCAATTCAAATATAAAAACAAGGGAACGTCCAATGAAACTGAAAGGCGGCAAACTCAAAACCAATAAAGAGAAATACTCTTTCAAGCAACGTATAATTAGCTTGTGGCTCTCATTGTCATATGATGTTGTTGAGGCCAAAAACGTAGCAAGATTCGAAGAGGGAATGGATATTGATCTGGATAACAAGAATATCCACAGTTATAATACTTAATGCAAACAAAAAGGCTTGGAAGATGACATTAAACCTCAGGCTTTGTGGCATAAGCCATTCTCTAAATATTAGGGATCAGGATGAGACCTCCATGGGGGGCAGATTATCCCCACTGTGGGGTTTCTTGCACCTTCCTATAAAACATCTGGTGCTAGTCTCCATTGGAGACAGGATGCTGGACAACATGGACCTTGAATCTGATTTGGTATGAGGTATTGCCGAAGTCAAGGGTTCTCTTTCTCTGGAGCCATATTATGTTTTCAGTCTTTTCTCTAAAACCATGTGGACTAGACATTTAGGGTTTTTAAAAGAAAAACTCAGATGCTCATGTATTCCCCAAGAGTTGAGGCTTTCAGAAAAACACAAATATCATGAGATTCGTGATAAAATTAGTGCAAGATGGCAACGTTGAACTGTATTATTGAGTATTATATTCCTACAGTCCTAAATGTCTCATTCATTGATATATCGTGTGTCTTTCAAACACAAAGCTAGTGAGAGAGTCGGGATAGACTGAAGGGGGAATAAATGGAATTCCGTATGCTTATACTTAGAAAACAAACTGTCTTATTTGTTCATAAAAGAACTCTCCCCAGTATTATTAAATCAGCAAACATAATCCAAATAACAATAAGAGCTCCGTCCTGCTCCCATCAATCTCCATGACAAATTTCTCTTTGACATCAATGGAAGCAGGATCAGGCCCTCAAGTTCTACGGCCTTAGCAATGATTTCTTCTTTTTTTTCTTTTTAAACCTAAAAATGTTTCTGGAAAAGAATAATATCCACGGGGGACAGACTCTTAAGAGTAAAGATAAATATGAACAGAGTTTATTTTTATATGGTTTGGATTTATGTAAGAAAATATCTTTCACAATAAAAAGAACTGATACAAAATTGTTTCTCATAAATGGACAGCGCTGCTGGTTATAAAACAGAATGACATCCTGTCCCATACTGGGCAACCAAAAAAGGCTATATGTAGAATATACCCAAGAATCTTGACCCACTAAAAAAAGAGCTACTGTAGCATTTACCGTGACCTACAAATCATGAGGAATTTTTTACCCATCGTAAGAAGTGTTTGTTTTAGAGAATTGTCCTTAAAAACTGGCATTTGAGAAGACTCTGTGTTTCTGTTTAGATCTCCTCTTCGACTTTCAAGATCATTCCCGAGAACACCTCGATCCCTGACTGCCCCACAGACTCGCCACTGGCTATCCGGGAGGGCAGACGGGCAGAAGTCTCAGAGGTGCAGTCTTGCACAAAATGTACTGTCTCCCTGCGCGGATGCTGGTAGTCGACCAGCTTCTCCAGAGTCCGGTTGAGTGACTCGACATTGTCTGCCAGCCTCTTGTTCTGTTCCACTAAGTTCTCCAAGATGAGGTTCTGCTGGATCATGAGGGAGCTCTGCTGCTGGTACCAGGAGGACAAGAGGGTGCTTTGCTGGAGATGGGCATCCATCAGCTGCTTCTCAAACTCTGAGATGTTGTACTTCCGCTTAGGATGCCGGGCACTCTGGGATGACCGCCTCCCATAGGCAGCCCGCTGCTGCATCTGTGGGGAGGAAGGTGGGGAGGGAGAGGAAACTGAGGTGTGCAGTGCCCCCCGCTGCTCTAACGCATCTGTCTCAGCTGGCATAGGCATTTCAATAGTCCTCAAAGGCACCCATGTGCAATCAGGCACTTCCTCCTCCTCATCTGTGGGGGATCAAAATATCAAAACATGAGTTCTTTACACGTTAGCAACACAGAAAGCAGCCTCTTTGGTTAATATGCTAAAGGAATGATGTCTGCTGTGTGGGTGTGCATATGAGCTCAGGAAAGGGGCATTAGTTTGACTGTGTGCATGTGAATGTCTCAATAGGTCTTGTGCTTTGTATTTGTGAACCAGAGGGATCTCTCTCTCTCATGTAATTGTTTCATCTGAAATATTAGATGATAAGGTCCTGGGACATTAAAATTCCTCATGTCCCGTAGATGATTTCCTGCTCTGCAGGGTGAATTCCTTTGAGTAACTCCAAGCTCCTGTACAAGGAGACATCCCTGTGCTGAAGGATGGGGCGGGGGTGGGGGGGGAGGGGGCGAGGGAAGGGGGAGAATGTAAGACTCCAGAATCAAAAGCTGCTGTGTGAGAGGTTCTGCCTATTTGGATCTGAGATTTCATTTGCAGAGTCCTCTCTTGCCATAAGGTTGGCTGTAGCAATCTAACATTGCAGGGGAGACCACGTAACAGCCACCAAAGATAACCTTCTAGAGAAAGGCTCCTCCCCCTCCCCCTTTCCCCCAGCTTTCCCCAGTCTGCTGATGTGTGTGGATGGGATGAATGGTTTTGTTTAGGACTCTTTACCTGACTGAAGCTCCAGAGTTATGTGAGGGCCACCAGTGTGCATAACACCATCACCACCACCACCATCCTCCTCCTCTGCCACCACTCTGGCCTCAGCCTCTTTAATAGCCTCCTCCTGCCCAAGCAAAGGACTTTCCAAAATCCGCACCACCACAGTATCAGGTCTGGGCTCCCCCGTTGAGCGACTCATCTCTACCAGCTTCTCCTTGGTGCGCCTCTTCATATCATCCCATCTCCTCCGGAGGTCCCGGGGGGTCCTGGGGGACCGGGCAACAGCATTGATCTTCCTGGCAATGCTGCACCATATCTTCTCCCTCTCTGGCTGGCTCAGGTTGACTCTCTCACTCCCATAGAGCCTAGCGTGATTTTTGGTCACCTCTGCCACCAAAATCTCAAGTTCTACAGGAGAAAACTTTTCCTTCCTCTTCCGGGGGCCAGCAGCCATTTTAAATCTGCTCCTCTTTCAAAAAACGAAACAGGAAGGGGCAATTTGATGCTGGATTCTCATCAGGACCACTTCACATTGAAATATTCTCATGAAATACACAAGCTACGCTGATGCTGGTCAGTGCCTGCTCATGCAGTGGGGCATAATGTGGCAAAGTACATAGATGTGTCATTGCTAACAACGACAATGACTAACAAAACGCTATACAAGGGGGCTTGATGTTACTGGAGTGTCACTGGAAGAGAAATGAGGAGACACACAAGGATGAAATCCTCAGCTGGTGTAAATTGGTGTACCTCTATTGACTTCAATGGAGTTATGCTGATTTACACCAGCTGAGGATCTGGGCCACAGTCTTTAACAGATTGAAATGAGCTTTGGGTCAGATACTCCGCTCACTAGCCCTGATATAATTGAGGAGTAACTCCAGTGAAGTCAAACTGGTGTAGGTCTGAGGAGAATCAGGCTCACTGTACTTTCTCAGGCTCAGAACATCACACACAGCTGGAAACCCCATTTTTTTTCTGGCAGCAGTTTTACACTGCGCAATTCCAATGATTTGAGGGGAGTTACTCCTAAATTACACAAAAGGAGAATCATGCTCCTAGAGTCTGAGCCTGATCTCACTTACATTTTTACAACAGTTTAACCCCCTGGACTTCACTAGATCCACTCCTTATTTACAACAATGACTGTGATATTAGAAACAAGCCTAGAGAGTCTGCATGTTAGAGTTTCGGCTGCTTAAAAAGGCAGGTTAACAGCATCAGATGATAAGAATCATGCAAACAGGAGACAGAAAAGATATTTGGGGCCATATTCACTGGTATAGCCTGGTGGGGTAAAATTGCTGTGAATCTAATTTATCTGGCCGGTTATGCAGGGTTGTGCAACTGCTTTGAGGCACTAGAGTGACACAAAATAGCTGGAGGTATAGGTCCATTACATCATCTTGTGCAACTACCTGCCGGTGCAGAATTATTCCCAGAGGTCTATTCTTCAGTTACACTGTTGGAACTATATGCAGCAGGTGCAACTCCCATAAAAGTCCTGGTGCAAAATTATGCAATGAAGTAAGAGGGGGTGTAAATTGGTTAAGGAACGGATGTAACTGTAACTTAAACCAATTTGGCAGTCACAGGAAAGGGGATGTAATTAGGGCCAAGAGAGGAGAGGGAACGTAGCAAGAAAAGCAATAGAAGCGTTCAAGATAAAGTGGGTGTAGGATCGGTAAAGGGAATGGGATAAATTATCTACAACCTCCTTGTTGGCTGCTTTTCCTATCACAGCTTTCTCTTTGGGCCCCTCTGTATGCGAGGAACTCGTTTTTAAAACTTGACAAATTATACCTCTTTTCTGATCTAATTACAGGTAACTTGCACCATCTTTTTATCACTGTTGATTCTGGTCTACAGGGTGTCACATTTCCCTCTAGGAGTTTGGTGTCCGGCTACATAAGTTTCTGGTGCTTTGTAGGTTACACTGAGTGAATTATGGGGCAGAAGGCATGCTTCTCCTCTAACTTACACATTGTGTAAATAAGAGAAAAACATTGTGCACTGAAGTCAATTAAATTTACACTTGTGTGAAACGTGTGCAAGTGACAGGAGAATAGGACCCAAATGAATCACTGTTGATTTACACTGGTTTAATTGACCCAAACTGTCTCTGGATCTGTGAAAACTTTATAGAACACAAAGTTCAAAAAAAGAAAAAAAAAAAGTAACCCACATTAGTAGTATTTAAACGGGTCTGTTTTATTTTAAGAGTGTTACAGATACACCTAAACAGTCACTGATTTTAGTTTAACAAACAAGTTTCAGCCTCTGCCTAAAAAGTGGGGAAAGTATCAGGTTTTCATTTTAAATTTATGCCTAGAGTAAATGACATTTGTCAGCTTCTGAACAACAATCAGAGGGGAAAAAAAATCAGTTTTCCTCTTTTTTCATATAATATGAAAAAGAGAAGGATGCTGGAAATTAAATGGTAGTAATAGCAAAACTATTATGAAGAATATTTAGCACTAACATAGTATGTCACATTTATGAAAGAGCACCACAAATATTAATTCACTTACCCTTACAATAGCCTTATTAGATACACAAGTATATTTCACACAAATAAAAGCAAATATTTCTTTATGCTGTAAAGTCATCTTGTGGAGTTCCCTGATATTGGTAAATTATTAGGGTTGGTTTTAAAAATCTGTATAATAGTATGACCAGTAATATCACTGTCTGTAGTTATGCAAGCTAGGAGATGAACAATCAAATCTTATGATTCAGGAGGTGGGGCCAAACGGGCTAAGGGACTGATCCAAATCCCATTGAATTCAGTGGGACTCTTTCTTTTGCCATCAGGCCCTAAATGCACTATTGGGAGATTTTACCTCCTGCTGAAGCACTAGGTGTCAAACAATGAAAGAGACAAGATACCAGAGGTCGACAGATGGATTGATATTCTGATATGATTAGAGCAGGGGTTTGGTTTTGAATATTTATCAAATAGTTTCAGTTCCTCAATATGTTGCTCGTTTAGGATGCCAATAATCACAAGGAGGCACCTAATTTAAGACAAAATCCTACATCAATGAAGTTATTGGAAATCTGTCCTCTGATTTTAGTGCTTCAGGATCAGGATTTTAGTAAGGTTTTAGCACTAAGTATCTGGTTTGCATATAAAATAGCACGCACCAGAACAAGAGCTTAAATATAATATCGGATTTTAATGTCAATGGGCCTGACTCTCATTTAGATTCAGGGTGTATCTACATGAACATTTAGTTTGCAGCAAGCTGCAGTGTTGCATTAAGTGTTCTTCTGGCCCCTGCTGAAGCACACTAACAGTTCCTTAGTGTGCTTTGATCCACCCTGCTTTGAAAAGGGAATAGATCAAAGTGCACCAGGGACCTGTTAGTGTGCATCAGCAAAGTCCACACGGACAAACAGTACACAGCAGAATAGTGCTGGGTAGACTCACACTCCAGCTTGCCACAAACTAAATGTTCGTGTAGACAAGCCCTAAGACTCCTTTACACCGCCAATGTGATGTAAAGGGGGCTTTGTGTATATGAAAATCAGGTCCAATAGCTTTATTGGCTTGCAAAGTACAAAAGAGTTACCAAAAGAAATATACCAAATATTAGTAGTAATGGATTATACTGTAAACTGCTGCTGTTGCACCAAGGGGCCTGATTCTCAATTATACTTACAACACTCAGAGAAAGGGGATCTTAAGGTAAATGAAAATTAGACACAAGGACTTTCCAGCAGTGCTGGAAACGGTTAGATTTCTAAGGCCTGATTCCTCTCTCTTTTCCACCAGTGCTACCTTGGTGTAACTCCATTGATTTCAATGGACCTAGTCCCGAGCTACGCTTGTGTACGTGAGATTAGAATCAGATCCTTAAGCATTCTGGATACTCTCTCTTAGGTAATTAATACCCCTATGGTTGCAAAATTTGTCATAGGCTCTTTCATACCATAAGTGATCAAGACCTTTGTTTTCTATCTCATCTGAAAGGCACGATTCTCCAGGAGCAGAGCCCTTAATTCAATGCTGGGACACTGGTTCGGCAATGAGTCCGAGGGAAGGACTGATCCTAAGATGACTCGTTGCAATATGCTCTGTGCTTCTGGAAGATCCCACATTCAAATAGTAGTGAATCTCAATCCCACTGAGTTTACAAGACATGAGAAGATCACAAACTAGGAGGTATGACTACATGGCCATGTTGCTAAAATATACATATATTGGACATTTTTAAAGAGTTAGCACCATTTATTTGTAATGATATACAGTTAATGGGTTTATTTCTAAAATAAAGCACTTCCAGCAATGTTTGAGATGATTTTAAGGACTGGGATCTCCAAACTATATCCTGTAGCTGCCCAATAACAAAAAAAAGGAAACGTTCAGCTGCTTAGGAAAGCACTGGAACAGGCCATAGTTTGTTGCTAGAAAAGATGAGTTGGCAGTGTAACCTCAGCTAAGGAGTACTATATCCTCCAGACCACCTGGGCATATCAGACCAGCAAAGTAGGGTCAGGGGCTTAGTCACTATATTGAACATCAATATCCATGAGGAAAAAAACCACATGTTCACCCATGCATGGGGACATGTACCACACACCCAGCCACACATGTGTAAGACATCATGCTGCATAAACTCTGAACTCCTATCAGCGGCAAATGAACTCACATGAACTCCACAAATGCTCCAGTTCTGAGTCAGCTTGACAATATTGTCTCTAATTCCCTTCAGGTCAAATGGTTCAGTCTAAATATAATGAAGAATGTCTGGTCTGATATTTTAAACAAAGAATCACCCCCTACTGAGGAGATAATGACTTCACTATGGCCTTGCCAACACACCTAACTTTACTAAGCCATCTGTTTCCTGCAGCTGTCTGGTTGGTTTGCTAGCTCTCCTAAGTGCTTATGGAATGACCATTCCTTACAAAAGGTTATGTTCCTAAATAAGCAACCATGAGAAATTTAGTTCATGTAAAATTATTGCATCCTGATGTTATTATGCCCAGTATGCATCGGGCTGAATTCACTCCTGGCCTTAGGTAACAGACTCCGCTTCATTGACATGTCCTGCCATACACTCTATACAGTACATTTCTCTCATGAAAACATAGAATCATTTGGACCAAAACATGTGATGGACAAAGTTTCTTTCTTGTAAACAAACCACTGGCCACGATTCAAAAAGTAAGATGATTAAACTAACGCCTAGCTACAGAAATCATCTCCCCTGATAGTCTGAATGAAGAGATGCTTAGATGCAATCAGAATTCTCCTGAAAAACTGCCCCTTACCACTCACAAGCATCCATCTGAAAGCCCTAAACAAACCTTATCCCAATAAATATTTGATCACACAGAGCCATTGTTTAGAGGAAAAGATGGGTTTAAATAAATGTTATAGCTCAGACCTTGCTGAGGTTAAATTCCTGCATTCACTCATCTCGTTTATCACTTGGACTGCAGCTGACTCGAATACCATTTCCAATGGTAAGCAGCTGTTTTGTAATGGGCCGCATTACAATAAGATAAAACACACATACAGACAGAAGCTGATTCTGAATAAAACACTCTCCAACCTGTAATCTCAGCCCGCCTTTCATATGCAGCCACTGGAGCAGACAGAAAAGAGAGCATACGTTTTTATCAGAACCACCTGCACCAACCTATTTGTCACTGGAAGGTAAAACACAATACAGTTTAACTGTAAAAGGCATTGTTCATACCAAAATACCTTGCAAGTACACAAGATTATTGCTACAATAAAGAAATATGAGAGCAGGCAGGAACAGTGGACAAGGAGCGGCATGAAGGTGTAGACCATTACTTCATTTTATCATTCATTTATTGTGTGTTGTATGATGTTATGATTAACTGACATGCTATGTCATATATAATAACTGTATATTAAATAGATTTAAGTTGTAGGACTATAGAATAATAGATTGATCAGTAGTCAGAAGAGATAAGTATGCATTAGGTATATAGGTAAGTAGGGCTGAAACACAAGGCCTGCAGGCTTGGGCCTGTACGTTTTAGCTTAGCCATACTAAGTAATAGGCTTAAGAAATGCTGACATAAGTAAGTGACCAAAGAATGACCCTGTGCCACAAGATTATGGGAAAAGATGTACCAATGGGTGGTATTGTGAAAAATTAACTGTAAGAGTAATTTTGAGTACAAGTCACATGCACAGGGTGTTAGGTGTAGTCAGAATCACAAGAGCAAAGAAGGCTCCCAGATTGGGTAAAATGAGTCCCCTGTGGGAAACCTGCACCAAGAACCATCCCTCTACTGATGATCAATTGGCAAGGCAGACATCAGACCTTAAGAATATCATTAAGGATGTGAGTACGACTATATTTCTAACTTGTGCGTAGGTCTTTATAGGATTTCTGTATGCTTGGGTACTCATAACCTTAATTGTAACTTTAACCAAATTGACAAAACAAACTAGACCTTGTACTTCTCAATGTATGTATATGTCTTTATGTGTTCCAAGAGACAATAAATCTGAAGCAAGTAGCAGAGGTGACTTTCACTCTGCTAAGCTGGAAACTGTAGCCACCAGAGCTGAACCCACAGTGGGGCAATACAACATTACTAAATTCACTTTAAATAAAATAAAAGGTTAGAAAGGACTCTTGTGAGTAAGTGAGGAAGTAGACCATAGAGCATGAATATAGGATTCCTTACAAGGTGGATTTTGACCTGCATGGGACAAACAAATTAGTAGGGTCAATGCAAGTGAACAGACTGTTCAAGGTAACTGTGATGACGGCAGCAAAGGGTCAACCCCGACAATGAAAAAAAGAGGGGGGATTGAGAAAAGTCCAGAATTCGTAGAGGAGAGGGAAGATGTAGGGATATCGGGAGCGAGATGAAATGGTAGAAGGAGAGGAGATTAAGAGAATGAGATGTGAGAGGAATGAAGAGCCTGGAAAGTGAGGAGATCAGTTGTGTATGCTTATGGAAGTGGATTGCGGGGTGGGAGGGGGCTAAGATTTTTGAAAGGGGCTGGTTGGTGTTAGTGTGTACAGAGAAGTAATGCTTCAGCTTGGAGAACAGAAAGGAGTTATGATGGGAGTACTGCTGGGAGAACACAAAGGATGCAGTTAGAATAAGCAAGACATGAATTAGCAATTCAGTACATTTTGGGAGATTTATTTATTTGTGAAGGGACTGTCATGACTTGGAACCACGGGAATTTTGGCTGGTAGGAAAGTTTTGTACCTACCTCTGGGGAAGGGGTTCAAACAAATGCTTAACTGTAAAATTAAAAAATCACTGTTTTAATGTAGTTTGCTTAGAACCTTTGCAATGTTTTGAGTCCATGTCAGGACTTTTTATTTAGCTCCCATTACATTCATAGACAGAATCGCTACAGAACAGCTTTAAAATCCCCCAAATAAATCTTTCAATCAGTGCTAATTACTAAAATGAGAAGCATATTCAGCCATACTCATTCTCCAGACACACACGTCTAAGCAATAACCCACAAGAAATTAGTTACCACTTGTCTGCCATTACTCCTCAGTTAGGATTCTGACCTGTGAGCACTCCCACTCTCGTATTCCCATGAGACAAAGTAATCATGTTGTGTTACATTCATATTGCATTGCAACAATTATGTGGCATCAATTTCCAGCGACTTCTCAGAATATCATAATGCAGTCTCATGGATTAAGATGCAATCTCATTGCATCATGACACTACATCATCATAGTATGAACAAAATAAATTTGGGATGATTTATGTGCTGGGCAAATAAGGTTCCAAGGACAAATCTATAGAAATCAAGACTGCCCTACAAATTTCAGAACAGTAGCACTCCTTTATCAGAACACAAGTGACCATGAATTGCATTGCGAGGTTCAAAATGCCAAGGGACTTCAAGAATCTGAGAAGGTAAAACTGGAGCTCAGAACAAACTAGTGGAACTTTTTTTATTTACCCTGCTGTACCTCTGTTTGATAAAAGAGAGAACATAAAAAAATCCAGAGTCACTCTTTTTGCACATGCTGAAGCCAGCCCTTCATTGGTAGCCTCCAGATCCACTGATAGATCTGTCTATATCAAATAGTCCCAAAAGATACAGAGCATTCCTGTAAGTGAAAAGCACGGGGTGGTAGTCCAGTGCATTGGAATTTCATTTCAGGCCCACACCAACCTTCATTTCCTAATACCAGTGAAGTTGAGAAAAGCCAGACTCTGGAGATCAGGAGTGAAGTCAGAAGATTTCATGTGGAACTGTGACCCTATGTTGCATTGCTGATAACGACTAACACTTATGACACCCTCAGCATTTTATCTCCTTCATTTTTCTTCAGAGAATGATGGAATTCAATGACCTAGATTGTGCTCTAGTCATCTGTCAGAAAAATAAATTTAAGGCAACTAATAATTAGTACATAATAAAAAGAAATGGAATCAATCATAGAATTGTAGGACTGGAAGGGACCTCGAGAGGTCTTCTAGTACAGTCCCCTGCACTCAAGGCAGGACTATGTATTATCTAGACCAGTGATTTTCAAATGTTTTTCTGGGAACCCAGTTGAAGAAAACTGTTGATGCCCGTGACCCACCAGAGCTCGGGATGATGGGTTTGGGGTGTGGGAGGGGCTCAGGGCTGGAGCAGAGGGCTGCGGGGTGGGGCTGGGAATGAGGGGTTCAGGGTGTGGGAGAGGTCTCTGGGCTGGGGCAGGGGTGTGGAAGGGGGTCAGGGCTCTGGGGTACAGGAGGGGCTCTGGGTTGGGGGAGCTCAGGGCTGGGGCATGGGGTTGGAGTCTGGGAGAGGGTCAAGGCTCTGGGCTGGGGGGTGAAGGCTCTGGGCTGGGGCTGGGGCTGAGGAGTTTGGGGTGCTGGAAGGGGTTCCAGGTTTGGGGGGAGCTCAGGACTAGGGTAGGGGATTGAGGCCCAGGGTTCGGGTATGGACTTACCTCTGGTGGCTCCTGGTCAGCGGTGCAGCCGGGGTGCACCACGGACCATGCTGCACCCCAGAAGCAGCCAGCAGCAGGTCTGGCTCCTAGACGGAGGCATGCAAGTGGCTCTGCGTGACTCTCACCTTCAGGCACCACCTCCCTAACTCCCATTGGCCGGTTGCTCAGGGCGGGGGCACCACGCAGAGCCCCGTGGCCCCCTGCCTAGAAGCCAGACCTGCTGCTGGCTGCTTCCGATGTCCTACCTTAGCTGGGTAGCACCTCCGGCGGGACTTTTAACAGCCTGGTCGGCGGCGCTGACCAGAGCAAGGCGACCTGGCACCTTACATGCCGCAACCCATGACCCCTGGTTTGAAAAACTCTGATCAAGACCATCCCTGCCAGGTGTTTGTCTAACCTGCTCTTAAAGATCTTCAATGATGGAGATTCCACAACCTCCCTAGGCAATTTATTCCAGTCCTTAACCACCCTGACAGTTAGCAAGTTTTTCCTAATGTCCAACCTAAACGTCCCTTGCTGCAATTTAAGCCCATTGCTTCTTGTCCTATCCTCTGAGGTTAAGAAGAACAATTTTTCTCCTTCCTCCTTGTAACAACTTTTTATGTACCTGAAAACTGTTATCATGTCCTTCCCCTAGTCTTCTCTTCTCCAGACTAAACAAATCCAATTTCTTCAATCTTCCCTCATAGGTCATGTTTTCTAGACCTTTAATCATTTTTGTTGTTCTTCTCTGGACTTTCTCCAATTTGTCCACATCTTTCCTGAAATGTGGCGCCCAGAACTGGACACAATACTCCAGTTGAGGCCTAATCAGCAGTAGAGAGGAAGAATTACTTTTCATGTTTTGCTTACAATATTCCTGCTAATACAGCCCAGAATTATGTTTGCTTTTTTTGCAAGTGTTACACTGCTGACTCCTCTGTAGCTTCTGATCACTAAGACCCGCAGATCCATTTTCGCAGTACTCCTTCCTAGCCAGTCATTTCCCATTTTGTATGTGTGCAGCTGACTGTTCCTTCCTAAGTGGAGTACTTAGCATTTGTCCTTATTGAATTTCATCCTGTTAACTTCAGATCATTTCTCCAGTTAGTCCGGATCATTTTGACTTTTAATCCTATCCTCCAAACACTTGCAACCAATCCCAGTTTAGGATTGTTTGCAAACTTTATAAGCTTATTATCTAAATCATTGATGAAGATATTGAACAGAACCAAACCCAGAACTGATCCCTGCTGGGCCCCACTCATTATGCCCTTCCAGCTTGACTGTGAACCACTGATAACAACTCTAGAAATGGTTTTCCAACCAGTTATGCACCCACCTTACAGTAGCTCCATCTATGTAGTATTTTCCTAGTTTGTTTACGAGAAGGTCATGCGAGACAGTATCAAAAGCCTTACTAAAGTCAAGTTATACCACATCTGCCGCTTCCCCATTATCCACTAGGTTTGTTACCCTGTCAAAGAAAGCTAGTAGGTTGGTCTGACATAATTTGTTCTTGACAAATCTGTGCTGACTGTTACTTATCACTGTATTATCTTCTAGGTGTTTGCAAATTGATTGCTTAATTATTTGCTCCATTATCTTTCCAGGTACTGAAGTTAAGCTGATTGGTCTGTAATTCCCCAGGTTGTCCTTATTTCACTTTTTAGAGATGGGCAGTATATTTCCCCTTTTCCAGTCCTCTGGAATCTCTCCCATCTTCCATGATAATCGCTAATGGTTCAGCTATCTCTTCAGTCAGCTCCTTCAGTATTCTAGGATGTATTTCATCAGGCCCTGGTGACTTGAAGACATCTAGCTTGTGTAAGTAATTTTTAACTTGTTCTTTCCCTATTTTGGCCTCTGATCCTACCACATTTTCACTGGCATTCTTTATGTTAGACATCCAATTGCTACTAACCTTTTCGGTGAAAACTGAAACAAAGAAGTCATTTAGCACTTCTGCCATTTCTACATTTTCTTTTATTGTTTCCCTACTCCCCTCCGTTGAGTAATGGATCTATCCTGTCCTTGGTCTTCCCCTTGTTTCTAACATATTTGTAGAATGTTTTCTTGTTACCCTTTGTGTCTCTAGAATTATAGATTCATAGCAACATTGGGCTGGAAGGGACCTTGAGAAGTCATCTAGTCTAGCTCCTTGTACTATAGCAGGACCAAGTAAACTTAGAACATCCCTGAAAAGTGTTTGTTCAACTTGTTTTTAAAAGCTTCCAGTGATGGGGACTCCACGACCTCCCTTGAAAGCCTATTCCAGAGCTTGACTACCCTTAGAGTTAGAAAGTTTTTTCAAATATTTAACCTAAATCTCCCTGGCTGCAGATTAAGCGCCTTACTTTTTGTCCTACCTTCCGTGGACATGGAGAGCATTTGATCATTGTCCTCTTTATAACAACCCTGAACACATTGGAAGACAGTTATCAGGTCCCCCCTTAGTTTTCTTTTCTCAAGACTAAGGATGCCCCGTTTTTTTAACCTTTCCTGACAGGTCAGGTTTTCTAAACCTTTGATAATTTTTGTTGCTCTCCTTTGGACTCTTTCCAATTTGTCCATATCTTTCCTAAAGTGTGGTGCCTAGAACTGGACAAAGTACTCCAGCTGGGGCCTCACTGGTACCGATAATTACCTCCTGTGTCTTACATACAATACACTTGTTAATACATCCCAGAATCATGTTAGTGTTTTTTGCAGCTACATCATATTGACAACTCATATTCAGTTTGTGGTCATCTGTGAAGGTTAAGCCTGTCCAATGCTGAACACAGTAATATCAGGCCACTGAATACCCTCACTAAAATAATTAACTCGGTCATGCCTCTGGGCTAACGTAGCACCTCTTTCACTCATAATATCATGGTCAGCAGAAATTCACCCACCACTTCCCATTTGTAGTCCAGATACAGCATGCCAGATCTCAACTAGTGTAAATCAGAAGTCAGTGGAGCTACACAGATTTACAGCAGTAGCCAAGGATTCAAGACACACTATTAGAATATTATTTCTCTTCATTTAACTCCTGGATAGGTACAGAGAGTATGTGTATTCACCTTTATCTACGGTAGGTATATGAGCCCCTGTCACCATATCTGACCACTTCAAAATCTTTAAAATATTTATCTTCACAAAATGAGGTGGGAAAGTGCTATTTTCCCTGCTATACATCTGGGGAAATGAAAAACAGAGAGACTAAGGCCCAGATTTGTAAAGGGATTTAGGCATTGCTGCACTCAGCATTACAACACCTAACTGATTTAGGAACATAATTCCAGTTTTCCAAAAGGATTTAGGCAATACCTAAAGACTTTAAAAATCTGGGCCTAAATGACTTGCCCAAGGTCACTCAGAAAATCTGTTGGGGAGCTGGGACTTGAACCCACACCTCAAACCCTCACCCCCAAGTCTTAAGATAGTGCCCTAACCACTGGAGAAGCTATTCTTTTCTGCTACTAGAGAGATAAATTATTATTCAAGTACACTTAAATACACAGAGATGTGATCATACATACATACACACATTATGAAGCAGATGCCCCTCTTCTGTAAGTACATCTGTGGCAAATTGAACAAGTCTCCAAGCACAAACTCAAACAGGGGAGGCCGCAAAGCCATTGAAAATAAGCTACAGTGTGTTTCTCGCATGGGTTTTATGTAATGAGAAATTTCCAGTTTCCTCCATATAGATAGATAGACAGATAGGAGGGAGGATGGGGGGAGTCACAGCAGAGGAGCAAAATGCTGTTGTCAGCACAGATATCACAGGCTGAGGGGAAAACAGTTGCATGAGTGAAGTACCAGGGCAAAGTTGCTTAGCCGGAGCATACTTGTATTTGCTTAAATATTTTATCACTGGCTGAAAACTATTTTGTAAGAGTTAAAGAAAAGCAAGTTACCTATGCTTTGTTATGGTCATGTCTGGGTTGAGGCCAGTGGTCCATGTTGCATTGCTGAAGCTATGTTCTATGCTCTGCTTAAGCACTATGCTAAGTAACTCATCACTTTAACTTTATTCCCAACAGAGATCCCTTTATTAAGGACTACAGTCGGTCTCAAACGCAAATATTTCAACACATTCATAAAGAATATAAAGAAGAGATACATAACAAATGCATGTGAGCCAGCCTGCATTTAGAGGAGAACCCCAACTTGCCATAGGTTGTGGGTAATAGGGGTATACAATGGCAAACTGACAGTTTAATAAAACAAGGAAGCTACACAGAGAGAGTGTGGAGCAGCGCAACGAATTCTAATGGCTTTAAAGGGTGTGACATTCCAACCAGTGCAGCCCCTTTCAACCCAAGTGGTCTACAAAGTCATCCAGCTCATCAGTCTGTCTCAAGTATGTATTTATAAACATCCAACACTAAGTACATAAAACGGTGGTTTAGTTTTGCATAGTATTATCCATACAGGACATTCTGTTCACTATGCTATGCACTTGAGGGATCGGGAATGTAGACTCTACGAAGAGGCCAGAGTAAAATCCCATGGATCGCATCTAAAGTTTGTTGACAGTGAAATTCTGTTAAGCAGAGTTCAGTAATCTTGGGTTGTTCCAGGCATGTGGGGTAATTCATGAACATAGCCAATTTATTCCAACCACAACATTGCCTATAATACATTATTGCCTAGAGATTTGTGCATAAATGTGCGCTTCTGCCCCAAACATATATTCAGTGTTCCCCCTCTATAGATTTAGGTCATGCCAATGTTCCGCAGAAATGCTTCTGCCTGAACAGACAGTATTATTACGTGCCTAATCACCTACAGTACCTATGATCAGACAATCAGGGCAGACTTTAAAAAGCATACTACTTCATCTCCTGTGAACAGAATCCTGCAGTCTCTACTCGGGCAAAACTCCTAATGAGTTTTGCTGAGTTAGATCTTCAGAATTATGCCCTATATTAATTAGCAAAGAGAAGGTTCTGTTCACTCATGTGTAATCTAAGCTATAATTTTTCATAAAAATGCCTACAAGTTTGGATACAAGCAACTAACTTTGGGCTTTCATACATTTATGTTTCAGAAAAACAAAGTTTACCTTAACAACTTTTGGTCTGTCTAATCCAATGTACGTAATAATGAAGTTTTAATGGATTTGGGATTTTTTTCCCTCCTGCCTTCATGCCTAGGAAGTATTTAGCTCAAAAAGTCAAGCTGTTCTTTTTGGTCCAGCTATTTTCAAACAAGACTAATTTTTTTTTTAGTGTAATTTACTCTTGCTCTGATGCAAACAAAATGAAAATTGCCTTAAAAAGTGCTGAACACCATTTCCTTACCCATTATTTACCAACTGCATCTTGTCTGCTGGCAACACTGAGTTGCTTGATTATAGAGAAACATTCCAGTAAGAAGAACATATATGCTTAAATGATGTACTCTTTATGCCATCCTTCCAAGAACAACAGTAGCTAATTGCTCAGTTTCCTACTGGGAAATGTCTCTTTAATATGCAGATCTCTAAATGACTACTCCAAATCCAAGTTGCCAACACTAGTCATTTAATCATATGAAAGACTTTAGCTTTCACTTAGACTACTCTTTATCATACTTCCATGTAGTGCAAGAACACAGCAGAGTTTCTGCCATGTGCTCATGGAAATAAAACAGCTTTCAACTGTTTTATTTTAAATAATGTTACTGAATGTATCTATAGGATTTTTTAGACCAACTTACTTGGTGCTGACTGGCTTTAGCCAACTGCTGATTGGCTGATTCTACATTAGAAGATGCAGTCTCAATGTTGGCTTCAATACTATCTGTAAATTAAGATAATAGAAGGTAATTACATGGTACAAAGCTAAAGGAATAATTCACACCAACAACAATGCAGCAATTTAATGGGGGGGGGGGGGCGGGAATGGCATGAACAAACAGGAAAGATCCACACATCCTTTTGTTTGCAAGTTTGGAAAACTAGGGGGTGCTCATAAGGGTCACCCAAAATTTAGCGAAAAGAAGGAGCCTAAATCATCACAGTCAGAGGTAGAGTAATGGGTGAATATCATACAAAATGGAGAGGTTATGGGCCTGGAAAGAATGGAAAGAATCCCATGGACTCCAATAGATCAGGGCTTCTATAGGACTGGTAATCTCATTGGATGAAAGTTACATTCTAAAATGGGATACAGGAGGTATACTATGTTTGTGCTTCTTGATTTGTCCTGCTGTAAAGATCTTCACTTTTTACCTCTGAGTGAAGAAAAAACATTGGGAATAGAAGGATTAATAACTACAGAGCGCAGCCAGTTAGGGGGGAAAAATCAATACATGCCAGTCAAAGAAAGCAATGTTTTAAATGGACACCAGTCCTGTGTTTAGAAACCAACATCTATGTTGCAAAAGCTGCAATTAAGAGTTAGATTGTGTTTCAAATAGAAATATCACAGTCATGGCCAAATCATTCCCTCAGAGACGTGCACACAGCGACTACTGATCTCAGTGGGAGTTGCACGTTTGCATTGTAGAGGAGAAAGCATACCACTGGGTAGATATAAATCACCTGGGGGAAAGTACTATAGGCAGAAAGTTGAGAATAAGATTTCAGGGCTTGATCCAAGTCTCTATAAAGTCAATGGAAAGACTTTACATGACATCATTAGGAAATTGAATGGATCCTTGGTACAGAAAATTGGTTTAATTAATTCATTCTTCTATTTTCAAAACAGAGAACATTAAAAAAGGACATTTCTGTGGAGTGCGGGAAACTGAGTTTTCAGATGCCGTTATGCACTCATAGATACTTTTCAGAAGATTTGTTTTGTTCTGTTTTGTAAATGAAACAATTTTGTAAGGCTGCTAATACACTTCGGCACTTTTGATACCTAAAAGAAAATGAAATGAGTTTAACGTGTGGAAACCTACTCAAAAGCATTCATCACAACTTGGGGAGGAGGTCCTACTCTTTTTATTCTTTAATACATGCATCTGTATTAGCAGAGCAGAAACTCT
Organism: Chelonia mydas; assembly: GCF_015237465.2. Taxonomy (NCBI): domain Eukaryota; kingdom Metazoa; phylum Chordata; order Testudines; family Cheloniidae; genus Chelonia; species Chelonia mydas. Next base: position 7,700,483 of record NC_057850.1, on the reverse strand, counting down.
ACGGGCAGTGCTATTAAGGATTGAGATGCCTTAATTTAACGGCCAAATCCTGAGCATCTCAAACAGTTTTTAACCAAGGACCTGACCCTGCAACAGAGGCCTGAGCCTGTGCAGAGATCCACTTTAGTCGCTGGTTTCTGACCAAATCGTCCTTTTTGCACGGTCAGCGGGAATGGAGTGAAAACTGCATGATGAGCTCAGGATTTGGCCCAGAAGCCTATCAAATTTGCCTTTATAAGGACAGATGAGAGCTATTATGATTCTGTCTATCTATCTATCAGCCCCAAAGGGTTCATTTACAGTCTTATGTTAATTCTAGTATATTGCTGGAATAATGACAGATTCTTTTCTCCCCTTTTTGTTTTCAGTGCTAGCAGAAAATAATGGCATTAAATCACTCTCACACACATGTTCAAAACCACTACCATCCAGTGCAACCTCTGATCTCTCTTCTGTTGGACACTCTTAAGTCAGCTCACAGTGCCTGGGTATTTCAGGAGTCTCTAGCAGTAGATCATCATACAGACAATGAAAAAAAGCATGCCCTTTCCATTTGAAACCAAAGAGTTGGGGCGGGAAAAGCAGAGTGGTGCCTGAGCATGTTCTTTAGGGCAGGGAAAGCTGTATGGGGCGGGGAGTGTCTCTCTCTTGATGTCTGTCTAGCTATGGGAATTTAATCAGTGCTTGGTAAATAGCAATTAACATGTGTGTCCAGCTTCCATGGTCGTCCATACAGGCTTGTCTACACTGGGAAATTACATTGTGCTAGAACACACTCTGAGGAGTCAAGGTAGATGACGTGATGCTAAATGTGCCTTAGCACATAGCATAGACAGGGAATATCAGGTGTAACATTTTGTCAGCTAGTTGTGGTTAGCCCTAAGGTTGATGAATCCTGGTCACATGCCACGTGAGGAACATTGTGCATAGGAATATCGTGACCAGCTGGGACAATGCTAAACAGGACAGCGCTTGTCTACAGAGATTCTCAGCTGGTATAATAAGTGCAGCGCCACGGAAGTCACTGGAGCTACAATAGTTTACACGAGCTGATCCTAACTGTCTCATGTTCTGTTACCATAACTCCACAATGTACAAGGTCGTGCTCTTATATAGCATAATCTCCCAGTTTGGACAAGCCCTGGGAATTAGACACATGTACCTGGGTTGGAGAGAGGGGACATGACACAAGGTAAATAAGGTAACAAGTGACAATCAGAAACAAGCCATAGCAAGTAATAGGAGACATGCTCATTTTGGGAGCATAAAGCAAGGCAAAGTTGCCAGTTTATAGGAGATATATTTAAAGAGGACAGTCACTCTTTGTCTGATAACAGAACAGCTTTATATGGAAATTCAGAAAAAGTTGAATAATCTGATTTGTCTAATCAAAGCAAAAGAGCTTGTTGTTTTCTGCCCTACTGTTACCTAGGATCCCAGGACATTACACCTCTTCTTTCATGAACAGCTGCCATTTAACAGGCCCTTTTCCTAGGGAAATAACTTTTTAAGCACGGAAGAGCAACACAAAATTCTTTAGATTCCATGAGGATTTTTTCAGGACAACCAGCATCATGCTTTGCAAACACTATATGTTAAATTGGTCCACAATGCAAACACCCAGAGTACAAGGAATCTTTACTGAATGATTACGCAAACGTTACATACGTAATGGTGTGATGTTACAGAGGAAAAGCAAAAAACTGGGCAAGCAGCCTGCCCAGCTGGCAGGTTCCTCTAATGTCCAGAACTCCAGCTTTGCCAGGAGTACAAAAGATTTGAGATGAAAGGTCCTAATTAACATTTGCTACAGTAGCTTGCAATCCTAAGGGGCAGGGGAAAAAAAAAAAACTACAGAGCTAGCACTGCATGAAAAATGAGGCATACATAGGTAATATGGTGGGCTTGTCCTCACTGCTAAAAAAGATGCAATTTTTTAACTTGCGGATACTAACATGTATGAATTATCCCAAGGAAAAAAAACATAGTGAAGACCAGGCATTTTAGTTTTACTGTAAGTCAGCCCCTGGAAGAGGTATAGAGCTGTTAAAGACATGATTTACCAGGCAGTAAAACCGAAGTGCCTGGTCTTCTCTGTGGTTTTACCTCAGGGCAACTCATGCGTGTTAGCTACCCTGAGGTAAAAAATGCACCTTTTTTAGCAGCGAAGACAAGTCCTGTGCAAACTAGTGACTTCCACTGATTTACACACAAGGGAGAGAGGGTGAGAGAGATGTAGTTTAGGTGTCAAAACACAAACACGGTAGCCAAGAATTACTGGCCAGATCATCCAGCCAATTATCTGTCCACCACTTCACTGATTTTAATAGGATGTCCTGCATACACACAACAGGATGATCCCAACTACAATGACTCATTGTGTGACGTAAGCCAAGTCACTTGGGCTGTGATTTTCAAACGGGCCTTAATCCTTCCTACCACACAAGGGTATTAATCAAGGATTATTAAATGTTTTGAAGAGAACAAAATTACAGAAGTGCTAAGCATTGTGATTTGCATTTTATTTCTTTACGGTGATAACCTGTTGTGACAGAGAGCTGGGAAACAACAGCTGATCCAGCACTCTGGCCACTGCACCTCTGATTAGTTGCTCTGGAGTAGAACTGATTAAGAAGAACTGGGCCTAATTGATGGATTGGGCTGCACTTTGGAGTGCTAAAAGGCTAATTAGTCCTTTAGGCAGAAAGTAAAAAAGACAGGGGAAGGTGGGGAAGGAGAGAGAGGGAAGCTTTCAGAGTCACAGCCCAGAGGGATGTCCCAGGAGGAAGATCCTTTCTGTGTCACCCCTCCTTGGCTAAGGGAGTTAAGGACTGTATGAAACTGTAAACAGAGAACTGCACTCCTCTGTGAAAGTGGTGGGGAAAACACTGCAAAATAAACCACATAAGGTGCTGACCTGAATAAGGTCTCCAACTATTTGTAACTTCAAAAGAGACCAGAATGAGACCCTACCCTGTCACACCTCTGCCTAAGGTCACCTGCTGTCTATGATCAACCCATGTTAATGGACAGCAAAATCTTCTATGTGAAATTACATAAGTGAAAGTGAATTCCATACTTAATGGCACCTAAGTCAAAGTGCTCAGGGTGGTAGGTTTTTTCATATTTTTGTTGCACTGTGTTGAACAGTCACTGGTTTTAATAGGACAAAATCAGAGTCCCCACAATGGCCATTATTAATTGGTTTCACTGGGTAGGTATTTGTGTTAGGGCTGGTTGAAGAACAGGAGAAGGATTTTGCAAACACATTTAAAATTGCTTCTTGTTTGCAGGGTTTGAAATGGGTCCATTTTGTTTTCCAAAACATTTTTCATGACATTTCTTTAAACAAAATGATTACTATATTTTTATCAAAAAAATTTCCATAAAAAATGTCAGTAAAAATACAGTGTGAGACACTGTGAAAAATGGAACATAAAGTCAAAATGTTCCTTTTTTGAATAAAGGCCACTTGTCGATGAAAATGCTTTAGTGAGAAAAATTTCAACCAGTTCTAATTTGTACATAGTATGAATCAAGTCTTGCGTCATTCTTTAGGGTCTGTGACTGTGAGGTGCTGAGAATCCTTAACTCAAAGAGCGCTTCACAGGACACATCCTGTTTTGCTCTGTGCTGGATTGGGGACTTAGCTCTCATTGATAGATATGGGAGTTCTTCCAAAGTAAAACTTAAAATGACAGTGTTTGGTCATATCGAAATGTGTGTAAATCCACATGCAAAATCAGGTCTATAGAGTATGTAAAATATGTGCTCTCCCAATTTATAAATTAAGGTAAGTGGATCAGGTTGATGTAATGAGGTGCAATTTGTAGCTCCCTGAGCCATCAAGACCTGGGGGTATTAATCCCCAATAGAAGGCAGACAGCATCCACATCTCTACGCTATCCAAGGGTTTCTCATGGGAGATGGCCGCTCTGATTTCCGCAAAGGGTAACAGAAAAGATCCCTGCCAAGGTGTTGTGCCAAAGAGTGAACCAAGCCAGCACTTTTTAGAAATCTCGCTATTGACTCCTTGAAGATCAAAGTGGAGTACACATTATAACCACCATGAAATGCCACAACCTGCTGCTTGCTGGATTTGCCTTCATCAAGGGCCCTGTGCCGGAGTTTATACCAGCAGAAGTGGGTGTCAAGTAGTGTACTAATATTAACATGACTTTAGTCCCAGACAAAGCAGTGATTTGCACTGCTTTGTAAATGACAGATGCCCTTAAGATGTGGTTTGGAAATATTTAAACCTCCATAAAACCTATGCAAATTGCAGAATTATATCATAGTGTCAATAGCTTATCATTTATGCAAAATTCATTTTACATGCATTATCAAGCTCAGAATATTTTGCAAGTCCATTCAAACTTATAATTATGCCAAAATAAATAAAAAATAAAATCTCAGAGACCCAAATGTATAATCTATCTACTCCTATAACTCAGTGGATTTATCCAAAGGTGTCAACTCTTCCCAGTCAGAGGAAAATATCAAGACACTGTGTCCGATTGATTTAAAAAAAGGGTGTGTATGTTTGCTTGTTATTTTGGAAAGGCTGAATTTTGCCTCCAAAGTAAAATCCATGATATTTATGATTTGTCTTTCCCTTGCAGTGGTTGATTTGATTTACTTAACCTATTCGTAACATGCTATCCCACACTCTACCCTTATAAGATAGAGTGTGACGCCTACCAGCAGAAATAAACCAACAACTCAGCTGCTTGTACATTTATGGCCCTATCAGCTCAATCCCAGGACTTCTGGGAGTTCAGAGCACAGCAGTGCAGCTTCCTGATAACAATTTCAGATGAACTGGGCTGCATATTCACCGCAGCAGAGAATTCTACTGGTGGCAAAAAAAAAAAAAAAAACCATCATAAAAAGAAGAGACCCTCGTCCACGCAGCTAGTTTCTTGTACAAAATTAGTTGGCTCATTAGCTGCAACTACACCAACCCAGTCACATTAAGAAGATCAAATACAGAACAGCAGACACATCTTTAGGCATTAGTAAACGTATAAGTCTGTAATCACCCATTACTCTTTTCTTTACAAAACACAGGCATTGTCTTCCTAACACCATTAGCATTATAAAAAGAATGTGCAACCAATAAGGTAAGAGACAGAAACTCAGAGACAAAGACTTCTAAACACTGAGCCATAAAACAGGAAGACTCATACATTCCTTGCACCCCCTACCACTATAGGTGAAATGAGAAGAACAGAGAAGATTAAACAAAACTCTGCCTGCCTCTTGAGAGAAACGCTATTACAATGCATGGTACTGTTTAAGTACTCCTTTTCTTTTTGCGAATACAGACTAACATGGCATGCTACTCTGAAACCTATAATAAAGCTGTTAGTCATAATCGTGTTGAGAAGAAGGCAGAGTAAACTGGCTCCAAAGTATACACTTTTCGTTCAACAGATTCTGGGTTATGCCTTCAAAATAAAATGAAAAATGCGTGCCTCATCTGAAATAGATAAATAGCAACTTCAGAAAGACTTGGATGCCACTGTGCACAACTTTTGCAGAAGTGGTGCCCTGCACTGACACATAACTCCATGTCTTACCCCAGGAACGGTTAGACATGAAAGAGCCAAGTGAGGATTCTGCAGTGCACAGAGAACCAACGAATGCTTAAATATATCCATCAATATAATTGTCTCCTCTGATATTTAGGAAGTGTTACCAACTGAATGGATATGAATATGTAGACCCCATTCTGTTGTACAAAGGTTACCAGAAATGTTAAGTCCAGGTATTCAGGGACCATTCCCAGGATGCATTCATTTTTCAGATGTCCCAACTGAGCTACAGGACAGTTTAGTTAATGATCCAGCTGTCTGATTTTCCAACTTCTCTCGTTCTATTGTATTTGACAGCAGACTCCATTCAGTCTCCAGGGGACTCTTCACAACAAAGAAATTTCTGTGCCACGAAGTGATCAGTCACGGAATATACATGAAGAGTATTCCAAAGGGACCTGAAGAGGCTTGCAGAGGACAGGAGTGATGGCTCTTTCTGGTGGATCCCAGGATGGTGTGTAAACTCTATTAAGCATGCTACATGTTAAATCCTATGACTCTGCAAATGAAGCGTCACTCTTTTGAAAAGACATCAGCCTTCAAGTCAAGATGGAATTACCCAGCTACAGGAAATGATGCTGGCCAAACAAGGCTGGTTCCAGGGGACAGAAGAGGCTGGTGCAGGGTGCTCCCCCAACCCCCAAAACAAATAATCTCAGTGATCCCACATTTACATCAATACAAACACATTTCCCTTCCATAGAGTCATTTATTAAGACTGGGGGGAAATGACAATGCTGCATTCAAACAAATATCAGCCCAGCTCAAGGACTACATTTATTGACCCACCGGGACATTTTCTCTCTCCCTCAATGTAACAAGAAGATGAACCAACTACCACATTTCTCCTGTTTCCTGGGCAGGCCTGTATGCTCTAGGCTGACAGATACCAGGTGTGTGAATTCTCTAAACTATTCAAGCCTCCAAATCAGGCTGCATTACTGAATTTCCTTTCCTCAGCCTTATTATTCTTAGTCCGAGATGTCCAGACTTCAGGATGTGGTGAAGCGCAATTTCAGCATCAACCAAAATCTAAAACCCACGCAACTCAGACTCAGCAACAGGAGAAGGCGGACGGGTGGCAAATGTGATAATAAGACATGGAAGAAAAACAGGGGTGAAGAAACTTCTCATCTTCATGTCACACAGCTTCCTTTCCCTGCCAGCAGGTCTTGCTGTGAAAGTTATACACCGTTGATCTGTACACCTTTAGGTACGACAAAGAGGTAGCTGGAGCTGGCGAATAAAGCATAGAGTGAGTTCCTGTGTTTCCTGTGCTGTAGTCTTGGACTGATTGTGTGGATGTACCAGTCTGTGGTTCTCTTGCTCTTTTCAGGAACCAGGTTGCGGGTATATATGTGCTCTACTTGAGGAATGAGTGTTGGTGGCAAAATGGCCCGATGGGAGGGGTGGAGGGTGGGATGGGCAATCGTTATAATCCTAGTAAAATGCTTTCAGAATAATCTGACGCTCAGCTGTGAGAAATGTGATGAAGCTGCAAACAGTGAACTTACTTGTAATGTTTGATGTAGGATGGCTTACTTAAGGAATTGGCTTTTGCACTGTTTCGGGATACCAAAGACATTGTTTATGTATATGGGAGAGGAAAGCATCTCCTTTTTCCTGATGGGCATGAGAACAGCAGTATTTTTTCTGTCATGGGTTAAAAAAATGCAACGTGCACATTATTTCAATCATCCTGACTTCCTCTTGCAACACACATAGCAGATTCCAGAGATGGGCAGATGTGTGTTCACCCAAATCATGTGCTAATGAGAATGATATTGCCAGCTATGTCAGTGATGTCTCCTTCAAATCTGCTCGATGTAGGGCTAGATTCTCCTCGCACAAATATCAATTATACATTGACTTCTTGGAGTTATTCCTGATTTACACCAGTGTATGTGAGAGGAGAAACCAGCCCATACAGTGTACAAAATATCCTTTGACAGAGAATGACGGGTAAATTTTGAGGTGATGAGTACTGTAGAGTGGCTTAATGTGTGTGTACTTTTGTATAGGTAAATGTTGCTCTGACAATTGCACCAGTGTAACTTACTTCTCAAGGTGTCAACTCCTTGACTCTGTCCTTGGATGGTTTGAGTGGAGAATGTTTCTGCTACCATTCGCTCCACTGGAGTGAGGACAAGGGACTGTGGTGGCCCTCCTCCAGCTGCAGCTCTCTGATGTTCCCCAAGTTTTTTCCTCACTACCCCACGGAGATCTCGCCATTTGTGTTTCAGATCCCCCATGTCCCGCCTGCAGTACCCCAGAACATTGACAGCTTGTAGGATCTTATTCCACACTCTGTGCTTCTTGGCTGGGGTCCCCCTTAAAGCCCCAAAAAGTAGCTGGTAGTGTTTGGTGACCTTTTGCACCAGCACTTCAGTCTCCTGTGGACTAAAATTGGGTTTCCTTGTCTTGGTCCGTGAGTGTTGTCCTTGACGTGGCATTCCAGCAGTACAGTGTGTGAACATAGTAACATTCCCATGAGCAGCAGGGTCAGCAGTAGAAGCAACCAACTGAGCAGCAATCGCAGACTCTGGTGTGGAACTTCTCTTGCATGTCAACATGTTGAGGTTGGTTCCTAGAAAGGTACCAAATGCTGGGTATTTATATGCTATTTAATAAGGTAGCGTGTAAATTCCAAATGAGGATTTGCACACCTACCTTATATTGTTTAATAAAATAGCAGTGTTTCCCACACCCACATCTGAATCCTGTTTGAAAATGTAAACTCCCGCCCACTTGCTGATCCAGGGCTGTGCAAGCCTGTCAGAGTTTCTCTCAGAGTTACATATGTAAATTGACATCTCAGCTAACACATGGGAAAAGTCCCGTGCCATTGAAATTGCTGTCTGCATAACTACCTACAGGAATTAACTTCATTTCCTTCATGAGAGCTTGTGTCAATTATACAAAGGAGCAACCTCTCACAGGTGATCATTCACTCACTACCAATGCTGGAGTAAAACAGGACTGTTAGTGGGGATCCAGTATAGATTTATGGATCATATCCTGCAACGTGGCAGGGAGGCAGACTAGATGATCCAGGATCTATATGTATTTGAAACCATTCGGGGCTGCTACTGCCCTGGACTGAAAAGATTCTTGTGCCTGATGCAATGATAATCTGTGTCACTATTTTTTAATGAATCCGGCCCATTGGTATTGTGATTCTCAGTTACACGTTCATTTAACCACTAAAACAGGGGAAACTACTGCTACTGGGAACACCGATCACAATCCTTAGGGATGGTGATATATGAACAGAAAATACAAAATGGCAGAGATGCAGCCTCTAGGATTCTACATTTTTCCTCCTTCATTCATTCCGCCCATCCCTTGCATGGCAACAAACTTCCTTCCCTTTAAGAAGGGCTGTGGTTATGTTGCCTCAGAAGCTAGCTAACTTGGCAGCTAGGTGAGCTACAGAAGGTTCCTTGAAAGAACGCAGGCTTCCTCCTCGAGGTGAACACAAACTGCCTTTCTATTGCTCCCAGCAAGACCAGGGCAGGCACAAGTGAGTGTGAGATCTGATCTTGTATCATGGACACAAGAGTCTGTTTTGCTGGCCAGCCTGATTCTCCTCATTTAAATAAAAAAAAATACTTAGTGGGGGAGTGACAGTTGCAGAACTTTCATCTCATATGTATAACAGGTGGAAATTAAACCCCTGGATGTGATGAGAACTCCCCCTGATCATCATCAATGTTGAATTTTCACTGTGGGCGTTTCAATTCCCTTTACCTTCTGATTCCTCTCGTTTGTGTGCAACATAAACCTCAAAGGATAAACAGTGGGAACTTGCAGCAGCTGAGTAGGGGGATATCTTGACTGGCTGATTGACTGAAAAGCTACTCAGAAAGAAAGAAAAAGGTTAACAGTGCTACTGGAAAAAGAACGCCTCCTATATAAAAGCATGATGCTGGTTTAAAGACAAAAAGGTCCTACTTTCTACAGCTTTCCGTTTTCTCCCAGGCAAGTTAATATTGGGGCCACATAGGTAATGGCTTAAAAATAAATCTAGCCGTAAGGAAATTTGTGACAAGGGTCATGAAACTAACTGATGTGTGTTGTCATGTCCCTCAAGGCATTAACATCTGATACGCCTCCTGAAGCCCAAGCAGATTCAGAAGTTATCTGTGCACAAAAAGAGCTGCCAAACAAGCACAAGATCAAAAATGAATTGTTGCAGACGTCATCTTGATTTTGCTCTCTGTCTGTGAATGAACAGTCTGTGTGATGGCACTTGTATATTTCTGTTTGGATGGACATGTCTGCAGCTTAACGGATGCTTGCCAAAGACTGTGTGCTAGGCGAGGAAACAGTGTGATCAACAGTCAAACTGGAAGTATTTCTCCTTTTGTGATTTCCCTCTTAGGGTCTGGTCCAACTCCCACTGACTTCTATGAGACCTGCAAGTGTTCAGCATCTCTGCCAATCAGGCTTATTTTATATTTAGGTCGCTAAACATGGATTTAAGAGTCTAACTTAGGCGCTCAGGTTCTTAGGAAATTTTGGCAATTGTTTAAGGCACTGGATAGTTCATTTTATCTCATACACACTGTAAAACAAGAGGGAGAGAAACACAGCTGACCCTTCCTTCCTTTAGCTGTACCCGGAGATGGTCATGAAGGAGCTGAGGGGACAGGACATTTTAAAAGATGTGGATCTCCTATATTTTGCCTCCATTTCTTCCCCCTACTCCCACTGGTCCCTACTCCCTGTCAATGATGCTCTTGATGTTGGAGAAAAAACAGTCAATGGCTAAGCATTTCCTCTGTTCCCCTGCCTTCCACCAAAGCACAAGCATGCTGTCTCACTATGGTCCAAAACCCTGCCGGCGGGGGAGCAAGGAGGGGGTCAGGCTCTAGACGTATGTTTGGACTGTGTGCGTGTCAGAATATTATGGCTGAAGCTTTATTAAGCAGAATCAAGCTATACAATTTTCTGCAGCTACACTAATTGTTCATTCCAATTCCAGAAGAAGATTAACAATTTCTTCCCATTCTAGTTATGGCTAAGTCTTCCCCTCCCTATATCCAACAGCCAATGGATTGTTCTTCCTGTGAAATCTATTTTTATGCTACCACCACCAGTAACTATCCCAAATATCAGAGGACAGCTTTTCAAACCCAAGGAGATTTCCATGTACAAAATCCCCTCTAGTACAAGACGAATGGTCTCAGTGGCAACTCAGTTGTCTTAAGCAGCCATGGAATTGGGATCATTTTGGCCCCTTAAACTCTTTTGTAGGTGAGTTGCCACCTCAGATCTGAATGGCAAAATCAGATAATAAAGGACATACCTTAACACTAATGGTGATACCTACCTATTGTGTCTCCTTGTTCATAAACCATAGAGGCCAGGTCTTTAATGATCTGGTTGACGTCCAACATGTCACTCTGAAAAGGTGAAAGGTCACAGTTAATGATCAACAGATACATCAAACCCCAAAAGAGTTGCCCCATTTCTCAAGCTTGGAAACCTGTATTTTTTCTTCTGCAAAGAACAGTGATGACCAAATATTCTCACTATACCTTAAAAGGGCCCTTAAACAACACCATAATTTGTTGCACTTCAGTTATCAAACTTTGCACTTGAACCAATTGAGTTGCCTTGTAAAAGGAGGAAATCAAAAAATTAGACTACACAGCTGCTTAGAATAACTGTGCAGCACCAAAGAACAAAAACCAGCCCTCCCCTTTTTCTAAGGAGCTGTGTTTGAGGGATACAGTTCATTTAGGACCGCTGATTCTTATGTACTAACTCCAGTTCTCTCAGCGTTGCGTGTTTGTGATGAAATACCATTACTAAGTGAATGGAGAGCTGATAGAAAGACTGTCAGATTTTGAAATCTCTTTATCTTTAGGTCAGTTAGAGCAAAGCTACGTGATGAAAGGATCTGTTTACACCTCTTCAAAGTGTGAAAACATTAACTAGCTAAAGCAACAGTAACTCTTTGAATTAAAAAACAGCAACTGCAATATTGTTTCTAAATTAGAGCCTGTAACAGCCTAGCATGTAAGAACATTTACAATCAAATCTTGGCTTCATGTAACTCTGGCTCTAATAAGAATGATGAATCTGTAAATGGGATAATACTGAATGCAATACAGAAAAGGCTTCTATTAGCATACCAGAAAAGGACACTCTGACATAACTTGTTGCTATGACTTGATTTTTTATAGCGCCTTTCATGCAGAAAGATCCGACTTTGCTTCCCTATTTATCTTAGGACACAAAAACATTATGCTGCGTGTGAGTGAAGGCTGCTCAATGATAACAGAACTAGCACAAAATTTTAATACAGGTGCCACCATAATACAGCACTTCTGATACATAGATAAATCTGGGGAGGGGGGAAATTAATCAATTCGTGCCAAATACAATGCATAGCACCAGAGCGAGAGCAAACCCTTACTCCTACGTGAAGTGTCACTGGACCATTAATGTCCACAGGGAGCAGACAAACTTTCAGGGCATGATCCACGTATGGTAACCACTTTTGGCAGTATTAACTTTCCTTTGGTCCGCAGAGAGGTGTTTTCAGAGCTGGTGCATATATGCAAGGCAAATAGGAGATCAACCCTAGTTGACTGTAAATCCAAGGGAGTTCACATGTTCTTGGGGAGGAGCGTCCTGTTGATTCTACTGGGGCACTGAGGGGAAAAAACTCACATACGTATTCCCGACAACACATGTGAGAACGCTCTCATGGAGAAGTGTAGTTTCTCTCTCCCCTCAGACTCATCCCACACATTTTCTCATAGGAGATGATTTCCTCCCCTAACTTTTAAAATCTCTTGTAAGAGACTCCCTCACACAGTTAACGGAACAGTGGCCTATTGACCTACTTTAAGCCGGCTTGGAGCAGAATCCGGGGGGCAAAGGAGTCTAAATGTCCCCAACCTGAAGGTTAGACAACTAAATTATCCCCTTTGATTAATTTATAAATGGTTCCAAGAGTATCTACATTCATTTTTGAGGTTTATTATGTAATTGTGAGCAGAACAGTACTTAATTATATAATGCAGTCAAATCTTATTAATTTGTAATGAAGCCTGGGAGAACCACTGCGAATGACTGAATATGGCAAATTTCCGAGCAAGTGAACAAATACAAGAAACAAAAGCTAAAAAAACAAAGGATAGGGTAATGCAGCACAAAATGCACTGTGCTCGCTTCCTTGTCAAGTGCAGTCTAGCTTTAATTATGTATGAGAATATGCATAACTAGTAAATGTTCCACAGAATATTTCATAAAAGTAATGAAGTTTAAGTAACACGAGATCACACTCTGTAACACTATGGTAGTAAAGCATTGCCAAGAAGGCAGGTTCCACTGTAGAAATTGTGTGGCAGTTTGAAGGTGAGGATGATAAGCTTTAGTGAGCAAGAGGAAGTCAGTGTGGAGAGTCTGAGAAGGGAATTACATGGTTAGACTGGTGGCAGAAGATGAAGATTTTTTAGCCTGTAAGGTGCTCAGTGCCTCTGGAAAGCGGTGAGTGCTTGCCATCTGCCAAGTGATTTCAGTGGGAGTTGTGAGCGCTCCCGTGGGAGTTGAATGACCAGGCCCTTTATACTGTGGGTAGACTAGACAGAGGAAGAGAGGCAAACAGATGTGGCAAGACTGGGCGACACACAAGGGATGATTGCAGTAGCTGAGATAGGAGATGACCAAGGCAAACATAATGTATGTATAATTTGTTTAACGCTCTCATACTTCAAGGAACACAAACAAGCTGCATCAGACATATCTAACTTACATACAGAGAGGGAAAAACAAAGAGCAAAAAAACCCTAGAAAATCACCAGGCTCAGATGGTTTTACAGGGATAATTTACAAATTCTTTTAAGAAATATTAACTCCCTGGTTAACAAGAATGTTACACCTCCCAACAGAAGGCTCATTTTAACATGCCCACAATTTCAGCATTCTTAAAGCCAAAGAGCAGACAGCCTGGATTATAAATCCTATCAGCACATTTCAGCACAGAACATACATTTCAAACATATTCACAAAAACAGCAATGAAAATGTTAGCTCCTCCCACATCCATTCTCATTCCTAAAGGTGTCAAAGTTTAGCAATATGGCAAACATTTAAATTTGGCCCCACATGTAATCTTACTCTCAGGACACTCTAAATTCCAGCCACAAGAACAATGCTAAATAAACAAGAGGTGACTTCATTTGCATTCCAAAGGGACAGGCCAGGGATGTTCTCACTGTCCCCTCTCATTCACTTTTGGCCACATCCTGGAGTTCTTGATCAATATTGACTTAATCCCTTTTCAGGGGACTGTCCCACAGATATCAAAGGGAATCTGCCTGAGTAGGGACAGAATAAAAAAACTGAGTAGAAAGCTCAGGGTTTGTCCCTTTATAGGGAGAACCTCTAGTCTTAAAAAAAAAATTAGACGGATGAATCTAAATTAACAACTAAATTAACTATATCTGTGTATGCAGGTCATGTAGAATTCTATATGCAAACTCCTGGGTCAGCCCTGCCAGTCATTCTATGAATGATCAACAAGGGCTGTTATAAAATTAACTGGAAGCAGACAGAGATATTGGCGTAGGATCTAAAGGGAGTAAAACACAGCATATCTTTGCGCACGTCAATACAGGGAAGCAACCCAGGAAATATCTAAAATGTGTTACCCTTGGGATAGCCCCCCCCCCGCCCCCCAACAGCACTCTCTCAGGGCCAAGGCAAATGTAACCATTGGGGAACACCCACTCCAGGTGCCCAAAATGTGTTATCACAGGGAAGCACCGTTTACGGTGCCCAGTGTGCATTACTCTCAGGAACACATTCCTCCCACTACCCAGCCTGTGTTGCACATAGAAAAGAGCACAAGGATGGACATTTCTCAGTGTTTAAACTCAAACATAGTGTAAACCCATTTCCCATCCCTTTCGGGGGAGGGGGGGGCAGCAGGGAGAAGGTGTTGGATCATATTAAAGAAGTTCTGTATTAAAATCACAAATGAGTTTGATTCCCCATAGTTTAAATTCCAGGGTACTACTAATTAAGAGGTCTCTTGATTTTTGGTACTGTTTCTCTTCCTCTATGTGTGAAACTTGCAAGCTGCTAATTGTGTTAGTACATTCTAAGACAGACTCTGTTCTCAAAGCAATTCTTTGTAACAGCAACTACTCACACAGAGAGAGACTCAAAGCAATACTCTGTAACAATAGAAACTGCACCCAGAGACTCCCCGCCCTTTTGTTGTATTCATCTCGCTTTAACAATTGTGATTAAAATAGAGATAGAGGATGTATGTGGATGGATGCTTGGTGTGGATAATAACTGAATGATTAGGGAGGTGCCAGCCTAAGAATTCAGTGTCCATCAGCTGAAGAAGGCGTCAAGTGGAAATAACCAGAGGACCCCGGGAGGGCAGACTGGAATCCACCCAACAGCCTCAAGAATGGGAGAACCAAAGAACAAGATAACATCTGGCAGCATGGAGCCGTCAGGAATGTGACATTTGCTGATTGATTCAGCAACAGAATGATGAAGCAATTCCCATAGACTGGCATAGGAAGTAATTCCTATAAAAATGGACTCTAGAAAGTGAGAACTTTGGGGTCTGATTCTGCAAACCAACTTCCAGGAGCATCAGATGTGCATCTGACGAGGCCCTGCTCCCTCCTCATGTCCAGGCCACCTGGCCAGTGGCTTGGCATGAGCAACTCTAAGGCTGGTAACTATGATGATAACCTTGCAGAACCTCTGTGTGTGTGTGTGTGTGTGTGTGTGTGTGTGTGTGTGTGTGTGTGTGTGTGTGTGTGTGTGTGTGTGTGTGTGTGTGTGTGTGTGTGTGTGTGAATAAATATGAGATTGAATGGAATGTTATAGCTATAACTAACTGCTTACTAATTCTTTCTGTATTCACAATAAATGTGGTATTTTGCCTTTTCTCCTTTAATAAGATCCTGCTGGTTTTTATTTTATTGGTATAACAAAGGGACACAGAAAGGCAGAGAGCTTCTTTGATGCTAGATGGACACAAACTAAATTTCACCCACAACAGTCTTTCCAGGAAATATTTTTCTCTTGTCTACAGCTGGGGAGAAAAAATGACATCCTATAAATCAAACTGAGCCAGGCTAAGCAACAACAGACCAGCAGAAAATTGTTTTGAGGGCAGAAGCTATCCAGAACAGCAATTACAGCCTGAGTTAGACCTCCTCTGGGACTGCTCAACAACCAGCACTGGGAGTTTCTTTCTCCTTCTCTTGCTCTATTTTGTTGTCTTAATGGTCAATGCCATCTTGGGAAGTGATGGCACCATGCTGAATAATTAAAATAGCTCTGTTGAGCTTCATCATCTCAGTCCCTAAGCTAACTGGGGACAGCAGGCTCCAGGAGCACTGCAGAGACACTGTGCTCAACTGTGGGCTCTGGAAGGCGTGATGTCTAGCTCTTATCAGACCAATGCGATGCCATTACGTAGGGCCTCTGAACAGGGAGGGATAGAGAGGAAGGATGCTGGAAACCTCTCCCTATTAACATGATTCATTTATTAGGGCCTAGGTGAGAAATAACACAGTACAGTAACTCCTCACTTAATGTTGGAGTTATGTTCCTGAAAAATGAGACTTTATGTGAAACGATGTTAAGCGAATCCAATTTCCCCATAAGAATTAATGTAAATAGGGGGGCGGTTAGGCTCCAGGGAATTTTTTTTTGCCAGACTAAAGACATTATATACATATACAGTATAAGTTTTAAACAATTTTAAACAAACAGTTTAATATTGTACACGGCAATGAATGATCCTGAAGCTTGGTTGAGGTGGTGGAGTAAGAGGGTGGAATATTTCCCAGGGAATGCCTTGCTCCTAAATGATGAACTTGTACTCGGCTGAGCCCTCAAGGGTTAATACGCTGTTGTTAATGTCGCCTCACACTCTACAAGGCAGCATGGACTGAGGCAGGAGGGAGGAAACACAACAGATGCAGGGCAGTAGCTGCAAACGCTTCCCTGCAAAAACCTGAACATGATGATGAACCGACGCTATCCAGCTGGAGCGTACCACTCCCTCCTCCTGACAGCAATGCATGGCTGCACAGGTGTGGAATTTCCAAAGTGCTGGGGGGTGCATGCATGAGTGAGAGAGAGAGACATGCATTGCTCCTTTAAGTACCCTGACACCACTTCAAATACATTGCCCTTTTAAGCAGATCAGCCAGTTCAGACAGGAAGCAACAGCTTCCCGCAAGATTTCCCCCCCCCCCCACACGCTGAGCCCTGTGACTGTCCCCTCCTGCGGGGGTGGGGGGCAGGAACAGGGGGATATCCTGACATCAGCACCCCCCTCCACCCCTCCCCCAGCAAGCAGGAGGCTCCAGGGAGCAGCTCCCAGGCAGAGGGCAGGGCAGGAGCAGCAGGGCAGTGGCGGGAGGGACACCTGAACTGCTGCTGGGCAGCTGCCGAGCCACCTACCTTACAGCTGATGGGGTGGGGGGCTGCCGGCCCCCCCGGTTCCAATCCCCACGAGGGGGGGGGGGCTGCTCTTCCAGAGAATCCTGCCAGCACTGGACAAAGCAGCAGCTGCCAAACGACGTTATAAGGGAGCATTGCGCAACTTTAAATGAGCTTGTTCCCTAACTGATCAGTAATGTAACAACAAACGAACGTTAACCGGGACAACGTTAAGTGAGGAGTTACTGTAATATGACAGGTTTCAGAGTAACAGCCCTGTTAGTCTGTATTAGCAAAAAGAAAAGGAGTACTTGTTAGTCTCTAAGGTGCTCAAAGGTCCTTTTCTTTTTACTGTAATATGGCAGTCCATCTCTGGCCAAGGCAGTGGAGTGAATTCAGATGTGGTGAATGGTGCTGGACTGATGGCCTGGAACACCAAAGCCCTTTATTTATTCAGAAAAGATGCAGGGACAGAATGTGCTTTCACTACTCCCTGGCAACATGATTCAGTACTGAGGTAGAGGCTAAAAGGGCAATTTAGTCACCATAAACTATTCAGTCCTTGGCCCGTCCACTGGGGCTGCAGACCGTACATTGGTTATCAGCTGTGACGGATTTTTTGTGATATACACACATGCTCACTAAGAACTGGACCAAGAGACACCAGCTCACTTCACATCAGCCACCAGACACCCATCAGTCTTTCAGTCACTAATAACTTGGGCTGCTTTTGCACTAGTGACCTAGAGATGAAGGGTTCTCCATGCCATTGCCACGCCCCTTGAGCCACTAGCCGCCTGTTCTTGAAGGTGTTTCTCTACATTGAGGACTAAAGATAAGTGTCATTACTTGTGATGCTGACTAGCAAAAGTGTGCAAGAGATATAACAACAATAGCAACTTCTAAGGCAGATGGTTTGCGAGTAGAGCTGAGCGAAATATTTGGGCAAACAGTAAATTCACCAAATAATGATTTTTTTCAGGGCACCAAAACTAATCTGTGAATTCAGGTTGAATTCAGTGACTAGTTCTCCCTCTCCACCCCCTCAAAATTTTTCCAAAACAAACCATTTTGACATTTTGTTTTGAATCAACATTCAAACCATTTCATTTGACCTGAATGATTTTTTTTTTAAATTTCTCATTTTTCATTTTGGTATGTAAAACTTCATTTTGGTTCTAAACTAACTGATTCATTTCCCAGATTTTTCATTTCGGACACCCAACCAAAAAAACCCAAACAATTATTCAGTCACCTCTTCTTATGAGCGGTTATTTAATATCTTTTATCTACTTTTTACAGACACACACAAAACACTGAAGTTTCCAAATTGTCCCCTCAGCTAAAATTATATGCAACCTTGGGTTCCTTCTACCTTTACTCTTGTTTTGTGTTCTGTATGCCTTATTGTGTTTGGTCCCTATTTAGTCTGATGAAGTGGGCTTTAGCCCACAAAAGCTTATGCCCAAATAAATTTGTTAGTCTCTAAGGTGCCACAAGTACTCCTCATTCTTTTTATTTAGTTTATAGACTCTTTGGGGCAGGGCTTTTCTTTCTTTGTAAGCATGTAGCACCTAATACACTGAGGCTGTGATCTGGATTGGCACCACTGTAAATGTGCATCTTCCATCAGACAATCTCACAAGACCACCCCTTCCAGTGTGTGTGTGTGGGTGTGTGTGTAAATTGTTCCCCCCCTGCCCCCCTCCAAAAGAACCTCACCCAAGATGGTAGATAAAGGGTTGAGGCTTGGCAGATTACAGAGATAAAATGCAGTCTAATTCTGTCTGAACCAGCACAATGCAGAACGGTTATCTCAGCCCCCATTCCCCTCTAAACACTACATTTCAAGATAAGTGTGAACACTGAAATGTTCTGATAACAAACAAATAAACAAAAAGAACTGGTTTTCCTTGCTTCTTTTTTTGACAACAAAAGCTGCATTTGATTCCATTTTATCTTCAAGGCAATGGAATGATAGTTTGGTATCAGAGAGAGGAGAGCAAGGAACAGCTCGCGTCAGAAAATAGAGAAGTGCTATTCTTGCGCAGGGAACCAAAAAATTACCCGACTACGTCAAGGGGTAAAACAAATTGAATAATGTTTCAAAAGTCTTCTGTGATGCATGACAGAGCATGTGTTTCCTAATTAGGTATGAACATCCCTTACTCACATTCCAAATGCTCACCCAGCCTACAATGGGGAGTTGCTGGCAGTGAGGGAAAAGGTGAAGATCTGCACACAAAGTAAATGACGGAGGAAGGTGTTTCATTACCCTCCTGAGTACAAGCGATAATATCTGCTCTGCTCTCTGACAGTGATAATGCCACAATTCTTATTTCCTTTCGCTCAGCATCTGATGTTGCCGCATTTTGTTAGTCCAGATGACTGAGGCCTCTGGGACTTTGCAATTCATATTTGGAAGAAATAATGTCAAAAATGCATTAGGCTGGTCACACCTAATATTTATAGCTTGTGAATTTATTCATTTATGTACACATTTGTACTGTGATAAGGCAGGAAAACACGCACACACTCCAAACCGAATGCGTGATCCCCTGAAGATGAGGTTTTCTGCTACTTTGCCACCACAAAAAAATAAACACCTCCCAGCCCCAGCATACAGACAGAGTTTGAAGGAAGAATGCTCTTGTGTTTGAGAAACTGGCCTGGAAATCTAGATATGTGGGTTCTATTCCCACCTCTGCCATAGATTTGCTATGTGAACTTGGGCAATGCACCTGTCTCAGTTCTCCAGGTGTCACAGAGCTTTTGTGAGGCTAAATCCATTGCTGTTTGGAAAGTGCTCAGAGGCTGTTATGATAAGGGCTACAGACAAAAATCCAAGAAATAAAATTAAACACAAATAAGCAAGCACAAGATGACATGGTGGCATCTGCATTATGGATACAAAAATGTCATTTATACAAAACGTTTCCCTGATGGAGTGGATTCATTGAAAAAATAGACTTTAGAGCTCATGATAGGCAACTGAACATAGAATCCACAGAAACATTATAGCAGACACAGCTGTCACACAAACTTCACCCCACAATTATTCACCATCCCTGACCTGGAAGAGCATTTCTGTGGGTAAGAGAGTAACTCAGTCTTCATGGCCCATTTAACCCTCGGCCTCTCTGCAGAGCCCAATAACAAGTACTCTAATTAGGTGAAATTGCGATGGGTTGGTTATGATGTGGATGCCTATGCACTAGGAACTATTAGACCATAGTGCCTAGTTATTTTATAGAGGTTTCTGAACCGCTCCAGTGAGCCACAGGCCTGTTCAGCAACAAATTACTGAAAGCAAGTTACGTGAGTTCATGTGAAATTCTATGAAAAATGATTTTAACTGGGAATAAATATATCAATGAGATGAGATATCTTGAACTGCTTGGGACCATTTACTCATTTAAAAAAGAAAAGGGCTTCTAATACTGTCAGCTACAGTTTTTCTGTAGCTGCTCAGAAGAAGAATATCCACTATAAGGTGGATAGAAAGCTGGCTAGATTGTCGGGCTCAACGGGTAGTGATCAATGGCTCCATGTCTAGCTGGCAGCTGGTATCAAGTGGAGTGCCCCAGGGGTCGGTCCTGGGGCCGGTTTTGTTCAATATCTTCATAAATGATCTGGAGAATGGTGTGGATTGCACCCTCAGCAAGTTTGCAGATGACACTAAACTGGGAGGAGTGGTAGATACGCTGGAGGGTAGGGATAGGATACAGAGGGACCTAGACAAATTGGAGGATTGGGCCAAAAGAAATCTGATGAGATTCAACAAGGACAAGTGCAGAGTCCTGCACTAAGGATGGAAGAATCCTATGCACCGCTACAGACTAGGGACAGAATGGCTCGGCAGCAGTTCTGCAGAAAAGGACCTAGGGGTGACAGTGGACGAGAAGCTGGATATGAGTCAACAGTGTGCCCTTGTTGCCAAGAAGGCCAATGGCATTTTGGGATGTATAAGTAGGGGCATTGCCAGCAGATCGAGGGACGTGATCGTTCCCCTCTATTCAACATTGGTGAGGCCTCATCTGGAGTACTGTGTTCAGTTTTGGGCCCCACACTACAAGAAGGGTGTTGAAAAATTGGAAAGAGTCCAGCAGAGGGCAACAAAAATGATTAGGAGACTGGAACACATGACTTATGAGGAGAGGCTGAGGGAATTGGGGATGTTTAGTCTTCAGAAGAGAAGAATGAGGGGGGATTTGATAGCTGCTTTCAACTACCTGAAAGGGGGTTCCAAAGAGGATGGCTCTAGACTGTTCTCAGTGGTAGCAGATGACAGAACAAGGACTAATGGTCTCAAGTTGCAGTGGGGGAGATTTAGGTTGGATATTAGGAAAAACTTTTTCACTATGAGGGTGGTGAAACACTGGAATGCGTTACCTAGTGAGGTGGTGGAATCTCCTTCCCTAGAAGTTTTTAAGGTCAGGCTTGACAAAGCCCTGGCTGGGATGATTTAGTCGGGGATCGGTCCTGCTTTGAGCAGGGGGTTGGACTAGATGACCTCCTGAGGACCCTTCCAACCCTGATATTCTATGATTCTATAATTCTAAGAAAATCTACCGTGTACTAATGACAGGTTTCAGAGTAGCAGCCGTGTTAGTCTGTATTCGCAAAAAGAATTGTAAGGAGAGTGATCACTTTAGATAAGCTATTACCAGCAGGAGAGTGAGGTGGGGAGAGAGAAAACCTTTTGTAGTGATAAATACCCATTTTTTCATGGTTTGTGTGTATAAAAACATCTTCTGTATTTTCCACAGTATGCATCCGATGAAGTGAGCTGTAGCTCACGAAAGCTTATGCTCAAATAAATTGGTTAATCTCTAAAGTGCCACAAGTACTCCTTTTCTTTTTGCGAATACAGACTAACACGGCTGTTACTCTGAAACCTGTCAAAAAGAAAAGGAGGACTTGTGGCACCTTAGAGACTAACCAATTTATTTGAGCATAAGCTTTCGTGAGCTACAGCTCACTTCATTGGACGCATTCAGTGGAAAATACAATGAGGAGATTTATATACACACAGAACATGAAAAAAATGGGCGTTCTCATACACACTGTAAGGAGAGTGATCACTTAAGATGAGCTATTACCAGCAGGAGAGCGAGGGGGGGGGGGGGAACCTTTTGTAGTGATAATCAAGGTGGGCCATTTCCAGCAGTTAACAAGAACGTCTGAGGAACAGTAGGGGGTGGGAATAAACATGGGGAAATAGTTTTACTTTGTGTAATGAACCATCCACTCCCAGGCTCTATTCAAGCCTAAGTTAATTGTATCCAGTTTGCAAATTAATTCCAATTCAGCAGCCTCTCGTTGGAGTCTGTCTTTGAAGTCTTTTTGTTGTAATATTGCGACTTTTAGGTCTGTAATCGAGTGACGAGAGATTGAAATGTTCTCCGATTGGTTTATGAATGTTATAATTCTTGACATCTGATTCATGTCCATTTATTCTTTTACATAGAGACTGTCCAGTTTGACCAATGTACATGGCAGAGGGGCATTGCTGGCACATGATGGCATATATCACATTGGTAGATGTGCACGTGAACGAGTCTCTGATAGTGTGCCTGATGTGATTAGGCCCTGTGATGGTGTCCCCTGAATAGATATGTGGACACAGCTGGCAATGGGCTTTGTTTCAAGGATAGGTTCCTGGGTTAGTGGTTCTGTTGTGTGGTGTGTGGTTGCTGGTGAGTATTTGCTTCAGGTTGGTTGTCTGTAGGCAAGGACTGGCCTGTCTCCCAAGATTTGTGAGAGTGATGGGTCATCCTTCAGGACAGGTTGTAGATCCTTGATGATGCGTTGGAGAGGTTTTAGTTGTGGGCTGAAGGTGACGGCTAGTGGCGTCTTGTTATTTTCTTTGTTGGGCCTGTCCTGTAGTAGGTGACTTCTGGGTACTCTTCTGGCTCTGTCAATCTGTTTCTTCACTTCAGCAGGTGGGTATTGTAGTTGTAAGAATGCTTGATAGAGATCTTGTAGGTGTTTGTCTCTGTCTGAGGGGTTAGAGCAAATGCGGTTGTATCGTAGAGCTTGGCTGTAGACGACGGATCGTGTGGTGTGGTCTGGATGAAAGCTGGAGGCATGTAGGTAGGAATAGAGGTCAGTAGGTTTCCGGTATAGGGTGGTGTTTATGTGACCATCGCTTATTAGCACCGTAGTGTCCAGGAAGTGGATCTCTTGTGTGGACTGGTCCAGGCTGAGGTTGATGGTGGGATGGAAATTGTTGAAATCATGGAGGAATTCCTCAAGGGCTTCTTTTCCATGGGTCCAGATGATGAAGATGTCATCAATATAGCGCAAGTAGAGTAGGGGCGTTAGGGGACGAGAGCCGAGGAAGCGTTGTTCTAAGTCAGCCATAAAAATGTTGGCATACTGTGGGGCCATGTGGGTACCCATGGCAGTGCTGCTGATTTGAAGGTATACATTGTCCCCAAATGTGAAATAGTTATGGGTGAGGACAAAGTCACAAAGTTCAGCCACCAGGTTTGCCATGACATTATTGGTGATAGTGTTCCTGACGGCTTGTCGTCCATCTTTGTGTGGAATGTTGGTGTAGAGGGCTTCTACATCCATAGTGGCCAGGATGGTGTTTTCAGGAAGATCACCGATGGATTGCAGTTTCCTCAGGAAGTCAGTGGTGTCTCAAAGATAGCTGGGAGTGCTGGTAGCGTAGGGCCTGAGGAGGGAGTCTACATAGCCAGACAATCCTGCTGTCAGGGTGCCAATGCCTGAGATGATGGGGCGTCCAGGATTTCCAGGTTTATGGATCTTGGGTAGCAGATAGAATACCCCTGGTCGGGGTTCCAGGTGTGTGTCTGTACAGATTTGTTCTTGTGCTTTTTCAGGGAGTTTCTTGAGCAAATGCTGTAGTTTCTTTTGGTAACCCTCAGTGGGATCAGAGGGTAATGGCTTGTAGAAAGTGGTGCTGGAGAGCTGCCTAGCAGCCTCTTGTTCATATTCTGACCTATTCATGATGACGACAGCACCTCCTTTGTCAGCCTTTTTGATTATGATGTCAGAGTTGTTTCTGACGCTGTGGATGGCATTCTGTTCTGCATGGCTGAGGTTATGGGGGAAGTGATGCTGCTTTTCCACAATTTCAGCCCGTGCACGTCGGCGGAAGCACTCTATGTAGAAGTCCAGTCTGTTGTTTCGACCTTCAGGAGGAGTCCACCTAGAATCCTTCTTTTTGTAGTGTTGGTAGGAAGGTCTCTGTGGATTAGTATGTTGTTCAGAGGTGTGTTGGAAATATTCCTTGAGTCGGAGACTCAACTGGATACAATTAACTTAGGCTTGAATAGAGACTGGGAGTGGATGGATCATTACACAAAGTAAAACTATTTCCCCATGTTTATTCTCCTCCCCCCCACCACCATTCCTCAGATGTTCTTGTTAACTGCTGGAAATGGCCCACCTTGATTGTCACTACAAAAGGTTTTCTCCCCCGCCCCGCCCCGCCCCCCCCCCCCGCTCTCCTGCTGGTAATAGCTCATCTTAAGTGATCACTCTCCTTACAGTGTGTATGACAACACCCATTTTTTCATGTGTGTACATAAATCTCCTCGCTATATTTTCCACTGACTGCATCCGATGAAGTGAGCTGTAGCTCAGGAAAGCTTATGCTCAAATAAATTGGTTAGTCTCTAAGGTGCCACAAGTACTCCTTTTCTTTTTACTGTGTACTAAGTAATCAAGGACATGGAAATCCACAACCAAAACCTGAACTGAATATCACACACACTTGCTTTTTCTGCTATATACCTCCGACTCTGGTGTGTAAACTAATACAGGTATTGAGGGATGTAGCAGTAATCTATCAAACTGACTGATACCAGCCTCAGGAAAGAGAAGTTTATTGCAGACAGTATGTTCTTATCTTCACAAAATAGAAACTGTACAAAGATTATGACAAAAAGCTAAGCAGTCTCCACTCTTTATCCACCTTGTTTGCAGCACTATTAATTCCGTACTCTGGATTTATTTCCATGAGGGTCATTTAACTGGAAAAATATGAAGGATAAATTCATTTTCTTTTTAGGAGTGTTCTGGGAAACTGAGCAATTAGTGTAATCTTAAACTGTCAATTGCCATTCAATTATTTTACTTAAATATGAAACTGAATGCAAAGTGTGATCTGCAGTTATCAAGTTCATGGTTCATTTGGGGGGTGGAGGGGCAGTGAGAGAATCAGGGAGAGAACTGGCAATGTAACAACTAGGAATCTTTCATTGCTAGGCTGCCAGTTCAAATCCTTCTCAGTATGGAATTAGCTGAAAGTGGTTACTATCAGCTGAATGCTGGCTCGTGTGGGTGTGAAATAAGGTTATGGTTTCAGTTCAGATCGTAACGAGGTCTGCATTACCCAATGCCAACTGGCACCTGTGCTAGCAGTGTAATCTAAGGCATTCAATGGAGACAGGTGATTTACAAATTCCAGCCAGCCACCATGGATTGAATGGATCTGAAGTAACAACCACCCTTGCCCCGCAGAGGCAGCTTTCCCAGCTGAGGTTGTAGCACAGTGGTGGCGAAGTATGCATCATACTGCTGGCAAGAAAGTACTCAGGGACCATCTTTTTTGTTCTGTGTTTGTACAGCAGCTAGCACAACGAGGCCCTGATGCTATGGTAAACCAAATACTAAATAACAACTACTCCAGTTTCCAGGACAGGTCACAATTCAGGAATTTTCACCAGCACTAAATTAATTAAAATAATTTGAAAAAGAAAACAAACAGAAAAGACAATCTGCTGCATGTCAACCATTTTATATCAGTTCAGCATCATTGTTTAATTCTGCTTTAGCTACTCTAATTATACGGTTTGATGAGATGTTCTTAATAATTAACTAACACATTAACGACCAACCCCTGGACAACCTTACTAGAAATGACTGTGTGTGTGTTTTAAATAAGGGTTTGTGTTTCCAGTAGTAGAAAATCAAACATCTTTAAAGACTGAGCCAGATGAAAAAAAAAAATATGACCTGCTGCCTTCTAGGCAGTATAAGACTTGGAGTGCTTCCAGGGCTGGTTGCATAGTGAAATTACTCTTCCAGGAGGAAGCTAAGGCTAGAACTTGTCTAAATGTTTCATTCTAAACTTTTGATGAGAAATGGCTTTTGGCAAAATGGAAATGTCCACAGAAAATGTCAGATTTCCGTGAAGTTTTTCAAGTTTTCATTGAAAAAATCAACCCTTCCAAAATTTAGAGCTGTTCCGTGGTTTGTTTATTTGAGGATAAACACCTGAAAACCTTTGAAGAAAAGTTTCAAAAGAAACATTTTTTGTTTTTTTTTCCCCACTAACATTTTTGTAGGAAGATAAAAATCTTTCCTCATGGGCTCTAGCTCAGCCTGTGTATAATCAGTTTCAAAATTTCTCCTTAGAGAAATTTGCTGCATTTCAGTGGCTGGTGAAGTATTCCCTATATATTGGACTCTAAAATGGTTTGGGAGATAAGGCTCCAAATAAATGCAAAGTGTATTTACTATAAATGCACCATGTCCAAGTGCTAAACTGTTCTCAGGGAACCTGTGGTGCAAATAGCCTTCTTAGCAAGGTATTTTTAATGATGCACCAGCCTTGTGCTGTGACAGAGCTGAAGTGACTAAGCCCACTCAAGTGCAAGGGGCAATGATGAACGGACCATGGTGCCTATAACTGCCACTAACTGGGTGCAGCAATGGATATTTAGGGCAAAAAGGAGCCAGCCCTTAAAGGAGTCTTGCATGCAGGGGATGGCCATTGTTGTAGTCCCCAGTGCTCTCCTGAACACAGGGAATGTTCCTTGCTAGCAGCTCCAGGACTGCAAGACTCAATCCGCTACACATCAGCCAGCAGAGCTAGCCAATGTGCAGGGGTTGCACTCATCTGAGGTGTGACACCGCAGCCTAGCTCTCCAAGAGCTGTGGCAGGCATTTGCCTCCTTGAGACACAATGTCTCCTGAGGCTTGTCCTGGGTTGGTACAGTGCTGCGATCCATGTCTTAATGGCATGATCTAGCCCAAAGAAAAGAAACATCATAACCAGTACACAGATAATGGCTATCCTCACTATCCCCTCTGTGTGTTCCCTAGTCAACAGTGCATATTGTGGATACGCCAGACATTGGCTCATTGGGACTGCAGTAATTAGAAGATCCTGTTGTTGTCACTCACCCAGTGTAATATTTTCAGTGAATATCTAAGCTAGTTAAAATGTAAATACTGGGCCAAGGCATCCAAGGGATGATTTATTAGAATTGCATCATAGACTTGCAGCACCTACGGCTTGAAAGGCCCTTTTAATGGTGAACTTCTATAGTAAACCCGTCATGATTTTTTCTAGTCTACACCTGAACATTCTGTGACAGTGACTCGACAGCTTCCTTTGGAAATCAGCCATCAAATCCCAAATAATTGACTTCGCTGTAACAACCTTTTTCCTAATGTCTAATTTACATATTCCCTTCGTTAGTTCGAGCTGATATTCCTTGCTATGCTCAACTTTAGCCATCATAAATTATTCTACCTCCTCTTTCATTGCTGAATTTTTTTGAGGCTGCACATGGTTAATGCTTAAACTTGCTGTTCATAAATTATACCTAATCCTTTCCTCCCTTTCCTCTCCCCTTCTCTGGAATTCCCCAATTTATCACTACAAGAAGTAGCCACAACAGCTCTAAACTCTAAGGAAATTGTCTATTAGGTGAAAAGTAAAATCAAAAGTCCTGACCACATATATGGACATTAAAGATCCCATGACAGTTTTTACGCTTTCTGACAACCTACATTTACCCTACAGTTTCAACTGGATATCTAACTTTTCACTTCCTGGCCTAAATTATGGCACTGTGTTGCTGTGTGCTGTTAAAACAGCTGCCTTGTTCTACCTCAGAGGTGGCTGCATTTCTGAAGTGGGTGATATAATCTCATATCTGCTTGAATTGCCTCACAGAGAAGTGGTAATACTTAGCCACTGTTTGTAAAGTGTTCTGAGATCCTCAGACAAAGGGCCGGATCATGCGCACAGGGTTGTGTGGAGAAGTGAGAAGATGTAAAGCAATACCTTACTTTCTAGTGCCGGCAACCCACATTGTGGGTAGCAGTGTGGGGGAGACAGACTCCACAGAGCTGCTACATCCTCTCCTGCAGCTGAGTGGATGGAATGGTAAAGAGAATGGGCAGAGGCTTGGCTTTGATCCCCCAATATGGCAGCCAGTATAGCTGTGCCAGTATGCCATGAGAAGTACACTATGCTAGGTAACTGCTTGGCACAGGGCACGTCCCCCTGCTGCAGGGGAAGCTGAGAGGGGCACTCTGACTCAAGGTATGTTTACACTGCAGCTGGAAGGTGTGATTTCAGCCTGAGTAGACATACCTGCGCTAGCTTTGATCAAGCTGGCGGGCTAAAAATACAAAAGTAGCTGTGGCAGTGTGAATGGCACAAGGGGCTAGCTGCCCAAGTATGTGCCTAATGTCTCGGATGGGATCAGAGCTAGCAAAGGTATGGCTACCCAAGCCGGAAATTACACCTCCAGTGTACACGTACCCTCAGAGTTACAATGGGCTTCCTGGTCTGTTCATGGGGCCAAGCAACAACATGCCATCGCTTACTCGGCGCTTGTAGTAAAACCAAGATTTAGCACTAACGGTGCTATGTGCAGTCCAAAGTATTGCTTGTCTTCTGCTGTTTGAAACCAGACCTTTGACATTATTGTTGCTCTGTTTGTTTTAAATTTATTTTCCCTCACGTTATTAAAATAATAATAATAATAATAATAAAAAAAAAAACAACAAAAACCCACCACAACAACACATATGAACAACAGACCTAATGGAGATACAGCTGCAGGAGTGAGCAATGACTTCCTGTTGGAGCATATATTACAAGAGCTAAGAAAACAAAAGAAAGATATTCACTTCTACAACAACCGGTTCTGTTAATCTTGGGGCCATTGAATAGCTGTGAATCCAATGTACAACAATGCAAATGTGATAGTGACAGACCCGGGGGTGAGGGGAGCAGCGGGAGGGAGGAGGAAATGAATGACATGAAAGAAGCAAATAAGTGGAGTTGTTATGGAACAAAAATTGCACATATATGGGAAAAATGAGTTGTTATTAACAGGAAAAGCATATTGCACTTTTTTGTTTAAACCAAATTAACTAGTTGTCTTTCGCGCCAAAATGCAGACAAAAAAATCTACTTAACTTTGTAAAATGTAATTGAGGGGTTTTTATTGCTTCTAAAGTAAGTCACTAAAAGTACTTCATTAAAAGAAAACTAGTAATGTATAATAAACTCCTTGCATTATCAGTGATAATATTTTGATAGAAATGCAAATATTTGTTCATTTTAAACAAGAATAAAAGGGGCGGGGTGGAGCGGCATTTGTAGAGCAATTTGTTTTTACACATGAGAGCTTGGTAGCTCTTTTACTACAGTAACTTACTGATAACGAAACAACACCAGAAATAAATAGATGAATAATTATCCCCGTGCTTAAAATGAGTGGTTATCATCACTGGGCTACAGCAAGTCCTGAACTAATAATGCACAAATTACACAGCTGCTTACACTAGCTGATCAAAGTACTCAGAGTTGCTCGATAACTATTATCCGTGTTCTGGTATATTGTACAAACCGCACAGGGAAAATGTGTCACAATTTCAACATGCTTCTAGACTCACCTTTCTCATTAGTTACAACAACACAGAAACTGGAACTAGGAAAAGATGCCATTGTGCCCTGATCTTACACTCTTTGTGCCAGCACATCTCTTGAGCCATGATTCTGAAAGGCAATTAAACATGGGCACAAGTGCTTTCCTGAACTGGGGCCCCAGTGACCCCTCTGGGAGTTCTGGTTGCAAACGAAATGAGACACTGGACTGCAGGGCATCATCCAATCCATCCTCTGGGGGTGGGGAAGGGGGCAGTACTGGGTTCTTTCCTGCATTATCCTCCAGTGCTGCAGATTGTTATTCTAGTCACAAGGTACTAGAGCCAGAGTTAATCCATTAAAGCCAAAGTAGCAACTCAATATTTACACTCTGTAACAAAGATCAGAACCCAGCGCACAAGTTTCTTACTTTTTTCCTCTTGTACCTGTGCCACTTTCCTGCATTGTGGCCTGTAGGTTAATAGCAGGGAGTGAGGGTGAGCATCTCTTAATGGAGATGTTATAGCTAACAATGCCAAAGACTCTCCGAAGATCAGAGAATAGGAGGTGTTGCAGAGCAACACGATGCATCTTGGCACCTTTAGCCTCAGAGGCTTGAGACTATTTGATCTATAGCATGCTCAGTGTCTGCCTCACCAGCTTCAGGCCTACCGCAGCCAGGGGTTGTGTGAAATGCCACAAATCAGATTGTGGAAAGGGAAATGAATCACTCAGTGGCAGCTGCAGAAGGGACTATGTTTTGTTCTTTAAGCTTTGCACAAAAAATGGTCCATGGAAAGAAACTTGGGCCATGCCTACACTATGGGCACTTCAGCTATGCCGCTGTAGTGCAGACGGTTCCTACATCGAGAAAGGAGGTATTTCCATCAGTGTATGTAATCCAGCTCCCCAAGCAGACCGTTGACCTAGCTGAGGCTAGGTTAGCTTATCTACTGTGCTCAGTGCTGTGAATTTTTCACACCCTAGAGTGATGTAGCTAGGCCAATCTAAATGTTAAGGGTAAGACAGGGATTCTCCAGATTAACATCAGGTTTCTTTTAAAGTTTACAGAAGTCTAAATGACTGCCACCTCTCCACTATAGCACAGAAGCTTGTACAGCAATTCCCTTTCAACACATCTTGCTTTAGACATCAGGGATTTTGGGGTCCGGCAGGCTCTAGCAGGTGTAGGCAGGATCATGATATTTGCTCTTTCCTCTTTGGGAGTTTCCAAAGGGAAGTGAGGCCACTTATTCAACATCTGTGTGAGACTGCCGGGAGACACTGTGCAACACCCTGGCTCGTGACACCAGCAATATGCTGATGACACGCAGTTTTCTTCTCCTCCCTAGTACAAATGTTATTCCAGATATTCTGGTGTCTGGATGAAACAGGGACATTTATGAAAAGCAGGGGGCTCAGGCTCATTCTAGACAACACAGGGATTCACTGAGCAAAGATTCTGAACATCTGGGGAAAAAATGGTAACCACATCCACGGCATCTAAGATCAATGTGTGGTATAACATCATGGTACATCTCTGATCTATCCAGTTAGATCCATCTCTGATCCTAGGCTCTCAGATAAAAGCTGGAGGCAAAATTCCTTCTCTTAGCCATGAATGGCTAGGTGAATGCACCCCTTGCTAAAAGAGAATCACCAACGTGCCATGTTTATTATTATTATTATTATTATTATTATCATTTTTCATACTACAATAGTGCTCCAAATTTTATATATATGATAAAAATGAATATATAGATATATATATATATTCATTTTTTATCATATTTTTGGTTGTTGGGTTTTTTTTTAATTGATTTTCCCCATGTCCTCCTTCCTACCCTCCTGCCCCTGTAATCTGCCTCCCCAAAGCCACCCAAGCAGGTGGACAAAAGCATGTCACACCAGTCCCCTGCATGTTACATTGGTTAGCTACCTAGAGCAGAAAGTTGTTGACCGTCTTCACCTTCCAAAGCCTGGAATGGGCTGGCCTGGCTACCTCAGGAGAAGCTTCTGTTAATGGTCCCTGTTCAGAGTCACTGAAGGTGACAGAGCTCAGAGCATCCCTGCTTGGAGTAAGGGAAAGAGCTTTTTTGATAGGAGGCCCACAGCTTTGGAAGAGCTTCTTCTAGAGATCAGGTTGAGTCATAGTCTTGACACCTTCAGAGCAAAATGAGAACCTTAGGTTTTTGGGTAGTCTTTGACACACAACTGAGCGGACTTACCTGATTCCTCGTGAGCAGGACCCTGAATTCAGTAACATGAGACTAAATGGAGGCAGGGAGAGACCCTTTTCCATGTGTAGATATCCCCTACACACATTCTACTCTGACTGGAGAGTCCAGTTGCTACTGGCATGTATATTTAATCATGACAGATCTGCATAACAGTTTCTTGCATTACAACTGTCAGTGGTGCATGGCTTCCCACACTGGGAATATTTTACTACTTAAAAAGAATATTACTGTGACCTTTAACCTGGCACACTAATAGAAATGACAATCACAACAACTTTGTCTCTTTCCTACCAATGGAGCTCTAGTTCAAACACCTGTGTGGACCTCAGTAGGACTGTGTTACATCAGGAGAGAGGGGGATTTCTCAGGTAACAAGTCAAGACATTTAAAGCTGCATAGAACAGAAAGACATATGACAAATGCAGATCCTGGAGCTCAAGTTTCTGGTGCTCATAGTGAAGTACATTTAAGAAGCAGCCCATTACATAACTTCCCCATTGCTGTCTGTCAAGATGAAATTAGACAGTCACCCCTGTTCCGCTCAACAACTCTACCCACAAAAATAAACAGCAGCAAACAATAAACTTTCACCAACTTATCAAAAGTAATGAAGATATTTTAGGTCATTACACAGCTACAGATACAAATCGGACAGCAGGATTTCACTTCATTAGCAGAGAACAATAAAATTTGTAGGCAACACATGCTATCAACCCAAGGCCCATCAATCAAGTCTGTTGGGAAAACTTGCTCTTAGAAGCTGTCAGGCATGTCTGAAGTGATGGACCAAACTCTTTTATGCTTGTTATGCCAGCATTTACCCAATACAGAAGTAAAACAGTTTTTTCCCAAGAAAATGTTAATTCAGAATAAATGTGATTCATCATTCAATGTTATTAGAAACTTTTAAACACATTTATTCAGCTGTTCCTAACTGAGGCTCCCAGCATTAAAATAAACTTTCAGTGGACTGTTTTGAACTCTCAGTTCTATTTTGTCAACAGGCTAAGTAAGGTTCTAATACTGAATAGGTGGCCCTGGCTCATTCTAGGTAGCACTGAGTTGATGCTGGTTGGAAGAGGGAAACATTCAGAATATCTGGGGCAGGAGGGAGAAGGTCACCACAACCACACCTGAGGAAATCTGCTCCTCTAAAATCAATGTGCTGTACAACAACATGGTCCTGCTGTACCCATCTGTGATCCTAGACTCCCAGATAAAAGCTGGGCCAAAATCATTCTTCCATTCATGGGTGGCTGGTAGAATGCATACTCATATGACAGAGAAGAACCTAGGAACCTTTTGTATTATTAATCGTTATTCACAGTGTTTTTGTTGCCATGTTGGTCCCAGGATATGAGACACACAAGGTAGGTGAGGTAATATCTTTTACTGGAACATCTGTTGGTCCAATAAAATATATTACCTCATTTACCTTGTCTCTCTCATTAATGATTAATTAATCATTATGATTATTTATAGCATGGTAGCGCTCCAAAATATAAATATATGCAGTATTTTTCTTGTCATCATATTTTAATTAACATCAAATATTGGTTGAGATGAGTCCATGACCAAACCAATTCATGATCACTGACATCGCTGGAGTGATTAGGGAATAGGGACCTTTGGGTCACTGGTTTACTTTCTACTCCAGCTGGTTCGCTAGTGACCTTAGGCTAGAATTATCGTTTCATAACCATTCTCAGTCTGGTTCTTAGTGGCAGCTGTTCATCCACTAGATTAGGGGACTCGAAGGTTCTGTAGATGTGGACAATCCAATATAACTGAAGCTACCTCAGTTGTTGCAACATTTTAGACAGCAACAAACTTTGTCCTTTCTTTTATTTTGAAAATATATTTGTATTTATTTGCCAGAGAAAGGGCCAGATTGGCAGGCCTGGAGATTGAAGCCCTGCATTTATCTACAGAATGGGCACAGAACTCGGAGACCTGGCCATGAGACTCAGCCCTGACCTTGAATCATCCAGTTCTGTGGGTGAAAGGGAAGTTGGTTCATTCAGGCTAACAACAATGCCAGCTGTATGGTAACATTCGTAATGTGGACATCTATGCATCGGTTACTGAACTGAGACCCACCATCTCATTATGCCTAGCTCACTGAGCAGCCATCAGATGGTAATGACTTTCTGCTTTTACCAACCTGGTCTGGATTTCGCTGTTTCTTGTATTCACTGAAGGAGACACTAAAGTACACGACAGTACATTTGCACATCCACAATACACCCCATTTTGCATTGTTCTGTCCCACCCATTAAGCATCCCCACCACCAGCCTAAAGGATGCATCAAAGCCTGACCACTGCAACTTGTGGTCCAACAGTCCCAGACTGTGCAACAGTGCCTAGGAGCTGTTATCAGATGGCATAAATTAGACCAGCTCTAAAGGGGCTTAACTGTCCTTCAGCGGCCTCCAGGATCAGAGAAACACAGCGGTTTCTTTAATCCACCTTTCCCACCCCCAGCTGTTCCCCATCAAGGTCTTGTGCCTCTCAGGACTCAGCCAGGGCAGAGGATCTGGCCCAATGTCCTTTGCATATTTTACCAGTGTCAAACCCAGAGTTACTATGGGTGTCTGAAAATAGGATCCTACTTTTCAAAAGGACCATCAGTGCTTGCACTCAACCCCTACCCCCCTTCTTGCTTGTGAATTATTAAGGACACACATGTTTTGATTTATTGTACTACCAGAATGGTTTATTAGAGGAGGAGAGAAGTTTCTACTCAAATTCTATCCCTGACGTGTGCATAGAGCCCTCACCTCTATCTGAAACCTCCTTGTTATTTCATGAGAAAATAGATTGCCATAAATTGCTGCCCTTTATAGTGTTCAGTGACAGAACGGAGGTGCCCTCAATCACATCTGTTTATCCTGGTAAGCACATTTATAAAGCTATTTCCCATCCTGCTTATTCTGTCACACTGTGGCTACTTTAATGTAGCATTTTATCACTTGTCCTGAGGCTGCTAACAGCTGCCGATTCCAGGGCTTCATTCCAAATGCAATTTTATTCTTTTTCTTTCCCATTCTTCTATCTTTCCCTTTATTTCTAACTTGGGGGGGCAGAGGGGAAGGTAAGATGAAAATGATGAGCTGCAGTTATTTCCTTTTCCCTTTAACTTACCGGGGCTGTAATCACTTAACATGAAGTTGTATTATAGTTAACGCTGGAAAAGTTAAACTTCAGTAAATTGAGGCTGCATTTCCGTTTGCTCTTAGCTTTTTTGCTTTTTCCTGATAAAGTCTCTGTTAATGCTTCTGATTTTAAATTCCCCTATTCCTTTGCTGAGCAGAAATTGGATTGTTCATCTCACAGGAAGGCCCTCTGCATTCTTTCTTCCTGTGATCCGCATGCCTTCCCAGAATTACCTAAATCAAATGAGAATAGGCTGCGATCTGATTCAAGCTTCTGCAGAAGGGAAACTTTACCCAAGGAATTATACATGGGATTAGTCATTCTTGTCACTGTTCCCTAGCAGCCATAAGGCCTGAATTTGAATCCAGACTGCAAAGACATAAAGTGGTGTGTGTGTGTGTAACTATATAATTCTGTTTAGTTAAATAATTAAGAGCCAAAAATTGATCTCACTGATACAAACAA
Source organism: Chelonia mydas (assembly GCF_015237465.2). Classification (NCBI taxonomy): domain Eukaryota; kingdom Metazoa; phylum Chordata; order Testudines; family Cheloniidae; genus Chelonia; species Chelonia mydas. The sequence continues at coordinate 7,664,931 of NC_057850.1, read as the reverse complement.
CAAAACTCACACTGACTTCAGTAGAAACAGAATTGGCCCAAAGAGAGGAAACTGAACAGAAATGAACCCATTTTTCACTGACCATAAGGAGATTTTCCACTATTAGCAATATTATTTGCAATCTTCTAGCCCATCATGAATGGGGCTACCCTCAGCCCCTAAAAAACTGGGAACTTAGATTTTTCTGCAGTAAGGCTATGCCTACACTAAGGACCTTATAGCGGCACAGCTGTAAGGTCTCCTGTGTAGCCGCCTTATGGCACCAGCATAATGAAACCACCCCCAATGCGCGGCGATAGCTATGTCGGCAGGAGAGCGTCTCCTGCCGACATAGCGCTGTCCACACCGGCACTTTTGTCGGTGAAAGTTTTGTTCATCAGGCTGTGTTTTTTTCATACTGCTGATTGACAAAAGTTTCACCAACAAAAGAGCTAGTGTAGACAAAGCCTTAGACTCAGATTCTTGGTACCAAGCAGAGACACTGAAAGGTTAAGTGCTACTTTACAGTGTAGGTGTTTCCTCTGTTGTCCCAGTATGAGCATTGCTTATGCCTTAATGGTAACTTTTACTTTGTTCAAAGGCTCAATAAATAGACTTCTAAGTAGCAAGACAGCATCACCGCTGTGAGCTTCTATAACACTTACATGGTAAAACAACATAACCCTTCAGGCAGAGAGGAGATCATGCACTCAAGGCCAATGTGATTTTGCTGTACATTATACAACTGAATGGAACATGAACTTGCACTTGACTTCCTATACCCACAGGACTATACCGATGCCAAGTTATTGGATCATGCCATGTGCACTAAGGGTACGTCTACTCAGGGATAAAAAACCTACGGCTGGCCCAGGTCAACTCACTTGCGCTCACAGGTCTCAGGCTCCGGGGGTGAAAAATATCTCTGTAGACATTCTGGCTTGGGCTAGAGCCCGAGCCAGAATGTCCACACAGTGATTTTTAACCCCTCAGCCCAAGGCCCATGAGCCTCAGTCAGCTGACCCAGGCATGCCGCAGATCTTTTATCCCTGTGTAGCTGTACCCTTACAGAGGGATAATACCATGGGCGATTTCCTCCCTGGCAGTTCTGCCAGGGTGCTGGAATGAGAGCAGAGGGAGAGGGTTATTTTATTTTCTACTCTGGCTTTTTCATACATTCATAAGCCACAAACAAAGCCAATCAAACCCATTACTGAGGTTACTGATACACTATGCACTTTTATTTATCACCTCTGATCCAAGGATCCTAAAGAACAATTAACATTAAGTAAGCTTCATTGGGAAGGTAAAGTGCTATTAGGTACATTCTTACACAGCTACCCCTCCTGTCTCAACTTGAATGTTATAGCGATGGCTTCCCTGCTCCTGAAGACTGAATAGCTAAACTTGTGCAGCTGTTGTGATGATGAAATTATCTCCATGAAATCCAGTTTCCTTCTGTGCACAGAAAGGGTTTTCAATTGGCAACCGCCTCCCCAGATCTCTGTTTCTCTCCTATTTCTTCAAGGTTTTTAGCACACCTTATATGAGTGTGTGGACAGATTCAATTTTTGTTCGCAGAAGCAGATTCAATATCCTCTGCAGGTTGTAAATCTCCCAGGTATTTCTGCCATGACACAAATGGGAGAAAAATGCTTCATGTCAACATTGCCCTTTTTTCTCAATGAGGTCCGAAAGAAGAAAAATGAGAGTCCAGACTTCATTAGCAGCCAATTCTAAAAGGAAGGGAGGGAGGCCTTTTGGTGCGGATCACAAGGGTTTCAATGGCCAGAAATAGCTGAGACTTTCCTATGTGTTGGGAAAATGAGAAAGGAAAATAAAAACCAGCAGTGGTTCCACGCCCTAGTGTTCTTCCTGGTTTTACATTCTGAAGTCAGGGTGACGGTGTGTGGCTTTCTCTCTTGGACCATGTGTACGGAGAGCCCCTTAGAACACTGAGTAGCCTGTAGGACTAACCTGCTTGCTTGCATATATGTATCTTTTTTTAGAGTTTAAGTATTGGGTTTATTGTAATAGGTTTATAGATTTATATTAAAGTAAGTTTGGCTATAATGCAAGAGACCTACAGGCCAAAACCTGTATGTTAAGCTAAGGCAAAGTTAGCATATCTGTATTAAGACTTTTACCCAGAAAGTAAAGTTGACCTATATCTTGTTACCTAAATAGATAAGTACCCACACATATGTCTAAGACCTTTTATCTAGACCAATAGACAATGGAAGAATAACATAGGGGGTTTTTCAATTCGTACCCACAGACTTAACAGGTACACCACAAGTAAACTTATGTGCATATGTACATGTCATCAATATGCACAGACTAGCCAATGGGGTAAGCGTACCCTCACATTTTGTGGCTGAGGAATGAAATTTGGGCATAGGAGAAACGATTTCCGGCACTTGTGCCCTATAAAAGAGGTGACCCACCTCGCTAGAGTATTCTCACTTACTTCCTCCATTCTCTCTATCTCACTCTTTCTATTCTATTTATTTACTATGACTACTACTATTATTAGGCTATACTTGTTCTTCTTAAACTTTAAGTTTCCAGGGAACTAGGCTAAGCGTGGTCTCCCTAAGTTTTATTCTTAGTTTGTTTATTAGGTTTTGATTTTAACTTTGTTAGTCAAGTAAACCCTAAGTTAGTTTTGATAGCTCTTAGCATTAGTTTCTTCTAAGCACTGTATCCCTCACTCAAGAATTGAGAAACCTGAACTGCAAGGCTGGTCCTGCGGCTCTTATGACCAGGTTATCAAGGAAGGGTGTGAGTATATTAACCAAAGCTTTGTTGCATATAATACTATAATATCATATGTATCTTTTGAATAACAGTAATGCAATTGTAACTTTTTTAATTCTGAGTATTCTACCATTTACTTACTATTATTGATTTTAATAAAAAGTCTTTAAGGCTATATCTGTGTCAGTGTGAGCTTCCCGTCATACCCGCAAGGGTCCTTTGTAAATTCAGTGGAGCCTGATTCAGGACAAGAACTTTTATCTTCTGATCAAAACAGACTGGCAAGCCCAAAACCCATACTACCCAAAATAATATTAATGATTAATTATTATTATTAGTATTAATTAATTAAATTAAGAATTAAATTGATACATTAAATTAATATTATTAGTACACCCTAAATCAGGCTGCAATTTAAGTTGAATGGAAAGCCAACCTGACCATCCACAGGCTCACTGGCACTGGTGACATACAGTGGGTGCATGTATCTCAGAAAGGATGGTTTTATTTGTTCAAGGGCTGCAGCTAAACCACCATCTCAGAGGTTCAGACAAAGTCAAGAAGGTTCAAATGAGTGCTAAGCAGCCACCTTCTTAAAATCAGCCCTCTTTAAAGTGTGTCTAGTCAGGCATCCAAAATCACTAGTCAATTTTCAAAATCTTGGCCTAAGCTGAGCTATTGTGTTGTCACACAATAAGGTCATGTCACAATGTGAGGGCACTGCACCAAGAGATAGCATTGAAATTTGCCAACAAGTCATACTGTGGCTGCATATGAGTTTCTCCCAGAGGAACAACCCTCAAAAGATGGCCAATATGTCTGTTCCCTGAATGTTTTTATTTGGTTCTCTTAAATTCTAAAAATCGATGATTTCTTCAGAATGACTCAATTGATTTTCCTCCCTAAAATGAAATTAAACCTAACAGTTTCAATAATGAGGACTAAAGTGTTTTTCTGTTCTCTCTCCAATGCATGCAGTGATTTTGGCCAGAGGGCAACTTGCCAAAATACTACCCAGCTTGCCTTGAAATCCCTGACCAGAAGATTTTTAGTTTGTTCAGTAGAAAAATTGAAACTAAGATACAAATAAAAAGTATTTTCATTTCCACAGAGTCACATTATACTAAATGCATTTAGTCATGCAGCTCAGCTACCCACAATTCTCAAGATCTACTCAATCTCTCCAACAACCAAAGATGCATTATTACTAGGGAGGACCAGAATGTACTGGGACTCCATCAAAAATTCATATCAAATCATTTTTGAGGAACCACCAGGACCAGAAAAGATGGATTCTTTTAAGTCAGTCTATCCTCAGAGTACAAGAGGAGCACAAATGAAAGCAGGCGATAAGTAAGAAGGAAATTAGAATGGTCAAATGGATTTTGAAGTGCAAATAGCTAAAGAATTAAGAAGAAGCAACAAGAGAGACTATAAGAATACCAGAAATTGGGAGCTTGAGAACAATTTGGTGGGTCTGCTGGATCACCAAAAAAGTACCCAAGCAAACCGATAATTTAAAAAGCATAAGTCACAAGGCCCAGACAGTACATCCAAGAGTTTGGAAGGAGCTTCAGTTTAGCGCGATTGAGTAGCTAACAAAAATAGGCAATCTTTCATTAAAAAACAGCCACTGTTCCAGAGGGTTGCAAGGAAACAAATGTACCTATATTTTAAAAAAAGCTCGAGACATGATCTGAAGAATTATAGATCAGTAAGCACAACATCTGCACCTGGCAAACTGTTTGAAATGACAATTAAAAATAAAACACCATGGAGATCATGATATAAGGTCTAACCAGCATGATTTCTGAAAAGGGAATGGTGTCTCATTAATCTCTTAGAATTCTTTGAACATGTCAATAATGTAGTAGATACAGAGACATAATTGAGTGATATAATTTATTTTTTTGCAGTGTTATAGCTGTGTTGGTCCCAGGATATGAAAAATAAAAGGTAGCTGAGGTAATTTTTTTATTGGGCCAACTTCTGTTGGTGAAAGGGGAAAGCTTTCAAAGTTCACAGAAAAAGAGCTCTGTCAAACTCAAAAGCTTGCACCATCTACCAACAGAAGTTGCTCCAATAAAGATTACCTCAGCTACCTTGAGTGTCTCATAATTTTTTCAGAGTAACAGCCGTGTTAGTCTCTATTCACGAAAAGAAAAGGAGTACTTGTGGCACCTTAGAGACTAACCAATTTATTTGAGCATAAGCTTTCGTGAGCTACAGCTTCATCCGATGAAGTGAGCTGTAGCTCACGAAAGCTTATGCTCAAATAAATTGGTTAGTCTCTAAGGTGCCACAAGTACTCCTTTTCTTTTTTCATAATTTTTTAGACTTCCAAAAGGTCTTTGACAATGTCCCTCACAAAAGGCTACTAAAGAAGCTAAGTAGTCGTGCAGTGAGAGGCAAAATATTGTCATGGATCAAAGCCTGGCTTGGAGACAGAAAGCAAAATGTAGGTCAATTTTCATCATGGCAAAAGGTTAAGACCAGGGTGCCTCTCAGTTCATGTGTTGTTTAATATATGTAATAATGATCAGGAAAAGGGGGTAAACAGTGTGGTAGCAAAATCTGACACAAAGTTATTTAGGTTAGTCAGAGCCAGGGAGGACTGTGAGGAAGTTCAGAGAGACACAGCCAAGTCACGTGAATGGCAAACAATATTCAACCTAAATTAATGCAAAGCAATCCACATTGGAGGGAAAAAATAAATTACTTGTACACCTTACTGGGTTTGACGTTAACTTTATGAACTCAAGAAAGGGGCATCACTGTAGAAAGCTCAATTAAAATTTCTGCTCAATGTTCAGCTGTGGACAAAAAAGTAAACAAGATATTAGGATGCAAAAGGAATGGGATAGTGACCAATACAAGGTTGTCAGTCTGGCACCACTTACCAGCTCTAAATTCACTTCTGAAGAAAGAACTAAATAATTTAACACTGCACTACCAGTAAGATCCCAACAGATTTGTTATCACTGCTAAGGATATGCCGATGCTGCAGAGGCACCAACCGTCTCAGCAGGACTTGTGCCACCTGATATCTGACGAGGAGTCACCACCACACCTGGCTGAAGGTTAAAGAAACATCAGAGAACGTGGACTAAAAAGCCATCTGCTCAACTGCACCTTCAGCTTGACCTACTGTGAGAGTGTTATTCTAACACCCGCAGGAAAAACCTCTCACTTTTCAAAGTACTGTCATTCCAAAGCCATTGCTGCTGCCTGTTTGATTACATAAAATTAGGGCTGTCAAGGCAATTAAAAAAATTAATCGCGATTAGTCGCGCTGTTAAACAATAACAGAATACCATTTACTTAAATATTTTTGATGTTTTCTACATTTTCAAATATATTGATTTCAATTACAACACAGATATGAAAGCTTATGCCCAAATAAATTTGTTAGTCTCTAAGGTGCCACAAGGACTCCTCGTTGTTTTTACGGACTACAAAGTGTACAATGCTGAGTTTATATTTATTTGTTATTACAAATATTTGCACTGTAAAAACAAAAGAAATAGTATTCACGATTCACCTAATATAAGTACTGTAATGCAATCTCTTTTACATTTGTAAGTTCAACTTTCATGATAATGTACAAAAAAAACCCTGCATTCAAAAATAAAACAATGTCAAACTTTAGAGCCTACAAGTCCAACCAGTCCTACTTCTTTTTCAGCCAATAGCTCAGACAAACAAGTTTGTTTACATTTGCAGAAAATAATGCTGACTGCTTCTTGTTACAATGTCACCTGAAAGTGAGAACAGGCATTTGCATGGCACTGTTGTAACCGGTGTCACAAGATATTTACATGCTAGATATGCTAAAGATTCATATGTCCCCTCATGCTTCAATCATCATTCTAGAGAACATGCATCCATGCTGATGACGGGTTCTGCTCAATAATGACCCAAAGCAATGCAGACTGATGCATGTTCATTTTCATCATCTGAGTCAGATGCCACCAGCAGAAGGTTGATTTTCTTTTTTGGTGGTTTGGGTTCTGTAGTTTCCATATCAGAGTATTGCTCTTTTAAAACTTCTGAAAGCATGCGCCACACCTCATCCCTCTCAGTGTGATTAATCGTGGTTAATTTTTTTAATCATGAATTAATTGCCTGAGTTGACTGCGATTAATTGACAGCCCTACATAAAATATTTGAATTCAAATCAACAGATATTGGCCGAAAACTATTAAAGAAGGTTATTAAATGCTTTACAAACATTAACTATGTAAGTCTCACAACACCCTCAGTTTTGGTCAGTATTATCCCCATTTCGTTGACCAGGAATTGAGGCACAAAGAAGTAAAGTTCCTCTCCCCTCCCCAGGTAACACAGCAAATCTGTATAAGAGGAGGCTGGAACAGAACTCAGTTATATCTCCTGCGCTCTAATCACAGGATAAAACTGAACATTTCTTAACTCACAAACTGCAGTTTTGAGGGAGCGGTGTTGGTCCCAGAATATGAGAGAAACAAGGTGGGAGAGGTAATATCTTTCACTGAACGAAATTCTGTTGGAGAGAGAGACAAAAGTTGAACCAATAAAAGACACTACTTCACCCACCTCGTCTGTTTAGCTAGTAAACAGAGGAGATCTTTTCAATCTTCTCAGAATACTAAGGGGAAAAGAGAGCTATACACAGAGTAATTTCTGTACATCATGCTTTTTTGGAGGACCGTGAAAACCATACAAAATAACAAAAGAAACCAAGACATAAGTTTAAAGGGCCAGATTCTCAGCTGGTGTAAACAGACATTGAAGTGAAGAATGCTACATCAGTTTACATTAGCTGAGGATCTATCCCACAATTTCTACAAGTAAAATTACCCCCTGTCACCAAACTTCTTAAAGGTGTGGGGAGGAAGATTACTTATATTTAAAACCCACTGATTGACAGCATATTTCCTGGGTCTGCTTCCTACCAGATGATGGTCTCGGAGAAGTTACAATCCTTGTTTTGTGGTCCACATAAAAACCACAAAAGGAGGAGACTTCCCTTAAATCTTAATAGGCGAGTTGTAAAAGTGTGTGACTTTCAGCAGCACCTGGAGTTAAATGTAAAGACTGAGGACTAAAAGATGCAAAGCCCTTGATCCTCAAATGGGGTGACAGATGACTGGGAAAGAGAAGCACGGCTGGTTCCTTGCCTGCCCCCGCCGTGTGCGTGTGAAGCTCTGTATTCACTGGCTCAGCAATTCCACAGTCCTCTTTTTCATTTTGTTTGAAGTTTGTAACATGACTTTACGATTACAAAGCATGAAGTCACCTTCCTTAACCCTTCATAGTAGTGTAGAACAGAAGCCCGATAAACTGAGTGGAGGAGCATGGCTTATCGCCATCTGCCAGTGGTGAATTATTTCTCCCTCTTTAGCACTAAGTACAGACTTGGGAAGGCCATCTGAATTATAAGGCTTGGGATTTGTCTCTTGCCCCTTCCAACCAACCCACATTATGGATGGAGAATACTTCCCTACCACCACCTTGCTGATGCTGATCCATAGAGGGTCCACATATTACGTGGGGGCTGAAAATGGGGAGGCAGGAAAATCGAAAGCAGTCCTCAGACCTTCCTTTCCTGGAGGGCCCAATCCTGTCAGGTGCTGGGCTCCTTCAGCCCGCAGGCCAGGCTCCCAAATGAGCACTTCCTGTGCAGAAAGCCCTAACCTAAAGTGAATGGAGCCTGTCTTGATTCTGTTTTAACACAGTCCTCTTATCAGACACAGGGGTGCGGGTGTTGGATGCTGATTTGTTCCACTTGAGAGGCTTAGTTTACCAGTAATAAATAGAGTTCCGTTATCATTCTGGTTGCTTCCTTTTTATCCACATCTAGCAAGGAATGCAGCAGGGAGGGAAGGAGAAGATTGAATGCATTCAGTGCAGAAAGAGGTGTTTCAGTGGATTTATTTTAGGAATATTTTATATAAAGAATGCAGCAAGACCCAGGAACTCATGCTAACTGTGTGATCTTGGGGCTCTGGATGCTGCCACTATTTGCTAATCAAATCAGGCTGATTAGCTGAAATTTGCATAACGATATGTTTAGCGTGTCCGCCTAAAAGGTACTAAATATGACACTTGGCTGACTCAGCACAGCTCCCTAGACACACTCTCTGCTTCACAGGTCTTGTCTATACTGTGATGTCGTCGACAAAACTTTTGTCTTTCACGGGTACTTAAAAAAGCACCCCCCATGAACCACACAAGTTTTGCCGACGCAAGTGGCAGTATGCAATTTGTCCCATTTACCAGCCTGGGAGAAAGAGTTTGCTGAGAAGCTATATACTTGCCAAATGCCACTGTACAATAGCACCTAAAGCACAAGCTCCCTGAAACAGTGTGGCTAGTAGCGAACCTCGGCTTTAAAATCAGCACGTGCTAATCAACATCTCTGATGCAGAGCTCTGCACATGACCTTTGAGCATCGTACCCACTTCCGTTAGGAGAACTTCAGCCTGTGCATCCCAGGGCATTGAAAGAGATGAATTTTATTTTAAGAGTTCAACATATTTTCATCCAACACAACTGACACACCTGTAGTATTTCCTCCAGATCGATTTAAAGTGTACACATGTCTTAGTTGCTCCCTTCCCCTATATCTCCAACATTATATCCCAAGATTCTTCACAAGGCAGTAAGTTATCTTTCTCCTTGACAGTGCAATCTGCTATGTGTCCTCAGAGAGACAGGCTGCTATTTAGCTTCACTTGATAAAGTCATGATATCATGGGCTAAACTTCAAAGCACAGCAAGCTCCCCCTGTAGGGAAGATCTGCCGTCAGTTACAAATGACTATTAGCATTTTCCCTGAGCTTCATCTAAACTGGATAGATTACAATCATCTTTTGTCAGCAGCAGTATTCTCCAACTGCCGAGCAATTCAGTGTACAATTTTAATCCTGGCTCTGACTCTCGGGTTTTAGGAAAATCACTTAAATATTATAGAGCTACACTGGCCTAAAGCTGCAGCAGCACAGCAATGAATGAGGCTCAGTGTGTCTCAGCTTCCCCAGATGCAAAATGGGACCGAGAATATGTACTCCTGGAGGAAATCTGCATGAAAAAAATTAAAAATTCTGCATTAAAAAAAAAATTCTGCGCACAATATTTTAAAACTCTGAAAAATTCTGCCTATATTATTTTTCAAAATAACACAATATAATCATACCAGGTTCAATTATTTTGGTAATTTATTTCAAAATACCTGTCAGCAAGTATGTCTGTAACAATACAGACAATGAAAAAGATTCAGGAAAAGTTTGGGTTTTTGTTTGTTTGTTTTGAGAAATAGATTCCTTACTAGGCATATTAATACAGAACTCTGAGTAATAATTCATTTAAACTACAGTACAGAACCAGTATTTCCTGCACTACTGCAGGAAGCAGAGCAAAGGATTTGGGGAGTCGGGGTAACGAAGGAGCTGAGGAAAAGGGAAATAATTGCTGGGAAGGAGCCTGGTTGTGAACTTGGAGGGTTGTTGAGTAGGGGTGGGGGAAGTATGGAACAGGTTTTTTTTGGGAGGCGGGAAGGGATTGTTAGGGAACCTCCCCCATGCAGAGCAAGGCTGACCCCTAGCTTCTCCAATTCAGCCAGGCACATCTGTCCCTATCCCCATATGGTCCTGCACCCTCACACCATCCCAATGTGTCCTTGCACCTCACTCCTCATGTGTCCCTGTACCTCCACTCAGCCACCCCCTTTCCCTATGTGGTCCTTCACCTCCTCCCCCTATCCTCATGTTTCCCTGCACCCCCACTCAGACACCCCCATGTGTCCCTGCACCCCCATCCCATCCCCATGTGTCCCTGTGCACCCACTCAGCCATCCCCTTCCACAATGTGTCCCTGAATGCCCTTCCCCTCTCCCCATGTGGCCCTGCACCTCCACTCCTATTCAGCCCCTGCCCCAATCTGTCCTCCCCCAATAACCCTTATGAACTCCAGTCTGTGACCCTCAGCAACCCCAAATGCCCCACACTGTCTGTCCTCCCATATCCCCTGTCTCCTGACCTGGCCCAACCAGCAGGATGCTAACAGGAAGGCAGCGTCTTCTCTTCCCTATTGGCAGCTGCGGCTGGCCTGAGACCGGCTGCTCTGTTCTAGCACTGAAGCAGCCTGTGGTAGGCAAAAGGCATAACAGCAGCAACTTTCCAATACAAATTATTTTCTGTGGGGGGGAAAAATCTGCTCAGCACATGAATTCTGCGCGTGCACAGTAGCACAGAATTCCTCCAGGACTAGAGAATATGGTAACAAATTCACGGTGATTTAGGACTTTGCAGTTGTTACTATGGTGCAAATCATGGATACTCAGAACTATACATCATGAATAGAGCTCTGATCCTTCTGCTCCAAAGTACAGGCCCTACTACTTCAGTTAAAGGAGAATAAATATTAACTACTACCGTTATACATAGAATCATAGAAATGTCAGGCTGGAAGGGACCTCATGAGATCATCATGCCCAGCCTCCTGCACTGAGGCAGGACCAAGTAAAACTAGACAATCCCTGATACGTGTTTGTCTGAAGTGTTCTTAAAAAGTTCCAACGATGGGGATTCCACAGCCTCCCTTGGAAGCCTATTCAGTGGATACTGAGAACAACTTATCACTATCCTCCTTAAAAGAGCCCTTAACATATTGAAAGACTGTTATCAGAACTCCCCTCAGTCTCCTTTTCTCAAGACTAAACATGCTCAGTTGGTTTTTTTTTTTTTTTAAACGTTTCCTCATAGGTCAGTTTTTCTAAACCTTTGATCATTTCTGTTGCTCTCCTCTGGACTCTTTCCAATTTGTCCACATGTTTCCTAAAGTATGGCATCCAGAATTGGATGCAGTTGAGGTCTCACCAGCACCAAGTAGAGCGAGACAATTAACTCCCATGTCTTACACACAACACTCCTGTTAATACACCCCAGAATTATATTAGTGTTTTCAGAACTGCATCATATTGTTGACTCATATTCCATTTGTGATCAACTATAACCCCAGATCCTTTTCAGCAAAGCTACCACCTACCCAGTGGTGCCCAACCTTATTACACAGGAGGGCCACATAAACCTAAGCACAACCTCATATATGCCAAACAGATTCGACATATTTTAATAAGATTTAAAGTCACCTGTATTGATTTGTATTTTAAGTTCAGCTTGTTTTGTATGTATTTAGACAGGTTGTTTCTATGTACAATATTGTCTATTTACACACTTGTGTCAACTAAATTGATGTAAACATGATGACAAAACACTTATGAATCGGTCGTTAATAATATTGTGCTGAAGCAAGCCACGGGCTTTATGAAATGCTTTGGTGGACTGTAGGTTGGGCACTCCTGACCTAGCCAGTTATTCCCCATTTTGTAATTCTGCATTTGATTTTTCTTTCCTAACTGAAGTACTTTGCTCTTATCTTTGAATTTAATCTTTTTCATTTCAGACCAATTCTTCCATTTCTCAAGGTCATTTTGAATTCTAAACCTGTCCTCCAAAATGCTTGCAACCCCTCCCAGCTTGGTGTCTGCCCCACATTTTATAAGCACACTCTCCACTCCATTATTCAGGTCATTAATGAAAATACTGAATAGTACCAGACCCAGGACTGACCACTACAGGACCTCACTAGATACATCCTCCCAGTCTGACAATGAACCGCTGATAAGTACTCTTTGAGTACAGTCTTTCAACAGTTGTGCACCCTCCTTAAAGTAAACATCATATGCAAACTAGGCTACATTCCCCTGGTTTGCATATGATGAGTACTGCTTCCCCCCATCCACTAGGCCAGTAACCCTGTCATACAGATTATTATCCACTAAAAAAATTAACCACCAAAAACACCTCACAGTTACAGTGGAGTGATCCTATTGTGATGGCACCAGCCTAACTCAGAGAATCAAGAAACCATAGAAAGGTAGGGCTGGAAGGGACCTCAAGAGATCATCTAAGTCCACCTGAGCTGATGCCTTATACCTAGAGCATCCCTGACAAGTGTTTGTCAAACCTGTTCAAAAAAACCCTCCAATGACGGGGATTCCACAACTTCCCTTGGAAGCCTGTTCCAATTTTTTCCTAATACCTAACTTAAATCTCCCTTGCTGCAGATTGAGCTGATTACTTCGTGTCAACCTTCTCCTTTTATCCATGCAGGGGGTTGGACCTGATGACCTTTCGAGGTCCCTTCCAGCCTGTTATTTCTATGATTCTCTCTCACTCATAATTCAACCCTCTCCTTTTCCCCACGACTGGCCAAGCTTTCAGAAGTGCTCAGCATCCAGCATTTTCTATTTAGGCACTTACATAAGTGATTGGCATTTCCAACAAGGTCACTTCCCACTTAGGCACCGAAATGAAGTGGCAAAATTTCCATAAAAGTGCTCAGCAACCAGCCACGCTCATTATTGTCACTGGAATGGCTGGGGACTGAGCAGTTTTGAAGATATGGCCACCTGACCTAGGTGCCTAAACAGGAGCTGAGCTCTTCTGAAAATCTGGTCCCAATTGTGTGTGTTTAAACATTTTTGAAAATCCGGACAAATATCCTTTTAAAATGAATGGCACACCTCTAACAGCCATTCAACACAGCTGATTATATCACTTTGATTCAAACTTATTTGCACGTGCAGTATAGAATAAGTGATTGAATGCAGTGTTATAAAGTTGTTGTTGGCACAAATAGGGGATACTGCATAACTCAGGGACTGAAAGCTCCTGTGGGAATTCTGAAAGTGACACTCAATATTTTCAAGTAAGCTGAGCAGCACATATTTTGCTTAAGGCATTCATCATTTGTACCATCTGATAATGTAGTCATCTTACAGTCTTCAAAATGGATTTTTTAAAACCTGTCCTTTGCTCTTTCCCATTGACAGTCATGAGTTAATAGAGAAATCAATCTAATATTAATAGATGAACAGTGAGTAAAAAAAGAAAAAAAATCCACTAGACTGCATAGCCCCAGCTCCACTGTGATCTGTTCCTAGTTTGCACTCAAAGTGGTGCTTCATGGGCAGGGACATGAGTTTCATCACAGATGACAGCTAGACAAATGAACTTGCATTAGATTCTCTCTCAGACACTTTTACATGAGAGAAAAATTGTTCCAGAGAGGTTCAGCATCTTCCCAAAAGCCAAGGAGAGTGTCAATTTAAGGATAAGAACTCATCAGTTCCTGGCTCCTTGCCCTGTATTCAGGCTACTCCTCTCTGGCTAAATCCTGGGCCCACCAAAGTCAGCGGAAAAATACATTGCTTGCTGTGTCTTGTTCCTTCATTACAAAGGAGATTTTGCCCGTGCTTTTCCATTAGGATTGTGTGCTCATAAACAATGCTTTGTTCTGTATTCTGACTTGTTATAACTGGCCCATGGGGTAGGCAAATACTGGTACATAAAATCCTGTCTTACTCCATAAACTACTACTGATTACAAAAAACCTCACAACTTGAAGGAGCAGTTTAAAGAAAAGAAAAGAGTTCACTACAAGTCTGCAGGGGGCAAGGAAAATTAAATTAATAACAGTCTTCAGTGTCAGCATCCAAAACTCAATTTATATGCTCAAAATTGCCTGCTACATTTACTCTGTTTTATGTGAGAACATCACTGTCATGGCTAATTTATGAAGAGCCAGGGACCCCTTGCTAAACAGGGTGGAACAGAAACTACACCTCACCATAAAATGCTTCTCTCCTTGATGCTGATTTTAATTAACTTTTCAGTGACCCCTTCCTTATAATCCCAATGATCACTTTCCTTTCAGGGACCCATAGGGTTCTCTCACCTCTCCCACCCTCAATGTCCTCAACCACCCGACATGAGCCAAAAGAAGGTAGACCAGGGTTCCCTCTGAACTGAATTAAGCTATTTTAGGTTGGGTTGGAGGGTGCGGTGCTCAAGAGTTACGTCAAGTAAACTCCCACTACAACTCAGAAGACAGGGCTAGAGGAAAATGAAAGAGGTGCACCCATCAGTACTGACTTTTTACATGCTGTACCCATCAGAGATGGAGGGGAGGGGTATGTTTCCAACGACATGCTATGGAAGATGAGGGATGGGCAGATATGGCGGTAACAATAGTACTTTGCTCTTCTGTAACACTCTTTTTCCGTGGATCAAGGCACTTTACATGCATTAGTTAAGCCACACAATACTTCAGCAAGGTAGACAAATACTGTCCCAATTTTACAGATGGGCAAACTGAGGCACAGAGTTCTTATAAGAAATGATTTCCTCAAAGATCAGACACACAAATCAAGGGCAGAACAAAGAGCACAACCCAAGAGCACAAGAAGTCAGAACTACAGCACACCTCCAGAGCACATGGGTAAAAAAAAATCTTTGCTGGCTTATGACACATTGATTAGCATATTATTAATTAGCAATTGGGAATGAGCTGGCCTTTGTTTGACGGGAAAGTTGCAATTCCAAGTCCCTTACGCCAGCCAATTACAACAAAGAAAATAGAAAATAGCTGTATTAATGCAGCACATCGTGTTTCTACTGTACACGTCGCTACAGAAAGATGTAATACCTGGGTAAGGTATTGCCCTTTGTGAGAGAGTCATCATCTGGTAATGGAAAATTAGGACCCAAAAGCGCAGTAAGTCATGAAGAGGAAAGGCATCTTTTCCATCACAGGCAGCACTAACATCAGAATCTGCTGTTACTCTTTGTCACCAAACAATGCTTCCATCGCAAGCATTATTTTTGCTGTTGCACATGGTCTATATCTATCCATCCTTCTGTCACATCTGTATGTATCACTACGCAGATGCCAAGATATGGGACTTTAAATCATCCACATTGTTATGTATGCAGATATAGGGTGGGTTTTTTTAAATTCACAAACATTATGTGTGTGCGCACGCATGCATATATATACACACACATACACACTGTATATACTGTGTGTATGTATATATGCACACACACACACATATATAATGTGCGTATATACATACAAAACCCTATAAATATCTATATACTTAATAATGTGGATGATTTAAAGCCCCATATTTTGGCATCTACATAGTGGTACATGCAGATATGACAGAAGGTAGATAGACATAGACATTTGCAATAGCAGAATCATTGCTTGTGGTTGTTTGGTGACAAAGAGACAGAGACGGGGGTGGAGGGATGTATATTTATGTATGCATAAATAATGTAGATGGTTTTATGTACACTGTGTGTGTAGTACAGTGTGGGTTTATTATTATTATTATTATTATTTTATTTCCTTCTGTAAAGGAAATGCTTAAACTTTAGCACATGCTTAAAATCCATCCCCATGTAGCTGAATATCTGTGCTTTGATTACTATAGGTCTGATCTAAGCCCACTGAAGTCAATGGAAAGAACTCCCACTAACTTCAATGGGGTTTGGATTCGGTCCTATGACTCTAATAGGGAAGAGGAAAGCTATAATTAGTAGATATTAGAAACCTCTAAAATTTACATCAAATAGCTTCCACATACACAATACTGTCACAGCTGTAATGTCTGATATCTCAGGATCTTCCAGAGACAGAAATAAGTGCTGTGTGTCCCACTGAGAAGCTGATCTCTTTCCTGGAGAAACATGAAATGCTAGACCTAAGAGTCAAGCACTAAACACTGCTGACCCTAAGACTCAAACCAGAATCATGTTTGGGAGGAAGATGGAAACATTTTTTCTGGTTGTTGATAATGACGAAGATGACAATGATGATTAATGGCAGCTGCTTGAGGCTGCACAGAGTTTTGGAATGTTTGAAGTATGCCTAGGAGAAATGGATTAGAGTCAGAATGCTGGTGAAGTGGTCAAAGGTTCATGACAAATGAATTTACGACAACGTAGTACCACATGGTATATTACCACATACCTACCTCCTCCAGTGTGGATGGATTGCATTTAAATGATGGGTCAGACAGACATATATATACAGATGTCAATCATTCAGTAGCCAGTGGGAAAGAAAATAAATAAATGAATAAGTTAGAAGGGACTCTGCTTAGCATTGGTTTGTTTTTTATTTATGGATTTAATTATTTCCCCTGGGAAAAGTGAATTTAGCAAAAACAAAACTGCAACACCTGCGTTCAGAAATACAAAATCAACTGGAAGACACAACTGACTGAAAGATATATCTATCCGCATTTTAACACCTGGTCCACTGTGTTCTACAATGAGAGAGCTTAACTCCAGAGACTAGAAGCTATAAAAAAAAATGCTTTGAATTCTCCCTGGAACCGAGGAGCAAATCCAGTATCTCAGCATAAAGGGAGTTTATAAATCTCTCAACTGTACTGATTAGCTCTTTGATCTCATCAAGAGCCATCCCAATCCCAATTTTCCATCACAGTCCATATTTTCATGCCTCCTACAATGCTAACTTGCATATCACTTAAAGACGCTCCCAAAATAAGCTTACTAAGGCACACAGTTCAGGTCATGATGAGAACAAAGAGTCATGATCCAGTGCAATTTTGAAACAATGTTTTTGCCCTGTTTTTTCCTCTACAACTTCTCCAGACTACATTATTTCCATGCTAACTTCAAAATAGGTCCCCCCATAGGACCTTCAAAGTAAAGACAAATAGCTTATGTTTAATGTGATGGAGAAAGGGGAGCCAGTGGAGGAATACCCATGGTACGATCAAAGTGATGAGCAAGAAAAACAATCTTCACAGCAGCCTTTCGGCATAGCTAGCTTTACTTGTTCATATCATCACTTGCTAAAGAATCTCCCTCTTTCCCGAAGGCTTCCCTGTTATTTCTGTGCTTCCACCATTTTACTTTCAGACGTGTACATATATTTTCCCCAAAACATACTCTTAACTTACCTTCTCCCAAGCAATAATACCAAAGAAACCTAAGGGAGATTATCATGATCAACTCATTGGTTATCAGCTTGTAATACAATACAGGGGTGCAGAGAATACAGTCATTTTGGGATGTAAACACAAATGTCATCATACTACAGTCTAGGGGCCTCATACAACGACCTCTGAAGTTAGTGGTAGTCTTTGACTTCAATGGCCACTGGCTCAGGGTCCTGGGGAATTTATAGTTCTGTTCTACATTGCTCCGGTGTGACCACAACTAGGCATTATATATAGTTCCAAACACCTTGGTACCAGAAGAAAATAAGTAAATTAGTGTGACAGATATGGCAATTTCCTGCAATATCTTTTGGAGATCTTGCTGTATTAAGTTTATGTATCATTGTGGGCCAGGGCTTGAAGGTAGTTCTATGGGGAAAGCTGACCACAGCTCCTTCAGGAATTAAGAAGTGCATGTGGGTGCGTGTATATGTGTAGGGGTGACTATGCAAATTCACTCAGGCTGTGAAGCTGCAAAGGCATGCCACCACTTGAAGCGGCTCACATATACTAGTTCAAACTGGATTCTCCAAAGACCAACAGAAAAAGAAATGATTTTTGGATAAATACCCCAAGTTTAAACTAACACAGAGCCTTCTTTCTGACTGAGAAAATGGAGAGGACTTTCTGTGCAAGGGGCCCCCCAATCCTTCCTGGGAGGAGTGGAAGGATTACTTAGGTCCCATAAGACTGTTGGGTGCCCACTGGTAATTTTTTTAGCAGATATATAGGAACTTTAATTGTTTGTAATAAGTTTTTTCTGTAAAGCTTTCACCTTAAGAATACATGTGCTTGCTTATAAAGAGCTGTGGCGTAATTTGTGACTGCTGGCAATTACAGCTTTTTCATAGCCTTCGGAAAGGAAGCAAAGCAGAGACACTGACCTTTTGAGGTGGTCGGTCTTGTTGTGGATATCACAGTGTAAGCCAGGAACTGTGCAGTCTGGAAAAACCCCTGGTCAGGAGGGAGAGAGACATCTGTCTCCACCCAAGA
Organism: Chelonia mydas; assembly: GCF_015237465.2. Classification (NCBI taxonomy): domain Eukaryota; kingdom Metazoa; phylum Chordata; order Testudines; family Cheloniidae; genus Chelonia; species Chelonia mydas. The sequence continues at coordinate 7,646,336 of NC_057850.1, read as the reverse complement.
GAGGTGACAGCTGAGGAGCCAGCGGCCTAGAGTGGGTGTCCTTGGTGGACCACAAGCTGGGAAAAACAGGTTCAGTTGCCCTGAACTGTGACAATTAGATGGAATACAGAGAACAGAAATAAAGTGATTGAAGAGCAAGGGAGATTGACTTGTGAGCAGGACAATAACTGTCTGTTGGTATTTGAAGAGTGTAAATGTCAAGGAGGAAGAAGAATTATTGAAAGCGCCTAATAGAGTTTTACTAGGTGTAGAGGGCTGAGAAACAGGAAAGGGATATTTAAGAAGAATAGAGGGAAGAATTTCATCAACAGTGAACTCTACTGGACCATGAAATAGTCTCCCAAAATAAATGGAGGCAGTCCTATAGCTTGGGTCATTTAAAATTAAATGGACAATATATTCAAGCATATTCTGTAGGGAACAATCCAATACTGACTCCCAGGGGATGGACATGTCAAGCTAATAGGTTGTCACTATCTCTAATGACTATGAGTTTCCAATATACTACAGTGAATTGGTGTTTTTGAACAAACTGGATGTTTCAAAGAATCATAGAAATGTAGGACTGGAAGGGACCTCAAAAGTCATTTAGTCCAGTTCCCTGCACTGAGTATTAACTAGACCATCCTTGATAGGTGTTTGTCTAATCTGTTCTTAAAAAACCTCTTCTGTCAGAGATTCCACAGCCTCCCTATGCAATTTGTTCCAGGGCTTAACTACCCTTACAGTTAAGAAGTTTTTCCTAATGTCTAACCTAAATCTCTCTTGCTGCAATTTGAGGAGGTAACTTATCTGTAAATGGAGGTTCTTTGAGATGTGTGGTCCCTATTTGTACACCATACATGGGTGTGCATGCGCGGCATGCATCTGAGTCCGGAATATTTCTTAGCAGTGTCCGTTGACCCGCACATGCATAGTGCATTCCCTCGTGCTCACAGCTGAGGCTATAATAGGTCGTGCGGGTTGATGACTCTCCAGTGTCCCTCTTACCGCTGTGTAGTCCAGTCCGCAGGAGAGATCCTGGAGACCAGGTAGTGGAATACAAATAGGGACCACCCATGTCAAAGAACCTCCAGTTCGTAGATGACTTGTGCCTCCTAACAGAGGTGGGGAACAACGTAAATGGAGGGATGCATGACTGTCCCAGATGTCTCCTCTGGGAGGAACTTCCAGCCCCACATCCCTGGGCCAGGACAGCCAATCCTGCCAACTCCTAGGGTGCTGGGTCCACAGGAGCGGGGAGATCTTGGCCCGGCTGGGGCCATCCCCAGCCCCGGCTGAGCAGAGGCCAGGGAACCTGCTCCTGGCGCCTTCTCTAGCAATAATAGTAACTGTCATCCAGGGCTGAGCATGTGAGGTTTGCAAACAATAATAAGGTATATCGAGCTAGAGCTGGGGAGATGTGTGGCTGTGATACAGCATGGCCAGAGGGCAGCAGGAGAGTGTTTTTTTGTTTGTTTGTTTTGGTTTTGGTTTTTTAAGCAGAAAAAAATTTTATTTGTGTAACACTTACAAGAATCACCAAAAAAAAATAAAGCAAAACTATGCAACAAAACAAAAGCAAACACAAGGTATAACACAGCAGCCTTCAGGAGGGAGAAGTGTTCAGGCTAGCCTGGGCCCAGAGCAGGGGGGCTTCCTCGACACTCGTGGTCTTCCACCCTCCTGAGTTACCTGGTGGCCTAGAGCGGGGGGGCTTCCTCAACACTCATGGTCTTCCACCCCCTCGAGTTACCTAGTGCCACGCCCAGTGTCACCGATTATTCCTCTCCTGAGAGTGCCCGACAAGATGGGCATGGCTGCGGGGTGGGCGGTTTGGGGGTGGAGGGGACGTACACCACATGTGATAGGACCCCTCTAGGTGACAGTGATGATGGTATCCACAGCGGCAAAGGCTGGGGCGGGGGTCTCTCGCTCTTCCCCTCAATCAAAGGGTCAGACGGAGGGAACCGGACGGGGTCACCGAGCAGAGAACCTCGGACAGCACCCACCGCTCCTCAAAGGTGTCAAGGGAGTCGTTGGACGCCGCCCAGAGGAACACCGCCCGGATACGTGAATGTACTGAGGATCGGAAAATGGCCCTACAATTGCAGGACGCTTCATTAGCCAACCTCCCCTCTCTGGTTTTATAAATGGCTGTTTTAGCTAGGGCTAGGAGGAGGTTAACCAGGAGATCTCGCGATTTTGTGGGGCCACGGATGGGGAGTGTGTAGATAAAAAGGTGAGGGGAAAAGTGTAGCCAAAAGCATAATAAAATATTCGTGAGGAGCCGGAAAAGGGGCTGCAGCCTGGCACATTCTAAATATACATGCGCCAGGGTTTCCCTCACGTTGCAAAAAGGGCAAGTATCCGGGATGGGGGTGAACCGTGTCAAAAACACGCCCATGCTCACAGGTCTGTGAAGGAGCCGCCAACTAATGTCCCCGATGGGCCTCGGGACCAAAGTGGAATACAGGCTGGCCCACCAGGGTTGATCACCCTCCAAAGGTGGCAGAGGTCCCGCCACTCTGTATCGGGGTGGGACACTAGAGTGTGGGCGTGAAGGGTGTGAAGCGTGAGTGTGTATAGATATTTCCGTGGAGCGATTTGGAAGCTGACCAGCTGCAGTTCATGCAGCCGGCTCGCAGTGAAAGGGTGAGGGGTTTGTTAGGATCTACGGGGTAGGGGCCCAATTGAAAGGTCCTGCGGGCCTGGGGTAGAGGGTGGGCAGGGTGCGCCCTCGCGCAGGGCTCGGTTGAGATAAGCCCGAGCAGTGGGCGTCAAGGCGGCCTTCACCTCCTGAAGTACGCGCCGGGGTGTACGAGGTCTGGAGAGCCCCATGCGCCGAGCGAGCGTCAGGGGATCCAGCCAGTCTCCCCAGTCGTAGTCCAGGAGGTCTCCGACTCTCGTGACTTCCGCCAGGACCAAACTCTGGCGCACCGAGCGGGACTCCGCCGCCTGCACACGGAGCTGGGGGTTGTGTAGCAGGGGCTCCATGAGGAGATCTGCTCCCACGGTGGCCGCCACGGACCTGGTCGTTGAAAACAGTTTCCAGGTCCGGAGGAGGTCCTGGTAGAAGATCGGCAGCCCGGAGAGGTCTCGCGGAAAACCTCTCGGACAGAGATAAAAGAGCTGCCGGTCGTATCGGAGCCCTTGGAAGCAGCGCAGGAAGGCGTACGCCAATATGCTCCACGTCGAACTACCTGCACTATTAAGGAGCCTCTGCAGGGCCTGGAGGCGGAAGATATGGCCCTGAGTGTGCAGACACTTCAGGCCCTGCCCTCCTTCCTTCAGGGGTAGATGAAGAACCCCAACAGAGGCCCAGTGCATTCCTGACCAAAAGAACTCTAGAATCGATGTCCGGAGGTTGCTCAGGAAACCCGGGGCTGGGACCAGGGTGTTGAGCCGGTACCAGAGCGTGGATAGGACTAGTTGGTTAAGCACCAGTGCTCTCCCTCGGAGGGAGAGACATCGGAGTAGCCTCATCCATTTCCGGAGCCGCTCTATCACCCCGCCTTCTAAATTTTGCCAGTTCTCCGGCGGAGAAGGGTGCGTGGCAGAAAGGTAAATACCTAGGTAGAGCAGTGGACCCGCGCTCCACCGGATGGTCTGAGGAGCGGGTGGGAGGGAGCTCACCTGCCGCCAGTCCCCCACCGCCAAGCCAGAGCTCTTGACCCAGTTGACTCGGGCGGAGGAGGCTGCCGAATAGATGGCCTGGCAAGCCTCCACTCGCGCCAAGTCGCCCGGGTCCTGGACCATGAGGAGCACATCATCGGCATACGCCGACAGGACCAGCCGCAGCTCCGGCTCCCGCAGCACCAACCCCGTCAACCTCCTGCGGAGGAGACAGAGGAAGGGCTCAATCGCCAGAGCGTACAGCTGGCCCGAGAGGGGGCACCCCTGCTGTACTCCTCGCCCGAAGCTGACCGGTTCGGTCAGGGACCAGTTGAGCCTAACCAGACACTCCGCGGAAGCGTACAGCACCTGGAGAAAACTCACAAACTGAGGTCCGAATCCAAATGCCTGCAGAGTGCCCAGGAGGTACCCATGGTCCACTCTATTGAACGCCTTCTCCTGATCAAGAGACAGGAGGGCGAACGACAGACCGTCTCTACGCCCGAGTTCCAAAAGATCTCGGACTAGAAATAGATTGTCAAAAATGCTGCGACCCAGGACAGTATAGGTCTGGTCTGCGTGGATCACGTCCGCCATCATGGACCCTAGCCGCAGCGAGATTGCTTTCGCTACGATTTTGTAGTCCATGCTAAGGAGCGAGACGGGAAGCCAATTTCGTAAATCGCGGAGGTCCCCCTTCTTCGGCAACAAGGCGAGCACTGCTCGCCTGCACGAAAGAGGGAGGACCCCGCCCTGCAAAGACTCAGCCCAGACAGTGGTTAGGTCTGGGCCAAGGATGTCCCAGAACGCGCGGTAGAACTCCACCGTCAGCCCGTCGATATATTGGTGGGCATGCGACGGAGGGCTTCCGAGAACTCGGCCAGGGTGAGAGGCAGCTCTAGTCGGTCTCGGTCGCCCACGCTGACCGTGGGGAGTTCCTCCCAGAGCACCCTGCAAGCACCAGAATCGGTCGGATCCGGGGAGAAAAGGCTTGTGTAGAAGTCACGGGCCCTCCCACACATCTCCACCGGATCCGTGAGGGGGGCGCCGTCTTCTGCTAGAAGGCAGGTGACGTGTTTCTTGGTCCCCCTCGTTTTCTCCAGGGCATAGAAGAAACGGGAGTCGCGATCCATCTCCTGAAAGAGGCGGATGCGGGATCGAACAAAGGCACCTCGGGCCCGATGGTCCTCGAGGGCCCGGAGCTCCTCCCGCTTCTCCCGGCACGCTCCGTAGAGGAACGGGTCCTCGGGGCTGGCGGCCAGACGTCTCTCCATCTCTAAGACCTCCCGTTCCAACTGCTCTATCGCTGCATTTCTCTGTCGGCTGGTGCCCCGAGTGTAGTCACGGCAGAAGAGCTTGGCGCGCACCTTTCCTAGATCCCACCATCGCCGCGCCGAGGGAAAGGCACGCTGCTGCTCTCGCCAGGCCAGCCAAAACTCCCGGAAGGACGTCACGAAGCCCTCATCCTCCAACAGGCTGTTGTTAAAGTGCCAATAGGCCGGCCCCGGCCTCTCTGCACGGAGGGAGGCTGTTATGGTGAGAGTGGTGTGACCGATGGGCCTCCACCCGGACAAAGGTGAACGTGGAAGTGTCATCTGGGTGGTGGTCACGCCAGACGTCTACTAAGGAGTGATGTTCGAGTATTTCTCGGAGAATCTTTGCAGCGGCCGGGCTCAGCTCGGCCCCTGAGCGGTCCTGTTCCTCGAGGGTGGTGTTAAAGTCCCCTCCCAGGACTAAGCACTCGTGAGAATCTAGGGTGCTGAGGAAGTCGGACACCCGCTGATAGAATTGCGGCCGCTTCGGGCTCGTTGTCAGGGCATAGATGTTAACGAGGTTGACCATGAGCCCCTCCATACGGACTCGGAGATGCAGCAGGTGGCCCGGAACAGCCTCAGTGACCCCTAGCACCTCGGGCCGTAGGTTGGGGGAGAACAGGGTCACCACTCCAGCTTGTCGAATCGTGAAGTGGCTGAAGTAGACCCCATCCCCCCACTCCAGCTGCCAGCTGTCCTCGGCGGTCGGACACGTATGGGTCTTCTGCAGGAAAACCACAGAGTACCCCCCTTCCCGAAAGTAAGAGAGCACCTGGGACCTGCGGAGAGCCATCCTACAGCCCCTGGTGTTCAAGGTTGCAATAATGAGGGGCGTCATGCGGAGGGCTGGGAGGGTGGGGGTTCCTTGTTGGTGGTGGTGTTCGCAGCCCCCGGCGGGTCACGCAACAATCTGTGACCCATCCCGTAAGTGAGTAAATCGTCACGGAAGCTGCGGGCCCGCCCGTAGGCCGCAGCACCTTGCCTTCCTTTCCCTTTACCCTCCTTTATAAGGGCCCTTGTGGCCTGGAGGATGTGATCAAAGTCCCCCCATAGCTGGAGAGCTAGCTGTACCCTGTTGCGGGAGCCACGGATGTCTTCTAAAAACTATCACAACGCTTTTCACAGCTCATGGGGGGGTGGGGTTGCGATTTCCGGGTTATTCCCTGGTGGGGCTCTTGGTGCAGCCTCGTGGTCCGCTGAGGCGGGCAGGCAGGGTGCGGACCACCGACGGGGCATCTGACAGGCTAAAGTTATTAGGTCCGTCTCAAGCCTTGGGGTAGAAGAGGATGGCGGAGGGAAAATTGCAGCTCCTAATGGGTCGCGGCAGGAAGATGCAAAGGCTGCTCCTTGAGGAGAATCCGCAAAAAACGGGAAGGAAATAACCCCAGGGGCGACAATAGCATTTCAGGAAGAGGTGGATTGGGCAGGGACGGGGTGGGGGCGGGGGCAGAGGCGAGGCTCTGGGCTTCGGGAGGCAAGCAGCTAAGAGGTGGTGCCTCCCGAACAGATTCGAGGGTTAAGGGGGTGGGGAGGGGGCTCCCAGTGATGCTAGGCGCAGGCTCTGTGGTGGATTTGGCAGCCATGGCAGCAGGTGGTGGACCACCTTCTGCAGGGTGCTCGCCCGGGAAGGCGGTTAGGGGGAGGGAGCATGGGGAAAGAGGGACTGGGGTAAGGTTGCCCAGATCGAGGCCAGCCGGCAGTAGGTCATTCTCTCCCTGGGTGACCGGGGTCAAACCTAGGGCCTCGATCTCCTCATACATGGAGGAGAGTTCGTCTTCCGCCACCCAGGGGGCTCCCCTCTCGCGACCGCTACGACTGTCGCTTCGGGGTTCGCGGGGGGTTCGGGTGATATTCGGGCAGAAGGGGCTTCCTCAGGAGTCTCGGCGGGGAGGGTCTCCCGTGGAGGGGAGATTCTACCTTCCAGTGCTATTTTGTCTTCCCCTCCTGACACCAGCGGATGGATCTCACTCGTGGGCATAGCGGAAGGCTCAGTGTTAGTGCCTCCCTTCCTGGTCTTCCGGGGGGGCCTCCGCATCGGATGGGTGCAGCGGAGCTCGAGCCTTCCGCTTGCCTCGCTTCCCTGGACTAGGGTCCAGCCCTCCATAGCATCGTCTGGGGGCTGGTTAGCAGGGGTCGTGTCGGGGGGCAGAGGCGATAATTCAGGGGCTCGGGGGGGGGGGGGAACGGTGAGGCAGCATGGGGGAGGGGTTCTCCTTGGGGCGGTCCTCTCCTATGCCCGGTAATATCTTTGCTGCACCCTCCTCCATAGGCTCTGCTGGATTGTTAACAGCAAGGGCAGGGCTCCCTCGCTCGTCTGGGCGTTGGAGGGGAGGTGTCTCTTGGGCCTGGGCAGGAGCAGCGGTGGATCGAGCAGGAGGAGAGGTGGTTTCAGATCTCGGGCGGCCAGGGGCGTCGGCAACGACGGAGCCGATGTCCTGCTGGGTCTCGGGGGTCTCGGGTGCCCCTCCCCGCCGGGCCAAGGGGCAGTCTCTTTGGACATGCCCCGCTGATCGGCAGAGGTAGCACTGGGCCTCTCCTGTGGAATAGTAGACCTGATAGCGGGCTCCCTGGTAGGGGACTAGGAAGGACCCCTCGAGCACCTCTCTGTCACGCGCTGCCGGCGGCGGTAAAAGCTGCACTTGCCGGTGGAACGAAAGGACGTGACGGAGGGTGGGGTCCTTGCAGCCCAACAGGAGAGGGCTGATGACAGAAACGGGTTTCCCCAGAGTGGAGAGAGCGGGTAACAGGGCAGCACTGGGTAGAAAAGGAGGGACGGATGTCAGGACGAGGCGGACGCCCAGGTCTTCTAGCGGCTCCAGGGGGACAAACACCCCCCCCACCGTCAGGCCCTTCTCCACCGCCTCCTGGGCGGCAGCCTCCGATGCTAAGAAAAAGACGACCTTCCCGTACATTTTGGAGGCCGCCACGATAGCCGTGGGTCCTACCACCCTCGCCGACGCCTGCACGTATGTCTCCACGTGGGGCGAGGCGGGCACCAGGAGGCAACAGACGCCATGCTTCCTGGTCATGGTGGGAAAGGGGCCCCGGCCGCTATTGATGGTAGCGGAGGCAGTGGGTTGGCGAGATGACGAGGCGGCAGGTGGGGGGGGGGGGGGGGGGGCTGCCACCGCCCGGGCATACGTCCTGGGGGCCGGGGGAGGGACGCTCGCAAGAGCTGGTGGAGGGAACAGCAGGGAGGGACACCATGGTCGATGACGAGGCCACAGCGGTGGGGGCAGCCTCTGCCATGGAGGGCCTGGTGGTTGTGGCGGGGCCCTTCCCCTTCTTCACACCCAGGCCTTTCCGGCTAACCGGGGGGGCTTTCCTAGAATCGAGGGGGGCGGTGGGCGTAGCAGCGGCAATAGTCGCCCCGGTGCCTCCGGTTGCCGATGCCCCAGTGGGGGCGGTGGCAGGTGTTTTGGCAGCAGTGGGGGGCGTGGGCGAGGGGCAACTGAGGTTGTTAGAGGGGCCTCACCCCTCCCATTCCCCGCCATCGTGAGCAGGGAGAGACAGGGAGACACCAGAAGGAGGAGGGGGGAGGAGGAAACAGATTAACCACTTCTCCATGCTGGGCTGCAGGCGGGGGGGGGGGGGCAAATGGGTCAGACTGGACAGGGGAAGGAAAGAGGAGTTGGGGTCAGGTAGTAGGGGCAAACTGTGGGGTGGGCAGTCCGGGGGTGGTGGTGGGGAACGCGGACCCACGCGCATTTATCCAAAGAGTCTCGTTTGGTTGGCTGTTGTGTCTGGTCCAGATGATGGAATTCAAAGCAAGCAGTTGAGGCTAGAGGCAGACGGCAAGTTGCCAGCAGGGACGGACGGCGGGGAGGCCGTGACGGTTGTAGTAGTGTTGGGGGGGGCACCGATGGATCGGGGGGCAGCTCCGTGCCACACCCCCTGTGCCCCTACAAACGCAGTTAAGACACAGTCAAACTCCCCCCACACGAGAGTACAGTTCAAAAGTTACTCAGTCTTACGGCCCCCTACATGATGATTTGTAGCTTCCCTGGGCGATTCCTCTGTCGGCTGTCTTCTCTCCCAGTCTTTGTGGAGCATTCCAAAAATGCCAAGCAGATAAGAAGACGATTAATTGCGGGTCCACAAACGAACAGCAAAACGGTTGGTTCTGGGGGCGTCCACTCCCCTCCTCCGGGGAGCGGGTCGGCAGTCCTCCCCCCCTCCTCTGGGGGTTGCAGCTGAAGCAGTAGCAGCGTCCGAGGGCAGGTGTGGGGGGGCTGGCAGGCAAGCTGGCAGCTGACCAGCACTCCAACGGCAGCAAAAAAAAAAAAAATACCAGCAAAAAAAAACAAAACGAAGAAAAAGCGTCTGGCCCGGTCGGGGGGGGGGGGAGGGGAACTAAAGCAGGGGCAAAAAGCAAGGAAAGCCCAGGCCAGAGGGCAGCAGGAGAGTGTCAGAAGGGAGCCTTCTTCCCTGCAGAGGGAAGAAAATTTGCTATAAATTAATTAAAGCACCTGAAGCCAATTAAAGCACCTGAAGCCAGTTACATGATAACCCCTCCCCCCCTGCTTCAATCAGACAAGAGGAGGAGTTGAAGCAGAGCGGATTGGTGTTGGAGCAGAGAGCAGTTTGGAGGAATTGAAGCAGAGTGGATTGGCGTTAGAGCAGAGAGCGGTTTGGAGGAGTTGAAGCAGAGCGGATTGGTGTTGGAGCAGAGAGCCGTTTGGAGGAGTTGAAGCAGAGAGTGGTTTGGAGGAGTTGAAGCAGAGCGGATTGGTGTTGGAGCAGAGAGCGGTCTGGAGGAGTTGAAGCAGAGCGGATTGGTGTTGGAGCAGAGAGCGGTTTGGAGGAGTTGAAGCAGAGCGGATTGGTGTTGGAGCAGAGAGCGGTTTGGAGGAGTTGAAGCAGAGCGGATTGGTGTTGGAGCAGAGAGCGGTTTGGAGGAGCTGAAGCAGAGCGGATTGGTGTTAGAGCAGAGAGCGGTTTGGAGGAGTTGAAGCAGAGCAGATTGGCATTGGAGCAGAGAGCGGTTTAGAGGAGTTGAAGCAGAGAGGATTGGTGTTGGAGCAGAGAGCGGTTTAGAGGAGTTGAAGCAGAGTGGATTGGTGTTGGAGCAGAGAGCGGTCTGGAGGAGTTGAAGCAGAGTGGATTGATGTGGCAGTAGAGAGCAGTTTGGAGGGAAGCAGAGGAGAGTTTGGAGAAGTGCTGCAGTGGGCTAAGAAGACCAAGACCCTAGGAAAGGGACACCTGGTTTGTGCAGAGAGAGGGCAGGAAGCCCCACAAGCTGAAGGGCAGGAGAGGGAAGTAGCCCAGGGGAAGGAACCGCTAGTTCTAGTGGTTTACCACTATCCCTAGGGCCCCTGGGCTGGGACCCGGAGTAGAGGGCGGGCCCGGGTCCCTCCCTCTCCATTCCCCTCCTCTATGATACTAGTGGGGCAGTTAATACCCCAGTTCAGGGGCAAGAAACGGTGCCCTGAACACTCCCCCCACCCTCGCCCCAAGAAGAGAAAGTGCGAGATCCATCAGAGTAGTGCCAGCAATTTGCCACAGGCACAATTCAAAATGTCCATATCATTCTCATCACATTTCTTTTAAAATAGGTTGAAGGATTGCTTAATATCTGCTTAATGCAGCATAATGATGGAGAGACATAATACACGATGCTAATTTTCTTATATTTCACCCTCTTCCTATTAATTAAAGAATCTCTGAAGCTCTGTATGCAAGAATGCGTATGTTGTGTAGCCCTTGCAAGGTCACTGAATGAATGTACAGTACCAGTTATCAATGCAAAGTGGGTTTCGGTTGTGATGTCAGTGGAAAAACAGATTCTTAAGAAACAGAAACCTGAATCCCTGTCACCATATGCAAAGTGGCTGAGTGAATTATCGAACACTTAGCTAATGGGGAATTAACATTAGGTGGGAGTCATACTTGGAAAGCCTACAAAATCAATAAAAATCTTATTTTAAAATAAAGGTGCATTATGTCTGTGTACTTTTAACAACCTTGTAGCACCTGGAGTGAAGTCTTCCACGCCTGCTGGGCATCTTCCATCTGCTCAGCACAGGAAGCTTTCATCTAGCATTTTCAGTTACAGGGAAGTGACAATGTCTTCTGTGCCGGGCAGGAGACGGTAGGAACATGTATAGGGAAAGGAAGCTGCTACATTCTCTCAATAATGTCTCAAGAATATGACCCATCTCTACCACTTCCTGGGAAAACACCATTACATCCATGCTTCTTAGATATCAAATGTCCCCTCCACCCTCCAAAAAAAAGAAGCCATGCTTTCCAGGACTGAAACACAGGAGAAAGCAGAGTGCAAAGTATTCGTACAGCACCTGTGAAATTAATATTGACATATGCCCCAAATGCCCGAATGAATCTCTATATCCTCTACCCCAACAGGGCAGCTGCAATCAGCCAGACTGTCCTTGGTCTCTTTCTAAATGTTACATCTTGATAGGAAGGCTGGGCCTTTTCACTTTGTTGACCACCTTCTGTAAAAAAGTGCTTTTAGGACATCTGTGAGCATCTTTTTAGGATTGTACTATCTTCAAGACATTGTAAATTTATCTTGTTCAGGTGAGTCCATCCTGGATCATTTTTATCCCTTCAGTTCATCAATACTATTATTATTGTAAATTGTACATACAGAAGGAATATCCAGGTCATTGGACTGGGGATATTTTAATTTGCGTTTACTTGTATACAATACCCAAGATGGTTTTACCAGTACAACCTAAAATAAACACTTAAGTATACTTAAGAGCAGCAACATCCCAAAGTACAAATATATGCAACATACTGCAGTGAACCACATTATAGATGGCTCTGCAAGAGGCTCAGCCACGAGAGATTCCAGCAGAGGTTTTCACTGGATATTGCTGTCAAACTCACACTTACAGACAGGTACAGATGCTAAAATGGAGGATAACCTTTTACAGTTTCACCTCAGGGAACAAAAATATTCAATGACTTTCTGTATCTTGGATATCAGCACCACCATTCAACCAACCTGAGCCGAGGCAAGGTGTGCATAAGGGGAGATATACCCCTAAAAGACAAAATAAGTCTCCCATTTAAAACACTGAATCACATCTAATTCTTATCTCTATTTAAAAGCAGCATATATTCCCTTCTCAAAGATGCAGTGTACTGGATCACAGTTTGAACTTTTGTCCTCTTCTTGCACTGTTGATTTGCATAACACTTTTTGACATGCTAATATCCAAATTCATTCTGATAAAAATAGCTGAATTCAATTAGAGAATAACATGTATTTCTTAATCAAATGTTCTGATTTATTCTGAAATCTTATCTTTAGGTTCACCCTTAGTTTAACCGTGCGTAAGTTTGTGAGTGGAAATGTTCTCTGTTCTCATTCATTTATCGGTTAAATTCACGCAACTGAGTATTCCAAAAGTGAAAACTGATTTTTTTAAAAGAAAAAAATGTATACATGACTCAGTCATATCTCTTAAAAAAAAAAAAAAGCTTTTGGCGCTTTTTGAAGTTATATTTATAAACCTTTGTGCTGCCTTTTTTTTAGTAAAAAATAAGCCTGTAATATGGTAATTTGATTCCTTTCCTTCACCATTACTACGTTAAGAACCGACGGATTCTTACATAAAAGAGCAAAATATTTAATTATTAAGGTAGGAGGGTTACAGTATTTTATTTTGCACGATCACTGGTATTAGGCATTGACTGCTGATGGAAATAGAGGAAGCAGGAAGTAGGTGTATGTATAGAGTAAGGTGGATTGTTCAACCTAGCATCCAACAACATATCTGGGTACAGTAACTCCTCACTTAACATCGTCCTAGTTAAGGTTGTTTCGTTGTTATGTCGCTGATCAATTAGGGAACATGCTCGTTTAAAGTTGCGCAATGCTCCCTTATAACGTTGTTTGGCAGCTGCCTGCTTTGTCCACTGCTGGCAGGAAGAGCAGCCCGTTGGAGCAGGCTGGTGGGGGCTTGGAACCAGGGTGGGCCGGCAGCCCCACCATTAGCTCCCCGCTCCCCTAAGTTCCTTGTGCGGCAGCCACCCAGCAGACTATCAATTTCCGGGCAGTTCAGCTGTCCCTCCCCCCCACTGCCATGTGCTGCTCCTGCCCTCTGCCTTGGAGATGCTCCCCGAGCCTCTGCTTGCTGTGGAGGGAGGGGGAAGAGGAGTGCTGATGTCTGGGTGTGTCCCCCCCACCCCGCTCCTGTACCCCATCTTCACAGAGCAGGAGGGGATAGGACAGGACTCAGGATGGAGGGAGTTTCCTGGCAGCAGCTGCTATCTCAACTTGCTGATCTACTTAAAAAGGCAGTGTACTTAGAGTTGGGTCAGCATACTTAAAGGGGCAATGCGCTTCTCTCACACACACGGTGTGTGTCTGTCTCTCTCTGTCACACACACGGTGTGTGTCTTTGTCTCTGTCTCTCTCTCTCTCACACACACTCACTGGATATCTCACACACACATGCAACACCACCACCACCCCTGCACTTTGGAAAGTGGCGGGAGTGGTGCGCTCCAGTGGGATAGCATGGGTTCATCATCACATTCAGTTTCCGCAGGGAATGTTTGCAGCCACTGCCATGCGTCTATTGTGTCTCCTCCCTCCATGTGTGCTGCCTTGCAGAGTGTGAGGCTACATTAACAACAATGTGTTAATCCTTGAGGGCTGAGTCGAGTGCTAGTTCATCATTTAGCGGTAAGGCATTCCCTGGGAAATATCCCACCCTCTGACTCCACCACCTCGACCAAGCTTCACAATCATCATTGCTGTGTACAGTATTAAATTGTTTAAAACATACTGTGTATACTGTATATAAAACTTATACTATATATACTATATATATAGTCTTTTGTCTGGCAAAAAAAACGCCCTGGAACCTAACCCCCCATTTACATTAATTCTTATGGGAAAATTTGATTCGCGTAACATCGTGTCACTTAAAGTCGCATTTTTCAGGAACGTAACTACGACGTTAAGCGAGGAGTCACTGTATATAAGCTGTGTGACAACCAGCCAACAGCAGAAAGAATTCCAGTAAACTGCATCTGTTCCATGTCTCTCATCCACTGGGTCTGATCCTCTGATCTGTATGCACACAAAGCTATCACTGATCACAAGAGAGCTCTGCCTGAACCGGCACTGCAGCACTGAGCCCAAAGACTCTGCAGCACGATAGACGATGAGACAAACTATATGCTTAAAAACATTTAATCCTAAACACTAATTCCTTTAACTTTCACCAGTGACTATATGGCACTGTAATTCTTCCCTGCTCTACATGTTCCCACTGTAATATACACCTGAAAATGCTCCCAAAATGGAGGTGTCACAACACCAAGAATATAAAACCAACGTCGTCTTCTCTTCAGAGTGTCTACCGTGTGGCTAAGCTAGTGACCACTCCCACTTCCAAGCCAGCTGGTAGTGAAGGCTACTGACCTCAATCTGCTGAATGGCTTCTTCCCGCAGACGGATGGCCTCCAGGTCCTCTTCTGTGATTTCCGAGAGCAGGGCTTGATCCTGACTCTGGTTCTGCCACATGCCATCTCCTCCATTAAAAATCTTCTCATCATCAGCCAGGTCGGAGAAGGGGGTCTTGGGACTCTGCTGAGATGGGAGAAAGGATGTAAGGCAGGATTAGATTTGACAGCACGGTTGCTGCTTTTACCTACCAGGCAGATTATGCAAAACAAAGCTCCATGTACCAGATATAGTGCCTTTGGGATGCGTTTTGAGGACTGTAGGCTGAGAACCACAGTGTCCCCGCACCATAAAACTGCCCACAGTCCCCAGAGTGGGGCCAGGAGTGGAGCCCTGGGTGTGGGCCAGGCAGCTATACCCCAAATATGGCTGCGTGGGGCCGGGCAGCAGCCAGGACCCTGAGCACTGAGCCAGGAGCGGAGCACCCAGCGGGGTTGGCAGCCAGGACCTGAGAAGAGGGGCCAGGAGTGGAGCCCCACCTAAAACCTGGGGCAAACCCCCTGGTTTCCAGAGCCTCCCACCCAACCTACCCAAAGACCCACTCTACCACCCCGTGCCCCACTGCGGCACTCACCAGCCTCCTGCTGGCAGGAACACTGGTGCAGGCTGCAAGACGCTGTCTCCCCCTCAGCCAGCCCTGCCCCCTGCCAGACCAGAGTGGCAAATTTTTAATTTTTTTTTAGCACAGAGCTGGGCTGCAGCTGTATGCTAATTGGGCTGCATGTGGACCATGGGCCACATGTTGTGAACCGTTGAGACAGATGATGGGCAGGAGAAGGGAAGAATTATCCCTGTTCTATAAATGGGGAACTGAAGAGGTCAAGTGACATGGCCAAGGTAACACGGAAGTGTTGGTAGAACTCGGAATTGAACTGAGATCTCCTGAGACCCAGGCCAATGCCTTCGCCACATCATCTCTCTCATCATATATCATATCATATATATCTCAACATACAGGCCCAGATCCTGCAGAGCACTTATGCACACATTTAAGTTTAAGCACATTAGTCCCACTGTTATTACTTATTAAGTCTACGATACCCTACAGTGTATTCAACACTTTACCAGAGCATACGCAAATTCCCTACCCTGAAGACTTTATGATCTAATTTACAGTACACGAGTTATCAGAGAGTGACGAACCGTGTGCCTGACGTGAGTAGGAAGGAGAGCTGCAACAGCAATATGATAATACAGTTATCACTATGGGCAACCCATGGTTCCATTTTGGTTTGCTTTTTGAATTAACTCACTGGCGGCTCACACAGCAGGTGTTCGGTTTTAGGAAGCATTTCAGGCTCCGCATGGTATAACATTAAGCACGTAAGTAGCTCCATCGAACTGGCATTGCTCCCAGTTTCGCTTATCAAAAGTTAAACTAAAATGGCAGTCCAGCTGCTTGCAATGTTATGAAATTGGAGGAAGACGTGGTGATTGCTACCTCAGCCACAAGTGTCTCTCAGGGGTTGGGTTTGGGAAGGAAATACTTTCCTACTTTGCAATGGTCCTGGTTCTGAATGTTGCCAATTGCCCTCAATTTACATTGAATGAATGAGAATCAAGAACTCTCAGCAGCTCACTGGAGGTGCACAACACCCTGCAAAATTGGGTCTTAAAAACTGCATTAAGAAAGCAGTCTGGTCACCTTGAAAGGGATGATGACCCCAGCCACGGGGTATGTGCCTGAAGAGCAAAACAGTACCTGTAAAATTATCTCTGCTTTTTGGAGGAAGTGTGAAGGGTGAACAAAGAGATGGGAATACAGGGCCCAAGACTTTCAAAATGGGAGCCTATACTCAAACTCTTAAGGTCCTATTTCATCATCTAATATGTGTTGGATTTTCCGAAATGCTGTGCATCTGGCTCTCTGACTTCAGTTGGACCTGCTGGATGTTCAGGGCATTTGGAAATTAGACCACTTATTTAGGTGCATAAATATGGACTTAGGAATCTAACTTTAGGCACCCATTTTCGAAAATCTTGGCTGGGGAAATCAATCTGTATGCATAAAAAGGGGGGGAAACATTCAAAAAACAATGTTCCCCAAAATTATAAATAGAGAAGGAGATTCTTGCCATCAGTATTTTCCATTATTTCTTCCTCTCCTTCCCTGAGAACTATTTTCTGGAGTGGAAGGATATGTTATAAAAGGAAACTCACCACAAAAATGAGGTTTACAAATGCATTTAAAATTACCAAGCCACATTTTAATAGCATTAAGACATTCCAGGGGGTGTATTATTGGTCCACTAATAGAAGTGTCAGACAGTTGAAAGCATATGGCAGACTGCCTACACGACCTGAGGTACGTATTAATCGACCAATAAAACACCCTGGAGTACCCTAATGCAACTCTTGTAGCTATGAAGGTCTCTTCTCAACTCAGCAACGTCTCACGTATTAAGGTTAATGGGAGTTGCACACACAGTCATCACGGTCACATTTTCACAGGGCTATCCAAACACAATTCATACCGCCTTCATCAAATTTGTTCGGTGTTTTCCAGAAGTGGCTGTACAGGATCAAGGGGAAAGCCACCACCCCAACAAACATACATCAGATGACTTGGCACCATCAAACTATGCACATAGCTACTCTATGTAACCATGTGTTCCTCTCATTGTTACTCTTGTTCTATCTTCCTCTACTCCCTATTTGTTACACGCACTCATTTTTGTGTCTGGTCTTAAATTAGAGTTAACACTCTTTGAGACAGGGTCCATGTCGTCCTATGCAGTTTTGCAGTACAATGGGGCTGCAGTCTTGACTGGTGCCTCTGGGTGCTGTATTGCAATATAAGTAAATAAGTAAATCCACAATAATCCACCTCTACCACAATAACAGATATGGCTCCAATATCTCCTTAAAAAGCATGGGCACTGACGTGTTTAAATAGATTATGGTCCAAGCACAATATACTCATGTTCTTCCTATTAAACAGACTGGTGACATGAGTTAACTTCAGAGTCACTGAAGACAGCTCTGTGAATCTGTCTCCTGGACATCTTGCAAAGAAGCCACATGAATGAGTGATCCTGTATTAAAGGAAAGAATAGGATGCGTGCTGGCTATAATTTCCTGCAAGACACAAAAATGGAGTTGTGTTCACTCTCCATAGAGTCATTATGGCTGGCTACTGTGATCCATTTTTTGCTGATTATTTTGATGTAGTATGTGGCCCTCATACAATGGGTTGAATGAACAAACCCCTTGTTTTCAAGCAGCACCAAATGGAAACTCTCAGCTAACAAGGACTTGGATTTAAATGTGTAAAGAAATTTAATTTGATTTAATATTTTGGATTGTAAATTGTATTTTAATTGGGTTTTTCTTGTATTTCCTTTACATTTTGAATTTTTTTTGTTACTGTATTTGCAAATGTTACACTTATAATCAACAAAGTTATAACAGAGACACTCGTTGATCTTCCATAGTTAAAGTTGCAATCTGAGATGGGCTTAAAATGAGGCATAATTTCCTGGTTTCCTCTATACATATGTAGCTTTTCAGTATGAAATGGTGCCAGATTCTATGCTATCTGAATTTTCTATGCAATTGTTGTTTAGATTCTTTTTATAATTTTTTAATAGGAAGTGCTTGAAGTTGATCTGTTCTTGAAGTTTGCCTGTGGCAGTCTTCTGCCAGTGTGTATCTTTAAAACAAACATTGTATCTGCAAAGGTATTGGTAGAGAGGTGAAAAAGTTCAGTATTTGTGATGTGCTGGGTAGTTTTTGAAAACAATTGTTTAGGACTAAGGGTCGTTTTTTGTTGTTATTCAACATATGTGACAACTAATGAACGAACAGTAGCCAAGGCACATTCTCTCCATTGGATAAAATCTCCTCTGTAGGATAAAATCTCTTCTGCCTGCAGCTATAGTTTTATCAGATTTTATCCTACAAATAAGGTTTAATGTGCAGTTCTTGATAGAAAAAGTTGTATCTGTCCGGCTGGATATAAAATCTGTCAGTAGCTGTACTTCTCTAGCAGATAAAATCTTCACTTCAGCAACTGCACTCAGGGGGGCTGAGAGCCATTGACCCAAACTGTAAACCCTGAATATGATGGAAACCACTTCAAGCCACGGGCTGTGAGAGCACTGCAGCACCCCTAGTTCCAGCACCTATGGCCGCGCTTCTGTGACACAGCCCCAGAAATTACCTCCACGGAGTTCCACCCCCATTCGGCTGCTTAAACATTTTAATGGGGAAAAAAAACATGTAGGAAACTAATACACAAAAACTTAATTGTGAAATGGTTCAAGTTGCCACACACGAGCCACGTGACAAAAACAACAAATCATCAAAGCACGGAAATGAAAAGTTAAGCCACCTAACACTATATGCCCTCTCTTTTTCCGCCCCAAAGCACAACCTTACAGCTCCCATATCTACTGTACACCAGAGATCCTGCACAGCATATCTTTAGAGGACCAGAGAATGTCCCATACCAAGAACAGTTGCTCTGTCCGTGACTCAAAACTATAGCTCTCTTTTACACATCTAACTTTCAAGACACTATTATTGACGCTCATTACAAGTTCTGCTCCTACTGGAAATTAAAAGAAACAGACAAAACAGTGTGACAGGTACCAGAGGGAAAGGCCAGGAAGTGCTGAGGCACAGGATGAAGCTCACACACATGTGTTTGCACCCCTTGATAATCTGTACCTTATTCACTAATAACCAGAAACTTCTATGCTTAAACTCTGTACCATTTTCTTTTTACTTCAACATCATCTTAATAAAATTATAGCATGCTGATATTTTGCTGACTTTTCAACCCTAACTAGGCTTAATGTGAATTCAGTTTATCATACTCCATTATGTCAGTGGTGAACACAGTCTTCTCCATTGGCTGTCTCCAGAACAAGGGATCCTTGAAATATCACGGCTCCCTTGTCCACATGATCTCAACTCTGGCTGCTGTCTTTCACAGCTTTCTTTTTTGAATAGGTGGGAGAATAGACGGAGATGCTATTAAGAGGCCTTGCATGCCAAACTCTGTCACTTGCTTAATTTTGTTTTATTACAATGGTTATGACAAAGCTGTCAGTGTCCTCAGAACTTGTGGGAAGCAGGTCTTACAATTGGAGTGGCAACCTAATTCTGGAAGACCAGGGGAAACACAGGTAACATTTCCACAACTTCTTCACTATCCACACACACACTTTATATAATTAAAGCTGCCCTCATAATCAGGTTTCAGAGTAGCGGCCGTGTTAGTCTGTATTCGCAAAAAGAAAAGGAGGACTTGTGGCATCTTAGAGACTAACCGATTTATTTGAGCATAAGCTTTCGTGAGCTACAGCATCGGAATGAATCCGATGAAGTGAGCTGTAGCTCACGAAAGCTTATGCTCAAATAAATTGGTTAGTCTCTAAGGTGCCACAAGTACTCCTTTTCTTTTTCCTCATAATCAGGTGTATTCAAGTCCCATAGGAAGTTGGAAAATGCCTTTTCTATCCCAGATCACACCACTATGACCCACGCCATTCCATGCCACTAGTTTGACATCCAGCTCCACTAGTGGCCAGTTCCTAACTAATGGTATACAGAGCCATTTCATTTCTAGGCCATCAGTTCAAACCCAACCCAGTTTTATGTAATCAGGACTGTCCTTAGGCATACTTGCCTCTTTCTATCCCTGTTCTGACCCTTCCTGCAGGCTCCCACCACAGCTGGCTGCTGCAGCCTGGTGAATCTTCCTCCAGAGGGGATCTAGTACTTAAAAGTGAAAAGCCTCCAGCCTGCCACACCTATTATCACAACACTGAAACTGTTAAAGCGCCATTCACATGGTAATAAGAACAGGAGTACTTGTGGCACCTTAGAGACTAACCAATTTATTTGAGCATAAGCTTTCGTGAGCTACAGCTCACTTCACGAGATGCATAAAGTGGAAAATACAGTGAGGAGATTTATATACACACAGACCATGAAAAAATGGGTGTTTATCATACACATTGTAAGGAGAGTGATCACTTAAGATGAGCTATTACCAGCAGGAGAGTGGGGTGGGGGGAGAGAAAACCTTTTGAAGTGATAATCAAGGTGGGCCATTTCCAGCACATTTCCAGGAGTTAACAAGAACGTCTGAAGAACAGTGGGGGGTGTGGGGGGGAGGAATAAACAAGGGGAAATAGTTTTACTTTGTATAATGACTCAACCACTCCCAGTCTCTATTCAAGCCTAAGTTAATTAGCTGTAGCTCACGAAAGCTTATGCTCAAATAAATTGGTTAGTCTCTAAGGTGCCACAAGTCCTCCTTTTCTTTTTGCGAATACAGACTAACATGGCTGCTACTCTGAAACCTCACATGGCAATGAAGCCATTTAACAAGCACTTGGCAACCCCCACTACTTACTGTCAGTTTCTGAATTTACTGACAAAACCAGGTGTGCAGGACTGTAATATTTACTTGGAACATGTTCGTCTACAGGACCTTCGCTTAAAATTTGCTTTAAAAATACTTCATTAGTGTGTTGCTGAAGATTATAAAATAACAACTCTAAAAAATTCTTGCAAACATTTTTAGATGAACAATCTGAGTATTCATCTTTAGCCTTAAATGCTTGGATCTTCAGATACAGGTTTTTTTAAAATAAATCCTTCAAAAGACCACCCTTATTTAAAATACACGTGCGAGCCCGGGCTGCCATCGGGCACAGGGGCACTGGTTTAATAATACTACATAGGGCCCCATAAATCCTAAGGATGGTCCTGTATGTAATAATAACAATACCTAGCCTTGTTGTGCACGCTGTACTTGCCAGATTTCAACAGAATCACTCAGGATTTATATCCATGTAACAGAGAGGAGAATTTGGCTCACATAATCAAACTGAATACTACAAATGGCAAGCTGGTCCATGACAACCATTCACAATCACGTAAATCTGTAATGCAGTGGGAACTTTGCACACACCAGGTTATAAACCAAACTGGGGTGCTCTCCCTCCTTTACTCCTCAGGATTTCCTGTACCCCTAGCAGGAATACGACCACAATAAGGAATCATCCACACACCTACCTTTCTTCATGTAAGGTATCACATCTCATCTAGGGAACTTTTTGGCTGTAGCATTTGCACAAACTGCAAACACAGCAATGTAGAAATGTGTATCTCTTACTTTACAGTACCCGTATACATCTAAAGAGACGGACTAACCTTCATGAGGATAATCCCACTCTCAGTAGCATGCATGAAGATTAACATTTAATTGTACTTGGAATAATGAGGCCAGAATGCCTCCATTAAAGAACACTAAAATGCTTTACAGCACTGGCCCAAAAGACCATCACTTGCAATACCATTAGTTACAGTGTTGGAATGTTACTGGTGAATTTTTAGTACATATGTTGGCATGAACAAAAATGACGTGGAATAACCAGCTCTGTCTTCCCAGCTGCAATATATAGCTACATTAAAAAGACACAAATTAGATTATATAATCTTTCTCAAACCATCCTTCCAAAACAACTAACCTTGCAAACTCAGAAAGATTTATAGATGTATCTCGTCAAGCAGAAGCCCAAAGCAATTACAGGTAGAAAAGCCTCCGGCAGCTGCAAAACAAGTGGCCTGGGACTTCTAAATCTTTTAGAGAAGTGAAATAGTGATATTACAACTTTGCATTATCTTTCACACAGAAGAGAGTAGCAGTGATTGGTAACCAGAGCTCCGTTATCTTATGAGAGGTACTTTACCATGTCAATGGGGGGAAAAAATCCAATCAGAATGTGTCCATTCCATGCCCTCCTCTCCCACACAGCATGACCTTTATTAGACACTGTTAGAGACATTAATTTCAGCTCCTAAACTACAGTTGCTTTAAATAATATATCTTCTATCTATAGTACTTGCAGCTTCAACAAGCACAATTACAGAAATCACTCCAACTTTTTAAACTATGTAAATATGATTATGATATACCACTGTAGTCTGAGAATAAACTGTGTGTGTGTGTGTGTGTGTGTGTGTGTGTGTGTGTGTGTGTGTGTGTGTGTGTGTGTGTGTGTGTGTGTGAGAGAGGGAGAGAGAGAGAGAGAGAGAGAGAGAGAGTCTGTATTTGTGTCTGTAGTGCCTTTACATTTATTGTAACTAGGATCTTTCCAAGGTTGTTGTTTTTCTTATCAACACTTGGTCAAGTTTCGACTGGAATGAGATGGAACCAAAGCCAAGCAAAAAATAAACTATCAGTTCTACTGATTTTCTGTTATATGCCAGTACTTGCAGCTATAGGGACAGTGAAATAGTGGGAGGTATTTGTAATATCAGTTCGTATTTCAGCACATCTATATTTGTGTTTAGCATTTTTCATCCTTCTAATCGCTGAGGTCATGAAGCCTATAGACAGGCTTATTAGTCTCGTGGAACTGTTGGCACTGGAAGAGACTTGGTAGCAGAGTAGCTAGTTCATCTCCCCTACTGTTTTCTTCTCTCTTGTTGCAAGAGCTTATTACCTCTCCATCCCTCGAGATCTTGACCTCACACGGTTCTTCCATTCCCTAGCTGAGCTTACTGTACTTTGAGCTTGGATGAGTTAAATTATGTGCCTGTGACAGCTCAGGTGGA
Source organism: Chelonia mydas (assembly GCF_015237465.2). Lineage (NCBI taxonomy): Eukaryota > Metazoa > Chordata > Testudines > Cheloniidae > Chelonia > Chelonia mydas. The sequence continues at coordinate 7,623,401 of NC_057850.1, read as the reverse complement.
GGAGAAATAAACCACTATTTTGAGGCTCAGCAATCTGAATCAAAAGGGCTCTTCACAGATAGCGTGTCTTTGCAGCCTCGGGTGACCCAGGTCAGCCTAAATCTAAAAGGAGAGTTCTTCTGATAGAACTCCCTCAAAGAATAATTAGTCTTACTTGTACTCACCCTCACACCAACATGTGTTGGCTCCCTGAAATGATGGCATACACCTGTGTCAGATATTGAGAGAGCTGAGTCTTCAGTACAACCTTTCAAAGTAACTATCACCTGCTTATTTGTACCTACCTGTAACTATCACTAAATCCTTAGGCATGCTCTGTAAGAGAAAAGCTTTGCCCGCTTCTACTTCCAGTCTTCTCTTTCCCTTTAGAGGGTTTATCTACAGTGCCAACAGACGGTCCTGCAGCAATGTGTGTGAAGTGGAATAATAATGATGAGCAGAGGCATAGACATTCCCTTCTCCACAAGCTCATAGTAATTTTAAAATCATCCATTTCATTTAACGAGCAAAGTTTTGATCACAAACATCCATGCACACCCAAACTCGGATACTCTGCTGTCACCAGCTTCAGACGGCATCTGTATATATGCAAAACAACACAGACAAATGTTTCCTAGGTTTGGCATAAATGTGTGTTGGCTGTTATTTTTTATTGCACAGCATCACATTTTTAAAAATTGTTTCTGCCCTTTCCTGGCTGTCTGAATTACAGCCTCATAATTCTTAGACTCCACAGCATTCTGCCCACTGGCAAAGTTTTCCAGACGCCACAGCCGAAAACTGTACAGTACATCTCTTCTGTAACCTGAGAACAGGCAGAAAACCACTCCACTTACAGGCTCCCTCTCTGAATTTCTCATACAGCCATCATTTCTGTATCTAGGTACCAATTACAAGGATTAGTAGGAGCATCATGGTTGTCTAAGAAGAACCACATTCTATGCACCTCCCATTAGAGAGTCATGCTTTCGGATGGTTAGTTTGGACACTGATTATAGAAGAAAATGAAAAAAAGGAAGAATGCCACCAGTTCCTTTGGTAGCATCCTTTATAATGCGAAGAGGAAAATCTTTCTTTGGCTTCTAACGGGGGTAAGAACCAAACTCAGCCTGATTTCCAGTGGAAGGAAGTTCAAAAGACAAAGGTCCATGAATGAAAATGCCCTGCCCTTGAGAGATTCACCTTCAGCACAGCCACAAAAACCCTGCTGATCATAGTATCCTTGGAGTGAATGAGGGGGGATTAAAACAGAGCAGGAGGAAGCTGATGGGAAAGCAAAGGGAAACAACTCCTCTTCTTCCAAGTGAGTCCTTTCCCATCTAAGAGAGGGAATAAATGACCAAGACAAGATTTGCTGCATGCTAACAGTATTTATGCAAAATGGAGTCCGCACATGGCATTATATATCAGCACCAAACAAATGCATTGGTGGGCTACGTTCTCTGTGATGCACAGTGAAAGAATTCATAATTATTAGCCATTAACTGCTTTTTCAAATTGTCAGAGTTCTCAGTCACCTTAGGAACAACTTTGACCTCAGGAGGACATATAAAAGCCTCTTTGGGAATAAAGACCTTTAACACTTTTTCTGCTGACTGCTGCCATAGCTTCACTGCCCCAACCTTTGATGTATGTTTTCATACTTTACATAGTTATATGAATGGTTTCCATACTTTCGATAGTTAAATATTTTCAACATAAGTATCTATTGTAAAGGGTTGAGCACCAAGGCTAACATGTGACTGACATATGAAAAAAGCCTGCCCATTTCACAGCCTCTGTATCGTTCAACTGCACTGGGATTCTTAAAGTATAGAATCATAAAATATCAGGGTCGGAAGGGACCTCAGGAGGTCATCTAGTCCAACCCCCTGCTCAAAGCACCCTACAACGCCTGCCCTGAAGTGTCCAGCCCTCTCCTGGATCACCCAGGGAAATAATAAGGTACATTGCTGCTGTAAAGAGTCACCATATACAGCAGTTTATTACTTTAACTGGAGGTAATATTAACGGCAAGTTAAACACAGCACTGAGGCAGTTTATAATAAAAATAAACAATTCCATTAACAAAGGAGCAGGGATTAAGTGGGTTCAAGTATAAGGCATGAAGCTACAAAGAATTACAAGTACAAAACAAAAATAGGGTTTCTAATGGCTAAGACTTAATTTAACACACTACTGTTCGGGTTCAAGGTAAAATCCTTACTGCATGCTTCCAGCAAGATAACTCAAAAGGGCTGACCACCCTTTTGACAAGGACCTCTCCAGTGGAAGAACATCCTTTGTCTCCCAGATGAAAGAGATCATAGGGGATCTCTTCCCCTCATTCTATAGTCCAGTTCCCAGAGACTCTAGCCCCCTCCTTCCCCCTGGACTGAAGGACCCTTCTTTCTCAACTTGCAAGAACTCTCCCCTCTTTCATCTGCTCAGTGATGGAGGCCTGAAATGGCTTTCGCTTATGTCTCCCAAAATTCCTTGTTATGAGAGGCAGGATCACCTCATGCTGTTCTTCCCTTCCTGTAGCCTTCCCATCCCCCTGCTAATTTCTATGCAAATGGGGCTTCCATTGTTTTTGGTCACACCTTGCTTAATTTCATTGGAGACAGGTAGATAGCTGTGACATTCCCACCTGTCAGGTAGGAACTGTTTCTTCTTTCGTTTGCCCACACTATTTAGGCATAGTATCAATGAGTATTCTTAATCCTTCCTATAGTGGTAATAGATGCATTTTAAAATGATATTAATAACCAGTCTGTTGCAGGCATTCACAAAAGATCTAGCACAATACACTTCTATAATACAGTAATACAGCAGTATACAATCAATTGATTCAATTGCTGATCATTTGAGGCTCAGACCCCGCCTCTCTTTATAGCTCAAATAAAATTCCTCTTCCTGCTGGGGGTTAGCCATGCTGTCTCTTCCCCGACTTTTTAGTTTGGTAGCTTTGTTTATCTGGCATGCCAATGTATGGTCTTTGCCTGATGATCAAGTTGGTCCAGACATGCTAACACCCAACCACCTTGTGAGCGTTGATGGTTTTGTTTACCACACATGAACATTGCAATCTCATTGTCTCTGGTCAATCCTGCTTCATTTCTATTCCAGACCTGGTCAGACCTGTTTACCAACCCCCCCCCGACCTGCCTGGTTTAAACACATTTCAGTCATAATTCCAGCAATAGATCCATAACTCTTAACACATACCAGGCACATACAACAGTCAAGAATATTAATGATTAGTGAACTATGAACCTTCCAATGACATATTATGACACCTTTTAGATACAGATTATAACAATAATGAATTGGGGTACATTGAACTGATCAGACCAGATGAAACTCATTACCCAATAGCCAGTGAGCCCCCTTGCCCTCTGGCATTGGGATGTTCTTAGTGTCACATTGCCAGATAGGAACAGTCCAACAGTTTATCTAGTATAGACTTTGATCTCCTTCAGAGGTCTGCAAAGCATGTTTCAAAGAAAGGTAGAAAAGGGCCAAAATGAACCTGAATAATCTGCCCTCTAGGGAGAGCTAATAAACATTTATTGTGATTGTGGCATGATGTTTGTGTGCAGCATGATGCTGCACTAGAGACATGCACAGGGTCACACATGACAACAGTGTGGATTTGCATCCAGACAAACAAGGTGGGTGGCAACTCTCAGTACAAGATCAACAAAGTTTAACAAAACAAAAACAACAACAAAAGAAAGAAAAAATATATAAACCTCATTTCCATTAACAACAACAATATAGTTATTACTGATACACTGGAGATTTCAAGAAAGAGGAGCTGAAGATTATAGGCAAATTCTGTCATAAATGTATATTTGCAATCAAAATGAATGCGAAGTGAAATAACAATGGGAAGCATAAATATTATTCAGCTGAATAAAACAGCATATCCAAGACTGTTTGCCATGGAGAATTAAGTGGAAAGCATTTTGCTTCTTAGCTAATTTATTCCATGTAAGTTCTTTATAGGGCAAAAAGTTGTTAACTTAATTTTTCAAATGGTGGCAAGAAGTAGGAAGTGGGTACATGGGAACGCTACAGACTGATTTATTTTCCTGGAATATTCCGTATTGTATTTGTGTTATATAGACATCAAGATGGTGACCTTTCATTAACTAAACTGTTCAGCCCAGCAGACCCATAATATGTGATTAGCAAGCAAACATCCCGATGGTTTTTACTAGCTTGAAAAACTATCAAAATATTTTCAGCATAATAAACTGTGAAGATAGAAAGAGAGAAAAGATCCTGAAAAATTTTCTGTTCAGCCCCTCAGGAACTTATCACCACAGCATAAGTGTTCAACATGTGTTCATTCTCCAGAGAACATTGGGATACTAGCTTACCTAAGTGTATTGTAGATAGATGGTCCACAGATAGCCTTGGGATCATGACTTCATTGCCTTTTTATAGGCTCACATACTATTCTTATTCCTTGTGTTGTCTTATTTATATTGCTGAATTTCTGCAGTTATAGTGTCTGGACCACCTCTCAGCAAGCCTATTCCAATTGTTCTTAATGTAAGAACTTTCTCCCCTCAATACTTACCCTAAATGTTTCCTTCTTTAGCTTCAGGCCATCAGCCCTAGCATCAGATCATCTAACATTGTAAATAAATTACCCATTCTTCATGTATATTGTCACCTTGAAGATATTTATAGATTGTAATCATGTCTCTTCTGGGTCTTCTTTCCTAGACTACATACATTTAGCTTCTTCATTTTCTCATCTGATGTGTTATATTCCAGCCTCTGTGTAATTTCTGCTGTCCTTATTTGTATTCATTTTTTTTAAATATATTTCCTGAACAGTCAAGACCAGGACTATAAGTAATAACCCGGGGTGATCACGTGCTCTGTAGCTTATAACAGTTTCTATACTTTGTATTAGCACTTTCATCCAAAAAAATCCAATGATTTTGGAAATGCTAAAGTGCATTCTGAAAAACCACTGCAAATACTGCAGCCGGTGGTTACATGCTTATTGTCTCTCAATAATTTTCTTAGCAGATGGGCTCAATTTACAAGTTAAAAAAAATTGATTCCCACCTCCCTCCCCCGGCTGCTAGTCTCAAAGAGAATCAAATTTGGGTCCTTTCCATTTCACACATCCTTATTACTAATAAAGGTTCCACCTGAGTCAGACCTAAGCAACTTCATTGTTAACAATGGAATTACACCTGTGTAACTGACTGAAACTTGGCAAACAATTTCACTGATGATCCACCAGATGGAACAGAATCTTGCTCACTTTCCTGTAGCTGCCTGCATTGGCTCTGCATGGCTAGCAGGAATACACAGAACTAAAACCTCATTTTAGTCACTAAAACTGGCAGAAAGAAAAGGAGGACTAGTGGCACCTTAGAGACTAACCAATTTATATGAGCATAAGCTTTCGTGAGCTTCATGCGATGAGGTGAGCTGTAGCTCATGAAAGCTTATGCTCAAATAAATTGGTTAGTCTCTAAGGTGCCACTAGTACTCCTTTTCTTTTTGCGAATACAGACTAACACGGCTGCTTCTCTAAAACTGGCAGATCTACCTCTGAACACACACAGGAGGCAGGTCTCTTCTGTAAAAAGAGGACATTTTTACACAGTCACTTTCAAACCTAGAAGGGCATTCAAGCCTCACAATATCCTCTGAGGTGGATAAGCATTAGATTCTGGCACTGAGAAGTTACTTGCTCAAAGTCACACAGTAACTGTGTCTACATTAGAGAAATGTATGCTTGCAGCTTGCATCGGTTCAGAACATCCCTCTTAGGAATCCTATTTCAAGTGCACAATGTACTGCATCCACACAGAATGGTCCCTGCAAACACTGAAGAGCACATACATTTCTGCACTTATCCCATAATGCCTGGCACAGCTCCCTACGGCAGGTGCAAAATGACTATAGTATAATGTATATTTGTACCTGCTCACATTTTTCTTGTCTCCTGTAAATGGTTCTGTTCGGCATGAGGAGTCATGTATGCATTGTGGGGACCAGGGACTACACTGCCTTCGTGTTCATCAATGCTGCTATACAGGGTGTGGGTTCAGACACAGGCAACTGGGCAGAGCAGAGGTTAGCAGATACTTCCTCAGCCCTATGTCCTACCAGCTTGGGAGGAAGAGAAGAGCAGGACGATTCTGGGATTGCAGTAGAAAGAGAATTTGCACCACTGGTACAAATTGCTACCTATACTGGCACTGCATCGGGGGAGACTGGCACAGCTGAGGATAACATGGTGGTTAGATTGTTACACTTCCTTGAAGCAAGGCTATACCAAACAGAAGAATCAGCTTGCACTATTGACAGGAACTTCACATGTGGCTGTGCGCTGTGTTGCGTGTGCTCGTGGATCCCAAGGGTGGCTAGCATGCCTAATTTATTGAATGGCGGACATGGCCAAGGAGGCAGTGACAAAGCTGGGACCGACTGCCAGTATGCTGCACTAACCACCAACCCACATTTCCTTTTTTAAGGAAATTCACTTCTCTTGTGCATTTACAGGAGGAGGACAGTTGTTTGTAAGCGTTACCAAGGCAATGACAAAAAACAAACTGATTTTCTTTATTCATTTTTTTCAGTTGAATGACCTTCTCTTCCTCCCTACCAGAGACAGGGCTCCATCTTGAGAAGTGCTGAGTGCCTTCTGCTGAAGGCCCTCAATTCCTACTGCAGTCACTGACATTGGAGGGCACTCGGCATCCCCCAAGGATTGGGCCTCTAATAGGCTAAAGATACCGGAAGGACATGGAGTGATCAAAGCTATATATTGGTACCTTTCAAGACCACGCGGCATCAAAACGTTGATAGATTCCTTCTGTATTTGCTCATCTTTAAAGGGTTATGACCTGGACATTGGCGCGTCTGGTAAATTGATATAATGTGTGGTTAAAGGGGACTAATGGCTACAGTAATTGATTGTTTGATGGATAGCCAGAGAACACTTTCAGTATGTGAGTTTCTGCTACAGTCCAAGACATTTTCATTCTCCGGTTAACCCAGCACTGATTGCTTGCATGAATTATCTCTTTCTCTGACAGCAGATATCATTTTTCCTAATAAACATCGCATTAGAAACAAACGGGGGGGGGGGGGGGATAGAAAGTAAAATCCTTGATGTTGTATCCTGTGAGGAAGAAATAGAGTCTACTGTGCAGAGACACAGATTATGGAATTTGTACTGCCCAGACAAGAAGTCTTTGTTTCTCCACACTGTAATACTCAAATGACACAATAGATGGGAAGAAGCTGGAAGGTCAATTTAAATTAGATAAGGCACCCATGACAGCCAACGGAAGAGTACTGAATGCCGAAACAGAGAGATCCTTATTTCAATTCTGGTCCCACTCACCACCTTTCCGGTTCCTCTCCCTTTCCCCCCACAGGCTGTGCTCGTATGTTGTGAAGATTAGTCCCATCCTTCTATATAGGGCTTTATTCTGCAAGGTGCTAAGTGCCCCAAACTGGGTGCTCAGCTCCTTTGAGGAAGCGCTTAGCACCTTGTGGGATCAGTTCATTAGTGGGTAAGATCCTGAAAGCAGTGACCTATCTGCCTGACACATTCCTAAAACATTCTTGTTGATATGTGAAATAAAAAGATCGTTAATATTGGTTTAAAAATCATCCAGATATTATGACTATTGGCCTTTCTTGAAATGTACAGACATGAACAGAACATCGAAGGTCTCCAGACCAAGAATCAATCTGCGGGAAAACTTTGTCAAGGTAAGCTTCAATCAAGGGCTGATTGCTGCAGAACCCAGCATGACCAGGAGTAACTAGACGAAGCTGCCTGCTAATCCCAATTCATTTCAGAGCTACACACTTAATATGCTGAAAGCTGCTGCAGTTTGTAAATCTGCTTTTATTGAAAAATTGGTGATGAGCAAAATGCATAATGTTCTCTATTAGTCTCCATCTTGTGTGCTTCCCCTGGGCATTGAGATATTCTTATCTTGTTTTCCTAGCTGTTCCTCAAGCATATTTACATTATCAGTTTCACAATAGGTATCATTATATCAATAGGAGCAATTTAAACATTAATAGCATGGTTAGGGGCAGAAATGCAACTGATCATATCACGTATTATTAAAAGGAAAACATATGTCACAGAATTGGCTTAATTGTTCTTTGTTCTGGAATCTTATCTTTGCCAAAAGTTCTAAGCAGAGAGGAAGGGAGGTGGGGAGACAGTGAGAGGGAGAACAGATGAAGAAGAGAGGACTGTGACCTGACAAGAATGAATGAAGGACAGAAGATGCTGATGAAAGGGAAGTGGGAGACAGAGAAGGAAGATAAGAGGGAGTTGCTAGAGACACATGGTGAGCCAGAAGCAGAGCCAAGAGTAATCTGACTACCAGTTTCAGATTATTATAATTTATAGATCATGGTGCCCATCTCAGATGAACAGTCAGCTCCTCACAATCACAAAAATAATCAATTGTGTGGGATACTGTCACCTGACCCTAGTGGATCAGTGGAACTGAGGAAGATGGGATTCCCAACATCCCAAATATATTTCTAACATGTGTCTGGGGCAGCAAGGTGGTGGTCCTTCCCAACCCAAAATACAGCCCTTAGTTTAACCCTTTCAAATACTGTCATTTGCATGCAACACCAAATGTGTCCATTTGTGAATAAGAATTACTGCAGTTAAGTGTCCAATACCATTTATAGTCAGACAAATGAACCAGTTGTTCATTTGTCTCTTACACCCCTAGTAAATTGGTTTTTGCCAACACCTCCTGGCAGACACACCCAATCTTATTTACTATAGAGGGGTACCGGTAATTAAAGACTCTCTGTTACACAGTAACTGCATTGATTCTCTGAAGTTACACTAGTGATTCAGAACAGAATTTTGCCTGGTGTCATAATACACATGCATGAGGGGACAGAGTAAATGTTGCATGCACATTTCCTGGGCTCAACTGTGCTACTTGAAAGATCTCTTAAAACTGGGCCAAATTTTGACATCTTTACTTATGCTGAATAGTGCCTTACTCTGTGTGAAGTCCTATTAGATCCAATGGGACTACCTGTGGAGTAAGGTGTTACTCAGTGTGAGTAAAGGTGTCAGAATTTTGCCCACAGCTTTTTCTATGGAGTACGTAACCTATATTTATGTTGCATTTTTCTTTTCCATTTGTCTCAAGAGTCCTTGTTTTTCCCCCGATGCTGCTCAGATTGAACACAGCTTAGTTTTACTAGCCTGCAGACATAGACCAGATCCATACATTTCTCAATAATTGGTTGGACTCAGTCAGTACTTGGATGGGACACTTCCATGGTGTGCATGACTCAGTAAACCAAGTAATTCCTCCAAGGCTCTGGTAAACCAATGGCCCAGTGTGCTGTTAGGTGTTGTGATGCCAGCAGGCCAAATGCCGGCTCTTGCCCAGGCTGCAGGGATTAGCTAAGAACTGACACGTTTATAGCTGGAGTCCAGACCAGTTCCCCTGTATGTGAGTCGTATTCAAAATAGGTATTAGTTTTATACGAATGCATTTAGACTCTGTGAAATGCTTGGAAGTTGCTACATACATTAATCTCATTTGCAATGTCTGTATTCCATGTTGCAAGAAAATATGCATGTTTTGCTTTACAACTTTGAAAATGTTTGCTCTGAACATGTGAAATCAGGCCCAGGAATCATTCCCCTGCCCATCCACAAGGACTATCAAAATCAGATGTGTCATCAAGGGCCATCGCAATACAAAGGATTGGTTAATGGCCCTACTGCACCTGGGAAACGCTACCTGCAAGGAAGCTCATCCTGTGGGATTGGAAGCTGAATGAAGGACACAAAATAAAGTCACAGGAAAAGTTTCCATCTTTTTGGCTGTCTGAAATCTGAAGGGTCACAGACTCTAAACTGAAGCCAGATAACCCCAGGGACTGCCTCCTGGGTCTGCCCTGAAAAACACTTTGAATTGACAGCTCACTACAACTCTGTACTCTTAGGATTTAGATGGTAACTCATTGGTGTGTATGTTTGCCTGCTTTACCCTGTAAAATAGCTCTCTTATTCCTTTTTCTTGGTTAATAAACCTTCACATAGTTTATTACAGGATTAGCTAAAGGTGTTGTCTTTGGTGTAAGATCTAGGGCACCAGTTGATCTTGGGTAGGTGACTGGTCTCTTGGGAGTGGAAGCAACCCGAATGTGGTGTGATATTTGGTGTAAACGACCATTTATCACTAAGTCCAGTTTGTCTGTGTGTCAAGACAGACTGGAGAGTTTAAGGGGACTTTCAGTGACTGGATGGTAAAGACTGTTCCAGTTATCCAGGGGGGTCACATTTGTTACTGGCTTGATGAAATCCAATTAGAGAACACACCACCAGTTTGCGGTGTCTGCCCTGAGGCATGCACTCGGAGCCACTTCGGAAAGCGTGATCCCTCTAAGGCTCTGGCAAGCTGACGTCCCAGTGTGCTGTTAGGTGTGTTTTGGTTTTGGAGGAACAGATTTTGGCTGAGATATAAAGCTGAGGTTCTAACCACTGGTGATCATGAAAGATTCCATGGCTTTTTTAAAGATTAACAGTGTTAGTCCCATTGTCCTGGCCAAATTTATGCTCCAGTAATTACATTCCGCCTGTCAAAATAGATCCTAGAGATTCAAATGAACATGGTGTCAAGTATCAGGGGGTAACTGTGTTAGTCTGTATCCACAAAAACAATAAGGAGTCTGATGGCATCTAAAAGACTAACAGATTTATTTGGGCATAAGCTTTCTTGGGTAGAAACCTCACTTCTTCAGATGCATGGAGTGAAAGTTACAGATGCAGACATAAATATACTGACACATGAAGAGAAGGGAGTTACCTCACAAGTGGAGAACCAGTGCTGACAGGGCCAATTCGATCAGGGTGGATGTAGTTCACTCCCAACAATAGATGAGGAGGTGTCAATTCCAAGAGAGGCAAAGCTGCTTCTGTAATGAGCCAGCCACTCCCAGTCCCTATTCACGTCCAAATTAATGGTGTTAAATTTGCAAATGAATTTTAGTTCTGCTGTTTCTCTTTGAAGTCTGTTTCTGAAGTTTTTTTGTTCAAGTATAGCTACTTTCAAATCTGCTATAGAATGTCCAGGAAGATGGAAGTGTTCTCCCACTGGCTTTTGTGTGTTACCGTTCCTGATGTCTGATTTGTGTCCATTTATTCTTTTACATGGGGACTGTCCGGTTTGGCCAATGTACATGGCAGAGGGGCATTGCTGGCACATATAACATTAGTAGACATACAGGTGAATGAGCCTCTGATGGTGTGGCTGATGTGGTTGGGTCCTCTGATGATGTCATTAGAGTAGATATGGGGAAAGAGTAGGCAACGAGGTTTACTACAGGGCTTGGTTCCTGGGTTAGTGTTTCTGTGGTGTGGTGTGTAGTTGCTGGTGAGTATTTGCTTCTGGTTCGGGGGCTGTCTGTAAGCGAGGACTGGCCTGTCTCCCAAGGTCTGTGAGAGTGAGGGATCATTTTCCAGGATAGGTTGTAGATCGTTGATAATGTGCTGGAGAGGTTTTAGCTGGGGGCTGTACATGATGGCCAGTGGTGTTCTGTTATTTTCCTTGCGGGGCCTGTCCTGTAGTAGGTGATTTCTGGGCACTGTCTCACTCTGTCAATCTGTTTCCTCACCTCCCCAGGTGCGTATTGTAGTTCCAAGAATGCTTGATAAAGATCTTGTAGGTGCTTGTCTCTGTCTGAGGGATTGGAGCAAATTTGGTTATTATCTTAGGGCTTGGCTGTAGACAATGGATCGTTTGATGTGTCCTGGATGGAAGCTGGCGGCATGTAGGTAAGTATAGAGGTCAGTAGGTTTCCGATATAGGGTGGTGTTTATGTGACTGTCACTAATTTGCACTGTAGTGTCCAGGAAGTGGATCTCTTGTGTGGACTGGTCCAGGCTGAGGTTGATGGTGGGGTGGAAACAGTTTTGCCTCTCCTGGAATTGACACCTCCTCATCTATTGTTGGGAGTGGACTACATCCACCATGATCAAATTGGCCCTGTCAACACTGGTTCTCCACTTCTCTTCATGTGTCAGTATATTTATGTCTGCATCTGTAACTTTCACTCCATGCATCTGAGGAAGTGAGATTTTTACCCTCGAAAGCTTATGCCCAAATGAACATTCTGCACTTCTTGTCCTAAACTTCTGTCTAGTGTTGCAGTGTACTTTTGGTGTCCAGTCCTACTCCCACTGAAGATAATGGCAACATTCTCACTGTCAGCAGGATTGAGCCGTTACAATGGCAGACATGATCTATCCTAGAGATGGCTTCACTTTTGTGGAGGTGAAGTGAGTACTCTATCTAGAGAAATAAATCCTGGTGGAAAAAAAGAGTCCTCAATCAGGATCATCAAACGGAATTTGCCTGAATAAGAGATTAGAAAAACAGAGTACGATCTTCAAAAATTGGCCCAGAGTATATAGTCAATTAGTGATGTTTGTGAGACACATTAGGCTCCATCAGCATGAAAGGTTCTAAATAAATGCAAGGTAGATCCTTACTAATCTTATTTCACACCAGTGCAATAATGAAATTCAATGATTTCTTTTGTTCTTCTCTTGTATTGTAGCACATGAGCCAAGCCCAGATTAATAAAGGGCACTTGTAGGCATTACTGTTTCCTTCAGAGCTGATGGGAAGAGTTTTACAGAACAACCTGCCAAGGCATCTTTCCTGTGGGATTTCCTGCATTCATTTCACCCAGAGCCTAATTTTCACACATACAGTGAGAGTGAATCACAGAGGAAAACAATTCCAAGACAGAAAAGATACTGCAGACCAGCTCCAATATTGTGTGTTAAGCCCTGTGACAGAACCAAAGATATCTGCGCAGTAGTCAGTGAAAGAGCATGCCAAAAGGAACCAGATGCCACTGTTCGTGAGGGCGACTACCATACATCTTAGGAGACCTGCAAAAGCTAATTTATGCCTTATAGATGACCCAATCCCAAACACTAGTGCAAGTGAATGAGAGAATTGATTTATTTCATGATGCAATGTTTGGGGTTAAACTGCATTGTAAGGATAATTCAGGGTATTGCTAAAATGCAATGAGACTGACTAAAAGTAAAGAACGTCTACAAGAGGCCAACCCTCTTCTGATTCTTGGAGACTTCAACAGTGGGCCTGTGAAAGGCATGTGTCATCTGTGCAACTGCTCAGGATACTGTGCTTTTCTGGACGTCCGGCTCTACCAACATCTCCCACCATGCAACAAACCGCATGACCTTCTCCTCACCCCTTGCTTTGAAAGATGAGGTTGTGGTGACAAGGAGAGCTGGCCGAAATGGGGCGGATGACAAGAAGTTTCAATCATTCCAAATTTGCTTTTGTTCTGATTCAGAATGAAAACAAAGTTACCTATATTTCTTCATGAACTGGAGATCCCCAAACATTTCATTTCAGAAACACAAAAATATGGTGTTCCTGCAACGAAAAATGGGAAACTGACATTCTTGTCTGTTTGACAGCTGCTATTCACTATTCCTGAGTGGGAAGCATGGGAGCCAGATGGCCTGAGATCCTGGAAGACCTAGGGTCCAATCCTAGGACTTCCAGACTCCTAGCTCTGTGGCAAGGACCTTGGCAGCCCTGAGAGCCTCAGCTCAAGCAGGGGGCCTGGCAGCTCAAAGAGACCTGGCTTCAGTCATGGCTTCCGGGGCTACTTGCCACAGACTGTGGAGCCTAAAAGTCCCAGTGACCCAGGTGCCATGCACTCTGCTGTGGAGTGTCGACCCTGGAACACTGGCGGGTTTCCAATGGTGTGTGTGTGTGTGTGTGTGTGTGTGTGTGTATTTTTCCCCCAGCTACTTTACATTCTAAATGTTTTCAAGGCCCCTGGATCGAGGGTGGGGGGTGCGGGGGGGAGGCAGATTTTACTTCCATTGGGATTCTGGAAAATAAAGCAGTGATTAAGATGATTGCGAGCAAACTTGGATCTCTGTAGGGGGCCAGTACCAGGAGGCTGGAAAGCAGTAAACAATGCTGGATAAGGTACAGCAGGTTTTATAGTGATTGATGTCATTGGGCACAAAAGAAAAAATATCCCAAAATGAGCAGATCCTACATTTGACACGAACACAAACAAATTCCCAAATGCAACACACGCATATTTGTGAGATAAGAAGAGAAACACTCAAGAAACCTGAGGGACCAATTAAATGGGGGGGAAAAACACACTGAAAACACTTCTTCCAACCTTTCTTACAATTCACCATTCATGAACGAAAATTGATGAGCTTGACCATTTTTCAGGCCCTTCTTGGCCATTGCAACCTCCTCTCTGTCCGTCTTTAAAATCCCTGCTCACAGACCATTTCTACCAGGATACCTATGACAATCAGGACTATTAACATTACTTGTTATCACAAACGTTTCTACAGATATGGGTTAACTGATATCATTAATATTTCATGCTAACTTGTGTCTTAAAATGAACAAAAAATCTGCTAACTTTGCAGGTAGCTGGTCTCTATTACCGCATGCTCCTATCACTGTTACCCTAGCCCTCTCTCTCCCACCCCTTACATTTGTCTATTACACGTGTCCTGTAGTAGTTAGGCCTGATCCTTGATGCAGGCAGACACCTGTGCCCATCCATGCACAGTCCCACTGAAGTTAACAACAATCTGCCTAGGCAGAGAGCACTGCAGGATTGGGGCCTTAGACTGTACATCCTTTGGAATAGAGACTATCATGAGAGCTGCCATCTGGCCAACACTGGAGATTGAGCCAGAGAACTCCTGAGCTAAAAGCCTGAGTCTCTAGAGTTTGAGCTGATGAGCAGGCTGTGTAGCTGGGTGGTAACAGACCCATATCCTCTGTGGATTGGTCAGAGAAGGGGACATGTAATGCACACGCTGACCAATGGGTCACACTTTCTCTTACTAAGTTTCTGCCCAGCATCCAGTAAAATGGGGATCTGAGATTAACTAGGGCCTCTGGACACTACTGTCATACAATAAACAAACTACAAGTGTTTACGATTCATCAAATCCTCTCCTCCATCACTGTTATCAGAGTGTTCTACAAAATGGATGCCTGTATACGTGTACGTAGTTAGCTAAAATGTAGTGTGCCTGTAGATGGCACTCAAGACTATGCAGCATTGTTGATAGGTTTTCTAGGACCAATACAAGCCTTTTTTTGTTGTGTACTGCAAATGGCTTCTGGTGTGCGGCTCTTTACATGGAGCGCTTAATCACATACAAGCTGCCGGATGGGATCACACATTAGGCCATCAAGTCTTCTGTTTCCAGCTTCAAGTAGAGGCCAATCACTCATGCTGCACTGGAAGCCAACTCTCATCATGTCCTATAAATCACCTAGCGATTGCACAAGATGGGAGAAATTGCCTTCCTGACTTTCTGTGAACGGTTATGCCCAGAAGCATAAGCTTTGATTAGTCCATTTTGCAGAAAAATTATCAGTGTAGTTGATTATGAGATTATCCAGCCTTTTAAAAATGCAGTCCTTAAATTTAAATATGCCCCCCTGCAACTGGGATTTCCACAGCTAGAGCCCTGGAGAGGTGCAGACAGGGATGTTTTGATTTGCAGGGGTTCAGTGGCTTAGTTTCACCCTAAGATCCACGTTTGAACGAGGAAAAAAAAATCAAAGTGATACTCAACCAAAGCTACATAATTTTCTTGGCGCGGGGTAGAAATCATGGGGGACAGACTCAGCCATACCTCCTTTACAGAGGTTAGATAAAGCACACTAGTGCCAGCTGTGACCATCTGGGGAATTTGTCGATACAGCTAATGAGTTCTGCATGAGATTATGAACTCTCTGTATGGATCTCTACCCAGCTGTAAACTCCATTTTGAAGGCAAAGCCTATTTTCTTCTCTATTGTCCTTTCACCTCCATGTTGGATCGGAACTCCAACAGGGGTAGTGGCAAAATCCTAACAACAGAGGACAATTAAACTGTGGTGGTCCTGTGACAGACTGTACCCTTATGTTCACCCTTTTTATAGCTTGTACAAAGTATGCTTATACTATGATAAAGCTTGTACAAAGTATTCCTTGTGAGATATCATTTGAAAACTCATAATATGCTGATCATTATTGTCCTGGTAAAATATGTACGGAAACATTGTATGTAAAGTTACAAGATTCTACTGTATGATGTTACTAAGACATGTTTCAAGTGTGGACAACAGTCACAAACCTGTTATCCAGAGACAAAAGGCAAGCCGATGCCTGAGGCAGGTGTCAGCAAAATCACATGGACCATCACCTGGTTAAATGGCCATTCTTTGGCAGGAAAAAGGATGTGGGCGAAAATCCACATCTTGACAAAGAAACAGCTGGGAGTTTCCATCTGCACAGACTTTCTGTCTCCTGAACCTCAGTTGGAGATGATTCTCAAAGAAGAGAAAGAACTATAAGAAGGGAGAGCAGATGCCCCAAATTATTTCTCCCTTTCTCTCTACCCATGACATCCATAACACTTGAAGAACAAAGGAAGCAGCACTGGACTGGGTGAGGGATCCTGACTGAAAGAATTCAGCCAGTAAGATTGCTAGAACATGTGGTGAGAGACCTTTGCTTTGAATTCACTTAGCTTGTTAAGTTAGACATTAGTTACATTTTACTTTTATTTTCTTGTAACCAGTTCTGACTCTTATGCCTTATTACTTGTAATCATGGAAAATCTATCCTTCTGTAGTTAATTGTTTTATTGTTTTATCTAAACCAGTGTGTCTGGACTGAAGTGTCTGGGAAACTCCACTTGGAATAACAGGATTTGTGCATACATTTTCTATTAATAAAATGATGGACTTTATATGAGCTTGTATTGTCCAGGAGAGAGCTGGGCAGTACAAGACGTACATTTCTGGGGAAAGTCTGGGGCTGAGAATTTGCTGATGTTGCCCTGTAATGTAATTCATGAGTGGCTGTCTATAGCACTCATACAATATAAGTGGCAGTAACTTATCTGCTGGGGGCTGTGGGTGAGCAGACCAGGAGTGGTAGTTCTCACAGCAAAGCAGTGTAAAAGGCACCTCAGGCTGGAGAACTGAGAGGACACAACTGTTCATCGGTCCAGGTTATACACTGGGTATGTCACAGGTCCCTTATTCAAAAAGGAACCACACTAGACAAAAGGCTGGCTTCTACTCAGAACTGGTTTGTTGGGGAGAGGTGGTGTTGGCAATGAAATCACCTGGCAGGGGTCTGTGATCACCTGAGGCGGATGAGCAGGATGGCACCTGACACAGGGGGTTAAAAGTTATAAAAGGACAGGAGCTGCTTTACTCAGGTGCCATTTTTCTCCAGCTCAAGAGGAGGGAGAAACAACCCAGTATGTAGCATAATGGTGAGACAGGGGATCCTGCCTAGCTTCCTGAGTACAGATGGTCCCCCAAAGCCTTCCAAGGGAAGGGTGAGCTAGTGAGGGGCAGTGCACTGAGGATGTCTGTCTTCTCTTTGATCTGTACATTCTTGGGCTTTATCCGTTAAATACAAGAACAATGGCGCCAGAACCCTGGGTAAATTGCCTTTGTGTGTTATATGCAACACTTGCCTCCTGCCACCTGAGAAACTGTAACCCAGCAGACTCATGCCCGTGGGTGGAGTTCTGGGAGAGGGTGTGTTCAAGACACAGGGAAGAATGGAGGGTCAGCACTCAGACCAGGGTCTAGTGAGCTTGACAGCAGGTTCCAGCTCTCAGGAGATGTGCTAGAAAGAGGGTTTGCGCTTCAAGAGTGTGCCTAGGGACCCCAAAGACTGAGGCAGTGACTGGGCTCTGGTCAGGCTTCGGGAAGCTTAAAATGTCCAGGGATTCAGCAGCTGGGTTCTCTCACAGCAGGCCAGTGAGTGGGCAGAAGCCAGTGTTTGCCTGGGATCTGTGACAGTAACCCGAAGCTGCTCTTACACTCCCTAGGCAAGAGCTGCTTCTGTGCACAGTGGGTGCTGGGAGTGAACGGGGTAGGACTCTTTGCACCTTCTTTTTACTTTGCTTAGTCATGCAGGGGCTGGACACAATCTTATCCGGATCTCTCTCTAACTGTGAGAGGTGAGCGCAGTACCCAGTGTGAGCACTGACAGATGGGGGCCAGGATGAGAGTTCAATGTAGGCAGGAAGGAGAACAACACACCCCTATTTGTCACCCTCGACACCACACTGGAACCCATACAGGGTATTACTAAACAATTACAACCCACACTCAATGGGATCCACATCCGGAAAGAAATCTTGCCCGAACTCCATCTTCTGGCCTTCAAACAACCCCCCAACCTCACCAAACTCATCATCAGAGGCAAGCTTCCCACAGACCAAGACACACCAACTGAAAGTGGCTCCAACCCCCGCCAGAACAACAGATGCAAAATCTGCAGACATACTGTATCTCCACTGCTGCGACGATCATTATCTCCCACAACTCACCTTTCAAGAGCCATGGATCCTACACATGCCTATCAGATGTTGGGAACCTCATCCAGTGCACTAACTCCCCCAATAACAATTATGTGAGTGAAACCAGGCAACCCCTATGCTCCTGAATGAACCTTCACAGAAAAATAACAAAACAAAACAAAAAATTCCACATCACCCATCGATGAACATTTTTCACAGTGATCGTGCCATACGTAATGTCTCAGTCCTTGTCCTCAAAGGACACCTGCACAACACCTTCAGAAGACGAGCCTGGGAGCTAAAATTCAGAAGTTTGCTACACACTAAAAATCCTGGTCTTAATAAAAACACTGGATTTATGGCTTATTACAACAATCTGTAATCCACTAGCACCCTTTCCCCCAGCCCCCGCCCCGCATTTTGTTCTATACCTCGTGAGGTGTTAACGGGCCATTACAGCTTGAATGATCTTTTAGAATATGCATTAACTGGTTATGCTAAACAATCTCAACCACCTTGTATTTAGCACCTTTCCCAGACCGGAAGAAGAGCTCTGTGTAGCTCTAAAGCTTGTCTCTTTCATCGACAGAAGTTGGTTCAATAAAAGCTGTTATCTCATCCCCTTTATCTAATATTCTGGGACCAATGCAGCTACAACAATACTGCATCATTCCGGAGCCATTTGCCATGCACGCCGGTCTGAATGAACGTGTTTGCACGGCAGCACTATTTGCCGAATGCCCTTCATGAGAGCCCTCCTGTAACACACCTTTAATTAAAGGTTTCAGAGTAGCAGCCGTGTTAGTCTGTATTCGCAAAAAGAAAAGGAGGACTTATGGCACCTTAGAGACTAACCAATTTATTTGAGCATAAGCTTTCGGGAGCTACAGCATCCGATGAAGTGAGTTGTAGCTCACGAAAGCTTATGCTCAAATAAATTGGTTAGTCTCTAAGGTGCCACAAGTACTCCTGTTCTTTCTTTAATTAAAGGAGGCTAGAAGAATGGGACACTGCAAAGTGTTACAGTGTTTTACCTCAGAGGAAGCCATAGGAGGCATTCTTGACAGCTTGTCATCGCAATGGCATATCAAGCCTTGTAACACCCACAAGCAGGGAGCATACATGATGCGTTCCATGAATCACTCAACTCCAACTTCCTTAACCATTTTGGGGAGTGAAGTGTCAGTATTATGCTGGTAAGGAAACATCATCTGCATTATGGTGATAGCTACTAATACACCTGTTCAACAGGGTAGTTGAGGCATGGTCACCTTTCCATTTCTGCCTCTGTGTGTGTGTGTGTGCGCCCGCGTGTGCGTGCACACACAAGTGTGGCATTCACACCACTATTTGCTGATGACACCCTTTTTGGATTGCGCCCCTAATTTCAGGATCAGTGGCAACACATCTGGCACAGTCTCTTGAAGCAAAGGTGGCGATTATGGACACGCTTCTGTTATCTGCTCTTGCTAACATGCCATTGTACATTAGGACAGAAGCTACAAGGAGCAACCAATATTTTTATAACGTGTTTTTAGTGTTCCTTCTTTCTCTCCATTGTTACAAGATATTGCTATCAATTTAATAATAATAACAACAACTTCATATACCATCTATAGAGAACCTTTCATCCCAACAGATCCCAAAGCACCTTACAAAGAAATTATATAAAATATACACCACTGAAATGAGGCCACCTCTGTGGTGGAATCCAGATGCTGTTTAACTGAGCTCAGCAATGTTAGAGCACAGGAAGGGAGGAAAAATATTGTGTCCAGGAGAAAATACAGCAGGAGCTTAATTTGGCAGCACAATATAATTCACAATGAAATTTTCAACAGGACACCAAGGCTAAGTAACATTTCAGTTATTAGCAAAAGAGGCAAAGTCATCGGCTTGATCGTGTTAATTAGGAGTAACTGTACTAAAGTCACTGGAATTACATCACTGCTAAAATGGATGTCACTAGATCAGAATCAGACCCGTTATTTTGATTGCAAGCTCTTTGGGCAAGGGAATGTGCATTGCTTAAATAAATTATGTAAAAATTTGAATTTAAATAGTGTCTATTTTACAGAACATAAGAATGGCTATACGGGGTCAGACCAAAGGTCCATCTAGCCCAGTATCCGATCTTCCAACAGTGGCCAATGCCAGGTGCCCTGGAGGGAATGAATAGAACAGGTAAACAGTGAGTGATCCATCCCCTGTCACCCATTCCCAGAACCCAGATTATTTATTATTTCTATTACAGTGGTGCCTAGAGGCCCCAACTGGAATCAGGGCCCCAAAGTGCTAGGCGCTGTATATACTCATACTGAAGAAGTGTCCCTGCTCTGCAGAGTTTACAATCTAAACAGAGAAGGCACAGAGAGGCGAAGATACTTGCTTAAGGTCACACAGGAAATCTGTGGCACAGCAGGGAATTAAGCCCAGTAGGTTAGTGCCCTAACCACTGGGTCATCCTGGCAATAACATTATAGCCCTTTTTACAGAGGGGCAAGCTCAGATACAGAGATACCTAAATGGGCCCTGATTTTCAGAGGTGCTAAATACCCATAACATAAAACTTTGAGTGCTCAAATCAGATCCAAGTCATCTCAGGTTGGACAGCCAAAAATGAAGGTGCTGTTAGTGGGCACTTTTGAAAAAAAGAAGAAGAAAAAAAAAGAGCCTAAATAGTTTGCTCAGGAAGTCACAGGGAGTCCGTGGCAGAGTTGTGAACAGAACCCAGGAGCTCTGACTCCCAGTTCCTTGATTTAGTCACTACATTAAGTTAACAGCATTCTGGATGTTGACATTTGGTACTGCTTGGACCTCATTAGGCTGTGTACTGGTCCACAGTTCAACTGATGGACGTTTAACAAAATTAGAGTACTGTCTTAGGCTGGACTTGATGTATGGCTGCAAAAAACAGACACAATTATTCGATAAATCCCACAGTGTACACGTGCAGAGCAGAGAACTTCTGTTCTTTCACTCCAAACCCAGGTCTCTACCAAGTTAGTCAGCAGCAAACTCATTTTGATTCTACAGCAATAGACTCCTGATCCTCTCTGGGGTGGTCACTAGATGGAGACATCACCCTTGCTCACTCATACACAAATACAAATATATTGCAGAACCCCTTGTTAATTGCTTTCTCAAACAGAAGGTACCGGTATAGCTACACAGCAGCTAGACACCCACGGATGGCCCATGCTAGCCAACTCAGGCTCGCAGGGTTCAGGCTGCAGGCCTGTTTCACCGCTGTGTCGACTTCTGTGCTCGGGCTGGAACCCATGGTCTTGAATCCTAGTGGGTGGGAGGGTCCCAGAGCTCAACCTCCAGCCCAAGCACAGACATCTACACAGCAACAAAACAGCCCTGCAGCTCAAGCCCCGCAATTGTGAACGGGCTGGCATGGGCCAGCTGCAGGCTTTCCTTTGCAGTGTAGACACACCCAGAGAGGGTGGGCCTGAAAACAGCTGACAGATATAAATAACAAACACCAAGTCCAACCAAATTCCCTCTCTCAACTCACGGAAGAATTTGTCCCATTTCTTTCTTAAAATTGCAAATCTTTTCTTTAAAATTCAATTTGCAGATTCCAATTCAGACTGAAAATATGCATATACCTTTTAAAACAAAATAATAATAAAACTAAAAACTTCCTTTCTGGCCCCCAGCCAAAACAGGAGTTCAAGGTGCCAATTTCTGCTAACAACAGATGTTTTCAGCAACTCTTGGAAGAAGTCCTCCTCCAGGGAAACGTGGAAAAAACAGTTACTTACCTGTACTGTGGCTGTTGTTCTCCCACATGCGGGTGCACATGTGTATTGAGCTCAGGTGTGTGTGTGCCCAGTGCACTGCAGCCACGGCCGTGGTTTGCAGGGACAGGGAGGGCATTGCCCCTCATGCAGAGGCAAAGCTTGGGGGGCACACAAAGTCACATGCCACTGCTCCCTGATTTCTGCAAGTGCTGAGCAGGGGGTGGGCTCCGTCCTTCCCATGCTGCGCTTCCCTTCCCCCGGCAAGTTTTCAACTCATTTGGCCACTGTCCCCTGGTGAGGGTGGCCACTCTGGGAAGCTGCCTCCTGGGTCCTAGTGCCCATCGTCATCTTCGGGTCCTGGGGGCCCTGCATGGCCATCATCCTGTTTCCTGTACAAAGGTGAGTGCCCGGGGGCAGGGCAAGGGGGTGGAGTGGGGCGGGGGAAATGGAGGAAGGGTGGAAGAGGCAGTGGGGAAGGAAGGGGGATGGCACAGAGCAGGGGGAAGAGAAGGATAGGGGAATGGGGCAGAAGGATGGGGGAGAGGGAGGAGGGGGATAAAGGCAGGGGACAGTGGGGAGAGGAATGGGGATGGGGTGGGGAGGGGAGGGGAGGGGAGGGAGCAGGAAGGCAGCCACAGCAGTTCTGGGAGGCACCAGAGCGGCAGCGTCACGGCAGCAGCCGGTGCTGGAGTGGCCACAGCTCCTGTGCTCAAGTTGCCACCCAGGCAGCAGCAGCAATGGGGGTGCCCCTATATAAGCTGACCCATCTCCCCCCACAGCACCAGCAGCCCAGGTACCACTCCAGGCTGGGGAGGAGAGGCCGTGAGCCAGGGGAACTGGCTTCAGTGCATGTTCACCCACATGCACATATACATGCATTGCCCACCGAAATACAGCAGTCGAACTATGCCTATGACTGGAGACAGAGGTTTCTGCAGCAATAGTGTGGGGTGGCATACGGGCTCTGCACATCCTCTTGGTCCCTCCCAAGACTATGTAAAGGTGGCACTGCCCAAATCCTCTCAGTGGTTTTGTACTGGAATATGCGTGGCTCAAGACTCCAGTGAAGAGGGGATGGAGGGTGGGTCATGGGACAAAACATGTGCAACCACATCTGGAAGCACAATGTCTAAAAGGCAGGTAACTAACAGGTGACGGGGGGAGGGATAGCTCAGCGGTTTGAGCATTGGCCTACTAAACCCAGGGTTGTGAGTTCAATCCTTGCGGGGGCCATTTAGGGATCTGGGACAAAAAAAAAAAAAAAGAGGGGGGATTGGCCCTGCTTTGAGCAGGGGGTTGGACTAGATGTCCTTCTGAGGTCCCTTCCAACCCTGATATTCTATGATTCTAAGACTCACAAGCAGTACTGTTAGGAGGTGAGTCTGAGAGTCTATATAAACAGTGACTGCAGTATTTCTCCCAAAGTTTGCATCAGAGCTTGAAAGCGGTAGTAATGGCATAATGATGAGCGAAAGTATGCACCGAGGACCAAGCAGCATCTGCACTAATGTCCAGCATGGGGAGGTCCTTTAGAAAAGGTAGCTTGAGCTCTTGTTGAACGAGCCAATAGTGTCAGTGGAGAAGAAATTCTCCCTACCCTCTACTGCATCCTGATCCAGGAAGTAATCCATCTGGTAACTGTCTGTGCCTTGCTTATTATTTTCAGCATATGAAATGAAGAACCTAGGAGACAGCCTGAAAGGATTGGTCCTGTCCAGATCGAAGGCCAGTGCTCGCCTTATGTTCAAAGTATGCAGGTGTTGTCCATTCATATTTGAGTGCAGCTTTGTGGGGGAAAACAGATAGGTATCTTGTCTGGTTCAAACAAAAAACTGATACCACTTTAGTTTAAAAATCTGGATGCAGCATCATGGCTATTTTATTGAACAATTACATATATGGAGATCCTGCCATCGCAGCCGGAAGCTCACCCACTCTTCCGGATGACATAATGGTGAAGAGAAAGGATGTCTTTTGGGGCAGGTGAAGCAAAGAACAGGTTGCCAAAGACTCAAATGGACACCCATCAGAATGGCTAATAAAGCACTGATATCCCAAAGAGGTACTGAATTTTAGCAAGAAGAAAAGACTAAACAATCCCTTTTAACAATCTAATGACCACGGGGTTGAGAAAAAAAAACAATTTATCTCCTTGAATGGGAGGATGGAAGCTGAGATCGCTGCTAAGTGGACTCTCAGGGAACTTAGAGAAAAACCTAAGAATTTGAGGTATAACAGGTATTTTAAAACATCCTGAATTTTAGTTTCTGGTAGCTGTACTCTCTGGCTAGTGGACCAGATTGAAAAATGCTTCCATTTAGCTAAATACGTGGACCTAGTGGACTGCTCCCTACTATTAAGTAATATCTCTTGATCTGCCACTGAACTGTGCTTCTCCATTTGATCTAATTACTCAACAGCCAGGCCATGAGGTGCAGATTCTTTAGATCAAGGTGCCACATTCATCCATGCTGTTGGGACAGCAGGTCTGGAAGAGGAGGCAGAGGCCATGGGATTTGAATTGAGACACTATGAAGATCCGAGAACCAGTAGTGTCTCGACCAGGCTGAACCAGAAAGAACCATCTCAGTGTGATCTTGCCTCAATTAGAGAATAACTAGTAGGATGAGTAGAATAGAGGGAAAAGCATACATGAGAAAGACATTGATTAGTGAGCCTGGACTGTGACCCAATCAAGAACAGAACTGACAACATTTCTTCTGGTCTTTTCTTGTGAGTAGGTTGAATGCTGGAACACACCAGACTTGGAAGATGGTTCTCAGTACACTGTTTTTGAGGGACCACTCGTGATTCTGGGAGAATTTCCTGCTGATGTGATCAGCCAACTGGTTCTGGGAATCAAGTAAGTGAGCGACAATGGGAATAATGGATCCCTTGATACAAAAGTCCCCAAGTTTCATCATTTCTTGGCAAAGCTGATCAGATCATGCCCCTTCCTGTCTGTTTAGAGAGTATATCACAGTTGTATTGTCAATCAGTATCTGAACTGGGTAAGGAATGGTGTCCTTAGCTTCTGTTTGTCAGAGGGTGGAGATGGATGGAAGGAGAGAGATCACTAGATCATTACCTGTTAGGTTAACTCCCTCTGGGGAAGCTGGCATTGGCCACTGTCAGTGGACAGGATACTGGGCTGGATGGACCTTTGGTCTGACCCAGTATAGTCATTCTTACGTTCTTAACCGACAAGCCCTTCACGTAAGGGAGACAAGCACATGAACTGCCCAAAGCTTGAGGACATTGATACAAAGAGCTGCTTCTCATTCTGTCCATAACACTCGAGTTTTCAACCCATGAAGGTGCGCACCCCTATCCTATCAATCAATTTCTCCAGGAGAAGAGTCTGGGTCCAAAGGTCTGTCAAAGACCACTGAGCAAATACCCCATACAACAGGCTGCCGCTTTAAATCCAGTGAGCACTTCATGCCACCAGTGCCCAGCACCAAAATTAACTACTAAAATAGCTAAGATAAAATAAAACTACAAAGGAAACTTAATTACTGGGTACTAACTGTTGACTAGCTATTTATGGGGAAGGTAGAGAGCTAAACTCAGTGACTACGCAGAAGAAACAACTGTGAAGCAAACCAAACAGGAAGCTCTAACTCAGGCAATGTGTAATGAAAAGGAACCGAGAGGGGCAAGGGCAGCATAGCCCTTACATTACCTCAGGACAGCCCACAAGTTGGGCATGGCGCATGAGCTGCCACAAAGGGCAGTTTGGCAGAAAACTCTCCAGTGTACTGGGCGGACACACCCCTGAGTGGAATACACACGTGCAACCACTCAAAGAAGAATCTTAAACTCAGGGGAATTAACTGATTTTCCAATATGCTATTTCATGAAGTAGCTTCGTTGGTAAGCCCTGCCTCAGCCATCTGGGGGCTAACGCCCCTATCCTCCCCAGCTTGACCCTGCTTAGATTGTGGGTCTACCAGACATGATAAGAGGGAACATACGACACCACACTACCACTTCCAACAAGGAGGAAGTGGCCCCAGTTCCATCCAATTACTAACCAGACCAAGTAGCTGGTCAGGTGCATTGGAGAAATAAGTTGCTCCACAAATGGGTCAAACGAACTTACTTTTCTGCAGAGCAAGATGGGAGGAAGGAAAAAAAAAACCCGTGACTCTGAGGCTATGTCTATACTGCATAGTTAGCCCACGTGATTGGCACCTGAGTCCAAGCACTAGGGTTCATAGAGTCCAAGGCCAGCAGGGACCATTGTGATCATCTAGTCTGACCTCCTGCATCACACAGGAATTGCCTGAATCAATTCCTTTTTCATCTGGACGAGATCTTTTTGAAAAACATCCAATCTTGATTTAAAAATTGCCAGTGATGAAGAATCCACCACAACTCGTGGAAAATTGCTTCAATGATTAAATACTCTTGCTGTTAAAATTTTTAATGCTTTATTTCCAGTCTGAATTTGTCTAGTTTCAACTCCTAGCCACTGGATCTTGTTACATCTTTGCTTGGTTGAAGAGCCCATTATCAAATATTTGTTCCCATGTAGGTACTTATAGACTGTGACCAAGTCACCCCTTAACCTTCTCTTTGTTAAGCTAAATAGATTGAGCTTCTTGAGTCTACCACTATAAGACATGTTTTCTACTCCTTTAATCATTCTCCTGGCTCTTCTCTGAACCATCTCCAATTTACCAACACCCTTCTTGAACTCTGGGCACCAGAACTGGCCACAGTATTCCAGCAGGAGTCGCTCCACTGCCAAAAGCAGAGGTAAAATAACCTCTCTAGCCCTGTTCAGATGCACAAAGAGGAGAATCTAATTAGCTCTTTTGGACACAGTGTCACACGGGGAGCTCACATTCAGCTGATTATGCACCATGACCCCCAAATCTTTTTCAGACTCCACTAGAAACACACCCGTTCACTGCTTCCCAGGATAGAGTCCCCATCATGTAACTGTGTTATTTAGTCATAGGGATGTACATTTACATTTAACATAATGACAGATTTCAGAGTAGCAGCCGTGTTAGTCTGTATTCGCAAAAAGAAAAGGAGTACTTGTGGCACCTTAGAGACTAACAAATTTATTTGAGCATAAGCTTTCGTGAGCTACAGTTCACTTCATTGGATGCATTCAGTGGAAAATACAGTGGGGAGATTTATATACATAGAGAACATGAAACAATGAGTGTTACCATACACGCTGTAAGGAGAGTGATCACTTAAGATGAGCTATTACCAGCAGGAGAACGGGGGCCAGGGGGTTAATCAAAATGTTTTGCGGTAGCAAATCAAACACCTTACAGAAGTATATTACTTTAGCACTCTTACCAGTACCAACCAAACTTGTAATCTTGTCAAAAAAAAGATCTCAAGTTAGTTTGACGGGATCTATTTTCCACAAACCCATGTTGATCAGCATTAATTGTATTACCATTCTCTCTATGCCATTCTATACTACCATTCTCCTTGCCCTGTGAACAGAATATACATACAGGCAAGGCTGCGTTGTAGAGTCACGCCCTGTGCTGCTGGTTGTGTGCTATATCTTAGCGAGGCAAAGCTGAAAAGGGGATATCTGTTTCCGGTTCACTGACGCAATTTACCAAGGACTTGTATCTTCATCCTAGTGATGCAAGGGTTACTCTATTTTTAAATGTATTCTTCTGGGGAAAATACCACTGCCATTCACCTTTAATCACGTTATAAACGCCGCTGTCAAAGAGGGTTTAGAAGAATACAGTTTTCTTCCTTTCAATAATCCATCTCCTCAGGGGTTTAAATGCATTAAATAATGCTGCATTCACTTTGGAACAAGGTGACATACTGGGTAAGGTTTCACATTTGTTTCCCGGTAACTGCATGACTTTTGCCAGGGCAAGAGTCAATTTCAGCTCTTGCAATATAATTTCTGAAGGGAGAAGGGGCGGGGAAATGGATGAGGTCATCTAAATGATGAAGCATCACCATCACCCAGGCAAAACCCACCCACCGCTTCCACTGAGCATAAACGACATGCCTATTACATCAGCAGCTTCCTGCTCAAGGAAGAAAAATAACAACAAAATTGTGCAGTGAAGAAAATCCAAGCAAACATAACCAGTCCAGGAATTAGCTTGATTTTTATTTTATTGCTACTGAGACCTTACATTTGCTACAGTGCAATACTAATGTTAATCGGTCCAGAGATTTAGCCTATATTTGTTTTAACTCTAACACGGAAGCCTGCACAAAGCCAACTGCAGGGGGAAAAACTGCATCCACATCCCACACAGGCTGTGCATTGGACAAGGAATCGCTGGCACGGGTCAGCCTACAGGCAGCAGTGCTGGCTGTGGCTGCATAGTACCGTACTGTCTATATGTATACTCTGTGCACTGGGCAAGAAGGTAGGCATTAGAAGCAACATAGGCAAAAGCACTGTCCGAGACCCCAGTAAGGTCTGTATACAGATTGGGCAATGATTGCCTGTCTACACTCTTATATACAGTGGCCCCCTGTAAAATCTTTCCAGTTAGGCCTTAAATAACACCTTTCAGAGTAGCAGCCGTGTTAGTCTGTATCCTCAAAAAGAAAAGGAGGACTTGTGGCACCTTAGAGACTAACAAATTTATTTGAGCATAAGCTTTCGTGAGCTACATCCGATGAAGTGAGCTCTCTAAGGTGAAGTAGTCTCTAAGGTGGCACAAGTCCTCC
The DNA here is from genome assembly GCF_015237465.2 of Chelonia mydas. NCBI lineage: Eukaryota > Metazoa > Chordata > Testudines > Cheloniidae > Chelonia > Chelonia mydas. The sequence goes on along the minus strand of NC_057850.1, from coordinate 7,594,565 downwards.
TCTTTTTTTAAATAACTCTGTGTCAGTGTTTGCACTCTCCCTTATACTTAGCATATGGGGACACTGTAAATATTTAGGTAATTAAGTCAATTTACAAGTGTTATAGAGCAATCACTGACTAGGGAGGCTCACTAAAGTGGACACTATGTTATGTGACTGAGCCTAGCTCGCTAATATCAAGCCCCCATAGCACTGTCTTCTAATTAACAAGGCACATGCAGGCAGGCGTTTCATTTCAGTACATCACAAGCCACCCACACACCCCTGGCGTCACCATTTCCCAAACTCTCTCATTCTATGGGCTCTACATCTTCAGCGCAGAGAGAATAGCTGCAGGATTAAAGAATACAAATGCAAGCACTGACACAGGAAGGCAGTGAGTCTTGGGGTACTCATTTCAGACAAAACAACCTGTCATTCAGCGTGTGTGAAGACTCTGATAATGACTCAGAGACTGGGGTATGGGATGGGAGTGTCTGAATAAACTGGCTTAAACATCAAAGCACACAGACTATTGTGGAGGCTTAGCACAAGAGAATCGCTCTCTCGCTGCTCCTCCTACGAATGACCTGTTGCCTTTTGAGCTATCAAAAAATAAAAAAAAAATCCAGTCAGTGAATAGGAAATCTTTCGCCCATGTGCCAGATACAGACAGCTCCACTTTCCAGCTAAATCAGCAACCACTCCACCTGTGGCTATGATTTTTGGCAAACCCCACACATGAAGCAGGATAAACTATGGAAAGGAGTTTTATGGGAGATCGCCAAAGAAAATCCAGGGTGTTGTTGGGAAGCAGTATCCTTAATTCAGGAGAGGGCAGCTTTGTCCCCACAGTGTGTCTCTGGAAGTTCACCTTTCTATCTTTTGCAAATAATTCAGTTTTAAACTGAAGGCCCAGATTTGTAATGTTATTTAGGCATTGCTGTGTTCAGCATTGCACCACTGAACTGATTTAGGTGTTTACATCTCACTTTCAAAAGGTATTTACGTATTTAGGAGCTAAATCCCATCAACTGTCAATGAGATTTTGGCTCCTTAGTGTAGGGGTGGGCAAACTTTTTGGTCCGAGGGCCACATCTCGGTCTGGAAATTGTATGGCAGGATGGCTGGGGCAGGGGATTAGCGGGCATGGGGAGGGGGACGAGGACTCTGGTTGTGGGTGCAGACTCTGGAGTGGGGCTGGGGATGAGGGGATTGGGGTGCAGGAGGGTGCTCTGGGCCGGGATGGAGGGGTTCGGAGGCAGCTCTTGGCTAGGGCAGAGGATTGGAGCGCATGGGGGGGGGGTGAGGCTCCAGCTGGGGGTGCAGACTCTGGAGTGGGACTGGGGATGAGGGGGTTGGGGTGCAGGAGGGTGCTCCGGGCCGGGATGGAGGGGTTCGGAGGGTGGGAGGCAGCTCTCGGCTAGGGCAGGGGATTGGGGCGCACGGGGGGGTGAGGCTCCAGCTGGGGGTGCAGACTCTGGAGTGGGACTGGGGATGAGGGGTTTAGGGTGCAGGAGGGTGCTCCAGGCTGGAATTAAAGGGTTTGGAGGGCAATCAGCGCTGGGGCAGAGGGTTGGGGCGTGAGGGGAGGCTCAGGGGTGAAGGATCCAGGCAAAACTTACCTGAAGCAGCTCCTGGAAACAGTGGCCCGTCCACCCCCCAGCTCCCACGAGGAGGCAGGGCCACTCCGTGCTGCCCCATCCGCAGGCACTGCCCCCGCAGCTCCCATCGGCTGCAGTTCTCAGCCAATGGGAGCTGCAGAGCCGGCGCTTGGGGCGAGGGCAGCGTGCGGAGCCCCGACTGTCCCTGCTTCTGGGAGCCAGGTGGAGCTGCTGCACACACAGAGAGGAGCAAGGCAAGCCCCCCGACCCCGCTCCCCAGCTGGAGCACAGGAGTGGGGAAAGATCCCAACCCTGCTCCCCAGTGGGAACTCAAGGGCCGGATTAAAAGGTCTGATGGGTCAGATGCGGCCCGCAGTTTGCCTACCCCTGCTTTAGTGCCTAAATCCCTTTTGAAAATGCAATTCAGACACCACAGTCAGTGAGGCATTGCAATACTGTGCCCAGCAACATCTATATATACCTTTTAAAAATCTGGCCCAAAAAGGTTTGGACCATTGTGTAAGGTGTAAAACTGAAATCCTGATCATCTGTGTTCATTGGACTGACCCCATCACAACATAATTGTTAACTACCACTGATGAAAGAGGAGTTGACCCAAGTGTCCTGTTCAAATTCAAGGTCTGATACCAGAAATGCCATTCTGCCAATTTACATTTTCCCTGGAGTTTTAATGTGGAATACTCATTTCTTGACCTTGCTGTGCAGTGGCCCTGTGTCCTGTTACACAGCTGATGCCTTCTATCACAGAGACAGGAAGTGGAAGGAAGGAAGGAACTACAGGAAGTGGAGGATAAGTTGAATGGAAAGCAAGTGATGTATATAGTTCGTAAAGCACTCTGGCATCCTGGAACAAAGCTGTGATCATGTTGGCTGAAACATGTCCTCTGTCTAATACAAACATATATTTCAAACATAACAAAGAAACTACTTTGGGCCATAGTCTCATAGACTTTAATGACAGAAGGGGCCATTGTGATCATCTAGTCTGACCTCCTGAAAATCACATTCCATAGAACCTCACCTACCTCCTCCTATACCAGACCCATAACCTCTGTCTGAGTTGCTGAAGTCCTCAAACCACGATTTAAAGACTTAAAGTAAGAGAGAATCCACCATTTGCACTATACTATGCTATTCCACCACCTTTACCTTTATTTCCATCTTTCTTGAACAACACATACCCTGTAATACCTGTGCTTCAGTCACAACTACTAGACCCCCATGTTTCTGTTATCTCTATAATATCTGGTTTTACTTGCTGCACCAGCAGTTCTAGTTCCTCCATTTTGTTATCCAGGCTCCTTGCGTTGGTCTACAGATGTCTTAGTTGTTTCTGCTTGGCTTTTCCCAGATTCCTCGCCTAATTAGGTACAGTCATTCTACTGCCAGTATCGCCTAGCTGATTGTTAGTGTCATTGGTATTGCTATCCATTCACCTACCCTCTGTTGTTTCTTTCTCTATTGCTGTATCCTCTCTTACCTGATTTTCCTCCCACACAATGTTAGAAACAGGCATGGATATTGCATGAGTGTCTCTCAAGTGTCTCTCCTGAATTCCTAGTTTAAAGCTCTTTTAATCAGTTGTGCCAACCTCCATCCCAGAAGTCTATTCCCCTCCTTGTTCAGGTGGAGTCCATCCCATGAGAACAGTCCTCTGTCCATGAATGCCTCCCAGTGGTCAAACACCCCAAAGCCTTCCTTATAGCACCACTGCCTGAGCCATCTGTTGATCATCATAATTTTGTCTTGCCTTTGCTCTCCTCCTCTACGGACAGGTAGAACCCCACTGAAGACCACCTGAACCTCCATTTCTTCAAGCATCTTCCCTAGCCTGGCATAGTCTCCCTGGATGCATTCCAGTGAAAATCTAGCTGTATCCTTTGCTCCCACATTAAGGAAAATCAGTGGATTCTTTACAGCTCCAATTAGGACCCTCTTCGGCCTCAGGTTCACATCCCAAATGTTAACTCCCAGGAGACAGAATAGCCTTCTATTCACTGGATCAGATCTGGTGACAGGTCTGTCTGTTCTTCTTCTAGGGGGCTCCCAATCACATAGACCTGCCTCTTCCTGGTTCTGATGCGATTCCCCAGCCTTCTCTGTTCTGTTTTTTCTGGCTGCAAGTCCTCTTGTCTTTTGTTCTCACTTGCAGTCTTCTGCAAGTCATTATCTGTCAGCCAGAGTTCAGAGCCCCAGGAGATCTCCATTGACTCTTCCTCTCTTCTTGTAGGACTAGTCGCTCTTCTCTTATTCCTTGCCCTCCCACCTCTTGTTACTGCTTGCTGTACCCCGCTTTCAGTCTCCAACTCAGCAAACCTGCTCCTGAGCTCTCTTTTTCCTTCACTAGCCAGTCTTTTCCTCTGCCTGGTTCTTGTAGTCACACGCTTCCACTGGCCACACTCCTCACCCAGCACTCTACCCTCACAGTTCTCCAGTCCAGCTTGCGAGTCTTGAGATTTCCCTTCAACCTCTTCTTACCTTCCCTCCATCATCTGCTTGAATCCCCTTCAAAACTCAACCACAGTTTCTACCTGCATCTCCAAACCTCAGATCTTCTCTTCCATCCGCTGTACCAGGTGACACTTCATACAAATGAAGCACTTTTCAGGTACCCACTCCACGACAACATATGTGCCGCAGCTTCCACATCCACTCATCTTCATTGTCTCTTCCATTCCTTGGATCACTACCGCGGCTGCCTGTGCAGCTGTAATAGCCCTCCCTCCTAAGCTCCTGTCATGGAGAAAAAAAAAATACACACACACACAAACACCACATACATCCTCCGCCAGACTTCCGCTACAAACTCTCTGTTTCGAGCTCAGTTTGCTGGCTCCTCTGCCATGGGCTGGCTGCTTAGCTAGAAAGGTCCCCTAATCAGGGATGCCCCGCCCCTAATCAGGAAAGCCATGACCCCTAATTGGGGTTCTTTTATGATTAAAGGCTCTGCTTCTTTCACAGCACACAGCCTCCTACCAGCCCCTGCAAACTAAAAAACAAAACAACCAGCAAGCAAGTATGCAAACAAACAAACACATGCACTGCCCCTGAGGAATAGGGGCTTGCCTCCCTTCTCCTCTAACAGATTTAAAACAGGTCTAAATATATGAGACAGTCCACTTACGAAGCCTTTGACTAGAGATACTCTTTCCTATCTCCAAAAGGATTAAAAATTTGAGGCTGTACTTGGGATAGCTTTGTACTAACTCCAAGTTCCCTGAACATTTGCCGTATGCAGTCAAGCTTCTGTGTGACAGTTAAAGGGCTGGAAAGAAAACAAACAAAAACCAAAATAAAATGCAATAAAAATAAAAGGAGTGTAATTATGATAGCGTTAATTCAATTAGTTTCAATGGAACCCTTGATAGCTTTATGGGGAAAGTTTGGGTTGGGTGAAAGGGTTACTTTGTCTATCTGAAGAACTGAACACGGAGGATTCACCATCAAAGCCCATAGATCATTCACTCACTATCTCCTAATCAACGTCATAGCTAATCAGAGTGCTATAAAGTCTTCTATAGTCTGATCAGGTGACTGCATTAGTTTAATCAAGTCTTATTTCAGTTCCCAGTGAAGGGTCATGAACCAGAAGAAAATTATTCAATTAACATATTTCTTCATTATGGGGGTGGTTAATGATGAAATAACCTTGAACAGATGTACCAATTGACATTATATTTACTAGAGAAGCTGCAGACAATCCTGATTGCTTAAAATATACCAGCTAGCCCAAAACATTAGGAATTGGGGCTGATGTTAGGATGAGCCATTTGTTAGACGATCATAATAAAAATCTGTTCCATTTGTATGCAAAAGCTTTCTTTTTATCAGTCTCTGTGACTGTAAGAGGATGTTTTGTATTTAAAAAAAAAAAAACCCACTTCATGTCTATTCAGTTTGGATTCAGGATGAATATATCATTTTGACATAGCAATCCTGCAAAAAAGTTGCGATGAAAAGTACGATACACAGTAGTTACATTAAAGTCATTGTGGACATAATTTATATTGACCGGTCATAATGTATTTTGAATGTAATCTCTTTGGGGCCATTTTATTCTGGTTGTGTACAGCTCCAAGCACAATGAGGTCCTGCTCTCTGACTGGGGCTCCTAGGTGTTGCGGTACTACAAATAAATAGATAATGACAATAACAGGACAATAAATACCACAAAATTACCACAGATATTTCCTCTTCTAAGTATAGGAAATAAAGGGGCAATCCAAAGCCCACTGAAGTAAGCGGATTGACTTGAATGGACATTTCATCAGGTCTCAACTGCAGTACTTCACACATCAGGTTTGGCAAATATTGTCTTTTTAGACTGTGGCCACAGTAGAGGTATGATAAATTATGTATAAAGTCAATGGATGATTCTCGTTAAAGTTGAAGATTAAATCTTAATGTCCCAAATGAGAATTTTGTTGTATTCAGCAACAAAGAGGAATTTAAAGAGAGACGCACACACGCATGCATACACAAATGTGCAAATGCACAGGCGCACACACACAAAAGAATCACAACTCACACTTCCTGCAAGGGGGAAGTTCATTTAAAGCCGAGATAAATTGGTGTGATTTGCAGAAATAACCTCTTTACATGTAAACAGAGGTTTATTAGCCGTCTTTTCAAGAAATTTTACTTATTAACCCTTGAAAGGAAGGGTCAAGTAGTCATACAAAATAAAAACTACAAACAATTTTTTTGGCAACTGTTCTGTTCAGTGGTAGTAATTATCCTCTTCCCCCTGAGTGGGAAGGAGGAAATAAAGAGGGTGGCATTATACTATCAGAATTACAGTCATTTTATTTTCTAAAAACACCAGAACAAAAATGTGTTTCAGGTTTTTTTTAAACTGTCAGTTTGGATTTTGCCAATTTCTGGAAAAGTTCCAGTTTACATTTTATTCCTTATTTGTAACAAAGTTGTACTTTTCCCTTCCAAACTTTTCCAAGGATCAGTCAGGAAGTATCCATGTTGAGGGGCTCCATTATCAGTCGATTAATAAGTAAAATCGAGTTCATGACCAGTTATAATAATTGAAGACCCTGTGAGAACCTTGAGCAAAAGAAGGAGCCCTGAAGAGAGTTCACCTATGCAGAATACACTGGGGCTGCTGACATACTGACCCATTCAAAATTAGCGATGGTGCTCAATCTGGATCTGCTCTGGTCCACTTCAGTATAGTTGATGGAATGGCAGGGTACTTGAGAGCCCTTCAGCTTTAGAACTCACTCCTCCTTTTCATTCAATATAGCTTGTACTTGTTTATCTTCAGGGCACACTGCAGGGCACGGGATGCTGGGCTAGATGACCTCCTGATGTCCCTTCCAGCCCTAAACTTCTATGATGCTATGATTTATGGCACACTGCAAGACTCCTCTTTCAGTGGGTGTTTGGGGAAGGAGATGTTATATGAGAAGTAATAACTGAGAAGAACAAGATACTTTTCCTCAATTCTCCTTTGCTACATGGTTTAAAGAGGTACAGCCATATTTTGCGGCGTTGCTGCTGGCTTTTGTTTTTTACATTTGATAGTGTGTTTATGTGCCTGTTAAAGGAGTCTAGAGCTTGTGACCAACGTCTTTTGGTAGATATTGTAAAACCAAATAAGCAAACCAGAATACTTCATTAAACATTAATTATTGCAAATACCTTAAAAGAAAGTCTTTTGAAGTTTCACTTTGCATCCTTTAAAGCAGGCGTTCTCAAACTTCATTGCACCGCGACCCCCTTCTGAGAACAAAAATTACTACAGGACACCCAAAGCCTGAGCCCGCCCAAGCCCCATCACCCCAGGGGGAGCAAAGCCGAAGCCCAAGAGCTTCAGCCCCAGGCAGGAGGCCTGTAACCTTAGCCCCACCTCCCAGGGCTGAAGCCTTCAGGTTTGGGCTTGGGCTTTGGCCCTGGGCCCCAGCAAGTCTCAGCCAGCCCGACCCACAGTTTGAAAACCACTGCTTTAAATCATTGCCACCAGAGAGGGAATGCAAAGGAAATTAGTTACTTCCCAAAGGACTCTCATTAGGATTTTGGTAATTGAACATCTCAGCATGCCTGCCCACCAGTGCAAGTAGAAGATTGTAGGGATGCCATCAGTTTTCAAACCTGTTACAATAAATTGCAATTCCGGGGGGGGGATGGGAACCAACCCTTTGCATTATGGCAGCATTATCATGGAGATTTTTCCATGCACAAGCATCAGGAAATTCACTGTGTGATTTCCAAAACAAGCACAAATCAGCTCTCCTGCACATATGTTGCATTTTGTATTGCTGTACAAGGTGTTAACTTAAATGCCTTAAAATATGCACAATATAGTCGAGTTGCAGTTGCTGTGGGAACCATAATTTTTAATTTCCTGACTCCTGTGCAGGTGGCGGGGGGGGGGAATCAAGCATAACAGTCACTGCTTTAACATCAGCAAGTTTTATACATTTAATTTCTTTTGTATATTTTAAAGAGGGAGAAAACAAAAAGATCTCAGATGGATTATAGAAGCAAATATAGGCACACACACAAGTTCAAAGCTGATCTGAGCATGTCCATCAGGGAATTGCACATACAAGCACACGTACCTCAGGTATTCCTGGCACCCAAGCTGGGCATATGCAAATCTGCGTATGTACACAAGTCTGTTTTGAAGATGTGGGCCTGTCCGATATGAATTTCCACAAAAGGACATTTCATAACCACCATTTCACATGCATTGAAGTAAAAAGTCACCAACTTTAACTGGCAAAGTGTAAGTTATGAAGAAAAGGGACTTCCAGCTGAGACATGTTTAGCCCAGCCCCTAAAAGCTCAGCCAGAGGGAAAAATCTCTTCTGCTTCACTTAGTAAACATGCTATCTTTGAACCTGGACAGTCCCAGTTTGTGTCTCAGCTGTGGTTACATACAAGCCAAACATCAAATCATGACAAGCATGAAATCCCGCCACGAACTAGAGGACTCTGCCAACTGGTGACATCCACTCCAGTGATTGACTGTGAGATGTCTAACACAGCAGCAACATAGCAGTAAAACAAATGGAACGTTTATTTTTAAATTTTTCACTGTGTAATACAAACTGGATTCTTCTGGTATCCATGATGCTAGTTCCTTCCTTTGGAAATCTATTCTGTCCTGATAACATTTCTCAACTTATTTATAAATCACTTGTCTGGAATTTTATCTTTGTTGGGCAAATATTTCACTGTCATCCACAAATCAACTGTGATTGATCTGCAGTGGCAGAGCTGGCCATCTTGGGATCAACTCTGCAAAGGGCTGAGTACTCTCCAGGAATGGCTGGTTCAGATTTTGAATAAAGGTGCAAATTATTTCACCAATCCTCATTAAAAATCAATGGTCTGATTTTCAGAGAGGCTGTCAGCAATGCTCCTGTTAAGTTGAATATAAGCTGTGGACACTCAATATGCCTGAGATTCAGATCAGTAGACTGTAGCCTGGTGATGCCTCCAACGTCACAGCTTATCAAGGGGACAATATCTTAGGTCAGCTTAATTTTTAGTCCCGACTGGAGCCAAAGAAATGGCCCTTAATCCATTTAGATCCTTAACCGCAGCTTTGAATAATTTTCTTGCTCACCATTTAAAGCACCTAAAGCTAATAAAAGTTCTCTTGTGAATATTAGACCAATTCCGCCAAATTACTGGGGTTTTAAGGGCCAAATCTCAATCGAGTGATTGTTTAATATTGGCTTTTGTCGGTTCAGGATTTAGTTTATGAAGAATATGTAGCGGAAGCAATTCTGATAAGATCTAACAGTTACCTATTTTCTTTAAAAGATGTGGGTTAAAATTTGCTTTCAGTGATATACAAAAGGCAGTGTGGCTACACTGATGAAGTAGAATGTGGCCCAATATGTCTAATATTTCTGTCCACAAAAGATCCATAGCTGGTGTAAAACAGGCTAGCTCCATTGAGGTCAGTTTAGTTTAAACCAGTCCAGGAAGGCATCCTTAATTTAAGAAGGACACTTAAGCATGTGTTTACCTTTAAGCAGGTACTTGGATGGTTTCTTGACTTAGGGTGTTAGTTTCCACCAAAGATATCATATTCACAATGAGCCAGATTGTATTCCCATTGTAACCAACAGAAGTTTGTAGATTGACTTCAGTGGAATCAGGATTTGGCCAACTAAGATACAAGAATATGCCCTTGCGATCATGTACAATACTCTGTCCATGACTGATCACCATTTGCTGGGGGAATGTGGGGGAAAAAAGACATCACAAGGCAATAAACACATAACTTAATAACACAATTAAAGTATATTCATTCCAAGGTGCAAATAGCCAATGGAACCATTTAACAAGACAGTTTTATCTGAGATTAAAGAAATACACTAACACCTCAGCAAACTAATACCAACTAAGTTACAACAAAGTCAGACACAGAATCTTAATTATTTGAAACGTGCAAATTAATATGAATTTCCAGCCCATTTCTTTTCCATAGTTGCAGGATCATCTGTGAATCTATCCCACTCTCCACAACAGCTCCTTAGCAGAGATGGTCAATTTTTTTTAAATCAGATGCTTTTAGACATGAAAAACGCCATTTCACAAATCCAAAGTTTTATGCAACAACAAGTATGTTTTGCACAGAAAAAAAAGAAAAAAAAAAAAGAAAGAAATCAATTCTCCATTGGCAAAAATTGAAATGAGGGCTGCCTGGCTAGAAGATTCCTGTCAAATTTCACTCTCGGTCAGTTAAACTGACAGAAGCTTTACTCGGGGGTGCCTGACGCTGAGCACCCTGACTGTCTTCTGGCCTCCCCCCCACCAGATCCTGGAGCCAGAGAGGGCAGTGGCTCTGCTTTCCTGATGCCTTGCCCTTCCCTTTCTCCCAGGGGGGCCAGAAGTGTAATTGTCAAGAGCCTTCAGGGCAAGCAAGCTGGGAAGCTGAAACATTCCCTCTCAATCCTCCTGAAATGGATTTTTTTCTTGAAACCGTTCCCATGAAACATTTCATTTGTATGTTGGCAAGATTTTTTTTTTCAAAAATATGAATATTTTGCAGGAAAGGATTTCTGTTTTCCTCACAGCTCTATTCCTTATGGATAAGCACCAGTGCTATTAACATACAGAGATGTTAAACACGGGCTGGATGGAGTTTAGGAAGCAAGGCGGTCAGAGCTCCAACTAAGAACAATAACAAGGGAGGAAAATGTGAATTTACAGGCAAACTGGAATCTCTTTCAAAAATCCCTTGAAGGAAACTTTAGCGTCCCTTTTTCAAATGTAGACACTTAAGTGAGGAGTTGAGTATGGTGCTCTGGTGTTCCAGTATTAGTTTTAGACACCTACATGCTCTTCTGAATGCCACCATGTAGGATTTGAGGAACAACTTCATTTTACATAACACAAGAACTAGGAGTCACCCAATGGAACAAAAGGAAGTATTTCTTCACACAACACACAAGCAGCCTGTGGAACTCATTGCCAGGGGATGTTGTGAAGGCCTAAACTACAATAGGGCTTTAAAAAAAGAATCAGATAAGTCTGTGGACGATAGGTCCATCAATGGCTATTAGCCAGGATGGCCAGGGATGCAACACCATGTTCTGAGTGTCCATAGCCTCTGTTTACCAGAAGCAGGGAATGGGCGACAGGGGATGGATCACTTGATGATTACCTGTTCTGTTCATTCCCTCTGCAGAACCTGGCATTGGCCACTGTCAGAAGACAGGATATTAGGCTAGATGGATCATTGGTGTGACCCACTGTGGCCGTTCTTATGTTCTGGGTGTAACTCTACTTAAGCCACTGGAGTTGCATTTAGGATGAATTTTGCTCTGGGCATCTAAGTCCCTTTATGGGATTGGCTGGTGATTAGTCATTTTTTGATATATTATGTTTAGTAATTATCAAAGCACTTAGAGCCTGGGAAAGGCACTTTTAATGCATATGTGTAAATACATAGGAGAAAGTAAAATACATAAATAATGTAGAGTAGGGGTATACCTATATTGCAATACAACGCCTCTGGCACCAAGTCTCAGAATCAAGGTCGGCTGACTTCGGCTCAAGGGGCTTGGGCTGCAGGGCTAAAAATAGCAGTGTAGACATTCGGGCTCAGGCTGCAGCACAGGCTCCGGGACTCACCACCCTCACACAGGGTCTCAGAGCCCGGGCTACAGCCCAAGCATGAATATGTAGACTACAGTTTTACGGCCCTCAGCTGACCCAGGCCTCTGCAGGTCTTTTATTGGAGGGTAGAAATTCCCTAGAGGACAGCACCTTAACATTGAGGTCTGAGATGCAGTATCAGCAAAATTCCCTGCTCGTAAAAAACAGTTAGACGTGAAAAAAATCTCCTCAGGAAAGTCCATTTCTAGAGACATTTCAGAGTGGACAAAACAGTAGAAAGCATATGGTGGGGAACAGACCTGTATTAGCCAGGGACTGAACAAGATAATTCAACATTTCTATTTTTTAGGATTCTTCGATCATTGCCATCTGCCAAGGGTGACACATGCAACTGAATGATATACAATTTTGAAAGGAGGAACAACCCCATTGAATTCAATGGAGCTACTCAACATCAGTAAGAGGATTACAGACTAGCACTTTATTAATGCTTGATTTATCGCCCTCTAAAGTTCAAACACACATACCTACCTGTTTGCTGCTTCTCTGCCCCGTTGGAAGCAAAGCTTTGGACTTCTCTGCTATTTTCTGCCAAAGAAGAAAAAAAGGGATTGGCGTTGATGCATCAGTGGTCTAATATTGTAGGGAGGAAATCATATTAAATTCTTTTTTCATTCACATTACATTTAAAAAAAGAATAGAAATTAAAATAACCCTGTAGTTTAGCAATGGAAAAACTGCCTTGAAGAGGTAGACCTTTCAGGAATTAAGTCATTTAAGCTTCAAGCATGACAAGGTGACAAAATATGCATTTAAGAAAGGACAGTCAGGACGTGGGTAAATAGCAATTTACCAGCCAGTTCAGCTTCCTGCCGCAACCGGGCATTCACAAAATGCAACGGCTAATTTTGGCACTATGAGATTTATTTAAAAAGTCACATGCACAGCACAGATGGAATATGCTGATGAACATGTATCTAACGACAAACAAACCCATTACACAGATATTTTTGACTTGTGAGTTAACGAGACAGTGCTATCTCATTTAGACCCAGCACTTAGATTTTTGAAACAGAGGAGGAAAGGTTCTATGAAGAGACATATGAGTAGAAATAATACAGTGGCATTGCTATTATATATACACACTTTAAAGGCTAATTAGTTGGGGATTGGTCCTGCTTTCAGCAGGGCGTTGGACTAGATGACCTCCTGAGGTCCCTTCCAACCCTGACATTCTACGATTCTATGGAAACTTTTTTAAAAAACATTTTCCAGCAGTGTTGGAAACCCAAACTAACAGCCTGCCTCTAATGCAAGAGAAACAGTAAGTGAATCTTCCCAGTCTACTTCCACCATCACATGCAAAAAAGTAAACTGTGTCAATGGTGTAGTGTAAATAAGGGTTTTTAAAAAAACAATAAATGCTTTCAACTTCAATGATATAGTGTGTTATCAACAAAGGCCCCAATTCAGCAAAGCACTTAAGAACATGCTTGACTTTAATGGGTCTTAAGCATATCCTTACAACTAAGCACATAATTAAAGTGCTTTGCTAAGCAGGGATGGGACAGCCCACATTTAAAATTAAGTACAAGTTAAAGTGGTAAATCAAGGCCAGAGAAAGAACTAGTTGTTATTCAGATACCTGACTTTTACCCTGATGGTACCTCTTTGGTACCCATCAGAAATATAACTGGTTTGTGTGTGTGTTTAATAAAAATAAATAAAATCCCATTACATCCTCACAGAAAGCGTCTTGTATGCAAGTGTTAGGGCTGGATTGTATGCTTCAAATATTTCATTTGCACAAAATCCTCCTTTTCCCAACTTTCAACACAAGCGCATGGAACTCCCATTGAAGAAGGGTAAGTAAGGAGCTCAAGTTTGGCCAGGCTGCGCTTGAACAGGATTTGGAGCACTCAGGTAGATGCCTCATTGAGTATGGCTGGCTAGGGCTTTTCCCGATAAAGTGGCTTTTTTGCTGGGAAATGCCAGTTCGTTGAAACGGAAGCGTTTTGTGGAAACGGTTCCGTTTCAATGAACTTCCGCTGAAATGCCAGGTCGCCTAGCGGTTTGCTGGGGAGCCCAGGCTTACACAGTCTGTAGCTCCAGGGCAACACTCCCATGTTGACTCGGAAGACCTGGGACACCTGACTTTAGCAGTAGCTCCTAGATAGGTCTACACAACCCACAGAAGCTGGGTGGAGAGACTCGGGCTAGCAGGGTTCACGCTAGCGCTCTAAAAAGAGCTGTGCAGCTGTGGCTTGGGCTCAGGATCGGAAGCCCATCCTCCCTCTCAAAGCGTCAAAGCCCAAGCTCCAGTTCGAGCCGCGACTTCCAAGTGCCATCTACACAGCTATAGTTAGAGCGCGAGTTCCGCCAGTCTGAATCTCTTGACCCAGGCTGTGAGGCTCAGATACAGCCTCAGGCTATTGGCTTCCAACTCCGCTGCAGAGAGTCTGGAAGCCTGGGGGCCCTCAGCTCTGGGGCAGACTGCATTGTGCAGCTGCCCCAGAGTCAGGGATCCTGAAAGCCCAGGGAGTCCCCTTGAGCCAGGGGTAGCTGGCTGCTCTGTTTCAAAATAACCAAAAGGAAACATTTCAATTGTTCTCAAACAAACAAAAAATCCAGAATTTTCTTTCTGCAGGAAATTTCAAAATTTCTAGTCTTCGTTCTGGTTTGAAATTAAAACTTTTCTTTAAAATGTCAGAATCTCCTGTGGAACGGAAATTCCGAATTTTGACCAGCTCTACCTCCGAGGCTGTCATAAGTGGAAAAGACGATAAGAAACAGACAATAAGAGAAAGGACAGGGCTGGGGAAGTAGATTTGTGAGTCATCAGCATAGAGATGACTGGTGAAACCTTGCAAATGGAGACGGTCACCCAGGAATAAGGTGGGAAGGGAAAACAGAAGGAGAGGATTGGCTTTTGGTTGCTTTATTTAACAGTTTGAGCTGCTGTAGTATTTTCTATTCAGGTATAGGCCTCTGGAATCCTTAGGGTCTTAAACTTTTAATATAGCAAAGCTGTCAAGGTAGGTCAATGTTTAAGCCTCACAATGTTGGACAGCGTCCCTTTAAATCGCATAGGTAAGAGCAACACTGCCCACTAAAGTTTCTTTTCCTCTTTCAGCTCTCCTAAAGCCATGCAAGCCATCCTGCCGCTCTTGTGGTACCCTACGCTGCACCACGCTGTGATGCCGTTGCAGTAATACAGCTGCCCTGACATTCAGCCAAGGCTGGATGGAGCCAGTTTATCAATAAATTATTGTCTATGTTGCTATTTCACTAAATGTTTTGCAGTATTTCCAATACACTGTGCCACAAAATAACAGTACAGATATGTTGCAATAATCATGCTATGTAAGACCTGAGACACCCTGTTGGCCAGTTCCATGCTCTTGGGAGTCCATAGTTCCTGTTGATCAACATACTTCCAAATCCACACATCAACAAGTGAAAGGAAGTGCGGGAGCCCTATTACCTTTTGCACGGCTCCATACCGCTGGATGGCATCAGACAGCTGGTTATTCAACCTGTCCAGCTGAAGTCGCTCTTGCTGTATTTAAAAGACAAAAAGTAAAGTAAAAAAATCATTACTAACCAATAAAATGGCCGACAATTCAGCAGAAAGTGATTGTGTATGACCTTGAGCAGTGATCCTGCAAGATCTCCTAAGCTAAGCGGCATTAGATCTGCTTGGTATTTGAACAGTATCTGAATTACTAGAAATACCAAGGTGCTACAGCAAGTTATTTTGGCTAGTGAGTAAGGGGATGCTTTACGCTTTGAGTTTTCCATATATTCGCCTATGTATATACTAAACAGGACTGATTTTGCTTAGTTTATGCAATCTAGCACTTAAAAGGAAAGAGCTGGACACTATTGTTGGACAAATAAACTAGACCAGAAACAATACAAGAGAAAATACAATAGGGAACAATCATAGACTATTTGTCTCCTAGAATACTTTATTATCTATTTAATAAATAGACTATGATGCTCATCCATGTGGTATCTGGACTACATGACCTAAAAGGCCTTTTGCATGTCTAATTTCAACAGGCCAAATCCCGAAGCCCTTATATTTCACTCTGACATTACTAAGGCCTAGTCTAAAGAATAAACATTTGCTGGTAGGGAAGTCGCTTATGGGTGTGATTTTTATGACATTTTTATACAAGCAAAAGCCTAATGCAGATGTAGTTATACCAAGAAAAAAAGTATAGCTTATTTCACTCAGGAAACTGGTACAATCTACAAGGGCAAAATTACTTTTTTGTCAATATAAGCTGTATAGTTATACCAGCAAACCTTTCCTAGTATAGATCTGACCTAAGGCAAATTCCCATTGGCGTCAGTGGGAGTTTGACTTCAGGCAAAATCTGAGTAAAGACCTCAGGTTTTATCCATCTGATTTCACAGGAGGTCTGTCTGACATCATGACATTTATTTTAGGGCTGGTCAAACCATATTTGAAGAATACATTAGTAGATAAATTTCACCAGTACTCACAGAACACCATATTCAGGAAATATGTTTTGCAGCATTCAATCAGCAATATTATTCAGTGAGTATATAATGTGATGAATATCAGTCAAATTTGCCAAAAACGCCGAAAAATGCCTTTTCCGCTATTCGGCCAGATCTAATTGATATGAATTATCATGTCACACTAATGATGCTAAAGTCAAGAAATCAATAATTGCAATTCTTGTTACAAATCCCCATATTCTCCTTTGGGAAAACAAGTATTTGTTCTCAAGCTGCAAAAAATACAAAAAAAACCCAAAACACAACACCCAACACTCTTTATCCATTATACAACAAACACACAAGACGGTGCGATAATATAAGCATATTGAAAATGAAAAGCAAACATATTACAGCATGATGCTCTAGACAGCACATTTTAATTCATGCATTTAGTTAATGACAACACATCTACAGAAGAGATGTTATCATGGAACAGACTGTTGTAGCCTGGTCTCCTGCAGCTCCTTTTTAAATGCCAAGGCAGACCCCAAATGTCTTTAATGCCGGGGACATTGATTCTGGGAGAATGAATGTCACATCAAAAGGAGTTTATCTGGATGATGACAAATGATTGATTTGACCATTTTGTCTGATGGATCATTCTGTACTCGGTCTGTGCTATGCCATTAATAATCATCTTCATTCTGATTGGCTTAGGGACAAAAGAGTTCTAATCAGAGGCCGGCTTGTCTATACATTTACCGACATGCTGGGAAGCAGGGAGTCCTCAGTAACAAGCCCTCCTCTCTGGAATTCACTTCCCTGGGACATTCGCCTTAGTTGAAACCCAACCACATTTATGAGAGAATACGAGATGGAACTCTTTGCTCAGACCTTCCCTCTACCTGCCATTCTGGAATTTCTTATTTTACTATGTTTCTCTCACTTTAAAGTCAGGGGTCACTGAATATTTGTTCTAGTATATGGGAAAGTTGCCTTTCATATTTATATCTTATAAAGGACAATTAGTACAGTGATGAGTACCTCACAAATACTTGTAATAATACAGAAATAATACTAATAAAATGATGCTAATAAATACAATAAATAAATGACAATAATAACAACAATACTCTCCTTGTAAGAATAAACGGATTTATGATTTTATTTTTAAACCTTCTTCAGCAAATAATGGGGGGCCATACTCCACTCTGCTTGATAAACACGGCTTCTCCCAAAAACAATGAGGAGTCCTTGTGGCACCTCAGAGGCTCCCATAACTTATACTGAATATACTCTAAGCAGCATTGAGAGACTTAGTAATGGATAACATGACAGTTGCAAACAATGTGCAGCTTATTTTTATCACAAGCAAACACAGCCCGACAAGAGCCAAGATAGTCTTTGCTCACCATGGTACCCAGAACAAGAAAAGCATTCTCCCTTATTCATGGGCTCAGTGATTGAAAATAAAATCTCTAGTCATTAAAATCTGTTTTCTGGTAGCAATATTGTTCAAGTCCCTCCTTTAGACGTTAGCTATTTGGGGATAACTGGAAAAATGAGTGCTTGGTGATGGACATTAATGAAATTCCAAACACAGTCCCCGCCACCCACCGCTCCTGACTGAGAACTTTGCAACTTTGCAATCCACCACCAGTGAGGACTAGCAGAATATCACAATTAGCAAGAAGGGCTGGATGAAAAGCAGAGCCATCAGCACACATGGTTTCAGGCCCCAGATCACTGCGGGTGTCTCCCCACCTAGTTCCAGTTCCCAGGTTGTTTAATCCACCCCCGGTAACTGTTTTGACCAAAATCCATCCAAACCCAGTCCTGCACCCATTGGAGTCAATAAGAATTTTATCACTGACTTCAAAGAGAGCAGGAGCTCTTAAAATTAGGTTTTCAGTAAAAAAGGAGGCCTCAGCCAGCAGTGCTCTAGTTCAATGGGCTGCAGCATTATGGTTCAAAGATTGAGGGTTTGGGACCAACACTATATTATTTTTTTAATCAGTGTGTGTGTTGGATCATCTTCCAGAAACCATCAGTGGTTCAGAAGAGTACTCTGAACCCTTGAAGTTTGCATCTTAAAATTCAAGCCCCTTGTGGGCTAAAATATTCAGGTTTGCATAGGGGTATGTTGGGAGAAAGGGAGGGGGCGTCATTAAAAAAAACTATAGTGTATTACAATCACTGCTCAAAAACATCTAGCAACTTTGTGCATGTTTTAGTGTCTCAGACATTGCTGAGGAATAGGGCGGTGGATTTTATAAGGGATGGGAGATGCATTATTAAATTATTAAAATCACTTAATAACAATAATCACATCTGGCTCTTACATCACATTTCTCATCCTGAGATTTCAATGCACTTTAGAAGATGGGAACATGATCCCCGTTTTAGAGATAGAACACCACCACTTTTGAACATGCTTTACAAACTTGGTTTCAGAGATATTCTCTGCCCTGAAGAACTTATCTAATGAGACCATTCAAACCTAACATTAGCCCCATAAGAAACACTGGAACCTTAGCCTGACCCAGTGTTAGACAGGGGCTTTTCTGTGTGAGCCCTTTAATGTTGGTTAGAGATAGCCCCAGCATGACTGTGTGTCCAGCTAGATCAGCAACCTGCCTTCTCTCGCATGGATCCAGTCACTGGTCTATCTAGACCAGAATCTTTATTCCTGATATACTATGAATTCACCCAGGTGGGCCTCCTGCCTCCAACAATTCCAGTCAATAAATGATGCTTCAAAGGAAGGTAGGAAAAAAACCCATAATGCACTTGGCTGGTGGCACATCACTGTTGGAAAAGAAAAACTTCTTGTGCAAAGCAGTACACAGAAAAATGGATCAGAAGGGACTGACCATAAAGCTTTAAATCAATGGAAGGTTTCTCACGCTAAAAGAAACTTTACAAGAGGAAAACTTTGGAACACTATCCACAGATTCCTCTAGAGTGACTTAGAGACCCAGCAACCAATCCCTATCAGAGCCATCTGTTTTATATAAGGGACAAAGTCTACAGGATTACATCAAAATTTGTAGGTTAAATTATTTAAGCTACACACTGTTATAAAGGAAGAGTGAAAAAAGATTTGTTAAATTAATTGACCAGGGAGAGGAAAAGTTATTATGTGATGTCAACACAGAGTTGTGAGTTTATTTCTCATATTACCATAAACGTTTGCATCTCTTTTCCTTTCTGCTCTTAAATATACTTTCTTTAATTTAAAAACTTTACATCCACTACAGTGAAGCCTGTTCTGATCATAGCCTCCTCTGCTGGAATCCACCTGGGCTTCAAGGGCTGATAATGACATTCAAGAATAATGACAGGTTTCAGAGTAGCAGCCGTGTTAGTCTGTGTTGCAAAAAGAAAAGGAGGACTTGTGGCACCTTAGAGACTAATACATTTATTTGAGCATAAGCATTCCACTAAATGCATCCAATGAAGTGAGCTGTAGCTCACGAAAGTTTATGCTCAAATAAATTTGTTAGTCTCTAAGGTGCCACAAGTCCTCCTGTTCTTTATTCAACAATAAGGCACTGCTAATATTTTTCAGCTGGCCTTATTTGACTTCCCCCTGGACCCAATTTGTGTTGCACAAAATAACACGGGGATCTGCAGAGAATGGCCAGGACATCACATCTCTATAAAGTCAGTGAGGCACCTTTTGTTTCATTCCAGCCAGCTTTAATCTGGCCATTCAACAGCCCCACAGTTCATTCTCTCTCTGACAAAGGCTACCGCGACCCTCGCTAGAGTATTCATTTGCTGGTACATCCTTTTCTTTACCACTCAATACAGGCAGGCAACAGGAAGAAACAATGCTTGTGCTCCTTCATAAAACAACGTGGAGTTTTACATTAACACGGCTTCAGCCCCTTAGGGAATATTTGGACAAACCCTGAGTTGGGCAGTTCAACTAATACTTGTTCTAGATGGAGGGATACTTGAAGCAGTGTCTAGGAAGGATGGAAACATGGAATTCTGGAGAACACCAGGGAGGGAGGGAGAAGACGCAGGGATAGTTTGGGGGAGCAGCAGCCCTGGACACTACAAGGAGGGCAAATGCAGAGTGGGAGAGAATGTCATAGGGGAACATCAAGGAGAAGCGACTGTAGGGGTAGGGAGGGAGCCGAAGGTGCATGGGTGGTTTAACGGAAGGTTAGGTAGTGAAAGCTACAGGAAGAGCAGGTGTGAGGAGAGCACAGATTGCTGAGAGCACACCAGGAGAAAATCCAGTAAGGGGGAGGTATGGCTCATGGGTCTATGCTCTAGTAGTGTGGGTAAAGGACTAGAAATTGAGAGACAGGGATTATATTCTTGTTTTAGCTACTGAATTACTGTGTTACCCGGGGTCTGTCATTTAATAAACACTCAGGTTGATTCTGTTCTCCAAGATGAGCACCAAAGGTGCTTAAGCAAACTAAGCCATCATGGGGTAAAAGGGAAGATCCTCTTATGGATCACTAACTGATTAAAAGATAGGAAACAAAGGTCAGGAATAAATGGTCAGTTTTCACAAATGGAGAGAGGTAAGTAGCAGGGTCCCCCAAGGATCTGTACTGGGACCAGTGCTGTTCAACATATTCATAAGTGATTTGAAAAAGGGGGTGAACAGTGAGTTGGCAAAATTTGCAGATGATAGAAAGATATTCAAGACAGTTAAGTCCAAAGAAGACTGCGAATAGTTACAAAGGGATCTCACACAACTGGGTGACTGGGCATCAAAATGGCAGATGGAAGTTAACGTTCATAAGCGCAAAGTAATGCACATCAGAAAATATAATCCCTACTATACATAGAAAAGGGGTCTAAATTAGCTGTCACCATTCCAGAAAGAGATCTTGGAGTAACTGTGGAGAATTCTCTGAGAACATCCACCCAATGTGCAGTGGCAGACAAAAAAGCTAACATAATGTTAAGAACCATTAAGACACAAATAGATAATAAGACAGAAAATATCATATTGCCCCTATGTAAATCCATGGTACGCCCACACCTTGAATACTGCGTGCAGATCTGGTCATCTCAAAAGAGATCTATTAGAATTATATTAGATATATTATTATATTAGATATATTAAATATATTAGAATTCGAAAGGGTAAAAAGAAGGGCAACAAAAATGATAAGGGGGTATGGAACAGCTTCCATATCAGGAGAGATCAAAAAGACTGGGATTGGTCAATTTAGAAAAGAGATGAGTAAGGGGGGATATGATTGAGGTCTATAAAATCATTAATGGTGTGACGACAGTGAATAGGAGGTGTGGTTTAACCCTTCACATAACACAAGAACTAGGGGGTCACCTAATTAAATCAATAGGCAGAAAGCTTAAAACAAACAAAAAGGAATGCTTCTTCACACAACACACAGCCAACCTGTGGGACTCATTGCCAAAGGATGTTGTGAAGGCCAAAAGTATAAATGGGTTAAAAAAGAACTAGATAAGTTCTTGGAGGATAGGTCCATCAACAACTATTAGCAAGATGGTCAGGGATGCAACCCAATGCTCCAGTGTCCCTAAACCTCCAACTTCCAGAAACATCTGGCATGGACCACTGTCAGAGACAGGATACTGAGCTAGATGGACTATTGGTCTGATCCAGCATGGCCATTCTTATGAGCACACAACAAGCCCTGGCCTATTCTCCAATGAGAATGCGATGGGCCAAATTCAGCAGTGACATAAATGTGGTAAGTTATACATTAGAAACAACTTGGTCAGAAAATGAGTGTAAGTGGTAAATTGTTAGAAACTGCTGGACAACCAGTAGGGGTGTAACCCACACCAATCTGGGGGAGTCAATGGGAGATGCACCCGCTTATGTTAGGAGCTTCTTCTCCTTCTCCCCTATGTCTGATGTAGAGCAGCAACTATAGTTTCACCTGAAGTTGATCAAGCCAAATGGCTACATCAGGGGTAGCAGAATTTATTGCGGTAATGCCTCCTTCATATTTATAAATCGGGCAGGAGGTAGCGATATGTTCGATGGTCTGTTGTGGGGAACCACACTTGCACACTGGGAAGTTCTTGATTTTCAATTTGTGCATTAGATGTCTGCTTCTGCCAAGGTTGGTTCAGATTTGGTTCAGAGTTGACCAAGATAACTATGGAAGGTCAAACCCAGGAACCTTCGGCATGGGATCCAGCACAAGATACTTATTTTTAAAGTCTTGTTTAGCCCAACCTGCTTTCTGATCATAGCCTGATTGCATGTGGCTAAATAAATGTTCCCAGAGAGGCTTGCAGGACTTATGACATTGCAGAGGGCATTATCAAGGTCTTGATGGACAGGGGCTGAATATGCCCCTGCGAAAATTGGGGCTGTCATGGTATAAATTATAATATGGTGAGGAATTACTTTAAGTTACAAAGTGAGGCTTTGAACCCATGTCTCCCCCATCCTGGGTGAGTGTTCTACCTACCGGGCCACTGGGTGTAAGGGGACCACCAGCAGCATCCTTTGTGTGAGTTTCAGCATGCTCTGATTTTCCCCTCTCTGCCTCTCAGTATGTAAACTGAACATATTTGCACTCAATGAATGCCACACCATGCAACTGTCACTCCTTTGTCACTTACATCCACTTTCACCTATTTGTAGACTCACTCGTACCCAGTGTGAAATTTGCTCCTCTCTTGACATTATCACTAACTAGTGTCTAGGGACTTCCATGGGACCTTCCCCTGCTACTCCAGTTGACATGTGGGCTCTTAAGTTTTAAACACAGTGTAGGAAAGAGCTGGGATTTCACTATGTGACTATAGATTTCTAATTTAATGAGAGCCAGCCTCAGGAGAGAGCTCTTTCCACAAGTCCTCAGAGGTCCCTTGAATCTGTTTTGCAATGATGATTTATCGAGGCAGCATGCAATTCAACACTATCACTGTATCAAAACAAAGAAAATTATAAAGATACCGAGCTCAGCAACTTTAAGGCACTTGCTGCCCACCACTTATCTTTAAAAAACAAAACCAAACTTTTATCTTAATGGCATCTCAAAAGGCACATACCCTAGATGAGCCTCTGACAATCTCAGACAGCTGCTTGATAGCTTTGGTGCTGGTAGTAATGGTTTTATTGGTCTCTTGCTGGGTTGCATGCCTGTAGAAAAAAAGAGACCATGCAAATTACAATTACAATTTAATTTTATAATGACTCACTCAAATAACTCTCATAACACACTCCTGCTATAACACCAATATACACACAGGCTATGCTATGAAGCTGTGATGGCAGGTATACATAACAGAAGCAGCAACATGAAGGTTGGATAATAGTAAATGTTAGAGAGGGGATCCAGCAAATGGTCACCTGTTGTAGTCAGCAAGAGATATGGGTTGGGATCTGTGGTTTAACATGGGATGGTGCAAAGGGAGTCAGTGGTGGGTGGAGGGAAGCAGACAGACTGTTACATATAGCTGCTTTGGCAATAACAAAGGAGGAGAGGAAGGCTGAACAGAAAGAGAGAAAAAGAAAAAGAGGGTCGAGAACAGAAAAAGATGTGATGAAGGAGCTAGACGAGGACGAAGTCGGTAAGCATGAGGTTCGGTATTCTGACCTGTAATTTACACCAAGAGGGTACTACCAGTTGGTAAGGTGCACATAATGCAGTTGTGGGTGCAGGCGGTTAAATATGCTAGCAAGAAGCAAGACTAATCCATTCTGTTATCTGACTCTCCAGTGGGCATGATTATTATTTCTTGGATTTACTGAGTGCTGACAGCCTGCTCCCTGCTGCGCAGTGCAGAGGGAGACACAGAGGGCTACATGAGGGCATTGCCATGGAAGATCTAGAAGACAGATTCTGTATCAAGCAGTAAAAGTAGGTCAGGATGAGGTTTAGCAGGGGGATTTAGGCGCTGCAATGCAACTACAAGGTTAGGCAACAGTTGTGCGGTGGTTTTGTGAATTCCAGTGGCACCTAAATGTTGGATTTAGGCACTCAAAGTGGCAGTTAGGTGCCTAATTCTCCCTGATGACACTAGTCCAGACTCCGCCCAAAGAAGTTTAACAGCTAAATCAAACAGGGCTGTCAGCAGGTAGATATTAATCCCAACCCCTCACTCGTATTGTATTGCTCATTTCTGCTGGAAGGGTGAAGTCTTATTAAAAGTTGGGCAGAAAGGTGAAAAACAAGTGCATAAATTACACGTGAACAGAACAATTACTTCTTAAAAATAGGCTTCCAATACCTTACTGGTTATCCAACGTAATAGAAAAACAGAGAAATCACCTGAATACATGCACAGCAGATCACTACATGAGGCTTAGAAGTCATTTTTACATGGCCATATGCAGCCATTTTTACACGGTCCTATGCAGCCAATCTATCAAGTTAGTAATCAAACGTATCATGTTTGCATTAGAAATACAGATCCACCTATTATCTTCTCTACCAAACTCAAGCAGAGGAAAAGGCCTGGTAGTTTTGAAGAGAAGTAACACAGATTCCTGAGACATCTGGAGAAAATCACCTTTTTGCCACTTCAGTGGCACACTGCAACCAGAGTCCATAGTATCTCTATGGAGTGATGAGAGGGCAAACAAAAGAGACAATCATTTATCCTGCTGCTATCACACCACACAACCTGGGCCTGTAACTAATGGATAGTAGTTCATACAGAAAATAAACACACATAGGTCATCCGTCCCACAGCCCCACTGTGCCACCCACCCACCCAGAGGTGTCCCTGTTTTGGGCCCACTACCACACTCTACCCCAGGACTACAGGCACTGTCAAAAGGTGTTCTCTTCCAGGCCCTCAGGTCCAGCCCTTCTAGCTCCTTCTTTTTGGAACAAACCCAGCTCAAAAAGAAAGTCTTTCCAGGGCACAAATATATTTTCATCCCCAGCCTCCTCTTTTGGTGGTCAGGGCAGCCTCATCCCCCTCTTTGGCTTCCTCTTCCTGTCTGGGATATAAAGCAGCTGGGCCTGGCTGCCTGATGAGCTCCAGCTGCCTTATCCTTCTAGCATCTCTTCTCTTCCCTGCCTGTTCTTTGACTCCATCCAAGAAGCACATGGAGAAAGCACTGCAGAAAAGGACCTGGGGTTACAGTGGACGAGAAGCTGGATATGAGTCAACAGTGTGCCCTGGTTGCCAAGAAGGCTAACAGCATTTTGCGCTGTATAAGTAGGGGCATTGCCAGCAGATCGAGGGATGTGATCGTTCCCCTCTATTCGGCATTGGTGAGGCCTCATCTGGAGTACTGTGTCCAGTTTTGGGCCCCACTCTACAAGAAGGATGTGGAAAAATTGAATAGAGTCCAGCGGAGGGTAACAAAAATGATTAGGGGGGTGGAGCACATGACTTATGATGAGATGCTGAGGGAACTGGGACTGTTTAGTCTGCAGAAGAGAAGAATGAGGGGGGATTTGATAGCAGCCTTCAAGTACCTGAAAGGGGGTTCCAAAGAGGATGGAGCTAGACTGTTCTCAGTGGTAGAAGAGGACAGGACAAGGAGTAATGGTCTCAAGTTGCAGTGGGGGAGGTTTAGGTTGGATATTAGGAAAAAACTTTTTCACTAGGCGAGTGGTGAAGCACTGGAATGCATTACCTAGGGAGGTGGTGGAATTTCCTTAGAATCACAGAATCATAGAATATCAGGGTTGGAAGGGACCTCAGGAGATCATCTATTTATGATTCCAATAATTCATTATTGGAATAATAATTTTTAGATTATTGTTAGATTCCAAACCTCCCTCCCTACCATAGAATAATAGAATATCAGGGTTGGAGGGAACCTCAGAAGGTCATCTAGTCCAACCTCCTGCTCAAAGCAGGACCAACACCAACTAAATTATCCCAGCCAGGGCTTTGTCAAGCCTGACCTTAAAAACCTCTAAGGAAGGTGCATGACTTCCACGAGTGAGGGTTCCATGATTGAGCCTTTAACAAATATTTCCTTTTAATATAATTTAATATAGAACAAGACACTAGAGTTGATCCTCAGTCACCTTCTTAACCTCAAAAAACTGTCTATCTACAGAAGTTGGAAATTTCCATATGGACAATCCCCATCCCAAAAGTAAAAGGCCTCATTAATTCTATACATTCAATTATTTTCAATGTCTGAAGTTGAGTAAAAGCCCAGCTTTGTTTGGATTCCAATACAAATTTTGACCTTACATACAATATATCAGCAGTTCTCAAACTGTGAGTCGGGACCCCAAAGTGGGTCACAACCACATTTTAATGGGGTTGCCAGGGCCAGTATTAGACTTGCTAGGACCCAGGGCTGAAGTTGAAGTCCAAGCTCCACACCCACCTGGGCGGCAGGGCTTGGCTGCCTCCCCTTCTCCCAGATGGGGGTGGCGGGGCTCAGGTTGCAGACCTCCCCACCCCCACCTGGGGCAGTGGGGCTCAGGCTCTGACCCCTCCCTCCCGGGGTCATGTAGTAGTAACTTTATTGTCAGAAGGGGATCACTGTGCCATGAAGTTTGAGAACCCCTGCAGTACATAATACATTCAAGTCTGGCATAAACTTGTAACTTGGATCCTTCAATTTGTCTGCCTTAAAAAAATTGCTTTCCATGCCCCTTTTAAAACACATTTTTAACAACGCTGTCGTGCTCAACTTTGGTAGTTGCAAGTGTGTTGTCAGCATAATTAACTTACTATGCTTCAGCCTCAGAGATACATTCAGAAATCAGACAGTGATTATATTTAATTTACATTAAATGCTATTAAGATTTTCATTAAAAATAAAGGCCTTTGAATTCCACCTCCTGCAGCATTTTATTTTACTTTAATATGTAACGGTAATAAGATATGCAGCTATTATTATTATTATTATTATTATTATTATTAGCTTCCTCCATATCCCTCTCCCTATGGAACTGTGCAAGTTAATTAAAGGGGTGTCTCAGATTAACACAATTTCATTTTGAGAAAAGTCAGCCACACACTAGTAAGTTAAATATATGATCGATACAGATATAGTGTGAATATTTTATATATGCTGAAAAGAACTACAATGGCTATCATGATGTACTGCAGCACTACAAATGGGATGGAATTCTCTTAGGAGGAGTAAAGTTTTCTGATTTGTGTGTGTTTATAAGAAAGGATGCAAAGATACTGTACTCTATAAACCACCGGTGGTGAAAGCTTAGCCCACATAATTCTACAATCAAACCCGTGGCTGCCATTTTCTTTAATACGGAAGTATGGCCCATTGGATGTATAGTTCCTAGCATGCAGTTCAGACAGGTCCTAGACTAAGAATTGCTTATTTGTAGGCACTAAGTAATGGTATGAACTAGGAACTGTGATCTTAGATTGTATTCCCAGCCCTGCCACTGACTTGCTGTGTGATTTTAGTCAAGCCATTTTTGCTTCAATTTACCAAAGCTGTGCTTCATTTATCCAGTTTTAAAATGAGCTCAAGTGAGAGTCAAGCAAAGTGATCTCTCCATTTCCCCCATCTACCTCACCGGGGTGTAATGAAGCATGTTCAGTATTGTTTGTACAAGGTTTTGAGATTCTTGGTGAAAAACAAAGTACAAAATATGATCAGACCCTTAGGACTGACTTCAAATGAAGCAGCAGAGAGTTAGAGAAAACAAAGGGGTTCATCATGTTTATCTTCCCCTCCATCTGAGGCTCCCTGCCATAAACAACCCCAGGGATGGATTTACATGCCAGTTCCAGAGGTGAAAGGCCACATACTAATCCAATTAAACATACAGTTTCACTTTACATTGTTTTTTAGGATTACATTTGTAAAAGACTCAAAAAGGAAATTACTTAACACTGGCTCCAAGCTCACTAAACAAACAGCAAAACAAGACAACTTCAAAGAGAAAAAGTGACTCGATACTTCAAAAGGGACAAAAAGAAGTTGTTAGTGGGAGATTAAATTCATTATTCTGTTAGATACTAAAAATCATGGATTGAACAGAGACACTGCATTTATGGCTTATTACAACAATCTGTAACCCACTAAGCCCTTCTTTTTGTCCTCTGACTGCAGAGACATTAATGGGCCACTCTACCTTAAATGGTCCCTTACAATATGTGCTATTTATGCGAAACACTCTGTTCTACCTTGCTATGAGTACCTATCCCAGACCCGAACAAGAGCTATGTGTGGACTGAAAGCTTGTCTCTCTCACCAACAGAAGGTGATCCAAATAAAAGATATTCTCTCACCCACCCTGTCTCTCTAGTTTGCTTATGTTATATGAGTTGGCAGGGTCTCAGAACAGCTTCAGCTCATATCAGGGATCTACAGACACACTGCGGACAGTACCAGAAAGTCTGAAATTAATACCAGAAGAACGCAGTGACTTTAATAATCATTTAATGTTCAGCCTATTTTTGGAAAAGAATTTAGGATGAGAGAAGAACCCATAATTGCTATTTCTAGGATGGCCAGGAGCCTTCTGATATGAGGCTGCATTTCAAAACACGCTTTCTTAAAAGGAGCATACACAGTCACTGCATGAAAGATTTTCAAAGCAACTGGGGGATTTAACCACACAAGTCTGATTATTTTAAAAACGTGTGTGTGCACGTGAACACAAACAACACTAAAAAAAAACTATGTTAAAATGGTTTCAGAGTAACAGCCATGTTAGTCTGTATTCGCAAAAAGAAAAGGAGTACTTGTGGCACCTTAGAGACTAACCAATTTATTTGAACATAAGCTTTCGTGAGCTACAGCTCACTTCATCGGATGAAGTGAGCTGTAGCTCACGAAAGCTTATGCTCAAATAAATTGGTTAGTCTCTAAGGTGCCACAAGTACTCCTTTTCTTTTTATGTTAAAAATGTCACAGCTGTGAAGTCAAGCACTCAAGAGTACTGAGATTGAACCTGGGGGCCTTCATTCACGCTGACCTCTTTGTTTGGAATAAACCTCCACTTTTCTCCATCATGTGGCCCCTTTACATCTCTCCTTAAAAGCCACCTCCTTCCAGGAATTCTTTCTATCTCCTTCTCCTCATCAGTAATCTCACCACTCTCTCCTTTACCTGAACTATTGTTCAATATCAGGTCTCTGTTTTGTCTGCCTGAGGCTATGTCTACACTGGCAATTGAATGACAAAACTTTTGTCTTTCAGAGATGTTTTTTTTTTAAAAAAAAATCCTGAAAGACAAAAGTTTTGCCTTGACAAGTGCCAGTATGAACAGAGCGCTGTCAGCAGGAGTGCTCTCCTGTCGACAAAGCTAACCCTGCTCATTGGGTAGAAAAGTCTTAGAGTGTAACTTCTTTGGGGCAGGTGACATACCATATTGCATGTACACGGTCATTTATGATGCTATACAAATGATTATTGAGAAGTTACAGAGAGCATTTTAAGTCTGGGCAAATGCAGCTGTGACCCCAGACGTTGCTCCATCATTCCTGATTAGTAAGCCATGACTTCTTATCTTCTGTGCAAAATCCTATCTCTTCAGCAGGCTGAAAGGAGTAAACACACATTATTGTGGAAGTACAGCTGTTGGGGTAGATGCAGACATGCACACAGGGGTCTAAAAGGTTGCATCAGCCATACACAAAATATTTAGATGCCAGCGACAAGCACAGTAATAACAGACTGGATAGAGCTAGACTGATGCATTCAGGACATTTTCAGGATAATCACTGGCAGCTATTTTTGACAGGTCAGGTCCCCAGCTGAAAGTTCACAGTTGGGGCATGGTGGAGATTACAGATCAGATTGTGTGGATAGATACCACATATTGCCAAGAAAGGGGATATCATGGCACCCTCCCTCTAGATACCATTTCTCTAAACCAATTTATGGACTTTACAACATCTTAACTATCAAATATCATCCTAATAACCTAGAATTTATACTGCTTCTTATATCAAAAAGGATCTTAGAGCACTTTATAAATTGCATACAATATAAGGAATCCTTTCATCCGCTACAGCAAGACAGTTACCTCTGGTGACAACTCTTCAATCAACATGGCAGCATTTTATGCTCATTTTGCACAACTGTAAATGACTACTCAAGGGCTAGGGCCATACAGAATTAGGTCCAGCAACTTGACACAACAGTTCAGCACGGGAACTGAAGACTAAAGCACACGATTAAAACCAGAATTGAGACAGGGACTTGTTTGCAACAGTTATGTCACCAACACTGTAGCCAAAGCTCTGTTTTCAAGGGGCGGTGGAAGAGGGAATAGAGGGGGAGAAGCACACTTCAGAAAGGGTACAGCTGATTTCTCTTACACACATCTGCGTCCTAACAAAAGAGCAATACCATGGTTTTCAGGTACATGTCAAGAATATAATTATAAGTACCTACATGGAGAACAAATATTTAATAATGGGCTCTTCAACCTAGCAGAGGAAGGTATCACACGATCCAATGTCTGAAAGTTGAAGTTATACACATTCAGATGGCAAATAGGAGCATAAATTTTGAACTGTGAGAGTAATTAACCATTGGAACAATTTACCAAGGGTTGTGGTGGATTCTTCATCACCGGCAATTTTTAAATCAAGATTGGATTTTTTTTTTCTACAAGATCTGCTCCAGGAATTATTTTGGTGAAGTTCTATGGTTTCTGTTATACAAAAGGACAGATTTAGGGTTGCCAACTTGGTAATATTTAAAAACCAGACACTCCAGTAGGAGTGCCGGAATCTCCCTTGCCCCAACTCTTCCACCCAACGACCCACGCCTGCCATGCCTCTTCCCCCAAGGCCCTGCCCCCATCTACTCCTCTTTCCCCCTCCCCCTCATCACTCGCTACTTTTCCTCTCCCCCTGCCCTGGTCAGGAGGGACTTGCCTGCAGAGCCAGGGCTGGGAGCTGCAGCCGCCCGATGCAGGTAGGAGGTGGCCCCAGCTGAATAGGGGCTGGCATGGGTGGTGACACAGCACCTCCCCGCCTCCAGTAACTACACTTTGGGTATCCAGTCAGTAGATCTGACTGGACACTGTCAGGTCTCCTTTTTGACCAGACTTTTTTGGGCACCTGGCAACCCTAGTCAGACTAGATTATTACAATGGTCCCTTCTGGCCTTGGAAGCTATGAATCTATGAATATTTACTGTGCCAGCTTAAACTTCTTTAGATTTTCTATCCCATTTGGTGTCTAAGATTTGCAAAGCAACTGAACAATTTTATGCATTTAGAAGTTGGTGATCAAGGAGGTTTGACTATAATTAAGACAGGTAGCATACTCTATCGTATACTATATGCTCATAAGATGATACTCTAGTTAAGGTCTTTTGCACAGCAACTGGAAAGTGTAGCACAAATTGTAATTTGTTTTTCTAAAAGAAAATGAAAAACTACTGTTTACTATGTGGGGAGATGGGTTATATGACTGTAACAGATTGTACACCTGTGTCCACACCCTACATACTATTGTAATAATCTTTGTACAAAGTATGCCTTGTGAGGTATCATTTGAAAACTCATAATTTGCTGGTCATTATTGCCCTGATAGAATATGTGTGGCGATGTTGCGTTATAAGATTTCCCTTTATGATGTTATTAACACATGTTCCAAAACACAGCCCTACCCAAGCAGAACTTGGCAAACAGGAATGTGTACACTGCCAAATTTGCATTTAAGCAGTAAACAGAATCATCAAGCAGGAAGGGGAGACAAAGGAAGCTCCAACAGGTGGGAAAAAACAGCAGGGAACATCTTTCCACATAAACTCTTTTTCTCCTGAATCCCGGCTTGAAATGTTTTTCAAGGGGAAGACTGACACTATGAAAAGGAAGGACAAACACCCCAAGGCCCCCCTCTCTTTCCTCCTGCCCATCTCATTCACAGAACCAGAAGCCACAAAGGAAGCATTCACTGGATTCTGGGAGAAGGGATCCTGACTTAAGAAGTTTGGTCAGTAAGACTGCTGAAAGAAAATGGTGAGAAAAATTTGTTTTGAATTTAACATAGTTTGTTAAGTTAGGCACCAGTTGCATTTTAGCTTTATTTTTCTTGTAACTGTATCTGATCCTTATGCCTCATTACTTGTACTCACTTAAAATCCCTTTCTAGTTAAAAAACTTGTTTTATTGTTTTATCCAATCCAGTCTGTTTAAATTGAAGTGTCTGGGAAACTACATTTGACGTGGCAAGTTGTCTGAATATTATTTCTGTTAAAGAAATAACAGACTTTATATAAACAAGAGCGGGCTGGGGGGTATAAGACATACATACCTGGGGGGTGGCATCTAAGGCTGGAGGTGTGCTGGGGTCACCCTGCCGAATAACCCAGGCTGGTAAGAGCCAAGGTGTGGCTATCTGGCTGCCACACACACACAGACGTAGCTGGGAGTGACTCGCATACTGGAAGCTGTTTGTTAGCAGTCCAGGCTGGAGGCTACAGCAGCAAAGCATTGTAAAGGGCACCCCATGTTAGAGGGTAGTGGTGACATAGTGACATACTGGTCTGGATTGTACCCTGGTATGACACAATGATCTCAAATCTCTGGTTCAAGCGTTGATATGCTGAGCATCTGCATTTACGTATGTTCCCTACATTCTTTAGTTGTCAGGAGCATGAAAACAAGAAGGCACACCACGGAAGTGTAAGGAAATCATTATTTAAACCTTAAGATTGTTACCATTTTCCTTTATGTCGTAGGGCCTGCTTCTGTGAAGCACTGAAGTCAATGGGAGTTGAGAATGCTCAGCATCGCACAGGATTGGGCCCATAAATTATAAATATTTGTATATTTAATTTTACATGCATAATAATTTGCATAGCTTCAGACATTCTTCTAGTCTTCAAACTCTACTGACCACGGGAACAGCTACAGTGGCAAGAGGTACTCCTGAGATTCCTTGATAGACCCCAGGAGAGAAGAGTGACTTGATCACAGTCCATAAGTACCTGCATGGGCAACAAACAATTGCTAATCTAGCACACAAAAACGTAAGAAGATCCAATGACATGAAAAGTTGTTAATCTAGTAGACAAAGATATAGATTCAATATCAAAATACAGATCCAAGATCCAACAACAAGAATCAATGACCAGCTCCTGAGATTCCCAGTGGAGCAATGTTGCAAAGCATTGTCACAGCACCATCAGACTAGTCCAAAACAATGCCAGTTTACACCAGCTGAGGATCTTGCTTAATGAAATGAATTGTTCTACTAAGACACACTTGCATATAGTAATGCAACTGCTGATGCAGTAAGAGCCTTTAAATGGAGAGCACAGAATAACCAACTATAACTGGTGAATTAATGTGTTATGGCCAAGATGCAATATCGTGCCTTATCCTCTAGATTTTCTGCTGTTGCTTGCATATGCAGAGAGAAGTTAAAGCAAAATGCATCTTTCAAGTGAGCATTTATTGCAAAAGCAAACAGAAGAAAGGCAAGCTGGAAGAGGTAGTTATTTAATCAAGTTTTAGAGTAGTTTTGCTGTATCATTAAGTCTCAACAGTAAGAGCTAAATCCACTTGTTTTACCTCCAAGGCAGAGTTCTACACTGTTTTATGTTCACGTCTAGGACCTGCTGCTCCACTGACTTGCTCTTTGTGCAGTCATTTACATCTGGGCAAAGGAAGTGCAAAACAGTACAACTGTAATCTGGCAATTTTTACGCCTACTTCACATAGGAGCAAATTAGTCAAAGTACAAGTCGGGGAGAACTGGGCCACTGGTTTCCAGTTTCAGCCATGAAGTTAAGTATACCATACATTTCTGTGGTGCCATTCATCCCAAGTTATCCCAGGGTTTTTTAAAGGAAAAGGAAGCACTTCACCTGCCACTGAAATGCAGCCATCTCTAGGGCAGGACATGGCAAGAATTCAATGAAGCACAGCTATATTACTCAATAGTTTAGGACTAAGATATACTGTATCCAGTTCTAGTTATACAGAGAATGTTACCAAGGCAGAGTGTGTTTACATAAACCAGAATTTGGCCAGGACATTGTAGGTAAGCCCCTAATCCTTGCAGAAACTTCCATGGGCTCTATAATGTCTAACTGTGAGGAACTCCATTTTAGATCTCTCACTAAAAAACACAGACATATCCAGGAACACTGTAAGAGGGAGAAGGTTACATTTTTCATTCCAATCAGAGATCATACTCCACAATCGTATTAAATATTTACAGGCAGCTGACCACTAGCCCTCCCCAAGAAATATGAAATCAGAATGAACCCAGAACATGATCCTGTGGGCTTACCAACACCTCTGAACTTTACATCAAACTAGTAATAAATTCCACTTCTGGTTACTTTGTCATTCTCTCTCCCACTCCTCTCTATTTTGCCAAATGTGCGGCAATTCCCGTACCACCTCATTTCCCAATAAGACGGTCAGTTGGAACCACAGCAAATAAGCTATGTCACATACACCACTTTCCATTTAACCACTAAGCTTGTTAGTTTATCAAGGAAAGAAATTAAATTAATTGGCTGTAATTTGGTTTTGCGAACCCCTGGTTGCCTGGTGTTTATCACCTTATTTTCCTCCAGGTGCTTACAAATTGACTACTTCATTAATTGTTCTTGCAGTTTACGTGGTACTGAAGTTAAACTTACTGGTATGCAATTTCCTAGGTCCTACTTTCCCACTCCTTCAAAAAAAATGGCTGCTTGTCCATTTCCAATCCGTTGGGACATCCCCTGCCCTCAGTGAGCTCTGATAAATAATTGCCAGTGGTTCCAGTGTCACTGTTGCTAATCCCTTTAGCATTCCAGGGTGAATTTCATCAAACCCTGAGGATTTGGGCTCCATAGCTTATTCTTTCCCAGTTCTGCCTTGTGACGTCTGCATTTCCTGAATGGGTGACAGGAGACAGGTCACTTGATGATTACCGGTTCTGTTCATCCCCTCTGGGGCACCTGGCTCTGGCCCCTGTTGGAAGACAGGATACTGGGCCAGATGGACCTTTGGTCTGACCCAGTGTGGTTGTTCTTACGTTCTTATGTTCCCCATTAATGACTACACTGTGCCTAACAGACTGCAGCAGTATGGAGGCACACAATCCTGGCAGCAGCATTTTCATGCATCAGCCAGAAAATGTCCACACACAGCTGCTGGTACATGCTTTTTCCAGAGTGCTGAGTGCATTCCTCACCTGCCAGCTCAGCTCAGATGGATGGTGCAGAGCTAGGGCAGTTCTGCCATATGACTACAGGGGCCGCCGGAGAAGAGGGTGTCTTGGAGCTGACAGCTGCAGCTTTCAGGCTATGGGTTTGGGGTAATGTGCTCCACTAACTGCCGTGGGCTAGTGTGATGGCAATTTTTCAATAGCTTTGCCAGTTCTAGCTCCACACTGCTGGCTCTTCCGCTCCTCCTGTGGTATGCGGCATGCAGAAATGCAGCACAAGGAGCTGGGAGGGTGAGACAGAGAGACCTACTCCTCCCCCATCCCAGAAGCCCCAAAACAGATAAGGAGCAGGAGACTGAGAAACTGTATTCTTGTCCCTCCTGTGTCCGATGGGGAAGTAGGGAGCAGATGGTATTTTCCCTGCAGGCCTTTCCCTGTCTTGTTCACTGCACTCATAGGAGGGTGTTCAGTGATCAAA
The DNA here is from genome assembly GCF_015237465.2 of Chelonia mydas. Taxonomy (NCBI): domain Eukaryota; kingdom Metazoa; phylum Chordata; order Testudines; family Cheloniidae; genus Chelonia; species Chelonia mydas. Next base: position 7,558,898 of record NC_057850.1, on the reverse strand, counting down.
GCCGATGTTCAATATTCCTTTTTATCATAATCGGGGGATAAATCCTGAGGTCCCTTCCAACCCTGATATTCTATGATTCTATGAATCGGACATTGCCTGGCCCTGTGCCTCACTCACTGCACATCATGCAGGCAACTTGAACGTTCTCACTTCCTGACTTTTGAGCACTTCACTCTGCAGTCATAACATTTCCTTTTTAATGTAGATTTTGGGGGGGGGATAGGAGGGAGAGAGAGAAGAGAGAGTGTGTGTATATGCACGGTGAGAAATCTTGTTGTTTTAATGGATTTTATCTGTAATTATAGATTCACAGAGTTCAGGTCAGAAGAGACTATCAGATCATAAAGTCTGACCTCCTGTTTATCTCAGGGGATAATATTTCACCCAGCCACCCCTGTATTAAGCCCAAAACTTTAGTTAGATGAAAGCATTTCTGTCTTCAGGAGACTAAACTGGGTGTCACAGGCAGAGAACAGGAGAGACCAAGAGGACCACCAATGCCCGAGGCCCCTGCAATGGCAGAGGATTGATTAGGTGAGATATGCCCAGGTGATCCCAGCAGGTTGCCTGCATCCTGCATGGCAGAGGAAAGCAAGAAAACCCTAAGGTCCCAGCCAATCTGCCCTGGGAGAAAATTCCTTCCTGGCCTCAACTCTATTCACTGGTATAAGAGTTTGGACACCCCGAATTTACCCAATACCTCGAATCCCATGTGAAATCAACTGTTGCCATTCACTGATCTTCTGCCTCTGCTATAAAAAATAAATGGGAACAAATAGAATTCAGTGGAATTACTCCAGGGATGAAAGGAGCTCATTATTTTTCTAGCTCTTGCTTTTAGCGGTTATCGCAAGTTTAATGCTTGGTACAGCGCTGCAAAAAGTAAACATGGCAGATCGTTCACTGATGTGAGCAAATGAATGATTGACTCAGCTCCTCTTGAGAAACTACTTTGAATCTATTTGAGCATAAGCTTTCGTGAGCTACAGCTCATTTCATCGTATGCATCCGAGGAAGTGAGCTGTAGCTCACAAAAGCTTATGCTCAAATAAATGTGTTAGTCTCTAAGGTGCCACAAGTCCTCCTTTTCTTTTTGGGGATACACACTAACACAGCTGCTACTCTGAAACCTACTTTGAATCTATCATTGATAAACAAAAGCAGCCACTTTGTCTCCTCGAGTAGGAAAGGTTTAAGGAAACACAGATACAGAGATGCACAAATATCACTATTATTGTGTCATGAAATTTCGCACTGAAAGTTTTGCTGTTTCATGTGATTTTGCACCGCCACATATGGTCTTTTGCTTTCAGCTACTTTCACATTAAAAAGATGCAGAAAAGTTAAGCTTCACAAGCTTCTGATGCAGAGCTGTTTTGCTTGACATTGGGCTCATTTCATTTCAGAAACGGGCTTGATTTTGCTCAAGAAGAGGTCATTTTTCACTGAAAAATGGGCCCCTTTCACTAAAAAAAAATATACACCCTGAGTTTGTAACAAAAAGCATAGAAATTTGGCTTCAGAGTTAGTCTGTATTTTGTTATTAGTATTTTGCATATCTTGACTTAAAGGAAGACCTTACGCATATGCCTAAATTTAAGCATGTACTTAAGTGCTTTCCTCAGTCAGGACCAGAGTATGGAATGAAAGGTATTAAAAGTGGCAGCATCAGTCGGAGGATAATAGGCAAACCTGATTGTCAATTCGAACTAATGTCTACTGCTGCCGAGAAAGGACCTCTTGATCAACAGGAACCCTTAAACTGTAAAGAGAGATATGGCGCATGTGGTTCTTTCATAGTCTACGACAGAGCATGGAGCATACACAGGAAAGAGGGGATATAACAGTTTACCACCTCCAAGAAACTCATCCTTAATAATGAAAGGAAAAAATACCCACAATTGTTACTACACTACAAAGGCATCTTTATCAACAGTGATGACAACTGTGTGTTTCAGAGCAGCAGCTGTGTTAGCCTGTATCCGCAAAAAGAACAGGAGTACTTGTGACACTTTAGAGACTAACACATTTATTTGAGCATAAGCTTTCGTGAGCTACAGCTCACTTCATCAGATGAACACTGAGTGTTGTGTACTACAAGAAGGAACACAACTGCCACAGGAAATATGATTGATTTAAAAGTTACATCAACCCCAGGAGGAGATTAAACATAAGGTACATGACCATAACATTTATGAACCATCTTGGATCAAAGGTTGTATACACACTGAATTTGTTACCATCAGCTCTTTTCCCTCTTTAATAGGCTATGTAAGAACACAGGCTGAAAAAACGCATATTGCAGAGATCCAGTGGGATTTCAGTTCTACTAAACAGAAGTCCATCTATTACTTCAGTCACTGGGCAAACACTTTATAAAATCTTCATATCAGTGTTAATGGATGTTGCACCTAAATGTTTGAGACTCTGGAGGATGCAAATGGAAATCTATTTACTTTAGATATTTAAAGGAGTTGCAAAATCTACCAAAAATAAGATTTATTTTATAAAAGCACTAAGAACTAGATTATAGAATCCTTCTCCACACTGGGGAATACTCATGTGAAGTTCCATTGATTTAATATAAGAACACACCAACATGAGTAAAGTTTGTGCAATTCAGCTTTTGGGTGGGGTGGGAGGCAGAGCATGAGAGAGAAAGACCTTCCTACTCTTCTTACATCATAATTTCAGGTAAAGCTTATTTTAAATATTAGCATTGAACTCACAAAGTTTATTTGTTTTGAGATAAAAAACAGTAGCACATCAACCTGGGAAATGAAGGGTAAACTAAAAGAGTGAGGTAGTAATACTATGGATATGCCTACAGTGCAAAAAAGAAGGTGAGTTCTTAACTCGGGTTAAAATAGCAGTGAAGACAAGGCAACCTGACTTTTAATTTGGGTTAGCAGCTCAAATTCAAGCCAATTGGGGAGACAGTAGTTGAATTCACACTGCTATGCCCAATTACACAAGAATATAGGAGCGGCCATACTGGGTTAGACCAATGATCCATTTAGCCCACTATCCTGTCTTCCAAAGTGCTTTGGAGGGAATGAACAGAACCAGGCAATCGTTGAGTGATCCAACTCTCGTCATCCATTCCCAGCTTCTGGAAATCAGAGGCCAGGGACACCCAGAGCATGGAGCTGTATCCCTGACCATCTTGGCTAATAGCCATTGATGGATCTATCCTCCAGGAAATTATCTAATAATTTTTTGACCCCATTATAGTTCTGGCTTTCACAACATCCCCTGGCAATGAGTTCCACGGTTTGATTGTGCACTGTGTGAAGAAGTACTTCCTTTTGTTTGTTTTGAACCCGCTGCCTATTAATTTCATTCGTTCTTGTGTTACATTAAAGAATAAATAACACTTCCTTATTTACTTTCTCCACACCATTCATGGTTTTATAGATTTAGATTTTAGGTTTATAGGTTTTTATACCTCTGTCACATCCCCTCTCAGTCATCTATTTTCCAAGCTGAAAAGTCTCAGTCTTTTTAATCTCTCCTCATATGGAAGCTGTTCCATACCCTTAGTCATTGTTGTTCTCCTTCTCTTTAGCTTTTCCAATTCTAGTATATCCTTCTTGGGATGGGGAAACCAGAACTGCACTCAGTGTTCAAGGTGTGGGCCTAGCACGGGTTTATATAGTGGCATTATGATATTTTCTGTTTTATTATCTATCCCTTTCCTAATATTCTGTTAACTTTTTTACCTGCCACTGCACATTGAATGGATGTTTTCGGAGAACTGTCCACAGTGACTCCAAGACCTCTTTCTTGACTGGTAACAGCTAATTTAGATCCCATTATTTTGCATGTATATTTGGGATTATGTTTTCCAATGTGCATTACTTTGCATTTATCAGCATTGAGTTAAAAGCTGAATTTCTGTGTCTTCACTGTTAGTTTGATAGGAGTTAGCTAACTCAAGTTAAGAACACACCTTTTTTATGCAGTGTTGGCGTACTCTCACTTCTTATATGCAGGCAGATATCTATTTTGTTTAGCTTCTAGATAGTCTAGCGAAGAGGAAGCAAATATTAACGTGTAGTGACAAATTGCTTTAAAAGGCTTTTTGATTTTTTTAAGAATATAAAGACAACTAAAAGGAACTGCACTGAGATGAGAAATGGATCTCAGCAGCTCAGCTGACACACTTTGCTCTACGTTGTATACTTCATAAACCCCTTTAAACCCCACATCACTGCAACTTTCTGAACTTGTAAGGGCAAACTGTGAAGTGCAGATGAGGTTAATATTTTTCTGCACTCAAAATATCAAGTTCTTGATCTTTGAATAGTTTTTTCTTTCGATTTCCTTCGCTGTCCTTTTGTTCAGATTATGTTTCATTCTGATTTGTCTTTCCTTTGCAGCAACTTAAATACAGAAGGCGGAAAGATCTGTCTGGTTGGTGGTTGTTGTTCTTTTAATGACGAAGTTTCCAAAAGGCACAAAATGTAAAAGTAAATACTGCAGGCGAGGTTTCTGTCATGCCCAGCCCCACGTTTCATTGATTTAAAGATCCTTCAGGCTGTAAGACGACAATAACGCATAATTCCCAGTGCATTACACACACTGCTCTTCCCCAGCATCCTCTGGCTCATATTGGCTCATAAAGCAACCTAGCGGCTAGATTACCAAAACATGGAGCACGTTATTGGCCAATAAAACATCCGCAAGAGTGGCCATGTGAATAAGGACCACATTTGGGGATACCACGGACAGTAAATTTTGCACGAGCACCCAAAAGGCAGTGCTATTACAGCGTTATTCAAATCACCATTCATGGTGCATGATGAGAGGGTTTTAGTACATGGGTAAGAGAATGTGCATTTCCAAGGTGAGAGAGTGGCCACTAAAATGCATTGGTCACATGCGGCTCTTCAGAAGTTAAAATGCGGCTCAACCCCTGGCTCTACCACAGGCCCTGCCCCCCAGTCCACCGCTTCCCGCCCCCTCCCCTGAGCCACTGTGCCCTCACTCCTCCCCCTCCCTGCCCCAGATCCTCCTGCACACCAGGAAACAGCTGATCAAGAGGTGCGGAGAGGGAGGGGGAGGCGCTGACTGGCAGGGCTGCTGGTGGGTGGGAGGCCCTGGGAGCGGGTGGGGGTTGTGCTGACGTATTACTGTGGCTCTTTGGCAATGTACATTGGTAAACTCTGGCTCCTTCTCAGGCTCAGGTTGGCCACCCCTGGCATTGGCAGTGTCAAAAAAAGTAAACGTATGGAATATATTTCTCCAGTAAGAATTTGGTAGAGAGATATAACAAAAAAGACACACAAACAGAAGAAATCGAGGAAGTTATGTCTAAAATAAAGAGTTTTAAGTTGACAGGCTCTGAACTTCTGTTTTGGTAAAGACAATTCTATCTTTTTGCTGGGACAAGGCAATGCACCACATTTATAATGAACTTAGATATAGTGAGGTATAATGGAAGTCCCTAATTGCTCCAATCCATTGAAATGTAAAAACTCTAAATCCACTTATCAGGAACTCTGCTGCTGATAGCAAATTTGTTCTTTGGGGGGAAACAAATGGATTCATTTTAAGAGTAGCTGTTAAGAGTCCAATGTGCGTAGCTGAAAGAAGAAAATTACTTGATGAAAGATCAATAATCTCTCTTCTCTCCCTGAAGTGAAGTCTATGCATAGGGGGAAAAAAATACTCAGGACTTCATTCTCTCTTGTCTGTGCTTTGCGTAGTCATTTGTACCAGAACAAATACCGGAAAATGCTACCAAATCAGGAAGGCAGTGTATAACAACCACTTTGCAATCACCTTGCACTGTTATAAACAACTATGCAGAGAATCAGACCCGTTGAAAAGGTGAGGGACTGACAAACTCTGACCCAATATACAGTCCATCAAAAAGGGATTTCCTGATTACTGAATAATACAAAAACTTGGCTTCAACACAAATTCTTAAGAACACTAAATAGTGATTTTAGTAGGTATATTTGACAGCTGCCATACTTTGTGCCAAAGGATCTATGCTGCTAACACCTATTAAAAAAAGACAACAGAATTATGCCTTAAAGACCCCAAACACCATGCCATGGTGCTACTGCAGTGTTTTGTTGGTTTTATTTCAAATTAAGGGGTCACACATCAAAACATCTGACTCAAATGCTGACATCAAAGAAGAAAGACCCTAAATATAATGAGTTTCCTTTCTAAGTGAACACAGGAAAATAGTTTTCTTGACCAAAGTTGACTTATTTTTTTACAGAATGGAAAACTGGGGAACCTCAACAGTGAATGAATTCAGACAATAATGATAGCATGGCCTACCAAAGAAAAGATGCCCTTCTCTAACATGCTTGTCAGCTACCTCACATTTATTGATTATTATTTGTATAACACTAGTGCTTAGAGGCACTTACAAACCCCAGACACACCTGAGCTGCCTCTAGGTTAGATTCAAGACCAAAGGCAAAGCCATTCAAATACAGTCACTGAAATTAAGAGATGAGAAAATGCTAGCGGATCAGAAAGTAGACTCTTCTCTAATGAAAAGAGAGCCCTGTTCAAACATCTCTTCTTCTCTAGTACAGCTGCCTTTAATCCAGTGCTCCCGGTCGGTGGATAGCTTTACATTTAATAAGACTGTTAAAGCTGGGGGGCTCGATGGCTCCTATATAAAGACTGGTTTTGTTTAATTTCAGCTCAAGTTGAATTTATTACCATCTGATTTGCTCCATGGCTGACATGAGAGGAATTAGTGGCCTCAGGCCAGTTCCTGGGTTATGGATCCACATTACTAAGGGTACAATCACAACTGGCACTGACTGGACCTGAGGAAGAGTTTTGTGTAGCTTGAAAGCTTGTTGATCTCTCTCACCAACAGAAATTGGTCCAATAAAAGGTATTACCTCACCCACCTTGTCTCTCAGCTTGTTTGCAGTCTAGTTAAGGAGAATACAGATCTCCCCAGGCCCTGGAAACTAGAAGTGGCCACGTCAGGTGAGGGATCACTTCTTTGGTGAAAGCGTGCACTGTTGCTACATTTGCCCTACCAGCATTCTGAATAAACAAAAGATCTCCATCTCTGGAGCTGTCAGTGCAGCACCTTTCACTCGCAGTGAATTCACTGAAGAATATTTTTTGAGGATGGATACTCTCCTAGCACTACAGAAAATTCTCCTGCCTAGGCAAATATTACTTCACAGTAGCCTTCATGTCCTGCCTCTGAAGTCTGAGGGTGAAATCCTGGCCCCACTGAAATAAATGACAAAACTCCCATTGACTTGAATGAGATACGATTCCACCCCTAGACCACACTTACTCTGGAAACTATTCCACTATCCAGCTTTAACCAATGACAAACAAAAGAGGAACAAAATGGGCTCAAGAAATTCCTTAGGTGTGTTTTGTTATATTTCGCTTCTGTCCTCTCCTCCTGCAGCTACCAAGAGAAGAGCTTGCATCTGATTGGAACAGCCCAAAAGGATTATCTATGGTTCCATTTCAATTTCAACATAATTTTATTGGCATGTCAAGCTCCACACGTTACCAAACAGAAGAGAGAGAAACCTGTCGGGGTAAGTAAGATCTGCCCATGGTTGGGCTACATATTGTTTGGGGTTTGTCACATGAGTTTCCCATTGCCATCCATTCATCATCTGGGGGCAGACTGAATGTAGCATGATGTCATACCTGCTGTATCTCTTCTTTCTCCCAGGACCAGGGGTAGTTTTTCTTCATTTCTTGTTGATGAGAAGTTTTATTATTTCTGATAGTCTGAGGAAACGTCTCTCACAAAACTGCCTCACATTTGGGTCATTGCTGCAGAAAGTGTCTGACTAAATCTCTCCTCTTTCCCACTGGTTCAGTCTCAGATTGATTTTAAACTCACTTGCCTTCAAAAATACTTTTTTTAAAGGGATCTCTTGTCCTGTCTCCTTCAAAACAACAATAATAATCTATAAGCAAGCCGAAGCAACTTTTCTTAAAGGGATGCTGTGAAGGTTGACTGGCTCAGCATTTGATTCCCCCTTATCAGTTTCCTCAGTCAATGTGAGTAGATTTATATTTGTCTCCCAACCCTAAAACAAAAGGAGTCAGTGTTCTTTCCCCCTGAAAAATAACAATCAGTGCCAGCAACTCAGGGCTTGCGAGCAATGTTACCAGATCAATTAAAGTATAGACGCCTAGGAAGGATGGAGGCATGACTATTCTGTGAGAAACCAGCTTTCAGCCTCAAGGTTTCAAGAGGTTATGATGTCATTTAAAAGAAAAAAAAATGAGGAAAAAATGTTAGAAAAATGCCCCCTAACATCTATCGGTAGCATCTTTTTAACACTGACAGTGTTTGGAACAATACTGCTCCAAATGCAAATAGCTGACAGGATGGCAAATGGAATCATAGTGACTAGAGAAAGAAAAACCTCTATGATCTGCTAAGCCATCTCCCATGGGCCAAAGCAGGATTGTTCCTTACCACAGTCTAATTCAATTTTAAATCATTCAAGGTAACACTTCTACCACTTCCCTTGGAAGACTACTCCTCGGTGTAACAGTTCTCACCATAAGGAGAGGCTTAGATTCACAGATTCCAAGGCCAGAAGGGAGCGTTGTAATCATCTAGTCTGACGTCCTGCATAACGCAGGCCATAAAACTTCCCAAAAACAATTCCTAGAGCATCTCTTTTAGAAAAACATCCAATCTTGATTTAAAAATTGTCAGTGATGAAGAATCTACCAGCATCCTTAGTAGATTGTCCCAATGGTTAATTACCCTCACTCGTAAAAATTTACACCTTATTTCCAGTCTGAATTTGTCTAGCTTCAACTTCCAGTCACTGGATTGTGTTAGACCTTTCTTTGCTGGATTAAAGAGCCCATTATCAAGTATTTGTTCCCCATGTAGATACTTACAGACTGTAATCAAGTCACCTCTTAATCTTCCCTTTGTTAAACTACACAATTTGAGCTCCTTGATTCTATCACTATAAGGCATGTTTTTCTAATCCTTCAATCATTCTCATGGCTCTTCCCTGAACACATTTTTCAACATTATTCTAGAATCGTGGGCACCAGAAGTGGACCCAATATTCCAACATGGTCCCACTAGTGCCAAATAATCTCTCTGCTCCTACAAGAGATTCCCTGTTTATGCATCCAAGGATTGCATTTGCTCTTTTGGCCACACTGTTGACTCATATTTAGCTTGTGGTCCACTATGACCCCCAAATCCCTATCCGCAGTACTCCTTCCTAGGCAGTCATTGCCCATTTTGTATGTGTTCCATTGATTGTTGCTTCCTAAGCAGAGTATTTTGCATTTGTCTTTATTGAATTTCATCCTATTTACTTCAGACCATTTCTTCAGTTTGTCCAGATTGTTTTGAATTTTAATCCTATCTTCCAAAGTACTTGCAACCCCTCCCAGCTTGGTATCATCCACAAACTTTATAAGTATAATCTCTATGCCATTATCTAAATCATCAATGAAGATATTGATCAGAACTGGATCCAGGACCAATCCCTGTGGAACCCACTCGTTATGCCTTTCCAGCTTGACTGTGAACCACTGATAACTACTCTCTGATGATAACTACTCTCTGGAAACAATTTTCAAACCAGTTATCACCCACCTTAGTAGCTCCATCAAGGCTGTATTTCCCTAGGGTTTTTTTAAATGCGAAGGTCATGCGAGACTGTATCAAAAACCTTACTAAAGTGAAGATATACAACATCTACTGTGCCCCTAGTTTGCCCTCCTCAAGGAGCACGAGTACATAAACCGCAAAAGGTAAGATACCATTATTATGCAGGCCCTTGAGGACCACAGGGGCTGATTTATCAACACCAACATGGGCTGCACTGGAAAAGTTCATGATTTCAGGGTTTCCTGATAATTGGGATAATTCACTGTCATAAATAGAGTTACTGTCCCCGCTGTCACCCTGGGGGACCCCTTTTGTCTTCCCTTATGAAACGATATCCCAATCTCAGAGGGCCTGGCCAAAGAAGGCTCAGTCATATTCTCAACAGGTTCAGAATGGTGGCTGAGTGTGTGTTTGGCAGATTGAAATCCTGCTGGCGCTGTTTATAGACACATTTGGAGACCTGTGTCATCTTGCCTTCCATATTATTGTGGCTTGTTGTGCTCTCCATAATCTTTGTGAAGCCAAAGGTGAGTCATTTGCTCCTGAATGGAACTATGACAGTGATGGATTGCTGAACTGTGCACCTATCACAGCTGGAGCTGGATGCACCCGGGCAACACAAATCATGGATGCTCTGTGGTTCCACATTATGGATAGCACGGGCCAATGGAAGAGAGAGAGCAGTACCTTGTGAATGTGCTTGTAAAATCTTTACAGTAAATGCGGCACTGCTACATCAAACAATAACTTGTATGTGTGGGAGGGGGGTGGATTGCCATGAACTTTAGTTATAAATGACATGATCACTTATGAAATGGGGGGATTGACTGGCATTCATTGTACCGATGAATCACATGACCGCTTATGAAATGGGGGTGGGGGGCAAGTGGCAAGAACTGTGGATTTACAGGATGGCTTGATGTAAAGAATGTACTGAGAAATAGTGTTTGCATACAACTTCCCAGTTGTCCCTTATCATGTGTTTATCTTCATTATTTGAAACACACATTATATGATGTGAAGCAGTGATGGCAGTATTAAATAATTATTAAAATAAAAACCTTTTGTTTTAGGACATATGTTAGAAAAGCACAATATTAAACCTTTGTGAGGCAGGCCAGCTGCCACTAGCACACCAAAACACCAGTAATAAACCAACACCAAAACCTTTCACAAAAGCAAAGGTCTTGAACAGTGCGACCATTTCCAAACAAATCTACAGTTGTGAGTCCCCTGACCCACATTCTCCTTTCCTTTCCTTCCACATTTAGCATGCACTTGGCGCTACAGCAGGGGGGTGGAGGTGTTCACGGGGGAGAGGGTCTGAATGGAAGTGAAGGCCCACAGCGGGGAAGGAGTCAGCAGGGGTTTGGAGGCCTCACAGGGTAGATTTACCCTGTCCAGCTGCTAAGTCCCAATTGCATGGGCCACCCAACCAAGGAATTGTCCAAAGTGTTCCTGGTCTGCAGCACATGGACGCATGGAAAGGACTCAGGGCATGGTGTGAGTGCAGCCGGAGCCTGTATTCTGGTGGCCATAAGTAAACTGCACGGCAAGCCTCTCCTCATGCACTGAATCTGTTCTCTCACTCTGCAGCGTGGCTGTGCCTTTCCATTTGCCGTGAACCCTTCTCCCTTTGGTACTGCACCAGCTTGTTGGCCCTATCCTGAACGTCCACTAGAAGTTCATCCTGGAAAATCTTCTGTTCAGACTGTTTTGTGACAGTTCTGCAACCCAGGGACTTGCTGCAGTGGGCCCGTGCTGCTGAGATGGAAGAACCATCAGAGCTCAAAAGGCCTAAAAGCAGACATCAAACAAGGCATTTCATATGTTCACAGTATCCCCAGGCAAGAGTGCCTCCTGGAATCTCAAGGACAAAAAATGGCCTTGTAAAACTGAACATATTTCACTAAGAACTATATTGCAAAATCTCATAACTTCATACACACTAATGATATACATATTTTGAAAGAACAACGGGCTTCAGCATATCATGACCTTTCATATGATATCCTACAAGTCATACTTTGTACAAAACATATCATAATTATATGACAGTGGTGAATATGGTGGTTACAGAGTACTGCTTTGAAGTACAGAATGTCTCAGTTGGCAGATTCTCAGAACCCAAGTCTGGGGGGCCCAGGCCTGACCTGCGTCTACACTGCAAAACAATGGAGTTTAGGCCCAAGCCCCATGGGACTCAGGCTCAAACGAGGCACCCCTGCTACAAGGCCTTTGGGGCCCAAACCCTCTCTTGGACTGTTCCTAGGGGTCACTGTAAAAATTGCCGGGTGTATCTTGAATTATAACTGGTTAAGTAACTATACCTAGGGATATTTGCCACCTTTCCCTTTCCTGTCAGCAGGGTTGATGAGAGGGGCTAAATAGGGGGACAACTGTACCAGGACCCTGAGCTCAGAGGGCTCCCCAAAACATCTGTGACTGGGGTGAAATGGCAGGGGGTGGGGCTGCAGTGAATACGTTGTACTGGGGCCCCAAATTTCTCCCAACAGGCCTGCCTGCCAACTTCAGTAAAATATCCCTTCACTTCAGCCATGCATCTGAGTGGTTACTGGGATCTACCAGGGTTGGAATATATAGGTCTCAGAGTTTACGTGCCTTCAGTGGTTGCCTCTTAGTCACGATACACCTAGCACACTAGAGAGTACCTTGAGAGGTCTAGTACACCAGAGCAATTGTAGAATCATAGAATATCAGGGTTGGAAGAGACCTCAGGAGGTCATCTAGCCCAACCCCCTGCTCAGTGCAGGACCAACCCCAACTAAATCGTCCAATCATAACAATTATGAACAACCCATCCATACATTTGCATTAAACTGCTATTCATTCATGTGCCCCATGCAGAAATGGAGTGCAGGGTGCGAGGAATCAGGGTTTGCTCTTGTTTAGCTTTTACGGAAAAAAACCCCACATACACATAGCTGGAGGGCTACCTTTCGCAAGGTCCATTTCTTACATTGTCACATTGCATTATAGAGAGCAGACGTCATGGCAGCGGGGGCATAACCACAACTTGATGCCACGAGTTTGCCTTTCTTTTCAAAGGTGATAAGATTTAAAAAGGAAAAGGAAGCTGCACAAACTAACCACTTTTTGTTTGTTTGTTTAAGATCACATAGGACGGTTTTGCTGTTAAAGCACTGGGATGGGACTCAGGTGATCTAGGTTCAATTCCTGGCTTGCCAGGGACTTCATGTGAGACCTTGGCCAAGTCACTTAAATTATTTATGCCTCAGTTCCCCATTGTGTAAAATAGGAATAATTACTACTTCCTTTCTGCCTTGTATATTTAGAGTGTAAGCTCTTTGCGGCAGCACCTAGCACACGGGGGGGAGGGGGAAGAGGGGGGCTGATCTCAGCTGGGCGTCAACTTTATTAAAAGTAATAAATAGTGACATCTTATCTCAGCAGCTAGAAGTATTAGGCATGATCTGCCTCCAGTTTTACACTACTGTAATTATATTCGCTTCACTGGAGTTACTCTAGATTTACACCAGAGTAACAGGGTAGAATGACGCCCATTGATTTTCAGGAGTTATTTTCTATTCCTGTCATTAAAATGAGATTCTAACCAAGCAGTGCTAGTCATTCTGCAAACAAATTCGAGTATTATTTCAGTTTATCTACCTGACCTCCACTTGCTCTTGTACATAAACTCTCTTAATTATTCACGGTTCCTGCAGGACACACATTCCATTATCTTCTATTTATAACCCAAGTTAGCTGTAAACAGAAGGGGAGGTAGTGCTCAGGTTCATGCCTTCATAGTCCCGTTGCATTTCCTTCTTATTCTCTTCCAGGTGCTCTCTGCCAACAGCACTCTCCTTTATCCTCTTTAAATGCGTTCTCTTTGTTTTCATTATAACTTTCTGTGACCATTCTTGGTGCTATTTAAAGGAAGGCTAAAAGGAGGCAGTGCTCGTGCTCAGGGAATTAATGGTATTATACAAAAAGAAAAGGAGTACTTGTGGCACCTTAGAGACTAACCAATTTATTTGAGCATAAGCTTTCGTGAGCTACAGCTCACTTTATCGGATGCATACTGTGGAAAGTGTAGAAGATCTTTTTATACACACAAAGCATGAAAAAATACCTCCTCCCACCCCACTCTCCTGCTGGTAATAGCTTATCTAAAGTGATCACTCTCCTTACAATGTGTATGATAATCAAGGTGGGCCATTTCCAGCACAAATCTAGGGTTTAACAAGAATGTCGGGGGGGGGGGGGGGGGAGATAGGAAAAAACAAGGGGAAATAGGTTACCTTGTATAATGACTTAGCCACTCCCAGTCTCTATTCAAGCCTAAGTTAATTGTATCCAATTTGCAAACGAATTCCAATTCAACAGTCTCTCGCTGGAGTCTGGTTTTGAAGTTTTTTTGTTTAGATAAGCTATTACCAGCAAGAGAGTGGGTTGGGGGGGGGGGGGAGAAAACCTGGATTTGTGCTGGAAATGGCCCAGCTTGATTATCATACACATTGTAAGGAGAGTGATCACTTTAGATAAGCTATTACCAGCAGGAGAGTGGGGTGGGGGAGGTATTTTTTCATGTTTTGTGTGTATAAAAAGATCTTCTACACTTTCCACAGTATGCATCCGATGAAGTGAGCTGTAGCTCACGAAAGCTTATGCTCAAATAAATTGGTTAGTCTCTAAGGTGCCACAAGTACTCCTTTTCTTTTTGCGAATACAGACTAACACGGCTGTTACTCTGAAACCTGGTATTATGCAGAGTCTTTCCCATCTAGGTCAAGTCCAGCCCTGATTGGTAGTCACCAGAACTTATCTGATGGCCATTCAGTGGTCTATATGTGGTAAACACAGTCCACAGTGCGCAGGTGTGTACCTCACAAAAACCACCTCTGCAAATAGTACTAATTAGCTCCCTTGTAGGCAATCTCAGCAAATTAAAAATGATGGAATGGGCATGGACATGGGTACTGAGAAATCTCCTCGAGGTGGCCCCACCAGAAGACTGACACTGGTGGGTTAGTGTGGGGAACTCACAGTGCAGTTGGGTCTATTGCTTCCTTTCTGTGATTGTCACTTGGGTCCTCAGGGATGTCGAGGCAACTCTTTTCTGGGGCATCAAATTCAATGGACAAAAAGAAATGAAAGGCTTTTGAACAACCAGTACTGTTCAGACTCAGATTCAGAGAATTGAAGGCCAGAAAGGGCCATTAATTAGATCATCTAGTCTGACTTCCTGTATGACACAGGCCATTACATTTCACCCAGTTACCCCTATATTGTGCCCAATAACTTGTGTGTGACTAAAGCATATCTTCCACAAAGGCAGTCCGTCTTGATCTGAAGACATCAAAAGACAGAGAATCCACCACTTCCCTTGATAGTTTGTGCCAATGGTTAATTGTCCCCTCTGCTAAAAAAAAAAAAAAAAAGTGTCTTATTTCTAAATTGAATTTGTCTATCTTAAGCTTTCAGCCACTGGTTCTTGTGATGCTGTTCTCCGTTAGATTACAAGGCCATTTACTACTCAGTTTTCCCATTTTGAAAGTCCTTATATACTGTAATCAAGTCACCTCTGTGAGACAACCCTGTTCTCATTATTTACTACTTCACCTGTCTTAGTGTCACCTGCAAATCTATCAGCATTGATTTTACATTTACTTCCTGTTTATTTTCCTGACGAAAACATTGGGACTTGTATCATTCCCTGCAGAATCCCACTAGAAACACCCCCATAGATGATGATTCCCAAATGACAAACTATTAGATTTGTCAATTAGCTACTTCTTAATCCATGAAGCACGTACTTGAAAAAATTAGCACCTTACAATATCAGTAAGGCTGAGTGTCTGTCACAAACTCCATGATTATCCGTGACTTCTGCAGCGGAGGGTCCTGGCTCAGGGCTGCCCTAGCCAGGCAGCCCCTACGCCAGCAGCAGCAGTGTGGGTGTGGGAGGGGGCTCAGGGCTGGGGCAAGGGGTTGGGGTGCAGCGGGGTGCTCACCTGGGGGAGTCCCCAGCTCCCACCAGCATGTCCCCACAGCTCCTGGGCAAAGGGGCCAGGGGGGCTGTGCGAACGGCCCGTGCCCACAGGCGCCACCCCCACAGTTCCCATTGTTCTGTGGTTCCTGGCCAATAGATGCTGTGCCTGCTGAGCCCTCCCGCTAGGAGTTGCAGGGACACATGGAGCCCGGTAGGGAACCCACAAGCCCCACCAACCTGTCCTCCTCCCAGCACCAACGGGGGTTCCGGGCTGCGCACCGCTGCCCGCCTCCCCACCCCAGCACCAGTGGGGGTCCTGGGCCATCCCTCAACACCCCCAGACTGCCCCCCCCCCCGAGCACCCCTGGCCCAAGTTTTAATTAGGAGTATATAGTAAAAGTCACGAACAGGTCACGGGCCGTGAATTTTTGGTTACTGCCGTGACCTGTCCATGACTTTTACTAAAAATACTGCAGCCACCAGAGCGGAGATTTTGCTGTGCACTTAAAGGAAATTCAGCTGGGCTTCCCAGCTGGAAGAAAGCTTCTTGCAGGGTTTAGAATGGAAGAAGAAAATGGGGAAGAAGCCCCCCAGAAAGGATTCCCTGTATCCCAGAGCAAACAAAAGTATCTCATACACCTGCTACTGCTGAAAAATTTCAACACGTTTTGCCTGATTTAAAACCTACTCTCTCTTGCACTAACAGAAAAAGAAACAATTAATCTTGATTCAGCAAAACTTTCCTAAATCCCAGTCCTGAACAATAATTAATTCATTTACAAACAAGCACCAGAGAACTCAATTAAGAGATAATCATCATTGACAAAAATACATACCGGGATACAAAACAAGACATCCAGCATGATGGACTCCTGACACGATTTTCACTGCAGGACGGGTACCCCCAGGGCTAACGTCCCTTTTGTGTAGCCAAACAGATCTTCATGTGTTTTTAGGTGGCTACACATGCTCCCTGAAAGCTCAGCCTCTGTGAATGTTAATCCCTTTCCCGAGGATTGCGAGGATTCTCCTTATGCCAATCAAATGATTAAATGGAAACCAGTAGCAGATCTCAGAATGACATGACTGAAAGCAAGCTCTCTACAGCTCTTTCAGGGCAATAAGAGTCCTCTCTGTGGCCCCAAAAGTACACAGTCCAGTCCACCACACCCCAGAAAGCCCATTCTTTCTAGCTGAAAAGAACTGAAAAGGAACTCCCTTTGAATTACAAACACTACACTCCTTCATTCAGGGTGGCACTAGCCAGGGTCTTCACTACCCGCCGGACCAGCGGGTAGTGATCGCTCTATTGGGGATTGATTTATCGCGTCTCCTCTAGACGCGATAAATCGATCCCCGAACACGCTCCCCATCGACTCCAGAACTCCAGCTTGTGAGAGGCGGAAATGGAATTGACGGGGGAGGACCAGCGGTCGACTCTCCGCCATCATCATGGCCAGGTAAGTCGACCTACGATATGCTATTCACGTAGCTGAAGTTGTGTATCTTAGGTCGACCCCACCGCCAAGTGTAGACCAGGGTAGTGTAGACCAGCACAAGCTCCCCCAACTGGATCCTCTTGAAGGCAACAGATGCATATGCTGTTGACTGTAATGGGATCAGCATTTGGCCACAGGAAATGAGGAGGTGACATCTGTGGAGAGGACTCAAAACTGGGACTTCCACTTGCCATTACTACAGAGCTTTATCACTAGGGGCCACCAGGACAGACTATAAATATGGCTTAAAGATGATTTTAAGTGTCCTAATTAATGTGTATCTTTAAAGCTTAGGTATTAAAATCCAATTAAAGTACAACAAGGAGCGGAAATTAATTATTCTAGGTTTCTTGCTAAATCTTTCACAGCTTAGTTTTCTATCAGCCAGGAGCACTGATACATGGCACTGCCACTTTGCTTTCCAGGAGAAAATGTCTTTACCTTCTCCAGCTGAAATAGACGACCTACAGCTGCCCGAAGATATTGTTGCTTTTTGGCCCAAGCAGTTAGCAAGGCTCTGAATGTTGGCTGAATATTCTCCATTAGGAGAAGAAATTGAAGACACAAGTCAAATATTTCTTTGATGAAATCTTGTTTATTTACAAGGAAATCTTCACAAAGTCCTGTTTCTCTGAACACAGTATGAAACACACACTACAGGCAGTGTCCTTGCTTTCCATTTCCAAGCAAGTCCTCTGCCCTAAGCAGCTCTGTTTCTCTGCTCCCTCTCAGGGACACTCTCAGGATTGCTTCTCTTGCTTTCTGCCTCTCTTACAGACATAATAAATCAATTCCCTAGTCCCTGCATTTGCAACCAGTCCCATGGCAAGACCTCAGACCACCCACTCAGCCCTACTCATCCTTTGCCACTGGGTTCATTTCCTTGGATGGCAGCTTTCATTGTCTCCAGCTATCTCACTGAATAAAGGAGCTTAATTGCTTCTTCCATTTAATCTTGAAAGGGTGCTTAGCACACCCCTTGGCTTTAAGTAGGTCTGTGATTAGCTATAGATCAAACCTGCTTTGTGGCAGCCATTATCGTCTCCTAGCACAGTAATATTACCATCCCTGAGGTCTGTGCTACGTCCTTATTAGTTTCTCATCTAGGAAGGTAAAAAGACTGTTCATGTTGGGGCACATTGTGAATTTGCTTCTCGTTGACTTTACATCTGTTTCTTCTAATGCAAGGCCTTAATTATTTATTTTGACAGCTTGCATTGTTTTGTGAACAATTACGCTTTGACATGTATTGTGCTTAAAATAAGCTTGGCAACACTAATTGGGTTTCTAATTTCCACACAGATTAATAAAGAAAAAAACAATTTTAGGGAGTATGGTGATTCTGTAGGTCCCTTGTGTTTCTGTGTCCTTGCAACAGACCTGTAGAGGATTTTGGGGTGTGGGGTCCCTTCTAAGTTGATGTGGCTGCAGCTGAAAGGTGCCCCAGGTCGAGTACCTCAAACCCTGTCCTGAAAGGATCATCTCTAAAGATAACAAAGTATCAGTAATAGGAGGAAGAATACAAGAGCAACTAGCAACTCCAACAAAGATCAGGACCCCATCGTCTTATGTGCTGTATGTACAGTCCCTGCCCTGAAGAGTTTGCAGCCTCACTAGAAAACAGAAAAAGGTGTGGGAGAAAGGAAGTGTTTTTATCCCCATTTTACAGATGGGAAACTGAGTCAAAGAGCGATTAAGTGATTTGTCCAAGTGACACAGGAAGTCTGTGACAGAACAGGCAACCAAAACCAGATCTGAATCCCCATCAAATGCTTTACCATAAGATTGTTCTTTACTCTTCCACATTTGGCAAATCTATGGCCTCTCTGTTCAGATGACGAACTAAACCTTATACACATACTGCTAATACTTACATGAATCACCCCAGACTCTGTAATAACACTGCTGTAAAAGGTGGTGTATCTGACCATTATCGTAGAGTACTTTATTTTTTTTTTTTGGTAAGGGATAGCATCAACAGTTATTTGTGAGAGGAAAGACTGGATGAAGATGACCGACTCACTTCACACAAGCTAGTGAACAGGTGGCAGATGATACAGTAAGGACTTTCATTCTCTACTGGCCTGAGAAAGAGATTCAGCCCTGTGGTTGTTAAAAACCTTGGCCATGAACACACAGGATCACAGGAATTAAGATGCTTCCCTATCTCTCAGCTGAAATGTCAAACAAAGGACATACACAAATATTTAGATCTGGTCCACACTACAGAGTTAGGACAACGCCAAGGCAGCTTATACTGACCTATGTAAGTGCCTACATTTAAATTTTGCTCCCATAGACGTAACTGCCCCGCTACGCTGACTTAATGACTCCACCTTCACAAGCAACATAGAGTCAGGTCGATGCAGTATAAGTGTAGACACTGCATTGCTTATGTTGACTATTACTGTTTCAGGAGCCCTCCCACAATGCCCCACACCGACTGTACAATCGATACAAGTGCTCTGCTGAGGACATGTAGCACCAATACAAGGATCAAATTCTAGACACGCACAAGCGATGTAATTACTGCCACGGCTGTATGCCGATGTAAGTTAAGTCAACCTAATTTTGTAGTGTAGACATGGCTTCAGCATGCAGCAAATGAAAAGGTAGGTGCTGAGAGCTGAACTGAGGAGGCAGATGTAGCTTAGTTACTTAGGTCTAATGGTCACAGCATGAATTCCTGCCTTCTAGTCCCAGCGTTTCTACTGACTTGATGTATGGTCTTGCACAAGACCTTTGCAGATATGCTGCTCCAGTGGACTGGGCATGAGGACTGGGAGGAGTGAGTCTTTTCTTATTGTTATCTATTATTTAAATTACAAAATGACTGGAATGGTCTCCTTACCTCCATCATTAAACAGTGGAAACAGATGTGCTATGAGGCTTGACATGTCTGGAATGTATTGAAAATCTCCGATAAAGGTGCTGTATAAATGAAATGTAATAATATTGTTCTGGTTTGTTAGATCCACTTGGGGTACACAAATGTTCAAGTATACAAAGTTTGGTTGGTTTTGTTTTTAAATGTAACCTCGCCATCAAAATTCCACATATTTCCCCCCCAGACCCTTTACTGTTGGTTTCAAAATAAGTTTTTTTATCTGCCTCTGTGTTCTGTGCTGACAATCATCTCCCACAAAAGTGACCCACCACTTACTGCTGTGGCCAAATGCATATTAGTATTAATGCAACCATCCCTCTAACTTGTGGAGAAAGCCTGAAGACACCAATTTGTTCTTGAATTCAAAGGACAAAGTTAATGTGCTAATTCACTTCAACCATCACCCAGTGCTTAGAGAGAGAGGCCCCAGCTTTCAGATATTCATCAGGCCTAGTTAACTTTTAAATCAGGCACAAAACGTCCTCCACCATCTCACAACATAGGCTTAGCGCTTGTCTACACTGGCAATGTTAAAGTGCTGCCACGGCTTGTGTAGTCGCAGCAGAGCACTCTGCCGCGCTCTAAAAAACCCACCTCCATGAGGGGCGCAGCTCCCAGCGCTGGGGCACTGTCTACGCTGGCGCTTCACAGCGCTGGAACTTGCTGCGCTCAGGGGTGTGCTCTTTCACACCCCTGAGCGAGAACTTTGCAGCGCTGTACAGTGCCAGTGTAGACAAGCCCAGAGAGGCTTTCGGTTGATTTTCAGCTACACAGCCCCAGTGATTGCAAAACCTGAGGGATGAAAGGAGCTGTGGGAAGTTCAGCATGTGCTCCATACGATAATGTGCTATGATTAATATTACCTCTCTCATAGTTTGATACCCTGGTGAAGTTCGACTGAGGGAGTCATGCAAGGGAGTTCAGTGTAACCTATTATTATACTTGTCACCACTCCCCGTACACAAACCTCAGTTGTCTCTGCTCCAAAGAGCAAGGAGTAGTTGGCATTTTCACTGTTTACAAAAGACAATCTCCTGTCCTCCCTCAGATAACCTCTTTCCCCCTGGTAACTTATTTTTGCAATTCCCATCCCCTTCGCAGCCCAGTTCTGGAGAACAGAGGCATCCAAAGTCACTCTCTCTTGGGCCAAATGCAGCCCATGTTCTCCTCAAATGTGGAGTGCAGCTACCAACCGAAGCAGAGCACAGATCTCAGCAGCTTGGAGGGGAAGGAGATTTGGCCAAAGGTACCAGGGAAGTCCCAAGTACCATGGGATCTCCTTTGAAAGACCCGTCCCCAGTGAACAGCACTCAACCTCTCCAGCTCAGAAAGATAAAAAGCTGAGTCATCCCTCCTGGTGGTTTCATGGACTCTGAAGGAGTGATCCTCTCCTGCCTTGCACCTGGTGTAGTCATTATACCCCCCTTGCACAGGAGTAAAAGTGTCCCTGCTCTGACTTGCTTCGAGATCCACAGATTGAAGTTGCTGAAGTGCAAGGAGTTATTAATATTTTTAAAGCAGGAAAACTGACTGAAAACCAGAAGCGGACTCTGATCAGAAACTCTGCAGGGCAACGCCATGTACAAAGCCTGCCGATCCCCTTCACTTCACAGGGATACTTAATTCCGCCTTCCTTCCCATTTAACCTAGGCAAGAGGTGGCGAGGCAAAGAGTGGAGAAGTTACACATCTCAAGCATGTCAAGAACAGCCAAGGCAGCAGACCTCTGAAAGGCAGCCAAGGTCACAGAGACTTCTGATGAGCTGAAAAACGTATGGACTTTCGTTGCTCAGGCTAAGGCTGTTGGCATGTCACAAGTGATCACGAAGCAGAAGACTGTAAGGGAAGGACGGACTAGGGACGACAGAGGCTGCATGCCACTGCTGTTAAGACAGAGGTACGCTTCCTCACTGCAGTGCTTTCAGTTTGCAGAGCTCTTACTCTGGATGTCTGCACAATGCTCCATGGACTTCTTTCTTCCCCACTGAGAGAGGGGCAGCTTTAACATGTGAACTCTGCATTCTGCTGTTAATGCCAATGGCAGCCATGTGTAAACACATTCCATGAAACGTACATAGTTACGCATATTAAAAATAGATAGTCACATGACTCTAGTATAACAAACGCTGCTCTGAACCAGCGCCGAGTTATTCTGGGCCTGATTGTCACAGCCTTTCGCAGGATGAATCGATGCACAGAAATCAATGGGATTCCCATGGGGTAAGGTAGTACTTAATGTACAGGTGGAAGAATCTAGTCTGTAGTCATCATAATTCAAGCTATAAAAGATGTATATAGGAAAGAGTGAAGAGGACTAAACTGGGTCACAGAAACTGACCTCCCCTCTCGCCCCTAGTGGTGGTCCCCATGCTTTTACTCTTCTGTGGAGACAAGAAAGCTGCAGTCTCCAGGGCTCTAACAACCATAATCAGCTTCACTCAAAACTCTTCCCGCAATAAGCCCCTAGAAAAGAAAATAGTTCTGGTCCCAGCAGCGTGTAGCTGGGACATGTCTCCACATTGCCAGAGAGGGCCCTATGCGCAGGGGGCTGTGTGCGCATTGTGTTTCACACACTGTGATGGGGTGTTTACCCTACACGTGTCATTAAAGGGTTAATATGGGCAGGAGAGGCCAATTAACCAGCCTGCTTGCATCCACAGGGTGGGCCAGGCCTAATTAGAGATAGCCCATCTGGGGAGGGAAGCTCCCCCGTCCCAATAAAGAGCTGCGTGAGCCAGTTGGAGGGGCAAGACCCGAGAAGGAGGGAGGTGGAGCATTCCCACTCTCTAGGAAGCAGCCTAGAAAAGGGCTGTGGAGAGAAAAGCAGATAGGCTTCTGCAGGGGACAGCTGGAAGCCTGCCTGGAGAACAGAGACCCTCCGGAGCTGTAGCTGCGTGAGGGGAGGAGTGTGCCAACCCCTAGGCTGATCAAAGTACAGAAGCTTGTGGTTAAGTATCAGGGGGTAGCCATGTTAGTCTGTATCCACAAAAACAACAAGAAGCCCGGTGGCACCTTAAAGACTAACAGATTTATTTGAGCATAAGCTTTCGTGGGTAAAAACCCCATTTCTTCAAATGCATGGAGTGAAAGTTACAGACGCAGACATAAATATACTACACATGAAGAGAAGGGAGTTACCTCACAAGTGGAGAACCAGTGTTGACTGGGCCAATTCGATCAGGGTGGATGTAGTCCACTCCCAACAATAGATGAGGAGGTGTCAATTCCAGGAGAGGAAAAGCTGCTTCTGTAATGAGCCAGCCACTCCCAGTCCCTACTCAAGCCCAAATTAATGGGATTCAACTATTCATCAAAGGCTCATTCACCTGCATGTCTACTAATGTTATATGTGCTACCATGTGCCAGCAATGCCCCTCTGTCATATACATTGGCGAACGTGGACAGTCCCTATGTAAAAGAATAAATGGACACAAATTGGACATCAGGAATGGTAACACACAAAAGCCAGAGGCAGAACACTTCAATCTTCCTGGACATTCTATAACAGATTTGAAAGTAGCTATACTTGAACAAAAAAACTTCAGAAACAGACTACAAAGAGAAACAGCAGAACTAAAATTAATTTGCAAATTTAACACCATTAATTTGGGCTTGAATAGGGACTGGGAGTGGCTGGCTTATTACAGAAGCAGCTTTGCCTCTCCTGGAATTGACACCTCCTCACCTATTGTTGGGAGTGAACTACATCCATCCTGATCGAATTGGCCCTGTCAACACTGGTTCTCCACTTGTGAGGTAACTCCCTTCTCTACGTGTGTCAGCATATTTATGTCTGCATCTGTAACTTTCACTCCATGCATCTGAAGAAGTGGGGTTTTTACCCACGAAAGCTTATGGTCAAATAAATTGGTTAGTCTTTAAGGTGCCACCGGACTCCAAGCTTGTGGTTAGACAGTGTAGTGCAGCAACGACACACCTGCAGTAAGATGGCTGCCAGCTGAGCCCAGCCAGGCTGAAGGCTTGGTTCTGTGTATATTTCTGCTGGACTTTGGTAAAGGACTCTGTGGCCCTTGAAGGGACAGCGTTCTGCAAAGTAGTCTGCCTGGAGGGCCAGGGCACCCTAATGGCCACAGCTGGCTAAAGGACAATGGAGGAAAAGGAGGCAAAGGTGCTGCAATGCCACATCTGGCCAGCAGGCGGCATACTGGAACACCTTTCACACATGCACACTTTCTCTCTCTGCTCCAAGTAAAATTACTGGGGCTTGAGACCAACCAGGCAGAAGTTGGGCATGGGCTCCTGGTCATGGGAAGTGCGCCCTGGAGAAGGTAGCAGCACTACGACACCAGCCACAGGGCTACTGAGCAGGCCCACTGAGCACCAAAAGTGGGTGCCACTGACCAGGGAAGGGGTGACCCGGGCACCTGGGAGATGCCCTGATTAAGCATATCTTCTGGGAAGTCTCCAGTGGAATGGGGTGGGGGAGTCTTAGGGGCTCCCCAAATAGACGACAAAGATTCTCTCTCCACCTGGGCAGGAGGTGCACATACTCGCTCTCCCCTGGGCTACAGCTGCTCCATTTAGCACTGGATAATGCAAACCGCCTCCTGCCCTGCCTCCCAGCGCCCCCAACCCCATGGGAATGCATTAAGAACATGGAACAAAATTCATCCTTAGAGTAATTCAATGGATTTACACTAGAGAGGGAAGTCGGGGTCCATCACAAAGAGATGATAGTGCCACTTGAAGCAGCTGGGGTTGATTTTTTAGGAAGCTCTAGTAGCTGGAAAGCTACCAGTCCATGAGTCTACGACACTGGCTGCACAAAGCAAAGCCCAGAGTGGCTACGTTCAATACACTCCTTTGGTTGGTTGGTTTTATACAGTCTCCAGCTGGCAATCTCATGAAAGAGGCCAAGGACTGAACTGACATGGAGTCTGAGGGTATGGCTACACTTGCAGATGTAAAGCGCTTTTAGTTAAACCAGCCTTCACAGAGCGCAGTAGGGAAAGCGCTGCAATCTGTCCACACTGACAGCTACAAGCGCACTGGTGTGGCCACATTAGCAGCTCTTGCAACGGCCACAGAGCGCCATGCATTGTGGTAGCTATCCCAGCATGCAAGTGGCTGCAACGTGCTTTTCAAATGGGGAGGGGGATGGAGTGTGACAGGGAGTGTGTTGTGTGTATAGGGGGGAGAGAGAGTGGGTTTTTGGGGAGGCTGAGAGCATGTCAGCATGCTGTCTTGTAAGTTCAGACAGCAGCAGACCCCCCACGCACACACACCCCGCCTCTCTCTCACACACACAGCATTTCACACTAATGGTTGCTTTGTCTCGGAGCAGATAAGCAGCTGCCTGTCAGAAACGGAGCTTTCAAAGGGCATATCTGCATTTCTGCAGCAATTCCAAAACAATGAGAAGGGTGGCCACTTGACTTAAGGGGATTACAGGACCTTTCCGAAGGCTGATCAGAGAGCAATAATGCAACACCTCGTTTACACTGACGCCCGGGCGTTTCAGCCAAGGTGCAACAAGCGTTAATCTTCTCGCCGAGGTGGAGTACGAGGAGCACTCGAGCCGTGGAGTCAGAGCACTCTACGTGCCTTGCCAGTGTGGACGGGTAGTGAGCTAGGGCACCCGGGGCTCCTTTAATGCGCTCTAACTTGCAAGTGTAGCCAAGCCCTGAATCACCCCGTCAGAGCTAGAGATCAGGACTGAGGCACAGGAGCAGGCATGGGGTTAACCTGCACTGCTGCTGCCAGTCAGCTGCACCCTTCAGTTGAGGAAAGGGAGGACTTCAGTTCCTAGGTCTGCCTATGCCACCCCTTTCCCTAGCATTGAAAGAAATGCACTTAACTATTTAGTGACAGAAAACGGTAGCTATTGGAAAGCACAGTTGGATTATTATGCACCCCAGGAGGATTACCTTACACTCCTCTTTTAACCACAAATGTGGGACTGAAGGAGAGGGGACAAGGAGTTGGAGACAGAGTTAAAAATGGTCTCTCTTCTTCCTGATGGAGATGATGTTCTCAATATTATCAGATCGGGGCGCTGGAGGAAGGCAGGTCTTCAACCGCCGAACTGTTCTCTATTCTACTTGTGTAGCCAGCAGTGTAACTAATTAGTTAATTATCTGTATGGCTCTTTAGAGATGAAAAGCACTATACATAAAGTGCTAGATATTATTGTCGTTTGCCATGTATTAGTACATTCCTACAATATTTTGCTTCTATAGGTTTTTAACTGGCTAACAAGTCACACTTGTGAAGTTATAACCTCTCAATCAGCCAATCAGATTCTGCCTGTCATAACACCCTTTGATATTATATTTCACAACTGGGGGATGACAGCAATAATTACACAGTTAGCCACACCTGTATTTAAAAGCCATACTCAATCATCCCAAGGTGACATGATCATCAAAACTTAACTCTCACACACACAAGAACAATGGCAAAGGTTTCCTCCCTCCCCACCCCCCTGCCACTTTGTTAAGTAGCATTTAGTCATGTCAGTGACACAGCATTCTGGGTTGTGTAGTTTAAATAGCCTGACTCAGCGGAACCAGATGGCATACTGCATGGGTTCTCAGTCTGGGAGTTGTAACTACAAGACATCAGGCACATGACCAGCTGGATCGGAGGGGGTTCCTGGCTACGTCCAGGCTACGTGGAGGGAAGAGGGAATCCTGGTATGGAAAAAGAGGGTCATGGTACGGACAGAGTTTAGAACCACTGATTTACATGGTGGCATATGTAGCAAATAGCTCACCTAATTTTCAGAGGTCATGGTTAATTTGGGTTAAACACTGGATTACATAATGCAAGAACAATTGTAGGTAGTTTTTTTTTTTTTTAATGAAAAATATTTATGAGGTGGTGGGAGGATGTTCTATAACACCGTTGTTGATGATTTTCTCCAAGGAGCTAAAACAAATGAGAACCCATTTCTAACCCTAATAAACGGACTTGATTCCTGCTTTGCATCTCCAGTGTGTACTGGGGACTGTTGCTGCATTCAGGGCTGACACACATTTTTTGGAGAGTATTTCAAGCAGTAGGAGTTGTAGAATGTCTCTTGTTGGGTGGTCACTTTACATACACAGGAACCAGTTAAAGGCCTTTGATTTGCCTTATATAGGGTAGAAAGCATTTAAAATTCAGAATGGTCAGTAAATACTACATCAGCAAGAAAAAATAATATAGCACCTACCTATAGATCTCAAAGCACTTAACAGAAGTGGCCAAGAATTATCGTCTCCAATTTTCAGATGAAGAAACTGAGGCACGGAGAAGTTAAGTGACTTGCCCAAGGTAACCCAGCAGGCTAACAACATAGCCAGAAATAGAACCCAGGTCTCCTGAGTCTAAGCCTAGTGCTCTATCCACTAGGTCACAATGCCTCCCCTAGAAGACAGCTCAGGTAAGCCTGTGGCCAGCCAAGTGGGGCAATTTCCACGAGTCTAGAGGGAGGTCAGCCCTAACAACTATCCTTTGCTATACAGCCTTCTGCTGATAAATCATAGGATCAAATTCCGCCCGGATCAGTAGCCACCAAATTGTCACCACACAGTGGCTGTCTGGTGACCTGTCTCAATAGAGCACGGTGGTTCTCGCTTCAGGGTTGAGGTACATTGGATGGGAGGCGCGGGGAGCCTCGTATACATACTGAGAGGCTCTACCCACTCCGCAGCTCAACAGAAGCTTTCAGTTTCCACTGCTACCAATGTCGCACTGCATTTACACACAAGGCGTTTTGCAAAAGAAATACAAAACTCTGGTTCTGACGTCGACTAAGATGCCTTCTAGCAACCTTTCCCTCTTGCAGTCATGACTAGCATTGCCGCCCTGATGCTGTGAACATTGCAGGCTTTCTGCACGCTGTATTTTGATATTTAGGAGACTACTGGATAACACCGAGAAAAGCAGGAGGTGCTTCACAATCATGGCAGTGAGTGGAGGGTAGCGATAAATTTGGGTATGTGCAATAAATCAAGCACATGGGCTGCAATGAGCTACTTCAGTCACAGAATTCGGCCACTATTCTTTCACCTGAACATGTTACAATATCAGTGGCCCTGATTCAAAACCCAATGACTTCAATGGGCATGAGGATCCAGTCCTATCTGTCTTTATAGCCCCTTCATCACGGTGGTGCCTGATATTATGCAAGTTATTTTCCCTTCATATCTTTGCAGATATACATTCATGCACCAAACTAATTTGTTAATAAAATAATAAATCGTATGTCATCAATGCACACTATAAGCTAGAGGCTCTAATGGGGCTGCCTTGCAGTGGCTATACGATCAGCCTTGCCCATTTTATACCTCTGCAAAAGGGGTGGGTGTGATACGATTAGGACTCTCGGGTACAGCCCTCTGCTAGTTCCCAGGCATATGTCAGCTGCCCAAAGCAAGGGTGAAGTGAGGGTGGTTCTGTGCCCGCTCCATGCTGATCAAGAGTCCCAGGAGAAACCGTCCCTGCATGTGCCAGAATTCCTCCTGGTGGGTCCCACAAGCATGGCCCTTCCACACTCCCCAACGTGGGCCAGGGCTTAGAAGATAAATACGCAGAGAAGATCAGATCAACAAGCTAATGTGACATTCATTGCCATGACAGCCAACAGGGAGCCACATTCCAAACCCGTCACTGTGTTCTATATTTCAATCTCCAGCCTGACGTAAGGTGGATGTATTGCATAGGCAAAGCCATCAACTCAGTGACTCGTGCTGCTAATACAGCTCTCCCTATTGATCTGGATAGGAAACAGTGTTTCGCAGATAAAATAATTGCCTTATTACTTTCCTCCAGTTGTGGGATGCAGCCAAAGTAGGGAGCCAAAGAGAGGAATAGGGGTTTTCCTTTAGGGAAGCTGGTGTCAGAGCATAGGTGCTGTAGAGATCGTTGACAGGAAGAAAAGAAACAAGCACATGTTTTCTAGCTCATCTTCCCCATTTCCCATCCTGCCACCTAGACACACAGGAAGAAGTCATGTGGTAGCTGTGTGGTATGGGGAAAGCCTTGCAGTGGAACATAAAGAAAAGGAGAGGGCACGCAGGTTGAATTATAGCCTCCTTCTGCTGCTTAGAAGGCGTAAGGAATTCATCGCTAGTCACCTCAGGACAAATCCATGTCACGCCACACCTTCCATCCCAAGACGATATTTTAAATGCTGGAGCAATCCCTGCCCTGTGAAGATTAACAATAGAAGGAAAAGCTCCTCTACCCACAAGCACTGACACACAGGCACAGATTGATCATGGATTGTTAAATGCTGCTCGGTCTCTCCTGATGCAGAGAAACCATGACAAACTGATGACTCTAAAAGGCTAAATACCCAGGCATGCCACGCAGATTAAGCTACTGTTCCCCACTCGCATCTGCCAAGGTCTTGTTCTCCCACCGTGGGAGGCACTCACTGCTCCCCACAGGAAAGCCTTTCCATAAAGAGTAACCACCCAGTCTGGAGAGAAGCCTGAGACAATAATAGTGGGATGGGCAGTGGAGAGATGGGGAACCTTAAATGACACCTCACGCATCATTACTCCCTCTCACAACCCACTACACATTTAGACTCACCAAGACTAACATGGGTGGGTCTTATTTGTAACCTCAGTCCCAGGAACAGCAGAAGTCTATATTCACTGACAGGTGGTTAAATATATATTTTTAAAAAAAAAACTAAGGCTGTCCATCTACAGTCAGATTAGTCCCTTCCTCAGTTGAATGAAACCAGACGTCACCTATCTACCACATCCAAGAGCTTTCTATGCCATCACTGTTGTATTGAAACACCTAGTAACATACACTGAGCTCTTTGCTGTTGTATCTGCACACATGGTGAGCATTGCAGAGCAAGACTACAGAGTCCGCAGCTAAAGTCATTTGCCAACTACCCCCACAGTGGTATTTCTGGAGCCAAAACAATGACTACTGGGCTGAAGGCACAGAGCTGACATCAGGAGGTTGGTGAACTCTTTTGGGGACAGATATCTCTATGTCCTATCCTGCTTCCCACAAACACATACAACCCTGTATTCCCAGCTCCTAGGTGGTGCTTTCAGATATGAGGACAGCCCTAGAGTGGGAACGAATAACAGTGCTAAAGCGACAGACTTAGAGAGCACAGAATTCAGAGAGATATTTACCTCAGCACTGCTGGGCTTTGTAGTCGAACCTGGAACCATCTTAAGTTTCAGACTCAGAACTGCAGAGGCCATACCAGAACCAGACGGATCTGACAAGTCTGATGTATAGTGACTAGGATCTACAACTGCTAACGGTGGCCATCTTCTCCCTCACCTTTTTCTTTGGACCAACACACCCGGAACCAATCGCATGATCCTCGGTTCCTTTAGAAGCCAGATGGACAGATGGTGTTTTTGACACCTTGACAGCTTTCACAGGAGGATCCAACAAAACAGGAACAGGAACTGGAACAAATGAGGACCCCAAACCCCTGGATCTTTGAGGCACCTTAGTCTTGCTAGATGAAGCAACCAGAGGTGAAACATGACTCTTAATCTGTGCTTCCAAAAATCACCCAGAACCTAACGGTTTATCAACAACAACTTATTTCAGCAGGAGCACCTGCAGTCTATTCTGCCATTCCTTACACACTCCGGGGGTGAAGTCCTGGCAAACAGAACACTTAGAAGGAGAGTGGCCTTCCACGAGCCATTTAAAGTACCTAATGTAGTCATGGGGGGAGGGATAGCTTAGGGGTTTGAGCATTGGCCTGCTAAACCCAGGGTTGTGAGTTCAATCCTTGAGGGGGCCATTTAGGGATCTGGGGCAAATATTGGGGATTGGTCCTGCTTTGAGCAGAGGGTTGGACTAGATGACCTCCTGAGGTCCCTCCCAACCCTGATATTCTATGATTCTATGATCCGATGCTGGGAAGACAACAGAACATGAAGCACATTTCTTCAAATCCCAGCTTATTCTTTGGTTCTGCCATTACACGGAATTGAACCTACAAACTCTGACAACTAACTATAACTACTTTAAACTACACTAGAAAAAAATGATCCAGAGGCACTGAATAGGAGAAAACCCCAGATCCGAGAGAGAGGAGCAGTTCACTTCCATTTGGTTTGGAAGTGGAAGGAACTGAGGCTGGAGAGGGTGCAGCGCCCCCTTGTATAGTCTCACCCTCAGAACGTACAGAAACACTAAGGGGAGCGGCAAGAGGGCGGTGAGCATGCACTGTAAAAGGCACTGCTTGGAGAACGTTCTACTGTTGTGTTGTTCCACGAGGCACAAAACCCACAAGTGGAAAAACGCTGAGCCACTCGAAGAACTGTTGGTATTATCAGTTCAACTGGACAGAGGTGTCTGAAAGCGACATTTTCAGCAAGGTTTCTCCTTTAAAATGGGATGTGGATGGGTACTTTTGAGGTCAAAATGTAGGTTTTGTAGGTTCAATAGAAAGATTTCCATGATTTATTTTTTCTTAATGAAGTCTGAAACTCAGAAAGGGAAAATGATTAGCCAAGAATTGACCCTATTCTATCTACTGCCATTTTCCCTGTTGAGTGAAATATCACACTGATCTGCTATAAAAAGTAAATCAGGTTTAAAAAAAAACTATTTTGTCTAAAACCACCCAAATCTAAATTGTTAATAAACTACACAAGGTTTCCCCTCACCCCCAGTGAAAACCAGACTGGTAACCAGATAGTTCCTCTAACATACAGCACAGCCTCACTAATGCGCACGAATGACTAAGAGGCTGATCCAAAGCCCATTGAACTCAATAGAAAGACACCCGTTGACTTTAGCAGGCCTCGTCCAGTGAAGCACTTAAGATCATAAGGAATCCCATTGTCTTCACATGAATAAAGTTACTCATATATGTGTTTCCAAGATAAGAGCCTTAGTTATGCAGTCTCTCACTGTCTTCCTTAAATCTGGCTGAAGAGTGGCTGCCTTTGGACTGGTGACTGTATCTGTGGCACTAACTCTCCTGAAATTAAAAACCTGCAACTGGCCCCTGCCAGCTGACTTGGGCTCACGGGGCTCAGGCTGCTGGGCTGTTTACCTGCAGTGGAGATGTCTGGGCTCAGGCTGGAGCCTGAGCTCTAGGACTATGCAAGGTGGGAGGGTCTCAGAGTTTGAGCTGCAGCCAAAGCCGGAAAGTCTACACCACAATTAAACAGACCCTTAGCCCAATCCCCGAAAGCTAGCATGAGAGCGCCATGGGTGTTTAATGGCAGTATAGACTTACCCTATGTGTGCAGAACCCAGCACATCTAGGGCACTACAGTAATATAAAGCAAATAAACAGTAATAAATAACTGTACTGTGTATTGTGTACAAATTATAAGGAGTGTGGATTAGAGAAATCAGGTTCTCTTGAAACCCTTCTATTCCGAATACATCATGTTATAAAAAGACAGGCACCTTTTTATATTTTTAACTATTATAAATAATATTCTTCTGAAATCAATCCTACTCTTCATTTTATCCAGCAACTATTTGGAGCTCAGATACTGTGTCTTCCAGGGGTCTCTGCACTTTTACAATCATCCCATAATGTGCTAAGAGTAGATTTTTGAATACAATAGGGATTTATTGGGTTTTTTTAAGGGAAAATTCTTTCTTTTTGTAAAAAATTGATTATTCCATTTTTTTCCAGGATATCTTTTGGTTTCAGTTCAACAACCCTGCTTCTAGGAAAATGAGAGGGGATATGGGAATATTGAGTTGCATCTCCCTCATCCTAAATCTCTCCCCTCTTTCATGGCAAACCCTCTCTCCCATTCCACCTAGCCCACATTTCAACATCTCCTCAACCCCCACCCATAATGCCACAATGCAATATCCATTTCCTACTCCCCTCTGTGCCTTCTCCCATACTATCCTCATGTATGGAATATCCTCCCTATTCCAGTTTACTAAACCACCATTTTCTGCTGGTCCAGTGTCTCAGTGCCAATTCTGGTGGCTTATGTCCAGCTGATGGCAGTCCTAAGACTTTGCAGGCAGACAGATATCAAAGTGATAGGTGTAGTATTAAAAACCTAAAAGAATGTTCCACACTGAAGTCCCTCACTAAAGACTTCCTTCTTCTACGATGCTCCCAACAAGAGATGTAAGGACTTATTACATTTAAAAACAAGCACCTAACTCAGGAGTGGGCAAACTTTTTAGCCTGCGGGCCACATCTGGGTATAGAAATTGTATGGAAGACCATGAATGCTCATGAAATTGAGGGTTGGGGTGTGGGCAGCGGGATGAGGGCTCCGGCTGGGGGAGCGGGCTCTGGGACAGGGCTGGGGATGAGGGGTTTGGGGTGTAGAAGGGTGCTCCAGGCTAGAACAGAGGGGTTTGGAGGGCGGGAGGGGGAATCAGGGCTGGGGCAGAGCACCGGGGACAGGGGGAGTTGAGGGCTCCGGCTGGAGGTGCAGGCTCTGGGGTGGGGATGGGAATGAGGGATTTGGGGTGAAGGAGGGTGCTCTGGGCTGGGATCGAGGGGTTCGGAGTGTGGGAGGGGGATCAGAGCTGGGACAGGGTGTTGGGGTGTGGGGCATGTCACAGGTGCAGGCTCCAAGAGGCACTTATCTCAAGCAGTTCCCGGAAGCGGTGGCATGTCCCCACTCCAGCTCCTACAGGGAGGCATGACCAGGCGGCTCTGTGTGCTGTCCTGTCTGCAGGCGCCACACCTGCAGCTCTCATTAGCTGCAGTTCCCGGCCAATGGAAGGGGGGCGGCGCTTGGGCGGGGGCAGTGTGCAGAGCTCCCTGGATGTCCCTACATGTAGGAGCCCAACGGGGTCATGCTGCTGCTTCTGGGAGCCATGCGGAAAGCCCCTGAACCCACTCCCCGGCTGGAGCGGGGCAAGCCCGCGACCCCGCTCCCCAGCGGGAGCTCGAGGACAGGATTAAAAGTTCTGACCGGTCAGATGCAGCCCGCTGGCCCACCCCTGACCTAACTGCTCCATCCTCCAAGGTTTCTTAGGCATCCTGTCTCCTCTGTGTCCATCATTTAGGGCCAATTCCTGCAAATATTTACTGACACAGGGGCAGATTCTGACTCATACTGAGTAGCACCTGACTCCATAAGTAGTTCCACTGATTTCCGTAGAGCCATTCATGGACTAAAGGTCCTATTCACTGTGGGCAAAGTTACCACAACCTGACCTGCACGTAGTGCCACTGACTTCAGTGGGATTACTCAAGGTACTATTTGCTATGCAAGACAGCAAGTGTTTGTAGAAGTGAAACTAGCTCTTTGGGGCAGGACTGGGTAGTTTTTTCAGCTTGTACAGCACCAAACACACTATCAATGCTTAATAAAAAGGTATAACCACAATTGACTCCCATCCAGGTGCGATATATTTTCTCAGCATGCCTCTTCAAAAAACTAAAAAAAAAAAAAAACCCCACAAAAACCAAACATAAATGTACAGACAGTATAAAACAATGCACTAGATGAACACTGAATCTATACATGAAAAGCCCTGCATACAGTTTCGTGCTATTACAAGGCAATAAACTATATTGCTCAGAGGTGATTGTCATTAGCACTGCAAAACAGTGGAGAAGAAAAAATGAGGGCCACCAAGGTGCATTTTACATTAATTCTACCCATCTGCACAGGAATAATTTCCTTTTGCTGATCAGGCCCAGCGGCTCATGCATAAACCAAATCCCACCCCTTCCCACCTCAGAGGCCCACTGGATGCAGCCAGGGAAGCAGCTCTGGAAGCAGCTCCAAGTGTTGCTTTATATCTGTATTATTAGATTCATAGATTCATAGATATTTAGGTCAGAAGGGACCATTATGATCATCTAGTCTGACCTCCTGCACAACGCAGGCCACAGAATTTCACCCACCACTCCTACAAAAAAACCTCACACCTATATCTGTGCTATTGAAGTCCTCAAATTGTAGTTTAAAGACCTCAAGGAGCAGAGAATCCTCCAGCAAGTGACCCGTGCCCCATGCTACAGAGGAAGGCGAAAAACCTCCAGGGCCTCTTCCAATCTGCCCTGGAGGAAAATTCCTTCCCGACCCCAAATATGGCGATCAGCTAAACCCTGAGCATATGGGCAAGATTCATCAGCCAGATACTACAGAAAATTCTTTCCCAGGTAACTTGGATCTTACCCCATCTAAAACCCATCACAGGCCATTGGGCCTATTTACCATGAATATTTAATTACCAAAACCATGTTATCCCATCATACCATCTCCTCCATAAACTTATCGAGTTTAATCTTAAAGCAAGATAGATCTTTTGCCCCCACTACTTCCCTCGGAAGGCTATTCCAAAACTTCACTCCTCTGATGGTTAGAAACCTTCGTCTAATTTCTAATCTAAATTTCCTAGTGGCCAGTTTATATCCATTTGTTCTTGTGTCCACATTGGTACTGAGTTTAAATAATTCCTCTCCCTCTCTGGTATTTATCCCTCTGATATATTTATAGAGAGCAATCATATCTCCCCTCAGCCTTCTTTTAGTTAGGCTAAACAAGCCAAGCTCCCTGAGTCTCCTTTCATAAGACAAGTTTTCCATTCCTCGGATCATCCTAGTAGCCCTTCTCTGTACCTGTTCCAGTTTGAATTCATCCTTCTTAAACATGGGAGACCAGAACTGCACACAGTACTCCAGGTGAGGTCTCACCAGTGCCTTATATAACGGTACTAAAACTTCCTTATCCCTACTGGAAATACCTCTCCTGATGCATCCCAAGATGACATTAGCTTTTTTCACAGCCATATCACATTGGCAGCTCATAGTCATCCTATGATCAACCAATACTCCAAGGTCCTTTTCCTCCCCCGTTACTTCTAGTTGATGCGTCCCTAGCTTATAACTAAAATTCTTGTTATTAATCCCTAAATGCATGACCTTACACTTCTCACTATTAAATTTCATCCTATTCCTATTACTCCAGTTTACAAGGTCATCCAGATCCTCCTGTAGGGTATCCCTGTCCTTCTCTAAATTAGCAATACCTCCCAGCTTTGTATCATCTGCAAACTTTATTAGCACACTCCCACTTTTTGTGCCCAGGTCAGTAATAAAAAGATTAAATAAGATTGGTCCCAAAACCGATCCCTGAGGAACTCCACTGGTAACCTCCCTCCAACTTGACAGTTCACCTTTCAGTAGGACCCGTTGTAGTCTCCCCTTTAACCAATTCCCTATCCACCTTTCAATATTCCTATTGATGCCCATCTTATCCAATTTAACTAATAATTCCCCATGTGGCACCGTATCAAACGCCTTACTAAAATCTAAGTAAATTAGATCCACTGCGTTTCCTTTATCTAAAAAATCTGTTACTTTCTCAAAGAAGGAGATCAGGTTGGTTTGGCACGATCTACCTTTTGTAAAACCATGTTGTATTTTGTCCCATTTACCATTGACTTCAATGTCCTTAGGATGGGGAGATTGGCAAGATTGCTCAATTAATCTAAAGAAAAGGTACAATTTCAGATAAATGAGGGAAGAGTATATTGTAATGAAATAGGCTCTGGCTTTCCAAGGGCTGTAGGATTACTCTGTGCCGTGACATCTGTATTGTTACCTATCAGCTCTGTGTTCTTGGGGAACCGGGGCGCAACACCCCGCCTGTCTGACTCACTGAAGACCTCCCCCCGCCGCCCCCACCATCTCTGCTTGAAACAAAGCCAATCAGAAGAAAGACTTACAAAAAGCTATCGAAAGGCAGTGGAAGACACACCTCAATCCCCCCCAGACAAGGATGACAGGATTAAGGAAACTCCCCTAGCCTCATCTGCATTAAAGATGGGACAGGGAGGCATCTTCATTAGCATATAGAATGGAGAACAGAGATTCTAAGGCAAGAACCGCATGGAACTCTGGGATCAGAAAAGCAGGGAAGCACTGCATGATGGGGTATCTCTGCTCCAGATGTTAATGAATCCACACCTGCACACACCCAGCTCAGTAGTTATCAGACCAATTCTAGTAATAAATCCTTTATTGGTATTCAAAATAGTAAAGCTCCTAATTGTATTGTGAGCTCCTTGGAAGGAACACCGCCCATAGCCAGAAATGATCAGTTCCTATTGTCTAGCCTGAATTAAACAACTTTGGCATACTTCCTTCAGCCATCAGTTTACACACAAATCAATCTA
Source organism: Chelonia mydas (assembly GCF_015237465.2). Lineage (NCBI taxonomy): Eukaryota > Metazoa > Chordata > Testudines > Cheloniidae > Chelonia > Chelonia mydas. Next base: position 7,521,835 of record NC_057850.1, on the reverse strand, counting down.
GCGTTCTCCCTTGAACCATTGTTCTGTCCCTGCAAAAACCCCTACCCATGCTCAAGTAAGTGTTCTGATGCCCAGATCCAAAATCTCCATCAGTTCCACTGGGACTTCATCTTCCCCGACTGATCGTACTGGGGGCTCTGCCTGTCTCCAGCACTCCAGACCCTCAGCTACCACCACTACCTGGGAACCCTGATCAATTCAAGCTTCACGGAGTGGTGAGAACCCAGTTCTCTCCCTCTCTCTCTCTCGGTATAGCCTTGTGACCCTGACTTGTGTGATCAGTTATAGTTTTCTAAACCTGACTTTTATAATCAAACTTAAGTTAGATTTAATATTGTAACTGTTTTGTTTGTTTGGCTCCCCTTGTATGGCTATTACCTAGCATAAATAACTTTCATGGTTAAGCTGGTTGCCTTTCCCTCTCCCTCTCACATGTGGGTGTTTTTTGGCTTCCCCGTTCGCTCTGCAGCAACAATTCTCATACCAAAGCTAAAGATCCCTGCAGCACCCAAAAATACTGTAGGGTTTGCTCATCAAGTGGGACTACTGAGTCCAGGGACATATAAGGGTTCAGCTTGGGAGCGCTGATTAACCTGGTCCTCTCAGACGCGCTGTGTGTGTTCGTCTGATTCTGGGAGCGGAAGAACCCAGCCCTGGGGAATGTAGGTCCGGCAGGATAGCTCCATTGAACACAAGTGACACAAGCAGTACATTGACAGAATTAAAGGAACCCCCCAGAAGAGTACTCCTAATAAATGAGCATACCCCAAAGTAACGGGCACATCTGGTAACAGTATTTAGAAACATTTTCACAAATATAATGTATTTTGCTACAACTGAACTACAGTTGTTGCTGATGAATGAGTACATCTTTTTTGTTCTTCCACTATATTTCTACCCACTAACCATTAAGAAGTATGTGTACACACACACACACACACACACAGAGTGAGAGACAGATACATGAAAATACATGACAAATACAGTCCATCTTTTGGCTTCTCCCATAGTTTCACCTTCAGAACATGTCTGACAGTCTTGATTAGGCCGCAGACACTAAGAGCATCCATTTAATCAAGGAACCTGCAGTCCTGAAATGCATCGTCTCCCCAGTGCATAGAGCTAACATATGAAATCAGCACACACATTACTAAACCCTTTCAAGCACAGAGATCACAGTTGTATGTTCGATAGGAGCTTGGATGTTTCTCTGTGACAATCTGTCCCGCTGTACCCAGTCAACAGCACGGTGCCTAGAGATGTCCTGAATCATTTCAAAGGATGCCCCCTGCTTTGGGAGAAGTGCTCAGCAACCCTTTGTCTGGCTCGCGTGGAGGCCCAGAACATCATTATTGTCATGACCCAACAAGTCATCCTGAGGTAAGAGCAACAAATTATGCAGACTAGTTTCCCACTGAGTGGACCGATCCCCTTGCAACTCCATTTGGCGAACATTTTTGTTATTCACACAAACCCCACGCAAGTCAAGTCACAGGCCTAGTAATCATTCAGTACAGTCACTTCCAAGTTTTCTGCTCTCATATTTTCTTCTCTCTTTTCCTCTTGTTTCCTCTCCGTAAGTAGAAAACCTTTATGGCAAGTGTAATGCTAAAGGCAGCACTATACTGGCAAAACAGATGCTCTTTTTTAATTGCCCATCTCCCAGGCATAATTGGTTGAGGTAAGACAGATATAAAACAGATAAGAGTAGGGAAAAGGGAACCTTTCCCAGCTTATGTGGGAAAAGAATCCCCACCTAGATTTGGAAATAAATTTAATTATTTTTCTAGATACAGTTACATTCACTTTTCTAATGATCCAATTCATATGTTTTGGCCCATAATCTAGTTAAAAATAGGTAACCTTTACCCCTGTTATCCTGCTCCTTTGTTTTTGGCAGCTTGTTAGTTGCTTGGTCACTCAGGCATAGCTAAGGAGGAAAATGTGACATTCGAAGAGCTGCTGATGCCACGTTAGAAAACTTGGAAAAAACATCTCTATTTGGAAATTATCTTGTCACTACGTGATCTATTTTCTGGGTATTTCCCCACCTTCTCCTGTCCTATTACTTAGGGTCATTTGCATGAAAACAGGACCTTTGTTACACAGGAGTTCATCTGCTCCTTGTTTGGTCTAGTTCATCATAATCAGGCATGGATTAAAGACTGATCCAAGGAGTACAACTCCAGTCCCTGGGCTGGGTGGGCACTTAGGTCAACAGAGAAGCCAAACCAAAGGCCAGGGTCCACAAGCAGAAAGATGGGAAAGAGAGAGAGAGGGGAAGAAGGGACCTGGTTAGGATGGAGGCTGCTGGGTTTGGACTGAAGGTCCATCTGGGCAAGTACCTGTAAGACAGCAGAAAGAAAGATACATCTTTGGAACGGGACAAATTCTGGTGGTTTCAGGCCGTGGTTAGCCTGAGGCTTGGACTATGCTACAAAGTTACAGTCAACGTCTTACATGATACATGGCTGTTCCTTGTGTTACTGTATGTAAAATAAAAGGCTGAGAGAGCTCTATAGCTGGCATGGCCTTGTCAGCTAGGAAGGTGTGGGGAGGGGGCGGAATCACACTTCCTAGGCAACATAGCTATTCCAGCAAAACCACCAGTATAGTCACAGCTATGCCGACCGAAAAGTGGTTCTGTCGACGTAGTTAAGGCTGTTTGGGAGGTAGTGTAGCTACGCTGGCAGAAGAAATCCTTCTGCCAGTTTATGCTGCATCTACACTAGGGGGCCTCTGCTGGCTTAACTATACTGGCCAAGGGTCTAGTGTAGACAAGCGCTTCATCAGCCACTGTTCAGAATCATCTTCACAGCAGCCAATTATGACGTGACATAGAAAACTATGTATTCTGTTAGAGAATAATCAGTGGGCATAGGTGAACTTCTAAGATCCAAATAGCCTGAAATGATAGCTATTAGAGATGTAGGAGAACTAATTAAAATTACAGAGTCCACCTTCTCCTAGCCAGGGCAGGAGTATTCTCTATAGCAGGCGTGTGCAAACTACTGCCTACGGGCCGCATCCGGCCCGTCAGAACTTTTAATCCGGTCCTCGAGCTTCCATCGGGGAGTGGGGTTGGGAGCTTGCTCCGCTCCAGCCAGGGAGTGGGGTCGAGGGCTTTCTGCATGGCTCCCAGAAGCAGTGGCATGTTCCCCCTTCAGCTCCTACATGTAGGGACAGCCAGGGAGCTCTGCACATTGCCCCTGCCCCAAGCACGGCCCCCCCCCCAGCTCCCACTGGCCAGGAACCGTGGCCAATGGGAGCCACAGGTGCAGCGCCGGCAGATGGGACAGCACGCAGAGCCGCTTGGCCACGTGCCATCTGAAGCCTGCACCCCTGACCCCCTCCTGGCGCCCCAACCCCGTGTCCCAGCTCTGACCCCTCCCCACCCTCTGATTGCCAAATGAAGAGCCAAATGCACAGATAAAGAAAAGTTGGTTTCACACTAATGTTTTAAGTTTTGTGAAGAAAAAGAATCTTATTTCTGTAAAATTGAATTCATTAATTCATACCTTTATAAACAGATAAAAATGGAGTGAAACGTCACAAGCGGCTAGATGACGGGACCGGGATCTAGGATTCCTGGGTTTATTACCAGATTTGTGAATAATTCACTAAGTAACCATGGATAATTTATTTAACCTCCCTGTGCCTCAATTTACTCATCTATAAAATGGAGATAATATTAGCATCTGTACTTTCCTCACTGGGGATTTAATTAATGTTCACCTGCATAGCAATTTCAGATCCTTCAATGGATAAGGGCAAAATGTTATTCACATTCCACAAGATCATTACCAAAAATGAATTGAGAAAAATACCCATTAAAAATTTCAGTGTCCTTTTTAAACCTCTAACTGAGATTTATAAATTGAAATGCAAACTGACCTTTACATACTGTACAGTATGGCTAAAATGTTGCTAAAATATATTATTCTAGTGGGGACAGCAAGTGAACTCACTACTCTCTGTATTGCAATTATCTTATCTTCTTTGATTTATAGTCTTCAAATAATGCAGCACGTCTGGGTTTTCTCTCTGCATTCTAGCTGCACATCATTGAAGAGGGTTTTAGGGGACTATCATCTCTACAATCTAAATCTCTTGTCAGCCTGCTACTGTGACTATCCATTGGGCAAAGAATTGACTTGTTTAAGTCCACTCCCTTCCCAAGTTGTCTCATTAACCAGTATTAATCCATGTTCAACTCCAATTGCCACCTATTCGCTCAGATGCTTAAGCGTTCCAAATCTTTCCTTAGCTTATTGAAGAAAGCGACTGCCATTGTTGTCTATGCCCTCTGATGCTGTTTTATTGATTACCTTGATATTCTGTACCATGGTCAGAAACATTTACAGCACGGCACATGTGATGAAATACACCAGGCATCAGACACTCAACCCCTGTATTATTTGACAATTATACTGAAATGAACAATTGCACTCAGAGTTACTATCTTCTAACAGGAGGCACTCACAGAGTATCAGCAGCATTAACCTCTTTCTTATCTTCATGACTCCAGCCACAGCTGTTATTCTTCACAGTTTTCGATCCACTTCAACATCATTCTTCCCCACTGTGATTCACGTGATCTGAGAGAGAGGGGCACAATCTAGTGGCCTGAGTACATGTCAGAGGCTCAGGAACTATTGAGTTCTACTCCATGGTTTGAAAGTGACTTGCTATTTTACATTGAGGAAAATATAATATCACTGTGCTTCAGATTAGAGGCACTGCCAACCCCAAGTAATCAAAAATCATGCATCAGGCCTCCCAAAAATCATTGGGCTCTATTTATTTGCCTTGTGGCTTTTGAGCCTTTAGGTTACACTGTGGTCCAGCTTTTCTCCACAACCACAAGAGTTTAGAAACTTAGTAGTTTTTTTTTTTAATCCAATAGTTTCAATGGTTAGTAAATTTAGCAAAAAAAAAAAAAAAAAAAAGTGAACACCAGCGCAGAAAAAGGGTATAGCAATGTAATACTCTGTTGGACATACCTAATTCTATTGTGGTTTGACTTGCCTCAAAATAATATATGCACATTTATCTGCATATATTAACAAGTAACAAGGTTAACCAAGAGTAGGTACCGACCTAAGGGATGAATAAATCCCTAAGGGATGAATAAATCTGTAGAATAAATCCATTAAGCAACTTGCCAAATCCCAAAGTCGTGACATCAGTAAACAGCTGGCTAACAGACAAGTAAATGCAGTCATTCTAAAAAGGTGCCTGGAGTTCTCTCCTTCTGTCTTCTTATTTTTTTGTCCAGCATTACTCAGATGTATTCTCAAATGATTTTTCTAGTTTAGTTTTATGTTACTCACATGATGATGTTTCCTCCAGTTCTTTTAGGAGACTCCTCCATGGTTTAAACGACCTCTCTTCAGCCTTGACTAAGTTTTGTTTTGCTTAAAATCAGCCCATTATTCTGCAGGTATAACCTACACCTTCCTTTCCAAATAATGTGTTACGGTCCTTTAGCTAGATAATGGCTCTCACCATGGAGAGTTTTAAAAGTGGAACATGTATGGACTCCTCTATTACACAAAGGACTAACTTGTAGGAACCACAGTATTACCACCAAGCTAGACTGATTTCTTCACCAAAGAACCATACAGCACACCACCCCACTATCTTACAAAGTAGACCTTAAAAAAAAAAAAAACCGCTAGCCGAATTATATCAGCATATGTTCCGGAGAACGTTAATTGCTTCCATAGACATGCTGCAAAAATGCCACAGCCCAACAATCAACGTCAAAGGATCAGAAGAAATGCCAGGCTAGTTGAAGGGCAGAAGCTCCTGGCTTTAGGGTCGACGTAAATCTCGGGAAATAAATGAGACCTCACATAGAGCTAATGTAAGTATTTCACTAAACATTAGCATGTTTGGATTAACATGTCAGCTCCTTAAGGACCTGACTGCAAAGGGAATGCCTGGCCCTGACAGCAACATATACTGTGTGTGTGTATACATGAAATATTAAGTAATCATCTACCCACAAGCTCCTTTCCATTCTATCGCTGAACTGCACTGTGCAATGTGCAACCACGGGGACTACCATTTACAAGGACCTGAGACATTTCTTTAAAGAGTTTTTGACCTAGGGATGTTTACAAAAATGTGCCTTAGAATCCAAAGGCTAATCACTCCAGTTAGCATCTCATAATGTAGCATTTCCAAGCTTTATGCCTGTGGACGTTCTAAATCAGACTACAAAGCTATTGCTCATTGCTGGCAATGCTAATAGATGGTGAAAGTCAGTTTGCTCTCTTTCTGTACAGGAGCGGGAGGGAGAAGTGATTAAAAGTTTTCAAGCCATTTTTCAAAGTGTCGCTGAACTCTTTAACCTACTGAAATATTGTTTCATGATACCAAGTTATCACTATGTAAGAAATGAAACAAAACAACAAAAATATCATTTTGTTCATGGAAGCAAAAGAGAAGACATGAATATTATTGAAAAGGTGAGATCAGAATGGGCACTAAATAAATTAAACAGTCTGAAGAAATAAATAAGAATAAAATTATAACAATCAATCTACATTGTACATTTCACTAAAAGATTTCAAAGTACTTTTACAAAGGTGGGCAAGTATTATCTCTATTTTACACAGAGAAGTTAAGGCTATCATTTCTAAACTTCAAATAAGTAGCTTGGCTTTTAGCCATGCTGGGAACCTGCAAATTCTACTGAAGCTAGGAACATGTATGTTTTAATTTTAGGAAACACACTTGGAAGAAAACTGGCCCAAGTTCACACAGCATGTCAGTGGCTGAAATAGGAACAAGATCCAGTTCTCCCAATCCCCAGTCCAGTGTTCTAACTACAGACTCTCAGCTGGGACTCATCTTTAATTCAGCCACACAGCTCCTCCCCAGCTAATTAATCCTAAATTGGGCCTGGCACAGCTTCCAGGTGCAAACAGGAGCACTAATTGTTCTCCGGCTTCAATTAACCCTTTCACTGCCAGTGGGGGGTAAACATCCCATCACAGTCTCCCTGGCAGGCTGATTTTTTTTTTTAAATGGCAGCTGTTTGAATCCACCTGGGGACTGGAATATTAAGAGATGTCTCAGAGAAGCAGATTAATGGCCAGATGACAGATGTGTCAAAGGTGTGTGATAAACTTATTTATCTGAAGTTTATCACATGCTTCTGCAATTTATCATATAGATGTCACATTTCTGGTGTTTTAGGATTCTAAAGGATAAGAGATGTCACATAAATATAAGACATAATTATTAATGAGGCCAGGGTATTATAGTTAAATGTAAATGGTGCAGTCTGGTAACCCTGTTTTACTGTCAAACCAATAAGATTTTTCATGTCAGAAATTGATGGCAGTAGTGATAAATAAAGGACAGATAAAGTTAATCCAGCTGCTTTGAGTTGAACAGAGAAGGTATTACTTTGAAGGGTTTAACATATTAATGGAATCAAAATGACACTTCAAAATATTTATGGAAATCTTTTTTTAAAGCTTATACAAGAAGAAAAACAAACCCCTATAAAATATTATTAAAATCCTACCCGCAATTAACCATGCTGACACTTAAAAGCTTCTGTCTGATTTACTTAAAAATCTTCTTTCAGTAAATTATTACTCTAAAATACCTTTCTACTGTTCACTTTCTAAAAAAAAGGAATTTGAATTTCTTAGGAATAAAAAATATTTTAATGGAGGATATATTAAAGCCCAAACCTCCAAGTTATAAAATGTAAAGTTAATATAAAGAATAGTCAGGCTATAAGACATGTTTTCTAATCCTTTAATCATTCCTGTGGCTCTTTTCTGAACCTTCTCCAATTTATCAACATCCATCTTGCATTGTGGACACCAGAACTGGACTCAGTACTCCAGCAGCAGTTGCACCAGTTCCAAGTAGAGAGGTGAAATAACCTCTAATTCTACTCCAGATTGAGGGGCACCAAGAATTTTCAGTTAGACACCTTTTTTCCTCCGGAATATTTAATAAACAAAACAGGAGGGGCATGGGCTTGAGCTGAATGTGGTGACACAGATTTCTGGTAGTGCGTCAAGTGTTTCTCATTGTGCAGGTAGGCCTCAAACTGGGAGTAAGATGTTTCTTTTTCTGGGAGCACTGTATGGTTCTTTTTCAGTGGAGAGAGTATCCCACATTTGGGTAACCTTCTCCACAGAATACGTTGGCAGTTCTTCACAGCATGTGATACTGCCTTTTGGGGGTAGTGAGAAGGCAAACCAAATTGATGAAGTAATTAGCCTTCCTGAAAAGTTCTGCGGGTTACTTAGTGATTTCAATAACCAATGAGATATATGATCTTTTTCTTTCAATCACGGCTGTTGAATAACAGCGTGGTGAGCCATAAATGTCTTTTGGCACAGTATGCACCCCAAGGGAGAACAGGTGCTTAGCAGGGATACAGCATGGCTGAAAGCAGAGTACCACAAGCAATCCAAAAGCTCTGCTTTCCCCTTCACTTGGGAAAAGAACCATTGCCCTTGTCTCATGCCAGAGCTGTTCAGATTAAATTAATTATTCTCAAAGTATTTTGGACTTTATTTTCAGCACAGTACTTACATCAGGGCCATTGCACAAATCTTAACAAAAGCATTGTGCTTATCTACCTTCAAAAAACCCTACATTAAAAGAACTCTAAGATTGCAAAGTGAAGCACCCAAAAGTTAGGAAATGCTGGGATTAAAGTTGCCTGTGCAACCTTAATTCAGCCCTCTTGTGCACATGCATCATGACAGTCTAATTACATGATCACATACCATTTTTTTTCTACCAGACACCTGGCCTCATTCAATGCATAGAATAGGTAGTATTCCTTTGATGGATAACTACTGAATATTCCATTTGATGCTCCTCATTCAATGTGTGGTCCCTGTGCATTATTTATTGAACCACAACCAAACTCAGTGCTTGAATACAGAATTATTACTTTCCTCATGAGCTTTTCACTGATCCTGTCATGGTAGTTTACAAACACTATTCAATATATCTTCACAACACCACTGTGAGAACAGGTGGTATTACTGTGCCCATTTTACAGATGAGGAACAGAGACAAAGGCCCAGAAAAATCACCCATCTAATGTAGGGCAACCAGAAAATGAGGAACACCCAATTCACAGCCAGCTGTGAACATTTTGCTTTAAGTGCCTGGTCCAACCTCACACAGAAACTGTGTGGCAGAGGCAGAAATAGATTTCAGTTCTTCAGGGCAGCATTCAACTCCCTTAACCATGAGACTATCCTTTCTCTCCCTGCATCCTCTGGATCATTCACGACACACCTTCCAACTATTGCAACAAATGAGGCAGAGGTCCTACCAACAACAGCCTTCTTCACTACACAACCCTGATTTATACCCAGAGCTCGTCCATCTTGTGCATTGAATGAGGCAAGGGGTCCTGTGGAAGAAACAACATGTGATCATGCAATTAAAGACTGTATCATCATAATGCATATGCAAAAGGGGACCAAATTAAGGTTACAAAAGCATCCTTGATTGTGGCCTTTTGAGTGCTTGATGATGCAACCTTAACATTCTTTTAACATAGGAAAGTACATCCCCAAACTAAGTTTTTTAAAGCTTAAAAAGTTTTAAAGCTTCAAAATTGGGGGTGGGGGACACCACCAAATATTTAACTCTGTGGAACCATATTGTCCCCCACATGGATCATCAGCAGGGCTGGGATCTTTAAATCCACAGCACAGTCCTCTAACCCTTGAGTTCATAAAGCAACTGATAGCATTAGAAGGCTATCACCTTTTATGTAGACCTGCCACTAGAGGGGGATGGAGGAATACACATTGCCAGGACCACTGAATTATGTGCACTCCAGCCCTGGACACCGGTGACCCTTTGTGACAGAATGAATATGTCTGTAAATAAAATAATATTTAATAGCCAAAGAGCTTGAGGGGGTGTGATTCAGATTTAGAAAAAACTCCATCAAACCAGCTGAAACTACCCTACTCAATGAACAAGTGAATAAACCATTTTACTTCTGAGGCAGGCTAGGCTTTGAAATACAACCTCAGAGGTGTGTTGTTAATCTTTCAAAAGGCAGCTATTAAAGGTCTTTGTATCCCCAGTGGGCCATCTCTTAGGCCTTGACTAGACAAACCCAGAGAGAAAGCAGCAATCCCCTTACCTTACCCCACTTCATTGTACATGTAGGTAATTCAGAAAAATTGTTTGCAGAGTGGAGGTGGTTGGTCTTGAGTAAGATGGGAAGCCTGGCTGGACACAAAGTTGTGGCAGGGTGTGGTGAGATCTCTGAATGCATGAAAGACAGCTGAGATTCACTTTCTCTCAGAACAGGATGGGGTTGGAACTGCAGTCAGACACAGACTGCTCTTTGGAATACTTAAGGACTGTGTTTTCCCTCGGTAACTTTCAGTGAGAATGTCTGGCCTGGTTTAGCTTATGCAAACTATAAATCTAGGTATGTTATGCAAGGCATTTTTAACTCCATTTTTTTGTTTTAAAATAATCTTGTTCTTACTAAACAATCTGCTGTTGTGTGTGGAGAAGGTTCACCCGGAAACCCTCAAAAGAGGGGTTCCAGATGGCAAAGAGGTCCTGGAACTTAAACCCCAACACTCAGACAATCAGACAGGGACAAAGGCCTCCATTCCTAGTGAAGCGTGTTGCAAACAGCTGTGGCAGACAAACAAGTGGGCTGATGCCAACCGGACCGAGGAAGCGACAAGAGTTGGCAGTGACTGTGCTGGCTCTAGAGACCTATCTTGCAGGGTCTTTCATCACACACAAATACAATGGAACCTATTTATTGTGAAGCCCCCCTCTTCCCCCCCCCCCCCCACCAATTTCACTCTAATCAGAGAGATGTAGACACAAAATACGAAATCAGAATGTGTGGCACTTTTATTATCTAAATAAAATTCTACTCAAATGCTGTCTTCACGGTAACACGAAAAGTCATAAACTTAACCAAATGTTCACTCATTGCTCCCTGAACATTTTCTGGGTTAGAGGGTACTCAAGGAGAAATGTGTGACAGCCTCAGAACAAGGGGGGTTGGGTGCTGAGGAGGGAGAAAGAGATTAAACTGGAACTGTTTGCTGCCGAGGTAGCACGCACAGCTCAGAGGTCTCTTCTGAACAATTAACAAGGAGCAGCACCGGAGGAGCAGCGGACTATACCACATTTCTCAGGTAAAACACCGCCTGCCATGAATAATGCACTAGGTAGCGCTATGTCAGAATGGCAACTACAGTGCTGAACTGTTCAGTGCATCCAGGAGGCAAGGGAGCTATGCCTAATACAGCCTAGTGCATGAGCGACATCTAGAAAGTAACATGAAGGAGGATGTGCCTTTTGAAGTTCTTGGGAGATTCCACAGGAGGAAGGACTCTCTGTGCCTGACCAGGGACTTGAACCCTAGACCCTCAGATTAAAAGTCTGATGCTCTACCAACTGAGCTAGCCGTCTAGAAAGTACACACCTGCCAGGTGGCTAAATGAATCATAGAATAACAGAGTTGGAAGGAAACTCTGGAGGCCATCGAGTCCAACCCCCTGCCCAGAGCAGGACCAATCCCAACTAAATTATCCCCGCCAGGGCTTTGTCAAGCCTGACCTTAAAAACTTCTAAGGAAGGGGATTCCACCACCTCCCTAGGTAACGCATTCCAGTGTTTCACCACCCTCCTAGTGAAAAAGTTTTTCCTAATATCCAACCTAAATCTCCCCCACTGCAACTTGAAACCATTACTCCTTGTCCTGTCATCTGCTACAAATGTAATAGTTACATTCAGGTAAACACACCTGTTCTGTGCTGGATGTTTCAGACACACCTAGACGTTCTGTGTGGATGAAACATCAACAAAAAGCAGCAGCCCGGTGGTGAACAATCAGCAAGGCCACTGAAGGCTTGAAAAATTACTTCTGTCCCATCCTCCTGTTCCAGAGGGTGTTGGCTACACTATAGGATCTTGGCAGGGTAAAGTGGGGAGAAAGAAGGTGGGAATCTTGGATTCCATCTTTAAAAGGAGAAAATATAACAGGGAATAAGAGCATAGGTGCTGAGTTTTTCTTTTTCCGAGGGGTGCTCCAGCCCCGGATTCTGCCATGAGATATACGTCCCATGAGTTACATTCATAAAAAGGAGGATAGATTTTGTTCTGTTGGCCATTATAGAAGAGGCATTTTAATAGGAAATTGCACCACACTTAGAAAAGCTATTTTAGTGTGTATACAATGAAAATGTGTGTGTTAGTGTTAGAGAGAGAGACACAGAGAGACTACCCAAATCTGCTAGAAGTGAGATGTAACATACTATTTTGTACCATTTTATGTGTGCTGACCCATGTCAGTTTTGACACGATAATAAGCTGTTTTTAGCTATAAATTTATGTCTTCCCATTATCCCCTCTTCTCTCCTCCTCGCTTGACTGTTCTTGGCAAGAAAAACCCACTTCAGCTTCCAATTCTGGCCATCATATTCACATTACAAAAATAATTAACCAGTCGTTTTCCTTTATCCACTCACCATCCTTCTCAAACCGGCACAAGGGAAGTTTTATAAAATCAATACACTTCCTATCAACATTAATCATAAATGTGAAGTATCAAAAAGGAGTTGTGCAAAAAGTTGTCCAGCTTTATAAGGGGTGTGTGGGGGGAACATCATAAGAACATAAGAAAACAGAAGAGAGAAAATAGATGGGAATAATATGGAACGAGAGAGACAGAGATCCACAGCAATCCAAACTAGACTCACAGTCCATCTCGCAGCTCTTGTGTATCATTCGATGTCCCAAGGGATCTAAGGGTTCTTTCCAAGGAAGTCACTGTCAACACAAAAAGAAAGAAAAGAGAAAGAAATGACACCACATTTCAGACAAAAGTATTTATATTTTTAAATGGGGTTTCTTTCAAACCCTTTCGCTAATAACTAACATATGGATAAATAAAAACACAGAACACAGCAAGAGCTGAAGGTCCAACAATACTAACTCCAGCAGAGGAAATTAATAATGTGGAATAATCTTTTTGCATCTTGAGGGTGTATTATACATATTTGTTATTTGTGTAGACCATAACTGTACAAAGAGATTTACAACAATTCAGATAAACCAAAGAAAATCTCTGCCCCATAGACCTTACAATTGAACAACACAAGCCCAAGAGTGCCCTTTGGTCATTTTCTGTGGTACATTTTCTAAAAAGATTCAGAGGAGGTACAGAAGAATGCTTGGTTTAAATTAATGATCTAAGGATAAGGAGTGGCATGAAAGGAGAAAAATATGTAATAGAGGAAGAAGAAGACGGAGCAGTCTAGTATAAATGAATTAAAAGGAAGAAGGAGGCCATGCAAGAGATAAAGCTGGAACAGAGTTCGGGAGCATATGGAAAGCAAGGCTAATCTAAATTTTATGTGGATAATGAAGAGCCAGTGGAGACAGTCAAGCAAAGAGATATGGTGAGAGAGTAGCAGGAAAGGAAAATGACCTTTAAGGTAACCTTAAATGAGCTCTACTCCACACTCCAGAAGAACAAAGTCACTGTCAATATGTCCCGTGACCCCCTCAAGTTCACTGTCAATATGTCCCGTGGGAAAATTAGGCCATGTCTCCCAAATACGGCATTCGGTTCAACTCCAAGCATGTCTGACCACTGTTAAACATCTACCCCAACTGTACAGCCTGAAAGACTGTTGGTATCCAAGTAAATGTACTTTTCATCCTGAATTCTAGATGCAGATTTGAAATCCTAAAGTAAGACAGCCCACAAAGGACACATGGGCTGCAGAGTCAACTGGCTGCCACATTAAAGAGTCTAAATTATTTTTAATATTTAAAACAAAAAGGTAAATCTCACATTCATGGTATTATCAGATTAGTCCAGTGGATCCCAGAGCATAAGAACATAAGAATGGCCATACTGGGTCAGACCAAAGGTCCATCCAGCCCAGTCCTGTCTGCCAACAGCAGCCAATGCCAGGTGCCCCAGAGGGAGTGAACCTAACAGGCAATGATCAAGTGACCTCTCTCCTGACATCCATCTCCACCCTCTGACAAACAGAGGCTAGGGACACCATTCCTTACCCATCCAGGCTAATAACCATGAATGGACTTAACCTCCATGAATTTATCCAGTTCTCTTTTAAACCCTGTTATAGTCCGAGCCTTCACAACCTCCTCAGGCAAAGAGTTCCACGGGTTGACTGTGCGCTGAGTGAAGAACTTCCTTTTATTTGTTTTAAACTTGCTGCCCATTAAGTTCATTTGGTGGTCCCTAGTTCTTATATTATGGGAACAAGTAAATAACTTTTCCTTATTCACTTTCTCCACACCACTCATGATTTTATAGACCTCTATCATGTCCCTCCCTTAGTCTCCTCTTTTCCAAGCTGAAAAGTCCAAGCCTCTTATTCCCTCCTCATATGGGACCCATTCCAAACCCCTAATCATTTTAGTTGCCCTTTTCTGAACCTTTTCTAATGCCAGTATATCTTTTTTGAGATGAGGGGACCACATCTGTATGCAGTATTCAAGATGTGGGCCTACCACGGATTTATATAAAGGCAAAACGATATTCTCTGTCTTATTCTCTATCCCTTTTTTAATGATTCCTAACATCCTGTTTGCTTTTTTGACTGACGCTGCACACTGTGTGGACGTCTTCAGAGAACTATCCACGATGACTCCAAGATCTCTTTCCTGATTAGTTGTAGCTAACCTAGCCCCCATTATATTGTATGTATAGTTGAGGTTATTTTTCCCAAGGGGCATTACTTTACATTTATCCACATTAAATTTCATTTGCCATTTTGTTGCCCAGTCACTTAGTTTTGTGAGATCTTTTTGAAGTTCTTCACAGTCTCCTTTGGTCTTAACTATCTTGAGCAGTTTAGTATCATCTGCAAACTTTGCCACCTCACCGTTTACCCCTTTCTCCAGATCATTTATGAATAAGTTGAACAGGATTGGTCCTAGGACTGACCCTTGGGGAACACCACTAGTTTCCCCTCTCCATTATGAAAATTTACCATTTATTCCTTCCCTTTGTTCCCTGTCTTTTAACCAGTTCTCAATCCATGAAAGGATCTTCCCTCCTATCCCAATACAACTTAATTTATGTAAGAGCCTTTGGTGAGGGACCTTTGGTGAGCAGCACTGAGGTAGTGTAAAAATGGAACAGACTGCAGCCACCTTCTTCTTTAACCCAGTGATATAGCCTCTGGATTCCACAGCTCCCACATGCAACTGTACATCTTCATCTGAGCAGCCTTCCATTGAGCGAGAGCGCGATAACTGCTTGCTGGGATCCCGAGTCTCTGCAAACCTCACACCCTTGTATTAGTGGCTAGGGTGGCTGCAACTGCATGTTGATCTCCATGGGTCACGCTTTGTCCATCCTTATAGGACAGACGTTCATTTTTCCCCACTCCCAGACGGTGTGCGTTCATTCTTATCAACCCGCACCTTGTTAGGAACTGCTCTACCAGAACAGATCAAAAAATCAATTAGCCCCAAATCCTGTCACCGACACTGGCCAATGCCAAATGCTTCAGAAGAAGGCGTAAATCCCCGGTAATTACCTCACCGAGGATTTTGTTTATGGTTGGCGTGCCTTAGTATGCAACTCCCGAGGGGCTAAGAAACAACATACATTGCTGCTTCCCACTCACCCGTGCTCTCGTTCATCTCCTCCCCCGAGTCTCATTCCATCCCATTCTGTTCCAAAGAAGAGGCTGGTCACAAGCCGTGAATGTGAGGAGGCATCACTCTCCAAGCCAATGATTCATCCAAATGCTGAGGTTTTTATTCAGACAAAAATCCCCCCCCACCCCCCCGTGTAATAGGAAACCATTGTGACTGAGCCCAAATCCGTCCCAGGGCTCCGCTCCCTCCCCTGTCCCATCAGTGGTTTCTCCTTGAGCTGGCATAAGCCATAAAAAACCATCATGGCAGTTAAACTGCCACTCCACAAACACTCTGTGCTTCCCTCCCTTCCGGTGTGCACGAAGGGCCCACGTACAGAATGCAATGCAGGCCAAGGCCGATTTGCAGACAGTGTGCTGTTCTGGTCACCCCATCTCCCCCTAATCATTTTTGTTGCCCTTCTCTGTACCTTTTCCAATTCTCCATTGGAAATGTACAGAGAACGGCAAAAAAAAAAAAAAAGATTAGGGGTCTGGAACAGCTTCCATATGAGGAGAGATTAAAAAGACGGAGACCATTCAGCTTGGAAAAGAGACAACTGAGGGAGGATATGATAGAGGTCTATAAATCATGATTGGTGTGGAGACAGTGAATAAGGAAGTGTTATTTATCCCATCACATAATAGACAGCAGGTTTAAAACAAACAAAAGGAAGTTCTTCTTCACACAACACACAGTCAACCTGTGGAGCTAACTGTCAGGGGATGCTGCGAAGGCCAGAACTATAACTGGCTTCAAAAAAGAATTAGATCGTTTCATAGAGGATAAATCCATCAATAGCCGTTAGCCAAAATGGTCAGGGATGAAAGCCCGTGCTCGGGGTGTCCCTAGCCTCTGTTTCCCAGAAGTGGCTGATAGGGGATGGATCACTTGATTCTGTTCTGTTCATTTGCTTTGAAGCACCTGGCACTGACCACTGTCAGAAGACAGGATACTGGGCTAGATGGACCACTGGTCTGAACCAGTATGGCCATTCTTATGTTTATGAGGGATGCTGGAGGCACCAAAGCAGGACTGGCCTGGAGCAATGGGCCTGATTTTACAAGTATCTGAGCATCCTTATCTCCCATGGGAATCAAGGCGATCCTGCACCTGGCAGGATCAGGACCTGTAAAAAGCCTTCAATCAGGCCAGAGAACACCGTGAAGTGGCAAATTACAGTAGGCATAACCCTGCAAGTTAAGAGCAGGCTGACCTCCACAATGAGCACCCTGGGCTCTAAGGTAGTTAGCAAGAATAGTTTAAACTCTCATCCAAGGCCTCATCCTCTTGCATCTTGACTGCTGCAACCTCCTCCTTCTGGCCTCGATAAATCCCATCATGCCGCACACATATCCATTCAAAATGCTGCAGCAAAGATCATTTTCCTGGTTCTTTGCTTCAACCATGTCAACAACAAAAAATGCATCACGTTATCACTGTGGCAGGAGGTGGTAAGGTCCTCCTTCACAAGTTACGCCCTGCCCCACTTCATTGTGCGGTTTAGTCTCCCAAGCTGCAGGAACACGTCTTTTGAACTTTGCCAACCCAGAATGTTCTAGATCTTACAGGTACAGTCACCACAGTTGCAAAAGGCAACTCATGAGGCTCTTGCTGGGGAGGGGAGACACTGAATGACTTAATTATATTTTAAAAGCTGAGTTCCAGCTTCCATTCTCATCTTCCTGTTTCAGTTGTTCAGGACTTCCTCACACAAATTCCATGTTTTGTCTCAGCCGAAGGGAGTGATTTTTTTTTTTTTTTTTTAACTTTGAGCCAAAAAGAGGTGCTTTCGAATTTTGCAACTGGGAAAAACAAACAAAAAAGCTACCTTTTCCATATGTTCCCATTGGAATGGCTGCAGCTAGAAACTTGACTTGTTTTGCACTCCACAACGACTTAAGATTTATGAAAATCAGTCCAGCACATTTTTAAAGCTAACAGTGAGACTCTTGTAAATCAACAACATAAGTTGGCTTTTATTACTTATGTTATTTAATCTATGCCACAAAATATACAAGATACAGAAAAGTGACTAAGTTAAATCCAGAAGAAAACATTCTTTTTTTGAATGTTTGATGTCTGAACCTCAATGTTGAATCAACAGTAGATTTGTTTATTTTTCCTTCTTGCATTTAACATATCAAGTATGTAAGCACTTGACAAAAACACAAGGAAAGACACTCAATAAATACAGGCTATTATTATTACTTATCTCTTGGATTTTCTCAAGACACTCTCAATGGTACAAACATATATACATCACTGGTTGCTCTAGTATCTTAAGTCATGAAAAAGAACAGATAACTGGTATGGACTCATCACCTGACTCTGGAATTGAAGCCAGGAAATCCTAAATTCTAATCCTTGTTCTGACACTGACTCCATCTGTGACTTATCCAAGCCACTTCATCATTCTGTGGCTTAGTTTTGCTATCAGTAAGGCAGGAGTAATATTTCTCTCTCTCGTAGGATTAATTCATTGATTTGTAACATACCTTGACAGTGAAAACTGCTACATAAGCAATAAGAATTACCCTTTTCAGGAGCCTGGGGGGTGTGACGAACTGTATTGCCACCCTGAGATACGGGGGATGGTCAATTTTTTTTCCATCACAACTGGTTTTTAATGGAAAACTGGGCTTTTGACTAAAGATTTTGGTTTTTCATGAGACGTGTCCGCTCTTCCATGGGAAATTCCAGCTTTTCATCAAAAAGCGGAACACCTAAAAATCAAGGTTTTTGGTTCAATACCAACAGTTTCAATTCCAAAAAGCCGCCCAAGGGAGTTGTAGTTCCCAGGTTTTCTGACCCCATCTTCCCAATGAGCTAGCTATGCACCATGGCTGCTCAGCAAGAAGGGGGACTGTTCTGCATCATGGAAAATGTAGTCCAGACAAAGCCCAGCAGCCCATAAAGGAGAATGGGAGCACAAGGCACGTGAACTACAACTCCCATGAGGCACCACGGAGGCATTTCCTAATCAATTTTCTTTCTTTCTTTCTTTTTTTTTTTTTTGGTTTTGAGTCAAAAGTCTTGGTTGAATTTTTTCAAGTTTAGATTTTTCACTAAAAATCAACAAAAATATGTATTTTCAATTTCAACATAATTTTCTATGAAAAAATTCTGACCAGCTCTAACTGGAAATGGAGAGAAAGAAGAAAGCTTGCACATGAAAGGAGGGGGAATATTAGTTGCATTCTCCATGAAATCTCTGCCAGCTGGCTGGAAAGACCCAAGAATAGAACAAAGCCTGCTTGGTCCTTGTTATGTTTCCCAAAACCCAAACAACCAATAAAGCCTTTTAATTTAATTAGCATGGTTTTAATTACAGGAGGAGAAAGAGTATCAACAAAACAGTGAAGTGAGAGGGTCCTTGTTTACAAACTTCATCCATCCACCCCACTTCATTCTTTGATTGAATCTCCCACCGACACCAGCTACTTCTAATGACAAGTCTGCTGAGCTCTGCATCCAGAACGTTACTGTTCCTAAAGGCACAGTAAACATTCACTGTCATCACAGTTCGTAAAGCTCAACATACCCAAGTCCCTGAAACACAGTTCAGAAATTCCCATGAATTCATGCTGCAATATGACCCTTTTAAAGTTGCCACGGTCAATGTGATCTTGAGTCATCCATATAAGTGCCAGGCACAGGCTGGAACAGCTGTAATAATTAATGCAGCCAAATTTCAGAAATGAGTCATATATTGGAGAGGTGAAGACGTGAACTTCAGTAGGGGTCTCAGCCAGTTGTCCCTTTTTTGCCCTCTCTCCCCGCCTTTTACCTCCCATGTATTTTTCCATCTTGCACACTAGGGATGAGATATTCAAAACAACCCAGGGGATTTGGATGCCTGATGCAGTCTGTGATGAAGTGACTCACCAGCCAGTGTGCTATCTTGTACCTGGGTGAGGCACTATTCTTTTGGGTTATTTTCTCTCTGTAACCCCATCAACCAACCATTCAGATTTTGTGGTGGTTTCCTTTGTCTTGTGACTTGGCCCTCCAGCCAGGTCACATTTTGTCTCACATCTTTTTTGGTTAATCAGACTTCAACTCAACAATAGTCCCAAAACAGGTCATCAGCCTTGGTCTAGGCCCAGCAGTCCTTCTGGCTCTTGTGTTTGGGATCTTTACACTAGTTTCTTCAGTGAGGTTGTAGGGAAACCCATTCCCTCACTCTATCCTGTGTTCGAGCCCAGAGACCTGCAACAAGCAGTTAAGGTCTGTCTCATTGGATCTTTTGATTCTTCCCTGGGCTAATTCCTACTCTGACCTGCCTTCTCAGGGGCCTCGCATTGCTGGCAGGGTCCCAGGTCCCATTATGCCAAAGGAAAGAGAACTATTCTAACAGAGATAAAGACTGGCACCAGCCCTTCTGTCCCACAGTTTCCACAAGGGTCCATCAGTCATCTATACTACTACTCCAGATCCACAGGAAATCTAAGGCACCTTGGCTCTCTGTTGTGCTCCACTCTGGGAGCTGAGAATGAGAGGTCTATCCATCGCCCAGGACTGGGGCCTTCAGAATTGAGTTTCTCTCTTTTAATGCTCCTCCTCCAAGTCTGGCGTGCTTCACAGGAACAGTGGGGTGCGGCAGTCTGAGTCCAGATCTGCTCTTTAACCCCTTCCTGTGTAGTGAGGGGTTTGTGTACCCCCAAGTCATCCTTTGATTTGACTGTAAACCAGGGTCACCTCCCCACCTTCACTTATCTCCTTTGGGCTTCCCTAGGTTGAAATTAAAAGGTGCTCAATAGTAACAGGATCACCTGGGTATCTTGGCCAACACTTCCTCTTCTCTACAAAACAGGATCTAGTATCCACAGCGGTGTATGGACAATTTGATAACACAAACAGCTGCCACCTTTGCTATACATTCACCTCAGTGCCAGCATCTCACTCAATGCTTTCTAAAGCACCTGGAGATGCAATAATATGAGAGCCCCGAAGTCGTTACACTTTAGCTAATAATTATTTTTTGTAGGATATACAGAGTGGTCCAAAGGATAAATTGAGAGTTTTCACTAATGTCCGTTAGCTTCTCTAACAGCAGAGTTTAACCTTTCTAGAGGTCTCCCACGTACGATAATTTCCTCCTGGGTTTTTTATATCCACATTCTTAACAAATCAATCTAAAGTGCAATCTATATATCGCCCATTTCCAAGATGAAACATGACAGCTTCTAAAAATATTTCAAGGCCAATTAGACCTTCAGAGAAGAACTCAATGCAGCAGCAACACACAGTATGGTACTTGCCATAAGGAACTCGTCAGATAACAGAATGAGTCAAGGCGGCCTACGCATTCTCAAATGTACTCAATTGATGAGAATGTATTAGGGTTATGTATATCATTCAAGTAGGGAAGAAGTAGTTCATCATGATGATATGTTTTTGACTTCTGCAGAGAAAACCACGGCAATTCAGAGCGAAGGCTACCCCCTTAATGTCTTCGGACTGCCAAACGAGGGAGATCTATGGAAGACAGGCTGATCTGATCTTCTATGGGTTCTGTGTAATAGCAGCATAGATCTGATATTTTGTATTTTAGAGCAAAGAAGTTTGTTTGAGACAAGTAATATGTCAACACCAGTTGCAGAGCCACGGAAAGGCCAATTTTGGACCCAATACAGTGGTGTTGCTTTTAAAATGTCACAGGCTCTTTGCTCAGTGCAAGAGCATTTGGGCTGGGTGACCCAGAAGTCATTTCTAGCTTTAGCATCAGCAGTGTAGCTGAGGATAAATGTGGGTAAATGGAGTTTACCCACTTCTCATTTTGGGGAACATGAAGTTTAATCTTTTACCACTACACCACTGATCAGTATATGTGATATTTAAACACAGTGGGGCAGATCCCCAGTGAGTGTAACTGACGTCACAGGAACTGCACTGATTTGTGTAAATTGAGGATCTGACTCAGAATATCCATATATTCTCTTGGAAGCTTTAAAAGCAATTGGTCCCAAAATGGCAACCAAAATTTTAGAGCACCTCGGGGACAATACAGAAGCCTTTGCTCAGCCCCTCGGATCAAAGAAATGGGATGCACACTGCACCAACCTGTCATGTGACATCATTAATAAGCAAGTAGCAGGAATCTGAGATAGAAGATCCCTATTAGAGCATTCTGATGCTCCAACCGGCCAGTGCAGGATTGCTCCCTCCAGTGCATTCTTTAGTGATTAGTCCTTCAGACATGATCTACTGAACCAATTCCCTTTATTGGTGGTGTTTATTTTCTTTATTTATAAGGCATTTACTAGGTGGCAGCTAAGTGCTGCTCAATAAAAAAAAAAAAAAAAGAACACAAACCCCTTCTTAAAAAAGATACTTCAAAAGTCCCCAATCAGCTAAATGTAATCCACAACCTTGGAATTAAAAAAAAAAATCTGGCCTAAACACAAAAGCCGATAGCTATCAGGCAAACCTCCCTACCCACAAAAGGGACAGTTCCTAAACATCAAAAGGAATGAGGAAAGTAGACACAAAAACACAAAGAAGGGGCCCAAAACATGGCTTCAAAAATGTAGGCCACCGAGACAAGCCAAACGCTTACTCTCGTACTACATATTTCTTAGACACCTAGCATCATGATTTCTAAGCAATGAGATAGCAAACTAGCAGAACATAAATTGCATCATCGCCACTGGCTACAGCTATGATTCAAAATCCTCTAACTCTACAGGAGCGAGTGAAGCAATAGGGAAACAGTGTTGCCTTGTGGATAAAACACTGGGCTGGCATTAAGAAGACCTGGCTATTCGTGGCTCTGTCACTAGCCTGCTGGGTAACCTTGGGCAAGTCACGTCCCTGCTCTGTGCCTCAGTTTCCCCATCTGTAAAGTGATACTGACCTCCTTTGTAAATCACTTTGAAATCTATGGATGAAAAGCACTATATGTTATTCTAATAGGTTGAGTGCCACTAATTTTTCCACAGATCCCCTTCCAGCTTTTTGTTGCATCATTTTACCTAATTTTGCTGTTTCACCAACCTCATGCCAGGACGTTTTCCCCTTGCTGGTCACACCAATCTTTGTAACAGCCTGCCTTCCCCAGGGTTGTGAGTGCCAGTGCATAATCTCAGTAAGAGCAGCTGATCACAGAAGGCAAAAATAACTGCAACAACATCAGTGACCAGTACAGCATCAAGAAGCTATTTTATAGTTATCTCCTCATTCCAAAGGATACCCAAGTGCTTTAAAAGCATTATAAATTCATAGATTTTAGGGCCAGAATGAACTATTCCAATGATCCAGCCCATCCTCCTGCGTAACACAGGCCATAGAATTTCATCTTGCAGTTCCTGACCATCACTTGCAGTTGAACAAGAGCTACATTTTACAGAGACATCAAATCTTGATTTAAAGACTCCAAGTGATGCCGAATCCATCATGCCTCTCAGCAAGCTGTTCTAATGCTTGGTCACCCTCATTTTTAAAGTTTGATTTGGTCTAGCTTCAACTTCCAATAACTAGATCTTGTTCTGCTTTTGTCTGCTAGATTAATGAGCCGTGTACTATCCGATATCTTCTCCCCTCGTAGGTATTTGTAAACCGTGATCAAGTCACCTCTTGAATTTCTCAGTAAGCTAAATAAATAGAGGCTTTTTGTATCTTTCCAGTCCTCAATTCTTGAGGCTCTCCTCTGAACCCTTTCCAGTTTTACACCATGTTTCATAAAGTATTGGCACCATTATTCCAGTAGAGGAATAAAGAAATCACTTCAGACAGCACTGAAATGCAGACACTTGTGATGGAGAACACAACATCACACAACAACAGTTCAGAACAAGAAGTGAAGAGTACTATAAATACTTGAAAGTTCAGGCAGAATTCAGTGGTTAGATACAAAATGAAATCGGACCAGGATATTTATGATAAATCCTGATCTCTTTTGAGAAGTGTCACAGATTCTGAAATGACCGTAAGCAGCCAGAAACTGAGGTCTATATTCAATCTGCAAGACTAACCCTAGCACCATGCTGGGTCATGGTATCGTTTGGAGGAATTTCACCCCCTTCTGCAGCACTTGGCTTTTTCCTGGAAGTACGTCCTCTGAAGCAGCAAGAGTCCCATTGCCACCACAAAGCATCTCAAAGGTTAGCAGGGAATCCATTCTTTCTTATTGCTATTCAACTCACCCCCACATATATCACAAATGCTTTGTCTACACTACAGATGCTTTCCTGCTATAGCTATACTGGCAGAGACCCTGAGTGTAGACATAACATTCGCTGTGCCGACAGAAGCACTCTTCTGTTGGCATACTTGAATCTACACCAGAGAAATTACCAGCCTAGTTATGTTGGCCAGGGCCTGTGGCTTTTTCACACCCCTGACTGGCACCGCTATGCCAACAAAACTTTGTAGTGTAGAACTGGCCAAAGGGAAATTGCTGAAATTTCTATTCTATAGCAGGGACTCCCTTAACTTTGAGACACCAGAAGCCGCAATGACTGCATGACAGGGTTGCTTGTGATGATTGGGGAGCAGGGCTTGACAGCCCAGGGTGTCACTTTCAGTTTATATCTTATGTTCCTAACGCTCAGGCTTCAGGGTTACAACAGGCCACTGGCAGGGGTCAGGAAGGGATGTCCCTCCCCCTGCAATGTATTCTGGGAGGTTGTTGTATCTCCTTCCTCTGAAGCATTAGGGATGGCCACAGGTGGTGATAGGACACTGGACGGGGTCGCACTGAGCATTCTCTCTTTCTCAAGTGCTTGGCTGGCTGGTTCTTGCTCCTGTGCCCAGGGTCTAACTGATCGCCATATGTGGGGTTAGGAAGGAATTTTCCTCCAGATCAGATTGGCAGTGACATTGAGCGGGGGTTCACCTTCCTCTGCGGCGAGTGGGTCAATTGCCAGGATTATCTGGGTCTCTCTCTCTCAGTCATTGTCCTTCCACTGCAGGGTCCTCATACACTGGTGCTCCTCAGACTCACCTATAGCCCTTGGTCTCTGCTGTGGCACATAATAGACTGATCTCCTGTGGGTCTTATTTCCTTTGTTGTTGGATTTTGTGCGTGGATGCTGGTGCCCTGGGATACACAGAAGGTCAGACTAGATGATCTACTGGTCTCTTCTGGCCCTGATCTTTATGACACACTAATTTGCATAACTCTATAATCAGGATAAACTCATTGATCCTCTGTGTTATTAATGAAATTGACTCTTTTTTATTTTTTCGGTGACAGGTTCAGCATCATGCAAGTTTTACAGATGGGGAAGCTGAGACTCAGAGAGATTAAAGCCTTGCCTGAGGTCACACAGCAGGTCTGTAGAAGAGGCAGAATTGAATTCTAGAAGTCTTGACTCCTAGTTATAGTGACTTGATCCTATTCCTTACCTACCTCAGTTCTTATGATGTGTCAGTCACTGCAGGCACAGGGGAGAGAAACCAGGAATTCTGACTCCCAGGCCCTCTCTCTAATCATTAGAAAGCACTTCCCTCTGTCATTCACTATCTTACAGCTGAATCTTACAAGGTGCTGCAACCTCACCTCCTATTACCTTCAAGGAGTGTTGAAGGTCCTGGGCACCTCTCAAGAGGCACTCAGCACCCTGACCTACTGGGGCCTTAGGAAGCAGTATCCTAAACAGACACATGAGGAATTACCAGGAACAGCATTCCCATTTGATACGGAAGGAAGAATAAAGGAAATAGTAGCTGTTTTGCAAGCTAATATGACAGGCTCTGAACTTTGCAACATTGCAACACTTCAAAGAAGCAGTGTAGCTTGTTCCACCTTTCTGCCTTCCAATTCCTTATTGTAACAGATGACATAATTAAAAATAGAAAAGGATGCCATCTCAGTAAGGATGGGAATATCTCTCTGCCTATTTAATGCAACATATGGGAGAATATTTTTACATCTTATAAA
This sequence comes from Chelonia mydas, assembly GCF_015237465.2. NCBI lineage: Eukaryota > Metazoa > Chordata > Testudines > Cheloniidae > Chelonia > Chelonia mydas. The sequence goes on along the minus strand of NC_057850.1, from coordinate 7,496,271 downwards.
GAAAAGTGTATTGTACGTGTGCTGGAGCTCATGAGGCCCAGCAGCAAAAATGCATTAATATCTGCTCCCCGACAAGAGGGCTTGCTGAACGCGGTATACATGCTTACAAGTCATCAGCAGGACTGCATACAATTGACTAGGAAGCCTTTCATTATACGCACCATTGGAGTTAATTCGGAAGATGTTGGCTGAAGTTTCTTGAAACAATTCCTGGAGTTCGTTGGGATCGATCTGGGTGGCTGCAACAAGACAAGGAGGAGAGAGCATGTTAATACATCTGGCCAGCGTATCGCCGTGCCTTGCTTAGCAAGAGACTAACATCAGAGCAGAGCCTCTGAACCAGCATGCACCAAAGAGAGGGACATTTATCATAGCTTTGTCCCTATACTTTGTTGTGGTGGTTGTACATATTTAACAAACACACAGTTAACTCTGAAAGTTAATGGGCTGAAAGTGAAACACTGGTTCTAACAATTATAGGCCCAAATACAACCTCATTGAGGTAAAGGGGAATCCCTCCACTGACATCAACAGGCTATGGAGCGGAGACAGAGCATTTACAGGGGCAGGTTTTTATAGGCTGCCTTTCTTTATGTGCCCACAATTTGCAGGCACAATCAACCGTAGTGCAGTTTTCACCCACAATTATTTTGGAGGCAAGTGATTCTATTTAGGCACCTAGGCTAATAGTTTCCGAGCTGCCTAAGGCATCTGGATGCACACATTCCCATACAAATGAATAGGAATAGGACATCCAACTCCAATGGAGGCTCTGAAAATCTCACCTCCGATTCCCTGATTGTAGCCACATGTCAGAGAGTTGCACATGCAACACTGTGATTATTTAAATATTTGTATAAGACCCTTTTACAATCATTGCCCCATTGTGCTAGGTGCTGTACAAATACACATTAAAACTAGCCTCCCACCCTGATGCATTTATTATTTAATCTGAGACACGACACAACCATGTGCACCCACCAGACTAGTTGAGGCTAGGCTGAAAACTCAGATCCTCAATCATCAAAGCAGTCTTTAAACATAACTCACCCACAACGTTCCTGTCAAGAAGTCAGGCAGGTGTAAGAAAGTAAGAATCCAGCTTGACCCTGAACAAGGGAGCATTTGAAGGCGCGGCAATTAGCAAGGACTTCTTTTAGAGAGGTTTCAGAGTAACAGCCGTGTTAGTCTGTATTCGCAAAAAGAAAAGGAGTACTTGTGGCACCTTAGAGACTAACCAATTTATTTGAGCACAAGCTTTCGTGAGCTGTAGCTCACGAAAGCTTATGCTCAAATAAATTGGTTAGTCTCTAAGGTGCCACAAGTACTCCTTTTCTTTTTTCTTTTAGAGAGAGAGTGAGCATATTCGATAGGCAACCAATGAGAAATGAACACAATGCCTTCCTTACAACGTCTCTTTGCAGAGTTGGATTACAGTTTAACAGGCCTCTTTGTGTATACATACATGGGCTCACACCCACACCCCTAAAAAAGAGATAGGGTGTATGAAGGCCAAATGTGGTGCTGAACCTCTAATTCACGCTCCCCCCTAAAAAAAACACTGACCTCCCCGGGCAAACCCTTCCCCATCTCCTGGCCCCAATAGACTCTCCATCCCAGTCTCCCCAGGTGGGATTTTCATCTTCCTTCTGCTCCCGATTCCTTGTGCCTGCCTCCATATGCAGCAACCAGATAGCCAGCTGGCAGCAATCAGCTGTGCTGTAGTCCCTGGTGACCTCCACCTCGCTTACTGGTCTGCCTGAATCCCTTCTGTTAGCACCCAGTTATGAAAGAACATGCCTATATCTGTCCCTGAGCAGAAGGTGGCACCAGCTGGTATGAACCAGAGTTTTCCCATTTCCCACCTTTAAATTTATATGAATATCCCTATCCCATCAATGTCCTCACAGCCTCAATAGCAGAAAAGGAGGGGTAGGAGCAAGTTTGAACAGGCATCCCCATGATTTACTTTAGCTGGCATTTCACTAAGAGGTACATGGTTAATTTTTTAATTCCTTCCTCATAATTCAATTCCTTCAACTTTTCCCTTATATTTTCATTCTAACTTGCAAAAGCCAGGAATTACGGAACAGAAGTAATCAGGTCGTGCTTAACTCTCTCCCCAGAAATTTAATTCATTCACAGCCTGATCCAGTTCCCATTAAGTCAATGGCAAAAAATTTAATAGTGCATTATTAGCCCTTTAGTTCTTTGCTGAGGGCATCAGAACTGTGGGTGACATTACAATACGGTCCCTGATTCAGGAAGGTCCCTGCACAGGGCTACTCGTGTACTTATAGTTAGGTACACGATTAAGTTCGTTACTGAATCGGGACCCAAGCAAACTGAGACGTACTCAGACAGGCGTGACTGGTAAAAGACAGCTTAGTCCCCAAAGTGAAAACGCCGACAACCCACAACTGGAACAGCCCTCACTGAAACACAGTTAGTATTCCATTAAATTCCCCAAACAGCATGGACCAGAGTGGTTCATGGGCTTCTGTAGAGGGACCATCCTGCAGGAGTAAAATCAACCAGCAGGAGTTTACAATGATCCATTTAAATGCTGAATCACCCTGAAAGCGGGATTTAGGATGATTCCATCAGATGTGGGAGCAACATATGCCTGCATATTGGAGATCATGAAATGCAAGAGGGAAGAAACACTTTTGTAGATACCTTACTGATCGATGCAATGTTCTGAAAGTTAAGACCAGAGGAAGAGCATAAGGATTGCCCAGCGGTTAGGACGCTGACTTGGGAGACCTGGGTTTGATTCCCTGCTCTGCTACATACTCCCTGTGTGACCTTTGGCAAGTCACTTTTCCACCTGTAAAATGAGGATAATAGCACTGCCCTGACTCACAGGGGTGAGTTATGAGGATAAATATATTAAAGATTGTAAGGTGCTCAAACACTATGATAATGGGGCCAGAAACATAGTTAGATTAGTTATAATAGGACTAACAAGACACACATGCTGAACCCTCAGATATACAATGGAGAAAGGGAACCACCTCTAAACAAAACATCTTCAACATCAGCTAGAAAGCTGCCACAAATTTAATAAGGAGTACAATGTATTGTGAAGTGCTGATCTGTTAAACAGGCTGGAACCTGGTTGATATTTCTTGACCCCATCTGCAGCCCCACATTTCCTACTGTAATACAACGGCAATTTCATTGTTTATTTTTGAGGTTGTGCTATTTTAGCTTTAAACCTCAGATGCAGTTTAGAGTTTACACATGTGGAGAAGCGATTCTCACCCTGTGACTGTTCAGGAGGGCTGCAACGGCGAGAGTAACAAGTACAAGTTCCCTATTGAAAAAAGCAATTTCAAAAGAACACATCCACATTGCCAAGTGAAGTGGAGATGCCACAGCTCAGATACTTACTGACACCATAAAAAGAAAGGGAGGGGGAGAACATGAAAGACAGTTGTGGCTAATAAAAATTATATGCTTCAGACTTCATAAAGCACAGTGTTAAAATATTACGATTAGCCGAGATGAACTATGGGGTTGCCAATATGCAGTAAATATTTTGCATGCCGTGATGCTAATACAGTTCAGTGCCACGAATGAGGAAAGGTGAATTGTAATTATAGCTGAGATATTAAAGGCAGCATGGAGGTTTCGGTACAAGTGTTGCAGAAACACATGTGCAAATCAATTCTCCTCCACTTTAGTCTCCAATTATTTTTTTTTTCCTTTTCCATTCACTTGTTTGCATCATCCCCTTGGAAGGCATCAAGAAAAATAAACAACTTCCATTGCTACCACTTTTTGCGTCTCACATTTGGAGAACAGCATTTCAATTATTTCTATTTTCTCAACTTTCTAAAGTAGAAGCAGCCAACATGGGTGCTTGTGATTTTTGTTCCATGGTTTCGAACAAACCTCAGAACGTTTCCCCACCAAACTGCACATGCCATCACATGTGTGCGTATGAACCAGGTGTTTCAGCACCCAGCTACCCAATATGAGTGAGCAAAATGTGTCTGCGTGCAATTTTATGGAAACATAGTCCCCTGAAAATGTGATCCGAAGCATTTGTAAAGCCCTGAAAATAGTGAGTGCTTAATAGTTCACTTTGCTGCAGATGGTGGAATGTAAGTCCTAGTTTCAATTGATCACACCAAAATGGTAGGAGGGGTTCTTTTTAAAGTATTTGTAATTGTTTATTTGTATTAAAATCACACTTCTGGGACCCAAATGAGATCAGTGTCCCATTGTGCTAACACTCTTCATACACGCAGTGAGAGACAGACCGTGCCCCAGAAAGCTTACAATCAAAACAGACAAGACAGAGACTGGAAAGAGATACAGGTGAATGGACTAGAGTGAGGTCAAACAACAGGGCAGTGGCAGGGCTGAGAACAGAAACAAAGTCACATGAGTTCCATTCCAGAGTCGCTGCCATTTGATCTCACTGCCTTATTTTCCCCGTCTTAATAAGGAGATGAAATGTATTTACATTTAAGAACTGGATGATGTTCCATGTGAGGTTTTCAAGAGAAACCAAGAGCCTTTAAATATATTAAAAAAACAAACACTACAGCACAGCAGGTTTTATATATGGAACGAACAGGGCACTTTTCAGGTAGATCAAATGCCAGGCCCTGTGCAGATCTCATCGTCCAAATACATTAACTAACTAATCCTATATGAGGGAGAAAAATATTATGATTATGTAGACAAGGACTGGTGGAGTGATTTGCCACAGAGGGAGTCAGAGTCAGAGCTTGGAAGGAGCAATAACTCAGGAGTTCACAGCTCTCATTCTCATATTTACCAACGTTTGGTCTGTTTCACCCCATGTATTTCACCCGTGGTAGAAGTGATTCCTAGATCTACAGCTTGCAATGCACACTGGGATCCTTCAGGCTGACAGGCGCTGTGTAAATCAGTCATTAGCTCCAGCTGTTATTGACATCAACTGTGGGAGGGAAACAGAAGTCTGGGGGTCTTGGAAACTTCTTTCGGTTCATCTTGAAAACAAGTCAGATCTGGAGCCAAAGCAGGCTTATGTCTTGTCTTTTCTGATCTGTATTGTAAAGAACATCAAACCGGATCCAGTGCAGGTCAAAGACCACAAAAATTGGTGCAGACATCTACAGGAACTTCCCTATTACTAATTAAAATTGCCAGGGTAGCTAATGTTAATCATTCAGGCCTATCAATTATTTCACACTAATTTACAGTTGCTAGTGGCTTTTCTGCAGTCTGGTGTAATCAGCTGCCTTCATGAACTAATTTTTGTACCAAACCTGAAAGATCTAGAAGGTTGGAGAGAAAGAGACTGATAATTATAGTCACTGGTACGAAGAAAGGGAGAGGGACAATTGTTAAATCTCTCTACCCAGGATACTTATGTGGCCCTCATTGCTATAGTATCTGAGCCACTCACAATGTCTTTATCCTCACAATACCTCTCTGAAGCATGGCTATTATCCCCATTTTACAGACGGGACCCACAGAGACATGTCCACTTTTGCGCATGTGGGTGACTAAAGTTTAGGCATCTAAAATCATATTGATGTTTTGAAGTTATCCGTGTCGGTATGAGATCAGCATGTATGTGAAAGGCAGCTGGCTCAAAATGAACGTGGGCAAGACGAATGATGCCAGAAAGCGGGGAAAAAACATCTGCAAGATTTAGCTACCATCGTTGCAGCATCCTGTGTTGAAGGGGGATGCCTGCGGTTATCTTAGTTCATAGCCACAGGATCTATATGAACTGCCTGAACACTCAAATAGCCACAGCGTCCAGAAACAACTTCTTCCATCTTCAGCCTGTAAGGAATCAGTGCCCTAAACTGCTGGACAACGAACTGGCCATTGTGATTCACATCATCAGGACAAACTGGCTGAATTAGTGCAACTCACATTACTAACACGACTGAACACACCGATATTAAAAAGGCTTCAGTTTTCTGGAGCACTGGAGACCAGAGGTTATCTGGAATGGCTCTTGCTCCCCCACTGCCCCCAACATTCTGCTCACTACCCTGGCTTCCCACACTACCCTGGCTTCCCACAGAACACAAGGTTTCAATTTTCATCTTTAAGGCTCTCCATGGCATTGGCCAACACTGTCTAAGACAACAACATGCTCCCAAAGACCACAATCTCCAAAGAAAGCCACAGTCTGCTGGGCCAATGAAACTGTCCCTGTATAGGATCAAACTCATGAGGCCCCTGGAAGTTGGCCTACGGCTCTGCAACTTTCCTTTAGCCTCAAGGTCTTCAGAGCAAAAAAGAAACTAACTTCTTCACCTCAGCTGTATTAAACTAAACCCAAAAAGATAGAAGATGACAGGGGGGAGGTAAAGAAGGACAAGACCAAAAAAAAAAAAAAAAAGGAGAGGGAAAAGCAGTACATATGGTAGGGAGAACAAGAATGGTGGTCTCTGGGAAGCAGGGAGGAAACCAGACTAGACCATGAGGTTAGTTGATGCAATCTGTATTAAGGTGTTCAAACAGTACAGTGAAGAAGGCAGAAAGGTAGGGTAAAATGATACCTAATCTTTTCAGAGTCTACTGTTACAAGGTGGTGGAGATCCACTTTATTATTAAGAAGATTTGATTGAAATAAGCATCAAAGAATCGTAGAAGTGTAGGATTAGAAGGGATCTCAACAGGTTATCTAGTTCAGTCCCCGGAACTCAAGGCAGGACGAAGTAATAACTAGGCCATTTCTGACAGGCATTTGTCTAACGCAGGGGTGGGCAAACTTTTTGGCCTGAGGGCCACATCGGGGAATAGCAATTGTATGGTGGGTCATGAATGCTCACGAAATTGGGGTTCGGATGCGGGAGGGAGTGAGGGCTCTGGTTGGGGGGGTGGGCTCGGGGGTGGGGCCAGAAATGAGGAGTTCAGAGTGTGGGAGGGGGCTTCGGGCTGGGGCAGGGGAGTAGGGTGAGGGGGGGTGAGGGCTCCAGCTGGCAGTGCGAGCTCTGGGGTGGGGCTGAGGAGTTTCGGGTGTAAGATGGTGCTCTGGGCTGGGACCAAAGGGTTCGGAAGGCAGGAGGGGGATCAGGGCTGGGGCAGGGGTGCGGGAAGTGGTGCAGGTTCTGGCTGGGGGTGCAGGCTCTGGGGTGGGGCTGGGGATGAGAGGTTTGGGGTGCAGGAGGTTGCTCCAGGCTGGGATCGAGGGGTTTGGAGAGGGAGATGGGGATCAGGGGTGGGGCAGGGGGTTTGGGCATGGCGAGAGGCTCAGGGGTGCAGGCTCCAAGCGGCGCTTACCTCAAGCGGCTCCTGGAAGCAGTGGCATGTCCCTTCTCTGACTCCTATGCGGAGGCGCGGCCAAGCGGCTCTGCACGCTGCCCTGTCCGCAGGCACTGCCCCTGCAGCTCCCATTGCAGCACTGGAAGGGGCCATTAGAACACATAGGAGCCGGAGCAGGACCATGGTGCGGCTTCCGGGAGCCGCGTGGAGCAGCCCCCAACCCTGCACCCCGGCTAGAGTGCCAGAGCGGGGCCGAGCCGTGTGGTGCGGCCCCTGATCCAGCGCCCCGGCTGGAGCGCCAGAGTGGGAAAAGCCCCAGACTCTGCTCCCCAGCGGGAGCTCACGGGCTGGCTAAACAGCTCATGGGCCGGATTCTGCCCGCGGGCCGTAGTTTGCCCACCCCGGTCTAACCCATTCTTAAAAACCTCCAATGACGGAGACGAAGGCCTGTCGGGAATGGTCTAGTTATTACTTTGCCCTGCCTTGAAAAAAGTAAACAAAAATTGTGCTTGCCCTGCATCACTCTCATTATAATTACAGCACACAAAGTGTTACTTAGATTGTAAGCTGTTGCAGACAGGAGCATCTCTTTGTTCTGTATTTGCTTAGTGCATAGCACAACTTGGACCTAATACTTGACTGGGGCTCCTAGATGCTACCATAATAGAAAAAAGAAGAAAAGAAGAAGAAAGGAATACACAGATTATAGATTTAATAAACAAGATGCATCAATGCAAGGGTTTTTCCCCAGAATATTACTCTTTTAGCCAGCCTTTGAAGACAACAACCTATCAGAGCAGATTTTGATTAAAAACTTAAACACCCACTCGTGGCTGAAAGGCAGTGCTGTCACATGCGTGTAATTTTAAAGTCATGTGTGTAGAAGAGCTGAAAGTGGCTGAGAACTTAAAAATTGGCCAGTTACAGACCACGAATCCCAGTAATGATTAAAAACAAACGGTTACTGACCTTGCGTAACTGTTATTCTTTGAGATGTGTCGCTTGTGTCCGTTCCATTCTAGGTGAGTGCGTGCCCTGAATGAAGCTGAGGCCCCCTTTTGCTCTCGGGATTAGGAAGTAGCAGGAAAAGAACCCTTTTCCCTTCATGTCCCGAGGGACCTCCTCCACCGCCCCAGGTGCAGGAGGTTCTCAACCTCTTGGACAAGAAGTTGCTCGTGAGAAGGGTCCCTGAAGAGGGACAGTGAGGAGAGGGGGTGGGAGTGATGGGTGACTGAAAATTGCAGGGTGTAGCCCCGAGATACTATGTCCAGCACCCAGTGGTCCGAGGTGACCCGCGACTAGGCTGAATGGCAGGGACAAAGACGGTCGAGGAAAGAACAAGGTGGATCTGGGGAATTGAGGGCCGTCACTCTTGAGCGCACCTTCAAAATGAGTGCTTCTGGCCCCCGGGATGCTTCACCAGGCTGGGCTGTGCCAGTGAGCGGGAGGAGGAAGGGCAGTGATGACTAATGCTCACGTCTCTCTCCCTTCTCCTTGCAGACCACTGATGAGGCTGACAAAGCCTTGGTGGCAGGGGCGGCTGGAACTGCTTCCATGCAGACTGAGGCGTACGCATGCCCAGTGAGCGAAGGATGGGCTGAGTGTCCTTCAACCCATGCAGCCTTGCTTCTGTCTGCTCCGAAAAGAGACCATTCCCATCGAACGGGAAGTCCTGGATAAAGGTCTGCATCTCTTGGGACAGGCCGGCGGTCTGAAGCCAGGAACTGTGCCTCAAGACCACCGCCGAAGCGACCCCCCTCACCACCGAGTCCACCGCATCCCACGCCATCTGGACAGAGCACCTAGCCGCCGCGGTGCCCTCCTCCACAAGGGTGCCAAATTCCTGGGCCAGACCCTGAGGGAGGGACTCCTCGAACTTATGGAGGGAGTCCCATACATTAAAATTGCACCTGCCAAGAGGGCCTGATGGTTCGCCACCCAGAATTGCATGCTAGCTGTCGAATAAATCTCTCTCCTAAAAAGGTCCCGTCTTTTGGCCTCTTTATTTTTGTGTGTTGAACTAGTGTTTCGTTGAGACGACCAGCGAGTACAGAGGTGGGTGGGGAAATAGGTACTCGAATCCTTTAGCTGGGACGAAGTACTTCTTTTCAACCCTTTGGGAGGTGGGAGGGATGGATGACGGGGTTTGACAGAGGGCCTTGGCAATTTTCAGGACCACGTCATGCACTGTTAGTGCAACATGGGCAGGGGTGGAAGCTGAGAGGACATTCAACAAGGTGTCCGCCTGCTCAGCCATCTCCTCCACCTCTAAGCCCAAGTTCTGAGCCACTCGTCGAAGCAGGGCCTGGTGTTTAAAATCGTTCAGAAAGCTGGCCCTCAAGGGTCCCATGACTGGCTACTCCGGGAATCCAGGGCATCATCCCCTGCGGGGGGGAGCGGGATTTTGGGGTGGGTGCCCTCTCCTCTAACCCAACCTCCAAGTGGTTCTCATGCACCAAGCCTGGTGCCGCCAGCAGTTGCTTCAAAGTGACAGCAGATGAGCGGTGCAAAGGGGGCATCATCACCTGCATGCCCCACGCCCTCCAATAAGGCCACTGGACATGCTGCCAAGGCGATGCTGTAGAAGTCGACATGGCCTCAGGTGCCCAATTGCGCCAGTGGGGTCATGGCGAGGGGCTGAATTGCTGGAGGAATCCCCTTCCGGTGACTATGGTGGGGCCTTCAACGCCTTTGTCTGCCTGCTGACCATTGCCGCCGGAGACCAGTGTTTTGAGTGGGAGGATCGGCGCCAGTATCAAGACAACCAGGGCTAGGGGGACCAGAACCGCGACAGGGAGTGCTCCCATGGGGCAGGTGCCGGGATCTGCGTCTAGAGCAGGATCAGCGGGAGGGTGAACAGTGCCAGTAGAATGGAGACCAACGCCTCCCCCTGGGTGATCCTCTCGGAGATGGCGTGGACCAGGATCACAATGCCGGTGACCGAGGGCGAGCTCTAGAGGATCTGGGCTGTGACACCGGGGATCTGTGACGCAGAGATGGAGAGCGCTGCCGATAGGGGGATGTGCGGCGCTCCACTGCCCCCTGAGGGGTCTTAGCGGATGGCCTGCCCTCAAAGGGAGCCTCTACCGCATCCTGTGGCACAGGCAGAGGCCTCTGCTCTCTCAGCACCGGGGGAGCTTCGAAAAGCATCAATGCCGCCAGAAGTTTGGGTCCCCTACTGCTCCCGGAAGTTGGTGACGGATCCTTTAAGGGGCTAAGGGCCCCAGCTCAGGAGGCACGTCCGCATGGCTCCGGAGTGGCAGGGTGGCCCAAACTGGGTCCTTTGCCTGATGCCCCACGGCCTTTCTTGTTGAGTGCTGGGGAGCAGTGCTTCTTCGTTTTCTTTCTGGGCGCCGGCGATGAGGAGCGGTGCTGGGCAGAGACCAGTGCCGGGGGTGCGCTGCGCATCAAGGCCGAGGTACTAGGCGAGTCTTGGTGGGACGTCTCAGAAGCCAGACGAAAGGCAGCCTCCATGAGGAGAGCATGCAAATGAATATCCTGCTCTTTCTGAGTCCTGGGTTGAAATTTTTTTTATAAATACGACACTTGTCCTTCACATGTGATTCCCCCAGGCACTTGAGGGAGCTGCTGTGGGGGTCACTGACAGGCCTGTTACAGTCCATGCAGGGTTTAAACCCTGGAGACTGGGGTATGCCCCGCCTGGGGCTAAGTCCCCTCTGGGATTCTGACTTCTAACTCCTAACTACACTTCATAGAATCATAGAATATCAGGGTTGGAAGGGACCTCAGGAGGTCATCTAGTCCAACCCCCTGCTCGTAGCAGGACCAATCCCCAATCAACTCATCCCAGCCAGGGCTTTGTCAAGCCTGACCTTAAAAACTTCCAAGGAAGGAGATTCTACCACCTCCCTAGGTAACGCATTCCAGTGTTTCACCACCCTCCTAGTGAAAAAGTTTTTCCTAATATCCAATCTAAACCTCCCCCACTGCAACTTGAGACCATTACTCCTTGTCCTGTACTCTTCTACCACTGAGAATAGTCTAGAACCATCCTCTCTGGAACCACCTCTCAGGTAGTTGAAAGCAGCTATCAAATCCCCCCTCATTCTTCTCTTCCGTAGACTAAACATTCCCAGTTCCCTCAGCCTCTCCTCATAAGACATGTGTTCCAGTCCCCTAATCATTTTTGTTGCCCTTCGCTGGACTCTCTCCAATTTATCCACGTCCTTCTTGTAGTGTGGGGCCCAAAACTGGACACAGTACTCCAGATGAGGCCTCACCAATGTCGAATAGAGGGGAACGATCACGTCCCTCGATCTGCTCGCTATGCCCCTACTTATACATCCCAAAATGCCATTGGCCTTCTTGGCAACAAGGGCACACTGCTGACTCATATCCAGCTTCTCGTCCACTGTAACCCCTAGGTCCTTTTCCGCAGAACTGCTGCCTAGCCATTCGGTCCCTAGTCTGTAGCTGTGCATTGGGTTCTTCCGTCCTAAGTGCAGGACCCTGCACTTATTCTTATTGAACCTCATCAGGTTTCTTTTGGCCCAATCCTCCAATTTGTCTAGGTCCTTCTGTATCCTATCCCTCCCCTCCAGCGTATCTACCACTCCTCCCAGTTTAGTATCATCCGCAAATTTGCTGAGAGTGCAATCCACACCATCCTCCAGATCATTTATGAAGATATTGAACAAAACCGGCCCCAGGACCGACCCCTGGGGCACTCCACTTGACACCGGCTGCCAACTAGACATGGAGCCATTGATCACTACCCATTGAGCCCGACAATCTAGCCAACTTTCTACACACCTTATAGTGCATTCATTCAGCCCATACTTCTTTAACTTGCTGACAAGAATACTGTGGGAGACCGTGTCAAAAGCTTTGCTAAAGTCAAGAAACAATACATCCACTGCTTTCCCTTCATCCACAGAATCAGTAATCTCATCATAGAAGGCGATTAGATTAGTCAGGCATGACCTACCCTTGGTGAATCCATGCTGACTGTTCCTGATCACTTTCCTCTCGTGTAAGTGCTTCAGGATTGATTCCTTGAGGACCTACTCCATGATTTTTCTGGGGACTGAGGTGAGGCTGACTGGCCTGTAGTTCCCAGGATCCTCCTTCTTCCCTTTTTTAAAGATTGGCACTACATTAGCTTTTTTCCAGTCACCTGGGACTTCCCCCGTTCGCCACGAGTTTTCAAAGATAATGGCCAATGGCTCTGCAATCACATCCGCCAATTCCTTTAGCACTCTCGGATGCAACTCGTCCAGCCCCATGGACTTGTGCACGTCCAGCTTTTCTAAATAGTCCCTAACCACCTCTTTCTCCACTGAGGGCTGGCCATCTACTCCCCATGTTTTGATGCCCAGCGCAGCAGTCTGGGAGCTGACCTTGTTAGTGAAAACAGAGGCAAAAAAAGCATTGAGTACATTAGCTTTTTCCACATCCTCTGTCACTAGGTTGCCTCCCTCATTCAGTAAGGGGCCCACACTTTCCTTGGCTTTCTTCTTGTTGCCAACATACCTGAAGAAACCCTTCTTGTTACTCTTGACATCTCTTGCTAGCTGCAGCTCCAGGTGCGATTAGGCCCTCCTGATTTCATTCCTACATGCCCGAGCAATATTTTTATACTCATCCCTGGTCATATGTCCAACCTTCCACTTCTTGTAAGCTTCTTTTTTATGTTTAAGATCCGCTAGGATTTCACCGTTAAGCCAAGCTGGTCGCCTGCCATAACAACTACTTAACACTAACTACTATAAACAAACTATTTACAAGGCCATAAGGCTCGAAGTCAGAAGAGATGAAACTGCTAGCCCTTGCTATGCAAGGAAGGGCGCTCCAACTAACCACCATGGGTGGCAAGAAGGAACTGAGAGGGCCTAGTGCTGGCAACGTCTGATATACTAATGCATGAGCGCAGCACTGAAGGGGGCGCCACAGTTGGCCCTATGGATACTGCTAAGGCAAAACTCTCCACTGACCACACACGTGGGCGCTCACACACCTAGAATGGAATCGACATGGGCAAGCACTCGAAGAAGAACTGGGAGATATTCTAAACAAAAAGAGCTCTCAGCCATGTTTGTACTTTACACTAACACAACAGACATTCTAGACTTCAGAGTGATGTTTGGGGTTATTGTGTGTGCTAGTTGTGTTGCTACGTGCGTGGCTGATTGATTTGTGTGTGTGATTTATGTTGTGCTGGGAGAGTTGTGGGGAGTTGTGCAGCTGGCAAAAGAGGGGTGTGTGCTGCGGTGAGGGGCTGTGTGTATTTGGGGTTATTGCTGATTGTGTTGTGGTGTAGGTGGTTGTGTTGATTTGTGTCGAGGCGGGTTGTCTTGGGAGATCTGTGTGCGTGGCAGGTGGACACAAAGGTACGGCACTGGGACCAAGTCATCTACAATCTGTGTGGTCTCCCTTATACAACCAATGAAACTGCTGCATGCAAATTAGTTGCAGAGTAAAAGTACTGATTGGTTGAGTTTCTTCTGCTCCCACAATGGTCTAGGACTCTTGGCATGGTATAGTTACATGCCTTACTGTCGCTGTACACCACATGGGCATAATCCGTAAAGCCAAAATGGCTGAGAACTAAAAAACTGGATGGTAACAGACTGCAAACCCCAGTGATGATTCAGCCTGGTGATACTCCGAACAAAAAAGAGCCCTCAATCATAGATGGTGCGTTACTCTTGCATTCGGGAAGGCTGGGTGCAAGCACTAGAAGCTCCCTAGCATGGGGGGGCTACAGTGCACGGGCCATGGCCCCACCTCCTGCTCCACTCCGAGGCTCCACCACCGCTCGGTCTCTTCCCTGCTCTGCCCTGAGGCCCCACCCCCCACTACACCTCTTCCCCCCAAAGCTCCCCTGCTAGCGGCTTGCTGCTCTCTGCCCCCTTCCCCGAGGACCGGCGCCCACTGCTTGCACCTCTCTGCTCCCTCCCCCAGAGAACCACGGGCAGGGAGAGCCTCGGAGGGGAAGAGGCAGAGGGGGCAGGAGAGGTGGAATGAGGGGCCTCAGGGGGAAGGGGCGGAAGGGGACAGGGCCATGGGGGAAGAGACTGAGCAGGAGTGCAGGCGGGGCCATGCTCCGGACGCCGGTGGCTCCCCCAATTCTCGGGAGATTCTAGCGGTGGTGCTCCAAAGGTGGCAGGCCAGTGCGCCTCCAAAGGCAGGTGCACCGCATCCCGCATTTCTTGCCCCGTTTGGGGAGGCTTTGCCTCCCTAAGCCTCTTATACCCGCCGTCCATGCCCACAACCATGTCTGTATCTTCTTCCATTGCTTTCCACTGACACCACAGACATAATAGGCTTCACAGTAACGCACAATGACATTCCCGGCACCTTACTGTATAGATAACATGCCCTTGTGGTATATACAACCCAGGAAGGGAGCAACATTTCCTATGACTGTAGCGTGTCAGGCAGTGGATTTTAGGATGTCATCCGCTTGTACTGAACTCAAATCACAGCTTAGAGATGGAGAAGACTTTTTAGGGTATCAAGACCATGCTATGGTCAAAGTAAAGTATGTCCTTGGGTACTTTGTCCAGTTCAATTTCAAAATGACTCAGTGTTCCCCCCATCAAAATATCTTGCCTTGAAATTCAGCACATGTAAACAAATCAGAACTGAGCTTTAGGAACACAGTTCTGCATACCAAGAAGAAATGGCTTATGAATAAAAAAAGGAAACATTAATATAAATACATTTTCAGATTATAATCAAGGTTCAATCAGACCTGCCTTGTGTTATTTTTAATTAACTTGTTTTTATTCTCTTTTGTTTCCTTCTTTAGCATATGTGCTAATAAGCTGCTGCACAAGAAGAGTACAGTAACCTGTACTAGGTGCATGACTAACTCTATAATCATGCCATTTCTGTATTTCTCCTGCTTGTCCTTAACTTTTAGAAGGGTATGGATACTGCCAGGGACGTAGTGCAAGTTATGCCATCCCCATATCATCTTATCAGTGGGGACTAATGGTTGGAGCAGAAGGCTAGGAATGAAGACACCTACGTTCTCTTCCCAGCTCTGCCAATGACCCATTCCACTAATCACTTTACCTCTTGGCGCTTTAATGTACCACACAATAAAATGGATAATTTTATGTGTGTTTTAGGGAACCTTTATCATTGCATCTAATCTAATATTATTCAGGAGATGGACCATGCTCTGAGTTCTCTTCATATGTATATATGGGTAGAGTAGTTAGACTATACTGCTCATTTCAAGGAGCATCTTGCCCGCAACTAGGCTCTTAGAGGAATATTACCAAAAAGGAGTCTTGCTCTGATCTCTAAAGGAAAGAAGATACAGATACATAGATTCCAAGGCCAGAAAGAAACATTGTGATGATCTAGTCTGACCTTCTATACAACACAAGCCATGAAACTTCCCCAAAATAATTCCTAGTGCATATTATTTAGGAAAAAACATCCAATCATGATTTAAAAATTCTCCATAATGAAGAATCCACCACACTGTTCCAATGGTTAATTACTCACACTGTTAAAAATGTGTCTTATTTCCAGTCTCAATTTCTCTAGCTTCAACTTTCAGCCATTGGATTGTTTTATACCTTTCTCTGCTAGACTGAGGAGCCCATTATTAAATATTTGTTCCCCATGTAGCTACTTCCAGACTGTAATCAAGTCGCTCCTTACTATTCTCTTTGTTAAGCTAAATAAATTGAGATTCTGGAGTTTATCACTATAAGGCATGCTTTCTAATCCTTTAATAATTCCCATGTCTTTTCTTGGACCCCTCTCCAATTTATCAACATCCTTCTTGAATTGCGGACACCTGAACTGGACACAGCATTGCAGCAGTGGTTGTACCAGTGCCAAATACAGAGGTAAAATAACCTCTCTACTCCTACGGGAGATTCCCCTCTTCATGCATCGCACTAGCCTTTTTGGCCACAGCACAGCAGTGGGAGCTCATGTGCAGCTGATTATCTACCCATGACCCCCCAAAGTTGTTCAGAGTCACTGCTTCCCCGGATAGAGTCGTCCATCCTGTAAATATGGCTGGCACTCTTTGTTCCTAGACATATACATTAGTCATACTAAAACACACATTTTATTGTCCTCTTTATTATTTACCACACCCCCCGCAGCCCCCCAGTTTTCATGTCATCTTCAGACTTTATCACTGATAATTTTAGGTTTTCTTCCATGTCATTTATAAAAGTGTTAAATAGCATGGGGCCAAGAACCAATCACCCACACCCACACAATGACAATTCCCCTCTCAATTAGCCAGTTCTTAATTCATTTAATGTACGCCGTGTTAATGTTATATCATTCTACTTTTTAATCAACATACTGCGTGGTACCAAGTCAAACACCTTACAAAAATCTAAGTGTATTACGTCAGCGCTATTATCTTTATTTACCGAACTTGTATTTTCATCAAAAAGAGATATTGAGTTAGTTTGACAGGATCTACTCTCCATAAATCCAGGCTGACTGGCATTAACTGATTGTGACCGAATGCACCCCTGCAGTCACACCCTACACACAATTGTAATAATCTTTGTACAAAATATTCCTTATGAAGTATTATTTGAAAACTAATAACTCCCTGATCAATAATATCATGAGGACAAGTATGTAGCAACTTTACATGTAAAGTTACAAACACAAGCGGAAATTTTGACTGTTTCTCAAAGACAAAGGACAAGCTGACGCCTCTAGCCAGATGTATTCAAAGTTGATGAGCAATCACCTGTCAAGTAGCCATTCTTTGGCAAAGAAAATGGGTAGAAACAGATTGATCAACATTTGAGTGAACACCAGCATGGGAAATCTTTCACCATGAGACTCCATGACTCCAACCTCACAGCGGGAATAAACTTTTTCTAGGGGTAACCCTCAGGAAAAGACAGTCATCTTTTTCCATAACTGGTGTTCTTCGAGATGTGTTGCTCATGTCCTTCAACTTAGGTGTGTGTGCTCGCCACATTCACCAGTGCGGGAAGTTTTTCCCTCAGCAGTATCCATAGGGGACCGGCTGGAGTGGCACGCACATGCCGTGGTATATAGGGTGCCGCTGGTTCCCCCTCACCCTCAGTTCCTTCTTGCCGGAAACTCCGACGGTGGCAAAGGAGGGCGGGTTGTGGAATGGACATGAGCAACACATCTCGAAGAACACCAGTTACAGAAAAAGGTAACAGGTTTCAGAGTGGTAGCCGTGTTAGTCTGTATCAGCAAAAAGAATGAGGAGTACTTGTGGCACCTTAGAGACTAACAGATTTATTTGAACATAAGCTTTTGTGGGCTAAAGCCCACTTCATCAGATGCATGCAGTGGAAAATACAGTAGGAAGATATATATATGCAGAGAACATGAAAAAATGGGGTTGCCATACCAACTCTAACAAGAGTAATTGATTACGGTGGGCTATTATCATCAGGCGGGAAAAAAAAAAACTTTTGTAGTGATAATCAGGATAGCCCATTTCAAACAATTGACAAGAAGGTGTGAGTAACAGTAGGGGGAAAATTAGCATGGGGAAATTGTTTTTAGTTTGTGTAATGTCTCATCCACTCCCAGTCTTTATTCAAGCCTAATTCAATGGTGTTCAGTTTGCAAATTAATTCCAGTTCTGCAGTTTCTCGTTGGAGTCTATTTTTGAAGGTTTTTTTGTTCAATAATTGCAACTTTTAGGTCTGTAATTGAGTGTCCAGGGAGGTTAGCGTGTTCTCCGACTGGTTTTTGTAAAAAAGGTAACCGTCTTTTCTTCTTCGAGTGCTTGCTCATAGAATCATAGAATATCAGGGTTGGAAGGGACCCCAGAAGGTCATCTAGTCCAACCCCCTGCTCGTAGCAGGACCAATTCCCAGTTAAATCATCCCAACCAGGGCTTTGTCAAGCCTGACCTTAAAAACCTCTAAGGAAGGAGATTCTACCACCTCCCTAGGTAACGCATTCCAGTGTTTCACCACCCTCTTAGTGAAAAAGTTTTTCCTAATATCCAATCTAAACCTCCCCCATTGCAACTTGAGACCATTACTCCTCGTTCTGTCATCTGCTACCACTGAGAACAGTCTAGAGCCATCCTCTGTGGAACCCCCTTTCAGGTAGTTGAAAGCAGCTATCAAATCCCCCCTCATTCTTCTCTTCTGCAGACGAAACAATCCCAGCTCCCTCAGCCTCTCCTCATAAGTCATGTGCTCTAGACCCCTAATCATTTTTGTTGCCCTTCGCTGGACTCTCTCCAATTTATCCACATCCTTCTTGTAGTGTGGGGCCCAAAACTGGACACAGTACTCCAGATGAGGCCTCACCAGTGTCGAATAGAGGGGAACGATCACGTCCCTCGATCTGCTCGCTATGCCCCTACTTATACATCCCAAAATGCCATTGGCCTTCTTGGCAACAAGGGCACACTGCTGACTCATATCCAGCTTCTCGTCCACTGTCACCCCTAGGTCCTTTTCCGCAGAACTGCTGCCGAGCCATTCGGTGCCTAGTCTGTAGCGGTGCATTGGATTCTTCCATCCTAAGTGCAGGACCCTGCACTTATCCTTATTGAACCTCATCAGATTTCTTTTGGCCCAATCCTCCAATTTGTCTAGGTCCTTCTGTATCCTATCCCTCCCCTCCAGCGTATCTACCACTCCTCCCAGTTTAGTATCATCCGCAAATTTGCTGAGAGTGCAATCCACACCATCCTCCAGATCATTTATGAAGATATTGAACAAAACCGGCCCCAGGACCGACCCCTGGGGCACTCCACTTGACACCGGCTGCCAACTAGACATGGAGCCATTGATCACTACCCGTTGAGCCCGACAATCTAGCCAGCTTTCTACCCACCTTATAGTGCATTCATCCAGCCCATACTTCCTTAACTTGCTGACAAGAATACTGTGGGAGACCGTGTCAAAAGCTTTGCTAAAGTCAAGAAACAATACATCCACTGCTTTCCCTTCATCCACAGAACCAGTAATCTCATCATAAAAGACGATTAGATTAGTCAGGCATGATCTTCCCTTGGTGAATCCATGCTGACTGTTCCTGATCACTTTCCTCTCATGTAAGTGCTACAGGATTGATTCTTTGAGGACCTGCTCCATGATTTTTCCAGGGACTGAGGTGAGGCTGACTGGCCTGTAGTTCCCAGGATCCTCCTTCTTCCCTTTTTTAAAGGTTGGCACTACATTAGCCTTTTTCCAGTCATCTGGGACTTCCCCCGTTCGCCACGAGTTTTCAAAGATAATGGCCAAGGGCTCTGCAATCACAGCCGCCAATTCCTTCAGCACTCTCGGATGCAACTCATCCGGCCCCATGGACTTGTGCACGTCCAGCTTTTCTAAATAGTCCCTAACCACCTCTATCTCCACAGAGGGCTGGCCATCTCTTCCCCATTTTGTGATGCCCAGCGCAGCAGTCTGGGAGCTGACCTTGTTAGTGAAAACAGAGGCAAAAAAAGCATTGAGTACATTAGCTTTTTCCACATCCTCTGTCACTAGGTTGCCTCCCTCATTCAGTAAGGGGCCCACACTTTCCTTGGCTTTCTTCTTGTTGCCAACATACCTGAAGAAACCCTTCTTGTTACTCTTGACATCTCATGTCCATTGAACTTAGGTGACTCCCAGGAGGACCCCTAGAGGTGCGTAGGAGTTCATGGACATGTAGATTGCAACACAGCTTTGCTGAACCCAGCATCGTCCCGGGCCTGCTGCGTGATGGCACAGTGGCCCGTGAACATGTGCACTGAGGACTACGTCGCTGCTTTACAGAGGTCCTGAATCGGAACACGTGCCAGGAAGGCCGCCGAGGATGCCTGCGCTCTAGTCGAGTGGTCTCTAACCATCGGCGGTGGAGGGACTCCCGCTAACTTGTAGCAGGTGCAAATGCAAGAGATGATCCAGTTAGAAATCCTCTGCATGGATACTGGGAGGCCCTTCATCCTATCAGCTGTAGAGATGAAAAACTGAGTCAAAGTAGCAGGGTGGTTACCCGCTCCTGTCCTGAGGGGCTTAGAACAGCCCCGGAGAGGGCTGTGGCTGGGGCAAGAAGCCTGGGCTGATTCGGGAAGGTAGGCTCAGATGTGGCCATGCCTCAATCAGGCCCAACTGGCTCCTATAAGAGGCTGTGAGCCAGAACCTCAGGCAGCCTCCCTCTGCCTGTAGAGGGAGAAGGGCCTGGCTGCAGGGCAGGACACCTAGATTGGAGCAGGGCTGGGGAAGGGCCAGAGTGGCTGGGAGCTCTGGCCTGGAAAGCCCCAGGCTGCCGGCCTGACTACAGGCCGAATAGGTGCAAGGCTGCAGAGGGGCAGCCCATAGGTAGGCAGAGGCAGCAGGTCCGAACCCCCTTGCCTGTGATGAGTGGCTTATACTGCAGTCTGCCGCAGAGAGTGGGGCTAGATGGGGACTGGCAGTAGCCCAGACTGAGGCGAGGTGGGGTTAGAGGATGGGGGTTCCCCTGGGTGGGGAGACCCAGAACCTGAGAGTGGGGGTGTACTGCCAAGGGGGCAGCACCCCAGAGAAAGGGGCACCGGGTCCTGGGAGGGACACGTGGGCCTGCAGTAAGGCAGATCACCGGCCTGCAGAGGGCGCTCCGGTGGCTGGACAAGCTAATTTCCGACGACTACCAGCAGGAGGCACCACAAGGGTGAGTCTGCATGCTTACAGTCAACTTACGGAAAGGCTTTGTCTGATCTGGGTAGAGAGCCAGAGTCTTTCTTAAGTCCAAAGCATGAAGGCACCTCTCTTCACCAGTTTAATGGGGCTTGGGGCAGAAGACGGGAAGAAAGATGTCCTGGCTCATGTGGAAAGCGGGCACCACCTTGGGAAGGAAAGCTGGGTGGGGCCAGAGCTGGACCCTGTCCTTATAGAAGACCATGTATGGCGGTTCTGAGGTCAGGGCTTGTAGCTCGGAGACTTGCCTCGCCGGCATCACCACCACCAGGAAAGCTACGTTCCACGATAGGTGAGACAGGGAGCATGAGGCCAAAGGCTCAAAGGGCGGATCTGTGAGCCTGGACAGAACCAAGTTGAGATCCCACTGAGGGGCCAGGGAGTGGACTTGAGGGAAGAGCCCCTTGACGACTCAAAGGAACCTGACCGTCATGTCATAGGAGAACACCATCTGCCCTGGATGGACGGATGAAAGGCGGAAATGGCCACCGGATGCACCCTGATACAGGAGTGCACCAGGCCCTGGTTCCTTAAATAAAGCAGGTAGTCCAAGATCGACTGCACCGAAGAATGCGAAGGGGAGATGCCTCTTTCGGCCGCCCAGGGGTAAAACCTTGTCCACTGTGCCAGGTAAGTCTACTCGAGGGCTTTCTACTCTCGAGGAGAACCTTCTGGACCCCTTCCGAGAAGGCCCGTTCCTCAGGGTTCAGCCACGCAACATCCACACCGTGAGGTGGAGGGAAGCCAGGTTGGGGTGCACGAGTCGTCCGTGATCCTGTGACAGCTGGTCCGGTCGGTTCGGCAGGGGCCACGAAGGGATCACCGACAGGCTCAACAGAGTCCCAAACCAGTGCTGGCAGGGCCATGCTGAGGCAATCATGACAACCTGAGCCTTGTCCCTCTTGATTTTCACTAGGACCTTGCTGATGAGCAGAATCGGAGGGAACACATACTTCGGCTTTCCTCAGGAGAAAGGCGTTGGAGAGGGAGCCCTTGCCCAGACCCTGTCTGGAGCAAAACCTGTGAGACCTCCTTTTCTGCCTGGTGGCGAACAAATACACTTGGAGTTCCCCACCTTTGGAAGATCGTGCCGGCTACCTCCTGGTGGAGCATCCACTTGTGGTGATAGGAGAAGTCCCTGCTTAGGTGATCCACTAGCATGTCTTGGCATCTGGGACGTAACATGTGTCCAGCTGGATTCCAGGGTCAATGCAGAAGTCCCAGTGATGGAGTGCCTCTTGGCAAAGGGGCGAGGATCGCGCTCCACCTTGTCTGTTGATATAGAACATCGAGGCTGTGTTGTCCGTGAGGACTCTGACCACTCTCCCTGACAGGTGAGGTAGGAAGACTGTGCTTGCTCTGTGCACCGCCCTGAGCTCTTTGATATTTATGTGTAGCGTCAACTCCTCTGGGGACCACATACCCCAGGTCTGGCGGGTGCCAAGGTGCGCCCCACAGCTGAGTCCAAGGCTTCTGAAACCAACTTGACTGAGCGAGGACTGCTGTTGAAAGGGACTCCTTCCAGGAATTTCCTGGTTGGTCCACCGTCGCAGCAAGGTGAGTATCGACACAGGGATGGAAATGACCTTTTCCAGGTGGTCCCTGGACTGGGAGTAGTCCGTCACCAGCCATTGCTGCAGGGGTCACATCTGGAGCCTATCGTGGCGCACCACATATGTGAATGCTGCCATGTGACCTAGTAGGCGCAGGCAATCCCTAGCTGTGGTCAGGGGAAACATGGAGACGTCTGCGATGAAGTCCATCAGTGCCCTGAATCTCTCCAGTGGCAGGAACACCCTGGCGCAGGTCAAGTCAAGCACCACTCCGATGAACTCTATCCTCTGTACTGGAACTAACATGGATTTGTTATCGTTCACCAACAGGCCGAGGCGACGCAACATGGCAGCAGCATCGCAACGTCCCTTTGGATCTTGGACCTGGAGTTGCCCTTGATGAGCCAATCGTTGAGGTGTGGGTAGATCTGGATACCCTGACGTCTGAGGTAAGCTGCCACCACCAACATGCACTTGGTAAATATCCGCGGTGCTGTCGCTAGGCCAAACATAAGGACCGCGAACTGATAGTGGTCGGGACCTACCATAAACTGGAAGAAGCATCTGTGTCGCTCAAAGATGGCGATGTGGAAGTACACGTCTTTCAGATCGAGGGCAGCATACCAGTCTCCCAGATCCAGGGAGGGGATGATGGAAGCCAGGGAGACCATGCGGAACTTCAGTTTTGCTACGTAGCCGTTCAAGCCCCGCAGGTCTAGTATGGGCCTCAGACCACCCTTGGCTTTGGGAATTAAAAAGTATTGGAAATAGAACCCCCTGTTCCTGTACTCCACAGGAACTACCTCCACCACACCCAGCTGTAGTAGACCCTCTACTTCCTGTACGAGAAGATTCTGGTGAGGGGGTCCCTGAAGGGGGATGGGGAGGTGGGGTGGGAAGTGGGGGTAGAAAGTAACTGAAGGGTGTAACTCTGTGCCACTGTACTGAGGACCCATCGGCCTGATGTTATACACGCCCACGCAGGGAGGAAGGAAGAAAGGCGGTTGGCAAAGAGAGGGAAGGAAGGATCCGGAGAACGGATCCGGTCCAGTAGGTTGCCCTCGGGGGCACCCTCAAAACGGGTGCTTGCCCATCTGTTTACTGTGGGTCAAGCCCATCTGGGATGTAGATAGGGGTTGGTGGCCAGGGCGCCTCTTGTAGCTCCTGGATCTTCTGTGGTGAGGGTGGCACCCCTGGCTCTGAGGCTGCTGTGGCTTAAACTGCTTGCAGGGCCGGGGACGTACAGGCCCAATGTTTTTAGGGTCATACGGGAACCTTCCAGGAGCTTAATGTCCATCTGCTCTGCGAGCAGGGCGCGCCTGTCGAAAGGCAGGTCTTGAATTGATGGCTGAGCCTCCGAGGAAAGACCAGAGAGGAGCCACCACGAAGCCCTGCGCAGCGAGATGGCTGATGCCATGATACGAGCGGCAGTGTCCAGAGTGCCCGATGCCACCTGGAGAGCTGCTCTGGCAGCAGGCGAGCCCTCATCCAGCATCGCCCAGAACACAGGCATTGCACGGTTTGTTAACAGAATGGTAGAAGATCTAGATTTTGCTGATGTCATAGCTCTTCTAAGTGACAGCTTAACCAACATGTAAGCAAAGACCAAAAGACTCTCCTGCATCACAGAAAGACTGGGTTAATAATCAGTTATGAGAACACAAAGTCAATAAGAACCACAGCAACTCCCAACTCAAGCATTATGTTAGAATTCCAAGAAATTCAAGACGTGAGTCAATTATATACCTTGGCCATGACATGCAAACCAATGGGGATATCCAGAAGAAAATAATGCCCTAAATTGACAAGGCAGCAGCTGCATTCTTAAACAAGATTTGGTCACCAAATATCTATAGTTTAAAGACCAAACTACAAATCTTCAGCTTGAATGTTATTTCCATCTTAAGATATGGATGTGAAAGCTGGAAATCCACCAAAGATGCAAGTAGACGTCTAAATGCCTTCAAAAGCAAAATGCCTCAGCAAATTCTGAGGTATTAAATTGAATGAATTTATAACAAATACTGAGATTCATCAGAGTCCACCAGCTCCTCATCTCCGAAGTTACCCAGAAAGAAGATGGAAATATCTGGGCTGTGTGTTAAGAATGAAGCCAGAGCACATGCCATGGCAGGAGTGGTATTCATCAGCCAGAGGAACATGCAAAAGACCAAAAGCATCCCTCAGACAAACACAACTCACAGAGAGGGAAAACATATGGAATTTAATAACACAAAGGACATGCAAAGAGCGGCCCAGGATAGACAGGGAAGGCAGAGCCTCATTTGTACACTAGGCAAAGTTTGATGCCTCAGGAAGGATTCAGATGGACTTTGGCACTTGTACTTTTCTCAGAAAATAAAATATAACAATAAGTAAGTCTGTCCACCCAAAGCAAGAGCAACCTGGACCTGATCAAGTTTGCTTTGACTTGAAGAAGGTTTATGTTGAGACTGAAAAGCGGAACTATGACAAAGAACCTTGAAAGACCATATCCGGGGCCTCCGCAAAGAAAGCCACAGGTTTCCTGCACAACCTAGACAAAAACCTTAGCATGAAGCACTACCAGAAAACAGGTTTCAGAGTAACAGCCGTGTTAGTCTGTATTCGTAAAAAGAAAAGGAGTACTTGTGGCACCTTAGAGACTAACCAGTTTATTTGAGCATGAGCTTTCGTGAGCTACAGCTCACTTCATCGGATGCATAGCATATCGTGGAAACTGCAGAAGACATTATATACACACAGAGACCATGAAACAAAACTTCCTCCCACCTCACTCCCCCGCTGTTGCCAGTGTTGGGAGTGAGGTGGGAGGAAGTTTTGTTTCATGGTCTCTGTGTGTATATAATGTCTTCTGCAGTTTCCACGATATGCTATGCATCCGATGAAGTGAGCTGTAGCTCACGAAAGCTCATGCTCAAATAAACTGGTTAGTCTCTAAGGTGCCACAAGTACTCCTTTTCTTTTTACCAGAAAACAGAATGATAGGATAAGAGGAAGAGTGGCAACTACAAACAGAGATCCCAGACTGAGTCTGCAGGCCACTGACACATAGAATTCCTGATAGGGTTTATCATAAGGTAATTTTGCGCATTTGTGCATCTCTTGCCATTTTGAGACCCTGTCCCACTAACCTTTGATTCCTACAACAAGAAAACAGTTTTTCTAATTTATTTAGCAGAGGGAGATCTGGAAGCTTCAAGACATAGGTATAAGGAGTCTTTCACTCCAGGGTCACTGATATGAATCCATTTTAGGTGAATAGTGATTTGGGGGATATTTGCATATGATGTCAGTTTGTTGGCTTCATGAAATGAGTTAGTAAGATCTCAGTCCAGTTCCGAGTGATCACAATTAAATGCCAACTGTCACAATTAGCAGAGCTGCTGACCGTCCCATCACAGAGAGTGTTCTATCCTCCTCCTTCCCACTGGAGTGGTCCTTTCCCAGTCATGAATTAAGCATATTGGAAGGGACAATATGGGGAAACTTGATATGCCCATTCTGCATCTGTTGCCTGGAAATTAGCTTCCAGGGCTTTCAGCTGGACTCCTTTCTCCACTACAAAGTACACTTTAAATTTAACATTTTTTTTTAAAAGATTATGAATGTTCTGAAAAATAAGTAAACCTAGAGGTATTGTGGTAGGAATTAAGCAACTTCTAATTTTGGTAACGTGGAATTTTGGTTTCAGCTGGGTAGTTTTATAATTAAGAATGTTCCTACTTTTTAAATCAATGAGGAGGAAAATATTAAAGGTTTTGCATAATTCTGATTTATTACCAAGACACAGTTTAAGAGGTTTTAAAACACAAACGATTTGAATCATTTTTACTCGGAGTGGATTAGGAGAGTTTCAAGACCATTCATTTTTTGACTGAAATAAATCAGCCAAATGGAAAATGCACATTTCACTTACAAAACTTCCATATCAACTCCCATCGCCCACCCTCGCAACCTGGAATGCCTAATCCACATTTCATTCTTTGTGCTGTACAGAACTAACAGAAAGATGCATTAGGGTGGTTTCAACCTGCCTTTTATAGGGACATTCAAGTAGCTTAGGCAATGGAAAAAAGGAGATTTAAAATGTTTCCCCCAAAATTTTGATGATCGTATATATTTAACTTCACTAAAAACAGTTTTTATAGTTTGCATTGAAATAGTCCCAGAAGTGTCTGCAACCCAAATATTATAGCACTGCAGCAACGCAGAAGAATAGTACACGAAACTGAGCAACCTGCCCTCATAGTCCAAACTAAAGGAAATGCAAAATGTAAACAGGGCAACACAAAGGGTGATCTAGGAGTGTGTGTTTAAGCTTTAATAATCTAAACATTTATTGGTAAGATAAATTAAGACTGGTTTTTATTTTAAAAAGCATTATTAATTAATAGCTAGGTTTTATTGATGCACTCATCATTGGAATGCCTTTAAAATGTCCTTTTAATAATCATAGAATCATAGAATATCAGGGTTGGAAGGGACCTCAGGAGGTCATCTAGTCCAACCCCCTGCTCAAAGCAGAACCAATCCCCAATCAAATCATCCCAGCCAAGGCTTTGTCAAGCCTGACCTTAAAAACTTCCAAGGAAGGAGATTCTACCACCTCCCTAGGTAACGCATTCCAGTGTTTCACCACCCTTTTAATGAAAAGGTTTTCCTAATATCCAACCTAAACCTCCCCCACTGCAACTTGAGACCATTACTCCATGTCCTGTCCTCTTCTACCATGATCTTACATGACTAACGGCAACACGAAAAAAGGATTTTTTTTCTTATTTTGGCATTGCCCATGTGATAAACAGGAAGTGATATCATAGAGAAATCAGCCCGCCGAACAACAGAAAGACAAAAAGAAAAGGAGGACTTGTGGCACCTTAGAGACTAACCAATTTATTTGAGCATAAGCTTTCATGAGCTACAGCTCACTTCATCGGATGCATACAGAAAGACAGAAATCCTTAAACCTTTTGTTACAATGCAAGATGGATTCCAATGAGAATCACAAATGTTGCTGGGTTGGGGTTTTTTTCTGCCTCTAAATTATGAATGTCTTAATCAAAATCTTAAACTATAATCTTGATAACCAAAAAGTGTATTGGATAAAAGGTTAGTAATAAAAATGAGTGAAAGTGTGTGACCCCCAGCCGATAAAATACATCATTCATGAGATTACCCTCACCAGCTCTGCGTTGGAGGGCTTCCAGTGTTATGATGAGTCACAAGCTGAGGGGAAAGATAATGACTGTGTGACAGGCAGTATGCCTCGACAGCGGTGACAGTCAGATTGAGATGAACAGTGTGGGAGATGGGAGAGCTCTCCTCAGAACTCCGAAAGCTGGCAGCCCATAAAATACACTTCACTGGTTTTTCTAGCAAATGCAAGACTGCAGAGGAGGCAAGAGTCTGCAGTTGTACCCACCACGCACTGTGATTATGTCAGCACCCACATGGTAAGTAGGAGTAAGACAGGACCGTACGTGGATGGGATCTCTCCAAGAAAAATCTGTGTTGCATACAGGAAAGTGATGGTTTGACTCCAGTAGGGGACACTCTTGTCCCTATGACAATTCTAGACTACCGCTCCAACTTGAAGTTATAGAGTGCTGCACTGCTGAAGGTGTGGGGTTTTTTGACAGGGTATCAAACCAAGTTTCCAACCACTTGTGATCATCCCAGATCTCACAACACTTTCAGTAACAGAAGGATTTAAACTACGTATCTTGGCCAGATAACTTGGGTAATTCAATCTGGCCTCCCTCATAGCTCCGGTGGTTTCTTTGAAAGTTGCATATAGGGTGTTTCCTTCTCCGGGTGTCACAGAAGGATGGTGCAGGAGAAATGGATTGAAATTCTGTGCATATAAATCAGCAAAAGCTACAAACACACACACACGCACACAGAGCAGAGAAGGCGATGCCACAGCAAAGCAAGCTCACAACCGGCATTTTAGCAGACTATGCTGTCAGTCAAAAACATAAACAAAGGTATTTTACAAGTGTACAGCACTGCAAGTCCTTGCAACAGAGTCAAAGAAAAACATCTTTAGGATGGTAGCTGCTAGGGTGACAGAGGCCACCTGGCGAGAAATGCTCAGCCAACGGGCCAATAAAAATGAATGGACACAGAAATGGAGTTTTCCTTCAGTAAGCTCCTCTTCCCAGAAGTCTTTTCCAATATTTATAAGGTGCAGGGTGTGACGCTGGCAGACTAGGTCAACCAAGCGCCACAGGCCAGTTCACTTGCTTTTAGGACAGATTGAAGTAATTGTTAAATGTAGAAGAGTGTATCGGGTGTTCAAACTTCATGAAAATGAATGGGTTGTTACTTATATTGTTCTCACTTACCTGTTCCTGTCTCATGCAACAGCAAACATTTACATTGTGTATAGTCCTGTAAATAAATAACCCATCTGTGATAGGGCGGCTGCTCCTCACTGGTATATAAGGGGTTAAAGCCACCCTGGGGAGGCTGCGCAGGAGGCAGCCAATAAGGAAAAGGCTTGTTGTGCCAGCCAATTAGGGCGAGGTTTATTGGAGGAGCCAATCAGGGCCAGGCTGGCCCATATAAGAAGGGGCTGCTGAGCAAAGCAGAGGCAGTCACTCCCTGGAGTTTGAGGGAGGAGGACTGGCCGCTTAGAGGGCTGGAGCACCTTGGACAGAGCAGTGCAGGCCAGGGTCAGCAGAGTAGGAGAAAGCTCCAGGCTGACGGCTGCCAGACTGAGGCCATAATACAAGGGCAGAGGAGGTGCTGGAGCTGCAGGAAAGTGGCCCAGGGAAGGAGACGGCAGAGTTGGAGGAGGAGCAGTACATGGCTGCTGGCTTTAGAGTCCTGGAGTAACAGCGGGTCCAGGCTCCCCCTCCTGCCCCTTTCCCCCACTGGCCACTGGGGGAAGTGGCCAGTATGTGGACTGCAGTTTACCTGTGAGACGAGTGGCTAGAACTTGGACTGCAGATTGCCACTGAGGCAAGGGGTTGGACTGAGGACTGTTGGTCCCCCGGAAGGGGGGAAAGAACCGAGTGGGGCACAGCCAGAGGACTGTGTCCAGAAAAGGACAACGCAGTTCGGGAAGTGACACGGGTCCTGGACACAGAGACAGAAGTGACGACAGGCAAGACACCACCTGAGGAGGGCGCACTGGCAACCCCGAGCTAATTCCCAGGATGGCCAGCAGAAGGCGCCGTGGTGGTGAGTCGAACCCCATCACACAATCAAACCTTGAAGAAGAGTGCTAGCTTCAAAGCAAGTGGTCATGGTGTGTAATGATCGAAGGTCAAAAAATTCAAAATGCATTCTCCTTTCTCTGACGTGAAAAGAAAAGCCCAGGTGAGTAAAG
This sequence comes from Chelonia mydas, assembly GCF_015237465.2. Taxonomy (NCBI): domain Eukaryota; kingdom Metazoa; phylum Chordata; order Testudines; family Cheloniidae; genus Chelonia; species Chelonia mydas. The sequence goes on along the minus strand of NC_057850.1, from coordinate 7,466,521 downwards.
ACACTGCCAGCTTGCTGTCTGTGTAAAGGAGCTATAAATATGGGTACAAAAAATGATCCATCATCTCTGGACTGTTTGGATTCTAACAGGGCAGAATAACTGAACGAGAAGATGGAGATCCCCAGAATTATTCTGGGTAGCCCGGAAAGACTTTTGGGAAACTGGCAGTGCATTACATCACTGCCACCATTTAGACTTACAAACTGTGATTTACCTGTTGTTATATTTTACCTGCTTAAACTGATCAATAACTCTCATTCTTTTTGTTAACTAATAAACCTATAGTTAGTTTACTATAGAACTGGCTGCCTGCATTGTCTTTGGTGTAAGACCTGGAGTACCAGTTGATTTGAGGTAAGTGATTTGTCTCTTGGGACTCGGACAAACCTGGTGCAGCGTGATTTTAGGTTTAAGTAACCTTTAATGGCAAAGTTCACTTTGTCTGGGTGGCAAGATAAACTGGGGAGTCTAAGGGGAGTTTCTGTGACTCCCTGGTAAGACTGGTATAGTGATCTAGGAGTTTGCATTTGTTACTAGCTTGATGAAATCAAATTATAGAACAAACCATCGGTCTGGGGTGTATGCCCTTGTTTTCTGACAGTCTGCCCTGAGATAAGCACTCAGCGTGGTGAGCCACTCCAGACAGCGTGACACAGGAACATACTAAAAATTTTAATACAAGGTTACCAATACTGTCTGTCTACCATAGACTGTGGAGCCAGGGTGGGGGAGCACCCAGACCATGGCCTGACCACTTTTGGGCTGGGCCAAACCTAAGTGGCACTGCAATCCCCTGTGCCAGGTCACAACCCTGCCATTCACTCATATTTGGCCTGGCCACACCTTCATCATGTCAGGGGGGCAGTTGGGCCAAATATGAGTGGCACTACAATCCCGCATGCCAGGTTACAATGCCACTTGCTCAGAGTTGGAGCGGGTGGGTGTAGGTGGTCATGGGCCTGGGGGGCAGGCTGATGTTGGGAGGGGAATGTGTGAGGGGGAAGAGGAGTTTTGGGGGGGGGGGAATCTATAGCCCACACACATTTCAAATGGTGCTTCGCAGCTCCTGCCCTCTACACATACACAGATGGATCACTTTTGCCATTACCATAATGCAGCCACCTCTTTAGTGTTGCTGTATCATGCTCCACCTAACAGCAGTTTAGAACAAAAAGCAAAAATGAATGTTGTATTCAACTGAACTTCATGGTGAGAAGAGGTAGGATGAGCGATTTAATTTGACTGCAAGAATTAACCAAAGTAGAAATTGGCCTGAACACTGGGACTAACTCTCGTGCAAAACGTCCTAGGACTTTTCATGACCATAAATGGTCAGGAGCTTGGATTTGCTTTTTAGCTACAAAAGCACCCCTAACAGCACAGCCCTCTCACGTGTGACCATGTGAGTTAGGAATAAACATGTATCTGAAGTGGGAGAGAAATTTAAAAGCCACTAACTAAACTGTGCCTCTTACTGGGATCGGTAAAGTTCAGATGTTGAATTCTCTTTGTCTCCAATAGCACTGACTATCAGCAGTGAGTAAACTGGCTCTAACCTCTTTTATCACCTAGGCGTAATAAACATGTCATTCCCACTTAGTATAGATCCGGCCAGTGGTTTTAGGATTCCCTAACTTGAGTTTAGTTTCTGCCTCACAGACCTGCCAAACCTTCTCATTTTTGTTTTCTCCCTGGAGACTCCTGGTTTTCAGAGTAACCCAGTTTGAGTAAACCCCCAGGAGCCAAGGGGAGTGAGGTACTACTTCTATTGGACCAACTTCTATATCTCACCCACCTTGTCTCTCTAATATCCTGGGACCAACACAGCTATAATAATACTTCACAAAAAGACCAAAGAAGCAGTCCAGTATTTACTGAGTACTCCATTCGTCGTCCGTCCCCCCCGCTTCCATGAATGCAAATGGATATCAAAAAGACAGTCTCCCCTCATCTACAGGTGGAGTGGAACTTAGAATCATAGAAGATCAGGGTTGGAAGGGACCTCAGGAGGTCATCTAGTCCAACCCTCTGCTCAAAGCAGGACCAACCCCCAACTAAACTTGTTTCATTATTTATTATTTTTTCTTGTTAAGCACCAAGAATGTATTTGGTGTTGCAAAAGCAGAAGAGAAGACATGACCAAAGAGCTAGCAATCTATAAGGCAGCGCTTAAACAATGCAAAACAAGTCTGCACCACAGTTTAGAACAAAAAATCAAAATGTTTCCTACATTCAGCTGAAGCTACAGTGGGCATGTAGTTTCTCCAACTGGTATTTGGTTAGGACAGTGAACCTTCCACCTCTCTCTCTCTCTCTCTCTCTCTCAGACACACACAAAGCTATGTGATTTTTAAAGACCATATCAAATTGATTCTGTATTTCCTCTGAACGAGGGCACTTTGTCAATTAAGACCATAATGGGGCAATGTTTCACAAAGGTACATATTGCACCTATCAACTCTAATCCAAGAGAGACCCAATCCATCTATGGGTCAACCTGTGAGCTCAGCTACAGAGATGCAAATTCAGAGTATCACCATTTAAATCGAGTTACTCTGAATTTACAATTTACACCACCGTACAGTAACTAAGATCAGAATCTGATCCGCAATATCTCACCTTAACAGAACATATTTTGCACACGAACGCACACTACCTCTCCCTCCCACAAAATAAGAACAGGGTACTACAGATTTTTAAATACCCCCTGCAGTATCTGCAATCCAAACACTGCAACATTGTGATACTGATGAGAACTAGGAAGTGAAACTGACAAGACACTGAAAACTGGCGTCTTCGTCCAAGCTGAGTGACTTGCAAACAACAAACAGTGCAGATGGTGAAAGGCAAATTATGTATTAAAAATTCTCTCTGTTCCACGGATCCCATGGCCTGATTTGTAGAGGTGCTCAGCACCCCCAATTCCTACTGAAGTCAATTGGAGCTCTGTGTACTCAGTACCTTTGAAAATCAAGTGAATTTAAGGCTTTCGGGAAACAAATAAAAGGAAATTTGCATTATTGGGAGGAGAGGGGGGATTGTTTCCAGTTTAAAATATACCAGATGTGAGTCTGAACTTGCATCTGTCCTACACCAGTGTAACTTGACTTCAGTGGAGTTACTCCTGATTTACACTGGTGGAACTGAGAGCCGAATCAGGATCCTTGCTTTTTACCTGGCAGCCTCAGTTCAAATGCCATTGGAAAACGCTTTGGTTATTTTCTGACATTCTCTTTGTAATGGTGCTGCTGAGTCTGGAATGGGATAAACCTCTCTGACCCAGTTTAGAAGGCAGGATAGTACTACACGCTTGTTTTTGCACAAGCACACCCTCGCACCTCTTCTCTATGCAACTTTTAGCAAGACAAATGAATAGGTTAGCAGCAGGGTGACAGCAAGAACCGTCTCTGAAATCCAGTCTACGTCAGGACTACAATAATAAAATACAATGTTCTAGCAGAAGAAGCAGGACGGCTGCCAAATTTCTGCTCTCCCACACTCCCGCTTACTGATATTTCATCAACTGGCTTTTAAAGGGCTAGGGAGAAGCCTTGTGTTCGGGGCTGTGGGGGGTAAATGGGAGTCAGAGATGATCATTCGAGTGGGATTGGTCACTTAGTGCCCTTATGAGAATGCAGGACTGTAATTTCATGCCTTTCCTCTCCCCGCAGCCTCCCCACTTCACCTTCCTTTCTTTCCCTCCCGCATCCTCCTACTAAACGCTCTTCCCACCCACCCTCTGTAAAGTCAGCAACATCTGCCTCAGAAATCTCCTCACGAAGCATCCTAGGAAGCGTGTGAGATGCACCAGCTCCCCCACCCTTCCCAAGAAATTCCCCTTTCCTCTGCCAGGGCAGGTTACGGACACAGTTGCCCTGAAAACCGTGTGCCCACGCTAACCATGTATGTGCATTTCAGTGCGACTGCGTGTCACCTGGAGCAATCCCCCAGAACTCCACCTCTGCCAGTTCACGCGGCTGCATAAAGCTCAGACTTCCCCCTTTCCACTGACCCATCACCCTACTCCCTAGGCAGAGTGTTTGCCATGGGGAGCAGGAGGGCAGTTCCCCTCCCACCCCCACCCCCCTTATCTTGGTTTGAGCCCCTGACTTTTCATCGGTCAATACGCAACATTATGTCTTCCACCACCCACCCTCAACCCCACCTTTGGGTCTGGTCATTAGGAAAACAATAACTGCCTTTTTTTTTTTCCCCCTCATTCATGATGCTGTTTGGGACAGGGAAGGTTCTATATGCTGACACAATTTTGACCCTCTCACTCACATTTTCTTCTGAAACAATGGCACTGTCCCTAAGGGAGAATAGGACATACAACTAGCGTGACAGGATCAGTTTGTTCTCTGGTCTACAAAACCAGCACTGATTCTTCCCCAGCTGCCAACAACAGAAAAGAAAATCCCAGCAGCTCACACCGAGAAAAGACAGTTCTATGCAGATCAGATGTGGGTGCAATGCATTTGATCCACTCACTACGATATCAGGTCCAGCTGCCTCCACTCACTCCCATCCACTTTCCTGCCAAACCCCAGGATTGCTCTTTCACAAAGCAGGCACACCCCTCAAGCTACCCCAGGCAGCTGGGCTTAGAAGAGCAGCTGCAGCCAAGCAGACAGGGCAGCCTTCCCGCACAGTATCTGTCTGCAGTATTTCTCAGGCCAGGGAAGGGAGAGGGTACAAAAGGTATCTTCATTTTTGCCAGGAGGGGCTGCCTCTTTCCAAGAGCAGGCCAGGTCCCAGTGTTTGAGCAGGGCAGGTTTCCATTCCTAATACATTTAGGAAAAGCCTCTTGGAGGCTCCAGATAGCTTTGCCATAAAATTAAAAATACAATCAACATTAAACAGTTAAACCACCTGTTACCCCCGACACCGAAACCAGAAAACAACTGAGCAGAGGGTCAAGCTCACCACCGCAATTGCTAGCCCTTATCATGCCTCTCTGCCCCCCGACCCCCCCCCAGATGTTTGTGGGGAGGGCAGTTCGGAGCCCTATGATAGTCAGTGGGGGTTGGGTTCCGGACTCCCTTTAATGATACTGGTCCTGCTTTGAGCAGGGGGTTGGACAAGATGACCTTCTGAGGTCTCTTCCAACCCTAATCTTCTATGATCTCCTCTGCAAAGCGCTTGGAGAGCTACTGATGAAAAGTGTGAAATAAGAGTGAGGCGGTATTATCATCATGCTCATCACCGTCATTTTGGTGAAAATCTACATCAGGCTAAACAGATGCAACGTCCCCTAGAGATCAACAAATCCAGGCTATTTTGGACCACGGTGGGAGCATGATACAAATCTGAAGACCCCTCATGGTAACACCCAGCAGGCAATTCCACCTCTTCCATGCCAATGGACACCCAGCTCGAGTGTCAAGCAAATGAGAATAAGAATTCTCTCCAATAAGCAGACATGGGGCAAAACCGCGCCCCCTTAAACTCCACATTGAACCTTCTAAGCAGCCAGTGAAGATCCCAGAGCACGGGTGTTAGGTGATGCCCAGGAGATTCGCTGTTTACTGAAGTGGGCTATCACATTCTGGAGCAGCTTCTGTTTCTGAGTCAATATCATGTGTCACTAAAGTAGAGCACAATGCAGAACACTAAACGTAAGGCAATGGAGGTACGGGTGCTGGGAGCAAATCTGTGCCAGAAAGTCAGACAACCGTCTCCTGCTTAAGATGGGGGGAGGGGGGAAAGAAATCTGTCTAGAAGCTGCTACTTTATGGTCAGCTCCTGAGGATCCAATAATATCCTCCCACTTGTGAAATCTAACAAATGAGGAGCTCACATCCTCGATCAAAAGGGTCAAATCACATCTTCTGGCCACTTCCCTCAATCTGCCAACTTCCTTTTAGTCTTATCCAGACTTCAGCCAGCTCATGTTCATTCACATCCCACTCCATACGCAATGCTGGGCTAAGCATTCCACACCACTGGCTGGGTCATGAGATACAGACACAGAGCTGGGGGTCATCCGCATTTATTTTTAGTTCCCTTCCAGAGCAGCCCAATTAACTATCACCATTAGTGAGTTTCAGCTGTCGATTTTAGGTCTTAAAGGTCAGCCATCCCCGCCGCCCCCACACACTCAGTATCTTTGGTAATTAGAACGACTGAGACACAAAACGACTGAGACACTTTGTAAGTAAAAAATGACTCATCTTTGCATGTGATCTCTCTACAAATGGTCCCTGCATCCCCTTGGGAAAGCCTCTACTTTAACATCGTTGCTCAGTATCTAGTTTCTCTAAGACACGTGAGAACCCAGGAGTCCTGAATCCTAGTCCGCAGCTCCTAACATCTAAACAGCACACCGTGCTGCTATCCATACTAAGGCTTTGATCTAGCAAAGCTGGACTGGGGGGGAGGGATAGCTCAGTGGTTTGAGCATTGGCCTGCTAATCCCAGGGTTGTGAGTTCAATCCTTGAGGGGGCCATTGAGGGATCTGGGGCAAAAATTGGGGATTGGTCCTGCTTTGAGCAGGGGGTTGGACGAGATGACCTCCTGAGGTCCCTTCCAACCCTGATATTCTATGATTCTATGACTTTAAGCACAAGACTGCAATGGAACAGTGCATACGCCTACAGGTAAAACACGTGCTTAACTGCTTTCCTCTCTTGTAGCCTAAGGCTTTGTCTACACTGGCACTTTCGACATTAACACTTTTGTCGTTCAGGGGAGTGAAAAAACACCCCCCTGAAGGACAAACGTTTTACCGACAAAAGCGCCGGTGTGGACAGCGCTTTGGCGGCGGGAAGCTACCGCCCCTGGTTGGAGCTGGTTTTAGTTTGTCACCGGGACAGCTCTCACCCAGGGATAAAGAGCGGCTACATAGTGCACCTTGCCACAGCGGCACAGCCGTGCCATTTTAAGGTGCGCAGTGTGGGAGAAAACGCTGCAAAGTATCACTGCTCGCAGCCCCTACCGTTAAGCCCACCTGACATGTCCCAGGGGGTCCATACGCATTGTTTGTAAGGGCTGGCAGTGACACCTGGGAGCCAGCGCTCCGCCCTGGCCTGACTCACGCGATGAGATCTGCAATACTTTCTCCTTCTGCGTAGGCAGAACGCCACAAACACTGCAGCTGAGCTGTTGCTTTTCATATCGCCAACTTCTGCTGGGCAGCGTCCAAGCATGAGAGACCCACGGAGGAGCCACTGAGACAAAGAAGATAAATTATTTGGCGATCCCCGGCTGTGGGCGGAAGGGGTGAGCGGTACCCCAAAGTTCAGGACAATCCATTCCCCCCACGGCAGGGAATCACCCAGGAGAAGGGGCTGTAGCTGCAAGGTCACTGCTGCTGCAAAGACGGAGCTGGCAGCACGGAGCTGGGAGGGCTGTGAAGTCGTGTTCTCTTACCATCCCCCTGAAGAGTCTTACATTTGCTGGGGGACACACACATGCACAGTCCCTGAGATTAACAGTACCCTTGGAAGGCAGAGGTTACCCAAGACAAAGTGTCAGCAAATGCACTGTCAGTGCAGTAAGGAGCGTGGGGTAGGGGAGAAACATGGTTTTGGATTTGAGCCCGAACAGTTATTTCTCATTACTGGTGTTTTCCATTTGCTGACAGAGAACTGGAAACAGGATTCAGAAAGACAGACAGATACACACAGAGGAGACAAATCCTGAGTATGACACGGCAAATATCTTCTTCTTCTTCAAGGGGGATCAGAAAGACGAGGAGTTTTTATCTTGACTCACAGCTGCAGATTCACTTCCTTTTAGCACATCCCCACTTCCACCTCTCTCATGCCCCTTCTCCTTTCTCCCGCAAACAAATCTTCCAACTTCAGCGTAGCCAAGGGGAAACTTGCCAGAGGACTGCGACACCAAGGACTAAAAAATCACAGTCCTTGCAAAAAGACGAGCTGAGCAATTGCAAGATCACAACTCAAGGTGGTATAGCTCCACACCAGGTGGCTTCAGAGGGGATTGCACTTCAGAGGTAGGTGAAATGCCCTCTACATGCACTGGGCCTGAATTCACTGTAGTTGTTAAGAGGTGTTGGGTGATCAAAACCACTCAGGGTCAGGTTCTCACTTTGTGTAACCAGTGTGGTTAGAGAAGGGCCATTCCCACCCAGACACTATTTCTCCTCTTAGGTTGAAATGTTCGCATCTGCTTCACTGCAATACGGAGTCAGCATTCCCAGCAGCGACTCAGGAGCTGACAGCTCAATGCAGAACCAGCATGCGACACTTGAAGCTGCCTAGTAAAACCTTTGTGAATCACATCTCTTTGGTTAAATGGTTCCACGGAGAGTTAAGGGAGAAATCTTCACTCGACCCTGCCAAAACAGCTACAGAGACAGTCAGCCTCCCACTTTCCCTAGATTAGTGTTCCCCCCGTAACAGCAGCTTTCTATGAAGGATTGTGAAAAGGTCAGCATCAAGGCTGGTAGGTCTGATCGAAAATATACATACCAGCACACTGATCCCACTGGGTCCCACTCATGATTCCAACCCCTTTCTGCAAAGTTGAGTGATGGCTGGTATGCCACTACTTAATGCCACAAAATGACAGGTCTACTGATGCACCTTAGTCTTATCTGTGGTAGCTCAGCCCCACAAAGATCTCTCTTGCAAGCAGTTCTGCTGATAAACCTAAGCCCTCACATCCATCTCCTCCTTGTTATTGTAGCATAGGGATCTCACACAGCTCTGCACAGTACCTCAGACTCAAAAAATGAAATCCCTGTTATTCCAGTTCTGGATGCCTATCATGGCTTAAACCTATCATGGCTTTGCAGCTCCCATCCTGACGTACAGGAGGCCCTACACTAGTCCAGTGCCTAGCTTCTTCTGTGCATGATTTGCCGTCTTTGCCAGCTATGTAACAGATTTGTGATGTTTGCAGACAGGGATTCAAGTGGGACTGTCACATTCATTTTGGCTCCTGCCCCAGAAAAGGAGTTCAACCCAGATCCCAGGTGCCAGTGATAAATGCCAGCAATCTCAACCTAGTAGTGACCTTCTTGTCTTTCTGACCACTTCAATCCTGAGCTGGGAATCTGCGGATTTCCTGAAATGGCTGGACTTGATATGGGAAGATACGCAGATCTCTGCCAACTGCTGCAATTCACGATTCAAAAAACACTGCCACAGATCACTCCCCTTCCTTCTTCCAGGTGGAGAGGAGTCTTTTGCAATAAATCAAATCTCTTTTCCCAGCCATTTAGTATGAGTGCAAAGAGCATGCAGTGCCTGAGGTTTCCAAGGACAGAGGCTGGAGGGTAGGGATAGGATACAGAGGGACCTAGACAAATTGGAGGATTGGGCCAAAAGAAATCTGATGAGGTTCAAAAAGGACAAGTGCAGAGTCCTGCACTTAGGACGGAAGAATCCAATGCACCGCTACAGACTAGGGACCGAATGGCTAGGCAGCGGTTCTGCAGAGAAGGACCTAGGGGTGACAGTGGACGAGAAGCTGGACATGAGTCAACAGTGTGCCCTTGTTGCCAAGAAGGCTAATGGCATTTTGGGGTGTATAAGTAGGAGCATTGCCAGCAGATCGAGGGACGTGATCGTTCCCCTCTATTCGACATTGGTAAGGCCTCGTCTGGAGTATTGTATCCAGTTTTGGGCCCCACACTACAAGAAGGATGTGGAAAAATTGGAGAGAGTCCAGCGAAGGGCAACAAAAATGATTAGGGGTCTGGAACACATGACTTATGAGGAGAGGCTGAGGGAACTGGGATTGTTTAGTCTACGGAAGAGAAGAATGAGGGGGGATTTGATAGCTGCTTTTAACTACCTGAAAGGTGGATCCAAAGAGGATGGATCTAGACTATTCTCAGTGATAGCAGATGACAGGACAAGGAGTAATGGTCTCAAGTTGCAGTGGGGGAGGTTTAGGTTGGATATTAGGAAAAACTTTTTCACTAGGAGGGTGGTGAAACACTGGAATGCGTTACCTGGGGAGGTGGTGGAATCCCCTTCCTTAGAAGTTTTTTAGGTCAGGCTTGACAAAGCCCTGGCGGGAATGATTTAGTTGGGGATTGGTCCTGCTCTGGGCAGGGGATTGGACTAGATGACCTCCAGAGGTCCCTTCCAACTCTGATATTCTATGAGTCTATGATTCTATGAGGTGCAGAAGAAACAAGCTGCCCAAGGCAGCCTGAGATGGGCTGTAATTCTCTCTGAAGAGTCAACAGGATGGAATGAGAGTTTCCTGGAAACAGTGAGTTTTGTTTTTGTGTGTGTGCTGACCAAGGAGCCAAGCCCCTTCCTCCACCTCCCACCCCACCCCCCATGAATCAGGCAAGGAGGCTGACCACGAAACTTGACCTAATTCAGGGTCATCCACGAGAGTTCAGATGCGTGAAGCTGAACATCAATGTGGTTAATCAAAGGGAACGAAGCAGATTAATTAGACTTCAAACCGGGCATACGGGGGCATCTTGATGTCCAAATCCTGGGTCTGTATGTCTTCCGAAAGCAGGCCCACACCCAAGTCCGTCTTCACGGCCTGGAGATGAACAGCCGGATTGTCCATGGTGCTGAGCACCCGCAGCCCTACGGATGTCATTCAGTACTTATGGAAATCAGACCGATATAAAACGAGCACCCAATGAACAGTACACAACTCACTCAATGGGGTTTTGTAACAGGTTTGGATATTCCAGTGGCTAAAGCAGCTGAAGGGCATGGGGGAAAGAAGAAAGGAGGTTGGTAATGGAAATACTGATAAACAGCAGCTACATTCCACACCAGAGGTGGCCGCATTTCAGTAGTCAGAAGGAAAGCAGTCTGGATTCTAAAGCCTCAGCTACAGTCATTTAGCCAGACTACCACAGAGAAGTGATTTTTGAAGAGGACTGAGAGCCAGGACTGTTGGGTTCTTGTCCAGACGCCACACAAACTCTGTGTGTGACCTCAAGCAAGTCACTGAATCTCTCTCTAGATCTCAGTTTCCCCACCTGGTCAGTGGGAATAACTGTTTTCCCTACCTTAGGAAAGCACTTCAAATCCTAGGAGGGAAAGCACTAAATATAACTGCCAAATACTGTTGCACTTAATGAGAAGTGTGTGGGAAATCAAGGTGAAATTCTGGGTTGCACAGGAGGGTCAGACTGCATGAGAATAATGGTTCCTTCTGGCCTTAAAAATCTATGAACCTAAGGGAGGAAAGACACCCTCTGAAATTTAATATAGCCACTTACTATTATGATCAGTCAGGCAAAAAATAATTTCCTACACATTCTTTCTACATCTAGCACTACACAGCTCTACATACAGGCACACAGTTAGCAAAAGGTGACCGAAGAGATGAACAAGGGAACTTCAAATGTTCCAATAATTTTTTGCGTCTACAAACATTGCACGGGCGGAAAACAAAATTTTAAAAATTGCATCTCTCTATACCCAACCTATGAGTATCATTAAAATCCTGTTCTGCCTAAGTGAGCCAGGGATTTCTACTTTGTTGTCTTAAAAAAAGATCAAAAGTATAGGAAGGATGAAAGGCAGAGCTCCCATGCCCTGGAGGCTATAGAGTAATTGGAAATTGACAGCACTTAACCTGCTTTTAAATCAAAGACTATCCATGCAAGGAGATCTGAATTTCATCTTGGTGCCTTTTTTTAAGATCTCTTGGTTAATTTAACCAAAACGCTAATAAGCGCAGGCTGTCCTGAAGCAGGCATTTACAGTGCAGTATAATCCTCAAGATAAATATCCATAAGTAAATCTCAACTGATTGTTACAGGTATTATCCTGCACTCAGTAACTGAAGTGTGGATGTTAATGTTACATTAAGAGACAGGAGTAAGGAATATTTTGGATCCATCAGAAGACAGAAAGGCATTTCTTTTTCTCTACATGTTGTGCACGTAGGATTATTACCACCACTTTGCACTGGGATGGTGCAATTCATCTGAGATATCAAAGTGTTTCGCCTAACATTATTGAAGCCTCATAACTTCGATATACTCCACTTCAAACAGGAATCATTTCTGGCCTGTGTTATGCAGAAGGTCAGATCACAGTGGTCCCTTCTGGCTTTGGAATCTATGAACCTAAACCATCCTGTTACATAAGGAAGTGCTATTATCCCTCTTCTGCAGATGGGGAAACTGAGGTACAGAGAGTTTATATAACCTAACCAAGTCTACACAGCAAGTCTGGAAAATTGATGGGAATGGAACCAGGGAGTCTTAATACTCAGATGCCCTTTGGATCATGCCGTTAAAGAGGTGACTTTTGTAATAATGTTTCAGTGGGCACAGGTGTAGTGACAGCTCCAAAGCTCCAGGATAAGGATGCTCAGTCCAAAACCAAGAACTGCACTGATCAATATGCCAAGAACCTAAGGGACATGCTTAATTTATGTACAATTATACACTACACTAGGTGTATCTATAACCAGCAGTTGCTAATAACAGATCTCCCATTGATATGCAAGTTCAAGACACGAATAGGAGCATTTGTCCGTGTGTGGGTCTGTCTGTCCATCTGTGGGGACGGGCAGACTATTCTCCAAATGGCCAGTAAAAGTTATGCTAAATAAATTCTGAGAAATCTAAATAGAGGCTAAACAAAGAACAGCTATTGTTGAAATTATTATACACTAGTGAGACAAGAAAACTCAATTTATTAATAGAGGGAATGCCAGAGAAAAAATATGCTAGTGTACATTAAGAAATCACAGTCTTATCTGCCTCGCATGCATAAGTTATAAAGTCCTTGTTGATAACATCAGAAAATAACCCTTAGGGACTCACTGGCTCTAAGGCTGTTAATGAGACACAGAATGTTTCAGCTCTTGGTTCCCAGTTGAAATCCAACCCAGGTCAGAAGTTATCTGAAGTTGTCACCATTTGATGGTTTCATTGTGATCTACTGTATGCAAAGTGAGTATAGTGGTCTGATCCCAGTTCCCAGTTGACAACATAGGTGCTGGAGCTACGGATGATGTGGGGGCTGCTGTACCCTCTGGCTTAAAGTGGTTTCTATCAGATACAGGGTTTACAGTTTGGTTCAATGGCTCTCAGCACCGCCACTATATAAATTGTTCCAGAACCCCTGGTAGACAGGAATCCACACCACCAAGGCCACTTATTGGGGCCCTTTTATGACTGACAAGAGAGTGGGCATGGACACAACCTTCCCCCTTCCCACAAAGAGAGTCCCATCTAGGTATGGGTGGAGCAGGGCAGGGTGGCACCCGGAAATCTTCAACGTCCAGGAGTCCTAATCCAGCAGCACTCCCCACGACTCACCGCACCCACACGCACGCACACACACACACGCACGCACACAGAGAACACAATCCTGTTTGCAAGTGCCGCTGCCCTGGCATAGAAGTTTGGTGATGGACAAACCTCAGAGTAAAATAAAAACCAGCCTAACCCCAATATATTGCCAGGGTTAGCCCATTTTGGCCTAAAAGTTTGGCTTATTTCACCACATTGCGTAATTTTCAGGAATGCGTGTGAGGGAAACAAACCGCCACAAGAAGCACAGCGCAAAAGAAAGTGTGCCGCAGCTGAGCCGAGCGATCTGCTCACTGAGATTTCAAGCCCTATGTTTAGCCACATTTCTGCTGTAGCTTCTCCTTGCTCTGAAAGGAGATTGCTTTGGCAGCTCAGCCGATACCGTAAACGATACACAGTTGGCGTTGCTGGACTAAATGACATTAAATTGGGCAAGCAGAACTCCAAGACTATAGGATGAAAGACAACTGAACACAGAGAGACAGGCACAGATACACATATAATAGTAATTTAATTCCTACGTAATAGATTTGGCAATCCTTGCATTACAGTCAAGTCAATAAAGCAACTTTGAACAGAGTTTAATTTGATGTGACAGACACATCAATCTGTCTGAGAAGCTGCCTCAGGGTCCAACAGCACCATGCGACGAGGAAAAGAAAAGATTAACATTCTGGCTATTACCTTTTCAGTGCTACTGAGACTGCTAAGGCAAGATGCCATCCATGGTCTAGCTAGGATGGGCAAACTTGTTTCCTGGCAAACACAGCCAATAGGCTTTCCCCTCGTAGGGATACAGGGAAATCCCACAGTGGTTGCAATGCATTATGTCCTACAGCTCGCATACAAAGATACTGATTCTTTCACAGTAATCTGTGACTCCGCACCAGGCATGTTTGCCCAGGTGCCCCTGCAATGGAGTTTGGGAAATATTTTTGGTTAGGCAATCGGGTCTAGACAGATCAGAGAGTAGCCTTCCTGATGAGAAATTACACAACACCCCACTGTCTCACTGCTGGTCGCTCAAACCTGCAACTGGAAGGGCATTATATGTCGCCAGGAGGAGCTTAAAATTAATACCATTAGAAGACAGTGTTCCACATTCCACAACTGCAGCAGAGACAGCTGAGGTCAGGGGAAGGACAATTGTTCTGGATGCTTGTAGTCAGACATATTATTAATAATAAAATACTCATATGTACATGCATGCTTACCTTTCTTTGAAAAGGGCTTGACAAATTACTATATACACACAAAAAGAAAAGGAGGACTTGTGGCACCTTAGAGACTAACAAATTTTCATGAAGTTGATAGATTTCCACTCCATACATAACACGTGGGGGTTACAACCCCACATGGACCTGGAAAGGGTTATCAAAGTGCTGTAAACTCAATCAGCCCCACCCACCACGGATGTCAGTCATGAAGGAAAGGGCTACAAAGAGGCGAGCCCGCAGCTGGCGGCTGGCTGGGAAGGAGAGCAGACCTATAGCTCTCACTTGGGGAGCCAGGAGCTGAGTGAGATTGCTGCCTGTCAGAGTCTCCCAAGAAGGAAAGTAGTCCCTGACACGGGACTGTGTGGACCTCCCGATGGTGACTGAATAAGGCTGTGACAGGGGGCATCTCACCAGAAGGAAGGACAGAGTTCAGGCTACCGGGCAGATGAACAAATAACCCCAGAGAGGCAGAAAACTAACCCAGCTGGGACAAAGATTCCTTTATGTTGTGTTTGTTTGGGACTGTTACTTTGGACTCAGCAACCCTGGAACTCATGCAGTGATCTGACTGGAGGGCTGGGCCATGTCAGTCAGCTGAGTGGGCTGGAAATTCCGTTGGGGGAAACTGAGGCAGCACTGCTGCAGCACTGTGCTTTGCAATGAGGCGCACAGGGGCTGGTGATGCCGCAACAATACATCACACTAACCACTTCACCCACCAGTGGAGTGCACCCTCCTCTGGGGTGAGACACACCATCTCGTTAACAGTGCCCAGGAGCACGGCACAACAGTTTACAACAGGAGATGAAGAATAGCGTGTATCCAGCTGTGCCTGCAGAAAAATTATAAGCCAGCAGAATATAGGTACCCAAACCAGGATATGGCCATGACACCAAGGTTATACCAACCTCCAACCAATTGTTCCATATAGTGTCTCCACAGACAAAACCCAATGATTGATCCATCAAATAGTTACTTCCACAACACTATCATTAAATTGTAAATGATACCACACAAACTATGTCAAAATTAGGTAGAGATGCATGAGCTATACTTGGGCATTGCACAAATACACCTTTGTGCAAATACAATTTTCACTCAGACAAAATCACATAGACACACTTTGCATCTGTGGCTCAGGCAGAAACGTAATTATTCTAATGGGACGAAGGTTAGAACATACCAAACAAACATGGCATGTAGATTTCATGTTTTACAGTAATATTTTCTAAGTGTATCAACATGACTAAGCTGATACTTCCTAAATGAATGTTGCAGTGTATATTAATATATATACGGTGTAATGTATGTGAAGAGAGAGAAAGAGAGAATACAAATACAGGGCTTGATCCAAACCCATTGAAGTAACTGGGAGTTTTTCCATTGACTTCAGTAGGCACTGGCTCAAACCCACAGTACCTCAAACACAGCAATGATGTGGGTCATAAGAGAAAATGGATCTACTGATGCCTCACTATTACAAACAATTGACTACAAAACGCACTGCCCATTCCTGAATTGTGTGAATTAGCAGGGCAGTGGGTTTAAGGGTTTAATAAAACCCCAACAATGTATCACCAGAAGTTCTCAGTTCATTTGTCAGCTGCAATTTAGTTGTAATTTCAAAGCTATACATTTCTGTATATTACTTTTACAAAAGACTGTGTCAGAATGGATCCTCACTACAACATCTGTGATTAAAGGCAGCACAGAGAGGTCTCCAATTTTCTTGTGCGAATAAAAAGTGGCTGTCCAATAAATTGTTCAAGTTTGAATGTACTTTTAATTTTATTGTCTGTATATCACTTACATTATTATCTTGTGGTCCATGCACTTCACAGACATCAATCCATCCTCCTGACCTCTCCGTGAGACAAACAAATATTAGTACCCTCCCCCCATTTTACAAATAGGGAAACTGAGGCAGGGAAATGCCCAAAGTTAGAGACGGTCCATGTCAGAGATTGGGTTACCACTCAGGACTTCCTGACTCCCACCCCCTGTTTTCAGATCACTAGTTCGTGCCTTCTGATTACAGTAATAATTTAATTAAAACAATCATCGACTTGACAAACAATACTGCATGGTCTAACAATGGCCCAGGGGCCGCATCCAGCCCTCCAGATGTTTTAATCCAGCCCTCGAGCTCCAGCTGGGGAGTGGGGTCCAGGGCTTGCCCCACTCCAAGCGGCATGTCCCCCCTCTGGCTCCTATGCATTGGGGCAGCCAGGGGGCTCCGCACGCTGCCCCCACCCCAAATGCTGCCCCCGCAGCTCCCATTTGCCAGGAACCGTGGCCAATGGGAGTTGCAGGGGCGATGCCTGCAGACAGGACAGCACGCAGAGCTGCCTGGCCGCACCTCCGCTGCTTGAGGTAAGCACCGCCTGGTGCCTGCACCCCTGACCCTCTCCCGTGCCCCAACCCCCTGCCCCAACCCTAATCCCCCTCCTGCTCTCCAAACCCCTCGGTCCCAGCCCGGAGCACCCTCCCGCACCTTGAACGCCTCATTTCTGGCCCCACACTAGAGCCCGCACCCCCAGCTGGAGCCCTCACCCCCTCCCGCACCTCAACTCCCAATTTTGTGAGCATTCCTGGCCAGCCATACAATTTCCATACCCAGATGTGGCCCTTGGGCTAAAAAGTTTGCCCACCCCGGTCTAATCTAATTAAACTACAAACTTTTCCTTTAGAAAACATGAAATCGATTTTTTTCAAGAGACATTTCTGTATCACACTGAGGGGAAGCAAATGGAAGAAAAAGACTGGTGCTATAATTGTTCAAAGAACCAATAAAGCAATCCATTTCACTGATTACATCCCCCCCCACCCTGAATGACTTTGCTTGCATGCTGAATAAATAAATAAATACATACATACATACAAACAAACACATTTTGCTTATCTTTGCTTTTTCTCAGCTGCCTCGGCCACTTTGTCTCCTCCCACCAGCCCCATTGTGAGGCAAAATAAGGTGGGGTTTTTTTTTAAGAAAATGACCAAATAAAAAGCTCTTTCATTCCACAAGACCTCTATGTTTCATAGCACAGTATTGTCTAACACCATGTTGTTATCTGCTGAGAACAGAAACATAAATTAAGACCTTTTCATGCATATTTGGCAATTATGTTCTGTTATGCAAAGCTCTTTTTTCCATTAGCTCTTTATTTCAGCAGATGAGGTTCCAGGAGAACTTGAGTTCGGGGTGTGAGGAGGTAGGTGAGATGGAGTTTCTGGAGAGCACGGTGAAGGATGACAGAGGGACCCCATTCTGAAGTGGAACTGCATGTGCAGTGGATGCCATTAAAAAGTCAACGATGGCCAAGAGACACTACCACAGCTTTCTCCTACCCCAGTGGTTCTCAACTATTTCTACAATAGGACCCCATGTTACAAAAGAAAAAACAATAGGTTCAGGACCCCCCCCCCCCGATCTATCCAACCATAAGGAAAGGGAAGATGGCAGCAACCCCCTGAAACCTGTTCATGACCCCAATGTGGGTCGTCAAGCCCCAGGATGAGTACCCACATTCCATTCCAAGTGTACAGACAAGCTATGGTAGGTGAAATAGTAACTGTGGCCAAATGCTGACTTCTCAGTGTGACCCATGGTATTTAAAATCCACAACTCGAAATAAACTGTTCCAAGTTCTGGATACAATTAGCTGAGGCTTGGATAGAGACTGGGCGTGGATGGGTCATTACACAAAGTAAAACTATTTCCCCATGTTTATTTCCCCCTCCTCCACCCCCCACTGTTCCTCAGACGGTCTTGTCAACTGCTAAAAATGGCCCACCTTGATTATCACTACAAAAGGGTTTTTCTTCTCTCCTGCTGGTAATAGCTCACCTTACCGGATCACTCTCATTACAGTGTGAATGGTAACACCCATTGTTTCATGTTCTCTGTGTATATAAATCTCCCCACTGTATTTTCCACTGCATGCATCGGATGAAGTGAGCTGTAGCTCACGAAAGCTGATGCTCAAATAAATTTGTTAGTCTCTAAGGTGCCACAAGTCCTCCTTTTCTTGTTCCGAGAGGAGCGCATGGTTTCCCGTGGAGGAACATAAGAATTGCCGTGCTGGACTGGACCAATGACATCTCCAATCTGGTATTCTGTATCAGAAAGAGGCTAGTGCCAAAACCTCCAGAGGTGGTTGTAAACTCCCCGTATGGGACAATTATGCAAGAAAATGCTTCCCGGGGGCATGGGAGTGGAGTCCCGCCCCCCGGCCCAAAACAGATACTGGTTGGTTTAGTCCCTGAAGAATGAGAGTTTGTCTCCCCTTTAGAAGTATTGGTTTAGATAGTGTCACTGCAAATGATATCCTTAAATATTTAATACTTTTTTCTCAAACTTGCTAAGTTCTTTACCTAAAGAATATATTGTGGCAATGAGTTCCAGAGGATTTTTGTGTGGTGGATTAAACATTTCCTTTTTATTTCCCCCACTTAAAATTTGTGGGTTTTTAACTGTAGTGCAAACAAAGGAATGGGAGCAAGGATTCCTGGATTTTATTCCTGGCTCTGCTAGCTGACAGCGTGACTTGGGGAAAACCATTCATTGTTATGCAGCTCAGTAACCCTATTTATAAAATAAGGATGATAATTGGCCTGCCACGCTTTGATGCTATGAAGGTTAATTCATTAATGTTTGTGAAGCGTCTGAGTTGTTTAGTTGAAAGGTGTTAAAGAAGCATTACTAAGAAGAGTATTACTATTGATTCCTTATGGCGTGCATTCTGGCTTGAGAAATCCACTTGCATTAAGTACATAACAATAATAAGTATAACCAACTACAGGCTCAATCCTGCAAGGTGCTGAGCACGCTAGCCAAAATCCAGTTAGATTTTGGAGTATTTAAGCATGTGCTTAACTTCAAGGGCCTGCGTAGACTCTCTGACTTCAGCAGAACCTGAACCAGCATTATATCCAGCTTGCAAAGCATGTTGTCCCCAGTTCTAGTGAACCTGCCCTCCACAAAGAAAAGGAGCGTGGCAGAGAGAAAAGGAACAGGCAGTAGCTCCTGGGTTCCAGATTCAGCTCCGCCACTCATTTGCTCTGTGAGGTTAGGCAAGACACGTAACCATTAAATATTTGTTTTTAATTTGCTACCTTTCAACTTCATTGACCAAGGGGACATTCAATGAAACTGAAAGGAATCAAATACAAAACTGAGACAAGGAAGTATTTTTTCCAGTCAATGAACCATTAAGCTGTGGAACTCATTGCCACGGGGTGGGTGGGTGTCAAGAAATAACTAAATAAAATTCAAAGGAGGGGCTGTATGTTTAAATGGATAACAAGAATATCTAAAGTCATAACAGTTAATGAAAAAAAAAAGAAAAGAAGAGAGAGAGTGTTTTGAAAGACATAAAAATCTCACGATTCAGGTTTTATCCTCCACCTACCTACTCTGGACTTTTTGCACCTTTCTCTGAAACATCTGGTGCTGACCACTGTCAGGGACAGGATATTGAACTAGATGGACCACAAGTCTGATCCAGTGAGTGTGGTAAGTCCTCTGATCCTATGCAACCTTTCTGCCTCAGTTTCCCTATTTGCAAAAAGAGGATAATACTATTTACCTACCTACAGCACGGGGTGTAGTGAGTATTAAAAGGTAAATCAGACACGAGAGCCCTCAGATGCTGTGGCAACGGGAGCTAGCCCAGCGGCTAAAATAAATACATGAACCGAACGTGCTACACTATATAAAAATGATTAGTATTCTGACTGCAGGTGTTGCGAAAGTGAGAGCACTTTAGCTGGAAAGAAAGAGGGCAATGGGAAAAGGCGGGGTAGTGTGCCTACAGGAGAATGCAAGCATGCCCCAGCTCACACAGCCTGGGGACAGCCTTGCACACAGCATTTGAGTAAGATATGACAACCCAGAGGTTCGTATGCACATAAGCAGCAAGATGATGTACAGTGGATTTTGGAACCACATCTCCATTTCCTCAAAGGCATCAATGCAGCTTCTTGATACGGAGAACTCTAGCCTCCGTTAGTGCAGCTGTTGGTGTGTGTTCATGTGCGCCGCCGTTTTGAGGAAATGTGAGTCAACACAATGGGATTTCTCCTTTCACCTGCAGGATCCTAGAAGACAGGCTTTTCTACACTGGTGGAAATTCGGCAGCATTGCAATGCTCTGCTGCAGCCCCCAGGCAAGCCAAATTCAAACTTATAATGCCCTGGTTTCATTCCAGCTGGCTCAAAATCCTCTGGTTTCTATACTATCATTCCATTAACCTAGCCCTATTGAAAAGATCACCTCTTAACTAAGGATTTATACCATAGTGGTGTGCATGGTATCTAAGCACCCATTTCATAAGGTCAGGATCACGGTACCAGAACAGCCAGCAGCTCCACTTACCATTTCTCCCACCTGAATCTATTTAGGGGAACAGCACATTTCTTGGGAGACAGAAGTTAGCACCTACAGAGAGATTTATATTTTCAAAGTGATCTGAAAATATGGGGCCCTAAATTCCTGCTGGAATAACTGCATGGAAGTCAGCAGAGTTACATCAACAGAGAATCAGACCCATTAACTAGGAGGTAGGTAAGCACTACTGTTACCCCAATTTTACAGATGGAGAAGCAGACGGGGAGCCTGATTTCAGAAGTGCTGAGCTGCCATAGCTCCCATTGAAATTAGGGAACTAGCCTGAGGACAAAGAGTGAGTCAGAGAGACAGAGTGATTATTAGAACTCAGGAGTCCCCAGCCCCAAATCCCAAGCTAATTTCTCTAGGCTTCTATGGAGATAAGAGGTGCCCATAACTGTACATTAGTTTGTACAATGGGGAAACAAACCTCTTCAATATCATCGTTATATGATTATCCCTTTCTCAGGGATGTTTACAGCTTGGTGGGAGAAGATGTTGAGTGAATAGTGACCAATGCATTTGTGGTCAGCATCCACCCCGATGGCACGACGTACTGTGCTTAATGCTTCATAAAGTGCCGTGGACCATTCGATTCTTATTTCAAATTCAGCCCCGCAGGACTGAAGCCGTCATTGTCAGCTTCTGACACAGGCATGTTAAGCTGACCACACTCTGACTGAGCTCCACAGAATATATAGACCTGAAATATGTCTAGATGACCTCCTGAGGTCCCTTCCAACCCTGATATTCTATGCATCTATGAATTCTATGAAATGTAAAGGAGAACTGAGCCACTAATGAATCAGCTCCAGCCATGAGTAACACGTGGACTAATCCATGGAACCTAGAAGCCTAGCATCTCAGCCACACTTCCTTCCCTACTTGTCTAATATATGGTATCTGTCCTACATGCTACTATTCATGCTACTATGAACCCATTTTAGAGATGTTGCCTAGCTGCCAGACCAAAGATAGCTCACCAAGTATCCACTCTTTACAGCACTAATACTGGAGACGTATTCTAGATGCTTCAGTCCCAAAATATGACTTACTGTACCTCAAATTGTTAAGTCTCCAAATGGAAGCACTCAGCTACTGCAGTTATGAAGGGTAAGTAGACAGGAATTCCCTCTGGAATTGATACAGCTTTAGTTTTGTTTGTTTGTTATTAATGTGTGTTTTGTTTTGTTTTTTAAATATTCTACAGCTCTCTTACCAGGAGCTTATTAAAATATAACAGCAATATATGCAAGCCCTACAAAAAAAACATGTGTTTCTGTTCTCTTTTGGTTCTGTATCATTAATCATTGCTTGCATAAATGTGCTGACATCAGTGATGATGGTCATACACAGGCCAACATGGCTTGGCAGGGTGAGCCAGCTAGCTGAGTGCTCACTGTTGAATACTTATTATATCACAGCATTCAGAAGCCCCAACCAGAATCAGGGTGTCATCGTGCTGGGTGCTGTACAAACACACATGATTATGTAGTCCCTGCCCTGAAGAGATTACAGCTGAATGCTTCTTGGCTAAAGCAAACACATGAGTTTACATCCATACACTTCTACTTGTCCTCTCAAAGGGGCCTAATCCTGAAACCTTACTTATGTGAGTAATACCCCTGAAGTCAATAGGGCTACAGGATTGGTACCGTAATGCAATGCAGACAGAAAAAGACAACACCAGCCTGATGCTGTACGATATCATGTTTATTCCTACTCGACAAATGAACCACAAATGTGCTCAGATTACAAGTCAAATGATGTTTTTCCATCTGCCATGGCAGTACACACCTAAAATCCAGCTATCCAATTGTTCTTTCTACCTCTCACGCCCGGACCAGTAATAAACATTCTGCATAACTGTCAATTCTGATGCTAGGACACACGGCAGAATAGACTGGGTCTCCTGGTGCTGGCTTGGCTTCTGCACAGCCAACAAGGGCAAGAACTTGGGTTTGTCCTTGTAGTTAGTTAAGCTGAGTCAAAGACTCAAAGGAAGCACCCAGGTCGAGTAGCTTCATTTTTCTTACCACGTCTGGTTTCTTTCCTTCCAAAAGGATGTCAGATAGCAGCGCTCACCCCATTGCCTGTTATCATTTCAATATTGTCAGGGTCTGCTATGCACTGTTCTGGAGAACTCTGGACGAAGCAAAGAACGTGGCTATTTACAGTCTTAGTACTTACAATTCTATTCTGTAATATAGGATCTTACACTGACTTCATCACCACAGTATCTGAGCGCCTTCCAGAAGTGCAGTAAGCAATGTGACTCCCATGCGCGCTGTGTGGTCCACTCACTCTCTTCTCCTCTCCTCAGGGGGAATTATGTGCACAGGGCCGTGTTTGGTTTGGCTGGGTTCTTTTCTTTTTCTTTCTTTTTTAAGATGGACTTTCAGCTTGGTGCTTATGACTCCTCACTCTCTCTTTTTTTCCCTCCCCAGGAATTCAGCTGATTCCACCCTACAGGACGGGAACTGCCCAGCACAATAGATGGCATTTTACACTGCAGAAGTGTACTTTTAATAAGCCCTAACCTATGAG
This sequence comes from Chelonia mydas, assembly GCF_015237465.2. Lineage (NCBI taxonomy): Eukaryota > Metazoa > Chordata > Testudines > Cheloniidae > Chelonia > Chelonia mydas. The sequence continues at coordinate 7,443,140 of NC_057850.1, read as the reverse complement.
CAGTACATAGAATCACAGAAGATTAGGGTTGGAAAGGACCTCAGGAGGTCATCTAGTCCTACCACCTGCTCAAAGCAGGACCAACCCCAACTAAATCATCCCAACCAGGGCTTTGTCAAGCCGGGCCTTAAAAACCTCTAAGGATGGAGATACCACCACCTCCCTAGGGAACCCATTCCAGTGCTTCACCACCCTCCTAGTGAAATAGCACAGAGGTCCTGCCCATTTTTCCTTCCTTCCTCCCTCCCTCCCTCCCTCCTCTTCTTCCCTTCCAAATCAAAGCAGCACCATTTTGTCCTATCCATGCTACATAACCCTTTGCAAGTGGAGGAAATGCAAGTTACAAGAGTAAGATTCATTGGAAAAAGAAAAGAATAAATGCATTAAAATGCTCAGTGAAAAAGCCATGATGGATGCTTCCACAATCCCCATTTTCCAGGCTGCGTGCACTAGTCAGTCCATTAGTTTACAACAACTGTTGTTCACATTTCCTTAGTGACTTTCATTTTCATATTTCCTGCGTTACGGTGTCTCACCCTTTGAGGCAGCTATTTCTTCCTTTTAATACTGCCCTCCAACAGAATATTCTCCAACGTCTTGGCCAGTTCCATTGTAAAACTCTCAAGTGATGAACTCCTGAAGAGCTCCCAGTTAAAGATGTTTTCTTCTCATGCAATACACAGCATCCCTTCCAAAGTTTTACAGGACCTCACATCTAGAAATGCCAAATTTGAATGATGCCCACTGGAGAATACTGTATTCACTCACCCCAGAGTCTGCTGGCCTTTGTTCTTTATAGACGATGCTCATACCCCCCCCCCCTTTTTTTTTCTTGCTTTAAAAAGTGCATTCTCCTGTATAACCGCTATCATTGTTTCCTTAAGCATAACAATGGTGCCTTACTCCACGTGTCACGTGATACCTGTTTGCTACCTCCCAAACTGCATGGGTCTTTCTTTAGCTCCCGGGTTTGAGCCTGTGACGTTTTTCGAGCCTGTGGCTGCTCAGCACCAGTGACTACTGTCTGCAATCATGGTTTGTTATTCTACAGAATCCAGGAAGGTGAAGCAGGAAACTAGACAGGAGGCAATTAAGCTGAAAGGAAAAACTGGGTTAGACATCAGGAAGCATTTCCAAACGGCAAGAACTATTAGACTCTGAATTAATCACCTAGAGAAATAGTTGAAGCCCCATGATGAGAGGACTTTTAAAACCGCTCTGGACAACACAGCAGAGAACATGCAGTAGGGAACTATCTTGCATTCATCCAGAGGAATAAGCTGCAAGTGCCTTATTTGTTCTTTGTGTCTCTAGGATATACTCACATTAGAGAAGGCCCACGCTGTTTTCCTGAACGTCTGGATTCTTTTTGTCAAGTACCTGCAACATTCAGAGCCTCGCCAGGGCCCCTAAGGCTGCATCCTGCTTTATGAACTACTCAGACTTTAATTACCTTTAAACTTTGGAATGTCTCAACTCTTCTCCTGACAGATTTACTGACTAATAAAAACAGCATATGTTCATCTGACTATTAAAACTGACATGAGTGAGTGTGCCCCTCACAAACAGCCCCCAGGCTCCTGTACAAGCCACCTACCCCTACGATCCGTGTGCTATTTCCAGGAGCCACTCTTTGGGGAAATGGAGACAGGAGAGCAATACCCTAGAGACTGGCAGCAGAAGACAGATTAGCTGTAACAAGTTGGCAGTGTTTCCCTGAGACACTCCACTCAGAGAGCATGTGGTAAATCCTGTGGAGAAAGGTTAAATGGATTAGACTCACTGAGGCAGGTGGCTTTTTATCCCACCTGAATCCCAGGGAAATGAGAGTGGCTCTCTGAGGGACAGGACCTAGGGTGTGGGCTGAACATTTCTGAGAAAGGATCCCTGGGAGCAGCCATGCCTGTGGAGGCGGTTTGAGTTACATCTTGTTGTGTTACTGCTCATGCCTTTGTTAATGAAGTCAAACCCCAGGAAGGGTAAAGATTTGGATTTTACATTGTGCATAGATGGTGTTTGCACAGCAGCTCGGGAAAGGCACCTGCTCACAAGTGGACAGAAAGAAAAATATAGGACATAGAGTGGCAGAACTGTATGTATAATTGCTGTTCCTATTCTACTGACCGATTCATGTAGCAAGAACCTGTAATTACTATAACTTAGGACTACAACTCAGTAAGTATAGCTGAAAGCTCTGTCACTCACACTCCAGAGGAACCTGCTAATGGCAAACACAGATCCCGTGTCATTTGCAACCCTGGAGGCTAGTTCTCCTCTAGGTCGTGAAGAACCTGGGAGCCCATCAGTCAAACTCTCCCTGCCAAGCTGCCAGAGAAACTGAAGGTGCATGAAGTCCTCAGCACCATAAATTCAGCTAAGACATTAAAAACCCATTTGAGATGGATAATGAAACTAAGAAGAGAAGCAGCTACAGGACCCACTCTTTGCAGAGGGAGTCCCACTGGTGCTCAACAATGTGTCTAGCTGAGCCCTGACAAAGAACAGATTGCATGTTTGAGACAGGAGGGGAAATAAAGCAGGCAACATGGTTCTGCTTGGCAGAGACATGTAATAGATTCTGTCCACAGAGAGGTATCCATATCGGACGCTTTCAAATCACAAGAGGATGACAAAGAGAGCAGTGCTAAGCACACAAAGGATAATCTAAGGCAGGGTGTTTATGACAACGCATCACGTCTGGGGCCAGTGGAATTAAAGTGATCCAAAACTCTGCAGCAGGCAGCTACATCCCAATTCCTGCCCATCACTTTTGTCTCTGACACCGAAAAATTCCCAGACTCCTCCAGTCAGAACCAGGTACGCTTTCTCCTATCAACTGGCACCAGAGTATGAAAGTTTATTTTGTTACTGTCACAGAGCGAGGACAACCACCTCAACACAGATCTCAAATTGAACAGCACCATGTACTGCGAGTAAAGCCTCTTAAATACAGCGGGGGAAACAGAGGCACAGTTTTTAAAGCGGGCCAGAGCAGGAGTCCGCATCAGAGCTGGGATGACACCTCTGTGCTCTAACCATCAGACAGAGCGGGTGCGTGCATGTTTCCGTCCCCCTCTCCATCTATGGAGGGGAAGATGGGCGTTTCCCATTCAAAGGCTTCTTGCCCCCCGGTGAGATGGATTTACAGGTCACTACAGCAGGTCACGAAAAGGATCCAAAGTAGTATCCCAAATAAAAATACTTTTGGAGATAGAGTGAGGACAACCCCTGCTATCTGTTCAAAGGGCACCTGGGCCTTCACCCACAATGGCTGATCCCTGGGCATGACAATCACAAGTAGGAGTGCATCATACACCCTTGCTAAGCCGCAACAAGCACCAACCCTTCCGCAGCACATGAATTCCTGTATCCACCGGGTACAGAGTGAAATCTAGCCTAAGGGACCATTCAAGGACAAGAGAAAAAAACCACGCTGCCTCTCATGGATGTGGTTCTTTAAAGACCAAACAGAACTGAACTGAATACCTTGGAATACCGCTCAAAGTGAATACCACTCAAAGTCTATGAGTTACCTATTGAAGATGGTCCATAGTCTTCACTCCAAGTTTCACTCATTCTGTGTGTCTAGACAAAGACTTGGGTTTAACGTCTCATTCTCTCCTTTGTCCCCAGGTGCCTGTGTCGTGCAGCAAACAAACTATCCTAAAGTCAGTTTACTAAAACCAGCCCTCTGTGCAGCTGTGGCTTGCGAATGCCGCTTCTTAGAGGATTACAACTGGCATCCAAACAGCAACTTTCTCCAAAGATCCCAAAGCACTCAAGAGGGCTCTCCAACCTATGGGCCAGATCCTGCCCTCAGTTACATTGTGTAAATCTGAGACCACCCCCTTCGCACATGCACCTCAAATTACAAATAGGATTACTTCAGGTTTACACCAGTGTAAAAGAGTAGGATATGGACCTATATGCTCTGCACAGGAATGGTTTCACCCACTATTGAAATACAACCACCTCTGGCATGGAATGTGGCAGCTGTTTAACATGCAGAGACAAAATACCTACTCAGATGACTGCACCCAGCTGAAGTGACAGGGGGCTTTAACATTCATGAAGTATCCCAAACCCAAGACACAGAGCACTGTCTCCACAAGGCCAAGAAAGGAGACATCTACTTGTTCCCCCTGTTCCAAGTACACAAGCAAACAGGAGAGTGCAGGGGAAGGGAAGCATGCTCTTGGGATTTTTTTTTTAAAGACAGGACATTTAAAGTAATTCGCAACCAACCTCTCGGTTCTTTACTTCAAAATCGCAAATCAAGCTATATCAATGTACATGCAAGCAATGATGTACGCTGAAGGCTTTACTCAGACAAACTCTCATTGAGTTTAGTCTTTCCAAGAAGATACTCCAGCTGCCATAGGAGTTTGCCTGGGCAAAACTTAGTACAAGCCACAGAAAGAGCAAAGGATCTGATGTTCTACAAAGTATCATCACCATTAGGTTATTTTGGCCATGTCTTTGCCTGCCTCTCATCCCCAGCTTTACACCCTCCTCCAACCACTTTTCCTTTGTCTACATTACAGTTAGAATGCGAGAATGACAGCCAGTTGGGCAAAACTTACATCAAACTGCACGAACAGCCCCAAAGATACACAGCTGATCCTGACATGCACCACGAGAGTGATATGCATAATAAACTGCCATGGCAAGCAGACTTTGCTAAGACCACAAAATGGAGGGTGGGGGCGGAAGCCGCAGTTATTGGGTTTAAGTTTAGCAGACGGCATAAAAGAAAGTATGATAATAACAGAAACCACACACAGCAGATTCTCACCAGAGTCACAAAAAAGCGGATGGAGAACTTGTCTGCTTTCTACCTATGTATCAAGACACATCCATAGCTCTGCTCACCATTCACCTTATTTGCACGAGTCTCACAACCAGTAATTGATTTATTGCCACATATGTAGGGAAGTGTCGTCTCCATTTCACAGATGGAGAACTGAGGTGACAAAAGAGGAAGTTACTTGCCTAACATCACACAGGGAATCTGAGGAATGAACCCAGGTCTCCTCTGTACCAGCCCTGTGCCTTAATCCCAAGAGTGTCCATCTCCTCATCCCCTCAGTAAGGGTCAAACCCGGGAACACAGCTTATGTAGCAGGCTGGACACAATGCAAATCAAGGGTTGGGGTGGGGTAGGCGAAAGAAACATTCTGCCTCAAGCTGTGAAGTGCCGGAATAGCTGCTCCACAGAGGCTATTTCTGTCCAATGGTGGCCAATAAGGAAGACTGGAGAAACACCCTGGCCTGCTCCCTGCCATCGCAGAGTCCTCATGCTCCTCAATACGTGAGGGGTGAGCACCCCACATGCAGCTCCCTAATGCACAATGCCCTCAGGAGGTGGAACCACATCAATTCCACCTCCAGGGGACCTCTGCAGATAACATAACAGTGCTTTGTACTAAGGGGTTTGGTTAGCCACTCACCCCGCAACCCCTTATTTCTTTTTTTTTTTTACACACACAGCAATAATGCAGAACCCTCTACAAACCTCCCAGTAAGTGCGCCAGTGGGCCTCGTAAACTTCCAGGAAATAAATCTCAGCTAAAGGCACAAAGGAAAAGAAACCCAGCAGCCTGCTTCATTATTCATTGACAAGCCCTGCAATGAGATTGCAACTACTTTCATAAAAACAGATGTGTTCTTTTATTTTATTTGCCCCATCCCTACCCTGTTTGTATTTATACAAATGCAGCTTTATGGATATTTACTCTCTCATCATAACAGTACTCTGCCCTTCTAAAGCACATTTCATCAGAGCACCGCAAAGTAGCTTTACAAAACATTATTTCACCACACAACACCTGCATGAGGCAAAGCAGATAGGTGTATAGGAATCAGACAAGTGAACCATCTCGTCCAGTATCCTGACAGTGGCCACCACCACATGACTGAAGGAAGGTGCAAGAAACTCTGTAAGTGTGCAGCCCTGGGACAATCTTCCCCCAGGGAACAATCCCTTATAACTGCAATAGTTAGAAGGTGTTTTATATCCTGAAGCAGAAGGATGTATATTCTGGATATTTTTGTTATTCATATTCATGTCTAATCTGTTTCAATCCTGCTAAAATCTTGGCCTCACTTATATCTTGTGACAATGAGTTCCACAGGCTCATTGGACACTGCAAAGACTCCCACTGTCAGTTACAGAATACCCTACCTAACAGGGATATTTATTCCTAACCCGTATCAGTTATGCCTTAAAGCATGAAAGTCTTTTATACATACCTACACATAATTTATAGTCTATCAAATGTAACTGTGGATACCGATTTCAATTTCAACACAGAATACGGAATACAAAGTGTACAGTGCTCACTATTTATTTATTTTGATTACAAGTATTTGCACTGTAAAATAACAAAAGAAATAGTATTTTTCAATTCACCTAATACAAGAACTGTGGTGCAATCTCTTTATCATGAAAGTTGAACTTGCAAATGTAGAATTATGTACAAAAAAACTGCATTCAAAAATAAAACAATGTAAAATTTTAGAGCCTGCAATTCCACTGAGTCCTACTTCTTGTTCAGCCAACCGCTCAGACAAACAAGTTTGTTTACATTTTAGGAGATAATGCTGCCCGCTTCTTGTTTAAAATGTCACCTGAAAGTGAGAACAGGCATTCTCATGGCACTGTTGTAGCTGGCGTCGCAAGATATTTACGTGCCAGATGCCCATATGTCCCTTCATGCTTCAACCACCATTCCAGAGGACATGCGTCCATGCTGATGATGGGTTCCACTCGATAACAATCCAAAGCAGTGCAGATCTACGCATATTCATTTTCATTATCTGAATCAGATGCCACTAGCAGAAGGTTGTTTTTATTTTTGACGGTTCAGGTTCTCTAGTTTCCACATCAGAGTGTTGGTCTTTTAAGAATTCATGGTCCACACCTCATGCCTCTCAGATTTTGGAAGGCACTTCAGATTCTTAAACCTTGCGTTGAGTGCTGTAGCTATCTTTACAAATTTCACATTGGTACTTTCTTCGTGTTTTGTCAAATCTGCAGTGAAAGTGTTCTTAAAATGAACACGTGCTGAGTCATCATCCGAGACTGCTATAACATGAAATATATGGCAGAATGCGGGTACAATAGAGCTGGAGACATACAATTCTCCACCAAGGAGTTCAGTCACAAATTTAATGAACACATTTTTTTTAATGAGCGCCATCAGCATGGAAGCATGTCCTCTGGAATGGTGGCCAAAGCATGAAGGGGCATATGAATGTTTAGCATATCTGGTATGTAAATAACTTGTGATGCCAGCTACAACAGTGCCGTGAGAACACCTGTTCTCACTTTCTGGTGACATTGTAAATAAGAAGTGGTCCACATTATCTCCCGTAAATGTAAACAAACTTGTTTGTCTTAGCAATTGGCTGAACGAGAAGTAGGACTGAGTGGACTTGGAGGCTCTGAAGTTTGACATTGTTTTGGTTCTGAGTGCAGTTATGTAACAAAAAAAAAAAATCTACATTTGTAAATTCCACTTTCACAACAAAGAGATTGCACTACAGTACTTTCATGAGGTGAACTGAAAAATAATATTTCTTTTGTTTATCATTTTTACAGTGCAAATATTTGTAATAAAAATAATATACACTTTGTATTCTGTGTTGTAATTGAAATCAATATATATGAAAATGTATAAAAACATCCAAAATATTCCATAAATTTCAATTGGCATTCTATTGTTTAACAGTGCAATTAAAACTGTGATTAATAGCGATAATTTTTTTAAACCCCTGTGACGCATGGCTAGAAAGGGTTAAACATCCTGCAAAATAAATAACCCTCAAAAGACATGTGGGGAGATAATGGTTGTGGTTTTGTGTATTTACATATGTATGAGTAGGGTCGACAATGTAATCAACAATCCCTGTCTGTGCTGTATTCTGATAATTCAGAGGTCAAAAGAACATTCTATCATTTAAATGAATTGTAAACACGGGCTATCTCGGTATTCGTCTGTCTTTGAAATGTACTGTGACTGGTGGAGGAACAAGCAAATTGCCTGATGTTAATTCTATAGCTAAGTAGGGGGATGGACCTCCTTCAATGTCACGTTAATTACCTTTTGAACTCCAACTTGTCAAAGAGGACATGAAATTGTATAAAAGATCCTTGGGTCCTGATTCTGTTATCAAGGATCTGCTTAAGCTTCACCAGGGGAAGTTTGAGTAGAAAGACTGAGGTCCCAGTTATGCTGGTATGCCCTGAATATGGTATTTGGACATTGGACTATAACCTGTGAACTATTTCTGAAAGAACTCTTTGCAACTACAAAGCTCACCATCTCTGCTATGAATTTGAACCTCAAAGGATTCAACTCATGTCTGTCTGTATATTAATCTTTTAACCATACTCTCTCTCTTTTGTTTTTTAATAAATTTTAGTTTAGTGAATAAGAATTGGCCGTAGCACGTATTTGGGTAAGGTCTGGAATATTCAATAACCGGGGAGGTGACGTGTCCGATCCTTTGGGATTGGTAGAAACTTTTCTTTTATAGATGAAATAAGATTTTCAGAAATCGCCATATTTGACTTAGGTACCTGGATGGAGGCCTGAGGCTGGATCACTTTAAGGGAACTGTGTTGTTTGGATTTCTGAGTAATCAGTACAGTAATAAAAAAGCCATTTTATTCTGGCTTGGTAAATCTAAATATTGGAATATTCACCAGCTTTTTGGGGACTGTTTGCCCCATTCTCTGCAGTTCACCCTAACTGAGTGACCACAACTGGCGCCACTGGGACCCAGTCACAATCGTGATTCATTTTTTTGAGTTAATTACATGAGTTAACTGCGATTAATCGACAGCCCGAGTAAAAAAGTATAACTATATGCTAAGTATTATATCTATATTATGGGGGAGAAATGACAGACAGACAGACAGCTACGTTATGCCTCCCTGCAACAGGTGCAGCAGAGAGCCGTTCTACATAGTAAATGGTTCAGGTAGGGCCCATCTCAGGCTGTGCTAGAGATTGATAGGGAAACAGTCATGCTTGAAGCACTGATCCACCCCAGAGGTGGGAGCACTTGCTTCACCTTGTTTAAAGACCGCCTCTGTCCCCAGCAGAGCCAAGGAGGTCCACAACACCTCCTCACAGAACTCAAACAGGCTGCCACTTCCACATCCTCAGGACGTGATGCTCAGTCTTACGGCAGACACAACAGAGCCTCTGAATGAGGTGTGCGAGGTTTCAAAGTGAGAAGGCTGGAGAGCTGGGAGCCGAACCCAAGTGACCCGGCTCCCATTCCTGTTTTTAGCCATGAGATAGCACTCTCCCCGTTTTCAGGTGAGGATGGCTGTGTTCCCATAGCAGGTGGCGAAGTGAGAAGACAGAGCAAGAGTCACTGGTGGTGCCTGCATGTGCCCTCAGGTCTATTTAATGTTACTGGATGGAAAGGAAGGAAAGCACTTGGCTCATAACAAGATCCAAGCTGCAGAATTAGTTCCAAAATGCCATGTATAGCATTGAAGTATGGGCCTATTCCAGGGGTGCTGGAACATTTTTTATAGTGGGGTTGCTGATGATGGAAACCATGGAAACCATGCAGGGGCATGCACAAGGGGGGCAAGCAGGAGCGCACACACCCCCACAAAAATCATCAGGGTCACGGAGCTCCTCCGGCCCCGGGGCTGTGGCAGGGAGAGCGATCCGGCAGGTAGTGAAGACCTTCCTTTAGAAGTTTACCCATGTTGGAATACACCGCCACCATGTAACAAATTGGGGTCAGTTTCTCTGTTTCAAACCCCCTGGGGACTAGTATGACTACAATCCATAACACCAGGCTGGGACACTAATCCAGAATTAATTCAGAGAAAAGAGTGCCACCTACTCAATCCCAGGTTTTCCTTTCTTGCAATACATGGGTTTCCTTTGAGGTTAGCCATCCAATCACTGCTTAGTTTTATGAGATCTTCCACAATGGCTATTTGACTGCAGATTAACTAGTACAAAACCATCTCTAGCAAATTAATATTCATTTCCAGAACAGGAAATAAATTTGAGACAAGTTGTGATACAATCTCCTAGCCCTTATGTTAGCCTTCTAGTCACCTTTTTGTCTTAACTCCAGGCACACCATTTCACAGGCCAGTAACACACTAACTCGTTGCAAGGTGATATCTCCATCTTTCAGACAGATAAAATCAAGGTGCAGAGAGGATATGTGATTTACCCAAGGGCACAGAGCGAGTCAGTTGCACAGCCCAGAACAGGACCCAGGTCAACTGACTCCCACTCGCATGCTTTAATCACCAGTAGATCATGCCCGCAGCACAAGCCAACATCACATGAGAGGAGGCCGTCCGATGTGTCAGGCTCTGGACCAAGGAAGTCAAGCCTGGTGGGTTGGAGCAGTGGTCGAAGCCAGAGGTAGGGCCAAGACCGGGCCAAGGGCCGTGCTGAAACCAGGTCCGGGGACAGGCCATGGGTCAGAACCAAGGTCACGGTGTACAGACAAACCAAATCAGTATCAGAGTTGGAGTCTTGATGCATGCCAAAGGTCAAAACTGGGTTGGAATCAGTCTGACTGTCTGGGAGTCATGGAGGGATGCAGGGCTGGAGTGGGTCAGTTACAAGGCTGGAGCAAGGTCAGGGCAGGGCACGGACAAGCCTGGATTGGGCTGGAACAAGGCTCGGGTAAGGCTGGGACAGGAACAGGAGCCAGACCAAGGGCAGACTGGAAGCCTGGGGAATCTCTTACACTGCGAGGCAGCAGGAGGGTTCCTGGTAGTGCTGTTGCACACAGTAACCTGAAGCCCAGGTGGCGTCAGTGAAATATCTGTGCCTGGGGGGGGTCCTCTGACCAGGGCCATGATCAGGGAGAGGCTGCTGCAGCCTGGGGGCTGGGTCTCTGCAGGCTCTGCTGCAGGAATGAGTCACCGCAACTGAGTTGCTGCAGGCCTGGTCAGGCCGCAGGTTTGCCTCACATAATGACCATTAGCAATTCTATAGCACTTTATAAACAATAATTAATCCAACCACCTTCAAGGGAAATGTGTCCACGTACATCCTTCTGTGAGCAGATGAGGGGAAATCGAGTTACTGCACTGAAAAAGTTGCTCACGTGGATATCCGTGCAAAATGCATTTTGGCCAGGCTTTCAAGGGAGGACAATCGTATATTCTTACATGCGGTATAACGCAGGACAATCCATCTGAGCCTACGGGTAATGTTCCCCGTTTCAGATCAGAACGCATTAAGAAGTTTTCCTAAACCCAAACAATGCGCGTGCCTGTTTCAATGAAGGAAGTAGTTTCTTCCAGTTGTCTGGGGCTGCAGACCCCTCCCCTGCGGGATGCAGTCTTCCAATAGTCAGCCTTTGCTCTAGGCACTTTGAGATGAGCAGTCTGTTTGAGCGTAGGGAATAGTTGCAGTGTGCACCAAGGAAAAAGCGAATGTAAATATGCTGGTGCCAAACTATGAAAGCATTTATGCAGGTCCATAAACCAATGTCACTTCCTGCACTTGAGGAAACCCGGCCAAGAAAAGCAAGGGAGAGAAGGACAGAAACTGAAAAGAGCAAGCACGGGAAAACAGAAGAGAAGGGCAAACAACCCTGACAAACAGAAACGTTTCCAACAGATGATGAGTGGCCCAAGTGGCCCAACCACAACTACCTAATGCCACTTAGGGTATTAGGACGGTACCTCCTGTAGGAATACCTGAGCTAGCTTTAATCTAGCGAGCTTGGGTCCCAGAACAGTGAAACGGTAGCAACACAACCTTCACTGTGGGCTGCGTGAGCCCACCTGGAACCCTGGGTAATTCCTCCTGGGGCTACCTCACATTGCTGCGACTTCCCAGTTCTGGGACCTGAATTGCGTCATTGGACCTGCTTTCAAGATCCTGGCCCGAAAGAGCAGCTGACGGCGCAGAAGTCTCGGTCTCTTGAGGTCAAAAATTGGGCCTTCTCTTCTTAGCATGGGATACCCCGGAGTATAATCCTTGAGCTCTCCATCGATATGAGGCGCAATTCCAGCAGCGGAAGATACAAAGGCATCCCCATGGGTGGAGGAAGGCACGTCTGCAGTAGTCGTAGGCTTGGGCATGGAACTTCACCATGTTAAGGCTGGCTCCTTGAAAGGCTGGATATTGAAGTGTTTCCAACCAAGCATGTACAAACCACACCAAGATTTGCACACGTAGACCATGGGGCATATCTCTATGCCCTTTATCTGAATTCTTCAGGTCCATATAAGCTCAACTAAGCCCCGGTCACATGTGGACAGACACAGCCATTAATGCAGATCAAAACAGGAGAAGTAGCACTCCTCACACCAGCCAAAGAGGGGAGAGTTGTGGAGGAGCACTGCTTTTGCCAAGCCAGGGAAGAAGCAGAGCTCTCCTTCTGCTTTAAGCACAGCAAAGGGAGCTAGCATCTGCCCCATCCCCTCTTACTTTAAATCCCAGAGAATAAGCAGTCTAGTCCTTCCTTTATTTTCAGAAAAATGTGTAAACTCATCACCGTCTTCAAAGAACAATGGCAGTCAAAATCACATATATATTTAGATGGTCAGCTCCTTGGGGCAGGGACTGTCTATCACCTTGTGTTTGTACAATGGGGACCTGCTCCATGATTAGGGCTCTTGGTGCTACTGAAATATGAACAATAAATATATCACGGGCACATATTTCATTTTCAATTGCACTCTAAGCAATACATGGTGACACCTTGGGCAGCTGTTGCTTTACTTTTAAAATAAAAAAAATAATCTGTCACTGTGGATCAGAGGTTCCCAAACTTGGTTTGCGGCTTGTTCAGGGTTAGCCCCTGGCGGGCTGCGAGACACTTTCTTTACCTGGAGCGTCCACAGGTAGAGCCACTCGCAGCTCCCAGTGGCCACGGTTTGCCGTTCAATGGTTTGAATGGTTTGAGCATTGGCCTGCTAAACCCAGAGTTGTGAGTTCAATCCTTGGTTTCAATGGTTTGAGCATTGGCCTGCTAAACCCAGGGTTGTGAGTTCAATCCTTGAGGGGGCCATTTAGGGATCTGGGCCAAAAATTGGAGATTGGTCCTGCTTTGAGCAGGGGGTTGGACTAGATGACCTCCTGAGGTCCCTTCCAACCCTGATATTCTATGATTCTAAACAAAGCGCCTCGCAGCCTGGGAGGGGCTTACCCTGAACAAGCCGCAAACCAAGTTTGTGAACCACTGCTGTGGATAATTAAAAAAACTCATCTTAACTTCATTTATGTATCCTGCAAAGAAATACCTATCATTTTGGCATACTGTCATTCAGGGCGCGGCAATTTAAAATCACAAAGATTTAAATAATTTGATTTAAAACACTTGACTTTTAAAAAAAAATCCTTGTTATTAAAATTCGTTTGAGGCTCTGTAGAACTAAATTTGAAAAACTGTGTTACAGAAACTTCAGACTGGAATGTATACTGAACTACATTATCAATGTTTACTTGCTTGTTTTAAATATCGTCAATGATGAGGTATCTTGTGTGAGCTTTACAAAATAACCAGAGGCAAAAACACAAACTTTTGAAAATTAAGGCCCTTGTGCTGCAAACACTGAGGTATATTCATAGTTTTATTCCCCTTGACAGTTCCATTGACCCCAGTGAGACGACTCGTGCTTAAAATCAAGCACATGTCTAAGTATTTGCAGCATCAGGGGTTGAAACTATATTTTTATTAAATAATGTTTCTCTCGGAGGCATAAAGAGTCTTTGTCGCTTCAGAACAAAAACTGCTTCAGTGTTAACAACGAAGGAAGTTCCAATACATTAACAAAGTTATTCAGACTTTATATTTCGCCCTGTGTATTAAAAAAAAAAAAAAAAAGAAAAATTAGGCTCCTATATCCATCTTTAGGCACTTAATGGTGGAATTTTCCAAGCCTCTTGGTGACTTCAGAGCATAAGTCCCATTGTCCCATAAGTCAAACTGCAAATCTGGAGGATGGAGTACAGCTAGACCAAAGCATTTCAGCTGTCTTGACTTGTGGAAGTTCAACCTATCAGAATGCGGTGTATATTGCAAATATAGTACAGACGATTGGCTTATTAACTGCGTGTCTGATTCTGTGTTTTTCTCAGAGAAAACACTCAAGTTTTCTCGGCTTGTCTTTTTGCAGCATAGATGAGAATTTCGAGTGTAAAAATTTTTTTAAAGAGTAATAAATATTTATGAAAATTCTGAAATTCCACTAATTAGGAAATAAAAGGAACAAGTACAAAAGAGCCAGCAATTGAAGACTATAGAAGGGAGGAAAGTAAAGAAAGAGCAACAAGTAAACAAAAAATTCAAGTTAGTATTTGAAAAACTCATTCTTTTATTAAATGAAAATTAGATTTTTAGCTACTCTGCTGCTGTTAGATGCTGGCTTCATACCCCTAGCCCAGAGGTTCTCAACCCAGGGCCCGCATGCAGCCCAATCAGCTGTGTGCTACCAGCCGTGGGCTCCAGGCTCCCAGCTGCCCTGCCATGGTGGGCTCTGGGCTGCCAGCTCCTGGCTGCCCGGCTGCGGGGCGGGCTCCCAGCTGCTCTGCCCGCACAGGTTCCGGCCATCCGGCTGCTGCCCAGCCCCGCACAACAGGGTCCTGGACGCCCCCCTGCCCCACGCCCAGCTTTCCACTCCTGGTCTCTGGGCAGAGGGTGCTGAGCATACGGGTTTGTGGGGGGGTTAGGTGGGGGCACTGTGTCCCAGCTAACACTTTGTAGGCTACATATAAATAGTCTGAGAAGCACTGCACTAGCCCTACCAGCCAGCCAGTGTTCAGAAGTCCATTAAAGTAGCCAAACGTATTTTATCCCTCCCTATCCATTTCAATGTTCCATTACATTAAATAAACCTGAAGCACTGACAGTTGTATCTGATTTTAAAGATAAAATCTTCCTGCTGTGTTTTGTCATAAAGACAAAATCTTTTTCTACTGTGTTTTGGAATGCATGTATCTTTACGAATCTGTGATTTGTGCCCTTTTGACAGTAGCAAATATAAGATGGGGAAAGAAGGAGGGGAGGGAGAGAGTAAAGCGTTCATTCAGTCTTATTTTATTCAGAATGTCACCTTCAATTGCTTCCCAAAAATTTGGAAATTTTCTGAAACTTGAAACATACCCTCCTCTTAATGAAGTGACTCTGTTAATGGTCTCATTCGGTGTGGTTCTTACACAATAGAATTGCTCCCTGTGTGAATCCAGAGCCACATTTGCTGACCTCCGTACAAAAATATGTTTGTATTATTTTTTAATCCTCTTAACACAGCTTTGTTTTCTCTCTCCTTTATCTACTTTTACGTCTGTGTACATATTTCTAGCACAGCAATCCCCTTGCCATCTAGGTGCAACCTTTAGGAACAGTGAGCGCTAGTAGGTATGGGAATGTTATCTAGCGTTTAGAGCTGAGTAGCATCAGGACTCATGGATTCTATTCCTCAATCCATTACTGTTTCCCTCTAGGACACTGGGCAAGTCACATGTCGAGTACGTCTACACAGAACAAGCCTCCCCGCCAGGGTTGACAGACTCAGGCTAGCACGGCTCAGCTTCAGAGCCCAAGCTTCACCCCAAACAGCAGCGTCTAAGTTAAGCACTCAGAACTGGTCTATACGACCATTTAATTCGCAGCAAGAAGACATATAAATCTACACCACTAAGTGTCCATGTGGACCTTACCGCTGGGTGCTAAAAGTTCCCCAGTGCACTTTAAACTACTCCCATTTAAAAGGGGGGGGGGGCAGCCTAAAATCCACTAGGGAACTTTTAGTGCATGGCAGAAGGCACCACTTGGAAACAGTGCAGGAGAGATTGACACCCCAGCTTGCCACGAACTAATTGTTCATCTGAGAACCACCTGCACACATCTGCACATGCCTTATACAAACAAATACAAAGGGAGATTTAGGTTAGATATGAGGAGGGTAGTCAGGCTCTGGAAGAGGCTTCCAAGGGAGGCTGCAGAATCCCCATTATTGGAGGTGTTTAAGAACAGGCTGGACAAACACCTGCCAGGGATGAGCTAGGTTTACTTGGTCCTGTCTCAGCGCAGAGGCCTGGATCTGATGACCTATGATTCTGTGTGTTTCCATAGTGGCTACCTGCATACAGGTCTACATGCACACACTCATTTTCAAAACCCACCTCTAGTGAGGCGGAGTAGCCTCCCTCCCCAAGGGAGGGCGAGGGACCATTACACTCCCCTTGGAGGGCGGAGCCTAGATCACCCCCCCACCCACTGGAAGTAGCGGGGCGTGGCCAGAAGTATAAAAGACTGGCCCTGCAGCACAGTTGGGGCAGAGCTTGTGGAGGAGGACGACGCTCTGCCTATTCTGCAGCGTCCCAGAGGAACCTATGCCTGGCTGTTCCCGATCCCCAGACGCCAACGCGGACTGGCCCGGAGTGCCTGCCGCCGTGCCCCCCGAGGAGCCGGAAGAGGCCTGGAGGCCACAGGTACCAACCACCGGGGAGGCAGGAAGTAGCCCGGGGCAGCCCCAGTGCAGCCGGCTGTGGTTCAGTCGGCGTGTTGCGGCTGAATCCCCGCCTGCCAGAGCCCTGGGCTGGGACACGGTGGAGTAGGGTGGGCCCGCGTCCCCCTGCCACCCCCACCCCGGGGGGCCAACTCCCTGCACTTCCCTGAGAAGCTCCTGCTCTGGAGAAGGAGCCTCCCTTACCAGTCACCCTTGAAGACTGTTTCTTTGCGGGCTGCCTGAGCTCCACCCAGGCTAAAGCCAGCCCTGAGACTGTTTGGTCGCTGGCTGCCTGAGCCTCCTCAAGCCCAGCCCCCAGCTCAGATATAGACTCTGTTTAAGCGCTGGCAGCTTGAGCCACCCAAGTTCAGGGTAAAGCCTGACTGTGACAGTTGGTCACCCAGCCCTATTGTGGGCTCGACTGTCCTACGGACTCTGGTCCTGGCTAGACGGGACCAGACTGAGCGGCCTCCTGCCCCACGAGAGGGCGAGGGACCATTACACCACCCCTTCGCCTCTTTGGGTAAAATTTTCAAAAGCAGCTGTCCGTCTGTCTACACTGCAACCAGAAGCGTGCCTCCCAGCCTGGGTAGACAGACGCCCGCTAGCTCTGCTAAAGCTAGCGAATTAGAAGGAGCAGTCTGGATGTTGCAGCATGGGCAGCAGTATGGGCTAGCTGCTTGAGCATCGACCAGGGGGTAAGGAGGGGACAGCTAGTCTGTGCCTCATCATCCACGCTGCTATTTCTAGCACACTAGCTGGAGCACAGCTGGTATGCGTCTGCGTGCCCAGGCTGGGCGGCTCGCTCCCAGCGGCATTGTACTTGTACCCAACGTGTCTTAGGAGGCCAAGTCCCACTGACTTTCAATCAGACTTAGCCTAATGGCCCAAGTGTAAACGTCTTCAGGTGTCTCAAGATGCTGATACGCACTTCTGAAAATCCCACTCGGCACCTAACTCCCATTGAATTTAAAAACTCCCACTAGACACTCATCTGCATCTTTAGACACCTAAAGTCTCTTAAAATTTTGGCTTTAACTTTTAGAATGTGGGACAGGGGCTCCTGATACTGAAATGCTGTGACGGCGTGTATAGACTCCATCCTGACAAGGAAGGTGCCAGAGATGCCCTGGGAGACAGGGCTAGTCCCACCCATCTGGACCCATCAGTCATGTGTGGTTGGAAGGAGGCCTTTAGAAGGGAGGAAACGGCAGTCAGCCGTGGGGGCAGGAGCAGGACTGCCCTAAGCAGGAGACTGCTGGAGGGACTCCTGGAGCCACACAGTAAACTCCAAGCCGGGAGATCTTCACCCTGACCCTACGGAGAGTGCAGCGAACTCCCAGGGGGAGCCAGAGAGGAAGGAAGGGCAGGGCTCCTCGCAAGTTGTAAGGACCTGGGGCCTATGCTGAAGACACCTAGTGCCAACAACAGGGTGCAGCCAGGTTCTCCCACCATCTGGGTGAAGATCCTCAGGTGGATTTATTTTCACAGATGCTTTTGAATGTTTTCCAATCTGTGGCTCAGATTCCCCATCTGTGAAACTGGAAGCTACCTACTTACTTTACCAGGATGCTGGTGACTTAATTCCTTAAATCACCCTTAATGCCTTTGAAGAGCTTGGGATAAACAAAGCACCGTCATCGTACCGCAGTAAGCAACAGCAAAGTGTAGATTTGAAAGGGATAAAACACACTGACCTTCCATTAACGCGCTTCTATCTGGCACGCTTATAATCTGATTCCTGTAAAGCTGCCAGATGAGACTGTCCTTGGCTCCAGTGGAGAGGGGAAGACCCAGAGGTGAGCGCCTACTTAGCTGAAGTACTCGCAAAGAGTGGGACGAGGCGAAGAACTGACGAGGATTCCTCTCGCTTCTTGGCAACAGATTCTCCAATGCCAACAAGAGCCAGCTGCCCTGCCGTAAACGACAGCAGGCAGCATCGGGCAGTATTTTTCTATATTTAATTTTCCGAAATCAATGCAGCTCAGGGCTGGACTGACGATAGCCAGACCCTCGATGTGTGTGTAAGCTCGGAGTGCACAGCCTGTTTCAATATTTCCAGTTGGGAATCATGTACTGCACTGCCAAACAGACAAGATGCTGTGTGATGCGTTGGCTGCCTACCCTCATGCCCATCTGTTAGGATGGCACTGTGCCTGCTCACTAGTTGCATGGATACTTGCCAGTGGCATAGGTGCCAAGTAAACATGGGCTAGGCTTGGCTAAGTAGCATTTCTGCCACTGGAAGCCCCTTTTCTCTGTAGATTTGCAGAACGGCTAGCATCCCATGACCCCCTGCAGATACTCCACCTCCCACTGTGCACGCCCTAGCATTCAGGCAAGGCGCTGCGGTCGAGCCCTGCCTTAGTTTACTGTCAGCTGGATACAGACAAGTCCAAACAGACTTTGTGTGTTAAAGAACAACCCCTTCAGAAGGTCTCATTACTGGCAACAGAAATTAACGAACATCAGCAAGACTTTATTCCGGTACCCGCAGGGCATCTGCCATTCCAGGGTCAAGGCCAACTAACTTTGGAGAAACTCTGGTTCATTCCTTCAGGGCTCTTGTTCCTGTCCCCTGGAAACAGTCACTGATTCCTTCTCTTCAAGGTACTCCTGGCTCCTTTCCCCTGGGGAACAGTCTCTTTGGAGCTTTCCCCTGGTTCCTTCTACTGGGCTACTCCTGTTCCTTCCCTGGGACAACTTTCCCTCTGTCTTCCCCTTACAAGCCTCTTCTCCTCAGAAGCACCCTCCTCCTGACTCCACTCCCCTGACTGACCCTATTTAGCGTATGCAAATGCTCCTTTACTAATTCATAGATTCCAAGACCAGAAGGGACCACTGTGATCATCTAGTCTGACCTCCTGTGTAATCCAGGACGGTGAACTTCCCCAGAACAATTCCTAGAGCAGATCTTTTAGAAAAACATCCAATTTTGATATAAAAATTGTCAGTGACGGGGAATTCGCCACGACCCGTGGTGAGCTGTTCCAAAGGTTAATTACACTGAGTGTTAAAAATGCATGCCTTACTTCCAGTCTGACTTTCTCTAGCTTCAACTTCCAGCCACTGGACCGTGTTACACTTTTCTCTGCTAGACTGAAGAGCTCATTATTAAAGAGTTGCTCCCCATGTAGGCACCTCCATACTGTAATCAAGTCACCCCTTCACCTTCTCTCCGTTAAACTAAATAGATTCGGCTCCTTGAATCTACCACTAGAAGGCATGTTTTCCAATCATTACGTCATTCTCACAGCTCGTCTTTGCATCCTCTCCAATTTATCAACATCCTTCTTGAATTGTGGGCACCTGACCTGGACACAGGATTCCAGCAGCGGTCGCACCCGTGCCAGATATGGAAGCAAAATAACCTCTCTACTCCTACTCAAGATTCCCCTCTTCATGCATCCAAGGATTACACTAGCCGTTTTGGCCACAGCACGGCAGTGGGAGCTCATGTGTAACTGATTATCCACC
Source organism: Chelonia mydas (assembly GCF_015237465.2). Classification (NCBI taxonomy): domain Eukaryota; kingdom Metazoa; phylum Chordata; order Testudines; family Cheloniidae; genus Chelonia; species Chelonia mydas. The sequence goes on along the minus strand of NC_057850.1, from coordinate 7,423,195 downwards.
ATGACCCCCAAATGTTTTTCAGAGTCACAGCTTCCCAGGATAGAGTCCCCTGTCCTGTAAGTAAGGCCGACATTCTTTGCCCCTAGATGTACGCTTTTAACTGATCTTTATAATCAGCCACTTGGAAGAACCAATTACTCCCAGGTGGGTTTTTAGAGAGCTGTCATAGGCAAGCTAGGGGCTATCTCCCCTTAAATATGACACGCCCCACATTTAATATAGTACTAAATAAAACCAAATCAATCCGATCGCCACCGGTGGGAAAAAAAGAAGATGTGCTTTGGGCTGCTACGAAGTCAACAGGTCTTGCAGCCAGGATATGTCAGACACTGGCATTGCAAACCAACCAAAGAACGGAACAAGTTCTCTGGGAAAGGCTCGTGCCACACAGACACAGTCAACAGTGTCCCCTTGTTGTCAACAAGGCCAATGGCATTTTGGGATGTATATGTAGGGGCATTGCCAGCAGATCGAGGGACGTGATCTTCCCCTCTATTCGACATTGATGAGGCCTCATCTGGAGTACTGTGTCCAGTTTTGGGCCCCACACTACAAGAAGGATGTGGAAAAATTGGAAAGAGTCCAGCGGAGGGCAACAAAAATGATTAGGGGACTGGAACACATGACTTATGAGGAGAGGCTGAGAGAACTGGGATTGTTTAGTCTGCGGAAGAGAAGAATGAGGGGGGATTTGATAGCTGCTTTCAACTACTTGAAAGGGGGTTCCAAAGAGGATGGATCTAGACTATTCTCAGTGGTAGCTGATGACAGAACAAGGAGTAATGGTCTCAAGTTGCAGTGGGGGAGGTTTAGGTTGGATATTAGGAAAAACTTTTTCACTAGGAGGGTGGTGAAACACTGGAATGCGTTACCTAGGGAGGTGGTGGAATCTCTTTCCTTAGATATTTTTAAGGTCAGGCTTGACAAAGCCCTGGCTGGGATGATTTAGTTGGGGATTGGTCCTGCTTTGAGCAGGGGGTTGGACTAAATGACCTCCTGAGGTCCCTTCCAACCCTGATATTCTATGATTCTATGATTCAGACAATGTTCGTAATCTCCATGCATCTGAAGACGTGGGTTTTTTACTCACGGAAGCTTATGCCCAAATGAATCTGTTAGTCTTTAAGGTGCCACCGGACTCCTCATTGTTTTTGTGGATACAGATTAACACGGCTACCCCTCTGATAGTGGTGAAAGGAGAATGAGAAAATCCCTACCCTGGGCCATTACGGGCATCTCCGTGCAGAGTAAAGGTGTCAGAGTGGCAGTGAGAACCTTACCCCCTAAGACTTTTCGCTGAACAGACTGTCCGTTCATTCATGTTTAAGATCCCTGAAGACATGGTTGAGAAGGTGGTTCTTACAGCCTCTCTGATACCTAATCTTTTCTGTCACTCCCCTTTCCCCAAATTCCCCCACTCACAGTCAGACTCCCAGACCTACTAAGCACTGACTAGAACTGCTGACATCACAGGAGTACCTCTGTTTTTGCTGAGATGGGAAGGGAGCTACTGAGGGGTGCCTCCAAAAATCTGGTTTTGCAAAAGGGTTAGGGGCGGGGGGGGGGGGGGAAGACTACAATAGGCCCTGGCCCCTGGGGCAGAAGGCTACAATTGCTTCTGCTGAGTCTCTCCTTCCGGGTAGATGCTGGGGACTTCTTAAAGGACCACCTCCTGGAAATTCTGTGCAGAGCTCCAGCCCGCCTGGTCCTCCTTACAGACGGGTACTGCTGAAGCCACGCACTCTCATTTTATTTTGAAATCATCCCTCAAGACAACATTAAAGTCAAATGATCTCTGACACAGAGAAACCAAGGAACCAAATTTGAAGGCATCTTGCCCGAAGAATGCAGGAGAAAACATGCTTCCTCGGAAATCAGCATCACTTAGAAACTTAGCACGTCAGCACTTGAGAAACACCTGGGGAAGCAGTGTGCGTGGCAAGTGGTTATATTGGGGAATTCCAAGTCAGGACTTCTGGGCTGTATTTTCAGCTGAGTTACTGTATCTTCATGACTTCTGACAAGTTGCTCAATCTCTCTGTGCTTTGGGTTCTCCATCTATAAAATGGGGCTAACACTCACTTTCTAAAGTGCTTCAAAATCCTCAGAGATATGATATCCAAGCTGAGTATTATGGATGAGTTATTACAGTTTAATAAAACTGCAGCACTTAATCTTATTCCATGCCCCTTCTAGTCCAGAACTTCAACAGTGTTATAAGAGGTGGAGATTGTCTTCTAAATTCTAGATATCCAAACATACAAAAATGTCTCTGATTATCACTGGGTAAAATAAATAGCCACAGTTTATGTAAGTTGTACAGTATCACATGTTCTGCAGTTCAGAGCAAGCCAGCAGAGGGAGAACAAGCTAACAAACTTCATTCATTCCCCAAGCTTTATGGACAATAAATGATCACATTGGCACAGAAATGAGAAAGTCACTAAAGCAAAGCAGCCAAGTTAATAATCACTGCCAAGGTTTCCCCCCAGTCTCCCATTTACCAGCTAAGCTCACATTTACTTACTAGTTAGTTTATAAATAGGTAGTGCCTTTGACCTTTGCTGCCATTCTTTAAAATAGCCGTCTCTGCTACCCAACATGGGTTCATAAGCCTGCCTAAACCGACCTAATGTATGTCTTAGATCCTACACCGTTGCTTCTTCCACGCAGCAACAACCATCTACGTACCTAGTACTTATAGGGTACCCTTATTATCCAAGTGCCCAGTCACATTCTAATACCCAATCCTAACTGAATCTTCCCTCACCGGACAAAACCTAATGTTCAATCCCAAACTCCTTCCTCCTCCCACATGTCCTTCCAATCCCAGCTAAGCCCAAAGCCCAGTCTCTACCTGTTTACATCTGTCAGTTCCTTTCCCATGATGTTTGATCTTTAATCCCCCCTCACTTCTAGCTGCCATTTCTTTCCCCGACCAAAAGTCAAAACTAGTAGAGGAAAAAAGAGGTTATTTCCAACATTTTTGGACACTGTAACTGCAAGGAACGGAAAGTAAAAATTAAATTATATTAAAGCTAAAAGGTGGCTGAACAACATCATTTTACATTCATCATCTCGTGTAGACTGGTCATTTCATATACCGAGACAGTCTATGTGTGTGCATTTAACATGCAAATATGCAGATACAAACTTTGTGTAAATGGATGTATCTATCTATATATCTAAGTTTTTATTCATCACCTCCCACAAAAGACTGCATATAAATCTTTCTTCCAACCCTGTTGCAAGGAACAAGTTTAAAAGGTATTGTTGGGAAATATTTGTAAATACAGATATAGTGTGAGAATGCTGATATAGTAATTATTTGTATTATGAGAGGCCGTAGAGAGTCAAACTATAAATACCCATAGAAAGTGGCAGTCCTTTCCCCAAAGAGCTTACACTCTAAACAGAGAGGAGTGATTAAGGTCTGCAGGAAGGGGCACAGAAAGGTGAAGTGACTTGTCCAAGGTCATATAGCACATCAGTGGCAGAGCTGGGAATAGACTCCAGATCCCCTGAGTTCCAGCCCATCTGCAGTTCCTACCTATCTGCAAGAACATTTGGCCTTTAAAATTTAAGAGCAAAGACCAGGGACATGTTTTGCCTTTAACTCTGAAAAGTAGACCGAAGTGTTTTATCACAAGTTCAACATTTTCCATGTGTTTTTACATATGTTATTGCAATTTCGAATGACAGTATTACACATTTTATTGTACACTGGGCTACACGGAATGATCCATGTCTAAAATAAAAGACCACTTAAGCATGTCATATGTAAAAGGGGCCACTTTGATATTATAAATCTGATATATGAAACATAAACCACCTAAGCTACGTATCTAATACATATCTAAACTGCATGTACATTAATGGATTCAACCGATTAAAAATGGCTAACTGATGGTTCTCAAAATAGAATTGTAAATGGGGTCTCATCATCAAGCAGGTTTGTTTCCAGTGGGGTCCCACAGGGATCGGTTCTTAGCCCTATGCTATTTAACATTTTTATCAATGACTTTGAAGAAAACAAAATCATCATCGATCAAGTCTGCAGTTGACACAAAAATTGAGGGAGTGGTAACATAAGAACAGCCACAATGGGTCAGACCAAAGGTCCATCCAGCCCACTATCCTCACTACCGACAGTGGCCAATGCCAGGTGCCCCAGAGGGAGTGAACCTAACAGGTAATGATCAAGTGATCTCTCTCCTGACATCCATCTCCACCCTCTGACAAACAGGGACACCATTCCTTACCCATCCGGGCTAATAACCATGAATGGACAACCTCCATGAATTTATCCAGTTCTCTTTTAAACCCTGTTATAGTCCTACCCTTCACATCCTCCTCAGGCAAAGAGTTCCACAGGTTGACTGTGCGCTGAGTGAAGAAGAACTTCCTTTTATTTGTTTTAAACTTGCTGCCCATTAATATCACTTGGTGGCTCCTCGTTCTTATATTATGGGAACAAGTAAATAACTTTTCCTTATTCACTTTCTCCACACCACTCATGATTTTATAGACCTCTATCATGTCCCCCCTTAGTCTCCTCTTTTCCAAGCTGAAAAGTCCAAGCCTCTTATTCTCTCCTCATCTGGGACCCATTCCAAACCCCTAATCATTTTAGCTGCCCTTCTCTGGACCTTTTCCAATGCCAGTATATCTTTTTTGAGATGAGGGGACCACATCTGTACGCAGTATTCAAGATGTGGGCCTACCATGGATTTATATAAGGGCAATAAGATATTCTCCATCTTATTTTCTATCCCCTTTTTAATGATTCCTAACATCCTGTTTGCTTTTTTGACTGACGCTGCACACAATGTGGACGTCTTCAGAGAACTATCCACAATGACTCCAAGATCTTTCTCCTGACTAGCTGTAGCTAAATTAGCCCCCATCATATTGTATGTATAGTTGGGGTTATTTTTTCCAAGGCGCATTACTTTACATTTATCCACATTAAATTTCATTTGCTGTTTTGTTGCCCCATCACTTAGTTTTGTGAGATCTTTTTGAAGTTCTTCACAATCTGCTTTGGTCTCGACTATCTTGAGCAGTTTAGTATCATCTGTAAACTTTACCACCTCACTGTTTACCCCTTTCTTCAGATCATTTTTGAATAAGTTGAATAGGATTCGTCCTAGGACTGACCCTTGCGGACCACCACTAGTTACCCCTCTCCATTCTGAAAATTTACTGTTTATTCCTACCCTTTGTTCCCTGTCTTTTAACTAGTTCTCAGTCCATGAAAGGATCTTCCCTCTTATCCCATGACAACTTAATTTACGTAAGAGCCTTTAGTGAGGGACCTTGTCAAAGGCTTTCTGGAAATCTAAGTACACTATGTCCACTGGATCCCCCTTGTCCACATGTTTGTTGACCCCTTCAAAGAACTCTAATAGATTAGTAAGACATGATTTCCCTTTACAGAAACCATGTTGAATTTTGCCCAACAATTTATGTTCTTCTATGTGTCTGACAATTTTATTCTTTACTATTGTTTCAACTAATTTGCCCAGTACTGACTTTCGACTTACCGGTCTGTAATTGAGTCTCCAAAATGTTTCAAATGGTCGCGTGGCAGCTCCTGTCCCACAGGACTGGCTGGGCTCGCCTACCCGCTCCAGGCACTGCAACGGGGTCCCAGCACCACTCAGGTTTGGACCAGCTGTCATGACGACAGGAGTCCAGTTAGGCCAAATTTGAGTGAGTGGCCCTGCAACTCCATAAGCCAGGTCACAACTCCAGTCGCAAAAATTTGGTCCAGTCAGGGGGGCGGGGCCAAACCTGAGAGGTTGTACCACCTCGAACAGAGAGCCAAGCCCAGCCGGCCCCACAGCACAGGAGCTGCTGGAGCTTGCCACTGTGGGCTGAGTGCTGTGCAGAACCCAACCCTACCAAAAACCACCCCATGGCCTCCATCCCCAGACTATTTATTGAGTCACAACAGGCCATAAATATTTACAAATGGGTCCTGAGCCTAAAGAGGTTGAAAACCACTAGACAAGATAACCACCATGGTCCCTTCTGGCCTTGGAATCTATGAATCTGTACTTTGTTGCAGGTGGAGTAGCTAACACAGCCGGATATTGCCTGAATGCGCTTCCATTTGTACATGCTATGTAAAAAATAAAGGAGGAAAAATCCAGCCATATGGACGGTCAGAGGTGCATGAGGGAGTGTGTATACCAGGTATTAACGGGAATGGAGGGCGTGATTGTGTATGCATTCTCGGATGGGTTAATTAGAGGCACTCAAATATGAGTTGTATAGTATTAGCTTGAGGAGGTTTTGCTGACTGGCAGGAGATGTTTGTGGTTTGTTTCATACAATGTGCTTCACACATTAGCAGCTGCCGTGTGTCTGTTCTAACCCGATGCAAGATCTGACAAGATGCTGCGAATGTATAGTCTTGATCTCTGAGTAAAGCCAGGAGAACCGTTAAAAGCATGATTAAAAGGAACCTTTCCAGTGGGAATATCACAGGTAGATGCACCGTGTGACAGTACCATTCTGGTGAGTCATCCATCCATCAGCATCAGGCTGAACTGCTAAGTGTGACATTTCTGTGGGCTAATGGTATTGCAACTGAGACTTACACACACAGATCCCTTCATTTCCCTGTAATTCAGGTATGAACACAACCTGACTAAAGCAGACGCAAAACTCAGCTCCGTGGGACTAGCCACTGCAGCACTGAGAAAGTCAATATTATGACTCAATGCAGATATTATGGTGCAGTTTGTACCTGCTAAACTTTGTGCCCAGGACCCAAACTCTGTGTTCACCCTCCCCCGCCAAAAAGCTGCAGGCAGAAATCTTGACCATAACCGATGTAACAAATAAAACAGCAATGTCCACTCCATTCTATCAGAACCAAGGTCTAAAACTGGCCACAGAGACTTCCCAGACACAATGGCTGAAATCCAGACATTTCAACTCAAGGAACAAACGCAACACTTAACTACATACAGACTGCGACTACCCAGGAGAGAGCCGATGAGTCAACACATTAAAGATACTGTACGTTAAGGGAAGTTGATTCACAGACACAGAGAAATTAGAGATGAAAGAGACTTATTTAGGTCATTTAGATTATCCCCAGTGGGGCAATGTGAGTGGCTTCCCGCAACATATTCCCTGGTGCTTCATGTAACAGACCGTTAAATGGCTCCAGTGAAGGGATTTCTACCATTTCCTTTCCTCAGTCTAATATATGTCACCAGTAGAAAATATTTCCCAATATTCATCCTAAACTTGTTTCCCTTTGCTCAGTTTTCTTATTCCAACTTACCCCTCATGTCACGCAAAATACACCGCTGACCCTTTAGTGTTTACATCCTTCAAATGCACATGGATGTTTGGGCCACTCAGAAGAAGTAATTGTGAGGATTCATAAAGTCCACGGGCCGAAGAGAGTCGACGGTGACCATCTAGACTGACCTCCTGTATAACACAGGCCCTATAACATCCCCAAACAAACTCCACTCTGGATGGATGGATTTCAGGAAGAACTCCACAAGTCCAAAATCAAGGAGATTGCCTGCCCCTACAGAGAAGTAAACCCACCCTGGAACACTTTCTAGGTCCATAGCATGAGAATGTGAATAACTCTGAACCCAGACGTGGGGCTGATGCTATGACAAAACGATTGCTGGGACAACCGGGGAAATGTGTTTACCACACTTAGTTTTGTCCATGGGAAGGCACAGATTCCCACAAATGTAAAGACCATAGAGTGGGGACAGGATCCTCTTCTTAAGGGTTGGGTTTGAACTATGACGGAGTGGGCAACGCAAGAGATGCTATTTTGAGGAGATGTTTAAATAGTTCAAAATCTCCCTATAGCTGCAGCTGGTACTTCCAGTTGTATACTGTCCAGGAAGTCGCCGGTAACACTGATTTTGTTTTTAAAGAAGGGAAGCCCTAGGTATGATTTTTAACACACTTATTTTGGTGAGGGAGATCAGAAGAGCAGTGCTGAACACCAGGGTTGGGAGGTGAGGGAAGAAATGTTACTAACAGAGTTTATCTTTACCCCAGAGGCGATTTAATGAGAGAGGCTATTTCTACAGCACTGATATGGCTCATTAACACATCTGTTTACTCCACTGGGTTTTTCTGTAAAAATGATTCACTAGTTACTTATGTAAATATATTCACCAGTTAGCATCACTGAAACATAGATTAGGAGGAACACTTATAAAGTTATAATGGCTAGAAGGAAGGGCAGAAGTTTTCAGCGTGGGAATTAGTTTCAAAGTTAGATCTATTAGCAATGTTTTTTTTTTTTTGTTACAAACAAGTTGTTCATTATGCTTTTGCAACGTATCTTCTATATTTAAGTTTTATTTATTCATTAAATCACTGGTAAGATCACAGACACATAACAGCAGAAATCTCTTCCAAAACGACGGCAACTAGATTAGGGAAACAAAGAATATTCTGCAACATAGGTGCCAACGCCATGGGTTTTTAATGGCTATAAAAAAATAGCGGGTGCTCTGCACCCACCAGCCACAGTTGTTCAGCGGCTGCGGGAGAAGCTTGGGGGAGGGCGGAGAGCAGGGAGTGGCGGGACCTCAGGAGAGGGGTTGGAGCAGGGCAGGAAGAGGCAGAAAGAGAGCAGGGCCTCGGGGAGGGGGTGGAGTGGAGGCTGGACCTTGGGGCGGCACAGAGGTGGAACACCCCCAGGGAAAAAACAAAGCTCAGCACCTATGTTCTGCAACGTTATTAACAGGATTAAACACCATGGAGAAACCTACCACACAACACCTGTTTTGCTGACTATATACATATATTTTTTAAAGGATTTTTTGAATCCGTAGAGTGGGTGATCTTATTTTGTGGTTCAGATTGAGTACGGCTGTATGCTCTTGGGCCTAGAAAAATTTCTCTGACACACGGGGAAAGCCGTGTGTATAGAACAGAGATTCAACAATCAACACCACTGGGTTCTGTTCTCAATTCTGCCAGTCTGTCTATCTAGGTAATCCATTTACCATTATCACAGTATCTGAGCAACTTTTTTATTCTGTGTTTGTACAGCGCCTCGCACACAGGGGTCCTGACCCACGACAAGGGCTTATAGGTGCTACATTTATACAAATGAAGAATGAGTAGCAGTCGTCAGGGGTGAGCGGCTGTTCAAGGCATTCAGATAATACAGGGGTCAGTGCAGCACAAGCATTTAGAAAGCTGTTCCTCTAACAAAGCATTGTGGCAAGGGAAAGCCACTCTGGAAGAAGCATGCAGCCCCGATTCTACAAAGCAGCTAACCACATGCTTAATTTTAGTTGACTTCAGCAGGACTACTCATGTATTTAAGTTAAGCAAGCGCTTAAGCGTTTGCTAGATTTGGGGCCCAAGTCAGCATTATCTTCTTCGTGCCTTGCAAACACCATCAGAGTTGCCACAGAACTAGCCGAAGGGACTTAACGACCACATGGCCATGAAACCAGAACACTAAGGGACTGCTATTCTGTTCACATGGCCCGTGGTCCCCTGGCTTTTATCAGGAGTCTCACACAGAACTCCACCCTACTTGGAATTTACAGGCCTGCCCTTTGCCCCTTGCACAGCTCCCCCAATTCCCTCGCTGTCAAAGGGACAATGCAGTGTAACATATCTCACTCCAACACAGCAGACTGCTGCAAATCTTCCCCTGTTGTGTGATTTTACATGGATGGGAAATGCATGGCTCTAAATACTTCACAATCCCTAGGATATTGGTAAATCCCAAGGCTTTTTTTACCATCAGGAGTGAGTGGCCAGTGCCCAAAATCACAGTAAAAGGAGCTATGTGGGAATGGAGGGATGTGAAAAGGAGAGGAAGAGGAGCCAGTGGCAGTGAGAAGAGGCAGGAGTAGTTTACCTATCTCCCATTCCTCAGCATAGCATGCCAAGGCTGGGTAACTCTGTCCACTGGGTTGATGCTGCAGGCAATCTTGCAAGGCAATCTTGTGCGTAGGTTTGATGGATTTCTGATGTGTTAAATTTGGCAGTTACAAACCAAGTGTCAGAATAAATAGAAAATCTCATTCTTGGGGCACGGGGAACCTGGCACCTGTGCGGGCACTAACTTCATAAACAGCTTGAGTTTGTCAATGGGAATTTTACCAGTAATTATTCTGCAGCAAGGGGGGGGTGCATTTAATGGTACTCAAGTGGGAAAAAAACTAAGCAAATTATTCAATTAACTGAAAACAGCTAATGCACTGGGTCGCTAAAGCAGCCACTTTTCACCGTGTTTAATTTCCCTACTACTATCGTGAAAAGTCCAAAGCACCTGCAGCCCCAATGAGGTGTGTCAGGCAGCAAGTGCCTTGTATACTCTCACTATTACATCAGGACCAAATTCTGCCACCAGTTACGCAGTTCACACTGCAATCAGTGTAACTGGGAAGAGATATCTGGCCCATGGAAGGTATAAGCTGTCAAAGCAGTAGCTTCTTAAGCTCTCAATGAAATAATACGCTATGGTAATAATAATAGAAATACAGAATCGAGAAATGTCAGGCTGGAAGAGACCTTGAGAGGTCATCGAATCCAGCCCCTGCTCTGAGGCAGGACCAAATAAACTTTGACCATCCCTGACAGGGGTCTGTCCAACCTGTTCTTAAAACCCTCCAATGACGGGGACTCCACAACCTCCCTTGGAATCCTCTTCCAGAGTTTAACCACCTTAAATTAGAAAGTTTTTCCTAAAATCTAACCTCAATCTCCCTTGCTGCAGATTAGGCCCATTATTTCTTGTCCTACCGTCAGCAGACATGGAGAAGAAGATGGTAACCAATTGTTCTAACAGCCCTTAATGTATTTGAAAACTGTTATGTCCCCCTTCAGTCTTCTTGTCTCAAAATTAACCAGGCTCAGTTTTTTTTAACCTTTCCTCAGAGGTGAGGTTTTATAAACCTTTTTTTATCTTTTTGTTGATCTCCAGTGGACTCTCTCCAGTCTATCCACATCTACGCTAAAGTGCAACACCTAGAATTGGACACAGTACTCCAGCTGAGGCCTCACCAGTGCCAAGTAGAGTGGGACAACTACTTCCTGTGTCTCCTATATGACACTCCTGTTAATATACCCCAGAATGATATTAGCCTTTTTCACAACTGCATCACACTGTTGACTCATATTCAGTTTGTGATCCACTATAACCCTCAGATCCTGTTTCAGTAATACTACCCCCTAGCCTCTTATTCCCCATTTTGTAATTCTGCATTTGACTTTTCCTTTCTAATTGAAGTACTCGGCACTTGTCGTTATTGAATTTTATCTGGTTCATTTCAGACTCATTCTCCAATTTGTCAAGGTCATTCTGAATTCTAATCCTGTCCTCCAAAGTGCTCGCAACACCTCCCAGCTTGGTGACATTGACAAATTTTGTAACCACACTCTCCACTCCATTATCCAAGTCATTAATGAAGTACTGAATAGTACCAGACCCAGAACTGAGCCCTGTTGGACTCACTAGATATCTCAGTTGAAAGAGAACGACTGATAACTACTCTTTGAGTACAGACTTTCAACCAGTTGTGCACCATCTTATAATAATTTCACCACATTTCCTTAGTTTGCTTATGAGAATGTCATGTGGGACTGGATCAAAAGCCTTACTAAAAATCAAGATACATCATGTCTACTGCTTCCTCCCTATCTAGGGTGACCAGATGTCCCGTTTTTACAGGGACATGCCCATTTTGGGGGACTTTTTCTTGTATAGGCGCCTATTACCCCCCACCCCCTCTCCTGTTTTTTCACAGTTGCTATCTGGTCACCCTATCCCTGTCCACTAGGTCAGTAACCCTGTCAAAGGAGGAAATTAGGCTGGTTTGGCGTAATTTGTTCTTAGCAAATCCATGCTGGCTATTACTTATTACCTATTATTCTCTAGGCACTTAATAATTGTTTACTAATTTGTTTCAGTATCTTTCCAGGTATCGAAGTTAAGCTGACTGTTCTTTAATTTCCCCTTCCTTCCCCTTTTTAAAATTGGTATTATGTTTGTCCTTCTCCAGTCATATGGGAGCCCACCTGTCCTCCATGAGTTCTCCAAGATAACTGCTAACTGTTTCAAGATTGCTTCAACTAGTTCCTTAAGTACCCTAGGATAAATTTTATCAGGCCCTGCCGACTTGAATGCATTCAACTTATCTAAATATTCTTTAACCCGTTCTTTCCCTAGTTTGGCTTCCTCCACAGCTTTCTTGATGTCATCAGTTATTCACTCTCCTTCCCGGCTAAGTAGAAGAGCTACATTTTCCTTCATCTTGCTCCAAATGCATTTGAAGAACCTCTTCTTATTGCCTTTTATGTGCCTTGCTAAGTGTAACTCACGTGTACCTTGGCCTTTCTGATTTTGTCCCTCCATGCCTGTACCCCTTTTCTTTTCTGTTGTACCCCTCATTAGCAATTAGTCCATGCTACCACTTTTTGTAGAATTCCTTTTTGATTTTCAGGTCATTAAAGAGTTGGAGCCATATTGGCCTTTCACTATTCTTCCTGTGTTTCCTTTGCATCAGAATATTTTGCAGTTGTACTTTAATACTGTCTCCTTGAGAAACTGCCAGCTCTCCTGAACCTCTTTACCCCTTAGATTTTCTTCCTCTGGGACCTTATCTACCAGTTCTCAGATTTTGTTAAAGTCTGCTTTTTAAAGTCCATTATTCTTATTCTGTTTCTGTCACTCCTTCCTTTTCTCAGGCTTATGAAACCTATCATTTTATGAGTACAAGTCTTACCAGCCTTGCACAAGACCGTCTGTCCAAGGATCTCATGGTGCTTTACAATGTCAAGTAAGTACTATTCTCATTTGACAGAGGAAATTAAATAACCAGCCAAGGTTCTTGCCAGTAGTCTGTGGCAGTGTCTCTTTTACAAGACTTTGGCTCATTAGCTACCTCCCATTCCAAACAATCCCAGCTTCACATGCATGGTTCAATGGGAAGTGGGTAACAGTGACGCCCTAGGGACCAGTACAATGGCCTGTCGTTAACCCTAAGGGGAATATGCTGCGCTGGTTGTTGTGCATGGTCAGTATATCCCTGTGGCTTTGGAGAGAGTGATACTGTTGCTGCATAAAGCATTTGCTAAATCCAGCCTGGAGAACCGAGTGCAGTCCCACATTTGCACTGGAGAATGGGACAATGCCGGGGTAGCCAGCAATAAAAGTAATGACGGCCTAAAGAATCTAAAGGGTGAGGAAAGGCTAAAACAGGAAGGCTCATTCTCACTGGAGAACGGCAGTGGGAATTTTTCAGATTGCAAATAGGGTTAATCGAATCCTCATGGATTAGTTGTTGGTTGATTTTAAAGTCTGGTGATGGAATGGAAAACCAGGGGGGATGAATCTAAGAGTCAGGAGCTGAGGATAATTTCAGGCAGGGCTATTTAAGGCAAAGGATAATAGATATGCTTAACAAACACCCATAAGAGAAGCTGTTTAAAACAGAGCATATATAGCAGGGAAGGAGAGCAAATAACTGCTGACATCATTAATGGCTATTAGCCAGGGTGGGTAAGAAATGGTGTCCCTAGCCTCTGTTTGTCAGAGGGTGGAGACGGATGTCAGGAGAGAGATCACTTGATCATTACCCGTTAGGTTCACTCCCTCTGGGGCACCTGGCATTGGCCACTGTCGGTAGAGAGGATACGGGGCTGGATGGACCTTTGGTCTTACCCAGTATGGCCATTCTTATGTCCTTATGAAACAGAACCCCAGAGCCCGATCCTAATCAACTGCTTCTCTGCAGTCTGAAAGATTTGATATACTTTTTCTTCCTAAATTATATCCAATTTGTCATTAAAACACAACAACTTTTTTATCAATAAAAACATTTTAACATTATAGGGACAGAATTTCCAAAAGTGTATCTGCAAAAACATGAGGGCACCCACACTCTGCTGCACCTTGATTTGCAAGCACATGCATGCATGTGACTATCCGGTTTGAAATGCTGACAGCAGACACTTTTAAAAGCCTTGCACATGCTGTCTGCCCAGGTGTGCAGGGCTCAGCGAGCATCCACTGGAAGGCCGACTAGTTTGAAAGATGCTATCCGCTTCCCCTGTTGTTAGTGAACTCTTCTGGAGCCAAGAACTCGCCAAACCATTGGAACTATTGGAAGGTACCCAATGTACACAGAGCATGACATATGTTACTATGCAGTAAAGAGTCTGCATTAGAAGACGCACATTTTAACTTGCTTAGGAGAAGTTCCCTGTAAACACCTATAAAACTAACTCATTTTCCTCCTTCAAAATCTGCCTTAAACCCTTGCTTGCCATGATACCTACAAAAAACGTGACAACAATTAGGCTGCTGGTGTGCCTATCAAGCTGATAAATGTAGTCTCGTTCCCTCGCGCTCCTGTCTGCCTATATGCACCTGTTGTGTCGTCTTATACTTGGATTGTAAACTCTTTGGGGCAGGGACCTCTGTTCAGTGCTTGTACAGCACCTAGGCCAACAGGATCCTAGTCCATGACTAGAACTCCTAGGTAGTTGGATAATAATAAATAATAGTACGTGAGTAAAGCCACCTATGTAGTTAGGATTTTACATTATACGTAGGTGAGCACTTGAAAGCAAAGAGAAGCTCATTTTCCATCTCACTAAAGTTTATTTACTACTTTTCTCTGAACTTTGCAGTAACATGGGTGCCCAGAAGCGAACATAAACTCCAGGCATGACTGCACTAGAACTATACAGGTGAGAGGCCATTACCTATCTGCTTTGTGACACAGTATTCAATTCCTGAGAATTAACCACTAATCCAAAAGCTTCCTTTGCCCTCTCCACTACACCTCACTATTACAATGTAAAATGACTCTCACTCACCCTAACCCACCTTAAAATTACCACAGCACAGTAAGGTAAGTGAAAAACAGAGAAGCACCTTTAAGAATTACCTGGCCTGTGGCATTTTAACTTATGCCATTTGCATTATTTTGATCTCTATGTATTTTTATAGGCAGTGGATCTCTGTTCATTTCCCCCCATAGAACAGCAACCCTGGAAGAATGGGTTCACTATAGCAGGGCTGTAATTTGCATACTGTCACACTTTAACGATTCAGGGCTTTATTTCAACTTCACTATAACAGTGTTTCATTTCTTTTAAGTGTACTGCAGACAGATGAGACACCTCCTATATGAAAAAAATTCCTATCCCGCCAGGATCATTTCAGTCTTTCACTCTTTCCAGGCAGAGAAGCTGAGTTCTGCACATTTTAACAGTGAATCTTCACTGGTGAATTCTTCCATGATCCTGTCTTGCACATCCACACCATCTTTGACTTTTGTGTGCAAGCTCTGACGCACAATTGAAAGTTGGACATACAGAAAAGTGCACTTTTGGAAATTCAGTTTCATCCGAGTCTTTGGGATCAGACCTTAGAAATAAGGACCCTGTCTGTTCTGTGTGGGCACCAGGTGGCAGTTTATAAGAGAGCAGGAATATGTCCCAGCGTGTTAGCCAAAGATATGTCATTATTGCTCAGCATGCTCTGCCTCAGTTTGGTGCCATCCTCCACCCCAGAAGTGGCTGCATTTCAGTAATATTGTGTGTGTGTGTGTGTACTTTGTAAAGCATGCTGGGATCCTTCCAGATAATAGGTGCTATACGTCATAAATGAAAAATGCTCTGAATAATCTGAACATTTTTATTTTGCCTTTTTTCCGTCCAACAAAGGTATTTTTGGGCCCCAAAACCTCCATAAATTTGGGTCCAAGATCCATTCCAAAATTATAGCAAAAGGAATCCATACATCTTTCTAAATAGATTGGCTAGAAAAGGGCAAAGCCTGTGCAATCCAAGACCCTGTTACCAGATTTCTTCCATGAGCAACAACATTCTTGCTGTTAGTCTCTAAGGTGCCACAAGTCCTCCTTTTCCAAATACAGACGGACAGGGCAGCTCCTCAAACATTTTTTTTTGTGTTCTTTTTGCGAACATTCTAATAGTTACAATTCCATTTGTCATCATGTCAGCTCAGGAAGGCTTTTTCCTCCCTTCCAAATCATTTATCTTCTCTTGCTAGGTGAGTACATGAATAACTAGCTCAGAGGAAAAGGAGCCAAGATGCACTGGAAATACAACTGGGCAAGGAACTTTTTCAAAGTATCTTCAACACTTTTTTTTAAAAGCTTTTTTTTTTTTGGGGGGGGGGGGTTGCTCCTTTCTTTGATCTCCAAAATAAACTCTTGGAAGATGAGCATTTCTTCCCGAATGCTCTTCTTCCTTCATGGTGCATACATACGATCTTGTTATGGGGTCTCATCATCCACAGCTCTGGGCTGGACACAATAGCTTGTTGGCATATGATTAACATGCCAGGCACATCAGTTTGTTATGGTAGGGCTACCCAAGAGCGCTGCACCACTCTGGTTTGTTATTGCATAGTCGGGCTCATAAAAACAGGGTCTCGCAATTCATGGTTCTGTTTTGTTGTTTGCACGTTAGAAGTGTTAGTGATAATGTAGAATTCAGGCCTGTATATTTGCCTGAGATAGACTTCTGGGTCTTGTTTGCTCACTTGAGTTTTGATACTTTTATATTCTTACTAATAGGTGTGAACAAAGAACAAAGACACTGTGTATGTTGCTTCTGTCTAGCCAGATGGGTTTGTTAGTGCAATGGGAACACGTAAGAACAGCTAAAGTGTTGCTGGTTATGGTGGGAGTATCATATACAAGCGTACACTTGAAGACTGCCTCGACTCCTATCTCAAGGCAAGGTCAAGCAACAGTCAGGAAGGGCAAGGGGGTTGGGGGGAGGTGTAAGAAACACTAAGGCCAAAGAAATGCCTGTCCCTGACCAAAATACAACCTCACTCCTTACCGCCCCCCCCCCATGGAATACAAAAGAGGTGAGATGAAGAACCCAGACTCAGGACCCTCCAAAACAAAACATGACCATAAATTGTAAGAGGTGGGAACGAGGGCGTGCATTGCAGGTATATTTATGCCTGCTAAGGAGGGGGGCGGACAGGACACTGGGAAACAAGGCTCTGTGGCATCAGAGCTATGGATATGCTTGCTTAAAACTAACCCCAATAAATATTGCATTGCCTCCACTTCGGATTTCCAGTCTTCTGCTTTCTGTCTCCGTGACAAAAATCAGAGGAGGGGGTAATGGAAAAGCCCCCTAACAACTACCAGGCTACACACCTTGGTTTGTTTTTGTAGGGTTGTTACTGAAAAAGGGGGTGCTGGCACTGATTTGGTAAACATAAAGTAAAGAACATTGTTTTCAAGAACACACATATATCCATCAAGGATTATATGCACTCGGCAAACAGATATATGTTGGAGACGAAAGGAGGCATACCCCTTTATTCTGACCTCACCATGGGGTTTCTACGCTGAGAAAGTTTTCTCATTAACTCATTAATCCGTCTCAGGGGAGAGTGGAGGCAGAATACGGGTTTCCAAATCAGCCTCCCTTGACATTTAATTAACAATAATATTTAGGACTCCTACAACGAAAGACAGCCTGCAGGTGTCACTCGCTCTGTCAGGATTAAAGGGCAAAGAACACAGGAGAGGCTCAAATGACACTGAAGCACAGAGATGAGATGCAAAAAAGACAAAAAGGTTCTCCAGGCCAACCCACCCACTCCACAGCTAGTACAGAACTGCTCCCTGCTGTACGTTCGAGTGCTCCGGCCAGCCCTCGTCCAGATGTCCCTGAGCAACAGGGCCCCCAGTTTCATCTTATTAATTTCTATTTATACCGCTTTCTGCCCCGCTCCCCAAACACACACTCCCTTGGACAGCCAAAAACAAGGAGAGTCGCAAAGTAATTATTAATACTTATTGTAGTACAAAGAATAATCGTTTGGAACTCTCACATAGAAGGCACAGTAAGAGGGCAAACTGCTCAACAGACATGACCAAACCAAGTCAACATCCCTGTCAGATAGGCTGATGATATCCTCTTACACAGATGAGGAAACAAAGGCAGCAACAGAACCCAGGGCTCCTGGCTCAGAGGTTTTTGCTTAGCAAATGAGACCAAGGCTTTTCCTGCTTCCATTCTAAAATTTTACACAGCACCTATCGCACTGAACACGCTACAGGGCCCGGGAGAGAAGGACGAATCCGCAAGCCAGAGAGACAGGCAATCCCTTGATTTTCAAAAGCCAAGCAAGTACGCACACTACTGAGCAACTCAAAGATTCACTTCCACTTGCCTGAAAAATAAACCTACCTGTCTTCTTTGATCTGTACTTGAACACAGCCTGAGAAGAGCAGGAGGGATTGTTATAAATATTAAGGGAAGGGTAACCACCTTTCTGTATATAGTGCTATAAAATCCCTCCTGGCCAGAGACAACATCCTGTTACCTGTAAAGGGTTAAGAAGCTCAGGAAACCTAGCTGGCACCTGACCCAAAGGACCAATAAGGGAACAAGATACTTTCAAATCTTGGGGGACGGGGGGGGGGGCTGAGGAGGGGGAAGGCTTTTGTTTGTGCTCTTTGTTTACTTGTTTGTTCTCTCTTGGGACTGAGTGATGCCAGACAGAAATCCATCTTCTCCAATCCATCCTAATCCAAGTCTCCAATATTGCAACCAGTATAGGTAAGCCAGGCAAGGCGGATTAGTTTATCTTTTGTTTTATGTGAATTTTCCCTGTGTTAAGAGGGAGGTTTATTCCTGTTTTCCGTAACTTTAAGGTTTTGCCCAGAGGGGGATCCTCTGTGTTTTGAATCTGAATTCCCTATAAAGTATTTTCCATCCTGATTTTACAGAGGTGATTCTTTTACCTTTTCTTTAATTAAAATTCTTCTTTTAAGAACCTGACTGATTTTTCTTTATTCTTAAGATCCAAGGGTTTGGGGCTGTGTTCACCTGTACAAATTGGTGAGGATTATTATCAAGCCTCCCCAGGAGAGGGGGTGTGTAGGGCTTGCGGGGATATGTTGGGGAAAGACGTCTCCAAGAGGTCTCTTTCCCTGGTCTTTGTTTAACACGCTTGGTGGTGGCAGCATAGGGTCCAAGGACAAGGCAAAGTTGGTACCTTGAGCAAGTTTTTAACCTAAGCTGGTAAGAATAAGCTTAGGGGGTCTTTCATGCGGGTCCCCATATCTGTACCCTAGAGTTCACAGTGGGGAAGGATGGACTCCATGTCAAAGCTTTGTGGACCAGATAACATCTTACAAAGACTCAACACTAACCTAGCCCTGCGTCCTGGGCTTCTGCGGTCACTGTTCTTTGGCTTCCCAGAATACCATTCTGCTTCACTTCCAGAGAGTTAATCCTTCCAGGAGCATTTGCTTAAAACTAAAAACTTGAATTTGGCTCAGTACTTAAAATTCTGTTTAAAAAAAAAAAAAGCCAAAACTCATAAGAAAACCAAAACCCAGAAAACATTTCCACTTTTTATTTCCCTTCTCGTGGGAACACCTGACTGGACACAAGGAAACGTTCCTCGTGGAACATTTTCAGCCCATTTGCAAAGTGCTAGCACAAAGCCTCTACCATGGTGCATAGGCTTCATCCAGGCTCTCTCCACAGGGGTGGATTTCACACTAAATCAACCAGCACAAACTGCGACAAGCAAATGGGGTTTATAAAACTCCTTCTGCTTTGATCACCTATATATAATTAGTGACAGAGGGAAGATAATTTGCTGGTTTAAAATGGATGATTTTTAAAAGGATGTAATCCCTAGAATAAAATATGTAGACTTTAAAACTCCAAAAAGCACCTGTCTAGGTCCGTTTTTGAGCCCCCTTCCTGGAACATCTGAGTGTTCCCACCCACTGTATAGCAATGTACACAAAGTAGTCTGGTCTCCTGCTAAGATGGCAAACTTCAGCCCTTCAATGGCGCTGAAGATGCACAATGACAGCAAAATTACCTAGGGGGCGTGTGCATTGAGATTAGGATAGGCTTGGGATAGGCAGGGCCCTCCTCCCTCCTCTTTGCCTAGCCTATCGCAGCTCCTCTTGAGGTGTGACTCTTCCCTTGCATCACAGCCTCTCCATGTTGCTCTAGGACCACCAGGCGGACTATACACTAGGATACCCCCCTCCGCACACATGGGAATGCACCAAGGAATCAGCTCCCCATCATTGTGAATGGAGAGAAAGCAGCCTTGCCATCAGTAATGCTATACACCCCCATGCTCCTGCCCACGGCTCTCTCCAGGTTTCCATAGCTCACTCATTACCGTGGTATCTGAGCAGAAAAGTCTGCCCCCCCCCTTTCCCCCATAATACCCGATAGGGATACACATTTCCTATAACTGTCTGCCTCAGAGGAGGGCAGGCACAAGAGCAAATTCTTTCAGAAAGCTAAAGCATGAGGTCGCAGTCATTAGCTCCCCTTTGTGTCATGACAGTTGTATTATGAGTTTGCGTTTATAAAGTGCAGCCTCACACTGTGCATTAGAGACCATTTAAAACATACAGGTTGACATCTGGATGCTTTGCCTCTTTTTACTTTACCATTTCCAAAGCCCTTCGGGAAAGGAGGGGGTGGGAGGCCAGGGAGATTATTTCTGAGCTTTGGTTAAAAAGGAAAAGTGCAGCCATTTGCTAAATGTTATTTCTGGGTTTGCATGTATTTACCGAGTGACTCTCTGTGCCCACTGCTGTAATGTAATAGCACGCTGCACAGATTAGATGCAGCATCCCTGTGAGGTAAACTACCCACGGTGGACACATCATGCCCAGCTTCCCTCTGCACATCATTCCAATCACTCCCATTGTAAATATACCTAGAAGACAGGAACAGAATCCTATGTCTGCCCATGAAATGCTCTATCTCCAGTCCCCACAAATGCCTCTAAAAACACTGCAAGCAAAAGACCCCAGCTGAACATATATGGTAAACAACGTCGTACACTAAATTCTCACCCGTGCTACTCATGTTATATGCACTAGTTCAATGACTGATACATGAATCAAACCCAGCAGAATGAGCCACCATGCAACATGCAAAAGCAAGCATCATAATATGCAACACAGTAATTCGATCACGCCCCAAGACTGAGGATACGGTGAAAACTGAGCAGCCCCCAGCATTCCTCACACATCCTATTATATTAGAACAAGGCAGACATCCAATGATATTGCAAAGCTGGAACTACAGAATCACAAAAATATTTCTTCACCTAGACCACACGCCAACCTGGGGAACTCACTGTTGCAAGATATTACTGAATTAAATATTGTCGCTGGAGCTAAATAAGATTGAGAGCATTGTCAACATCAGTAGCGGTGCAAATTAAGAGCCCAACGGTGCAATCCTTAAGGGCTTGTTTACACCGTACAGGAACATGCGCGACCGTGGTGTGATTTCTAAAGCACACTAAGGTGCTGCACTGTACTTGGAACAGCATTATATTAATGTTCAAGATGGATGAATTCAAACTGGAACAGGTAATGAGAAATGCTACTAGGATGATCAGGGGACTGGAGGGCCTATTCTACAAGAGGAGACTGGAAATGCTAGGTTTGTTTAGCCTAGCAGAAAGAAGGCTGAGAGGTGATATGTTTGTTCTCCATAAATACATCAAGGGGGTAAACACCAGGGAGAGTGAAGAACTATTTAAACTGAAGGACAATGCTTACACAAGCGTAAATGGGTATAAACTGCCATAAATAAATTCAGGCTGGAAATTAGAAGAAGGTTTTTATCAGAGAGGTGAGGTTCTGGAACCGCTTCCCAATAGGAGCCATGAGTCCAAACAACTTAATCAGAGAGAGCTGGCCAAATTCACGACTACTTGTGATGATCGGAGACAGAGCTCAGCACACTGCCCTGGGTGGGGATCACTTCCTCTTTCTGTCTTATATTACTAAAAGCTCGTGCTTCAAGGATTCAGATGGTCAACCTGCAAGGGTCAGAAAGAGATTTCTCCCCTCCTCTCCCGCAGTGCATTCTGGGCGAGTTTTTGGTCCCCTTTCGTTGAAGCATCAGGGATGCAGATGGCGAAAGATGGGACCCGGGACAGCGTGGGCCAGGGCTGTGAGGTGACATCGAGCATTCTCTCTCTCGCAGGTGCTTGGCTGACTGGTTCTTCCTCATATGCTCGGGGTCTACCATATGTGGAACAGAGAAATAAATGCCCCCCTGGGTCAGACTGACAGTGACCTTGTGGGTCCCCTGCAGCATGTGGGTGCGGGTCTCTTGCCAAGATTATCTGGATATATCTCACTTAATCATTATGCTGCCACTGCAGGGGCCTCAAGCACTGGTGCACCTCCCTCCTTCCTAGCTCTGCCTATGGCACATAATAGCCTTGTCTCCTGTGGGCTGTAATACTTTGGTCTAATTTCAATTATTAGGTTTAGTGTGCGGGTGCTGGTGGCCTGGGAGAAACAGGAGGTCAGACTAGATGATCTGCTGGTCCTTCTGGCCTTCAGCTCTATTAATCTATCATTTTCAGTGCACCAAGGAACCTTTAGTGCGCCAGCAAGGTCTGAACGGGTCAATTAATGTGCAACACATTCGTGCGCTTTGGAAATCACACCCCAGTAGCACGTGTTGCCCAGCAATGCAGACAGCCCTTACTCTTGTTGGTCACTACTTACTCATGCAAACAGCCTCACTGAAGTCAGCAGGACTATTTGCACAACGGATCCTCAACATAAGGATTGCACAAGATAGCCCTAAAAGACTGAACAATGGTGATTAAATCATGTGCTTTGAAAGGGCAGCATGCTGCTCAGGGAACAATCACACACTACATAGCACTGCACAGTAACTAGGTGCGCAGCGGTGATGTATGTTTTCTTCTGAAGCATCAGGTACTGGCTACTGCAGGGTCTACAGCAGGGGTTCTCAAACTGGGAGTCGGGATCCCTCAGGGGTTCTCAAGGTTATTACATGCGGGGTCATGAACTGTCAGCCTCCACCCCAAACCCTGCTTTGCCTCCAGCATTTATAATGGTGTTAAATACATTTTAAAAAGTGTTTTTAATTTATAAGGGGGGGTTGCACTCAGAGGCTTGCTGTGTGAAAGGCATCACCAGTGCAAAAGTTTGAGAACCACTAGTCTAGAGGGACCAACAATATAATTTGCCTAGGCAATGCTACATTCCTATGACTTATTGCATGACGTGTCTTGATATTTTATGATGTGTTGTGAGAGCACTTGGAAAGCAACTCACATCTTCTGTCTAGCCCTCAGTACTGAAGTCAGAGAAGAGGGGCTGGAGGAGATCTTTAACTTGACTTCCTTGTACCTAATCACCACGCAAAATGATCTATCATATAGTGTAGCATTTGTCTACTGAGGTACATCAGCCTTGTTATACATTAGCCATTAAAACTGCCTTCCCCAGCGTAGTCAGGTAGGGTAAAGTACAGCATGCAATCAATACTTTACCTAGGGGTTGATATCCTTGTCTCGATGGGCCTCCAAAGGGGTTCCGGCTTCCGAATCCGCTCCCATCAATGGAACCATAAGACATTTTCTACACAGCGGTGAATGGAGATTTTCTCTTAAGGCTGAAAAAGGACACAAAGAAAGAACAGTTGGCTAAAGTCCACAAGCATTGCCTAAAAGGCCCTGCAAAGGAAACAAAGCCCAGAGCTTTCCTAGTAACCTTGTCCACCAGTAGTGAGAGCGGAGGGGTCTCATG
Organism: Chelonia mydas; assembly: GCF_015237465.2. Classification (NCBI taxonomy): domain Eukaryota; kingdom Metazoa; phylum Chordata; order Testudines; family Cheloniidae; genus Chelonia; species Chelonia mydas. Next base: position 7,399,586 of record NC_057850.1, on the reverse strand, counting down.
TCTCCTTAGTTACGTCCCTAGCCTTTCCAACGACCTGCTGTGTGACTTCAGGTAAATCAGCTCCCCTTTCTGTGCCTTAAATGAGCGTAACACCTCGGGGGTTGGGAGACTTCATTCATTACTGTGTGCACTGTGCTTTGAGATCCTCAGTGCAGGGTAGTGTTAGCAAAGGAAGGCAGCCATTGCCTTCTGCAGCATTTTCGCTACAGAGCTGGACAGGAGTCTAGCTGTCATACTGCAGGCTTCACGAGCTCTAGACAGACAGTTTATGGCCATATCATAATCTCCTGGGCCTCCAGTACAAAAACTGCAGCCAGAGTTATTCCTCCTTGCCTGTAAAAAGATGCTGTATCAAGTAGCAATGGACTGAATTCAATACACTTCTGGCAGCTGCAAGCCTAAATCTCCTCCTCAATCTCCTCCTTGCCTCTGCAAAATGCAGCCACCACTGCCCCAGAAGCCTTAGATTATTTCAGAGGGCTCCCAGGACTTGAAGGGCCAAACATGACTCACCCTGGAGGCCCTGGGGACCTCATGGCCCAAAGAAATAAGGACCAACGTACTGAGGCAGGGTTGGTAGGTAGCCAGGAAGTGGCAGAAGTGGCAAACAGGGGAAGAAGCAGCATGAGAAGTGGTGCTGGCTCCCCGACTCCCAGGGAGCAGAAATGGAAACGGCAGCCCCTTCTCTTTGCTTGTGGTGGTGAGGCCAGGAAGAAAGGCAGTGGATGGAGAAGCTCTCTGGCTGCAGATGGGGCTGATGGATGTGACAGTAGATTCCCTGCTGAGAGCGTGACGAGGACCATACAACAATGATTTTTCTGTCCTTGCTCAGTGGAGATCCCTTCACTGGAAATGGTGCCTGCAGCATGGGAGACGGCAGGAACTGGGAGCTGATCAGCTGTGTCTGCATGTTGGGGTGAAGGGTATAATAAAAACCCAGACACCCCCCAAGTACATACACAAGCAGCGTGGTCCCAGCAGCTAGGGCAGGAGGTGGGGAGTCAGCAGACCCGGGGTTCTATTCCCAGAGCCTCGATGTGTGACCTCAGGAAAGAAAGACACTTGCTTGGTGCCTCAGCTTGCCTGTGCATACAATGGGGATAACGCATGTGCTCCATTTTGGAAAGAGCTTTAAAATACAAATCTGGAGTTACCTATGAATGATCTAGCCTAGGTGTATCAAAGGTACGAAAGAGCAGTTTCTGTACGAATTAGGGATTTATTCATTGCAATTTATTCATGGTACCAGCTACCAAAGCCTGCAGCGGCAGGCGAAGTCTCTGTTGCAGTGAATCGGCTCAGCGGTCTGCACTGCAGCACTTCGTTTCAATCATCCTGCAGGAAGGACAGAGTCTCCGGACCCCACACCTCCACTTGGACTTTGGCCGCAGGCAGCTGCTGCACGTTTTTTCTTTGAAGCTACATGACACCAGGCAAAATTACTGCTGCCGTTCATATGGGCAATGGAATCTGTGACATCCCAGGGGAGCCACTTACTGCCCTTTTCCGACTGGAGCAAATGCCACACAAACGGAGAGCAGGGCAATTTATCTCTGCCTCAAGAAAAAAAAAAAAAAGCCAAGAGCTAATCGACTCCCATTTGCACTCCAGTTCCCTGTCAAGCTGCAGATCTCATCCACCAGCTGAGCGGCATTTGTGCACAGAAGGGATGTGCCATGAGATTCCTAGGCCCTGCGGCAGAACCAGCCTCCCGTACACTTGGCCCCCAGGAGCGAAGCTGGAATAGCCCTAGAGGGAGATTCAGCTCCGAGAAGCCAGACAAGAGAAGCTACAGTGAAAAAGAAACTGAGTACAGGAATCAAAAGGCACGAACCAATACAAAAAGCATAACTAATAGAGAACAATAAATACAGTTCCTCACACTGCTCTAGTGTCGTTCAGTTGAGGAGCTCAATACACGGTACAAACATTAATTAGGCCTCAACCTCCCCATGAAGTAGGTACGTTTTCGGCTGAGTAAAACTGCAGCACACAGTGACAGAGCTGGGAACAGGAGCTAGGACTCACAAGACAACACTTCTATCTAGATACTTACAACCAAGATTTTGTCATGGGTATTTTTAGTAAAAGTCACAGACAAGTCATGGGCAATAAAAAAAAAAAAAAAAAAAATCACGGAACCTCATGATCTGTCCACGACTTTTACTAAATACACGGGGGGCGGGGGAGACTAAAAGTGGGACCCCCACCAGCCACTGTTCCAGCCCTGGATGCTGCTTCGTTGCTCTGGCGGCCCCTGGGGGCAACCCAGCAGTGGCAGCCTCTGCTCCGGCAGCCTAGGACCGCTGCTCCTGCAGCAGGGGCTGACTGCTGGCTCTGGGCAGCTGCTGACCAGCCCTGGGGGCTGACCACTGGCCCTGCTCTGGCGATGGGGGCTGACCGCTGGGACCACCAGCGCTGAGCCAATGCTCCGGCAGCAGGAGCTAACCACTGGCTCTGGGGGCTGACCTGGCTCCAGGCCACTACTCCAGTGGTGGTGGTCGATGCTCCAGCCCCAGGGGCTGACTGCTGGCCCTGGGTCACTGCTCCGGCAGATGGGGCTGACTGCCAGCCCCAGGCCACTGTTCCTGGGCGGGGGGGGCAGACAGCTGCTCCAGCCCCGCTGCTACGGTGCGCTGAAGCTGAAGTCACAGAGGTCCAGTAAAGCCACAGAATCTGTGACAGACTCGTAGCCTTACTTATAACTAAGGTTAAAATCAGTCACAGATTCTGTGGTTTTACGAGACTTCTGTGACTTCCTCAAAATTCCACTAATTCAGCCCCGCCACCTGCAACTTAGCTTCACAGGGCCCCCTGTGGCGGGGGTCCCCAGGCAATTGCCCTGATTGCTACCCCCTAACGCCAGTCCTGTGTACATTTCCATGATCTGTTTATTTCCTGCGTCCTGTCTGTGACTTTCAATAAAAATACCTCTGCTAAAATGTAGCTTTACTTACAACCCCCATTACTGCAGTATCTGAGCTCCTCATGATCTTTAATCTACTTATCCTCCCAACTCCTCTATGAGCCAGGGCAGGACTCTTATCCCCATTGTACAGATGGGGGGAACTGAGGCACAGAAAGACTAAGTGATTGGCCCAAAATCACACAGGAACTCTGTGGCAGAGCAGGTAACTGAACCCAGGTCTTCTGAGTCCCAGGTTAGTGACAGAAATAGTACAAAGTAAGGTCATGCACTTAGGGTCTAATATTAAGAATTTCTGCTACAAGCTGGGGGTTCATCACTTAAAAGCGACAGAGAAGGATGGAGACTTGGATGTGAGGCTCAATCAGAGGATGACTATGAGCCAGCAATGTGATACGATTGTGAAAAAGCAAATGTGATTCTAGGATGTATCAGGAGAGGCATTTCCAGCAGAGACAGAGACGTATTAATGCCTTTGCACAAGGCTCTGGTGAGACCTCACCTGGAATACTGTGTGCAATTCTGGTCACCCACGTTCAAGAAAGATCAACTCAAACTGGAACAGGGGGCGTGATGAGCTCTGAGGATGGTCAGGGGAACGAAGGACCTGTCCTATGAGAGGAGACTGGAAGAGCTCGACTTGCTTAGCCAGGCAGAAAGAAGGCCAAGAGCAGATATGACTGCCCTCTATAAATACATCGGGGGGTAAACACCAGGGAGAGTGCAGAGCTATTTAAACTGAAGGACAATGCTGGCACAAGCACAAATGGGGATAAACTGGCCACAAACAAATTCAGGCTGGAAATTAGAAGAAGGTTTCTAACCCTCAGAGGGGTGAGGTTCTGGAACAGCCTCCCAACAGGAGCTGTGGGAGCAAACAACTTAATTAGTTTTGAGAGCGAGATGGAGAAGTTGATGAGTGTGACTGTATGATAGGGTTCCTTGTGATGGTGGGGGCAGGGCTCAGCAGCCCTCTGGTTTCTGTCTTATGTTCCGAAAGTTCGTGCTCCAGGGTTCCAGCTGGCCACTGGCAGGGGTCAGGAAGGGATTATTCCTTCCCCATTCACGTTTTCTGGGAGGGTTTTCGGTTTGGTTTTGTATTTTTGTCTTTTTCCTCTGAAGAATCAGGGATGGCCATGGCTGGAGATAGGACATTGGATGGAGTGGGCCAGTGCTTTCAGGTGGCACTGAGCTTTCTCTCTCTCTCTCAGGGGCTTGGCTGACTGGTTCTTGTCCACATGCTCAGGGTCTAACAGATCGCCGGGGTGAGGGGCTCAGAAAGGAATTTCCCACCAGGTCAGATTAGCAGTGATTGGGGGAGGGGTTCTCTCCTGTTCTCTCCCTGTGGCATATAGCAGTCTAGTCTCCTGTGAGCTATAATAGTTGTTGGGTTTAGGGAGCAGGTACTGAGTGGTGTTGGCGGCCTGTGATATACAGGCGGTCAGACTTCTGGCCCTGAACTCTATAGCCTAACTACTGGATCATCACTTCCTCCCTTTTGAACAGAAGCAAAGTCCTAGGATCGCCCTGCTCTCCAGCTGGGAATGTGATTAGGAAAGGGAGGCAGGAATTCTAGAGGAAAAGGAGTCATGAGAGGAGCAAGAGGAGACCAAGCCTGAGGGCTCTGATCTTCAGAGACACAGTCTAGGAGTGAGAACTTGTGTTAAATGCTTTGCTCTGCCATCCCACCCCCACCCCCCTACCCCTGATTGGGTGGCCCTGGGTAAAGAAATGGGTGATGTGGAGAATGAGACACCCAATTACACCTCCTAATTCCTCTGCTGTTTATCCTTCCAAGACACAGCACAACTTTATTCTGAATTGCGTTATTAATGCAAACTGAGAGACTGTGTTGCCTAATGGACCAGACCCAAGCTTTCCCTGATGATGTGTTGGGGGCTGGGAAGCAACAGACACCATCTGCTTGGGAGCGGATACAGCTCTGGAAATCTTGAGTTAGCGGAGATTGTATATGGGCCTAATGGGTCAAAGAGGAGAGGGACTGCAGCCACCCCTGGTGCACAGGCTACGTGTGGCAGACAAACCACTCACTCACATACAGCTAATGAAAAGGGAGCTGTAAACCACGGACTAAATACTAAATTATCTTCCCATTAGGTTAGGTCAGCCCAGCAGTCTCTGATGGGACAGGCAGAGTCATCGTCTAGACAGGTGAGATGCAGACAAAGGGGCACGGGAGGAGTCCAGGAAAGCTACAGCTTCCCTGCTCGCATCATGGGAAATCAAAAGCTGAGGACTCTGGCTTGTTCTTGAATTATTAGGGCCTGATCCTGCCATCAGATCTGTGTGGGCAGATTCCTGGGCCTGCACACAACCAGTCTCTGCCTGCACAGATCCCATTCCAGGATCGGGGCCTTAGCTTGTTCTGCGCTGCATATCGCTCAAAAGCTAGCTTCACTTCAAAGCGAGGCCACCAAAAGACACGAGGTCGATTTCCAGCGATGGAAAGTCCACCAAGGCGGGCTGAATTGGTGTAAAGGGGCCACAACGTCCCCTTTGAGGGTGATCAAAGGAGGCTACCGCCGCCCAAATGGTGGGTGGCACTAACAAGAAAGGGGGTGTGGCCTTAGAGCATGTTGATGGAGCATCTTACTTACCATCAGCCACTCCAATTGCCAGAGCTCTTACCCAGCGCAGCAAGAGTCCCTGCCTGAGACCCACAAGAGAGGTCTACTAGAGGGGCCTTAGCAGGCACAGGAAAGTGGAATTTACAGCTCCCAGAGCAGCTTCATTCAATCTAGTCCCACATAAGTGCCCTCTTCCACATAAGTGTCTCCATCGAGTGATGTTAATCCCAGACTATGGTGTTCTCTCAGTCTTGGGAACCCTCAGTGAGTTTTGTGACATTTGCTCTTTTTCTTAAAGCTCCTGCCTCCAGAGTCATGTGATCCTGACAGGATCTCAGTTTTTTTTTTTTTTTTTTTTTTTTAAATATACGTTTTTAGCCCTCACGGTTGTGGAGAAAAGTTTGAAAATGTGAATCCTACCGGCTCAAAACCAGAAGACAAATGAAAATAATCACAATTTCTTATTTAAAATTTTGGGATTTGGGGGACCCTGATTCATGATTTTTGGAAACTTAGGATGAGCAATACTGTTACCTTCACCCATCTATACAGGCTGTTCCTCTGGGGTAAATTACCAATTTCCCACCCATGAAGAACCTCGAGCTCTATTTATGGATTCACTTTATTGCCGTGAGTTCCTCCATTAGCATCTCTCCTCCCTGGGGAACGGCAGGGCCACAACAAAAAGTACCAGAACTAGGTCCCTCTTTATTTCTCAGACACACCTCAGGATTAGGATTATTTTAATCCTTGAATATGTGCAGTGGTTAGAACAACAGCCTAGGAGTTGGAATTTCCATGTTCTGTTCCCAGCTCTGCTAAAGGCTTGCTGTAAAACCTGCAGGCAAGTCCCTTACACCAAGGTTTTCAGAAGTGACTTGTGACAATGGTTGCCTCCATTTTTGGTTGACCAACTTGACACTCTTCTTCATAGGATTTTAAACCAAAAGGAACCAGTGGGACCATCTAGTGTACCTATATAACACAGGCCAGAGAATTTCACGCTCTAATCCCTGCATCAGACTCTACAGCCTTTAGTTGAACTAGAGCACATCTTTTGGAAAGGCATCCATTTTGATTCCAAGTGAAGAAGAATAAACCACATCCTTTGGTGAGCTGTTCCATACAGTTAAAACATTGCATCTTACTACCAGTTTGAACTGTGCAAACTTCCATTTCCAGCCTTTGGGTTTTACTATACTTTTGCCTCCTAGATTGAAGAGCCAAGATACATGTCCCCTGTGTAGGTGACAGACTGATCACATTGTCTCTTAACTTCCTCTTGGATAAACTAAATAGACTGATTCTCTTTAGGTTCTCATTATAAGGCCTGTTTTCCAGACCACAAACCATTTTCAAAAGGGGATAGTTGAGCATTTTCTCAAAATCTTGACCTTAACACCTAAATCTGTTTTCTCACCTGTAACATGGATAGAATTACACTGACCTGCCTTGCAAGGATGCTGTGAAGCTAAACTTACTAACCCTGAAATGCTTTTAGATCACTGGTGAGATATAACACATATATTTGCATAATATTAATATTAATGCCAAGTCCTTTCCAAATGGTTTGCTCTCCAGGCTCCAATCTGTCAATTATGCTGGAGTCATGTCACTTTCCAGGCTTTTGTTTTCAGGGATTTATTCAATTATTTAAAAAACTATATCGTTCAGGAACATCACCTGGAGAAATGCCACTCTTTTTCCTCCGAGATCCTGAACTTCTGAACAAGCTCTATCGTCAGAGTATTTCTAAAAATCACTGGGTTTAACACTGAGTTGGTATCATTGCACGAATCCCTACACTCTCGATCAGCTTCATACCGAATGTGTCAGAGGTCAATCAGAATAGCTGTAAGGAGATTACTTTTAAAAAAAAAAAAGTGTGTCTTTGAGCTAATTTATGCATTTAGTTCTTCTGTGGTGTTTGCAATATTAACATTCTGTTCTCTGGCGGCTTAGTACAAGGCAAGTTTAGGAAGCAATATGTTTAAAAGCTTCAAAATTACCTGCAGCAAATGACTGCTCAGTGCAGTTATCCAGAGCTGGTGTCCCAAGCGTATTGGGGTGAGGAGGTAGCCAGATAAGACTGTGTATTTCCTCCCCCATCCCCACTTTGGTTTCCAAGTTAATTTCAATGCTGGTGAAAGGTGCTTGGAGACGGAAGTAGTGCTATGTCTCCATGGCAAAAAGACAGAAATGCTGCAAGACTCCCCATCAACATTGTTCCACCAAGGTGCCTCAACCTTGTTATAGACTGGAATTCTCTCTCGAAGTCTCCACTGGCTGATCAAGTGCCTTGGCTAATCTCTTGCCAAGGCCACCAGCTGTCAACATCTGTAATTCTTCCTCTGGCACAGTTGTGCATGGCTATCCAAGCAGCCAGATGTGCTGAACAAGTAACAGAGGCCAACCCCTAATGAGCCTACAGTCTCTAGCACAAGTTGCCCCAGAACTTAGAACAATACACCCGAAGAGAGACTGGGGTGTGCTCTTTATAGCTAGAACTCTATACAAAACAGTTTGATCTTCAGGAGATTCTAGAGGGATGGGTAATATCCATGGGCTGTCCCAGGTGACTGGGAACTCCTTGATTCAAAGCACAGACACTTGATCATGGCTGCTTTGCCTGGGGGTTTAGTCAGCACTGTGTAGATACCCGAAATCCTAAATCAGCATGCACTGGGCTCAAAGTAAAACCCAGCATAGATTCTCTGAGGGAAGCGGCTTCTTTTGTTGTTCCAAAGACCTCGTCAGAAACATGGCGAGGCTCCTTTCAGGACATTACATCCTTCGTTTTTTCCAAACATGGAAACATCTCTTCCAGGAATTAAGTCCTCCAAAGTAATTGGCAGCCTTTGATCTGTTCATTGTGGCTATCATTGCACATGCTTCTCAGGAGCAGGGTAGTTCGGCTCAGGTGGAGAGACTAATGGGGCAGGTACTGAAGTCACGGTGGAGTACTGAGATATCCAGGGTAGACCACGCCTTTGATGACTGCAAGGACTCCGTGCACTGAATGTATTTTGCTGAGCTTGGCTATCACTGGCTTGCGGACCCCACTGCTGACTAATTCAACTCCAGAGAAGCAAGAGTAGCCATCTGTGGTGACCAGAAGACGTCCTCCATCAGTGACATCACAAAAGTTTCACAGACTAGGTGCAATGGAGAAGCTGGGTTCCCAGGGATAGCATCATGACACAATAAGCAGGTGGGATACAGAGGTTATAAGGTCTATTCCTGGGAACAAGATTTTTTTCTCATAGGAGCAGTTAGGTTTTGCAGATACTTTGGTGGCCAGCTCAATAGTATGGCCCAACAGGAAGGGAGGGGGAGTAGATCTCGGGGAATAAAGGAGTAATCCATCATCTTTTATGCAACATACTGAAAATGCTTCTGGAGTCTGAAACCACCAGCATCTAAACACTGGTTTCCATTGCTTATCTTCTAGGCCATACCAACCAACAAGGCTGCAAGGGCCGTGAGGCTTAGTTAATGGTAATAAAACAATTTTGATATCTGCTCATGAAAGGCATTATCAGTTCAGTTGGCCATGGTGTGACATTCTGTTTTAACTGAAGCCTAGCTAATGGGCAAACACCCCTTCTCTTACTCTAAGGAGAAAATGGCAGAGGAAGAGAGATACTTTATTACCAAAATGTTCCCACCATTGCTGCACTGAGCCGTCGCCTGGGTGAATCAGTTGGTTTTTTTGTAGTGCCATCTTCTCTTTGCCATTTCATGCCATGCTGTCTGTTTTTTGTGAACCCTGCATGTAGAACAGTCTTAATCTATCAATGCACTAAGCAAAAACAGAAGTATTACATATTTCAGTGAACAGCAAAATTAAATTTCAAGTCAGTTCAGGAATCCAGGCTTCATCTTCCTTTTCGCTGGTTATGGATTATGAATATTAATGCAAAGCTGCTGTAAACGAACAGGAAGGAGGGAAGAAGGGGTTGGGAATCAGGCTCTGTAATTTTCTCCTGTGTAGCCGGAGCAAAGCTATTAACTTTGGATGATCCATATGCAGACATAAACAGAGACAGGGGTGTTACACTTGTTCAAATTAATAGATACAATCAGTGTGTGCGCATTGGCATCAGATATCAACAGGATAAAGGAGCCAGTAAGGAAGATATTGCAGAGACAGGCACACAGATGCTAGGACCACAGTTAAATTTGGGAATCCCACTTTGTGGGAAGGAGGCACCTGGCAGACAGTCTGTTTAAAATGACAGAATCGTGGATTACTACATCTAGATGTTCTGCTCCCACCACTAAACATACTGTTCTCTAAACCCCCCATTCCTACTGCTCACAGGAAGACCCTGTAATTGCAAGTGCAAGGTTTCTGAGAAGCTCTTCAAGCACTGGTCTGTACCAACAGGGATACTCATGGGCAGCCTCTCTAGAAACGCTTCTTGGAGATGGCTAAAGCAGTAGTAGCCTGGTCCAACAGAAAAACATGGCAACGTGGACACGAGAATTCTGAAGTGCTCCAGCAACGATTTACAGGGAAGCCAGGAACAACTCCCTTAACCTTTTCCCTTCAGATTCCCTACTGAGAATAAGGCGATAATGCCACTCACTGACCCTAGCTGTGAATTAGTTTGTGCTTGTAAAACGTTTTGGAGGCCGTGAAGGATAACAGAATGGTTATTATTATCTAACAACTAATGGAAGGAGGAGGGAGGAGAGTGGCTAAATATGGTTCAAGGAGGGTGAAACTGAGCAAAGAAAAGATAGAGATGAACAGGTAACATTCCCTAAGGGTGACATCATTTAGACTGTGACATAGTCTTCCCCCTCCCAGATGCAAGTGTCATCACTGGAGTCGTTTAATGCTGGTCAAGACAAAGGCACCAAAGAACTTTCTGCAAACAAACAAGTGACAGAGACCATTTTTATCCCTAATTTTTGTGAGTCTGACTTCTTATTCCCTTGCCTGGATGCCAAAAACGCACACACATTCAAAGACCTGTCAGAATGATAAAGTAGCAACATTTACTGACAGATCTCCACACAACATGTCAGAAAGACGGCATCCAGCTAATGCTTACAGCCACTGATCTTATGTACAAACCCTTCCTTGGAAAGAGGAAAGAGAAGACGAGGGTGAGCTTGTGCTCGATACCACCCTCTTCTGGACAGAATCAGGTCTATTCCAGCATTTCTCCCTTCTCTCTGCCAGATGTGCTCCTAAGCCGCTCTTTAATTCACCCAGCAGAGACCTTTTATTGGAACCTCAGATCACAAGTACAGATTTTCTTATTTACGTCTCTAAATTAACGGACAAAGAGCCGGTCACTGAGAACGCATCCCACCATGGTACATAACGCATTGACGTTTTAAAGCCATGGATCGAGCCTAGTAGCCCAGCCGCACCCAAGTCCCTGGTTTGGGCATTGAAACGGAACCCACCTGTGAAGTAAAGAATAAAATATTAGCCCCATTTTACAGACAAGGTGAAGTGGCTTGACCAAGGCTACGTAGTGAGTCAGCAGCGGAGCAGAGATCAGAAAACAAGATGACAACCTGGCTCCTAAAGCCCAATCCATTCCTGATTTAAACCTTCTGATTAATTCAGGCCCCTAGAGGTCTGTGCATTATGCCACTCACAAAACTGTTTTTTTTAACACACACACACACCCCGTGCCACAATTTTCTTTCTTACGTTTTCATGGTTTTTAACATGCTTTAATGTTCCCTGAACTATTCCTCCCACCACCACGTGCCCCAGACTGACTGGACTGTAAATTAGCGCAAAGGATGTCAGAGACAGAAACAAATTTTTAAAAGCATGCAGTTCAGTCAGGATTCAAAAACAACAACATCCTTTATGAAATGCAAAGGATCTGAAAGGTCCCTCTAAATAGAATATAATAAGTAAAAGGAGTTAATTAATTAATTGGAGATCATTAAAAGGAGTCAATCTAACACTACCATATCTCAGAGAAGATCTTAACTAGTAGGGAAAAGCAAATTCATTATGATGGACAATAAAGGGAGGAAAAGAAGGGACCTCTTCAACCAGTGAATAACTGCTCTGATCACTTCTCTCCCCACGTATATCTTTTCAATCTGGATTAGGGTGGCCAACTTTCTAATCACACAAAACCAAACACCCTTGCCCCGCCCCTGCCCTGCTTCTTCTCCAAGGCTCCGCCCCCACTCACTCTATCCCCCTTCCCTCTGTCGCTCACTCTCCTCCACCTTCACCCACTTGCTCATTTTCACCGGGCAGGGGGTTGGGGTGCGACCAGGGATGAAAGGTTTGGGGTGCAGGAGGGGGCTCCAGGCTGGGGGGTGGAGCCAAGAGGTTTGAAGTGTGAGAGGCAGCTCTGGGCTGAGGCAGGGAATTGGGGTATGGGAGGGGGTACAGACTCTGGGCTAGGGGTGCAGGCTCCTGGGTGGCACCAGAAATGAGGGGTTCAGGGTGAGGAAGGGACTCAGGGCTGGGGCAGGGAGTTGGGGTGTGAGAGGGGGTGAGGGCTCTGGGAGGGAGTTGGGGTGCGGGAGGGGGCTCAGGGCTGGGGTAGGGGATTGGGATGTGGGAGCGGGTGAGGGCTCCAGGCGGCGCTTACCTCGGAGGGCTCCCCAGAAGCTGTGACGTGTCCCAGGCATGACCAGGCATCTCTGCAGGCTGCCTCCGCCTGCAGGTGCTGCCCCTGCAGCTCCCTTTGGCCACGGTTCCTTGGCCATGCCTCCGCCTAGGAGCTGAGGGACATGTCACCACTTTCGGGGAGCCGTGCAGAGCAAGGTAGGGAGCCTGCCAGCCCCGCCAACTGGACTTTTAACGGCCCAGTCAGCGGTGCTGACCAGAGCCACCAGGGTCCCTTTTTGACCGGGCATTCCGGTTGAAAACCGGACACCTGGCAACCCTAATTTGGATTTCTCTAAGGCCTGGTCTATACTACAGAGTTAGGTCGACGCAAGGCAGTTTATGTCGAGCTAACTCTGTAAATGTCTACACTAAAATGTCACTCATACGGCTGTAAGTCACCCACTACGCCAGCTTAATAACGCCTCCACTGCAAGAGGCATAGTGGTTAGGGCTGACATACTTAGGTCGACGCATTGCCAGTGTAGACAAGTGCTGATCAGAGAGAGTGGAAGAAGGGGAATAAAAACACCGAGCAACGTTTTTTCCCCTCCCTCAGCCAAAGGAGTGTTCTTTACGTAGTGCATTCCCTAGTGGGCAGTGGCCTGGCCAGTTTTTAAATGAATGAGTGATAAGAAGTGATTTTTCAAATCCTTTCCCTCATTTCCTCGCGCCCCCAATCACAGTAGAGACTGGTGTGAAGTAAAGTGCTTGTACTTCGAATAAAGAAAAATATACCATTGCTGAAATAATGTAACAAAGCAGAGTAATAGGATTTTCCAATGCTCTCGGTTCTCAAAGGCACACAGGACTGTACAGTACATGACATCCTCCATCCCCCAGTGCAAGTTCTGACCTTTATTGAACATTAAGAGTGTCAATGCCTGGATGCTTCAACCAGATCAACCCACTGTGCTAGGCTAGGCCCTGTACAAACACAAGAAATAGCAGTCCCTGCCCCAGAGAGCTTACAGAGGTAAAATAACCTCTCTATTCCTACTTGAGATTCCCCTCTTTATGCATCCCAGGATCACATTAGCCCTTTTGGCCGCAGCATCACACTGGGGGCTCATGACAGCTGATTATTCACCAGGAGCCCCAAACCTTTTTCAAAGTTACCCTACGAACCCTAGTAAGATCCCCACCTCATTTCACAGCAGCTGTATTAGAACTGGAAGTTCTTCTCCTGCCATCATGAGATGATGCAGGGCTTGGACTGCCTTTGTTTCAAATGCTACTGATTAATACAAAAACATTTTTTCATAAAAGTGGCACATTTTTAAAAATATTTTTGTGACCACCAAGTGGCAAAAGCAAGCACTGATGCTCCCTGTCAATCATACAAGCAGCTATTTGAAATTATGGTAACACAAAATGTCCACAGGCAAGAAACCAAACAGTTTTGCAAACTAGAAGGAAAAAAATGATCTAAACCTAATTTTTTTTAAGACACCCATCCATTTATCAGGAAGGATTGAAAGAAATATGTGCAGTATAGTCTGGCCAAAATTCAAATAATTTGGATATGATAACTCTCGGCAGTTATTTGAAAAGGTATGAAGATGCAGGAGGGAGAGGAATTGCAAGGATGATCCAAGAAAATGTAATGCATAGAAAGTGAATGTGCATTTGAGTGAGATAGTAGAATCTTTTAGAATGTGAAATATTTGCCCAAGGGAATTGGTGAAAGAACCCAGCACCTGAGTTACTCAATAATAAATTCAACTAAGCACCGGATAATATTCTAATACATTGTAGAGAACAATCCCACATCAATCAGGGAAGGAGGAAGAGAGGGTCTAGATGACTGGATTGATCTTCTCCTTATAAGTGCTTTGCTGTCAAAGGAGTTTCTATCTCAAAGTCTCTTTCATCAAAAAGTTTATGAGGGACACAGGAAAGATTGCTGACAAAACAAGGTAGCGTAAAGAGGCAAACTCCTTATCAGTCAGCCACTTGTTTAAAACAACTTATGATGAGTGCAATTTATTTAATTAATTTATTTATTTGGTTGTGTGTGTCCAAAAGAAGCCCAAAATCACACAGACAGACTCAAAGAGACAGGTTTCAGAGTAGCAGCTGTGTTAGTCTGTATTTGCAAAAAGAAAAGGAGTACTTGTGGCACCTTAGAGACTAACAAATTTATTTGAGCATAAGCTTTCGTGAGCTACAGCTCACTTCAAAGAGACAGATTCCATTCTTCAAAACAAACATACACGCTAACACTATACTGAGCAAACCGTACCTGCCAGTCATGCCAAGAGTTACAGAAAAGGAACAGGTTGTCAATTATAAACTGGAGAAGATGAAAAGCCTCATCTCAGCTGGCTACCCGAGGTTCTACTTCAGGTTTGTTAGCTGCATGCTTAGGGATTTATTCTCCCACTGATATGCCCAGACAGCACCTGATAGCGTCAAGGGAAGCAATGCATGAATATGGAGGGAAAAACTAACACCGCACTAATGGGTCTGAGTCACAAAAGAGATAAAACACCAAGACTTGAACAATAAGTGCTTTACAAAAAAAGTCACTAAAATCTCAGACTCCACAAAGGAAATGGAAGAAATGTAGGACAAAAGAGACTCTACCAATCAGCTCCCAAACACCAATTCAGTTTGTCTTCACTGCAAAAAAAAAAAGTTAGCTACCTTGATGTAAAATCCTAGTGGAGACAATGCCTGGCAGTTTTAAATTTATCTTGATGTAGCTGGTTGAGGTCAACCCTAAGTGGGGGATAGAATGGGTATAGGGTTGACCACCTTGCCTAGCTACATTGAAGTTACAACTACCCATGCCTTGTCTCAAGTAGGACTTCACCTCAAAATGCTACCTCCAAGTAACACACACGCTTCCCCCCCCCCCCCGCCCCCCAGTGAAGGCAAGGCCTCAGTCCAAATACCCATTGTCAAATAGCCAGTTCCTCATTATTGGTAAATTGGGAAAATAACTAAAGCAAGGGGGGGAAGGGAAGGAAAGTAAAATGGAAAGGTATTAAAAGGGATATAAGTGGGAAATGATCCCCCCCCAAAAAAACCAACAACAAAACTTGCAACTTTTCTTCACACTCCCGCTAAGCTGATTTTAAAATTCAGATCACAATACCTGGTTACGAATACCTCTTGCAATCACTCCTGCCCCCCTCCCCGACCCCACACCTCTTTTCCTTGTTTGTTTAAAGGGTTTGGATGGGGAGGTGGGTGTGGGGAAAAAGAAGAAAGGAAGCAGGGATTGGATGGCTCCGGAGACTGAAGACCTGAATTCCAGAAGAGCTGAGTGTTAACGGCTCTCCCTGACTTCAGCTGGAATTGGAGGTGCTCAGCATCTCTGAGAATTAGGCCATGGGAATGAGACATGGCGAGTTTCACTCCGACATTCCTGGATTGCCAGCTTTCTGAGTCAGCCGCAACAAAAGGCAGCATGGCTGGGTAGCAAATTCTGAGTCCTCGGCATGGCCCTGCCATTGAACTGCTGGGAGACCTTGGCACTTCCACTCTCTGTGCCTCCGTTTTTCCTCCCACACTTTTGCCTGTCTTGTCTATTTAGGGCTCTTCAGGACAAGGACTGTCTCTTCCTATGTGTATATCTGGCGCCCAGCACTGCGGTGCCCTAATCTTGGCTGGGGTTTGTAGGTGCTGCTACAATACACGTGACTGGGGAAAGAGTCTAGCAGCGAGTCCTGGGGGGGTACTCTCGCAGGCAATGGGAAAGAGAAAGATCACCAGTTTAAAGGGAGCGGTCAGGAAAGCAGGATAACCGGAGAGGATAAGGTGGGGGAATTAAAGAGAAGATACATGGTCTAAGGCAGTGGTTCTCAACCAGGGGTCCGGGGGCCCCCGGGGCGGGGGTGGGGGGTCACTAGCAGGTTTCAGGGGGTCTGCCAAGCAGGGCTGGCATTAAACTTGCTGGGGCCCAGGGCAGAAAGTCGAAGCCCCACCGCATGGGGCTGAAGCCTGGAGCCCCGAACCCCGCAACCTGAGGCTAAAGCCAAAGCCTAAGCAACTTAGCTTTGTGGAGCCCCCTGTGGCATGGGACCAAGGGCCACTGCCCTGCTTGTTACCCCCTAACGCCAGCCCTGGCTTTTATATGCAGAAAAACAGCTGTTGTAACATAGGTGGGCCGTGGAGATTTATAGCATTGGGGGGAGGGGGCTCAGAAAGAAAGAGGTTGAGAACCCCTGGTCTAAGGGGAAAAGATCAGGGTGGATAAAAATAAATGATGTTTTTAAAAAAAATCTGTTTTTTTATTGAAATCAGATTTTTTTTATAAAATGCTTTTTGAGGAAAAAAACCTATCTAAAGAGTTTTAATTAAGATACATTATAGCTCAAAGATATCTCATCGTGGAATAGGGATTATAAATTCTAATTCTATAGGAGGAGACAATATATTCATGTAAATGTTTCAGAAAAGTTTTGTAAATGAGTTCCAATAGTTCATGGATTAGGGACCCAATCTTATGATGTTCCAGGGGCTTCTGTACAGATTTAGGTTAATCTTTCTATCTACCCAATGGGACTCAGAGGTGCTTAGTTTTGCAGTTCTCAAACTGTGGATTTGTGTCTCCAGAGATAACATGCTTGTTAACAGCAAAAATGTTTTTAAATAGATAAATAGGGGTGAGAAATAACAGACCTCAATCCTATTGTCCCTCTGCAAATTTGGGTACACAGAGTCAATCCCTTACCTCTCTCTAAAAGTGCAAAGTTTCACAAGTTCAATGAATAGAAGATTTTGGGGGGCGGAATAGCTCTGGACAAGGAGAAGAAGTCTGGAGATAAATGTGAGAAGGGAGGGACAGGCAGTAGAAACAAAAGTGAAACTGTTTGAGCAGCTTTCAGAGTAACAGCCGTGTTAGTCTGTATTCGCAAAAAGAAAAGGAGTACTTGTGGCACCTTAGAGACTAACCAATTTATTTGAGCATAAGCTTTCGTGAGCTACAGCTCACTTCATCGGATGCATACTGTGGAAAATACAGAAGATGTTTTTATACACACAGACCATGAAAAAATGGGTGTTTATCACTACAAAAGGTTTTCTCTCCCCCCACCCCACTCTCCTGCTGGTAATAACTTATCTAAAGTGATCACTCTCCTTACAATGTGTATGATAATCAAGGTGGGCCATTTCCAGCATAAATCCAGGGTTTAACAAGAACGTCTGAGGAACAGCGGAGGGGGGGGAAGGAATAAACAAGGGGAAATAGGTTACTTTTTATAATGAATCAACCATTCCCAGTCTCTATTCAAGCCTAAGTTAATTGTATCCAATTTGCAAATTAATTCCAATTCAGCAGTCTCTCGTTGGAGTCTGTTTTCGAAGTTTTTTTGTTGAAGGATAGTCACTTTGAGATCAGAAATCGAGTGACCAGAGAGATTGAAGTATTCTCTGACTGGTTTATGAATGTTATAATTCTTGACATCTGATTTGTGTCCATTTATTCTTTTATGTAGAGACTGTCCAGTTTGACCAATGTACATGGCAGAGGGGCACTGCTGGCACATGATGGCATATATCACATTGGGAGATGTGCAGGTGAACGAGTCTCTGATAGTGTGGCTGATGTTATTAGGCCCTGTGATGGTGTCCCCTGAATAGATATGTGGGCACAGTTGGCAACGGGCTTTGTTGCAAGGATAGGTTCCTGGGTTAGTGGTTCTGTTGTGTGGTATGTGGTTGCTGGTGAGTATTTGCTTCAGGCTGGGGGGCTGTCTGTAGGCAAGGACTGGCCTGTCTCCCAAGATTTGTGAGAGTGTTGGGTCGTCCTTCAGGATAGGTTGTAGATCCTTGATAATGTGTTGGAGGGATTTTAGTTGGGGGCTGAAGGTGACGGCTAGTG
Organism: Chelonia mydas; assembly: GCF_015237465.2. Taxonomy (NCBI): domain Eukaryota; kingdom Metazoa; phylum Chordata; order Testudines; family Cheloniidae; genus Chelonia; species Chelonia mydas. Next base: position 7,381,632 of record NC_057850.1, on the reverse strand, counting down.
GCGTTCTGTTATTTTCTTTGTTAGGCCTGTCCTGTAGTAGGTGACTCGTTTGAGCAGCATATTCCAGAAGTCTTGAGGTCTTTCTGAGTGTAGCCTTCACTGATTTGAGATCTACCATACCATGCTCTCACTAGAAGGGAAAACCTATAGTGGCAGCAGGCTGTAAAAGAGACCCAGTTTGGGAATAAGAACCATTCAAGAAATACACGTTTGCTGATGATGTTTTAAAGAAAGTCACATCAGCGAACTGGTAGAAGTCACTTAAGCAACCACTTGGATTCAAAGACTGTTGAAGTGATAATCTCACTTTTAACAGCAGTAGCTTCTTCTGCCAGTGTAGAAAGAATATTTTCTTCCTTTGGACAAATTCATTCCAAATTGAGAAATCGTTTGGGATCTGAAAAAGCAGGAAAGCTTGATTTTCTTTTCCAGACTATGAACAAACAGGAAAATGAAGGGGCAGAAGACTGAGTTAGCTGCAGAAGCCAATATTTTAAGTTTCTCACGTTGACCTGGCTCACCCAGTCAATTTAATTTTTGATTTTTTTGGTTTTTAATATTTCATTAACTATTTTAGTTAAAAACACTTAACAAAAACAAACCTGATTTTAAAAAACTTGAATGTTTAACTAAATTCAAAAATGCATATGCTTGTTTTGTTAAAAGAGTATATGTTTGCTGTTGAAGAAAAAAATCCAGAATACATAATGTTGTTGTTTTAGTTAAATAAAACAATTTAAATGTCTGTCTGGTGATGTTCTCCTTTTAATACAGCATGGCAAGAAAATCCTCCAAATATTAATGATTAACCTGTTGAATCGAAGATAGTTCACCTTCCAGTGACTTCATAAATATCTGCTTCAATTACCTTTGGTAAATGAAATAACCAAACAATCATTCATTTTCTGATATACTTGTAAAACTAATCTGAAAAGTTTTCAAAATAAATCACTTTAAAAATGTATAGTGTGTACCTTCTAAAAATGAAACCTACATCTGTCTCTGAGTCGTGAAGAATATGTATTAAGGTTATAACAACCAAAAAGAATGCACTTTTATGTAGAAATCCATGATTAAATCGAGTCTTCCTGACTAGTGATTTAAACCATGATTTAAATCAAATCCACCCTGGAAAAGATCTAGTGATCTAGTCTCAAAAGCAGCAGAGAGCTCAAGGAGGGGTACAGGCCCTGAGATCTAGCCAGAAAGAAGTAATTAGAACCCTTGGTGTTTCATTGCCCAGTCCTGTTACCACTGAATTCAATGGTAATACACTCAAACGGACTTCATCATAACCCTTGAGGGCTCTGGGGCAGTGGGGATGCTGAGATGCAGAGGAAATACCATCCAGTTCCTCTCAGCTGGAAGGAGAGTGGCTTTGGGTAGCACAAGAGAGGGCAGAGGGGGAAGACAATGGTCTGATCTTCAAGGGAAGGCACAGGGGCCAAAACAAGTAATCTCAAATAGTGCATTTGCTAAGACTAACTGGCATTAGCAGCTCCCCAAGGCAGCCTGCCAGTCTGCACACAGGCATGGGAGCAGCATTGCCAGTATACCCTCAGGTAACTTTAGGGCAAACCTGTTTGGCTTCTCTCCCTTGGCACGGTCTAATGCTTCCCCTGAGACCTCCATGGCTTGGCTGTGTGTGTGTGTGGAAGGCGGCGGCGAGGGGCGGTTGTTTTTCTCTCTGGCTTGGTACAGTAGGATCCTGTTTATGCGGAAGCACCGGAAAAGCAAATTTGAAGCCAGCAAACTCCTGCTGCTGACAAAGGGAGTGGAAGGGCTCCTCTCTGTGTGCAACTCACGCAAACATCACATTATAACCATAGCCCATGCACAGTTGGAGGGGGGAGGACACAAGCAGCACCAGGACATTCCCTTTTAAATGGCAACAGGCTCACTCTGCCCTCCGACAAGAGTCAGCTTAACACTTCCCATTATCACAGGGAGGAAACAGTCTCTCTGGCAAGAGTTTTCCTCCAAAACTCCATGGTCAGGGGCCTTAACATTGCTCAGCTTGCCATCCTGAACTGATGTGATGCAAACAGCTGCACCACGCCTCAAACCTGCACTTCACCACAACGTTCCTCCAATCACTCTGCTTTGCTTTTCACCAGCAGCCTGCCCGTTGCACTATAGTGATCATCATCACACTCCATTTTCCTGATTGCTGGTTATTGATGGATGGATGGCTATCACCATCACACACAAATATAAGAGCAACCCTGGCTTCCAGAAGCCTAGTGACTCTTTGCAAAAGCCCTTCTGAACCCCAGTCTCCCCAAATCTGGCCACCTCAAGTTCCGAACTACCAGACACACAGACTTTTCCCCTCTGGTTCATCACTCCCACATGAATGAAACCCGTCCCCAGTTATCAGTTCCTTTTGGCACGCACACACTTCTCAGAGATTCCGCAACAGAGACTTACTTGGGGTAAAAATAAACAACAAGTTTATTTAACAGGAAAATCACAGACTCAAAGATGAACAGTAAGGAAAAGCAGAGACATACAAGTTACACAGAAAATAAGCAAAGGCCCAGCTTCAAGGTTTCCACATTTCTATTAGCCAAATGCTCTTTTCTAATACAAGTTACCTATTGTCTCTGAACAGTTTCTCAGTGTACCTCCAGCATAGAGGAGATCCAGGGTTTCAGGGACATCCCGCCTAGTACTTGTCCTTGATTTCTGGATAAAAAATCCTCAGCCACAAGCCTACTTTTAAAAAGCTTCCCCCCACCCTTCCCCCCCACCCTTCCTCCTGGCATGAGGACTCGTGGTTGTTCACAGTGGAGGAAACTCCCTCTTTTCTTCATTTTCCAAGATTGGGGTTTTCTTTTCAGTTTCAATGTCTTTCCATTAACTCGAATGTCCATCATTTGTCTTTTCCTAGGTTGTACAATTAGGGTTGCCAACTTGGTAATATTTAAAAAACTGACACTCCAGCAGGAGTGCCGGAATCTCCCCTGGCTGCCTCTTCCCTGGAGGTCCCACCCCACGACCCTGCCCCCATCCATTCTTCTTCTCCCCTCCCCCTCATCGCTCGCTCGCTGCTTTCCCCCTTCTGCCTCTCCCCCCCGCACACCGCCCATGTCAGGAGGGAGCTGCAGCCACCCAATGCAGGTAGGAGGTGTCCCAGTTGAGTAGGTGCTGGTGCGGGTGATGACCCAGCACCTCCCCGCATCCCCTACCCACAGTTATTGAACTTTGGGTGTCCAGTCAGTAGATCTGACTGGGCACTGTCAGGTCCCCTTTTCGACCGGACTTTCCAGTCCAAACCTGAGCGCTTGGCCACTCTATGTACAATGCTAGGTGCTTGGAGCTAGCCTCATCTGGCTGGGGAGGCAGCCCCTCCCTGCTTGGCTGACTACCTCCCTGTTGTAAGGTGGAGCTGAATATTGCAGCACAAAATTATGAGCTCAGCTTTATATCTACACAAATACATCAATTCAGAACCACAGTCTATGCACATATCTCACAATGACTATCAAGTTCAGACACTGCAAGCTTTCACAATAGATCTTACCCAACATATTTTTATACCACAGTAACACTGTATACAACCAGCTGGTTCAATTGCTTATTCTTTGGAGGTTTGCACCCCCAGTCCAAGCTCCCCCTGGGGTGTCTGGACCCAGATTGTCCCCAGCTATGAAAGCATACAGTGCTATGGGCTCTGAGAAGAAACAGATGGAGGTGGAAAGGGGTGTGTTGTGTTCTGCTGGCTGTTTTATTTGATTCGTTTTTGTTATTTATGGCCAGGGTGCCTAGTCCCTTCAATAGATGGGATTTTTAGGGTTTTCTTTCTCTCTCGCTCTTTTTTTTTTTTTTTTTTTTTGGTATAATTCTAACAAAAATACATACATTAAAGAAATATAAATGCTAAATGTTATTCTATATCCAGCTCATTTAACCTAATAGGCCCCGATTTATTATTATTGTTTGGTTTGATCTTGTTTGTTCCAGTGAATTAATACCACATATAGGGCAGGAGTTCAGATCTGATAGGATATTTTTCCTCCCATTCTGCACTTTTAAACATGATTTGTTTGTTTGACAGTTTTTTTTCAAACCTTTACGAAAATGTCATTTTACAATGAATGAATAAATAGCAATGAAGAAAACTCTGTAATGGAGTTAGGATATGCTCCAAAACACTTGTAATTCAAATATCTTATTGCAGCTTTCTCTTTTGTTATATTACCAAATATATATATATGAAGACGTCCAGATCTATAGAAGCAGAAAAAAAACATTCAGGAAAATTACAGCTACAAGCTGTACTGATGAAAAGTGTTTTTATTGGAAAATGAAACTGAAAACTCAAGAATGAAATGAAAAGCGTGAAATAGCACGTACAGTAAGCGAAACAGCAGAAAACGTAATGGTGAATAAAGGAGATTTGACAAAGAAAAATAAATAGGCATTGGTGATGGGCTGAAGGGAAGGGAAGAGGAGACACATAAAAATAAATCTGACAATCGATCAGATTCAAGAGTGGTTTGCATCATTTATGAGTATGTTTGCTTTGCATTCTAGTCTCTCTACAGTACCCATCCCCATATATTGGAGCTCCCTCGTGGTTCTGGTAATTTTCCCTCCTCTGTAGGACCACAAATGAGAAAGAGAATTCCTGGCACAGATGATAGCTCATGTAGAGAGCAACCCAGTGGTTAACAGAAAAGGAGTACTTGTGGCACCTTAGAGACTAACCAATTTATTTGAGCATAAGCAGTGGTTAATGTGTATTGTGTGTCCCTCTCTTTGCCTGATCCACAGAGGAAGTGAGTCTGTCCCAGTCCCAGCTACTGAGCCTGACTCTTTAGCTTAAGCTGTAGAAACTCTGCCAAGATAGTAGCCACCAAATATGCACATAGGCAGCTTGGACTAGTGGACAGGGCATCAGAGTAGGAGTTATAATCATTGTTCTGCCACTCCCCTGCCATGTGACATTAGTCACTTCCACTCTCTGTACCTCTTCCCCCCTCCTACCTTTTCTCTGTCTTGTCTATTTAGACTGCAAGCTCTTCAAGCCAGGGACAGTCTCTTACTCAACAGTGCCTCGCACAATGGGATTTTCAAATGTGACCTCTCGTTTTAGCTTTAAACACACAGACCGAAATTCTCAAAAACGGGAGCCTACCGTTTATCTCCTCAACTCACATTTAGGCTCCTATATACGTAGCTTGGCTTTCAGAAGCAATGAGCCTCCAGCAGCTCCCATTAAAAGACAATGAAACCTGCCACTTATTATATAGATTCCAATTGAGGAGCCTAACTTTAGGACCCCTAGGGCCTCATTTTCACAAGTGCTGAGAATTCCGAGCTGAAAGTCATTACCTCGCCATGCCTCGGTTTACTCGCCATTTACATGAGGATACAAACAACCACCTTAAGGGGTGTTGTAAGAATTCAGTAGGAAGTGCTTTGAGATCCTTAGATGATAGATGTAGAGAGTGTTATTCATATGAAATTGTCTCCCTGTATAGCCAGAGTTCTGCATCCTCCTTAGGTGCAGTCATGGTTCTTGCACTACTACAACCATGTGAAAGGCCTATGAAAGGCCTATTTTATACCAATAAAATAAAAACCAGAAGGATCTTATTAAAGGGAATAAGGCAAAATACAACATTCATTGTGAATACAGAAAGAATCATAGTAAGCAGTTAGTTATGGCTATAACATTCCATTCAATCTCATTTATTCACACATTCATTCATACACACACACACAGAGAGAGAGAGAGAGAGGTTCTGCAAGGTTGTTATCATAGTTACCAGCCTTAGAGTTGCTTGTGCCAAGGCACTGGCCAGGTAGCCTGGACACGAAGAGGGAGCAGGGCCTTGTCAGATGCTCATGGGATGCTCCTGGAAGTTGGTTTGCAGAATCAGACCCCAAAGTTCTCCCTTTCTAGAGTCCATTTTTATAGGAATTTATTCCTATGCAGTCTATGGGAATTGCTTCATCATGCTGTTGCTGAATCAATCAGCAGATGGCACATTCCTGACAGGTCCATGCTGCCAGATGTTATCTTGTTCTTCGGTTCTCCCATCCTTGAGGCTGTTGGGTGGATTCCAGTCTGCCCTCCAGGGGTCCTCTGGTTGTTTCCACTTGATGCCTTCTTCGGCCGATGGACACTGGATTCTTAGGCTGGCACCTCCCTGATCATTCATTTATTATCCACACCAAGCTTCCATCCACATACATCCTCTATCTCTATTTTAATCACAATTGTTAACAAAGCGAGATAAATACAACAAAAGGGCGGGGCGTCTCTGTGTGCTGTTTTCTGTTGTTACAAAGTATCGCTTTGAGTTTCTCTCTGCCTGAGTAGTTGTTGTTACAAAGTATTGCTTTGAGAACAGACTCTGTCTTAGGATGTACTAACACAACCAGCAGCTTGCAAGTTTCACACAGAGAGGGAGAGAAACAGTAAAAATAAGAGACCAAAAACCAAGAGACCTCTTAATTAGTGATACCCTGGAATTTAAACGATGGGGAATCAAACTCATTTGTGATTTTAAATCAGAATTTCTTTAATATGATCCACCATCACAGAATCTCTCTACCAGCCTCCTCCTGAAGAATGCTATTAAAAATATCTTTGGAAACAGGCTGGTTCCTAGTTAAATGCATCTGGATTGCTGATTTAATAGCTGGAAATAGAGAAGACTGAGAGGTGACTTGATCGCTGCGTACAGGTACTTACACATGAAAAAGAGATGTGACGGCTGAGAGCCGTTCAACCGCGCTGACAAAGGCATACCGAGATCTAACGGCTGGAAACTGACGTTAGACAAATTCAGCCTTGCAGTAAGATGCAATTTCCTAGCTGTGAGGGCAATTAAACAGTTTACCAAGAGGGGTAGTGGACTTGCGGACATTTAAAATGAGATTAGACATCTTTCTAAAAGACGTACTTTCAATCCAGCTTCAATCTGCATGTCCTGGTGGTCAGAGCACACGATCATGGCAGTCCCTTCTGGCCTTAGAGTCTATGAATTTACTCTCAGCCTAAAACTGCCTGGGATAATAAATACTCTCGGGTGATGCTCAAAGGCTAATACAGCCAATGGAAAAATAAGGAAATATTCCATTTTCTGAGGAGGTAAAATATATTCAGAGGAGGGAAAATTACCCGAACCACTAGGGAGTTCCAAGATGGGGACGGGTACTGTAGAGAGACTAGAATGCCAAGCAAACATGCTCATAAATGATGCAAACCACTCCTGAATCTGATTGATTGAACTGATTTGGACTAGATGACCTTCTGGGGTCCCTTCCAACCCTGATATTCTATGATTCAAGAGACGTATCCTATTCTGATTCTGGAACTAAAACAGTGGCAAGATCTCAGCTTCAGATGAATTATTCTCTCCATCCAAGAAGAGAAACAAAATATTCATCCGGGCAGCAACCTTTTCAGTAGAAGTATTACTATCTGTTGCTCTTTTACTCACATTGTGGAAATGACTGCAGTCACTGAGAGTGTCTAGGAGTACAGATCCATGGCACATTATGTACCTCCCAAGGCTCATAACGCTTTAAAATCACTGATTAGAAAGTCAAGTCTGGATGATCTAGGATGGCTAGTTAATCCCAAAGAGAAGGACTCTTTTTCTAAACCCTCACAGTAGAGAATATTGCCTCATCAGATCATGTCTAGTTTTACTTGGAAAAACCTTAAAGAGAAATCTACTATGGGAAGATGGAAAACACTACCTTTAAATTAAATATAAAATTTTTTGTTTGTTTTCTTTCAAATCTGAACCCAAATCTCCTTTTCCAGACTATAAAAGAAGCCACAAAAGCAACAATGAGAGAGACTTATCAGGCAGGGGATCCTTCAAAACAATATATATGATGCCCAAGTCATAGGCCATGAAATGAAATGAAACAAAACATTGGAATTGAAGCACAGTTTAATTAGTGTAACTCCAAACATAAAATTAAGCAATTAAACCAAAATATTCCATGAATTTTAAAGAGCCTGGGGCTAGATTGGGATATACATACTCATCATGTTAAGTTCTACTTTATTCCTTGTACAGTTTCCTTTACTTCCATGAGACCGCTCAAGGAAGACTGTGTGCTCTGCGTAAACAAAGGCAGCACAATTTGGCTCATAATTATTAAACACTCATGAGGAAAAAAAGGATATTCCCGCTACTTCATCTGAGTATTATAAACAGTTACACCAATTAGATTCTGCAGGGTACTGCCTATATCGCAGGTGTTGTAAGTAAATGCTTTCATTGTAAAACAAAGCATGTACAAGCGGCAAAGGGGATGGATAGGCCCATTTTAAATAGATCTACAATAAATACTTGCTTCTATTCCATTATTGTGAGGGGTTGTTTCAAAACACATTTTCAAAGTCAATTCAAGAAGTTTTAAGATTGCTGTTCTCTGTGGATAAAATTAAGCCATAAGAGAAGTGAAGGCTAAAAAAAGAATGCTGGTCCAGATGGATTCCCTACTGAATTCTATAAAATATTTACAGATCTTCTGTCGCCAAAACTTATGCTTCTTTTTGACGAGATGGAAGCCAAAGACTCTACCTGTTCCCTGCCCCAAAGCAGCAATGCAATTTGCTGGAAAAATCTTACAGATAACCTTGTATTTGAAATTATTATAGGACACACTCACTGATCAACATTGATTCCAAAATATTTTTGAAACATAGTTCAGTTGCTACTCCCCCACTTTATTTAGTCCCCAAATTATTCCTCACCTAGCTTCCAGGATCAAGAGTTTTCCACTAAAATAGATTTTGCTCAGATAAGCTCAAGATGTCTAATGTCACTCATGCAGTGAATGAACAGACCATTTATGTAGCCGTGCTGTCTTTAGGGGACAAAACGTATGTGACAATATGTAATAGGATTATAACACCCATGTTTTTCATTGGTTTGGGGTTAGCCAAAGATTTGTCAATTACTTTCTTATATGAAGTTACCTTTGCTAGACTCTTGATCGGTGGAGTCTGATCTCATTCAGCCTCTGTTCACAGATAGACCAGGCAGAGGTAGTGTTTTTCATTTCATTTGTTAGTTTTGGTCCTGATTCTGCCATTCCAACTCACCCTGAGTAGTACCTTACTCTGCAAGTAATCCAAACGGTTCCAGTGGGACTCATGTAGAAAGATGCTACTTAACATCAGTAACGCTGTCAGAACCCAGCCCCTTACTTTTAGAACCTGAATCTACCGCAATTTAGTGACTGATATCTATGGATTTATCCAGACAGTCCTGCAGTAAAGACAGTGGAACTCAGGAAAGGCAAGTTCAATTTGTGGATCCTCCACAGACTTCCTGTTTGTGAATGTCGGCAAGTCCATTCATCTCTCTGTGCCCCCCTCCCACATTTTGTTGGGCCTGCATCGTTACACCGTAAGCTGTTCAAGGCAAAGATTGTCTCTTGCTATGTGTTTCTCTGTTGGGGTCTCCAGGCATTACAGTAATTCCAATAATAATAATTTAACTCTCCCAAACAGGCCTGCTGTAATATCTCAGGTTACTGGGTTAACAGGACAAAAACTGAAGCTTTCCATCCTATTTGATTCTGCTTCCCAGCCCATCACCCTGTGAGAAGGGAGTTTGTAACACATTAAGTATTCAATTTTTATCTGACCTTGACCCAACTGATCAATTTAGCATTATGCATCTTAAAAGCAAAATAAAAGATGCAGTAACTAATTGGTCTCCATTGGATGTTCTCTGGTCAGAGCTATTAGAGACCACAGTTAATTTACAATTAGTACATTGCCCCTTCCTTTCCCTTCACCCTTTCAGAAACGTGTCTCAGCAAGTTTCTATGACCATCAGTCGTATTTAAAGGTATCGGAAAAACACTCCTCCGCGAGTATATGGGCAGGGTGGATTTATCTCATATTTCAGTTCTCAAGGAATTTATTGTGACACAGGTAGTACAGTGATTGAAGAATGACATAGATGTCTCCACTGGCTAAACATGGAAAGACATAGAGCTACTCATTCTCCCATTATACCATACACTGTCTCCCTTCCCTCCGCTTTAGAATTGCATCCTATTCCCCATGCAACTGTAAAGGATTTTAGATGGAGGAGCAGTCTACTCAACCATCAAGGATCTCATCCTTTATGATCTTCCTTAGAGTCAAGGCCTCGCTTTCTATGAAGCAAGTTAGACCTAAACCATGGACCTAAATCAGGAAACTGAATTCCACGGAGAGTTGTGCTAATGCTAACAGGGCACAAAATCATCCAGTGCGTTGTGCAGCTCCTGAAGGAAGCAAGAGCACAAGCCTAAACCACTCTCTGAGGAGGACCAGAGGGGTAGTAGCCACCCAGGGTTCATAAGCTACATTCAGCAGTGCCTCATGCGCGGGGAACCTTCCCTAACGGCACAGTCCCGAAAGCACTGCGGCAGCTCTCAGTGACTCCGCCAGCTTCAATACCCTCTGCCTTTCAAGGTAGCTGTGTCCCACCCATTCCCCCAGCCACTGTGGATGGAGCTCCTGGAATAGTGGAAGGACAAGCTTAAAATGGCCACTGTAAAGAAAAAATCTAATTTATATGTTAAACACCAATATATGGCAATTAATTTGATCTTTGACTATTAGCAGTAAATATGTCCAATGGCCTGTGATGGGATGCTAGATGGGGTGGGACCTGAGTTACTGCAGAGAATTCTTTCCTGGGTGTCTGGCTGGTGAGTCTTGCCCACATGCTCAGGTTTTAGCTGATCGCCATATTTGGGGTCGGGAAGGAATTTTCCTCCAGGGCAGATTGGAAGAGGCCCTGGGGGTTTTTCGCCTTCCCCTACAGCGTGGGGCATGGGTCACTTGCTGGACGATTCTCTGCACCTTGAAGTCTTTAAACCACGATTTGAGGACTTCAATAGCTCAGACATAGGTTAGGGGTTTGTTACAGGAGTGGGTGGGTGAGATTCTGTTGCCTGCGTTGTGCAGGAGGTCAGACTAGACTCTTAAGGTCAGAAGGGACCATTATGATCCTCTAGTCTGACCTCCTGTACAATGCAGGCCACAGAATCTCACCCACCCACTCCTGCAATAAACCTCTCACCTATGTATGGTCCCTTCTGACCTTAAAGTCTATGATTCTATATGCACGCAACATCTGGACAAAACAGTAAAGGTTGAGGATTTCCTCTGAAGAAGCTGGCGTGTGGATATGGGCTCATGTCAGAAAGGAAGAGGCTATGGTAGCAGGTCGTATAAGCGTGTGATCATTGGCAGAATGGAATGTCACTTATAGGAATGTTCATGTTGCGTTTTGACCTGTGCCTACCTCCAAGCCTCACTTTATCGCAATACATCATGGTGAGCTCAAGATGCACAAAGCTGGCCTATCCATTAATGACTCTTGCTGGTTGGCTAACAGGCAACACATTTCAGTCACACCTTCTTTCAAGGTCTCCATGAACCAATTATTCTGGTACCAACTAACTAAGAACCAAACTAAAACCAGTTTGTAAAATTATTAGATGACATGCTATAATCAGAAAATACAGCTGAGTATGCAAACATTTATCAACAGAAAACTCTCAAATGAAGTGACCACCTGTCATAAATATAAAGGGAAGGGTAAACCCCTTTAAAATCCCTCCTGGCCAGAGGAAAAATCCTCTCACCTGTAAACGGTTAAGAAGCTAAAGGTAACCTCACTGGTACCTGACCAAAATGACCAATGGGGAGACAAGATACTTTCAAAAGCTGGGAGGAGGGAGAGAAACAAAGAGTCTGTGTCTGTCTATATGCTGCTTTTGCCGGGGATAGACCAGGAATGGAGTCTTAGAACTTATTAAGTAATCTAGCTAGGTATGTGTTAGATTATGATTTCTTTAAATGGCTGAGAAAATAGCTGTGCTGAATAGAATGAATATTCCTGTCTATGTGTCTTTTTTGTAACTTAAGGTTTTGCCTAGAGGGATTCTCTATGTTTTGAATCTAATTACCCTGTAAGGTATTTACCATCCTGATTTTACAGAGGTGATTCTTTTTTTTCCTTCTATTAAAAGTCTTCTTGTAAGGAAACTGAATGCTTTTTCATTGTTCTAAGATCCAAGGGTTTGGGTTTGTGGTCACCTATGCAAATTGGTGAGGATTTTTACCAAACCTTCCCCAGGAAGTGGGGTGCAAGGGTTGGGAGGATTTTTGGGGGAAAGACGTTTCCAAACTACGTTTTTTCAGGAACCCAGATAAAGTTTGGTGGTGGCAGTGGAAGTCCAAGGGCAAAGGATAAAATAGTTTGTACCTTGGGGAAGTTTTAACCTAAGCTGGTAAAAGTAAGCTTAGGAGCTTTTCATGCAGGTCCCCACATCTGTACCCTAGAGTTCAGAGTGGGGAAGGAACCTTGACACCACCATTAAAAAACTTGCTAGTTATTGCCTACGTTATTTTACTGTGGCAAAGTACATCTTATATGCAATATATAATGGCAATCGCCGGTATGTATTAACCTTCAACATTAAAATAAGCTTTCAAGATCAGAAGGGTGACTGCACAACTTCATATTACAGACCACTGAATCCATTCACTTCTTGATTGAACAATTTAAGAGTGGTTCTCAAGCGCGACAAGATGGAACACCTTTTAAGCATTAGGAATCCTATAACTTAATAGCTCCTTTAATATCATTTCTCACGTTCCATTCATTATCAGTGACTTCTTAGTTTGGTATCTTTCCTATCTTGGTATCTTTCTTTTTAATTTGATTTTTGTGCCTATATCTTGTTTAAAACTGAGTTAAGCTTTTAAGAGAGAACAACAAACACTCCACCATGTCTCTGTGTTGGACAAGGCAATGCGAGGCCTGAAGAAAATAAGAGTTTTCAGACTTCCATCTGTAATACACTTATAAAGCATGTGTTACGTCCTCTGTTAAGGTATGTATGATGCTCCCCAGAGGTACCCAGAAGTGGCAAGGTGCCTCACAACTCTGCCTTAGCGTGAAGCAGTCTTATCCATGCCTGCTGTGGATCAGCTCCCTGAAACCACCAGCCTCCAGCAGCAAAAGCTCTGTCTTCCAGGCCTCCACAGGCTTTGCTCTCTCTGTTCAGTCTAGTGAAAGGCACAAACCAAGCCTCGAGTCCTCTCAGCGTTCCCTGCTTTGTGCAGCCCCTTATCCATTGGACACTGTCAGAATTACCAGGCCTGCTGTGCTCAAAGCAACAGTACACGCCAGCTTGTAAGATTCACTCAGGACCATCACCTTGCTTAACACCACAGCTCTTAGATATATTTATAGTGAAAGCAAAAATAATCGTGTTATCAAAGCGCAGCGATTCAAATAATAGTGAGGAAGGATACTGGAGACAAATGGTTACATATAAAAGAAAATCGTAACACACTTGCTAGAGACTAAACTTAACTCACAGGTTAACCTCTTGTCTAAAGAAGCTTGTTTCACCCAAAGTTCTCGCCAGTGTTTTCATTAAAACCTGGTTGAGACCCTTCTTTCATGACGTAAACTCCCTGCCTGTTCACTTCCTCAGTAAAGGATGACAGGGTGTCTCTTCTGTTCCCTAAATATACTAGAACAAATCTTTGAGGTGAACCTCAACATCACCAGCCCACCCCTCCCCTCCCCCCCCCACTTTGCTGCTTGCTTTTCCTGTTACTTCTCTCTCTATGAAATTTTTACAAATCTTTATTAGCATTAAGTCCAGACTGGTGAGAGGAGACCCACTGTGAACTATACAATACTTAATTTACATGTAAACAGCCAGCTAGATAAACGTGTCTTGTCTGACAGAAAACCTGTTTTTCACCTTAGCTGGTGACAAGTCCCTGGCCACAGACTTTAAGAACACATTTGCAGTGTATATACATAACTCCTTACACAACCTCCATACATATGTTTTGCCACAATACTGATGACCTGTGTGGCACCAGCTTTTATCTGAGATCTCCCATGATGCTCTTTTGGTGAATATCAGACTCAGAAGAATCCTGTGACCCCTTATGCACTGTCTCTGTGCCCCTTGCTAGTTGGCACCAATAGGTTCCTGGGTCCCAGTATGTCTTCACGGAAGAGTTTACCCAGGCTCTTCCCCAGTTTTTAGCCCAAACTTGCTTCTGTCCACACACAAAACCCTTAAAAACCTGGATGTATAGGGGTTTTGAACCCAGGTCTGCTTGCCCAGCTAGAGGTATAGGTTAGAACTTGGGTTTTGCTATAAAGTGGGCTCTAACCCACCTACTTCGCAGTCTGGATACAGCTGACAGGTTATGGAGCACAGGTTTGGAGCACAGTCCTCCAATGTTATCTCACAATCCCTGAGGGCTGTATTTCCCAACACTTCGACCTACTCGCTTCCCACTCGCCTCCTCGGCACTGGAAGCCATCTGCTAATGGCTAGTCCATATAAAATATAATAGCCTACACTACTCCTGCCAGCTAATTTAGCTCCTTTAAGCTCAGTGATAGTTCAAAGTCTGTGCTTTGGTGCTAAGGATTCAAATTTTGATCACAACTTGTGTTAAAGTTTGTTACACACAGAAAAAAGACCAATGGATCTTAAACAAAATCTATCCTTCTGCAATTTATGGGGCCAGAGTTTTCCTTATCCGATTATCCTTCCCTGGCTATGTGCCCATTTTGGGGGCAGGGGGTGATAGGAGACCTCATAAAGATGCTCTTAATTTTTCCTTTTACTCCCCACTAAAAATGCCTTATGCATTCTTTATTTCAACTCCATATTTGTGCATCTCTTTTCCTGCGTGTCCCCCCCCACTCCCGAGGACGAAAACTAAAAGAATTTTAAGCATTTAATTGATGTTGCAGCTTTTCAGAAATTTACATTTTGCATTTCACTTAGCATGGACACTGAAACTAGCCGAACCTTTTCCAGCTTTGCTATCGTCGGTTTCATTCCCTAGTTCTGCCGCACTAGCACAATACTATTGTGTTGGTGGGTTTTCCCTCGTCCACAAGCGCCCAAGGAAAAAAGTGAGGGGGAGGGGGTTGTGTTTTTCTGTTATTGTTTTATTTATACATATTCAGATTTTCTAACTTTAAAAGAAATTAAGCCTTCTCTAAGCTGACAGCATCCTTTCACACACATTCAGATTTTTTATTTGGATATCAACATAAGGAAGGGTATGTTATTGCCTTACACTGCAGAAGAAAAGGCTGTCATTTCGAAGGCCCCAATCCTGTAATGAACTGAACATACATACAGGAGTCTCACCTGCACACCATGCATTGCAAGATCAAGGCTTAAGAAACTATGAAGAGGAAAGATTGCCCTGTGGATTACAGCACAGTTCAGAGAAGCTCCACCATAGACTTCCTGTGGGACTATGGGTAAGTTCCAACCTCCTTAGGCCTCCATTTCTCTATCTATAAAACAGAGATAGTAATACTTCCCTCTCTCTCTCTCTCTCAAAGGGGCTTGTCAGATTTCTTCAACTGATTTAATAATTCTTTAATATTTGTAAAGCACTATGAGATTTTCTGATGCAAGGTGCTACAATCGGGCAGAAACTAGGCAAGAGGTATCCCTGTCGCATCAAATCGCTTCATAGGTTAAGATCGAGTTTACAAAACAGAGCCTTCTTTAGTCTACGATCCCTCGTAATTAGGCTTGGCAGAATTTGAATTTTTTAAAATAATTTTGGTGGATAATATCAATGTTTATTTTTAAGCATTTTTTTCCATTTTTATCCATTTAAATTTTCACAGTTGAAAGAAATTATATGGCAGTGTCAGATAATTATTTCATGACAGTGTCTAATAAGTTTTCAGGAAGCATATTTTTTTAACTTTTCCTCTCTGTACATTTCAATTTTCATCAGTGGAAATTTTTTTTCATCATTTACCGACGCTGACCGATAAAAATCGAATCCTTCCACCTTCTAAGCTTACTCACAACGCAGGACTTGCACTCTTACTGTGCTTAGTTCCTTAGATGACAGATTCCATTCCCCTTCCGTCCCAAAGGGAATTTGTATTTACCGTTTGCCTACAAAGATCTAATTCTGGACTTCTGGCTGTGAGCATCTGTCCATCCATTAGAGACTGAACTGAACATTCATCTGACAACAAACCTGCTGTTTACTCTCTCAAGAGGGCAGGCTTTTACGAAGCAAGGTTGGAGACAAACCTGATGCAATAAGAGAAGTCCGGGGTGAGCAGGAAAGAGGGTGCAAACAAAAGCTATGCAGGATGCAATCTGTATTTTTTTTTTAAATTAAAAGTTTTTTTAAGCAAACTGAAGCTCTGGTGAGAGATGCTCCACCAACAGGCCTGCAAACCAAAATGCTGGAAGACTGTTTATCCAAGGGACAGCAAAGGCCAGGAGGAATTTCGGCTACCCCCAGTCTGTGTGTCTTGCCATTGTGACTCAACCCGGAGGCAGGAACCCCTTTCCAGGGCTGAGAAGGGAATTCAGCCTCTGTAAGTGATTCAGTCCAGACCTTTTCAGCCAAAGCTGGCAATAAGGGTTTCAGTCATGAGGGTGCTTTGTTTGGTGTACACATCTGCAGGCTGGGTGAATTTTAAAAGGAAGTTTTAAGTGGTGCATAGGATTTGCTCTGGCCCCCTGCTAGGGATGCCAACTTTTTAATCACACAAAAACGAGCACCCCTGCCCCACCCCTTCCCTGAGGCCCCAGGGTGCAGTCTCCGGGAGTTTGGGTGCAGGAGGGGGCTCCGGGCTGGGGAAGGGGTTGCGGTGCGGGAGGGGGTTCGGGATGTGGGATCCCGCCGGCACGTACCGTGACTCCCAGGAAGCGACCGCCAGGTTCTTGCAGCCCTGCACGGGCAGCCAGGGAGGCTCTGTGCACTGTGCTCGTGCCTGCAGGCACAGCCTCCACAGCTCCCATTGGTCGTGGTTAACGACCAATGGGAGCTGTGGTGTGGGCCCTCAGGGTAGGGACAATGCACGGAGCCTCCCTGGCCCTCCATGCGCCTAGGAGCCGCAAGGACCTGGTGGCTGCTTCCAGCAGCCACACAGAACTAGGGCAGGAAGGGAGCCTGCCTTAGCCCCGGTCCCCTGCTATGCCGCCAACCACACTTTTAACAGCCTGGTCAGCAGTGCTGACCGGAGCCGCCAGGGTCCCTTTTTGACCAGCCGTTCTGGTCAAAAACCAGATGCCTGGCAACCCTACCCTCTGCACAGGGGTGAATTTAATCCTAGCGGTACGTCTGCTCTGCAATGGGGAGGTGACTGCACCATGCATAGACTAGGGTTGCCACCTGATTGGTTTTCACCTGGAGAGTCCGGTTTTCAGGGCTAAATGGCACTGGAACCAAAAGTCCGGTTACCACAGGGCAAGGGGAGGCACCAGGTCATTAACCCGCGCCAGCCCCTGCTCAGCTGGAGCCGCCTCCTACCTGCAGACAGGCTCCTTGAGACAATCCAGTGAGTCATATGGGGAGGGAAGGAAGGGAGCAGGGCCTGGGGGGCAAGAGGCAGAGAAGGGAGCAGAGCCTGGGGGGCAAGAGGCAGAAAAGGGAGCAGGGCCTGGGGGGATGAGGCGGAGATGGGGAAAGGGCCTCGAGGAAGGAGGCCGGGCAAGGGGAAGGGCCTCGGGGAAGTGGCAGGGCCTCAGGGTCCAGTTACCAGCAATTAGAAAGGTGGCAACCCCAGCAGAGACATGCCCAAGCTAGCTTTGATTTTGCTAGCTCAAGTAACAACAGGAGTGAAGCCAAGTTAGCACAGGCAGCAGCCACTCGAGTATGTACACAGGGTAGCCCATGCAGACACCCACACAGCTGCAATTTCACTATTATTGTTACTCAAGCTAGCTTTGATCTAGCTCTGGTATGTCACATGTGCTGTAATCACCCCTTCCAATTGCAGATCCACCAGGCCTCAAGCTCAGCAATCAGAGGGTAACAACTTTCATTCACTGCCTAAAACTCCGCATTCAAGTCGGGTGCCCCAAATAGGCATGGTTCAGTATCCCACTCCCATGCCCCTAAGATATGCGGGTTGTGTTCTTCTGGATTTGAAAGAGGCTATTCAAGGTGTTACAAAACTCCACATACTGTCCCAATCAATTTCAGACCCACTCAGCACAGCTGCACTATGAAGAACTCTTTCAACATCTTCATCCCTTACATGGAGGTTTTTACCATTATTCCCACTGAAATCAATGTCACTGCTTGCAGCAGTACCGTTAATCATGTGTGTAAGTCTTTGCAGCATCATGGACCACACCAATGACTTGTTGGGAACAGGGGAAACTGAGGCAAACAGAAGGGAAGTGACGTGTTCAAATAAAGTCAATGCTCTTTCATATATGTCTGTATAGCGCTTTGCACAAGCGCTCATCCTAATGAGGGTCTCTGTATGCTACTGTAATAACAACAATTAACTTTTTTCTTCCCTAACAAAGAGATGGGAATTCAATTAGAGTTGGTTCACTTGTCTGGCGTTGCTTGTTTGCTTGCTTTTGTTAAAACACTGTTAATAAAAATGGCTTGGAGACCAAAACAAATTCATACATGGAAAATTTTCATTTTGGGCAACATTTTCCAGTTTTTACTTGAAAAACCCAAAGTCACATCTTTTTCCGTAAAAATTATTGTTTAAGGTAAAAAGTTTTGGTTTTCCGTTTTCAAAAAGCAATTTTTTTCAGACGTCGGTTTTTTAAATCTGGGCATGGGGGCAGGGGAATCAACTTCATGGAAAAAAATTCAAACATGACATTTTTCAAATTTTCCCAGGGAAAATAATTGGCATTTCTCTATTCACTCTAATACCGAACGTGTCACTTGCCTCTTGGAAACGTGGAACATTCAGGTTAATACTGTATGCAGCTTTTTGCCTCTGTATACATACACAAACAGAGACAAACACACCACCCTCTTCACACCTGTGCAACCCCAGTGAAGCAAATTTGTTTGCAATTCAGATATTTGAATAGCGTTTTGGGATCCCTTGGGTGTACGTTGCTCTATCAATACAAGATCATTATTACAATTGCATGGAGGATGCATGAGTGCTCATTTCAGGGCCTATTGTAAAAAATCAGTCGCTTTCTCTAGCAGACCAGCTTTTTTCAATTAATAAGGCAGAAACTGCAGTTTTAGCTCCTATGGGGATGCAATTCATTGAGCTGCGGGTATTGTGCCGAACCTTGCTTCTAGTTACTCTGTCTCAAACTGTGCGAGCAATACGGACACTGTCTCCAGTCACTATACGTTACTAGATTACCGCTGCGTCTGCTGTGCTATGAGCTGGCTAACAAGCATCTGACTTTACTGCCCTGCGTAACAGAAAGAAACAAATGTAAGCCTCAAAGCCCACACGTGCAAAGAGCTCAATACCACAACAATGAGGCAGAAAGCAGGTGGGAACAGCAGGGCCGGCCAGAAGAAGGCAACACACCTGCAGATACCCTTAACAATACACCAAAGTGCGGCAAGCTGTAATGATGAGCACATAGCAGCTGTCCACCAGGAAGCCCTAGCAGAGGAAACAGCTGCCACTTCAAACCATTCACTCCCCAGAGAGGTGAGACTGAGATGTTTGCAAGGCTTTATGCAGAAGGGTTTGGGTGGGGAAGGCCAATGCAAGGAGAAATTCTACTCCAGATTAATGAGTGTTTCAATATTATAAATCATCATTAGCTGCTACTAATAATTTTAAGATTGATGTAACTTCACATTAACACCACTGACTTAAGGTTAGTACTGTACCTCAGAACTCTTCTACTGCAGTGCAACAAACAGCTTTCACTTCTCTGCTCCCCTTCTCACCTCCTCCCACTCCCCCCTAGACTTTCTCCTTCTGTTCTTCCCTTCCCTCCACACTCTGCTGTCATATGAGCTCCTCATTCAGGTTCTTCCTTTAAGCTACACAACCACTTAAGCAAGTCATTTACCTGGAAGCTGGAGGTTGTCAGTACCTCTCTCATTTATTTTTTCCTGTCTGGAAATTGCAGTTAGACAAATTCAGTCTGAAAATAACACGAACACTTTTAATAGGGAGGGCAATGAACCACTGGAACAATTTATCAAGTGTTGTGGTGGATTGTCCATCACTGGCCATTTTTAAATCAGGATTGGATATTTTGCTACAAGGTCTGCTCTAGGAATTATTCTGGGGAAGTCCTATGGCCTGTGTGATATAGGAGGCCAGGCTAGATGATCGACCAAAATCATCTCCAGCCCTAGGTGCCACCAGAACAGAGCCATTTCATACCTAACTTCTTTCACTTACTCCCTGACAATGTGAAGTAGGACCACAGCAGAGAAACTGAAAATTATACTGCTCTACCATCCAGGACTTTGGACCAGTGCCATAAAATCACTGCTAGACAGAGAGAGACCAGTGGCAACTTTAAAAGTCTTATATCTTACGAACCATCAGGGCTAGAAATGTTTGCTGCACATCTATACAATAATACCTATGAGAGGGTTGGTGGCCTAATGGGTAAGACACTAGACTGGATTGGGACTCAGGAAATCTGGGTTCTTCTCCCAGCTCTGCCACTGGCCTGCTAGCTGACCTTGGGCAAGTCACTTGTCTTCCCTCCTTTCATCTGTCTTGTCTATTTAGATCACATCCTCTTCAGGGTAGGGACTGTATCGTTACTCTGCATTTGTACAGTGACCTGTGCAATGGGGCCCTAACCTTGGATGGGGCCACTATAATAAATATCATTCATTATTATTAATAATAATAAATAATAACAACAATAACAACACCTCCCAGTAACCGGAATGTTGTAACCCCAGTATTTGAATAACAATGTACGAATCAACTCCACTGGATCTGAGAAACAGTGGCTAGTAAAATCATGTTGCAACTGAAATGTGAAGTGGGGGTGGAGGGGGAAGAAGGAGGGAGGGGGTGTTTGCAGGAAGCAAGAGGACAATCAGAATGCCATGACTTTAAAAAAGTCTGATACTTATTTTAACCTTGAAGGCTAGAAGCATTCTGGCCAGACTAGTAAAAATGTTTTCAGACAGGGCTTGAAAAAGGTACCAGACACCTAGTAGCCAGAGCCAAATGTGGAAAAGGAAGAAGGCAAAAGACTCGAATAGTGAGGCCAAGGGGACAACAACCTGGTGAGAACCCCCATCTGTTAGGAAGGGGGAAGTTACTGGGATTTTTATCAGGGCACCAGGTACCTGGACCCTCCTTAGGTAGCCATTTTAGATATCAGTCTCCAGCTAGTAGGTGTGATAAATGTGAAGCTCCACCATCTCACACATAAACACACATGCTGCTGGAAGGGAGAAGGACCAGTGCTACATGCCTTTGGGGTCTCCTGACTGCTGCAAGGATGAGGAGAAAAGGTCTGATATGCTACACACACAACACTTCATGACCACCACCACTGCCTATTTCTTGCAGTGCATACAGCCTTCTGCAGCAGCATAAAACTGACATAGAGGAGATCTTCACTGCTGCCCAGCAAAGCTCTGAGCAGCAACAGAGGCATGGAAACAATCTTCCTGAGTCTGCAGACAGTACTGCAATGTTTTTTCATTTGATTTACACTTGGAAGGTTATCTCCACAACCATTAGAACTGGGAACCATTTATTTTAATGATCTCATGCACCCTGCAGAAAATGATGGCTTAAGCCATGTCATTCTCTAGAGAACTCTGCCCATTTCTTATCAGGCGTGTGAGATTTTCCATTGCCCTGCTTTCAGGATCAGTAACCCCCTTCAAAGCACAGGCCTTAAAAACCATTGATCCAAGTCAATTTCAGTCCCCAACAACAAATATGTTATTTTACTCTCAGTATGTAACTGAAAGAGCAAACACAACTTTCCTCCCTGGTAGCTGTTTACACTCTATTCTTACTTCTATTTAGGTGGAAGTATTTAAATTATACAGACAAATTGCACCCTTGCCCTTCTGCATTAAATATTAAAACAGATGTTTTTTGTTGTTTGGTCTTCTAATATCCTTTTTACAAAGGAATGCCTGCTGCAAACAGAGTGTGTTCTACTTTCCATTAGTGTTGTTCTCTATGAATTATTATATTACACACATCTATCTTTCCCTCTGATCTCAGTACAACATTAAACCTTTGTTTGATAATGGAAGTTTACAACAGTCACTGTATCTCTCCTACCACAGCGCTTCTTTTATGCAAACACAACTCTGAACAAAAATCTCCTTTTATGTCAGCACGTACAAGACCTTTCATATTATCTATTGTAATAAATATAGCACTAGATGAACTAAACACATGCAGTAAAAGGAGAATTTAACTGCATGGAAAGTTAGTAAATCTTGGATGACAGCTTAAATTCTAGGTCACAGCTTGAGATGCCTGCTGTTTTTGTTTACTGGAACAGCTTTGGGACCCTAAGTGAGTGTGGATTTAAGGTGACCAGAAAACAGAAAAAACTGTGGGTATGTGTGTGACTTTCCCTTCTGGAGTTATCTGGACTGGTGATCTGCTAGGTCACTCCAACCCTTGACTCTGGGAGCCAGCCTTACCCTGCTCTGGTGTAAGAACCCCCACTCTTCGGCTGTTCACGCACAGCCTCTGGCATCTAAGCTGTTCCCAGCTACTTACAACTGAATGACATTAGCCATTATCTCCGGACCCAGACACAACCCTAGGAACCTCCGTCTTGCAGTGTCCAGTTATGCCCGCTGGACGCTGCAAGCTTATATGAGTTCGTCAATTTAACAAAGAAATTGGTATGTATCAGACTTGTTATCCCAAGGGGAGTCTCTGACATGCTTCAAACCAAACGCACTGCTTCAGGTAGAACAAACAAACAGGTTTATTAACTATAAAGATAGACTTTAAATGATTATAAGTCAAAGCATAACAAGTCAGATTTGGTCAAATGAAATAAAAGCAAAACGCATTCTCAGCTGATCTTAACACTTTCAATGTCCTTACAAACCTAGATGCTTCTCACCACAGGCTGGTGGTTGCTCTTCAGCCAGGCTCTCCCCTTTGATCAGCACTTCAGTCACGTGGTGGTGATGTCTGTATATGGAGGTAGAAAAGAGAGGAGGAGCATGGCAAATGTCTCTCCCTTTTATCATGTCCTTTCTTCCCTCTTGGCTTTGCCCCCCCCCTTCAGAGTCGCGTGAGCATTATCTCAAGCAGTCCAGCCATTAAGGCCAAAGGCAGCGTGCCTCAGTTTCCCCATTCACGCAGTCCCATACTGACCAAAAGAAGGGGGTGACTCCCTCAAGTGTCTAACAGATTCTTTTGTTGCTGCCTAGGCCAGCATCCATTGTTCCTGTGAGGCTGGGCTGGGTTTGTCCCATCCATGCCCTGATGAGGTGTGAACTGCCTCTCTGTTCTTGGAGAGTTTGGCCTGGGCTTATTTTAAGCCATGAGGATACACTTTCAGCCTCATAACTAGATACATGAAATTATAACTTATAACCTTATTTACATGACTTTAACATCACTGCAACAACCATGCTCAGTGCATCATGAGCCTTCCGAAGACACCCAAAATAACAGACTTTGCACTGGATACCACACAGTCATTTTATAAAGATGAACATGGGGGTGCAGGGTGTTCCCCCGAGGTACAGAGCATCACACCTCCCCTCTTAGTTTACTGCAAGAGGATTAGTCACTGACTAGCTTGAAGGCAATTTGTGTTATAGTTCTCTTGGCATCCAGCCATTAAGGCCACAAGGCAGCGTGCCTCAGTTTCCCCATTCACACACACACAGCAAACCAGGTTTGTTATGGTTTCTCTACTGTGATCAGTTGTAAATCTGTTCACAGGTATTAACTGAGAACTAGCGTTACCAGAAGGTTTAACATCCGTGCCAAAATTCTTATCCCAAAACTTAACATTAATACCAAAAAAATTCATCACGGATGGGTGTTTACTAGTATCTTTATGATACCATGTCCTCTGTTCAGATAATGTAGTTTGAGGTTAGTTTGTTCATTACCCATGGTGTCCTTTGACTCTCTCCCATGTAATCAGTTACTGGCTTTTCTTTCCCTCCGATGTTCCCTTCTGTGTGGGCTCTTAATTTAATCATGTTTCTGGCATTTTGCTATATCAGGGTCTGGCAAGATAAGGGTCCAGGGGGATCCTGCACATTGGCTGGCCCTTTGGGGAGCAGTCTCCCAACCCCAGGACTGTACATATGTAGAAAATCCAGCTCCCCTTTTGGGGTTACCCGGTGTTTCCCCCTCCTAGAACTGAGTCCTTCCTTGCCCCCTTTTCCCAGGGGACTATGACCTGTGCTCTGTGGGCTAGGTGTGTTTACCCTTTGATCAGAGTCACCTTTCCCCAGCAGCTTTCCCATAACTGCTCTCTGTGTCTCACCAGCCTGGGGGAAAACACGCCCTTCTCTGTCAGATGGGTCACTTCTGTTCTCACAAACAATCCCCTGGCAATTTCCTGGTCCCAACTCCTCTGCTGTCCCACGCTTTGGAGCTGCAGCTTGATGTAAAGAGACAGTTACCTTCCAAAAACTTTTCAGAAACAGCATCCTGACAAACTGGGACCTGGATTGGGGTGCCCTCCGCCACCCCTTTCTCTGTCCCTGAGAAGTCAGCTGTGTGACGGCTCCCTTCCACGAAGTCAGTCACACCATTCCTTCTCAAAACCTGGGTCACAGGCTGACTGCCTGGGTGCACAGATGCTGACCCAGCCATACTCCGAGTGTCCTGGGCATCCTGCCCCAAATGACTAGGGAGGAGACATTCCTGTACCCCCACTAGTCCTTCCCCAGTTTCTTCCTCTGGGCCCCGTCCTAAGACACATTCCTCTGTGCTCCCGAGGAAGGGTTCTGTCTCTTGTTCAGCTGCAAAACTCTGCCAGCTAAAAACTGGGATGGTTTCCTTAATCACTGAGGACACCTCTCCTGCCCCTGCGCTGGAGGGCATGTTGCCTTCTGCTGGAAAAGAGCTAGTCTCAGCCCTTCCCATACTTGGAAGCACACTGCTTCCCTGGGTTACAGAGTCACCGGAATCCTCACCCACCTCAGTGGTTTCTGAGATCCCCTGCCCCTTCTCTGGGCTCTCCTCTGGGACACATTGCTCTATGCTCCCTAGACCTGGTTTTGCCTCTGATTCAGCTGCAAGCTGCTGGCAGCTAACAACCTGGACAGTTCTCTCCCTGGCAGGCATTACACCCTCATCCCTTCCTGATATGGTGCTGCCTCCAGCCGCAGTGCAGGAGTTGGTCTCAACCACCCTCCCACTGGAAGCACGTGGTTTCTCACTGCTGCAGAAGAATCAAGGAGACTCTCTCCCATTCTCTCAGCAGCTCCTGAGACCTTACCCTTTCCCTCGGGGGTCCCAGCATAAAACTCCCTCCTGCTGCAGGCAAATACTTTAACCTGAGCTACACGGAAAAAATCATTACCCAGGAGCAGGCCAAATAGGAGGTGTTCTATTACCCCCACAGTCAAAACACTTTCCAAACCTTCCCAAAACACATGGATTTTAGCTAGTGGTATGAGGCATCTGCCATAATTCGCCCACCGCCACAATCTCTGCCATTTGGCCAGGTAGCATACTGGTCTTTGGGACCACACTCTGCTTAACCAGAGAGATCTGGCACCCTGTATCCCTCTGCCCCAAGTATTCCCTGCCATCAATTTGGACAGCCTTAATGTGCTCCATATCTGGTTCTGCAGAAGCTAACCTCACAAAACCAATATGATCGGTTCCAGTTGCTTGGGGGGTTTCTGTGTTGAGGACAGCAGAACTAACAAGAGCTATTGGTTGCCTGCTTCCTCCTAGCACAGGGCATCTATTCCTCAGATGGTCAGTGGAATTACACTGATCGCACCTTTTGGGCTCTTCTGCTTTTACAGGCGATTTGGGATGAGAGTTAAGAGGAATGTTTTTGGGGAAGAGAAGGTTTAGGCTCCCAACCCACTTCTCTCTTCCCAGGGGCAAAATGGGATCCTCCCTCCCCACCAGTTTTAAACTCCTCTTTCTGTGGCCTGACCTCAATAAACGCCTGATTCTGTTCAAGGGCATCAGCTAAAAAAGCCATCTCATCAGCAGACCACAGCTTGGGACCCAGTGAGCTATCCTGAGCTCAGCAGAACCCTGTCCAAGATGTGCCTTCTGTCAGCAGGATTTTCCAATGCAATGTCCACTGCTCCTGCCACCCCACCCATGTACTCGTCCCTTCTTCCCTGGCGTCCTTTCAGCTTCCCATCCTGACTACAATGCTCTTCATAACCTAGCTCCCACCTCTCTTCACCATCTCAACCACTGCTTGGTCTCCAGCCCAACTGCATGCACTCCTCCCAGTCTCACGGATGTCTCAGGAGCTCCCACCCTGACCCAGCCTACCACGTCCTCTCCTCCTTCAATTACTATTTATTTGTTTTCCAGTACTGCCTAGAGACCCCAGTCAAGACCCAGAGTTGGTCAGCAGCAGAAGCAGGAAGAGAATCCATGTGGCCGAAGTCCAGCGTCCTAGCCACTAAATCACGCTTACAAATCCCTTCTACCACGAGGCCTACGTCAGTTGTCCTTCCCCCTTTCCCACAAGAAATGAAGGAGAGAGCGAGCATGAGAAAGAGCTAAGAAAACCAGACAAAAGACAGGGAACCTGAAGACGCTCGCCGAACAGTGTCCCACTAGGAACTGTCCTGTCCTCACATCTTTTCCATCTAATACCTGAGTTTGTGAATATAAAACATCCAGATATTCACAGCCGAGTGCAAGCTACTGCTGAGCAGCCAAGTTTGCCTGCAGTCCTGCTGCCTCAACCAGCATCTAACCCGCTGCTTCGCAAAGTGCTTTGGACCTGAAAAGTGCAATAGAAAACCGCAGTCTAATCCCATTCACAGTGCTACCAACGCTCATGATTTTGTCATGAGTCTCATGATCATTATTGTTTTCCTTAAAGCCCCAGCGCCTGGAGTCAAGTGGGTATGGGATGATTTCAGCCTTCAATTCTTAAAGAAAAAGTATGTTTCTAGCCCTCGTGGCTGTGGAGAAAGCTTTAAAATGTGACCCCAGTGCACCCTAAAGGCTCCAAAAGCGGAAGGCAAATAAAGAGAACCCAAATCTGGTATGTTTGCATCATGTCATGATTTTAAAGCCAATCTCATGATCTTTGGTGAGCCTGACTCATGAATTTTGAATGTCTGGGGTTGGCAACACCATATTCGTTGCTGGCCTTGCTCCCCAGAAGCAGGGTGCAACATTAAAGGGGACACACAGAGGGGGGCCTTGAGTCCTGATTCCCCAGAGGGGCTCTACTGCAGAGCCAACTGCAGAGGGGAGGGAAGAACAGCCCGAGCTCCCAGATCCAGAGGGGCACGAGTGAAAACAAGTCAGGGCTTTGAATTTCAAGAGCCATCAGCCCACTTCAGCTCAGGGCCCTGAGCACAAAGCAGCTGACAGAGCAAGGCAGAAATGCCGAATGCCGGGGTGTAGTCAGTTCAAGCAATGCCACTCCCCCTACAAAGCCATTTGAGCAGCCCCTTGTATGCCAAGGCCCGCGATTCAGTGTGCAGCCTGCTCCCCGACACTAAGGCCCCAGTGCTGGGCCCTAACAGGCGGGTGTGGAGGGGGAGTCAGCAGGGAACATACCCACAAATGGTGCAGTTTTGGAAAGGGCTACCAGCTGCCAGCCCAAGCAGCTCGGAGCAATGCCATGTGGCACCAGCTTGCCAGTGTGAGCGGAGCTCACATGACCCAGGCCACTCTGTGCCTGCAGGTTTGGCAGCATTGTCTGAACCAGCCCTGGCAGGGAGCTTGTCAGCTCCAGGGGAAAGCAGGTGGAAGAGCCCCTCAGAGGGTATGGGAAGAGGTGAGTGGCAGGTCAGAGCGGGGTGGGAGAAGGCTGAGCTTTGCTAGCTGATCCACGCCCTGACTCTCAGCCCCACGAACCCTTACTCTAACCTGACTTCTTCCTATGTCATAAACAAAACTGCCCCACGCATTTTACGCCCTTCCCTGAAGCCACCTGTCCCACACCTGACACTGCGGTAACGGCACCATGGAAATTACACCGGCAAGATCTGGGAGAAGCCAGAAATGCTGCCCTCTTTCTTCCCTCTAAATGAGTAAATAGGCAGCTTTAAATTAGTGAAGGTTCCTTTCCACCTCAAGCACTGGATTCTCCAGCAAGGACACATGCTTCCCATGTGGGGGAAGTCAGAGAGGAAGGAGGAAAAATGAGACATTTCCTCTTCCATCCACACACCCTCATGGCTCACAGCTATCATGGGTGCTCGATGGGCACAAAGATGTTTCAAAAACCTGGGAAGCCAACTCTACTTAGAACAAGTGAGGGTGCACGCTAAACTACAAACACAGGCTGTCTATGTCTTTGTACCTCACCTGTCACCACAGTTTCCTATAGATAATGGCAGCATGGCGGGGAGGTCTGCCCACGCAAATGGGTGACAGGGACGCCTGTGTTACAATATCGGCTCTGCCACTGACTCCCTCTGTGGCCATGGGCAAGTCATTTTCCCTCACTGTACTCAGTTTATCTGTCAAATAAGGATAATACTTACCTGCCCGGCAAGGGTTAATTAAAACAGGCCACTGCTTTGAAGAGTAGAGCAAAACACAGGGATAATAATGCTTTGTACTAACCCCTGTCCTAAATGACTTCATCAAATATATCAGCTAAAAGTAGCCTCAGATTAGAGAGCACTTCAAGCTCAAGTTCAGACAAAATTTTACAATATGTTTTAAAAGAGTCACTTGTGGGAAAGGTCAGACATGGCCCTTACAGTGGGTTCCACTCCATTTGTATTGTTAAAAAAATCAGTCAGGCTTTAACAAATCCAAGTGAATCTTGTGCGTCTATTCCCATCCCAACTCCCTCTGCTCATACTAGTCTTTTTGACCATCCACACGTTCTTGTCACTCTCAGGGCAAGTGCCTTCTCCTCTGCATCTCTCCTCAGAGCCAAACACCCAAACGCTCCATCTAATTGCAAATCTCAGCTGAAAGCATCTCGCTCCTCCCTTGCCTCTTCATTTCCAGCTCCCTCTATTGTTATTTAATTCCGGGTTCCATTTTTAAATAAAAGACCCCATACAAGATGGAGGCCTTATACCACAAGAAAGCCAAAGGAAGCTGAAGGTGCTCAACACCTCACATGACTGGGCCCTTACTCTGGATTTGGTATTCAGGAGTGTTTTTTCAAAGAGTAGCCCTTTAACCTCCGCATTGGCATGTTCCTACTGCCCTGGTTCTGATAATTGCCACTACAAAGCAAACGTATGTGAGTCACCATGTACTCTGTTTAGTTCAGGCCATTCGCAGGGTCTGGAAAGAGTTCATTTTTCTTAGTCTTATTATCCTTCCTCTGCCACTCAAGAGCTTTAAAAATGTACCATCTTGTTTACAGGAGTGTTCTGTGCACTAAAAAGGGAAGGACAGCAGAAGAAAAATATTTACAAACAAAGGAGATAATACATAAAGCTTACAATTACTTGACATGACATATGGTAAATAAGAGACAGAAAAAGGCTTCTAAGGTTTGTACAAAGCCTGGATTTTTCTTCCACACTTTCCAAGGATCGATAATACGTGTTCCACACAGCTGCCATCTCCCATAGAAACAACCCTCCACCCCCAAAAAATTAACATTTCATAAAAAATTTTCAATCAGGAATGACATTTTAGAACTGAACTTTTTAAAACAACTTCTTGCTCGCCTAACACAGAGACAAGAATAATATGAAATCTCAGTCTTAAACATAACAATCAATATGATCGGGGGAGGGAACTCTATTGATTGAGCCATTTAACCAAGATATTTAAGCCCTGATGCAGAATATAAGTGCTATGTATTAGCTATTTAAAAGCTCCTAATTCTAGCTTTATAGCTTTTTCCTTTCTCCCTACTTCAGCTCAATTCAAAAATTACATTGCACTGAAATATTTTTTACTCCTTATGTCACCAGGGATAACAATATCCAGTGGCCGGAAGCAGAAGTCAGCAAAGATCAAAAGGGAAATTGGATGCACATTTTGAACACTGAAGAAAACTAACAACTGCAAACATTCACCAAGGGATGTGGTAGACCATCACTTGAGGTCTTTGAACCAAGACTGGATGTCTTCCTAAATGATCTGCTGTAGCTCACCCAAAAATTAGGGGCTTGATGAATGAACCACTTGTTGACATTTCAAGGTCTTTGTTCTGCAAGAAATCAGAGTAAAGGAATGCCATTGCTCCTTCTGATCTTAGCGATCTACGAACAACTGCCCATGTGATAAGTAAAGTGAGAGAAAAAGATACACACAGACTACATTTCTCAGAGTAGCAGCCATGTTAGTCTGTATCCGCAAAAAGAAAAGGAGTACTTGTGGCACCTTAGAGACTAAAAAAATTTATTTGAGCATACGCTTTCGTGAGCTACAGCTCACTTCATCGGATGCATGCAGTGGAAAATACAGTGGGGAGATTTATATACATAGAGAACATTAAACAATGGGTGTTACCATACACACTGTAACGAGAGTTTTAGAGTAACAGCCGTGTTAGTCTGTATCCGCAAAAAGAAAAGGAGTACTTGTAGCACCTTAGAGACTAACCAATTTATTTGAGCATAAGCTTTCGTGAGCTACAGCTCACTTCATCGGATGCATACTGTGGAAAATACAGAAGATGTTTGTTTTTATACACACAAATCATGAAAAAACGGGTGTTTATCACTACAAAAGGTTTTCTCTCCCCCCACCCCACTCTCCTTCTGGTAATAGCTTATGTAAAGTGATCACTCTCCTTACAATGTGTATGATAATCAAGGTGGGCCATTTCCAGCACAAATCCAGGTTTTCTTCCCCCCCAACCCCCGACACGAGAGTGATCAGACTACAGGGATTCTCCAAACCCCCAAGAACATTCTCTTCCTTACCCACATGAATCTGATTAAGTAGGGCACATGGGTTTTCACTATTTGCAACCAAGCCTGAAATATTTTTGGGTGAAATATTTGCAACCAAGCCTGAAAACATGTGGTCTAACGAAAATCCTGTAATTCATCCTAGATTTGTTAAAGTTTTCACTGAGGTTCTGGGACACTCTGTACCTCAAAGCAGCAGCCTGGAATCCCCATATTCACCTCTGTCATATAATTATGATGTGTTTTGTACAAAGCATACCTAGTGAGGAATTATTTTAAAAGTCTTGATCTGTTCAACACTAATATCCTGTTGGATTGTATGTGAAGTTATGAAGTATTGTTATATGTGATTGAAATATGTTGTGAATTCAGGAACACCCAAGGCATACAACAAAGGGGTAGCAATCACCGGCCAGACAGGGGTTAATGGCTCATCCACACCCAATCCACTATCCCAGAGACTTCTCGGAGAAAGCACCTATGCTATAGACTAACACAGGTCACAGCAAGGATCTTTCTAGCCAGCTGGAAAAAAGTATAAAAGAGGGAGAGTGACTTCATCACTTTGCCTCTTCCCTTCCCCTGCCCCACCCCCCCAACTCAACACCTGGAAAATCGTCTGGAAGAAAAAGACTTTGAACGAGGGAGTTTGGTCCCAGGCTGGAATAGGGTTCAGTCTCTGTATTGAGGCACTGTAAGCTGCTTGTACCATCTGTTAGGATGAGACACGGCTTGATTCAAATCTTGCTTAGTCTGTTTAAATTAGAATTTAGGCTGCACATTTATTTTTTTAGAGTAGCAGCCGTGTTAGTCTGTATTCGCAAAAAGAAAAGGAGTACTTGTGGCACCTTTGTTAGTCTCTAAAGTGCCACAAGTACTCCTTTTCTTTTTACATTTATTTTTGTTTCTGAAGTAACCAACTCTAATCTCTCTGCCTGCTACTTATAATCACTTAAAATCTCTTTCCATAGTTAATAAATTTGTTTTATATTTTACCTAAAACTCTGTGTTTTTGGAAGAACTGCTTGGGGGATCTCAGCTCAGACTACAAAGGCAAGCGTGTGTCCATTTCACACTGAGGGAGTGGCGAACTACTTAACGAACTTTCACTGTAAGACGGTACAGTTCTGGGGTGCAAAGCTTAGAGCTCGGGGGAACTGGCTGGAGCCTCCCTATTGATGGCTCATGAGTGGCTGGGAGAGCATTCATGTAACCAAGCTGAGTGTGTACCTGCCTGTGGGTGGCTGTAGGTTTCAGAGGGGTAGCCGTGTTAGTCTGTATCAGCAAAAACAACAAGGAGTCCTGGTGACACCCTAGAGACTAAGAAATTTATTTGGGCATAAGCTTTAATTTGCAAACTTGACATCATCAAATTAGGCCTGAATAAAGACTGGGAGTGGCGGGGTCACAACAAAAAGTAATTTTCCCTCAGTTGATACTCACTCCTTCTTGTCAACTGTTGAGAATGGGCCACATCCACCATGATTGAATTGGCCTTTTTAGCTCTCACCCCCCAACTTGGTAAGGCAACTCCCATCTTTTCCTGTCCTGCCTACTGTATTTTTCACTCCATGCATCTGATGAAGTGGATTTTAGCCCACGAAAGCTTATGCCCAAATAGATGTGTTAGTCTCTGAGGTGCCACAAGGATTCCTCGTTGTTTTTGTGAGTGGCTGTGTAAGTGCAGTGCCTGTCAGAGGCTTGTAGCTTGACATGAGCATCAGAGTGTGAAGGACAGCCCAGGCGGTGGGTTTGGAAGACTCAACAGTCCCACAGTCCAGGTTGCACCCGAGGGACCCCATCACAGGTTCACAAACCTTTCCTACGAACTGAGTCTCAATTTGGAGCCAACCTCGGCCAGTTTATTTTTTGTACCACAGTTCCCATGGGCACCCATCAAAGCCCAATGGTTCGAGGCACCGAGCACAAACTAAACAAAGACAGAACTTGCAGTGTGCATATTAGGCAACAGGGGGATACAGAGAGATGCATCACAACCATGAAAAATTCACAACACAATTTAATGGTGGAAAAAAAGCTGAAATAGTGATCTCAGATGAGATTTATTTTTTGAGATTGTAATAAATCTATGATCATCTAGGATTTCACCATGGGCACAGTTACTCAGCACTTCACAGTTGCAATCAGGATAAACAGAATTCTGATTCACCTGCTTCAAAAGCGGAGCAACTAAGAGAGTCACTGTTTACCTCTAAGCAGTATAGAGTCTTGGAAACATAGCAGACTTGTTCTGGGTCTGTCCAGTGGAGAGCAGTGTTATGCACACATGAGCACAAACACACACACAAGTCCATTGCATTATTTTTAAAAGTCTTTCCCTATTTCACAAACACTGCTTCGGATTATTAAAACTGACAAGATTTTTAAAATTTAATTGACTTTTTATTCTTCTGATATGCTGATGGTTTGCGTTTGCACCTCATTTACCTTGGAGAGTGGAATTAGAGTGGAGAATCTACCACTTCCCTTCGTAGTTTGCTCCAATAGTTAATCATCCTCACTGTTAAAAATCTAGGGGTAGCCATATTAGTCTGTATCCACAAAAACAACAAGGAGTCCGATGGTACCTTAAAGACGAACTGTCATAAATATAAAGGGAAGGGTAAACGCCTTTAAAATCCCTCCTGGCCAGAGGAAAAATCCTCTCACCTGTAAACGGTTAAGAAGCTAAAGGTAACCTCGCTGGCACCTGACCAAAATGACCAATGAGGAGACAAGATACTTTCAAAAACTGGGAGGAGGGAGAGAAACAAAGGGTCTCTGTCTGTCTATATGCTGCTTTTGCCGGGGATAGACCAGGAATGGAGTCTTAGAACTTTTAATAAGTAATCTAGCTAGGTACGTGTTAGATTATGATTTCTTTAAATGGCTTAGAAAAGAATTGTGCTGAATAGAATGACTATTTCTGTCCGTGTGTCTTTTTTGTAACTTAAGGTTTTGCCTAGAGGGATTCTCTATATTTTGAATCTAATTACCCTGTAAGGTATCTACCATCCTGATTTTACAGGGGTAATTTCTTTACTTCTATTTACTTCTATTTCTATTAAAAGTCTTCTTATAAGAAAACTGAATGCTTTTTCATTGTTCTCAGATCCAAGGATTTGGGTCTGTGGTCACCTATGCAAATTGGTGAGGATTTTTTTACCAAACCTTTCCCAGGAAGTGGGGTGCAAGAGTTAGGAGGATTTTGGGGGGAAGACGTGTCCAAACTACGTTTCCCAGTAAACCCAGTTAGAGTTTGGTGGTGGCAGTGGATATTCCAAGGACAAAGGATAAAATTAATTTGTACCTTGGGGAAGTTTTAACCTAAGCTGGTAAAAGTAAGCTTAGGAGGTTTTCATGCAGGTCCCCACATCTGTACCCTAGAGCTCAGAATGGGGGAGGAACCTTGACACGAACATATTTATTTGAGCATAAGCTTTGGTGGGTAAAAGAAGTGGGTTTTTTACCCCTGAAAGCTTATGCTCAAATAAATCTGTTAGTCTTTAAGGTGCCACCAGACTCCTTGTTGTTACTGTTAAAAATGTCAGGTTTCAGAGTAGCAGCCGTGTTAATCTGTGTCCCCAAAAAGAAAAGAACGACTTGTTGCACCTTAGAGACTAACAAATTTATTTGAGCGTAAACTTTCGTGAGCTACAGCTCACTTCATCGGATGCATTCAGTGGAAAATACAGTGGGGAGATTTTATATACACAGAGAACATGAAACAATGGGTGTTACCATACAGACTGTAACCAGAGTGATCAGGTAAGGTGAGCTATTACCAGCAGGAGAGAAAAAAACCTTTTGTAGTGATAATCAAGGTGGGCCATTTCCAGCAGTTGACAAGAATGTGTGAGGAACCGTGGGGGGAGGGGGGAAAATAAACATGGGGAAATAGTTTTACTTTGTGTAATGACACATCCACTCCCAGTCTTTATTCAACCCTAATGTAATGGTGTCCAGTTTGCAAATTAATTCCAATTCAGAAGTCTCTCGTTGGAGTCTGTTTTTGAAGGTTTTTTGTTGAAGAATTGCAACTTTTAGGTCTGTAATCGAGAGACCAGAGAGATTGAAGTGTTCTCCGACTGGTTTTTGAATGTTATAATTCTTGACGTCTGATTTGTGTCCATTTATTCTTTTATGTAGAGACTGTCCGGTTTGGCCAATGTACGTGGCAGAGGGGCATTGCTGGCACATGATGGCATATATCACATTGGTAGATGTGCAGGTGAACGAGCCTCCGACAGTGTGGCTGATGTGAAGGGAAGTGGTGGAACAAATGCGGTTGTATCGTAGAGCTCCAACCCCTCAGACAGAGACCAACACCTACAAGATCTCTGTCAAGCATTCTTACAACTACAATACCCACCTGCTGAATTGAAGAAACAGACTGACAGAGCCAGAAGAGTACCCAGAAGTCACCTACTACAGGACAGGCCCAACAAAGAAAATAACAGAACGCCACTAGCCATCACCTTCAGCCCCCAACTAAAACCTCTCCAACGCATCACCAAGGATCTACAACCTATCCTGAAGGACGACCCAACACTCTCACAGATTTTGGGAGACAGGCCAGTCCTTGCTTACAGACAGCTCCCCAGCCTGAAGCAAATACTCACCAGCAACCACACAACAAAAACACTAACCCAGGAACCTATCCTTGCAACAAAGCCCGTTGCCAACTGTGTCCACATATCTATTCAGGGGACACCATCGTAGGGCCTAATCTCATCAGCCACACTATCAGAGACTCGTTCACCTGCACATCCACCAATGTGATATATGCCATCATGTGCCAGCAATGCCCCTCTGCCATGTACATTGGCCAAACACCATGTATACACATAACTCACTGGGACTGTCTTCTCTTTGCTCATATCAAATGTGATCAGGTCATGATCGTTGGTCCCTCTGCAATTTCCAGCCCAGAGATCAATTCATCTTTATCTGTCATAATGAGATTCAAGATAGAGTTACCTCATGTTGGGTGAAAAATCTTGTGTGTCAGAAAATCGATATTTTTTAGAAACTCTAAATAATGTTTTACTACTGCCTGCATGAGACCTCCAGCATATGTCTCCCAAACTGAAGTCCTACATAACACGGTTTTTCTTTCCACACATTACAGAGAGGTGCTTGCGGAGTAACTCATCCTGTTCTTCCGGTTGACTCAGTGGTCTATAACACAGCCTTGCCAGTACCTCTTTCTTGGGTTTAGTTAGCACACTGATCCGTATGATCATGGGTGGCGCGTATGAAAGGCTAGGGGAGGCTGTGCCTCCCCGAACAGCTCTATGTGGTCCCGCCCATGCTCCGCCCGCAGGTTCCCTCCTGCTTCTCACCGGCACTCTGCAGTTCTTCCCCCGTGGCTGGGGCTGGGGCCGGCCTGCAGCCAGGGACTCTGGGTGGCTGGAGCCAGTGCTTGTGCCGCCCGCCCAGTGTTCGGGGGGGGGGGGGGGGGGGCACTGCCCGCTTGGCACTCTGGGGCTTCGGAGGGTCAGGCCGCCCGGGATGCTTGGGCGTATGGGGGCGGGACTGGTGGTCGTGTGGGGGAGGGGCTTTGGGCTCTGGTGGGGGAAGGGAGGTGAGAGGGGCAGAGCCTCAGGCAGAAGAGGAGGGCTGGGCCAGTGGCTAGCCTCCCCAAGCCCATGGTTCACCCTCTGCCTATATGAATGATTTCAAGATCCTGTTCTCCTGAGTTATCAGTGACTTTAAAACAAGTAACGGTGTCTTTAATGGAGAGTGTCACTGCCTCACACACACATCCATTTTTATCAACTCTCTCCTTCCTACACAGGTAATAACCCGTGATTCTGACATTCCAATTATGCAAATCATCCCACCAGGCTTCAGTAACACTAATTAGATCAAATTTCGGCTCATGAATGAGCCTTTCCCATTCCACTTGCTTGTTCCACTCAGTTCTTCTGCACTAGCACAATGTGACAGAGGGATATTTAAATTTCAAAAAAAATCTCAATTCATTTTAATTTAAATTCACGAAGGTGAATTAGTAAGTTTCTACCCTATGACATGCCTGGAAAGAGAAGAAAAAAGAAACGCTCCTCTAGGTTGTGTGTTTTAACGGGCAGACTCTTAACAAGATCTTGGGCATTAGCAACAAGCGTGCCCCAAATCCAGAACACGTTGGCTAAAAGGTGCTCCAGGATCAAATAATTAGGTGCTCAATCTGCCACCATAATCAACCCACGCTAATCTACAGCTGGGTACTCAGTCTACTCTCACTGAAGATGCAGAAAGGCATCAGTAACATGCCATCCTACAAAACGCACCAACAGACTGACCAGAAATTGCTGTCCAGGAGAAAACCGACAACACAGCAGATAGAAATTCAATGGAGAGACTCATACAATCCGCTACTTGTCCCTTGGGACTTTCAGTTGGGGAGCATTAAAAGGATCCCTTGGCACATTTTTCCTCCTCCCTAAAAGAGGACACGAACTCAAGTGTCCTGGCCAAATTCCCACTTGGATAGTACCATTCAACCTCCCTAAAATTCCCACTCTGGAAAGCTTCCTATGTGAAACTGTTAGATAGCGTTTCTGTATGCTGTTAAATAGGTACTATCCTCCCACCCCAGAAGGGGTGGCATTTCAGCACTGGGCAAAGTATTTACTGTATATGTAACAAGCTAAATTCTGCTCTCACTTACACTCATATAACCCCAACCAACTTCAGAATAGAAGATGCTCTAGAAATGTCCTCTATTTTTTTTTCTCTTTTTTTATTAGCAACTAGTCCCATTTCACAGTCTCGTAGTGTACATACTGGGCTCCCACATGGCCATCCAGGAGTCCAAAATGTCAGTTTTATCATTAAAAATCATTTCCAAATGCACTTTTCACAGTTTATTCATAGCAAAGAGTGGCTCCTTACTGAGTGAACTTTCAGTTCGTTTCAATGAGCAGAACTGGTTCAACATTTCCCATAAACTCCTGCATCTCATCTACATTATTCATATTTTAAATTGCTATTTCTTCCCATTGACAAACAAGAACAGAATGTATTGGGTTTCATTTTTGTGCCTTTCAACAATGTGAAAACGCTACCTGTGTATTTCATTCCAGAGGAAAAGTCTGAAGAACCAACAACCTGCCATAATCAAGGTTAGAAATATCAATTAAAAGTAACTCCAATTTATGATATTTTGTTTCTGCCAAGGACAAAACTGCTGTTTGTGTATGTAATGGAAGAATTACAGATCCAGCCAAGTGAAGAGGGCCATATAAATATAAAATTATGATTATTAGTGAGGCTTTTATTCAGTTCAAGTGAACATGGCTGCAGCAGAATGGCAAGATCCCTTAATGGTACAGTCTATACAATGGCCTAGAAGCCAAAGATAGAAAAGATCTAATTAGAGCATCAAATCCATCCATCAGGGGCCAGTGGAGCATTGTACCATTGGTCTATTCTCCATCGCATTGTCAAGACCAGTTTTCAGTGTATCAAGGCTGGAGCTTCCACTAGTTACATTCTAGGCAGGAAAACAGATTTATATGAGAACTGTTACACATCATTTAAAAATCTGAGGACAAAAGAGAGAAGTAAGAAAGCAAGATGTGTTAGTGCTTATGTAGCTTGCCTGCTTTGGAGCAGACCCAGGAAAATGCAGAGCACTCTCCCAGACCTTACAGACATCAATGGGAGTGGAGACACTTTTCCTTTAAACTTACCCAATGTCCTCCTTCCACTCTATGTCTCAGGATAAAAAGACATAGCAGAGCAAATGAAAGCCAGCGTGTCCGAAAAAATAATTTACTGGCATGCCCAGGTTTCCAGCCAATAGGGCTGTGTGTAGTAATTATGTGTAATTTATTTAATCACCAACAATTAGTCCCCTAACCGTGCCTCCGAGCCGAGTCTGTATCACCTCATGCAGAGTCTCTCATAAGGCGGCATCACAGAAGAATGAAGCAGCACCAACATAAAAGTGGATTAATCAAAAAAAAACAAATAACTTTGAATATTTCACAGCCGCTACGGACAACTTAATCTTGAGCAGTTTTAGCTTAATGGCTTGAGTACTAGCAGGTTAACTATGTACTGCGGATTGTCAAGAAGGCACTTCCAGATGCTGCCAGTTGGGTTCCATCCAAGATCACAGAACAATTTAGCTTCTTTAAGTGCCCCCCATCTGAACTATACAAGCAATCAGACTCTCTCTCCCTCGCTCACTCTCATCTTCGGTCATAAGGGAGGCTTCAAGCCAAAGGGAACGGGAACGGGGAGGAGAAGCACATTCTAGCTCTGCTCTTCCTATTTCATTAATTGGTTGTATTTATGGAATCACATTAAAAGAGCCAGTCGGCTATAATGAGATTCTCCAGCATCCTCCCACAATTGGACAGGAGCAACTGGATGGTTTTTTTCTGGGGCTTTTTGAGACAGAACAAGTCTAATATATTACACATTTAAAAAAAAAAAAGAAAGAAAAGAAAAGAAAAAAAGGTTTTTGTAATACAATTGTAATATGTAAGCCAACTTATTACCGAGCTGTAGGGGACAGGGACAAAAAGCACAGATGCTCAGCAGCACATGCAGATTTTAAAAAGTCTGATTATTCTTCAGTGTCTGCCTTGTGCAGTTCCACTCTGAATAGCCACCATTAAGTTTGGTGTAAACAATGCTTACCTGGCTGGGCACAAGTTATGTTGGCTGGAAAACTAGACAAATGACTGTGACGGGGCTGGGACTCACCACCGCAGCACCTCCTGTTGGTACCTCTGGGAATTAGCTCAGTTCATGTGGCGCACCCTCTGCCGGTGGTGTCCCGTCCGTCTCTCGCCCTTGACTGGCGTCTCGACCCGTGTTGCTCCCAGCTCGTGGCATCCTCTTCCGGACACTGCCCTCCAGCAGTGCCCCCAAGTCCACCACACTCCCCCCCCCACCCCACCCCAGGAAGGGGGCGAGAGGGGTTAACAGCAGTCTTTCCAGTTCGCTCCTGCTGCAGTGGCCAACCACAATCCCTCGAGTCTAGCCCCTCTGTTCAAGGGCCTGTCACAGCCACCCTTCCACGGCCAGGTGCTGTACAAGGAGGAAGGGGGGGACCCAGGCTCACCCACTACTCTGGGTCCCGACCCAGGGACCCTCTAGTGGCAGCCTCCCTGCCTTCCTTCTCTCCCCTTGTTTAACTATCCCTGGGCCACTTCCCCTCTGGCCCTTCGCACTCTCTAGGCCCTTTCTATCAGGGCCCGCAATCTGGCAGGTATTGGGCTGGGGCCCTTCTATGCTCCCTGAGCCTGCCCAGCACTGCTCTGTCCGAGCTGCCTGTCTCCTGCTCAGGAGACCGACCATCCCCCATGAAGGTCTGGGACAGACTGCCTGCTCCCTTCCTGGGCAGCCTTATATAGGGCCTAGCCTAGCCCTGATTGGCTGGCTGTAATACTGGCCCTGATTGGCTCCCAGTAGGCCTTTTCCTGATTCGCTGCCCTTCTGTGCAGCCGCTCTGGCCTACCCCACCACAATGACATAAGATGATTCCAGGTGTTTGGCCAATACGCTATATATACAGAGGGTGGAAGTGCTCTGATTTGAAAAGAAACAACCTGAGAACATATGGAATTCCTTTGTC
The DNA here is from genome assembly GCF_015237465.2 of Chelonia mydas. Taxonomy (NCBI): domain Eukaryota; kingdom Metazoa; phylum Chordata; order Testudines; family Cheloniidae; genus Chelonia; species Chelonia mydas. Next base: position 7,341,271 of record NC_057850.1, on the reverse strand, counting down.
CAGGTGAGTGTCTCAGAACATACAGCTATTTGAGCACTAACAAGTCACCCAACCTCGCTGGTTACAGATAACTCTGGAGGTGCATCAGGTAACACAAGAGGGACTATGTAAAAATAACACCATCTTACCAAATGCATCTGCTCCCTGTGTGTCTCAGAGTCAGCGCCACTACCTTTCCTGACCAAAACAAGGTCCAGCTCCCATTAGCACCGCAAAAGCATCAGGAACAGTGAGATGGGAGTCTGTTCTGCCTCACACTTCATCAAAAGAACTGTCAAGCTCAGTTCGGACTGCTGAATCTTTGTCACCGGTGACAACGTGAAACAGAAAGAGCAGCCAGTTCTCCAGATTGAGTTTGCAGCACTGCTAGTTAGGGAAAAAACCAAAAATCCGTTTTTTGTATATAGTAAACTGAGCACATTGGGACGACATTGAGAGAAGAAATAACTGGACCCTGTGCCACAATGTCACTTGCAGAGTCACTTTTCTGATTACAACTGTACTTTAAAGGGCAGTTTTAAAGGTTACCAAAGTCCCCCTTTAGCCATATCATCTTAAATGAACTTTGAAGAAAAACAAAACACAACCAACCAACTGAGAAGCCGCAAGTTGAGGACAAAACTTCTGGGTGAATACTGAAAAAAGTTTTCCACAAATAAACTTGAATCTTTAAAGGGCTGGCCATTGGCTGGGCCTGCACCCTTACTGCATTTGCTTTCCAGGAATATTCTAGCAAATCAGTTGACTAGCAGGAATATTTGAAGCAGTGAATTTTCAGTGATTATTGCAGAATATTCTAACTCATGACTGAGAGCATTTTTACCAGAACCTTGATTTAGACAGCAAGACCTCATCAACTCAGGGAATGGAAGCATATCATATGACCTGCATTTCCAAGCAAAATGGCTCTCTTTTCAAATACTGATAGCATGCATTGCCAAATAGGGCCACACCTCAAGATTGCAGTGTGTACCCGTTTTTTGCCCATCTAACAGCCTATCTGACCTTTTGCCCTTCAGCAGCAAGTTTAAGGTAAAATGCAGATGTCATATTTATTCGTCTAAGTGTCCAATCCCTTAATTAGGGCAGTCAGGACCGTGTGCACTATTCCTGATGCTGGTACTCAGCTGCAGTGTTACTTTAGCCATTTAACCATTCTGTACTCTACTTTACCATCAATTGAATAGCAAAATATTGCTTTCCTATCTCTCAGGAGTGTTGTGAGGGTAAATGTTTCTAACATGTTAAGACCCTTAAGTGAAAAGCACACAGAAGCAGAAAGTATGCGTCGTAGTTTCAACAACATCCTGTGGAAATGAGTTCCACAGGTTAACTATGCATATTTTAAAAATTATTTTCATTTATCTTCTAGAAATGTGTTGCCATTTCAATTCAGAGCTCCCTCTTTGCTCTTGTCTCATGGGAGCTGGTGATCTTGATGCACCGCAAGCCTCAAAGCTTCCCTGTCCATGACACTGCGAAGACCAATAACAAATTTGTTAGCCCTAATGAGCTGACCAAATCCACTTTCGATGTTTAGATTTCAAAGAGAGCCCCCCACCACCACCACTCTGAACATAACCGGAGCACCAGCAGCCCACAACATAGCACCTCCCTCACCCACAGATTCCCCAGCATTAAACACACTGTTCTTGGGGACGTATGCAGCAGCTCAGGATGGCTGTGGCTGAGGCGGGCATGATCTTTGTCTGAGAAAGGCAGGGCAAGAAGAGGACAGGAGGTGACAAAACTCTAACTGCTGCCAGAACTGAGGAGGGTGGGAAAGGGGTCATTCAGAAAGGTGCGTTCTCTTTGGTGGAGCTCGCCATCTTCTTCCCAGCTCAGCCTAGATCGCAGATTTGCGTCACCATGCCTCAGAAAGCCAGTGATTCAGTTTAGCCACAGAAAGCCCATAGAGTTCTCAGCACCCCACCTATGCTAACATGGAATCGAGATGCCAAAGCCTAGGGCAATTGGCCCCTTGTCCTTCAGGGAGGGAGGCGAACATACAAGGATGAGGAGGCAAAGGGATGAGAGAGGAACAGCATTCCCTCGCTGAGTCCAACGAGCATGTCACACTTAAGTTGGGAACAAAGACATGAAGGGTTTGACTGCACTGGCACTTCATCAGCAAAACTTTTGTCTTTCGGGGGTGTTAATAAAACACACACACCCCGAAAGACAACAGTTTTACCGACGAAAAGCGCCGGTCTGAAGAGCGCTCTCCTTCCGACCAAGCCTCAGCCACTCGTGGAGGGTGGAAGATTTTTGTCAGCAGGAGAGAGCTCTCCTGCCAACAAACAGCAGCTACGCAGCGTGCCTTCTAGCGGGACGGCTCTAGCGGCACGGACGTGTTGCTAAAAGCCTTGTAGCGTAGCCATAGCCTTAGTATTACCCAGGAGGCATGGAATCCCTTGAATTAAAATCATTGTTGTAAACATTGTACGAAAGATTATAGTACACACACACACACACAACCTTTAAGTCAGGCATTCCCTAACTTTTCAGTCCTTGACTTTGCAACTTCAAAGTTGTTTTAAGATAGGTTTGTGTGTGTGTACTGTGTATGTGCGTGTACACGTACACACGTATACAAAGAGACATATTATACTGTCAGTTTTACCCACTATGCCTACAATAAACACACTTTTTTTAAACACAGGAACTTAAGTGTGAAATAGTTACAGTTGCTACACGTGCAACAAAAGCAAATAAATAAGAATAACAAGTACGTATCCTCTACTCTCCCCTCCCCAGGCGCACACTTTGCTGCAACCACAACCAATACACCACAGCCTCAACCCTCCACTCTGCACACACCTCTTCACTAATCTTCCCCCTCCCAATACTGTTATGGATGCTTGGTGCTGCAGTATGTTGTGATAGGAGGGGGGCAGGCTGATATTGGCGATGTTGGAAGGCATGCATCCCTTGTGTGGCAGAATTCCTTTCCTTTCCTTTCTTTTGTGGGTTTGTGTCAGGCATGTTGTGTGTGTTGTAACCCTGACTGCTTCAGAATGGAGCTTTCTGTGTCTTCGTTTTCCGGATTTGGGGTTTTTTTAAATGTATACGCATGGGGGAGCGATTTGACGAGGAGGTGAATGTGTGCGTACTGTCCCAAGGCTGTCTCTCAAAAGTGCATCTACTGACAGAGAAGACATCATCCATTAGCAGCTGATCTTGATAAATCCATCCCTGTTGGAAGCAGTGCATAAAATCTCCTCCATAATACATATCCACACACATGTATTCATATACTCATACAGCTACATTCAAGTTTTCCGTGAGAATGAAATTAAAATATGTGAATACATATATACAGCGATCTACAAATATGAAAGCATAGCAGCCAGTTTCAGCATTTGGAATAAGGCTAGGCAAATATTGCACTTGTTATACAAGAACCATCTCAAAAATTATTTAAATGAACAGGAAAATTAACTTCTGCCTTGGCACTCCTGGCAAGTCACCCACACCACCCTTGGAACTGCAAGATTTGGATACCTCTGCTCTAATGTCTTATCTAACCGGGACCCAACAATCTAATTTCCTGTCTTCGTTTGCTTCCCAAGGACGGAACGAGATTAGCACAATTTTCCCCTATGGGGAACTCCATCTTAGCTAAGAGTATCATAGAATCATAGAATATCAGGGTTGGAAGGGACCTCAGGAGGTCATCTAGTCCAACCCCATGCTCAAAGCAGGACCAATCCCCAATCAAATCATCCCAGCCAGAGCTTTGTCAAGCCTGACCTTAAAAACTTCCGAAGAAGGAGATTCTACCACCTCCCTAGGTAATGCATTCCAGTGTTTCACCACCCTCCTAGTGAAAAAGTTTTTTCTAATATCCAACCTAAACCTCCCCCACTGCAACTTGAGACCATTACTCCTTGTCCTGTCCTCTTCTACCACTGAGAATAGTCTAGAACCATCCTCTCTGGAACCACCTCTCAGGTAGTTGAAAGCAGCTATCAAACCCCCCTCATTCTTCTCTTCTGCAGACTAAACAATCCCAGTTCCCTCAGCCTCTCCTCATAGGTCATGTGTTACAGACCCCTAATCATTTTTGTTGCCCTTCGCTGGACTCTCTCCAATTTATCCACGTCCTTCTTGTAGCTGTGGGGCCCAAAACTGGACATAGTACTCCAGATGAGGCCTCACCAATGTCGAATAGAGGGGAACGATCACGTCCCTCGATCTGCTCGCTATGCCCCTACTTATACATCCCAAAATGCCATTGGCCTTCTTGGCAACAAGGGCACACTGCTGACTCATATCCAGCTTCTCGTCCATTGTAACCCCTAGGTCCTTTTCCGCAGAACTGCTGCCTAGCCATTCGGTCCCTAGTCTGTAGCTGTGCATTGGGTTCTTCCGTCCTAAGTGCAGGACCCTGCACTTATCCTTACTGAACCTCATCAGGTTTCTTTTGGCCCAATCCTCCAATTTGTCTAGGTCCCTCTGTATCCTATCCCTGCCCTCCAGCGTATCTACCACTCCTCCCAGTTTAGTATCATCCGCAAATTTGCTGAGAGTGCAATCCACACCTTCCTCCAGATCATTTATGAAGATATTGAACAAAACCGGCCCCAGGACCGACCCCTGCGGCACTCCACTTGACACCGGCTGCCAACTAGACATGGAGCCATTGATCACTACCCATTGAGCCCGACAACCTAGCCAACTTTCTACCCACCTTATAGTGCATTCATCCAGCCCATACTTCTTTAACTTGCTGACAAGAATACTGTGGGAGACCGTGTCAAAAGCTTTGCTAAAGTCAAGAAACAATACATCCACTGCTTTCCCTTCATCCACAGAATCAGTAATCTCATCATAGAAGGCGATTAGATTAGTCAGGCATGACCTACCCTTGGTGAATCCATGCTGACTGTTCCTGATCACTTTCCTCTCATGTAAGTGCTTCAGGATTGATTCCTTGAGGACCTGCTCCATGATTTTTCCGGGGACTGAGGTGAGGCTGACTGGCCTGTAATTCCCAGGATCCTCCTCCTTCCCTTTTTTAAAGATTGGCACTACATTAGCCTTTTTCCAGTCATCTGGGACTTCCCCCATTCGCCACGAGTTTTCAAAGACAATGGCCAATGGCTCTGCAATCACATTCGCCAATTCCTTTAGCACTCTCGGATGCAACTCATCCGGCCCCATGGACTTGTGCACGTCCAGCTTTTCTAAATAGTCCCTAACCACCTCTTTCTCCACAGAGGGCTGGCCATCTACTCCCCATGTTGTGATGCCCAGCGCAGCAGTCTGGGAGCTGTCCTTGTTAGTGAAGACAGAGGCAAAAAAAGCATTGAGCACGTTAGCTATTTCCACATCCTCTGTTACTAGGTTGCCTCCCTCATTCAGTAAGGGGCCCACACTTTCCTTGGCTTTCTTCTTGTTGCCAACATACTTGAAGAAACCCTTCTTGTTACTCTTGACATCTCTTGCTAGCTGCAGCTCCAGGTGCGATTTGGCTCTCCTGATTTCATTCCTACATGCCCGAGCAATATTTTTATACTCTTCCCTGGTCATATGTCCAACCTTCCACTTCTTGTAAGCTTCTTTTTTATGTTTAAGATCCGCTAGGATTTCACCGTTAAGCCAAGCTGGTCGCCTGCCATATTTACTATTCTTTCGACTCTTCTATTTCTATTCTTTCGAGTAACATTCCCCCACTTCAGATCTCCAGCTACAGTCAGTCTAGTCCCTCGATATCATTTCCTCCTTTATTCTCTTCATATCCCAGTGGCCTACAGGGGTCTACTGTTGCGAGCAACGAGGTCTGAGCGAGTACGTTACCAGTGCAGGCTTGCTTCCCAAGCCAGCAGACATCAGGTCTGGGCAGGGCAAACTCAAGTGACAGCCCCATTTAGGGAAACCAATACAAAAATCAACACACTAGACAGCTGTTGATGCACCCTGTTAGCAGGTGTCTGAATGCGGCATGAAGGTGCAGTGCAGTTACCATTGGGACATACCAGCAGGTGGATCCACTTCGACTCAACAGGACAAGGAGGTTAAAGTTGGGACTGAAGTGTTCCTACAGGGCAAGCCTAGGAACAAAGGGAAAAAGCTAAGACTGAGGTTTATGTTCTTTTATTTGAGTTACCAGGTAGGGAGTAAAAATGTGCATTATTCACAGTGAGCAGGGTATAACACCACATGCTTATAAGTGCCTTCACTTCCTGTTCCTCAACTTAACTATTCACAGCCACGTGAAAACTCCAGTGCCTTACAAAAAGTGTTCTAATCACTACACTGAATGCCAGAAAGAACATTATAGGTAACAGTCACTAATTAAAAAGCAGAAATATACTACAGTGACAAGGGCCACGTATGAACTTAGCTAGCCAGCAGGAATCTTCCGTCTTGACAATCAGATAACAGAGCTGAAGTGTTCACTTTTGGAAAGGACCGAAAACTTTCCAAGTGGGGTGCCTAGACTCGGGACCCTAAAACTTGGATGCCTATTTTACATCTCGGGTATGTCTATGCTGCAAGCGAAGGTCTGACTGCCATACAGTTAGGCATCCTTTTGCTAGCTTTAATCTAGCTAGCTCAGGCAGCAGCAGCAGTATAGATGTGGTGATACGGGTTTCAACATGGGCAAGCAACCGGAGTACATATCCAAGGTCGACCCGTGGTCTTGTACTCCGGTTGCTAGCCTATGCTGAAGCCATATCAGCATGGTCCACACTACCACTGTTAAAGTTAGATTACAGTTCGAATGGGTGTCCCTGTCCGTGGTACAATCACACCTTCCACTTGCAGTGTAGACACAGTCTTAGTGGGAGTTTGAAACTGACACTAGACCAACAGAATGGGGGGAAGTGATGATGATGTATGGCACAACTACAAGGCTGGACTGGAGTGTTTCTAACGGGCGGCAGCATGACTCACGAGAAAAGCTCAGCATGTGATTCCCGCGGCCGATTCCACGCACAACCACCAAATGAGAACATCCAGCAGAACGCTCACATTGTGTATCTACAGCCTATATATATATAGGTGATATGATATATATATCGATGACATTTTAAATTTGCTAATTGATTTTAAAGGGGAAAACTAAACCTTTAAACTTTTGGCAGATGAAGAGTTTTTTTGGTGCTGTGAACGTTTTTTTTTTTTTTTTTTAAAGGCCTAATTTTAAAACTGCAAGTTTACCATGGATAGAGTCCAGCAGGGAGGTAAGTGCCTTTCACTTGGAAGTATTTTTTCTCCTTTTAAAAGAAACAACAAAAGAAACAAACCTGAACAAACTTACCTTACAATGTAAGGTAAACTGTCTGACCTCCAAGGCTTTGAGTACAGCACATCTGATTCTCTTATGCCATACTGGACTTACTGCTCAAAAGCGTTGCTAAAATAACAATTACTGATCAAACAGCAGCTTCATGGACAGAGCTATGTACAGCATCTCTAAGAAATGCCTTGAAAAAGTCCTTTTTCTTTCTTTTATGTCACCATTCATTGAGCACTCACCTCTCAAAGGAATTAAATCTAATTACTGGAGTTTTTAATTTATACAGACATTGTGTCCCATCCCAAAGGTGACTGCAACTCTGGGATGAGGAAAAGTAAATATATTTAGATTTTGGTATTTGTCTATTTTAATGGAAGACTAGAGCTAAACCTGTATACAAATTTGTAATTCTTTAAAGCATTTTGAATCTTGAAAAAAGGCACTATACTCACATTGCTCACATATTGCTCACATCCAAATAAAGCATCCATTTGCTTATTATCAATGACTTTTCAATCCCTCCATATCTGGGTGTCTCGCCCATGCTTTCCTCAATGAGTGTATGTTCTAGGCACTATCGAATCATCGCTCCCTCTAGGAACAGCAGAAATTGACCATAAAAGGAACGCAGCGATCAGCACTACCTTTTGGCTGGAAAATTAAGCAGATTGTTTCTCAGGAATATATTTGGAACCAAATGTTCACATTTAGCCACATGCAATGGCATGCACCCATTTGTATGCACTCAAGGCCTGATCCAAAGCCTACTGAAGTCAATGGGTTATTGTTATTATCTATTGTTTGTACTTCCATAGCATCTAGTAGCCCTCAACCAAACTCAAGGTTATCAGAGCTGCGTACTTTCAATATTACTTTGTAGTGCAGAATGCTGGGGAATGAGAAAGTCTGACATGTCCCAACTGTGTTCATTCCATACAACCTCCCTCAGAAAAATCCTCCGTATCTTTTGGCCCAGAACAATCTCAAAACAAGATCTATTGACACAGTGCAGCCAAGAGGATATGAGCACCATCATTGCCAGGAAGCACTGGAGATGGATTGGCCATGTGCTTCGCATGGAAACAGATTCCGTAACCACAGTAGCAATAAGATGGACACCTGAAGGCAAGCGAAAATGAGGCTGCCCAAAAGCAGCATGGCAAAGAGCTGTGGAAGCTGAGATGAAATCCTGAGGCACAGCTGGGGAACCATTGCAAGACTTGCCAGAAACAGACAGGAGTGGAGGAGCTTTGTCACTGCCCTAAACAACAGAGACGTAATGGGAACATGATGATGATGATAGTAGCTCTCATCATGGACCACGATCTCTGATACTTGCCAGAAGTACCTAGGGATGTGAAGCACTTTGCTACCACCTGGGAGGCTAGTCAGTCCCTGGCGGAGATCAGCTCCCCTACTCCACCACCCACAGGCAACACAAGCACTCCCCTCTGGGCCCGGAGGTCCCACTGTCTACAGGTTAGCACAGGCACAATCCAACCCTCCCAAGTGTCTCCCTGAACTGTCCAGCCCTGTTCCACTGGACCCTTGCCATATTCACAGTTTCTCGGCTTCTCAAGAAACAGGGCTTACCAGTTCCACCTCAGACCACTGCTCCACTGAACACACAGCACCTCAATACTTTTACACCGAAATCACACACAAGTTTATCTAACAAAGCACAGAGATTCAAGTAACAGCAAGTAGAAGTACTGGAACAAACGGTCACATAGGAAACAAAATCAGAACACGCATCCTAGAGCCTAGACTTAATTAACTAGATACGCTCATCTCTTGTAGTAATGCTCACCCAAAATTGTTGCAGTGCTTTACAGCTGTGACCCTCCTTTCATGAGACAGATGTGCTGTCAGCTTGTGTCCTAGGTGAAGGACTCAGTTTGTTTCTTTGCCCCTTAAGATATACCAGTACAATCCTTTGTCTTTATTCATAAACAGCACCCCCTCAGCCTTCCCCCGCCCTACTGTTTCTTTCATCTTGTAGATTTCCTTTCTTGTAAATTTCACGTTCTCTTATTTCATTTGTGGCTCACTACGAAAATAAGCATACATTGTGAGGCATACAATAAAGAAATGACCGGACAGGAAAATAGGTGTCTTACCTCCTGTGACTCAAAGAACCCCTTAATGCCACCTGGCAAGGGGGTGCAGGGAGGTTACAGGGATCTCCTGAGTCTGGTGTTTATATTCCAGTTCACCAGAGTGCCATGTGAGGTTTCAAATAAAAGCTGGTATCACACTAGTCATCAATATCATTGTGAAACATGTGCACAGACACTGTGTAAGAATTCTGTATATGCTGAAAATATGTTCTTAAAGTCTGCGTCTGGGGGGGACTGGTCACCAGAAAAGTTGAAAAGCTGGTTTCCTGTCAGGTAAGAGATACTTACCCTTCTACCTGTTTCCATGTATATTGAGTATTGTCTCATTCACTGTGGGTCTCCTACCACGACTCTCAACTGAATGCAAATGAAGGACTGTAAGAACTACAAAAAATACAGAAAGAAAGGGAAAAGAGTTGAGGAGAGAACCATATCTTGAGGTGCACTTCAAAGGTTTGCTTTATTATATTTGGGGGGAACAGAAGACACAGGGGCCAAGGACATAAGATGATCACAATATCCCTCCCCGCCCCTTGGTATGGCATTGCACTAGTGGGTGTGCTACAGAAGGGTATGGCTACATGTGCAGCATCCAATCTTGGCACCTATCTGACACACAACATTGCAGTAGTCAGACCATGAGCTTGACAGCTCCCACTTGCTCATCTTCGAACTTGAGCGTCCGACTTAGAACAGATCCTTGCTTTTAATCCTTTTCCCCATTCTCAGCTCCAGCCCTGACTGACATGACACTTCAGCCACAGCAAAAGTCACCCTATAATGCAGGCAGGAAAATGGAAGGATGGGCTGATAAGCATAAGTCCATTAAATACAAAAGACAAAGATTGCCCAGCAAAAACTCTATGCTGTCAAACAAAACTAGGATCATGATGAGCTCACTGAGGAAGGGAATTTCAGTACAGGCAGGGAACAATCCAGGTGGATTCTGCTAGGGTCAGATCCTCATTTCCTCAAGAGACATGTAGAACCCCATTTCCCTTTTATTACTGTTATAATGGACTCCTATTGCTGTTCCCACTGCCGTCTCTTTAGTTCTCTCCCAGGAGACACTGATCCCAAAACAGTACCATTTTCTTTCCTCGCTGGGACCTATTCATGCTCTGACAGTGGATACAAAGCTGAAGGCAGACAGAGGGAGGGAAGGAGCAGAAAAAAAACGCACAGAGAGCAGGAACAGCCCCATGACGTCTCTTGTAAGGAGTGATGCCTTCTGCCCTGGCACTGCTGCTGCTGTCCCCCGAGCCCCACCCCAGACAATGGGTGAGAAAAGTAACAGACACTGCTTTTACATGGGGCTTCACAGTTTCAGGAAGCTCTAAACATTAACTAATCCTCATAATATCCCTGTGTGGCAGGTATTATCCCCATATGAGAGGGGGGAAACTGAGGCACAAAGCAGCTAAGTGACTTGCCCAGGATAGTCAGGGGTCCAGCCTGGAACCCAGGAGTCCTGCCTCCATTTCCTCTGTTCTGACCATTATACACTATGTCTGCTGAGTAATCGTTTGTATTGCAATGATGGCTGTCTTCTTTCCTTGTCCGTAAACCGGTGGGCGCACTAACACCTCCTAGTGAGCCACTGCTTTGAAAAATCAGATCTTGCCGTGTTTATTTCCTCCCAGCAAACCAACGGGGAAGAGGCACAAACACCGCCTAGGAAAATGCACTCTTAAAGCTAAGGAGTCAGGATTTTTACACAGACGTCTAATATTACAGCAAACCTGGGAGCCAAAGGAGATTAATGGATAATAAACGGAAATTATTTTAGGCAGCATGGGGCATCTGTAACTGCATTACAGTAATACAAATAATAATAATACTTCCCCCATGCCCAGCTCTTCAACAGCTGATCTGTCAACTCTACAGCAGGATAATCCAAACCTCCCCCTCTGGACCATGACACGAGACCAAAAGAGCATTAATCAGGTTTGATCTGTCATTACAAGAATGGGGGGAGGGAAAAAATCATCCAAATCAGAGAGGAACTAATGGTTTGACTCTAGTCTGTGTGACAAAGTTCCTCCTCTACCTTGGTGGGTCTTGTGCTTATTGGTGGATTTGCTCACCTCGGAGATTCACGGCAGCCCTCAGTTTGGCCGTTTTCGTGAACCCACAGTCCAGGTCAACTTCTACTGTGTCTGACCAGGAATTGGGAGGTTTGAGGGGAACCTGGGCCAGCCCTCTACTCCGGGTTCCAGCCCAGGGCTCTGTGGAATGCAGCTGTCTAGAGTGCCTCCTGGAACAGCTGTGCGACAGCTACAACTCCCTGGACTACTTCCCCATTGCCTCCTCCTAACACCTTCTTTATCATAGAATATCAGGGTTGGAAGGGACCTCAGGAGGTCATCTAGTCCAACCCGCTGCTCAAAGCAGGACTGATCCCCAATTAAATCATCCCAGCCAGGGCTTTGTCAAGCCTGACCTTAAAAACTTCTGAGGAAGGAGATTCCACCACCTCCCTAGGTAACGCATTCCAGTGTTTCACCACCCTCATAGTGAAAAAGTTTTTCCTAATATCCAACCTAAACCTCCCCCACTGCAACTTGAGACCATTACTCCTTGTTCTGTCATCTGCTACCACTGAGAATAGTCTAGAGCCATCCTCTTTGGAACCCCCTTTCAGGTAGTTAAAAGCAGCTATCAAATCCCCCCTCATTCTTCTCTTCCGTAGACTAAACATCCCCAGTTCCCTCAGCCTCTCCTCATAACTCATAAGTTCCAGTCCCCTAATCATTTTTGTTGCTCTCCGCTGGACTCTTTCCAATTTTTCCACATCCTTCTTGTAGTGTGGGGCCCAAAACTGGACACAGTACTCCAGATGAGGCCTCACCAGTGTCGAATAGAGGGGAACGATCACGTCCCTCGATTTGCTCGCTATGCCCCTACTTATACATCCCAAAATGCCATTGGCCTTCTTGGCAACAAGGGCACACTGTTGACTTATATCCAGCTTCTTGTCCACTGTTACCCCTAGGTCCTTTTCTGCAGAACTGCTGCCTAGCCATTCGGTCCCTAGTCTGTAGCAGGGCATGGGATTCTTCCGGCCTAAGTGCAGGACTCTGGACTTGTCCTTGTTGAACCTCATCAGATTTCTTTTGTACCAATCCTCCAATTTGTCTAGGGCCCTCTGTATCCTATCCCTACCCTCCAGCATATCTACCACTCCTCCCAGTTTAGCGTCATATGCAAACTTGCTGAGGGTGCAATCCACACCATCCTCCAGATCATTTATGAAGATATTGAACAAAACCGGCCCCAGGACCGACCCTTGGGGCACTCCACTTGATACCTGCTGCCAACTAGACATGGAGCCATTGATCACTACCCGTTGAGCCCGACAATCTAGCCAGCTTTCTATCCACCTTATAGTCCATTCATCCAGCCCATACTTCAACTTGCTGGCAAGAATACTGTGGGAGACAGTGTCAAAAGCTTTGCTAAAGTCAAGGAACAACACGTCCACCGCCTTCCCTTCATCCACAGAACCAGTTATCTCGTCATAGAAGGCAATTAGATTAGTCAGGCATGACTTTCCCTTGGTGAATCCATGCTGACTGTTCCTGATCACTTTCCTCTCCTCCAAGTGCTTCAGAATTGATTCCTTGAGGACCTGCTCCATAATTTTTCCAGGGACTGAAGTCCTCATCATAGGACCTTCCTCCTGGTGTCTGATAATGCTTGTACTCCTCAGTCCTCCAACAGTACGCGTTCTCACTCTCAGCTCCTAGTGCCTCTTGCTCCCAGCTCCTCACACGTATGCCACAAACTGAAGTGAGCTCCTTTTTAAACCCAAGTGCCCTGATTAGCCTGCCTTAATTGATTCTAACAACTTCTTGATTGGCGGCAGGTGTTCTAATCTGCCTGTCTGTCTTAATTGTTTCCAGAAGGTTCCTGATTGTTCCGGAACCTTCCCTGTTACCTTACCCAGGGAAAAGGGACCTACTTAACCTGGGGCTAATATATCTGCCTTCTATCACTCTCCTGTAGCCATCTGGCCTGACCCTGTCACATCTGTTTCAAGACATGCATCCCTTTCCGCACGGACAGTTCAGGATTGTTCCCTATGGTGTTTCCTACAGTGCTTCATCCAGCAGACATGGAAGTGTCCCCAGCAATGGGGTATTCCACCAGTTCCCCCAAGGAGATCACTGCGCTGCAAGACATAGATCCAACATTTTAATCAACCCTAAACCGCTGTACACAACCACTGCCTTCAGACATGAAAAGCGAAAAGTCCTCTCCTAAACATCATGGAGGTTAAGGTTTACTCAGTTTCTACAAGAAATTATCCAATAAAGCTTCTCCTCCAGGGATGATAAACACCATAAATGGGGTTATTTTCTGATATTTCACTTGTGATCTCCAGGGAAAGAAAACTGCTGCCTTACTTCTCTTAAGAAGCCAGCAATATGCAAGTGAGACAGGAGAGGATATGAGGTGTCGGGAGGGAGGGAGTGGCGGGAGATGCTGAATTTAATGGCAGCCTATTCACAAAATATGAGGGCACTTTCGACATGAACATAATAGAAGCAGACAGCTCTGGGGTTAACTGTTCAAAATAATTTTAGAAGCCTTTTTGTAATGGCAATGAATTAGACAGCAGTGCTTGTGAGCTATAATGGGACTGATGCAGCTGTTCTTTCAGCATAGCTCCACTGGTCCTAACAAACAGAGACATATGGAACTCTTCTGGGCAACTATAAATGAGCATTTTTCAAAATAATAAAATAAAATCCAAATGCCGAGAGGAGAGTTAACTTTAATTATTGCATTTGGGGTAATTTTTCATCTTGTGCTTATCACTTCACCCGCTCGAAGGATTGGATTTTATTGGTAAATGTTAGTAAATGTCGATTTCACCACACGCATACACAAGCGGATTAATAAAATATTTCCATTGATAATAACCGGAATGCACAGCCAGGCAAGGAAGGAAAAATGCTGCTTGAGAACATAGTGGAGTATGAGCTAAGGATATTTATTATGTATATTTTGACATGTGATGACAATTTTTGAATCTTTTGGTATACGACCATTACATAATTATTGTCAGATTCCCTCATTGCCTGACCCTCCCCAAAAATGTCCTGCAACTGCAAAAATGTAATCGATTTAAAATGCTGTAAGATAAACATTAATATTATCTGCTGAAATTATTAAAAACTTGAGTTATGCCAACCATAATTCCAAAGAACAAATAAGTTCACTGAAAGTTATGCCGCTTTACATTACAGAGGGTCTTTGAGCCCAACTGATCTCAAAGTGGTTTATACAGTATATAGGGATAGGATGGCCGAATAACTAACACATGAGGCCTTGGAAAATCTCTTACATTCTGTACCTCAGTTTCCCCATCTATAAAACACATGGGAATAATACTGACCTACCTTATAGCAAAGCAGCTTGAGATTCTATGATGAGAGGAACCACAGAAGCAAAAATCATTATTGCGATACATGGGCTGGAATAAGGTTGCCACTGAAATGCAGCCACCCTTGGGGTAAAGGTAGCAGTCAGATGGTCAACTGGCAAACAGATCATGACACAACATTTTGGGAAGAGGGGGAACTTGCAACACAGACCCCTTTTGGTTTGGGAGGAAACTCAGAACCAAAACGGAAGCAGTGAGTTTGAATCCGGGAATTCAACACTGACCACCACACACTCCCAAATTCAAAGAGATCCAGATTAGACAAGCGGGCTTTGGCTCACGCCTACCATCAATTGCGGGATCCACTGGTGTTTTCATCCTCAGTGTTTGGTAGAGCACTGAGTTTGTTAGTCTCTAAGGTGCCACAAGTACTCCTCATTCTTTTTTCTCAGGGCTATGTAATTAGCAGAGTGCGCTCTAAATACAAGTCTCTACACAGGTTAAGGGAAAACAAGAAGTAAGAAAGGTTTTGTGGTTAAAGCAGAGGAGCTCAGCAAACCAGGATTCAGTTCCTGGCTTTGCCAGACATGTCCTGCGTGACCTGGGCCAAATCACTCAGGCCCTGATCCGCAGTGTCGATGAGCTTGTGCTGCACACCACGCATTTCAGTGAGGCATAAGCATGTGTTTACGGATGAATCAATCGGAGCCTTAATCGCACTGTCTCAGTTCCCCATCTGTAAAACGGGGATAATAAAGATCACATCTCCTAGGGGACTTATGCTGATGAATCATTAACATTTACAAAGGCCATATAAGTAGATAGAGAAAAGAGTCACATTTTCTGTTGGGTGTTCTGAACAATTTATACCATCTACATTTCTTTTGATCTCTTAATTCCTGGCCCCCATCCCCTCACCCTACAGTTCTCCCTTACCTCCTTCCCGAAAACAGAAAGAAAAGACTCCCATCTTTAAATAAAACTACATTGCAAGACTCATGGAGCTAAAATTAAAGTTTTATACATATTCAGTGAGGAAAATAGGAAGGTCTTTGCAAGGTCTTGCCTATAAAAAGAATTAAGTTCATTCAGCAGAGATTAGACACTCACATCAATATTGTCTGAATCAGAAAGTCTTCAAATGAAAGAATTCTTTAAAATTAAAAGAGAAATTACGAAAGAACATGCAATGGAGTTACAGAAAACAGAGAAATATTAGTGGGAAGAATTCATGTTCTGGTTCACCCCATTTACAGCCAGGCACTCAATGCTCCTGGGGGAATTCTGCACCAAAAAATCCAAAATTCTGCATATTTTATTTGTCAAAATAATACTATATAATGACACCAGTTTCACTTACTTTGGTAATTTATTTAAACTACCATAGAGAAAAATCTCACAATAACTGTTCAGCATTTCCTAAACACATGAAAGTTAAGTTACAAATACTTGGTAACCAATATCCTGCATTCCCGTTATAATCTTGGATTTTCACTTAAATTACAAAAAGAAAAGGAGTACTTGCGGTACCTTAGAGACTAACAAATGTATCTGAGCATAAGCTTTCGTGAGCTACAGCTCACTTCATCGGATGCATTCAGTGGAAAATACAGTGGGGAGATTTCATATACACAGAGAACATGAAACAATGGGTGTTACCATACAGACTGTAACCAGAGTGATCAGGTAAGGTGAGCTATTACCAGCAGGAGAGAAAAAAAAAACCTTTTGTAGTGATAATCAAGGTGGGTCATTTCCAGCAGTTGACAAGAATGTGTGAGGAACCGTGGGGGGTGGGGAGGGGGGGAATAAACATGGGGAAATAGTTTTACTTTGTGGAATGACACATCCACTCCAAGTCTTTATTCAAGCCTAATGTAATGGTGTCCAGTTTGCAAATTAATTCCAATTCAGCAGTCTCTCGCTGGAGTCTGTTTTTGAAGGTTTTTTTGTTGAAGAATTGCCACTTTTAGGTCTGTAATCGAGTGACCAGAGAGACTGAAGTGTTCTCCGACTGGTTTTTGAATGTTATAATTCTTGACGTCTGATTTTTGTCCATTTATTCTTTTACATAGAGACTGTCCGGTTTGGCCAATGTACGTGGCAGAGAGGCATTGCTGGCACATGATGGCATATATCACATTGGTAGATGTGCCGGTGAACGAGCCTCTGACAGTGTGGCTGATGTGATTAGGCCCTATGATGGTCTTTCCCCCCATCCACTAGGTTAGTAGATGCTCAGATAAATTTGTTAATCTCTAAGGTGCCACAAGTACTCCTGTTCTTTTTGCGGATACAGACTAACAGTGCTGCTACTCTGATTCCATTACTGTCATTTACAATAAGGCTCCTTTACACCACTCTGGCAAGGTAAAGGAGCCTTAATGGACTAAGAATGGGAACAATTAACTAACAATGGGAACATTAGCAGCCTGCCTGCTTAGTTGTTACACTTCTGTTCTGCCTCAGGGACAGAGCCTACTTCACAGAGCCCTACACCTCCAAGCCTGGGATGCAGCAACAGTGTGTCTCTGGGCTTGGCTACACCTGCGAGTTACAGCGCAATAAAGGAGCCCCGGGCCCCTAGCTCACTCCCCGTCCACACGGGCAAGGCACGTAGAGCACTCCGACTCCACGGCTGGTCCACTCCTGGTACTCCACCTCAGTGAGTGGAATAACATTTGCTGCGCCCCTGCTGGAGCGCCGCGGCACCAGTGTGGACGCCCTGGTCCTGTAGTGTGCTCTGATCGGCCTCCAGAAGTGTCCCACAATCCCTGTTCTAGCCACTCTGGTCATCACTTTGAACTCTACTGCCCTGCCCTCAGGTGACCAACCGTCAAACCCGCCCTTTAAATTCCCTAGGAATTTTGAAAATCCCCTTCCTGTTTACTCAGCCAGGCGTGGAGTGCTCTCAGCGTATCTTTCCAGGTGACCATGCCTCCATGCGCCAGGCGAGCTCCAGTATGGAGCAATGGCGAGGTGCTGGACCCCATCAGTCTTTGGGGGGAGTCCCAGCTGCACTCCAGCTGTAGGAATTATGATACCTTCGGGCACTTATCAAGGGTCATGATGGAAACGGGTCATGATGGAAAGGGGCCATGACCAGGATGCACTGCAGTGCAGGATTAAAGTGAAGGCTTTAAACTAGATTCACTGGGGGAAGGAGACCAAAGCCCTGAGGTAAGTGGGGAAGCGGGATACCGGGAGGAAGCACGAGCAGGAGCGTGTGAGAGGGGAGGGCTCCTGCCTCATACTGAGAACGAGGGGCGATCAGCGGGTTATCTCAAGTGCCTATATACAAATGCACAAAGCCTGGAAAACAAGCAGGGAGAACTGGAGGTCCTGGCAAAGTCAGGGAATTATGATGTGATTGGAATAACGGAGGCTTGGTGGGATAACTCACATGACTGGAGTACTTTCATGGATGGGCATAAACTGTTCAGGAAGGACAGGGAGGCCAGAAAAGGTGGGGGAGTTGCACTGTATGTAAGGGAGCACTATGACTGCTCAGAGCTCAAGTATGAAACTGCAGAAAAACCTGAGAATCTCTGGATTAAGTTTAGAAGCTTGAGCAACAAGGGTGATGTCGTGGTGGGAGTCTGCTATAGACCACCGGACCAGGGGGATGAGGTGGATGAGGCTTTCTTCCGGCAACTCGCAGAAGCTACTAGATCGCACACCCTGGTTCTCATGGGCAACTTCAATCATCCTGATATCTGCTGGGAGAGCAATACAGCGGTGCACAGACAATCCAGGAAGTTTTTGGAAACTGTAGGGGACAATTTCCTGGTGCAAGTGCTGGAGGAACCAACTAGGGGCGGAGCTCTTCTTGACCTGCTGCTCACAAACCGGGAAGAATTAGTAGGGGAAGCAAAAGTGGATGGGAACCTGGGAGGCAGTGACCATGAGATGGTCGAGTTCAGGATCCTGACACAAGGAAGAAAGGAAAGCAGCAGAATACGGATCCTGGACTTCAGAAAAGCAGACTTTGACTCCCTCAGGGAATTGATGGGCAAGATCCCCTGGGAGAATAACATGAGGGGGAAAGGAGTCCAGGAGAGCTGGCTGTATTTTAAAGAATCCTTATTGAGGTTACAGGGACAAACCATCCCGATGTGTAGAAAGAATAGTAAATATGGCAGGCGACCAGCTTGGCTTAACAGTGAAATCCTTGCTGATCTTAAACACAAAAAAGAGGCTTACAAGAAGTGGAAGATTGGACAAATGACCACGGATGAGTATCAGAGTAACAGCCGTGTTAGTCTGTATTCGCAAAAAGAAAAGAAGTACTTGTGGCACCTTAGAGACTAACCAATTTATTTGAGCATAAGCTTTCGTGAGCTACAGCTCACTTCATAGGATGCATCCGATGAAGTGAGCTGTAGCTCACGAAAGCTTATGCTCAAATAAATTGGTTAGTCTCTAAAGGTGCCACAAGTACTCCTTTTCTTTTTAGGGATGAGTATATAAATATTGCTTGGGCATGTAGGAATGGAATCAGGAAGGCTAAATCACACCTGGAGTTGCAGCTAGCGAGGGATGTTAAGAGTAACAAGAAGGGTTTCTTCAAGTATGTTGGCAATAAGAAGAAAGCCAAGGAAAGTGTGGGCCCGTTACTGAATGAGGGAGGCAACCTAGTGACAGAGGATGTGGAAAAAGCTAACGTACTCAATGCTTTTTTTGCCTCTGTCTTCACAAACAAGGTCAGCTCCCAGACTACTGCACTGGGCAGCACAGCATGGTGATGAGGCGGCCAGCCCTCTGTGGAGAAAGAAGTGGTTCGGGACTATTTAGAAAAACTGGACGTGCACAAGTCCATGGGGCCGGATGCGTTGCATCCGAGAGTGCTAAAGGAATTGGCGGATATGATTGCAGAGCCATTGGCCATTATCTTTGAAAACTCATGGCTATCGGGGGAAGTCCCGGAAGATTGGAAAAAGGCTAATGTAGTGACCATCTTTAAAAAAGGGAAGAAGGATGATCCTGGGAACTACAGGCCAGTCAGCCTCACCTCAGTCCCCTGAAAAATCATGGAGCCTGTCCTCAAGGAATCAATTCTGAAGCACTTAGAGGAGAGGAAAGTGATCACGAACAGTCAGCATGGATTTACCAAGGGAAAGTCATGCCTGACTAATCTAATTGCCTTCTATGATGAGATAACAGGTTCTGTGGTTGAAGGGAAAGCAGTGGACGTGTTATTCCTCGACTTTAGCAAAGCTTTTGACACGGTCTCCCACAGTATTCTTGTCAGCAAGTTAAAGAAGTATGGGCTCGATGGATGCACTTCAAGGTGGGTAGAAAGTTGGCTAGATTGTCGGGCTCAACGGGTAGTGATCAATGGCTCCATGTCTAGTTGGCAGCCGGTATCTAGCAGAGTGCCCCAAGGGTCGGTCCTGGGGCCGGTTTTGTTCAATATCTTCATAAATGATCTAGAGGATGGTGTGGATTGCACCCTCAGCAAGTTTGCGGATGACACTAAACTGGGAGGAGAGGTAGATACACTGGAGGGTAGGGATAGGATACAGAGGGACCTAGACAAATTGGAGGATTGGGCCAAAAGAAATCTGATGAAGTTCAACAAGGACAAGTCCAGAGTCCTGCACTTAGGACGGAAGAATCCAGTGCACCGCTACAGACTAGGGACCGAATGGCTAGGCAGCAGTTCTGCAGAGAAGGACCTAGGGTGACAGTGGACGAGAAGCTGGATATGAGTCAACAGTGCTCCCTTGTTGCCAAGAAGGCCAATGGCATTTTGGGGTGTATAAGTAGGGGCTTTGCCAGCAGATCGAGGGACGTGATCTTCCCCTCTATTCGACATTGGTGAGGCCTCATCTGGAGTACTATGTCCAGTTTTGGGCCTCACACTACAAGAAGGATGTGAAGAAATTGGAGAGAGTCCAGCGAAGGGCAACAAAAATGATTAGGGGACTGGAACACATGACTTATGAGGAGAGGCTGAGGAAACTGGGATTGTTTAGTCTACGGAAGAGAAGAGTGAGGGGGGATTTGATAGCTGCTTTCAACTACCTGAGAGGTGGTTCCAGAGAGGATGGATCTAGACTATTCTCAGTGGTAGAAGAGGACAGGACAAGGAGTAATGGTCTCAAGTTGCAGTGGGGGAGGTTTAGGTTGGATATTAGGAAAAACTTTTTCACTAGGAGGGTGGTGAAACACTGGAATGCGTTATCTAGGGAGGTGGTGGAATCCCCCTTCCTTAGAAGTTTTTAAGGTCAGGCTTGACAAAGCCCTGGCTGGGATGATTTAGTTGGGACTGGTCCTGCTCTGGGCAGGGGGTTGGACTAGATGGCCTCCAGAGGTCCCTTCCAACTCTGTTATTCTATGATTCTATGAGCTGCGGAATGCCTACTGCAAAGCCCGTGAGGCAAACAGCCGCTCCGGTGCTGCCCCCGCGACCTGCCATTTCTACAAAGAGCTGGAGGTGATACTTGGGGGCGACCCCGCCTCCACTCCGAGTACCACCATGGACACCTCAGAGCCCAGTCCAACAAGGCAGGAGGAGGAGCAGCAAAGTGGGAGTGAGGGTGCTGAGGCAGAGGAAGACACTCCAGAATCCCTAGATGCATGCAGCCAGGAGCTGTTCTCAAGCTAGGAAGAAGGTAGCCAGTCGTGGCGGCCGGTGCTTGGGGAAGGACAAACACCAGAGGAGGTTCCAGGTCAGCAGCTTTTATTTTGGGAAGGAAGTTATTCAGTGCGGGCTCTTGGGGTGAGGAGACTTCGGGCTGCATGATGCCGAGATGTGGAATAGGGCGTTGATGTGCTCTCTCACATCATGGTAATCGGCCTCAGTGATCTCTTCAAAGGTCTCATCCAGAACTTGGGCAATGTGCTTGCGCAGGTTTCTCGAGAGAGCCACTGTGTTTCTCGTCCCAGTAAGGCTAACTTGTCCGCACCACTGTGCCGTGAGGGGCGGGGGGACCATTGATGCACACAGACAAGCTGCATTCGGGCCAGGGCGGAATCCGCATTGCAGTAGAAGACCCTCCCTTGCTTCCCAGGTCACCCTCAGCAGCGAGATATCTTCCAGGACAAACTCCTGTGGAAAATGTGGGGACAGTGTTCGGTATAGGGGTCCCCTGCCGCTGTTGGCTCTCCCCAAGGCACAGAAACCCAGAGGACAATACAGCCGTGAAACAATCTGTCATGCTTGACCCTGTGCTTACTCACCATTTTGGGGCTCCTGTGGGTTATGTGTGCTCACTTTGGGACATGCAAATTATGCCATTGTGTAGACTGTGCTTGCCCTTAAATACAGGGGAATCATTGCTCTGTCTGGTGTGAACAATGCTGCCTCTGTTAAGTGTTGCATTTTGCCTTTACAGATACAACCTTGAGATCTCAGCCGTCTGTGTTATCACTGGCCAAAAGACTCCAAAGAATCAGAAATAGACCACGTAGAAGCCTCCATGTGCCAGCAATGCCCCTCTGCCATGTACATTGGCCAAAATGGACAGTCTCTACGTAAAGGAATAAATGGACACAAATCAGACGTCAGGAATTATAACATTCAAAAACCAGTCAGAGAACACTTCAATCTCTTTGGTCACTCGATTACAGACCTATAAGTGGCAATTCTTCAACAAAAAAAACTTCAAAAACAGACTCTAACGAGAGACTGCTGAATTGGAATTAATTTGCAAACTGGATACAATTAACTTAGGCTTGAATAAAGACTTGGAGTGGATGTGTCATTACACAAAGTAAAACTATTTCCCCTTGTTTATTCCCTCCCCCCGTTCCTCACACGTTCTTGTCAACTGCTGGAAATGGCCCACCTTGATTATCACTACAAAAGGTTCCTTCCCCCTTCCGCCCCCGCCCCCGGCTCTCCTGCTGGTAATAGCTCACCTTTCCTGATCACTCTTGTTACAGTCTGTATGGTAACACCCATTGTTACATGTTCTCTGTGTATATAAAATCTCCCCACTGTATTTTCCACTGCATGCATCTGATGAAGTGAGCTGTAGCTCACGAAAGCTGATGCTCAAACACATTTGTTAGTCTCTAAGGTGCCACAAGTCCTGCTTTTCTTTTTGCGAGCACAGACTAACACAGCTGCTTCTCTGAAACACGTAGAAACAAGGAAGATATGTTGCATGAAGTAATGCAGCATTCAAGTAATGAAAATCGAAAAGGGCAGAAGTGGCGGGACAGTGAAAGGAGGATCCGTCAGCAGAATGAGGCGCAAAAACATGGTGCTCCAGCAGCAAAGCACGGATCAGCTGATAAGCATAATGGAGCACCAAGCGGACTCGATCCAGGCGCTCGTCGCCATGCAGGCAGAACACTATCGTGCCCGACCCCCACTGCAGCCCTTGTCCCAAAACTCTTTCCCTTGTGCTCCCATGTCACCTCCAACCCACTTTCCCCAACATCCACGTTCTTACCACCACCAGCTGCCTCCAACACCTGTAGCTTCACCACCCAGCCCTGTGATCCCACCACTCAGCACTTGTTTCCCGAGCCCCAAAGTGGCGTTCTGCGGTGGTGAGCATGTCCGTGAATGCCACAAGCAAACTCGTGTCATATGCGTTACTACAGTCGATATCGTCAGAGCCCTCACTGTCACTTTGGATCATAAGGAATAACTCAACTGTCAGACGTGACATGTTGGCGAGACTCGTCAGCATACTCTGAAGCAGTTCGGGCTCCATTCCCGCAGACCGAAAGGGAAGACAGAGCGCGCAGTACAAAAAACACTGAAAGATGGTGCCAAATGTGGACGGAAGCACAGGGATTGCTGGGATACGAACCGATGCATCACGTGGCGTTGGGACGGGACCCGAATACCCCCCACCCCCTTCCTACAAGCCACAGCACCAGCATGGGAAGAGGTGCTCTGTGGGACAGCGGCCCATAATGCACCGCTCCCAATGCCGCTGCAAGTGCCGCAAATGTGGCCACGCCAGTGCGCTTGCAGCGGTCAGTGTGGACAGACTGCAGCGCTTTCCCTTCTGCGCTCTCCGAAGGGGGTTTAACTCAAAGAGCTCTACATCTGCAAGTGTAGCCATGCCCTCTCTCCGACTGGTTCGCACGCAGGCAGGCGCCCAGCCCCACCCCCTTAACGTCTCTCCATGGATGCTCACACACACAGACCCTCCCTCCTCCCCCCACCACGGTGATCTGCTCTCTGCTGCTGGCTGCTCCCAGCAGATGTGCCCGGGCTGCCAGGGGAAGGAGCATCTGCTCCCCACAGATTTCTTTGCTCCCCCATTTTTCTGCGGGGGAGCCACGAAATCTGAAGAGGGTATGAATTCTGCCTCCCCACAAGGGTGCAGAATTCCCCCAGGAGTAATTCCATTTCTCAGCCCATCATGAAGACAACAGAAAATATGAAAAGGCAGAAAAGAAGTGAAAGAAAGGAGGGGAGGAAAGAGCCAGAGTCAAAAGCAAAGGATACTTGGGAACATGCAAAAATTTGCAGCAATTTCAAATTCAGCAACAAACAAGGGAACGCTATCTTGCAAAAGTCAGGACTTCTGGGTCTTCCTAACCCTGCCATTCACTCACTAATGTGGCCTTGGTGAAGCCACTTAGCTCCTATCCCTCCGTTCACCTACCTGTAAAAGGGGGGGGGGGGGGTCATACCTTTGCAAAAGGGGATAAGGAGACTTAGTTAATTCATGTTTGTCAAATGCACCAAGAACCTCTGATGAAAAGTGTTATCCTGCAGAGGTATTGTTAAACAACCACATTCAAAAGCACACTTAAAGCCCAAGAGTGATACCTGCACTTAGAAAATGACGACATCCAAGCAAAAGGCCGCTGAGCACAAAAGCTGGGGTCACTGGAAGATTATGTGTCACCTTTTTATGTGGGGAAGAACATTAAAAAGAACGGAATTTGATGGAAGTTTTGATTTGGTCTTTTCCCCTACTATTTCCCATCAGGTGCCTGTGATCCACTGAATGAAGACAACAAAAGAACATAATAGAAGGGTAAAAACACAATGCTCAACCAAGAATCATCGTTCTGTCATATTTTGGCCTTGGAAGGCTTCAAAAATTGAGAAAGCTTGTGAAAAGGAAGCACTAACCACAGACAGAGGAGAAAAATATTAATGGATGCTGGTGCTTAAATAGCATCCATACCACCAGCAAAGAAACCTCTGGGCAGAGCATTCAGATAAACAGCAAACTCCAGAGCTCTGAGCACAGGGCTGGGAGCCAAGAATTTATCTAGACCTGGCTCTGCTCTCTCTTTGGGAACATGGGTTTGTGCCTTAGTATCCCCACCTGTAAAATGGGAACATTAATACATGGCACTTACATAGCTCTTTGCAGTCTAGAAGTGTTGTACAAACATACAGCACTGTCCTGAAAATGCTAAGTAACAGCCACATCCCTCAATCACAGGGAATTTCTCACTGAGCTAGAAACAAATGGCAGTGAATTTTGACCAATATAAAAACTGGATGCAGCCCACAAAAGCCCTAAACTGTGGCTTGTAACTGTTCCTTCCCTTTAACTGCAGAGTGGAAGCAAAACTGATCAAGGTTTCTGAGGTTGCTTTGGGGCTGCTGACATTCAACAATAAATAATGCCCCTCCCAGAACCAAGGAAGACACACATACAAGCAAATAACACTGCTACATTTTTCATTTAAAAATTATGCAAATGTAAAGTAGGTGCTGCCTTGAAACTCGTGGCAAATTGTAAAGATGTGCCTTTGTAATACCAAGATTGGACATCCCAGCACGGGAGTTCTTAAGGGCACAATGAGGCTTCAGCACACGCTTAAGTGCTTTGATAAATTGGGGTCTGCTTCCTCACCCCACCGCCCTTGCACTAGCACATCACCCTCGCTTGTGTCCCATCTAAAATCAAAATGGAGGACCTGTGGGGCAGGGACCTTGCCTTTTATTTGTAAAGCATATTTTGGAGACACTAAAGAATATGGGGTTTCTTCATGATCCTACTTAAATAAGAACAAATGACAAGGTGACATTCAGAACCGTCCCTTATAGCAGCTTGATCACTGGTCTAAAAAGGAGGATGAATTAACAGGCTACTCCTTATCCTATTATAGGCTGTGGAAATTTTCCTAAAGTAAGGAAGGTCAGATCAGCCCCATAGAGACCAGCATCCTACAACAGAAAAATACCCATTGGGAAAAGCTGCCATTTTTACTAGTCAATTAAGATAAATTTTATACAGTGCAATGTCTTATAACCCAAATACTACACCACACAGTATGATTATGATGAGACATTTTATTATAGAAACTAAAGTAAAAGCACAGCAAATAAAACAGTCTTTAACAACCATATCTTCCCATTTAAAAGGTACTACTCACAGGAGTAAGGGCTGCATGACAGTGGCACTGCTTTACATGTCCAAAGAAAAGCCCAATGGACATCAGTGTAAGTCTTTCCCTCGACTTCCGTGGAGTTTCTATCACAGCCTATGTTTCTAACTGTCGGTTTCAGGACAGACCATTACAGTGTAAGTTACACTAATTACAGTTTTCAGAGTAGCAGCCGTGTTAGTCTGTATCCACAAAAAGAAAAGGAGGACTTGTGGCACCTTAGAGACTAACCAATTTATTTGAACATAAGCAATTTCCACATGCATCCGATGAAGTGAGCTGTAGCTCACAAAAGCTTATGCTCAAATAAATTGGTTAGTCTCTAAGGTGCCACAAGTCCTCCTTTTCTTTTTACTAATTACAGTGTGCTTATAGCACATGCCTCAGCACACTATGGTAAATGGGACAGTACTGTGGACTATAGCAAATATTACACAACATCTTCACACAATATTGTGCGTTTGACTGTTGGTAAATAATAATAGAGTTTCTACACAAATACCATGGTCGGTCACTATGACTTCACTATACTATTTTAATACAGCTTCATTCCAGTATATTAACATGGTAGTAAATACAATAGCTTCTGCAAAAACTCAATGGCAGGATTTCCTTTAGTGATGTACTAACGTTTTACGACAATAGTATTTTTCCCATGGCAAATGCCAATTGTCCCTATTTTTCCCTACAAAGTATTGACGATGTTGAACCTGTTCTGTAGATAGAAAGAGGATTTCAGATTCCAGAGCCATCAATCTGGAGCCTGTTACCCCAAAATTTCTCCTAGTCCCCTGAATTTCAGTGGTACTTAAAAGTGTATGTCTAGTTTTCCTTCCACATATCCCTGTATATCCATTTCATATATCAGCAGGTGTGGTATGGTCATGTGGGTTTTTACATACATAAATGCTCCACTCCAGAGCTAAGGTTTATAAGCCAAATAATGTATTTTTGAAGTTCACACACACATATTACCAAAAAATAAACTCTGAAAAATATTCAAGAGCATGTTATTGGGAGCCAGATATTGACAAGTGTGTGCACACTTCTGAAATTCAGCAAACTTAAGCCTGCCTTCTTTCCCACACAGCATGGCAAAAAGCATTTCTCATCAATATTCAGCCTCTCTACAGAGCAAACCAAACATTTTCACAGGTCTCCTCCACCATAAAACCTATAACCAAAAGCAAAGACTCCCATCTCGCTAGGACAGTAGAGCATGATCCCGCTGGAATGACACTGTAAGGTGTTCTATTAGATATTATTTTCAGAATACTCACACACGGCCAAGGGTAAGCGTTACCAGCTTCCCGTGTTATTTGAATTCTCTCCCAGCCCAGGAACATACAGTACCCGCGGTGCTCCTTTCAAACCTCTTCTCCAGGAGCATGTGGCCTGAAATTTGCTCACAGTGATGGAAAGTTGCCCCGAGCTCTCCTTCAGACACCTCCCTACACAAAAGGAATTGCAACAGCCATTTGTCCCCAAGGACAGGTCTATCCAAAATTCTCAGGTAAACCGCACCAGAAACACAGGCTTGGTCTCCTCCGGACTCTGTGGGAACAACAACAGGGCTACCTATGTCAGAGGTAACCCAAGGAAACTGTGTATTTCATATCTT
The DNA here is from genome assembly GCF_015237465.2 of Chelonia mydas. Taxonomy (NCBI): domain Eukaryota; kingdom Metazoa; phylum Chordata; order Testudines; family Cheloniidae; genus Chelonia; species Chelonia mydas. The sequence continues at coordinate 7,313,564 of NC_057850.1, read as the reverse complement.
CATGGATTAATGCACACATTGCACACATTGTTCAAGCAGGAATCTACACCACCACAGAGTCCTTGTTCTGCGACTTTATCCCCAGGACTGGGAATTACTATGGGATCCAGCAAGGATTAAACTATTGGCATAAGCCAGGTAGGGCCACAACCCAACGCAAATTTAGCAAGACTCTGCCAAGTCTATATGGGAAATCCCATGCCCAGGACCACTGCATTGTCCTGAAAATAATGTGGAACCAGCAAAACGACCCTGTGTGTCAATGAGTGTGTCCTGAACTGGAAAAGGCGGCGGCAACCTTATCTCCAGCCCAGCCGTACCCACCCCAGAACCAGGATGGAACCTGACTGAAGAAGATGAACAAAATACAGAGTCCAGTACTCAAAAAGGCCAATAGGAGAAACTTTGAGGTGCCCACTCCAATAGGGGGTAAAGGTGTCCAAGGGGGAGTAGAAGCAGGGAAGAGATGAAATTTCAAAGACATACAGATCCTGATTCATTAAAGAACCTAAAGCACACGCTTAACTGTAAGCGCATGCTGAAGTCCCATGGGACTTTTACACTTACACACACACACACACACACACACACACCGATTGTTGAATGGGGGCCATAGTTCTGGCTTTCCCAGGTTCAGTGCAGTCGTGGTCAGGAAAAAGAATCCAAAAAGGACATACCCTTGTTTCATAGTAGTTTGTCCCTCCCTCACTTCTATGTTAAAATTCTCTCCTTTCGCAAATCAAAACAAGATGTATCTGTTTCATTGCCGCTTGGCCCAAGAGCCGAAAATCAAGCTTTTCTTCCTGTACCCATACATCACAGCCAACAGCAAACGAAGCCACAGCTGGAACTGAGCTGATGATGCTGTGCACTAGGCAGAAGAGAATCCCGTTCACACCCTTGGAGTTACGGTACACAGCGTGCAATAAACACTGGCTTTCCTCGGCTTAGCAGACAGGCACACAGCGAGCAGATGTGAACCGCACCAAGGTGCACTCTTTAGATCAGAGCTTTGATTTAGGAGCCATACCCTACATATACACTGGGCACAGAAAATTGTTTCTTATTTGTATTATGGTAGCACCTAGAGGCCCCAGCCAGGGATTAGGTCTCCATTGCACAGCACATGCGTTTGTACACACACACACACACACACACACAGACAGCATGCATGCCACAAACAGCTTCTGGTCCAAGCATAAAATGAGACAACAGATAGATACAACAGACAGGCAGCACGATGTAACTGGGAGTCAATTACAGTATGTGTACAACCAGAGTTCACAGCACACCAGGTGCCTAACCATTTGTCAAGTGTTTTGAAACCCCATTCTTCTGTGGGGCCAAGCTCCAAACTTGGCCCCAATGATGGACATGCACGAGAGAGGAGCAGAGGTAAGGAAAGGGGAGGTTCCCAGGGATCAGTCAATTGTGGTGACAAACCAAAACATGAATGAGACTGATGGGATAAGGAAAAATTAATTCCAAGCTTCCGGTAGGGCTGACGTAAGAACTGTGAAGATCAAGACTTAAAAACAAATAAATTAAAAACCATGGGGGAAAAGTCTGACTGCTGTTCCCATCAGGGTTTCTTTGTCCTTAATTCACCCCACTGGCTAGGCATTGCACGTCAATTTCAAAAGAAAACATTTTAAACAAATTTTAAAGAAGAGACACCCCTACAGAAGCTTGGAGTGCCCTAATTAAAACTTAAGCCAGCAGCCCCAAGAACCAAAACACTGATAAAGTAAGCCTGCCAGCTGGCAGCATTAAAATCAAAAAGAGTCAACAATTCCCATTGGCCAGACAATAAACAAACAAAAATACCCAGAAAAAGCCATCACGCTCTCCACCTCCTCTGGAGAGGGACACTACCCTATATGCTAATGGTTACTATTTAGGGCTTCCTACATTTTCTCGTCAAGAAAATTCCCACAAAACAATTAGAGAAAAAAAATTATCTGACCGGGCTACTAACCTAGTGGATGGGGGGAAAGCAGTAGATGTGATATATCTTTATTTTAGTAAGGCTTCTGGCATAGTCTAACATTCTCATAAGCAAACTAGGCAAATGAGGTCTAGATTAAATTACTATAAAGTGGATGTGCAACTGGTTAATAAGCCATATTCAAGGAGTAGTTATCAATGGTCCGCTGCCAAACTGGGAGGATGTACCTAGTGAGATCCTCCAGCGGTCTGTCCTGGGTCCAGTACTATACAATATTTTCACTAATGATTTTGATGGAGTGTAGAGAATGCTTATAAAATTTCCAGGTGACACCAAGCTAGGACGGGTTGCAAGTACTTTGGAGGACAGGAACAGAATTTAAAACAACCTTGACGAATTAGAGAACTAGTCTGAAACAAACAACATGAAATTCAATAAAGACAAGTGGAAAGTACGACACTTAGGAAGGAAAAATCAAATGTACAATTAAAAAAATGGGGAATAACTGGCAAGGCGGCAGTACTGCTGAAAAGGATCTGGGGGTTATAGTTGATCAAAAATTGAATATGAGCCAACAATCTGATGCAGTTGAGAAAAGGGTTAATATGTTTCTGTGGTGTATTAAAAGAAGTGTGGTAGATAAGACATGGAAGGTAACTATTCCGCTCTGCTCGGCAGTGCTGAAAGCTAAAGTACTGGGTTCCACAGTGGGTGTCACACTTTAAGAAAGATATGGACAAATTGGAGAGAGTCCAAAAGAGAACAACAAGAATGACAAAAGGTTTAGAAAACCTGACCTGTGAGGTAAGGTTAAAAAATCTGGGCATATTTAGTACTGAGATATAATGATTGAGTGGGGACCTGATAATAGGTCTCAAAATGCAATTCTGAATCAGTGTTTCCAGTGGGGTTCACAGGGATCGGTTCTTGGCCCTACGCAATTTAACATTTTTATCAATGACCTGGAAGAAAACATAAAATCATGACTGATAAAAAATGCAAACACCACAAAAATTGGGGGAGGGACAGGTCACTGACAGAGTGACCTACATTGCTTGGTAAGCTGGGTGAAACAAACAATATGTCTTTTAATATGACTAAATGTAAACATATACATCTAGGAACCAAGAATATATGCCATGTATGCCGGATAAGGGACTCTATTCTGGGAAGCAGCGACTCTGAAAAAGATTTGGTGGTCATAGGGGATAATCAGCTGAACATGAGCTCCTAGTGAGATGCCATGGCCAAAAAGGCTAATGCAATTCTTGGTTGCATAAACAGGAGAATCTCAAGTAGGAGTAGAACGCATAGGCATCGACTTACTCAGATCCCGGGGGGTACTCGACCCTCACTCCACCCCAGGCCCCACCCCTTCCTCCAACTCCCCAACCCACCCCATCTCTTCCCGCTCCAACCACACCTCTTCCTGCTCCCGCTCCTTCCCCTCCCCCTGAGCGCCTCCTGCAAACCACGGAACAGATGATCATGGCAGGTGGGAGGCGCTGGGAAGGAGCCAATCAGCAGGGCTGCCGGTGGGCAGGAAGCACCGGGGGTGGGGGGTGGTGCTGAGCCACAGGGCTGCCAGTGGGTGTTGACCATCCACTATTTTTTTCCAGCCCCAGAGCACCCAGACTCGGTGACTATGGTAGAGAGGTTATATTACCTCTTTCATTGGCACTAGTGCAACCACTACTGAAATGTCTTCTAACAGTGGCCAATGCCAGATGCTTCAAAGGAAAGGAACAGAAAAGGGCATTTTTCAAAAGATCCATCCCCTTATTGTTCAGTTCCAGCATTTGTCAGTCAGAGGCTTAGGGACACCCAAAGCATGGGATTGCATCCCTGACCATCTTCGCTAACAACCATTGATGGACCTATCCTCCATGACGTTATCTAATTATTTTTGAACTCACATATAGTTTTGGCCTTCATAACATCCCCTGGCAATGAGTTCCACAGGTTGACTGTGTGTTGTGTGAAGAAGTACTTAGAATCCATAAGTACCCACATGGGGAGCAAATATTTAAGAATGGACTCTTCAGTCTAGTAGAGAAAGGTGTAACATGATCCACTGGCTAGAAGTTGAAGATGGAGACATTCAGATTGGAAATAAGCTGTACATTTTTAACGGTGAGGGTAATTAACCACTAGAATAATTTAGCCAGGGTCACGGTAAATTCTACATCACGGGCAATTTTTAAATCAAGCTTCGATGTTTGATATGCTCTAGGAATCGTTTTGCCTAAGTTCTGTTGCCTGAGTTATACAGACGTCCGGCCTAGATTATCACAATGCTTCCATCTTGCCTTGGAATCTCGGAATCTCTGAACAGTCTTCAAATACGTTAAGGGCTGTTATAAAGTGGATGGCAATCAATTGTTCTCCATTGTTCGCTGAAGGCAGGACAAGGAGTAATCAACTTAATCTGCAGCAAGGGAGATTTAGATTTGATATTAGGGAAAACTTTGTAACTATAAGGATAGTTACTTACTGGAACAGGTTGCTAAGGAGGTAGTGAAATCTCTAACATTGCGGGGTTTTAAGAACAGGTTTTAGACAAACACCCGTCATGGATGGTCTAAGTTTACTTGGTCCTGTCTCAGTGCAGGTCTCTTGAGGTCCTTAAGAGGGCCTCCATTTCTATGGTTCTATGAAATGACACCTACTAGCCAGAGGCTGAAAAGAAGCCTGGAGCCTCTAAGCAGGGTCTAACAACAGGCAAAAAATCCCATCACATCAATGTTGTCTGACACAGAGAGCAGAGCTTCTTACCAGAGGGCTGTCCTTGGGAACTCGCTTGTGGATCTGAAACACAAAACCACCCCCAAACTCTGTATTTCAATGCTAGCTCCGGTTCACGTGTTCATATAGTTGTATACAAACATATGTTCTAGGCTCCCTTGACGTAATTTAGATTACATCCTAACTGCAGCAGCATTTTAAGATACCCCACCATCAGGAAACTTACCAACGCAGTGGTATTTCCTAACTTCTGAGTGCTGGATTTTGAATGCTTAATAACATTCTTTAAGAAGAGTTTTTCTTTATGTAACTTGCTATAATATTTGTTTACAGTCTGACAGTGGCCAAGTCGTGATATGTGAGTGGAAGGGAAGGGAAGGGAAAAGAAACAACATCACGCACCTAGTCAGTATCTGGCGAGAAGTGTAGGAGGCAGACATTCCTGACTCAAGCAAGCAATCAGTTTAAACCAGGTGGAGAATTGAGGCACGCATCTTCAACTATTTAACTAGCGCACAACATCTCCCTCGGCACACAGAATGTTTTCCTCTCTTCTGTCCTCTGCACTCTAAGCTGCAGAACTGCCACTTGAAGGATCAGCAGCCTGCTACATCACAGTCCCCCAACCCCCACTCTGACTGAGGTTCCTCTACAGCTGGAAAAGGAAGAACGGGTGCCAGATATGACCAGGCCGCACCACAGCTGCTACAAGTTGCAGGTATGTCTTAATCACTGAATGTGCGATCGAGTGAATGGAACACAATGGCAGGGGAGGTGCCATTGATGTCCAGCAGCTAAGGGGTTAATTAAATTTCAAATTTCACCCAGTGTATTTATGCAGAGCAGCTACCCTAATCCACTACCAGCTAAGGGCTGCATTCTCTCACAGCAAGGATAGACTTGGTAATGAACTGTGATGTTTAAAAACGGATTAGGGCTGTTTGGTTTAATATGCATCTTCAGACTATGCTAATAGAATCGTTACATTTACATATAGGGCAGGGAGCTATTTTGCAGGAAAACATTTAGAAAGGAACCCTGAGTCGACAAGCAATAGCTTTGTGGCCATGAGGCAAACCAAAAAGCTGGGTGAACGGGAACACATCTCCCATAACAGAAAGCAGAAGGCTCGACTCAGAAGGCTTTCTGCTCAGAGGTAAGGACAACACTTCCAACTGCAGCACGATGGACCAGCAGTTATAATGCTCTATGAGAGGGGGCTCATTTGTAGACTTCAAGACAGCAATGGGAGAGTGAATTGGATACTATTCTGCCTCCAGTATCAGCAGCTGAATTCTTAAATAAATTCAAGTGGCATATTTGCCCACTGTTACACCCGAAAAAAATATGGTTTGCAAACATGTAACTGGTGACAGAATTTGAAGACAATAGGATTGTATGGGTGTATCTGACAGGAAAATCTGTCTTACCAAAATCCTTGGGCTACATCTTCATCGCAGAGTTCACAAATCATCGACAGTCAAATTAACTCGAGTTAGGCCAAGCTCAAGTGAGAGCAGTTGCACTGCGCAATCCCACTGAAGTTACACAGAGTGGTTGTGTTACCAGCTGAGGAGTTGTGCTAATTCGAACTAGAGCCTATACCCCGGCGGATCGGCCAGCTTGAGTTCAAGCACCGCCACACACTCAAGTTAAAGGGTTTTGTGTGTGGATGGAACTTGCGTTAGGGGCAACAGCTAACTCTGTGGTGAAGACACGCCCTTTGAAGACCCCTATTTAACTCTTGGATCCCAAGATGAGTTTTGCAGGACAAATGCAGGGGCAGGAGGGTGGGGTGGCTCATTCCTACCTGCTGGACCTGGCATAGTCCAATAACTATCTTATTTATCTGTGTAGGGTTCTATATTGCCATCTATCACCATGGCATTTGAGCACCTACCACATAAAACCAATAGCAAGGTCCCTAGCCGCTTCTGCGTCTCTGGCACGTCTCCTTTTTTGGTGTCAAAACTCTGTTCAGGGTAGGGAGCTGGGGGGAATGGTAGGGGGTGTTCACGGTTTGTGCATCATTTATGGTGGAAAGGGTTTCTTAAAGAGGAAGGGCTTGCAATGTTCCCTATGGCTGGCCAGACTCTGGGTTCTCCTGATCTCCTCTAGAAGACTGTTCCATAGCTGGATTCCCATGACCGAGAATACTCTGCTCAGCTTTCACGTGCTTCATGCTGGGCTTAGCGATCTGCACCGCCCCAAAGGAGCACAGCTGTCACTGTAGTTCATAGATCAAAATTCAATCTCTGATTTAGTTGGGGCTTGATCCATTAATTGCTCCGAAGATTAGGACCCTAAACCAGCCTTAAACCAGCATCGGAAGCTGATTGGGAGGCAGTGGAGGGATCTGAGCATGAGCCAGGTATGCTCATGGCAGCCTGAGCCAAGGAGAAGGCGGGAAGCCACATTCTGTACCATCTGGAGCCTGTGAACACATTCAGCCTCAGAGACAAGTTACTTACAGTAATTCAGCCTGGAGGTGACGAATGCCGGGATCACTGTGGGCAGGTCTTCATCTGGGAGTTTCCTAGCACACTGGAGGTAAAAGGGCATTTTGGGAAACAGATGCTACCTTGTCATCCAAGCTTAGTGAGGGTCCCTAGCCTCTGTTTGCCAGAAGCTGGGAATGAGCAACAGGGGATGGATCACTTGATGATTACCTGTTCATTCCCTGTGGGGCACCTGGCACTGGCCACTGTCAGAAGACAGGATACTGAGCTAGATGGACCTTTGGTCTGACCCAGTATGGCCGTTCTTATGTTCTTATGATCTGGCAGGACCCCAAGGCTTTGACCACTTTGACGAATGCGGGATGTGAGCCTTCGATGGGAGGTGGAGATGGCCAACTCATCAATGTATTTCCCCTTTCCAACCAGTCATGCCTGGGTTCCTCTTGCACCAGCGGCTCGTCATCCTGTAAGCATTCTGATGTTCTAGTCGTGGTGGTGGTTGCATCAGTTGAGGTAGACAGTGAATGTCATCAGCATCCTGCTGGCAGCTGAGCCCAGAGGATCTCACTATCTCTCCCAGGGGTCTTTCCCTCCCTTGGTATTGACACCTCCCCCTCAATTATTGGGGGTGGACCATATCCACCCTGATTGAATTGGCTCGGTCACCACTGGTTCCCCACTTGTAAGGTAACTCCCTTCTCTGTGTGTCAATATATTTATGTCTGCATCTGTAATTTTCACTCCATGCACCTGAAGATGTGGGTTTTTTACCCACGAAAGCTTATGCCCGAATAAATCTGTTAGTCTTTAAGGTGCCACCGGACTCCTCGTTGTTTTTGTGGATACAGACTAACTCAGCTACCCCTCTGATAGTGGTCTTATGTTGATATTAAAGAGAAGTGGGGGTAGGAAGGATCCCAGCAGGGGAGCACCACTGGAGAGGAAGGGCAGTTACCCATCACCACTCAAGAGTTCTGCCAAAAAGGAATGAGTGCCACTGTACTGCTGGGCCTTCTACTCCTGCTGTGTCATGTAAGCATGTTCGTGATACACTGTGGTCCACTGTGTCAGAGGCTGCAGAGAAGCCCAGCAGTATAAGCTTGGAGTTATCTGTGTTCATGACCACAAAGACGTCATTGTTTTAGTGCCACTAGAGCCATCTCTGTTCAGAACCCTGGTCTGAACCCTAATTGTGAGGCATCTGGGATGCTGGCCAATGTCTCATATGTTTGGAGAGAGATATTACTTTGGAAACTGTAACAAAACCCACTAACTGCAGCAGAGTCTAGAATAGTCCTGACCTATGTTGGATCTGTGAAATCGTATTGCTTCGTGTGTTGTCTCGGAAGTCAAATGTCTCTTTATCACCTCTCTCTCATCATCTCCATTCCTCCTCCTTTACCCGGCATTTCATCCATTGCTAACTATGAATAACTCATTATTGTGTGGTGGGAGTGCAAATCATCCTTCCCTTACTCAACTATTTGCATACTGCAGTTGTAGTGGATGAGACGAAATGAGACAACAGGGGACGAGAAACGAACAGGCCTGGCTTTAGTCAGGAATGAGCCAATAGCACCAACCAGCAAAGCTACGAAGTATCTAAAAACCGTATTCTCCCCTCCTCCTCATAGCTTTAAGACTTGTTTTGTCTCTAGAGGTTTCAAAAACAAATGGATCTGTTTTTGTCAGCCTTACATCAAGCAGAAGAAACCCATCAATTTAGTGTTCTCGTGTTTACTTTTTAAATCCAAAGCAAAATATTTCTACAGCTAGAAACGGGAACAACGTTACAAGTCACATTAATGATCACACAAGAAAAACAGATACAAAGCTACACTATCTCGGGTGTGGTCAGGTTTTCACAGGTGTTGTAATTTCAACAAATTTGTTGTGCTCAGGGAAATGAGGAACTCTACTGGCTAGAACCAGGCAAAATAATATGCATGCTTCCACTCCAACGTAAGTTTCTGCCCATGCAACTCTCTTCTGGCCAGCAAGACCACTTGTTATTCCAGGCTCCAGATAAAAATAAAACAGAGCTGTGTTGTGTGTATTTTTAATTCTTTCGACAAAAGCAGGAGCAGGTACAAGAAAGAATTCCTGTTCAGTTTATAATAAAAGTAAAGAGCTAAACAGAGATCAATGTTTGTGGCAAAGAACACAGAACAATACTCAGGTGAAACCATTTGACACTTAACAAACCCGATAATAGCATTTCCAAATTTGATTTAACTGTGTGACAGATTTGGAAAGCCATTCAGACTTCAAGATTAATTATGAAAAAATAGAAGCTTTACCCATCTCTGGTCCTATAACTGTTAAGGAGCAGTTCCACGCTGCAAAACAATTCCAAAATGTGCTCAATTTTTTAGAGAGAATTGTTTATCCCCTCAATTTCATGAGCCAACTCCTCTGATCACAATCTAACTTTCTCTCCTATCCTTCCGTTATAATTAGACAACAAACTAAATGACCTGATTTCCTTATACATAACTGTCTACCCTACAAACTGCTCTCCCCTTCCCCTTGTTTTTGGTTGTTTCCCCTCCTCTTTCATCCCAGGTCATGATCTGCCTAATTTAGTTTATAAACTTTTCAAGGCTGGCATTTTGCCTGTGTTACTGATGGGCACATCTAGAGCAATCAGCTCTGTAGCAAGCCAAGCATTATTTTCCTTCGGCATTATATACACAATGACAGTGGGCGTATATGGCACCGAGCTACACTGGCACCTCTAATCAAAGAAATTAAGAGATGGGGGAGGAGGAGAACAATCAGATCAGTTCATCCACCTACCCCTGTCAGTACCACACTGTTCTGCTTGTGTTTTCTAATATTTTGTCCAAGCTAGTCGTATACCATCAAAGCAATGGTGCTTCCATCATGTTCTTTAGGAAACTTCTCCAGTCTAACAGCCATTTCTCTTAAGTAGGCTTTCCTTAAGTATTCTTTTGCTCAGTTTTATCCCATTTCTCCTTGCTATAACCCTCTCTCCTATCCCACCCGAATGGATTCCTCTCAAACCTGGGCCTTTGCATCCTTTGAATTATTTGCTCCCCCACCATGACCTCCCCTCTTTGTCATCCTTTGGCCAGTCCCTACATGTTTTGTTCCATCTACTGTAACACACATAACAAACAATGGTCCTATAACCAAAGCTTTCAACGAGCAATGACCTTTGCCAACCGGCAGGACAATCGAACTACTCTGCGAATTATCTGACATGTCGACCAGGAGGTGGCAAAAATAAGAGACGAAAGCTTCTCCAGAGACAGAGGGAGGATCAGGGAGAAGAGAACTGGCTGAAGACGGGGTTTGAGTGCAGCGCTCCTCAGGTTTCATTAACTAGGAAGAAAAGAAAAAGCGCTGGCTGAAGGAAAGCGAAATACCTAACGGCACTAATGGGCCGAGAGCCAGTGAGCAATCAATGGCTGCACTGAAGTGGAGAGCAATGCAATCCAATATAACCAGTTTATATAGCGTCTGACATACAAACTATCAAAAAGCTTCTCCAAGTTAATTTCCCTCTTCCCTCTGCTATTATTTATGGAGGCAAGGGCAGAGGAGAAGAGAGACACTTTCAGATGATATTTGAAAAAAGATGCGGAGCCAGTGAGGCAGGAAGATACAGAAACGCTGTTCCAGGAAACATGCACTGCAGAGGAGAAGCTCCTGGACCAACCGTTGTGGGACACTGTGATGGGACAGAAAGATGGTCACTACTGGATGAGTGGATGGAGATTCTCAGGGTCAACGGGGGAAAGTCCTGTTCCATGGCTCCTTCCCTTGCACACAGTGCCTTTACTGGGGGAAGTTCAGAGGGGGAGAGAGATTTGTCTGTCACCTTATGATGACCTTTACCAGCAGAATAGTTTTTTAAGAAGTACAAGGACTGCCATATAGTTCAGGCTCAAAAATGTCTCCTTCCTTAACAGAACCTACAGTGAACAGTCACAATACATGTGGCCCCAGCTCCGCAAGCCACTCCACACACCACTGGGTGAAGTCCCAGTCAAGGCAATGGGGTCCCACCATGCAGCAGACTGCAGGCCTGGAGCCTTCAACAGCAGCATATATATTAAATGCAACAAGTGCATTAATAGGGAAGCAAACTTGAGCACCGATCCAGGAAATGAAAAGGTTCCTACACAAGGTTGCTCTGCACAGAGCTCATATTAAGTTAGATAATTAGGGCTATTATTTTTCGGTGCCCAACTTGAGATAGCTGGTGTCTGCTTTGCAGAGGTGCTGAGTACTCAGAGCTCCTCCTGCAGTCAAAGGGAGCTCTGGAAAATCAGATCTGTTATCTCAAGTTAGACTCCCCAAAACCGAGTGGCTGATCCTGTGAGGCGCTGCACGTCCTCAAGCAGGGCTGGTTTCAGTGGGAGCCAAGGACAGTTAGCGCCTTGCAGGATCAGGCATTTAATGGGGGAGGGATAGCTCAGTGGTTTGAGCATTGGCCTGCTAAACCCAGGGTTGTGAGTTCAATCCTTGAGGGGGCCGTTTGGGATCTGGGGCAAAAATTGGGGATTGGTCCTGCTTTGAGCAGGGGGTTGGACTAGATGACCTCCTGAGGTCCCTTCCAACCCTGATATTCTATGATTCTATGAATGGTCTCACCAGGAGTCTACATTATTACTTATGTTCACATAGCCAGGTAAGACTGGCGACTGGAACCTCAAATTAAGTTTTTCCTGACTATTTTGTGTGATATGCAAATGTTCAGCCTCAATGCTGCATTACCATTTTTATTATACATACATACACATTCGCACACTCCCTGTTTTAGTTTAAGAGGCAGAAATAGAATAAAAACAATCCCCCCTTCCCTAGCTGGCACTCTGGGGTTGTTTGGCACATCCCAGAAGATTTTTAAATTCAGTCCTCTCCATAAACAAAGCCTGCAGCTGCAGGTTCTTGTTTGGCAAGGGAGGTTTTTTGTTCACCTTTGTTAACTTAGCTGTGGCTGATGCACAATGCTGTTTTTATGGTAAAAATGCCTAGAGCTTGACAACAGGTTTGTTCTAAATGGTGGAAAGAACAAGATTCTTTAATGTCATAGGCTTTTTAGTTAAGTTGTTGCCTATCAGGCTTTTACAATTATTTTCACCCTCCCCCTGCCCCACGTTATAACTTATCAAGCAACTCCTCCTCACTGAGAACTAGTCACATGTGAAGTTTATCCTGTGTTCATAAAATGCCTAATACAAAGGTGCCCAGATCCCATTTGCGACATCTGGTTGCAACCACAACAGAAAAAATAATAATTTTAAACCTCAGCCCATTTGGGGTAGGGGTCGGAAGTGGACTATCAAAGGGTTTGTACACAAATAACAAATGGGCAAAGTAAATTTCTTCCTAATTCGAACAGTTCATGAATGTTGCCCAATTTCCTAAAGAACTCACTTCCACCCTGGATAGTTTTAATCCCAAAGCAGGAGCTGGGGCAGTTATGAGCAAATACAAATAGCAGCTGTCACGAAGGTGAATTTGCAACACCCCTCTGAGAAATAACCATCACTCACTGATTCACTACTACTCGCTGCAAATGGTGCTTGTGCCTCTCGCTAACAGCTACTGCTTAATCACCCAGCCTTTTTCTTGTATAAGTCACCTCACTTTTTTAAAGCTATTTTCTCACGACAGAATGGAGCCGGTTGAAAGGTGGAAGGGGAAATGAGGAAAATTCCATCAAAACTTCTCAATTTGCATTGAAATTTTGAAATTTAAAAAAAATGACCGATTGCTAAAGGAAAGGTTGGATTTACCTTCTTTTAAGATGTGATTAGAATCTCTCGTATTACACCACAGCTTTCCTGTCTTGTTAGATGGGAAATATCCTTTGGGTTCTGGTTACCATTGGTGTGGAACCCTCAAATATATCTTACGATCCTCTGGCTCCTCTGCTGTGATCTGCAACCACCATTAAATTCTATTCTAGAACTGCACTGAGATATGCAACCATGTGATCCACAACTCAACACCCTGACTACATCACTATCTCACCCCAATTTCTCTCCTTTAGGACAGAAAACTCAAAAAGAGAAGGGGGATTCTCATTTCGTTTCTGTAGTGATCCCAGCTTTGCAGGCAATCAGGTTCAAGGGCTGCTACCCATTCAGCTACTAATCAATTCAGCCGTTCACATCCTTAAAAGTAAAAGCAACCCAAAGCCTCTCCTTTCCACACTGCATTAACGGGAGTGTCTGAAGGATCAGTCTCTCTTACAAAAATCCTCACAAGAGTTTGATGCACCAGCTGATAGGAATATGCTGGCTGCCCTCCGAAGCTTGCTCAGAGACCTGCCCTTGTCCAAGGGAAGCCTCCAAAACACATGATAGCCAAAGATTATGGAGGAGGAAAAACTAAGCTTGGCCATGCAGACAGAACAAAATATGCTCATCTATGCTGAGAACTGTCTGCTCCAGACAGCACTGCTAATAACATCTCTCCTGCCACATGCCAGGCTCATGTGCAACTCACAAGAAGATTCAAATAGATTTTAAGGCAGCATTAAGATTATCCAGTCTGCCGTCCTCCCGCGAACCACAGGCCAGAGAATTTCACATGGTAATTCCCACCATGGAGGAAATTATGACTTAGGTCACCATACATCGACCGTGGCTTTAAGACCCAGAAGAGAGGATTCCACACCAGGCAATAGAAAAACCTGGATTTATTTTATTTTATTTTATTTTTAAACCCTGAATATTTAGTCCAGTTCCAACACCCAAAAATACAGACACATTAAAAAGCAATTTACATGGGGCTAATTCCTCCCCCTTAATCCCAATCCAGACTTGGAGAAGGCAGGGGAGGGGTGGGGAAATGGAGGAAAGGGTCCTGTGCCTACCAAGCACAGATGCCACAGCAAGTCCGCACTGGAGTAGCAGACCCACGGCACAGCAGGAGAAGGCTGGGGAGGAGACATGTTTTCACAGCCTCAGATGTTTTCAAGGCCACAAGATATCACTACAATCTGGTCCAACCACCTGCATAGCACGGGCCATAGCACTTCATTCAGTGACTCCAGCATTGAGCCCACAATGTTTGGGTGAGTTTGACTAGATCTTTTAGACAACGATATCCAAGGTTTGCCCTTAGCAATCACAGCTTTCCATTGTCCTGTATGCCCCTTGCCATTCATCAAAACAAATTCGCCCTTCCCTCAGTACCCCTCTTTTCCCACAGACAGGGATATATAACATGAGAAGTGTCTCTCAAAGCTAATAGATGACTTCAGGGAACTCAGAAGCGTACTGAAGAAGAATAATGTCCAAGCAATCTTCTCTGAGATCCTTCCTGTCCAACGAGCGAAGGGAGAGAGAAGCTTCTGGAAGCGAACCGCTGGCTAGGTAAGTGGTGTAGGGCAGAGGGTGTGGGTTCTGTGAAACATTGGTCTACCTTCTATCAGGGCTGTACAGTTTGGAGTGGTTCCCCTTCTACTGAGGGGGAGGCAATCTCCTTGAGGGCAGGCGGCCTAGAGCAATCAGGAGGGCGTTAAACTAATAACAAAAGCGGAGGGTAAAAAGAGGGAACATATGAGAACTTATTTATTACACACCAAAATCAAGATGTTGAGAAAAAAAACTAACCAACAAACCAAAAGTCAGGAAGAGAAGTAATTCTTTAATTGCCTATACATCACTGCTAGGAGCCTGGGTAATAAACAAGAGGAATTGGAATTAATCATTTATGAGCATAAATTCAATCGAGTTGGTATTACTGGAATGTGGTGGGATGATGTGCATGAATGGAATGTTACAAACAATGGTTATAACCTATTTAGGAAGGACTGAGTGGGCAAAAGGGGAGGGGGAGTGGCACTCTATGTCAAATATGGCATTACCTGTTTCCGAGTCACTAATAACACAGCAGAAAATTATCTTGAATGCTTCATGGATCGATCTCCTAGCGGACAAAGCACAAGATGGGATACTAGTTGGTGTTAGCCACAGACCAACGAATCACACCAGAGAACAGGATGACCAGCTCCTTTACATTTTACCTCCAATGTTGGAGAGATAATCTCATTCAGCACACTGAGGCAGGCACCTCTGTGCTCTCCTGCACCCTCTGCTGCTGCTGCTGCAACAGCAGTTACACTACTTCCCAGAGCGGAGGCATCAAAGCTTATACTCAAACAAGGACGTTTTTAAGCCACAATAATTTTGAGCTCTGCCAGAAACAGCGGGAAGTCTAAAATAAAGTTATCCAAACGAGAAAGCGAGACATCCAAGCTGGTGCAGAACGACGTGGCATTTTCCAGCTTCCAGATCGTTATTTCAAAGAATTAAGAGAGAAAATATTTTAAAAAGAGATACAATTTAGACAGCTTATGGCAGCATCTCCTTAAAGGCCAGAGAGAATTAGAACAGTGAAGAGAAGTCCTACCAAACTGGACATTCAAGTCCATTTTGTTCGCTCTTCAGACATTTTTGTTAGGAATGGTCCCACACTTATTCCCAGGGGGATGGTGATTATTTTATTTAACTGCAATTATGCATGTTTAAAACACAGGGAAGCACATCGCAGGAACTAGGCGCAGCAGAGGGAACCCAGCAACACACAATTCGGCCATTTGGTGGCATCACATTTTTAATTAAAAATATTCCAAGGAATATGGTAAAGAACGCAATATCGGCAAGCGCCAACATGCACCCAAAGATCCTACAGTGCTTTTGAAATACTGTCTAGGGAACTAGTCCCACGAAGAGTGGGAATATACTGGCCAGCTCTGAGGATGTAGCAGTGGTGACAGAGGAATGATCTGGTGGTTAAAACTGCGAGTCAGGAAGTTTGAGTTCTGCGACAGAGCTGCTGTATGATTTGGCGCAAGAAACCTTTCCATTCCTTAGTTGTCCTATCTATAAAAGAGAGATTCTGATACTACCTCACTAGCAGTGAATGTGAGTGGCTTAATACACAAACACACACAAAGATCATTTGTTAGTCTCTAAGGTGCCACAAGTACTCCTTTTCTTTTTGCAGATACAAACTAACACGGCTGCTACTCTGAAAAAAAGATCAGAGGATCTTGATAAAAAGATGACATGTCTCCCCATGACAAGCACTAACATGAAACACATGGCAATGAGGTCAGATGCAGAGCATGGCTGTTGTCTCAAATTTTTCATTTACTTTAGCATGCTCTGGAAGAGGGCAATATTTTGAGCATGCTGCAGTAAAACATGAACTCCGAGCCAGCATGCTTCAGTCTAAAAGAGGTAAGAGCAGCCAGTACACAACCTACAAAAGAACATAAGAACAGCCACACTGGGTCAGACCAAAGGTCCATCTAGCCCCGTATCCTGTCTTCCAACAGTGGCCAATGCCAGGTGCCCTAGGGGGAATGAACAGAACAGGTAATCATTGAGTGATCCATCCCCATTGCCCATTCCCAACTTCTAGCAAACAGAGGCTAGGGACACCATCCCTGCCCATCCCAGCTAATAGCTAATGGACCTATCCTCCATGAATTTATCTAGTTCTTTTTTGAACCATGTTATAGTCTTGGCCTTCACAACATCCTCGGGCAATGAGTTCCACAGGTTGACTGTGCATTGTGTGAAGAAATACTTCCTTTTGTTTTAAACCTGCTGCCTATTAATTTCCTTGGGTGATCCCTAGTTCTTGTACCGTTCCTTTGGTAATGTATCAAAGTTAAAAAGTAAACAAGTCTGAAGTCTATCAGCAGGGTAAGCATCACACAATGCAGCTGTGTGGAAGAAAGCTACAAATCCCACTGCAAAGCAGTCTGACACTCATCCGGCTTGATCAGAGGTCACTCTGTGTCAGTCCCAGGTTGGGCAAGGTTACCAGTATGGCGACCTAAACCCTGCTGAATTAGGTAGGATTCAAAGGGACACCATCAACTCAGATTTAGATATATTCAGAATCCCTGCACCATGAGACATCTTTCTATTTTGAATCTTCAGTTTTCCTCTGAAGGGTGTTTTCAGCAGGTAAACATCCAAGCAGGGGTTGTCGAGACACAGTCTCAAACTATAGGGGCATGTTGCTCCTGAGGGGCATGCTGAATCCAGGCTGCTGCCCCCCGCAGAGCCCTGGGCAGAGGCAAAGCCATGGATGAGAACACCCTCAGCCTTTGAGCAACTCCCCTCCCACCTCCGAACAACCTCCCACAAGTTCCTGTATGCATTCCTCATGTCCTTGACCCACTGAGTGGGTGGTTGAACCTTGAACATGGCTTCCACTGCAATGCCCAGAGCAGACAGGCCCAGTGTGAGCAGCACGTATCAGAATGTGCTCAGATACCATAGAAACGGGCACAAAACAGGATGGGTAAACAAGCCCTCTCAGGGCACACGATATTACACACAACTGCAGTCTGTGCAGACAGGCTGTCACATTTAACATCACATCAGCTGAGCGTAGGTAAACCACGGCCCAATCCCAGTTGACATGATGCACAGAATTTAAAGGTAGAAGGGACCATTACGATCACCTAGTCCAACCTCCTGTATAACGCAGACCGGGGAATTTCACCCAGTGATTCTTGCATCAAGCCCGTAACGTCTGGTCAAGTTGCAGCATACTGATTTAATGACTCCAAGCGATGGAGGCTCCAGCACATCCCTAGATAAACTGCTCCAATGGTTAATTCCCTTGACTGCTAAAAGTCTGCAATGTTAAACACAATGTGCTTGTCTACAGCGAGTGCAAAGGGGTTAGTTACAACTCCTCAAGGTCACATTCCAGCATGACCTAGTTTTCAATCCTCAGCCTGCAAAGGAAATTTTGTACCAAAACAAGTCAGAACTGGAGAATTACCAATCCAGTGGGAGAGCCCACACAGGGAAATTTGTTTTTCAGGGGTGGCTAGTTACACAACAAAAGGGAAAGTGATTTGTACACTGACAGTCTCTCTTGCCGGGACACGCTGCGATCTGAGGCTTTAGAACGCCAGATCTTTACATTTGTTTTTTAGGCAAAATTGGTGCTAGGAGGACAGCCATGGAGAGTGAAATTCTCTATCCACAGAGGAGGGGCAACAACATTGCAAGCTTCCCTTACCCTGACCCGCCAACCTGGATAGACCAGGGAGCTGAAGTCTCCATGCCCATTCGCGTTCATACAGAACAGAGCCACTTTCCTGATATCAAAGCAGGAGTCCGTCTACAGCTCCCACGTCCCTGCTGTAAAGTTGCAGAAAATAGAGTGGCACCGACAAACTGACTCAGAGTCCTAAAACAAACCCTAAAATAACCCAAACCTGCACACACTTCCCAAGGAACAAAGAAAGGCAAACCAAGAGCTGCAGAGCAGTGTGATTGCTAAAGGGTGACAAACTCTCAGGTCAGACAATGAACAAATCATTTACATTGAAGTTAAGCCTGGATTCAGGCTGCAAAAACAACCATTCAAAACCTACTCTCCCTCCTATCAATGCTGGAGTTATGGGATCTAACTCTGAAACACACAGTTACTAGCTAGTTACTAGCCCAAGCTACTTAACGAAAAAGGCAGCTATGTCAATCAAGGGCTGCCTCCTACAGCTTGAAGTGTAGGAATTCTGGAAGCAAGGGAGAACAAAGCAGCGATTATAGGAAAAGTTATGTACACACTGAATGGATCTTTGCTTGTGCTCCGTCAGCCAAGAATGGAGTTATTCATTGTGAAATGTGCTGGTGAAGCAGATGGCAAGTGCCCAGTGAGGTAACTTTAGCAAGCACGCGGTCTTCCAGTGTTAGGATAGTGGTTTGAACACACTGGAGTGGCATGGACCTAGCAAGTGCAAGTCGACACACCTGCAGAGCCACAAACCATAAATCAGGGCATCTCTTAGAGCACTTTACACGTAAGTTTCCATTTCACAACACACTTAAGCCCAATGGCAAAACTCTTCACACAGGGGTAACCTAATTGTTCACCCACAAAGTCTATATTTGAGTGACCTGACTTTCAGAGTTCCTGAGCACCTATAGCTCCAGCTGACTTTAGGCGCTCAGCTTCAAGCAACCAAATTTCAAAACATTGGCCGATGGACATACATTACCAATGAAATGCAGCAGAAGGAATCAGCCAGCTAGTGTAAAAAACATTTGGAAATGCATATGGAAACACATCCTGTAGAATACACCCTCTGGGACAAGACTAAAATGCACTCTGAACAAGACTCATCTCCACTCTGGGGCAGACTAAGACAGGATCTATGAGATGCATGTCCTACAGGCAGAGCCCACACAAGGATCAGCAGGCAGGGGTGCGGCATTTGACCCACTTCTGCTAGCTAGTGACCTGTGGGGTGGGCTATGTCAGGTGGTAGGGACAACAAGAATGCAGGAGTAGGAGGGTGACAAGTATGGCTGAGAGTCTGGTCAGACTGAGTAAACTGGTGTTTTTTTCATAACGTTAACTAACATGATTTGAAATGCCACTTAGTTTAGACACAGCTTAACATCTTTAAAATAACATTACCTGGAGCCTGTGGGGAGCCTTGCAGGGAACAGAACGTCTGCCTGGACAGACCTTGTTTCGGAGCCTAATATTTCAACAGACCACAGCCCCACTGTGCAAACCCTGAGCCAAAGAGAGACTGCTGTGCCTCTAAATATGCATGATGAAGAACCAAAACCAACCCATCCTTTATGGCCAAATGTGCAAGATGTTTGTGACCGTGCAACCAGCGTCCAAGATTTCCACCACCTCCCAACTCACACCAACCTCGCCAACCATAGACAAGACCTTTCCCCCTTACCTTATATTGGAAACAAGGTCCTGTAGAGTTGCTTTTATTCTGTTCTCCCCGTCAGACAAGAATCCTGTGCAATCTGGAACGAAAGACAGAGATTGCTGAGTGGTGTTGGGGCGGAGGGAAATATGCCACGTTCCCTGCTTTCAGACACAGATACTTTCACAGCTGCTCTATGTCTTTGACTTCTGGATTCCAGGAACATCTCATGTACTTTGGGCTGCAGATCACGACTGAGCACAAAACCAAGCAACACTTATCGCTTACATCACACGTTACACACATTAATCAGAACTTCTCTGAGATAATGGAGGGTTATCCTCATTTTAAAGATAAGGAAACAAACGAAGGAGTTAAGGGATTTAGAAATCTTCCAGAGTACCAGGTGTATTTATGTACTGAGGGGTGAGGGACAAAACTCAAGTGATTTCTCGACTGCCACCAATCGCTTTTAAGGAAGGGCCTGGTTTCTTTAGGGCCTCAATCCTGCCAGGAACCGAGCATGGTGGCCCTGGTGCAGCACTTCAGAACATGTGTAGCTTTAAGCACGTGAATAGTCCCATTGGATCATGCCCCAGATGATTCCCACTATAAGCACTGGCCAAGGTTTTTTGGCACCCTACCAGGACTTCAGTTCTCTCTCATCCAAACAATGGAACCTTCAGCAGCACAAAACCACTAATGCTGGTGGGGTGCTGACAGAGAAGGAAAGGCACTATCTAATCAACCACTCGGAAGGTCTCCCACCAGATTCTCCTGTGGTCTCGTATCAGCCAGGTACTGATCAGTTTCTGAGAGATCCAATAGCGTGCTGCGGCTACATGCTACCAACACTTTTATCCTCAAGCAAATGGACTACAGTAGATGGCCTTTTGCATCAGTAAACAGAGAGTCCTTAACATGCCACGGAACCTTGCAATAGCTGTAAGAACTATTTTTCATGGATTTAATTGGAAAATACTAATAAATGCCTTTGCCCGTTAGCCATCAATCTGTTATCAGAAATGAAAAGTCTTTACGTGATAACTATCCCAATTCCCATGTTTGGTTAATAATGAATAGTATTCAAATCCAAAGCATAATCCAAAGCTTAGTGTTTTGCAACATCTTTGGTGATTCCGGTCCATATACTGAACAACCTCCTCAAGTCCAATGCTCCTTCCATTTTAAATTTTACAGTAATCAATACCACACTAGCTTATATTTATGTAAACTCACATACACACACACTCACTCTGAAGGCAGCTCCCCGCTAGCACCAGCGAAGAAGTTAGGATGGCATGGTATGGTATTGTCACCCTTACTTCTGCACTGCTGACTGCAAAGCGGGGCCCTCAGTCAGCAGCCGCCACTCTCTGGCTGCCCAACTCTGAAGGCAGCAGTGTAGAAGTAAGGGTGGCATGGTATGGTATGGTATTGCCACCCTTACTTCTGCGCTGGTGGTAGCGGGGAGCTGTCTTCAGAGTTGGGCGCCCAGCCAACAGCCCCCACTCTCCGGCTGCCCAGCTCTGAAGTCAGCACAGAAGTAAAGGTGGCAATACCATGACCCCCCTAAAATAACATTGTGTGGACCCCCCACACACAACTCCCTTTGGGGTCGGGACCCCCAGTTTGAGAAACGCTGGTCTTCCCCATGAAATCTGGATAGTATAGGGTAAAAGCACACGAAAGACCAGATTTCATGGTTCCTGACACATTTTTCATGGCCACAAATTTGGTAGGGCCCTAGTCATGAGTAACTGATGCTACTCGTGATTGGCACAGCCGAGGCCTCATCCTGGCAGACATCTATTCTCATCTCCCTGGAGCTATGTGCTGCAGTCAACACTGTTGTCCACCAGACACTGCTGTTTTGCCTTACAGTGGTAGCAGGGGTAACATGGGAATGTGCTAACATGGTTTGAGTCCTTCCTGGCGGGACGTACCTAAGGAGTAAAGATGGGAAACGGCACCCACACCACAATCCTTTCTCCGGTCCTATTCCACATCTACATGCAGCCAGTCGGAGAACTAGTCAGACAAGATGGACTCAGCTGCCAGGAATGTGCAGGGGACGCACAGTTTATTTCTCACTACACACAACCCCAGTACCCCCAGCATGGCCCAGTTGGATGAGATAAGCTCATGGATGATGAAAAACAGCTTGTTGAGGATGAATCCAACCAAGACAGAACGGCTACTGGTGGGCAAAGGAAAGTATTTTGAACAGTTTGCTGCCACTGTGTAGTCTCCTTCGGTTGAAGATACACATCCACAAATGGTCCATTCAGGCCATAACTTCTGAGTTCTCCTGTAATCCTTCGCCGATACTAGACATTCTCAAAGCAGCATCTGCTAATCATGCTTTCTATCATCTCCCGTTGGCTAGGAAACTTCACCTCCTCCTGGGAAAGGATGACCTGGCCTCACTTATACACACTTTTGTCACCTCCCATCTGGATTCCAGCAATGCTACAAACCTAGGCATGTGGTTATCAGCCCTCAGGAAACTCCAACTAGTACAGAACACTGCAGCTTGTCTGCTCAGCAACACTGGATGCCATGAGTACACCATACCTGTCCTGCGCTCACTAAACTGGCTTCCCATAGAACAGTGAGTCATGGTCTCAGTCCTTTAGCTTCAAAATGGACCAATGGAGTGGGCCCAGCATACCTAAAAGATTACCTGAAGCTCCAGGGTAAAAATCACAGGCAAAAACTTTGCTCCTCAGACAATGGAACTTTCCAACATACGGGTAAAGCTCATCTGTGCAGGAGACAGAACTTTCTCAGGGACTGGTTCAAGTCTATGGAACAAACTCACGAGAAAACAGGCCCAGACAAATGTCCCCACCTTCTTCTCCAAGGCACGCTTCACCAACCTGCCTTCTCTAACACACATGAGAGCAGATACATTTAAAATGAAAACCCAACTAACCCAAACAAAACACTCCCCTGCACACACAACTCTCCCCTTCATGAAAAGATGAGAGAGAGAACGAGCCACCCACAACAGATGTTAGTCACATTGCTTAATGTGCAACTGGAAGATGCCCACATAGACAGTGATGAGAATAGGATAAGAGCTAGTATATTATACGACAGAAGCCTTAAGAGCTCAGCCTAGTAAGAGGGTCAGACACGAAAGGGAAGGGGGGGCGGCGGCCGAGAGGGTAGAAATCGCAAGTGCAGTTTAATTAATGAAATACAGGATGTTGGTAATTCCCAAGCAGAGTGAGTTATACAGAGTCCTTGAAAGGAGAGATCACCCTGGGACCCTAATAGGATAGAAGTAAATACATTTTTTAAAAGGGACAGGTCTGATTTTCAAAAGTGCTGAGCACCCACAATCCCAGCTGACAATAGTAAGGGCCGTGGATGCCCATCAGCTCTGAAAAGTCAGGCTCAGAGAACTTATTAGGGCAGGATGCGATGGAAGCATCTTACTGAGAGTCACAAAAAGGACAAAACACTTTAAGAACAGCAGACGGAATCCTCTGCTGGATTACAGCAGAACAGCTCTACTGACGACAACAGAGCTATGATGAACTTACACCGGCGGAGAATCTGCGCCTATCCGCAGTGACACATGCTGGGACGGCAACGAGAAAGAGAGTCAATCCTCATGCTTCAGGGTCTACGTGGCTCACCAGCTGAGGGCCAGAAAGAAATCATCCATGTTCGGAACCCAAGGTATATTCACCCAGTTAGCAGAGGAGTATTATGGGTCTGGGCCTCACCTGAAGCCTCCAGTCACTGGAGGAGACAGGATATCAATCTCTGTTGGTAGAGGAATTGTGACTGCTTTCAGAAAAACAAAAGTAGCTGATGCATTTCAGAGATCAGGCCACACTGAAGTCACTGGTGCAAAAATCCTCAAGGGCTTGGTAATTATGATGCAGTTTTATGAGCAGTTCTCCTGCTGAGTTATGTGCTTGACCCACAGGAAGTGGGCAGCTTTCCTTTATCCCCTCCCTTATAAATGAAAATGCCATTCAGACTCACAGAATCACAATACTAATAGAGAAGTCACACAAGGGGGACACAGCTTCCTCCTTGATTAGTCAGACCACGTTCAACAAGGCTGCCGTCTAGAATATTACCTGGTGTGTTCTACTGGAATTCTCCTGACTTGCCACACGAGCCATGCCTGGCAGAAATGTAGCAACCCTCCTCACACGTAAGTTGCCTCTGGGGCACACAAAGACACACTGCCAAGGTAAACCAGATGTAAAATATAGCGACTTTTACCTGTGTCAATAACAACACCTTCGATTACTAAAGAGAGGAATTTTAAAAATCTATTTGAATTTCCACTGCCTACCACAGGTACTTATCTGGCCCCCACAACAGGATCATCTGAGCACCTCACAGTCTTTAATGTATTTATCCTCACAAGACCCCTTTGAGGCAGGGCAGTGCTATTATCCCCATGTTACAGTTGAAGAACTGGGGCACAAAGAGGCTAAGCGTCTTGCCCAAGGTCTCCCAGGAAGTCTGTGGCAAAGCAGGGACTTGAACCCAGATATGACGTTTCCAAGGGCTACCCAGGGTTATAAGGCACCTCGCTACCACCTGCCCTGACTGTGAGGAAGGCTTGCCTGTGCCTGATGAGTGTTAGCTCCCTGGCTCTACCAGCCACAAACACAGTTTGAGCCTAGGGTCCCAGAGTTAGATGAAGTGACTAGACTGCCCAGATTGCCCAGGTGGCTTGGAAGCATGTGGGATCCAATGGCGTAGTGACCATACACTGGGGCGCAGGGCCAGGTTGTAACACTTATCTCCAAGAACAGACCACCACCACTGCATGCAATTGGCCAGACTATGCCTACCCTTTCACCCTCTGCAACTCCAGCAGACATCATTAGCACTGTGGGAGCAAGAGTCAGGGCACATGCTGGCTCACGGCACTTAACTTCAAGACACTCAATCTCCAGCTGTGAATCACTTGTTCAGAAACTATTTACACCTCCTATCAGTGTTTTCAGGAATTGAAATTAGGTGGTGGTGTTCAAATTTATGGGGGGGGGGGGGGAAGAGGGGTGAGACCATGAGGGTGAAGGTGGGCTGTATGGCACCATAGTAAAAAACTGAAAAATGTTTCATGACCATTTTATTAGATTTTAAAATCATCACGCAAATTAAAGTTGGCTACTCAAGCCTTCTATGGAGCACAACATCTACATCCTTCTTGGTTTCTTGTTATAATTTTGCACAACTCTGTTAATGAACTTCTTGAATGCCATGCATTCATCTTTGGTGGCTTCTCGTGTGTCCGGTACTTCCATTCCTTGAATTGATATGCTCATTAGTTCATTCACATGATCAGGCAGAAGGAGACTTCTTTCAAAACACAAATTCTACTCAGTGATGAAAAAGAACACTCAACTGTAGCTGTTGTGACTGGGAGTAGCAAGAGATGAATTCCTACTTCTTTCAGCCCAGGAAACAGAGCATAAAGATCGGGTCGAGCCACTAGTGATGATAAAAAAGAAGTTGAAGTCAAATCTTCATTCATTCGTCGTATGATATTCCACTCTGTGTTCAAATTCTCTATTCTGTCCTGAGCACATGGCAGCCCCATTGCTGGTAGTGCCTCACTCCACTGAACTGTCTGTGTTTTACAGAATCATAGAATATCAGGGTTGGAAGGGACCTCAGGAGGTCATCTAGTCCAAAACCCCTGCTCAAAGCAGGACCAATCCCCAATTTTTGCCCCAGATCCCAAATGGCCCCCTCAAGGATTGAGCTCACAACCCTGGGTTTAGCAGGCCAATGCTCAAACCACTGAGCTATCCCTCCCCACAAAAGACAGGGATCTGTAAAAGCTATGTAGAAGTTGAGTAGAATCTAGAAGTCGCTGTTGTAGATTTTTAAGAATCAAGTCTGTGTACTTTTTCAGTTGTCTTAACAAACACTTCTTGTCCTCTTCACTTAAGGATTCAATATAAATGCCTTCATTAGTCAACTTCTGGACTAAAGTCTTTCCTTCTTCCAGTACTTTTTCAATAGATAGCTCTCTGATTGATCCAAATGTAGCTTCTATTGCTGGACAAAGACCTACTACTGTTGTAGCAGATGCCTGGATGGCATTGTTTCATGACCCAAGTGGTTTTAACAGTAGACTTACAAGAGAGAGAATGGCAATAGTCTTCTCTGAACATAGTAGCAAAAGTAATCCACCAGCCTCACTACTTAGATCCATCCCATCTTGGTAGATACTTTCCAAAGCCAGTAATAATGGCTGGAGTAATTTTAAGGCAACAGCCAAGGATCACTCATGAGAAAGCCAGATGATTTTCCCAGGTTGGACTAATTTGAACTGCAGTCCCAGTGTATCTTCTATATTTTCCAAGATATTCAGTCTTCTGGAATCTTGCTGAAAAAAGAATATAATGAATACATTAAATTTATAGCTTTTTTAATGTCTTTTGAAGAGTCTGCAGCTCGTACTAACGCTAGTTGGAGTAGATGGCCTCTGCAGTGTGTATAGGAGAGACTAGACTTACATTTTTCTCTTAGCAAAGCTTGTGCTCCACCATGTCTTCCAGAGAAGTTTGCAGCTCCATCAAATGCACAAGCAGCCATCTGTCAGGGGTCCAACTGACAAGCATTTAACTCTTCTAAGATGTGGGTTGTCACAGATGCAGCCAATCAGTCTTCTATAACTTGAACATCTAGAAATGCATGTACTGGCCTACCACTGACATCAAGATAATGTACATAATGACTTAATACTTGATGACCATTTGCATTGGTGCATTCATCAGCCATGTATGCAAATTTTTTGAATGTGGTGAGAGAGTTCTTCACTTTTTCAACTGTTGAGTCTTTCACTGTTGCACCACATACATCTAGCCAGTCAGTTGAGTTTCTTGAAGAAAGATAGTGAGCATTTGCTGGTCTTGTTTGGAACCAGTGTTCAACTTCAGGATGAACAAGTGACAATGCACTTAACATTGGCCTCCAGTTTGTAGTGTGTGGTATCTCTTGCCTAAATAGTGTGACAGGGTCGGGCCAGATGGCTACAAGAGAGTAATAGAAGGCAGATATATTAGCCCCAGGCTAAGTAGGTCCCTTTTCCCTGGGTAAGGTAACAGGGAAGGTTCCAGAACAATCAGGAACCTTCTGGAGACAATTAAGACAGGCTGATTAGAACACCTGCAGCCAATCAAGAAGCTGCTAGAATCAATTAAGGCTGGCTAATCAGGGCACCTGGGTTTTAAATAGGAGCTCACTTCAGTTTGTGGTGTGTGTGTGAGGAGCTGGAAGCAAGAGGCACTAGGAGTTGAGAGTGAGAACACGGACTGTTGGAGGACTGAGGTGTACAAGCATTATCAGACACCAGGAGGAAGGTCCTATGGTGAGGATAAAGAAGGTGTTGGGAGAAGGCCAGGGGGAAGTAGCCCAGGGAGTTGTAGCTGTCGCACAGCTGTTCCAGGAGGCACTCTAGACAGCTGCATTCCACAGGGCTCTGGGCTGGAACCCGGAGTAGAGGGGGGCCCGGGTTCCCCCCAAATCCTCCCAACTCCTGGTCAGACCCAGGAGGAGTCGACCTGGACTGTGGGTTCAGAAAAACGGCCAAGCTGAGGGCTACCGTGAAGCTCCAAGGCGAGCAAATACGCCAACAAGCACAAAACCCACCAAGGTAGAGCAGGAACTTTGTCACAACAGAAAGTATGATGCCACGGCCACGTTTGTTTGTATGAACTATGCTGTGTCTCCAGCATTCTTAACAGCCTCATTAACACTCACCGGTGTTGTCCTTGGTCAGTGGAAACTCAGAGTTCAGAGGTGCTTTCATATGAGTTCACCTCCCAGGTGGGGGGCAAGAAGGCACCTTGCTCGTTCCTCCAGCTGCTCACTGTTCACTCTGGCCACTGTTTTTCGTTGTGCCACCGTTCACTCCATTGCTCTGTTGCCAACGGCCTGCACAGTCACCTTCTGCTGCCACCTGCAACTGTGACCTCTGCGACCTGGTCTCTTGAGGTTCCACCCAGCTCTCAGTGATTTCAGCTGAGCTCTCAGCGGGGGAACCTCGCTGCTAGTGCAGGCTGGGCCGTCTCTTCCACAGAAACACTGTCCCACAGCAGGTCTAAGCACTTAGCCCTGATTATCAGTGATTTCAGCTGTAGTGGTCAGTTAACACAACAAAAGACTATCTATGGAGCCTAATCAGCTCTGTCTTCAAACAGTGGAGAGGGGCAGGTCAAATCATACTTGTGATCAGGCAGACCATCAAGCAAAACACCCTCTCTCTTGATGCCCTCAATCAGCACAGGCTAAGTACAATTCTACTGCCCTTTACTCATACAATAAGAATAACAACATTTCTTTACCCCCCCACATTCAAATGATTTGTAACCCAACCCCAGCCAAAATCTATCACTTGGGCAACACAGCTCTATTTGATGGATACCTAGGTAGATTAGGCGTGAGTGTAAATACAATCTGGTCCTGAAGCCTTTCCCCCCAACCCCCAGCTCATCACTAGCTGTCAGGGGGAGCTCATTTAGACTTTGTTAACAAATCATAATTTGAAAGTATTAGGTTGGCCAACATCACCAAAATGAATGCACTGACATTGTCATAAAAAACAACAGCTGTATAAAGAAGCTAGTCTATGTTCATACTTTTCAAATCTATTATACTTTTTCAGATACACATATTTTATGATACACATTATATGCTTTTAAAGTGTGTATTAATGTTTCAGTTTCAATTCAAAATTTCCAAACAATCACTAAATTGGCAACACTGCATGTAACTAGTTCACAAAACTGGGGGGGAGGAGTGTTGGGGAAATTCAGGGTGGGGGGTAAACACCCCCATGGGGGGTGTAGGGAAATCCCTGCCTCCTACCCTTACATTTCTCCCCTCATTTCACTTTCACGCCCCAGCAGCTGGCTGGTATACAGGCCCTCTCTGGCCCCTCCATGACCTTGCTACGCTGACCAAATTTTCTTTCACACTGCTGTTGGAGTCTCTAAAACAGATTGTTCCAGGTAAATTCACTGTCCACAGGATTGAGAATTCCTCAAGGTTAGCTCATGGTATCATGCCCTCTACAACAAGCATGGGACTATTCCAGACACTTTCTGGCTCAGTGCACTCAGCTTCCCACACTCGGGACCTATATTTCTGGGGTGGGACTGGAGGTGTGAGTAGTGGTTACGCTATTTCCACAAACAATTACCTCTTCCAGTTTGAGATCAAGGCACCCCCATAACCATCGTAGCCAGACACCCATTTCATCAGTCTACCTTGGGATGTTAAAGGGTTCACATAACTCAGAGGAGAATTTACCCTACTGCCAAAAGAGCCCCATCAATGGCTTGGTAAGACATAACCACCTTTTGTCCTCAACCATCAATATGGCAGTGCCTAGCCACTCTCAGGTCAGCACGTTATCGATGACTGAGACAGATGCAGTGGGCAGGGAGATAGCAGGAGTGCCCATAATAGGAGTTACAGGCCAAGGCTAGCAGACTGTGCAATGCCACAGCTCTAAGGGAAGAGAAGAAAGAAGGGCATCTTCACTTCCACCACAGCATCTGCATAGACATGATCAGAAGCAGCATTCCAACCAGGTCATTCCTACCAGCCTCGGCTTCAGCACAGAGTCAAGCATATCACATGAGGAGGATTCTAGTCCATGCCAGGGATAAGATCACTTGGAATCAGGTTGGAATGTCAGCTTGGTCAGGGGATCAAAACTCCACCTAGGGGGAAACAACGGCAGATGGACATCTAAATGTTCCAGCCCTACCTACAATGATAATATAAAAGCTGTATTGCCAACCTTGAGTCTGGTACTGTGGTACAGTCTCATATCATCAATATCTTACTGGAATCTATTTTTCAGTACTGATACTTTTGCAGTATTTTTACTTGGGGTGCGTAAATACAACAATAAGGCACACATGTTGTTGTCCTGCATGCCCAAAGATGACCCTGATGATTGTATTAGGTCTTGTGAGTATGGATGAAGCTAAAGAAACCAACGGGTGAGTGGCAGTCGTTTCTGCAGGAAGTGCATAGGTAGCTCGATGCCGAAGAAGAGATTATAATCTGTGCCTGCTGAGTCCGCCACTGTTTACGATTCAGCCTCTGTGCCTCAAGAGCCATACAGTGATTAATCTCCAACTGGGGAACCCCACCACTGACTACTGCTCGCCAGCATGGTCAAGCTGTTGCTGACAACTCCCAGCTGCCAACGCCAATGTTGCACCGTTTCAAGGGATGCTTCAGTGTGTCCTTAAAGTGTTTCTTCTAGCCGCCGCACATGCGGTTGCCCACTTTCAGTTCCCCATGCAGCAACTGCTTTGGCATTCTGGTGTTGGCCATCCTCGACACATGGCCAGCCCAAAGTCACGGGAGTGCGATGAGCACGGCTTTGATCCCTGGGACGTAACTAAGCTCCAGAACCTCATTAGTGGTAACTTTATCCTGCTATTTGATGCAGAACATGGCACGCAGATGTAGTAAATTGAATTTATCTAGAAGCTTAATGTGATGCCTGTCCCAGGTCCAGGTCTCACACCCATATAAGTTGGGCAGCACAACGTATAGACTTTTAGATTGGTTTGAAGCTTAATACCATGTTGCTGCCAACTCAGCCTGATAGTCTGCCAAGCAATAAACTGGCTTTGTTGATACTACTTGTCAGCGCCTTGTCTGTAGTATCATCATTTGACAATACACTGACAAGACAGCAGAAGCCTATAACTGCACTCAGCTGTGTGTTGCTAATGGCGATTTTCAGTTTTGTGTAGGGTTTCTCTGGCACAGGTTAATACATGATCTTTCTCTTTTTCAGATTGATTGTCAGCCTATCCCTTCTGCAGACTCTGAGAATCGGTGCATAATCAGTTGTATCTCTTCTACATACAACCAAGGTACACTAGTCCTAGAAAGGCAGAGCAAGTGCAACAACTCTGGATGACAGAAAGAAGAGGGGGGGAGGAGCCACTTATCTAAGACATGAAAACAAATAGATACATGAGTGATTGTGTTCTCTGCCACAGGTTTTACTGAGACAGCAACAGACAGCTCTGACCACCACAGGACCACAGAAATCAGAGGCAAGAAAGAACAGCTACATCATCATGTTAACTATCACCCCCTGCCAGAAGCATTTGCTGTATGATGGGCTAATAGTGCCATGTGACACCCACTGGCGTACTTCCTGCTCCAGGGGCTGCTTCCTCAACTCAGACTACCCCCAAACACTAATACAACCAAGAGCAGTGTGCAGAAATTTAATACACGGAGCACTCGGCTCTGAATAATACAAAAGCGTGGTGTATTTCTGTTAGTGCCTTAATTGCTACGTGTCTGCTGCTTCCCTCGCCTCTTTTGTCATTTACAAATTTCAATTCCATCTAAAGCTACACTGACCCCTCTTAGGCTCTCCCTTCAGAATGCAATTGTAATTCAACACAATTAGGCAGGACAGAAAGCCAGGACCTTTTTACATTGTCAACTGGATTTCATTTGTTGGACATGATAAAGAGGCTCTAATTTAATGCTCAGGCTGGTCAACGGTACATTACTGATTCCGTCAATTTCCCACTGGATGCTTCAGAGATTAAGACAGTAGAATATAAGGAGGAACATCTCTCTGAACAGGGGGGATGGGCCCTGTAACACCATCCCTTTGGGAGGAAGATTCTCCAGACAGAGAACAAAAAGGGTGCAAGAACTGGGTGCTTGTAAAGCTGGGGAGGAGGACCTGGTAACAGTCTTCAAATATGTTAATGGCTGCTATAAAGTGGACTGTGCTCAACAGTTCTCCATGTCCACTGAAGGTAGGGCAAGAAGCAGCTGGTTTAACTTGCACCAAGGGAAATGCACGTTAGAGATCAGGGAAAAGCCTTCCAGCTACAAGGATAGTTAAGCACTAGAACAGGTTACTTACGGAGGCTGTGGAATCCCCATCACGAGGATTTTAAGAATGAGCTGCACACCCTCCACCCGGAATAGTTAATCCTGCCTCAACACAGGGGGCTGCGCTAGATGACCTCTTGCAAGTTTGGATATTAGGAAAAACTTTTTCACTAGGAGGGTGGTGAAACACTGGAATGTGTTACCTAGGGAGGTGGTAGAATCTCCTTCCTTAGAAGTTTTTAAGGTCAGGCTTGACAAAGCCCTGACTGGGATGATTTAATTGGGGATTGGTCCTGCTTTGAGCAGGGGGTTGGACTAGATGACCTCCTGAGGTCCCTTCCAACCCTGATATTCTATGATTCTATGAATCCCTTCCAGCTCTACATCTTCATGATTCCATGACCCAAATGGAGAATCAAAGGTTGGGTTTTTTTTTAAATGGCAGTGACTAGCAAGTCAAAACCTGTAGCAACTTAGTTTCAGCTCCAAGAAGGAACTGGAGAAGCAGCCCAGCCTAGTAGATAGATTACTAGACTGGAACTCGGGATGCCTAGGTTCTATTCCCTGCCCTGCCACTGCTCTGATAAATGACCTTGAGCAAGGCACTTCTCTGTGTGCCTTGGTTTCTCCATCTGTAAAATGTAATTACACTGACCTCCTTTGTGAAGTACTAGGGATGAAAAGCACTGTATAACAGGCAGGTATTATTATAAGCAGTGGTAACCCCCAAAAAATTGTATAGGCAAAACAATGCAGCATACTAACTGAAAACAGGTAGAAATCCCCATCAGAACCAAATAAGTCTTCATGATCGAAAAATAAACCCCAGCAGATTGTCACTGGAATTATGTGAATCATCATGTTGTTATAGCAACTTCATCTCTGCATCAAATCTAAAACCCAAGCACAGTTCAAATAATATAAAAGCATTAGGTAAAAATGATATAACACGAGATAAAAATGGATGGGGTCAACCTCAGAGCAAATCCCCCCTCCCCCCGTTTCTCTTGCCTCCTCACCCCCCTCTGAAAACATTTTCCTTTCTGTATTTAAATAAAGGTGAACAAAATGCAGAGGTTATGGTAAAGAAATACGGCAGTTCACATCCTCAAATTATATTATGACATTACAATCAAGGTCCATTAAACCTTTGTAAATTAAAGTTGGGAAAAACGAGTAAAGCCAAATGAAATTCTGAATATTGCCAGAACACCCTTCAATCACTGACCCAGTTGTCCCAGAGCATGACAGAATTTACCCATTGTCTGAACATTCACATCCAGTTTCCCACTCACTGTTCTGAACACTAATATACAGTGTCTCAAAGGCTGCAACGTTTGCTCCTGATCTGTATAGAATGTCTTGAAAGCTAATGATTTTACTGGTTTTATAGGTACAATACTACAACTTCAAGGAATCCAGTATAAAAGCACAGAAGCAAAGTATAGCCTTTTTATAGCACAAACCGAACTCCTCCTGAAAACTGATAAAAAATAAACATTCTTCAGGTATGTGTAATATTGTTTCCCTTAACTTAGGTACTGTCTCACATTCTCTGCCTTAAATATGAATTCCAAAAATGATGAATGGAAAGCATTTGTGGACAAAGGTTTTGTTATGTGAAATAAATGTGTTTTCTCTTACTGTCGTCCTTTCAAGGAAGTATACTGCTGTAAGACAGCACTGTCTGACTGCAGTTTACTCACCAGTGGGGACTGACAGACTTTCTGTAGTGAGCGTAAGGGTCTAAGCCATCCAATTCTGCAGGATACAATCTTCCATTTAAACAAGCGAAACAGGCAGGTAGGAGGGGAGAAGTAGCAGTTAGAGATCTTCTAACTCTTATAGTTACAATGACAACTTTTCAAGTGAGCTGCACCTATGAGAGCCAGTGTTATCTTCATGAACCTGCAGGCAGATAGATCCAGTGCTTCTGCCGCTGCTCAGAGCTGTCCCAAGCTACAACAGAGTGAATGTGGCTATTCAGGACCTTGCGGATAGCAGTGAAATGGACCAGAATTGGGTCCGTTTAACTGTGCTGCTGATTGGCAGCAGTGTGCGTAGCATTAGAAGCAGTCTGTGGAGCAAGACACTAGGATCTACAAAACAGAGGCTGGGAAAGGAATAGGACACAGGGGACACACCCTTTGCAGCAGCCAGAAAGATGAATGAAGGGTAGAGTAGAGGAGACATACACCCGCATTGGAGCAGTCAGGAGATGAAGGGGATGCTCCTCCTCTCTTTCAGTAAGGAGGAACTGGGGCTCCAGATTTATACAGAACAAAGTTTATCCCTTTGAATTAGAGAGCCTGGGTTTTTTTTTTTTTTTTTTGGGGGGGGGGGCGGGGAGGTTGGGTTTTTTTTTGTTTTGGGGGGGGGGGGTTGGTGGAGAATGGGAGGAAGAAAGGAAATAAAAGTGGTGACACAAAAAATGTTTCACCCTGGATAGTAGGCTTCAATCCTTGCACTAGCAGGGGTGCGATACAATTTTCAAGTCCCAGATAAGCTATTTTTGTGATGTGGATTCCAAAATTCATTTCACACAAGCCAACACCCATTACATGGTAACTTTTTGGTCACTACTAACTTTGGTTAGAAGGGAATGTGCCATCTAGAGATGAAAAGCTTTGACACCCAAACCAAGCACCCTAAGAAAGCCAATCTTCCACCATCTCCATTCCAGTGAGGAATCATTACATTTGCTCTGATTACTTTTGGGAAGCGTATATGGTTGTAAGGTGACGCAACAGCTCACCTACTCACAACTACCCTGCAACTCTTGTGGGGTCCCATCCAGATTCCCAGAGCTGGGCCAGGAGGCACCTCAGGGCTTTTCAGAGCACAATGTGACAATTAACATAAGGCAAATTAAACACACCCAAATCATGATTTTAATACTCAGCTCTGATCCCAACATGGGCAGCAGATTAATCAAGAAGAGGACAGTAAAATATTTTCACTAATTGACAATTAAAACTAAAGTAATAAAAAGTAACAGCCTGACTGCTATTATCTCATAACCGAAGACTATAGAAGCACCATCCTCCCCAAATGGGAGGAGTTTTTAAAATGCATTTCTTCATTAAAGTTTCCTCGTAGGCTGGTGGAATGAGTCACCTTTCCCTGCTTCTCTATGAAAGAAAAGGTGGGAGGGAAAGATTACACAGCTTTACAAACACCTGTTTCACCCAGGCTGTTCCAAAGCAAAAGGCTTGTATCCCAGGGGGTCCCAGATAACGTGAAGCAGCCCCAAATTTCCAGGCCAGAATAGGGGCTCCCTAACCCTTCTTTCCCTTACTACAGAGGTGAAGAGTTCTCCCATGACCTCAGAGCCTTGCTCCATCCTCACATGCACAGCTGTGCACCCAGCCCTCAGCATAACTCTGCCAAGCTGCTTTCCTCTGCTGAAGGAATATGGGGTTTGATAACAAGGATGAATGTTGCTTCTCTCCCCACCCCACCCCACCCCCTGCAGACTCACTGGCTCATGAATACAGATGGGACTTTCTGTGCTCCAATCAAATATAATGAAGTGAGATCACATAAGCCATTATCATCAACAGCGCGAGTCATGTCATCTCTCTTCCCCACACACGGCTAGCGGAGTCAGAGCAGCCTCTAACTTGGAGCATGGGGCACGGCTCTATGTGAGAAGCATGTGACCTTGGGGGCGGGGGCGAGCTCGCTCTTATTTCATAACTGGCTCTTCAAAGGTTTCAGGTCAGAAAAGGTCACAGAGCCAGGCTGGCAGGCAGGTTCCCACTTGGCCAGTTTGTCACAGTTAGCCCCTTTGCGGCCAATTCACTGGGGCAGTGGGGGTAAGACAACCTTGCAGGTTGATTCTGTGGAGACGAGAGGAAATATTTCCTTCTGGGAGATAAACGAACAAGACAGACGACATGCTGTTGTCCTCAGCTTTCCAACACCTCCCCAGAGGCAGTAGTTCAAGGTCCTCTTTGCTTGTTTTATAAACTTGGAAGAACCAGGCAGCTCAGGAAGTAACAACGGGACAGCACTTGACTCTTACAGAGGGATTTCTCTGCAAAGCACCGCACACACATTTCTTCATCCCCAGCACCCCTCCAAGGCAGGAAAGGAATATCATTCCCAACTAACAGACGGGAAAATCGAGGCAAAGAGGTTAAAAGCAACTTGCCCAAGGTCAAAAGGAGTTCACATTAAACCTCACCTGTGCCCTGCCCTAGCTACTACAGCAGAGCAGGGGATGGAGTGGAGCTGCGGCTGGGATCAGAGATGGTCTGGGGA
Source organism: Chelonia mydas (assembly GCF_015237465.2). Lineage (NCBI taxonomy): Eukaryota > Metazoa > Chordata > Testudines > Cheloniidae > Chelonia > Chelonia mydas. Next base: position 7,277,560 of record NC_057850.1, on the reverse strand, counting down.
TAGAGGGAATGAGGGCAGAGCCACGCTGGGGCCAGAATGGCACTAAGGCTGCGGACAGAGCTGGTCTGGGGGGCAGAAAGGGAGTGAGGGAGAAGCTGGGCCTGGAGGCGGAGCAATACTGGGGGCTGAATACAGAGCACTCCCTTCCCGCCCCCAGATAGGGGCTGGCCCCAGCCCTGCCACGTTCCCCTGTGAACGTTCTTCTGTGCACCCCACAGTGAGAACCACTATACTAGAGCATGCAGTTGCCTTCCCCAACAGCATCCCTAATGGGAAGAGACAGCAGCCTTTTCACCTGTAGGTTGCCCATGTGATTCCAACTTACATTGTAGGGGCTGAAATTTGCTGTCATCTGGTGTCTCTGTGATGACCTAGAGGAAACCAGTTGATGACCCAAGTCTGGTAGCATCTTTGATGGGTTCAGTCACAGAGATCCCCTTGGGACTGTCACCTGATGTGCTGAAATTACCTCTGAGCCCGTTTCCCCTGCCAGCTTGGGACTCCAAAACCCTGCCTTGTTGAGCCAGACATGCTAACCTTCTGCAACACACACCCAGGTCTGGGCCACGCCCCCAAAGCTGCAGGCTTTAAGTGAAAACAGCTCAGCAGGTTACCTGTCTCCAGCACCCAGACACCCAGCTCCCAATATGATCCAAACCCCAAATAAATCCTTTTTATCCTGTATAAAACTTATACAGGGTAAACTCATAAATTGTTCACAAAATTTATATCACTGATACAGATATGCACATGTTTGCTCCCCCAGGTATTAATCATTTACTCTGAGTTTATTAATAAACAAAAGTAATTTTATTAAGTATAAAAAGTAGGATTTAAGTGGTTTCAGGTAATAACAGACAGAACAAAGTAAGTCACCAAGCAAAATAAAACAAAACACTCACGTCTAAGCCTAATACATTAAGAAATTGATTACAGGTAATATCTCACCCTCAAAGATGTTCCAATAAGCTTCTTTCACAGACTAGACTCCTTCCTGGTCTGGGCCCAATCCTTTCCCTGGTACAGTCTTTGTTAGATCCAGGTGGTAACCAGGGGTTCTCTCATGACTGGCAGCCTCCTTTATCCAGCTCCACCCCCTTTTATAGCTTTGGCATAGGGCAGGAATCTTTTGTCTCTCTGGGTCCCCACCCCTCTTTCTAAATGGAAAAGTACCAGATTTAAGATGGATTTAATCATCAGGTGACATGGTCACATGTCACTGTAAGACCCCTAGTCTCCATTCCCCATGGGCTGGTCCACACATACACAGGAAGGCTTTCAAGTAACTTAGGCCATTTACAACTGATTGTTTCTGGAGCACCCTTAATGGCCTTCACTTAATATGTTTATATCTTATTCTCCTAACTCCAGATATAGAAATAAAACATGCAAATAAATAGGATGAACACACTTAGTACATTACAAGCTTTCTAATAACACCATACAAGGGGTATTTAGCATAAAGCATATTCCAGTTATGTCATATTCATAAGCATACTTCCATAAAGCATATGGAGAGCAACGTCACAGCATCTATTAGAGAAGTGTCTTTGTTGGCAGTCTCAGCATATAGGCATGGAGGATGAACTCTCTTTTCTCCTGCCATCAGGACAGTCTTATGGTTAAGGTTCTGACTGGAACTCTGAAGATCTGGTTCATTTCTCACCTCTGCCACAGATTCCCTGCGTGACCTTGGATTTGACCGCTCTATGTCTCAGCTCCCCCATCTGTAAAACAGGGATAACAATACTTCCCTTCTCCCCACTTTGCTTTGTCCAGGTAAACTGTAAGCTTTTTGTGTCACCCCCAGTATGTTCAGTGCTTAGCACAATGGGGCCCTGGTCTCAGCTGGGCCCCCTAGGTGCTACTGGAATACAAAGAACAAGCTACATCCATCCTTGGTGTAACTCCAGTGTTTCTCAGTGTTCCCAATGGAGTTACACCAGGAAAGAATTTGGCTCCCACCAATGGCGTTACACCAGGGAAGAATTTGGCCCTCTGCTTGTGTTCAGTTTTGAGATGGTGCAGCAGGGCTGCGAGGCGGGGGTTGTTTGCAAACTGCTGCATGTTCAATAATTTTCATGCTTCACGTGTCAGTAATTTTCTCTCTCACTTAGAAGAGCGCACTTCACTTTTCTAAAACGTAGTCATTTATTCTATAGGGAACAACAGTGCAAGCAAGTTTGTGTGCAAAAGTGAGAAAAACAAGATCATGCCACATAAAACAGTAATAAAAACAGGCTCCTGGGGGCCTAATTCACTTACACCATGGATGTAACCAGAGCGCCAGCCCGCCAATCCAATAACACAGGTGCAACATGGGTGATCTGATTTGAGGTCACATGCCAGCAGCAGTGCTATATATTGTTTTTAAATAGCCTCCTCAGCACCACACAAACACAGCCATGATTTCTGAAAGAAGCAAGCAGTTTGCCTTTGACTGTATTTGAAAAGTCACGTGAAGAGCTTGTAAAGCGGTAGCCGTACAAGAAGGCAGGAGAAAAACAAACGCAAAGATGATTAGAGCCTGGTCATTATCATCCCTCAAGTCTAACCTGCATCTCCAATGAAATAATCAAAAGCCTTCTATCAGGAGACAGTCCCTGTCCCGAAGAGCTTAAAAGGGAAGTATAAGACAAAAGATGGATACAGAAAGACCAACGGCGGAGTGCAAGGAAACAATGGAGACAATGTTGATCAGAATATTGGTCAGAGCATGCCAGCAGCCTAACCACTGTCAAGTTTTTTTGTAGGCATCCTGGCAAAGGAGAGTTTTAAGAGGGGAAGGAAGATAATGAGTTGGTTTTGTGGGTGTTTACAGGGCGCTTCTTTGAAGCGCATGGGGCAGCAAGGGAAAAAATATAAAGGTCCTTGCTTGAAAATTTAACATGTAGGAAATAAAGGCTCACATGACAGGCTGCTCAGAGGTGAGGATCGACAGCTCAACAGTGGATGAGAGATGCTAGGAAAGGTGGGGATTGACTGGGAAAGGCCTTGAAAGTGAAGACAAGCGGCCAAAAAGACCCAAATGGATCCTTTAAAAATACTAGGGAATAAGCAGAAGCAAACACAGCAGGTAGTCCCATAAAAAGGGACCGATAGCTGGTGATGATTTACACGATTTATACAGGGAAAGCTATACGAAGAGAAAAAACTTCCAGAAGCTCTAAGACATGGGTCTAACAATGAAATAGCATCAAGGTGGGGAGGATGGAGTAGCTATTTTCATTCGGACACTGTGTGCTATAAATGTGAATTTATTAGGTTAATATTAAGGAGGACAAACATCAGTATAATCCAGATGATTATATTTTCTCCATTTATGTATGTTAATAATGACAAAAATAAAATAATGGAACAAATAGCCATCAGATGAGAATTTTCGATCCCGATCAAGATTTGCACTGGTGCCCTAAAGGTGGAAGGCTCCACATCCACTACCAGCCACAAGCAACACTTTCCCTCTGCAGCTTTCTTAAGCCAGAGGGACAGCGGAGTGGAAGTGGGAACGCTGAGATGAGGAAGAATTCCGGGAATTTCCCCCATACCAACCAGAAAAAAAACAATTGCAAATATGTTGCAAGACTTTTAGTCACATCATGTTTTAAAAAGGGCCATTGTAGGAGACAAACAGACCGTAAAATATGCTGCCACTCACTCATTCCCTTTCTGATTACTCCAGGTGTCCCAGATACAGCACTCACTCATGGTATCCGTTCCAAAACAGGACAGTCTTTCAACTCCAAGCTGACAGCAGGAGGTGCTGCTTTCTGGAAATCTTGTACACAAAACAATTACAGCGGAACCAATACACTGGACAGTCAAATCCGCCAGGGGACTTTTGTTTTTCAGCTCTTCAGGGTACCTGTCTGTCTTTGTTTATATAGTGCCATGCTCGTCTCCAGTGATTCATAAATGATGAACTGCAAATAGTTAACAAATAAAGTTTGCCTGGGGTTCTGTTCTACTCAGTGGGGTTCAGAGCAGTAGTGAGAACAGAGGGGGTTAAATTAGGTTTATCATGACTTGGAAACTGCAAAATCAATTCTCTTTAGTGCTGATCTCTTTCAGGGAACTCCCCTGTTGCTATTTTCCTTCAACAAGGGAAAAAGGGGGAAAAATACACGTATTCAGCACTGCTGTTCTACTAGTCAGACCAGAGAAAAAAGGGAACTTTATCACGGCATCTTCTTATAGACCCAGAACCTGTGGCTACTACGAGTGTGGCTGATCAGACTGGGAAGGAGAGGAATTTTTGGAAACCAACAAACGATAGCCAACGAATACACTGCAAGCACTAACAAATATGTGGTCAGGAACAATCTTGCACTGGCCAGAGATGGACTAGATAAACAAACAGGCCCCCTCCAGCTCTAACAGGCACCTTTCCCATTCACCCAACCTCTGCTAATAACAATATGGCCAAAAAAACCTGAGTGCCTAAAGTTAAAGCAGTGAAACCCATATTTACACAGCACTTTGGCCTGATTTTGACTGTGATTGCTCAGAGAGTCTGAAAAAAAAAAAAAAAACCACCTCACCCATTTTATTTAAGTACCTCATCCCCTCGAGCTTATGCATTACGCCGGGCAGACAGGCAGGACCCCAGACCTGTGTTCCCTGTGAGCTGCGTGCTTGGGCGGCATGCAGGAGAGATTCAAATGCCCCTCCGCCCACATTGCTCCGTCCTGCAGCTGCTCCCGGGACTCTCCTGCTGGCTGTGCACAATGGGGGGGGGGGGGGGTGGAGGGTGCTGATGTCAGGGCGCCCATGTACCCCATCTCTGCAGAACAGGGCAGAGGGGACAGCCTGGCTCAGGAGGACTGTCTGAATGCCTTTCTTAAAGAGACAGTGCACTGTTTCTGAGATTTCCCCAGCAGCCAGCTCATACAGTCTCTCTCTCTTCCCCCCGCCCATGTACCCCATCTCCTCAGCATGGGGGTAGGGAAACAATAGGCCTCAGGACAGAGCAGGAGAGCTTTCAGTGAGTGTCTTAAAGAGACAGCACACAGCTTTCCCCAGCAGCCAGTACGCGCACTCACACACACACACAGTCTCTGTGTCACAAACATACACACACTGCATCATACACCATCTCTGTGTCTCTCACACACACACACCCGCTCTGTGTCTCACACACACCCCCTCTGTTACGCACACACATATACTATCTCTGTCACACTCACCTCCCAACACATATTTGTATTATTGTTGTTGTTACTTCTTGGTACCTTCTGCAATGCACATATATTCTCTGTAATTTTATTCTTTCAGTGTGTTATTTTAGTGTTTTGACTGGTCTATGTCATAATTTTTATTTCTCTCTTACACTTAAATTTACTTCTTTGGGTAGTGAGTTCTAAAAATGCCTAACCTGTCCTGGCCGGAGTAACTATCCCTATGATAACTTTTTAAAAATATATATCATATCTAGGTTTTTTGTTTCTACTGGTGGCGCACATCCGCACGTACCTCGCTGCACATAACAAAATTTATTCTGCACATGGATGGAAAAAAATTAGAGGGAACATTGCCCCAGACATGGAGCTGGCAGCCACAGCCGGGAACGGATCTCCAGGCAGCCAGGACCCCTGGTGCAGGGCAGACAGCCAAGGCCGGGGCCAGGAGAGAAACTGGGCGGCGCTCCCTGCCTGCCCGCCCTCTGTAGGGGCTGGTCTGGGCTCCAGCCATGCCACCCAAAACATTTCCCCTGTGCCCCCCAAGGGGGGGGGAGGGGTGCACCGCACAGATTGAAAACCTCTGATCTAGACATTTTTGCAACATCCTTCTATCCACTGCATTCTACATTAATAAATTCAGTGATGTCCTTCCCAATCTACTCAGTACCTTCCCAGCTGTCATTCAAGTCTATCAACACCAGAAACCTGCTAGGATTAGTAACAATCACTTGTGTTTATCACTTTAAACTTACCCTGCTAATGAACTAGGTCAACCTGTAAATCTCAGTTTACGTTATCAGCCATCACATTAAGATAAACAAGCAGTGGATGAATCAAGTTGTTTCTAGTTAACTTTGGATCATAGGAATTGCCATAGAGTATCAGAGCGGATCATCTATGCCAGTATCTCGCCAGACAGTGGACAGTACTATCTGATTTAGACAGCAGTACAAGAAATCCCATAATGAACAATTATGGAAGAACTTTACTCCTGGGGGAATTCTGCACCAAAAAATTAAAAATTCTGTGCACATTTTAAAATTCCACAAAATTCTGCATATTTTATTTGCCAAAATAACACAATATAATCACGCCCATTTCAATTATTTTGGTAATTTATTTCAAAATGTCAGCAAGTATGTCTGTAACAAAACAGAGGACAAAAAAGATTCAAAAGATGTTTTCTGGACAAATAGATTCTTTACTAAGGTATATTAATACAGAACTCTGAGTAATGATTCAATACACACACAATACAGAAACATAATTCCCGCACTGCTTCTTGGGGGAGCCATGCGTAACAGAGGAGCTGAGGGAGAGGGAAGTAATTGCTAGTCTGGATCCTGGGAGTGAACCTGGAGGATTGTCGGGTTTGGGTGGGAGAAGTATGAAACAGTTGGGGAAGGGTTTGGGGGTGAGTGTGGATTGTTAGGGAGTTGGAGACCCTCTCTCATGCAGACCCTGGCTGACCTCTAGGCCTCTCCTATTCAACAAGGCACATCTATCAGCCAAACTGTGTTAGCCCTAAACACACAAATAAGCAAAAGACAGCCCCTAGAAACACAGATTTCATTCTGCAGTTTATGGGAAGCAAAGAAAAAGTGTATCTACAGATTTTAAGACCATTACAAAAAAATCAAGACTTCTGCAGTGTGTACACTAAGCTGAAAATTCAGCAAACTTTCCAAATAAAGCTCTGTGCAACACTACTCATAATACTCAGGTATTAAGAATGCAGCTATAATGATTTATTTATCTCACACAGCAGCAGGACTTCACACAAAACCACAAGGGACCCAATGCAATGACAATCTTCTCTGTTAATTCAGGAACTATATTTTATTGAATACTTAAAATGTGGTTAAATGCTAACAAAATGACATCACACCATGAGGTTCTATAAATTATTCTCTCTCAGTATTTCCCTATCTGGGAGGGCCAAATGAAGTGCGTTGAGATTCCTGAATAAAAGGCATGAGAGAAGTGTAAAGGATTGTTCAAATACCAAGCTCTGGTTACAGCTCAAAAGAGAACTGCTAGATCTGCAAACTCCATCTAAGATCTGACCATGCAGCCCGGCCTTTTAATTCTCACCTGCACAAAGGAAATTTTGCAGACACTGCCCACCATGAACACTGGGTCAGCTCCACTGCTTTTAGCAATGATGCCTTCCTGTAGACAAGCTGTCCCAGGCATTTTAAGCACCATGCTAATGAGATGTGCTCTGAAAAAAACACTAGCAGATGCAAACCACAGCTAGCAACAGCGAAAAACTTTTCGCAAGCACTCCCTTTTCCCTTAAATCATTACCAGTAGCCAAGACATGAAGGCTGGAACTCAGCTGACAATTCAGTGAGTGACACATGAGAAAAACAGACTTCAGGTCACTCGCCCACCATGGTAGTGGCTCTGCAGAGCTAACCAGTAGGAAAACATGTTTTTGTGTTGTGAAGCGAGCAGATGTGAGTCAAGTGACACTGAGTAAGGACTTACACCATTCTCTGACCACAGCTACACTTTGAAGAGGAAATAAACATATACAAGTGAAATCATGATGCACTAACATACGCAGGATAACAGACTGTCACATACAGCAAACCACCTATTATCAATACCTGCTAGCAGTGATTTTCAAAGCTGCCTTGGGGATTCAGACACATGGAGAGGTTTTCTAAGGCACAGATGGAGGTTAGGTGCAGAACCCTTATTTGTACCTTTGAATACATTCCCTATTATGACACAAATTTCAGTGGAATTTGTGTATCTACATCCCCTACGTGGCTTTGGAAAAAATGTCACCCTTTAGGTCTATACAAGTGCAAGGTTGGAAAAAGGCAGAACATCATGAAGCAGGCACATAGTTAATATAGTTTGAGGGTAACAACAACTGGTCAGCCTCTGGAAGAAGTCACCAAACTGTGGAGCGTGCCCCCTCATGGGGGCATGGAGGAAAGTTTGTGGGGGCACAGCTGGGTCCAGGCCAGCCCCCACAGTGGGTAGGGAGGCAGCACCATCCAGCCCTGCTCCACTTCTAGCTCTGCTCTGGCCCCGCCCATACCCACGGCCCCAGCTCCCAGGCCTACTTGCAGACGCATCCCCCAACAGTGGCCTGGCAGCGGCTCCAACCCCGGCCCTACCTCCAGAATCAGCCCCTGACTGTGGCTCCATTCCTGGCCCCAGCCATGCTCCCGGCCCCAGACCCATCCCACCAGCTGCGGCCCCAGCCTCAGCCCCCCGCCCCTTACTCCTATTCACATCCCCCCAACCCCCAGGAGCCGCGCCCCCACTCCTGGCAGCACAGAGGCAGCGGAGAGGGGAAAGGGGGCGCATGACCCTGAAAAGTTTGGGGACCACTGGCCTATCGCTTCTTCCATCTTGATGATCACCTGTTCTGTTCATTCCCTCTGGGGCACCTGGCATTGGCCACTGTCGGAAGACAGGATACTGGACTAGACGGACCTTGGGTCTGATCCAGTCTGACAATTCCTATGTCCTTATAATTACAAACTTCACTGTACCACACAGAGAAAGTACGATGCCAATCCGCTCCTAATCACCCTATGTAACTACAATTCTATATTTTATTATAATGACAACGTTTTGTGCTTAACACATTTGCCCCTAAGATTTGTTAAGTACATATATTTAGGCTTGGCAGAATTCGACTATTTTTTATAATTTTGATAGATAATATTGATGTTTACTTTTAAGCATTTTTTTTTCTTTTTATCAATTTAAATTTTCACAGTTCCAGGAAATTATGGCGGGAGGTGAGACAAAAATTATTTAATGACAGTAGACACTGAGATTCAAAATGTTAAAGCTTAACTGTTAAAACACAAATTGTCAACATCACGTCAAAATATAAAAAGTAAATATCCTTAAATCAAATGTTATTAAATTCTCAAGAAGCATATTTCTTACTTTCCTTATCTATAAATTTCAATTATTATAAATATTTTGTGTGTGTGTGTGTGTGTGTGTGTATGTATATATAAAGTGAAATGGACATTTGCTGATACTTACCAATAAAAATCCAATCCTTCCTAGACTACATATAGTATTGAGACTGAGGAATACAAAGTTAGGCTGCACATTGGAGTTACTCTTGCCAGCATTATCACTTCAACGCTTAAATAAAAAAAAGCTGTCGTTCTCTGACAGCAAACTTAGGTGGGATGGAATAAGTGGTTATTAGAGGTAAAAGTTTGTGTAGCTGCTGATGTACTTGAGACGGGAGTAAAAACGTAGTTTACATCAAATAGGAAATTCTACCTCGCCATACCTCCTGACAATTCACTAATTTTCATAACATTTCAAGTTGCCTTTCTGCAAACTTATCTTTTACCATTTTGGTGAAACAGCGAAGCGACTGTAAATTCCTGTGGATTGGTAAATGTCACGAGCACAATTCAGCTGTTCTTGAAAAGTTCTTTCATAAACATTTAAAAGGACAATTAATCAAATGCAGTGTCATGTGCTAAAGGTCTGCGGCTGAGCCTGGTCTGTGTAACAGAATGCCCCAAATTATCTGTTGGATGGAGGTTGTGATCCAATTTCCCCTCTGCATTTCGGGGGGGGGGGGGGGTGGGAAGGGGTGAAAAAGAAAAAAAAAAGGAAACTAGCTTCAAATACGTCCAGAGGCAGCCATGCTATAAGAGACCGACAATTATTTTTTTGAACAACAGGAAGCCCGAAAATAAATCCTAAGCTGCCTCCATTGTGGTGGAATGAGCAGGAGTAAATGCTCAGACCAGAGGATGCCCATGTATTTGGAAAGGTGTGGAAGTAGTAAATCTCTGACCATATTCTCTGATAAGTCATCCAAATAGCCTACAAAAAAACCAAAACAATGAAAGAGCCAAAATTTCTTGAAGTTCCCACTCTAAAGAGGTGCTGAAAAAGGCAGGGAGAGATCTTTACCACCAGCAAACAGCTTACCATGTATTGAAGACTCACCACCTTCTTCTGCAACTAGCAAGCAGGCAGAAGGACACAGCCTGCTCACCCCATGTTCCAGAATATGGTGGTAGATGTTGAAAGTGATTGGACTCAGAGGTGTCCTTCTGCATGCCTGCCAGTTGCATGCTCATTCCACCATTATGGACGCAGTTTAGGATTTATTTTGGGGCTGTTATTCAAAAATATAATTTTCAGTCTCTTATAGTACGGCTGCCTCCAGACTGATTTGAAGCAGGTTTTTGTTTTGTTTTGTTTCTTTTTCACCCCGTCCCAACCTCCCAAATGCAGAGAGGAAATTGGATCACATCCTCCATCCAACAGATAATTTGGGGCATTCTGTTACACAGACCAGGCTCCGCAGCAGACCTTTAGCGCATAGCACTACATTTGATTTATTGTTCTTTTAAATGTTTATGAAGGAATCTTACAAGAGTAGCTCTGTCACTAGCTTGCCTCCCTCATTAAGTAAGGGGCCCACACTTTCCTTGACTTTCCTCTTGTTGCCAACATACCTGAAGAAACCCTTCTTGTTACTCTTAACATCTCTTGCTAGCTGCAACTCCAAGTGTGATTTGGCCTTCCTGATTTCAATCCTGCATGCCTGAGCAATATTTTGATACTCCTCCCTGGTCATTTGTCCAGTCTTCCACTTCTTGTAAGCTTCTTTTTTGTGTTTAAGATCAGCAAGGATTTCACTGTGAAGCCAAGCTGGTCACCTACCATATTTACTATTCTTTCTACACATTGGGATGGTTTGTCCCTGCAACCTCAGTAAGGATTCTTTAAAATACAGCCAGCTCTCCTGGACTCCTTTCCCCCTCATGTTGTTCTCCCAAGGGATCCTGCCCATCAGTTCCCTGAGGGTGTCAAAGTCTGCTTTTCTGAAGTCCAGGGTACGTATTCTGCTGCTCTCCTTTCTTCCCTGTGCCAGGATCCTGAACTCGACCATCTCATGGTCACTGCCTCCCAGGTTCCCATCCACTTTTGCTTCCCCTACTAATTCTTCCCCGTCTGTGATCAGCAGGTCAAGAAGAGCTCTGCCTCTAGTTGGTTCCTCCAGTACTTGTACCAGAAAATTGTCCCCTACACTTTCCAAAAACTTCTTGGATTGTCTGTGCACTGCTGTATTGCTCTCCCAGCAGATATCAGGGTGATTGAAGTCTCCCATGAGAACCAGGGCCTGCAATCTAGTAACTTCCGTTAGTTGCTGGAAGAAAGCCTCATCCATCTCATCCCCCTGGTCTGGTGGTCTGTAGCAGACTCACACCACGACATCACCCTTGTTGCTCACACTTCTAAACTTAATCCAGAGACTCTCAGGTTTTTCTGCAGTTTTGTGCCAGAGCTCTGAGCAGTCATACTGCTCTCTTACATACAATGCAACTCCCCCACCTTTTCTGCCCTGCCTTTCCTTCCTGAACAGTTTATAACCATCCATGACAGTGCTCCAGTCACGTGAGTTATCCCACCAAGTCTCTGTTATTCCAATCACATCATAATTCCTTGACTGTGCCAGGGCTTCCAGTTCTCCCTACTTGTTTCCCAGGCTTCTTGTCTTTGTGTATAAGCAATTAAGATAACTCGCTGATCGTCCCGCTTTCTCAGTATAAGGCAGGAGCCCTCCCCTCTTGCGTTCTCCTGCTCATGCTTCCTCCTGGTATCCCACTTCCCCACTTACCCCAGGGCTTTGGTCTCCTTCCCCCAGTGAACCTAGTTTAAAGCCCTCCTTAGTTGGTTAGCCAGCCTGCTTGCGAAGATGCTCTTCCCTCTCTTCGTTAGGTGGAGCCCGTCTCTGCCTAGCACTCCTCCTTCTTGGAACACCATCCCATGGTCAAAGAATCCAAAGCCTTCTCTCCGACACCACCTGCGTAGACATTCATTGACTTCCACGATTTGATGGTCTCTACCCGGGCCTTTTCTTTCCACAGGGAGGATGGACGAGAACACCACTTGCACCTCAAACTACTTTATCCTTCTTCCCAGAGCCACGTAGTCTGCAGTGATCCACTCAAGGTCATGTTTAGCAGTATCATTGGTGCCCACATGGAGAAGTAGGAAGGGGTAGCGATCCGAGAGCTTGATGAGTCTCGGCAGTCTCTCCATCACATCGTGAATCCTAGCTCCTGGCAAGCAGCAGATGTGATGACAAGCGTACAGTTAGCATCAGTCTAGCAGACAAGTGTCCAGACCATACATGCCATCATTGCAATCATCACTAACTGGCACCTTTGCTGAAATTCTCATCAAAGGCCAAGGGAAAAAATGGGCATGAAAACTCTCACTCTAGAGATGTCCTTTCCAGGCTGGGGTTGGAGCACATTGGCTGAGCAGTGCGAGGCATCTTGCAGATGTTGAGGTAATTTTCTATGATGTTCCTATTCTGTAAATATAGCTGGTCAAAACATTGAATTTTCCAACAACAAAAGATTCAGAATTCCCCTGTTCCCATTCTTTGAGTAGTGCTAGCTCTAGATTTCAGCCTTGAAGAATGACCATCTGGGACTTTTTTTCAGCACTAAATTCACTTGCATGAAAAGACCCATAATTTACTATAGTATGTACTGCTAAGACAACCACTGAGAACATTGCTAGCGCACTGTATTCCATTTAGACTATCAGGTTGTAATAAGGATATTGATAAACTGAAGACAATAGAAAGGCAGCAAAAATATTTTTTACGTCACTTGCTTAAAAGGGAGCTAATCACATGTTATTTAGGTTCCCTTCAGACCAGCTTTCAGTCTAGAACAGAGAACATGCTGGTCTCAATAGTTTAAGACCTCCTTCCAGCAATGTGCAAAGGTCAGATTCTGGAGTCCTGCGAGATAATCAGCTGAACATGAGCTTCCATTGCACCACTGTGGCCAAAAGAGTTAATGTGAACCTGGGATCTATAAACAGGTGAATATTGAGTAGGAACAGGGAAGGCATATTGATTACCTCTGCATTTACTACTGGTGGAACCAGTCCTGGAAACAGTTCTGGTGTCCACAATTCAAAGGAGTTAATATATTGGAGAGAGTTCAGAAAAGAGCCACAAGAATGATTAGAGGATTAGAAAACATGCCCTATAGTTAAAACTCCAGGAGCTCAATTTATTTAACTAATATAAGGCTAAAGGGTGACTTGACTACAGTCTGTAAATACCTCCATGGGGAACAAATATTTGACAGCGGGCTCTTCAGCCTAGCAGAGAAAGGCATAACACAATCCAGTGGCTGGAAGTTGAAGCTAGACAAATTCAGACTGGATATATGGCATGAATTTTTTTTAACAGTGAGGGTAATTAGCCATTGGAACAATAAAAGATCATTTCTATTTGAACTAGAGAATAAGTTAGAGAAGTCCTATCGTCTGTGCTATACAGGAGGTCAGACTAGATGATCACACTGGCCCCTTCTGGCTTTATAATCTCTGAATCTCTACGTGGATTCTTTTAGACCCATCAGCTGCCTTTGATACTGTTGGCTATGAAGTTTTGTTAACTTCCCTGCAAATCTTGAATTTGAAGAGAGCACACTTAGTTTATTCTTTCCTCCTGAAGCTAGAGGGTAGCATTGGTCAAGTACTCATAAGCCTTGAGGGATCCAGGGCCAAGAAATCCATAGGGATCTATTTTGTCAAGCAGGGAGGCAAAGTGGATGAGGGGCTGCAGGTAGAACCTGAGACTATCTGTGTTTGGCTGCCATTAGCAGACATATGACATATAACTCTGTTAGTGGCCTAGACAGTGCAGTGTCTTCGCTGTCCCGACTGCGATCAGGACTGGGATATTTCACACTGCAGTCCAAGACGAGAGCAAACAGCTCTCAACAAGTTCAATCCAAACAAGGAGAGAATAATCGCCCGGATCTTACATTTATTTCTAAACGAAGCCAAAAGCAAAATTCACACGACCACCTGACCAGGACAGTGATAGTGACGATGAAATGCTGAGGGAGATTAGAGAGGCTATCATAATAAAGAACTCAATAATAGTGGGGGATTTCAATTATCCTCTTATTGACTGGGTACATGTCTCCTCAGGACAAAATGCAGAGACAAAATTTCTCAATACTTTAAATGACTGCTTCTTGGAGCAGCTGGTACAGGAACCCACAAGTGGAGAGGCAACTCTCGATCTAGTCCTGAGTGGAGCGCAGGATCTGGTCCAAGAGGTAACTATAACAAGACCTCTTGGAAATAGTGATCGTAATATAACAACATTTAACATTCCTGTGGTGGGAAGAACACCTCAACAGCCCAACACTGTGGCATTTAATTTCAGAAAGGGGAACAATGCAAAAATGAGGAGGTTAGTTAAACAGAATTTAAAAGGTACAGTACAGCGACTAGATTGAAATCCCTGCAAGCTGCATGGACACTTTTCAAAGACACCATAATAGAGACTCAATTTAAATGTACACCCCAAATTAAAAAACACAGTAAAAGAACTAAAAAAGAGCCACCGCGGCTTAACAACCATGTAAAAGAAGCAGTGAGAGATAAAAAGGCATCTTTCAAAAAGTGGAAGTCAAATCCTAGTGAGGTAAATAGAAAGGAGCATAAACACTGCCAAATTAAATGTAAAAATGTAGTAAGAAAAGCCAAAAAGGAGACTGAAGAACAGCTAGCCAAAAACTCAAAAGGTAATTACAAAACGTTTTTTTTAAGTACATCAGAAGAAGGAAGCCTGCTAAACAATAAGCGGGGCCCCTGGACAATCGAGATACAAAAGGAGCACTTAAAGACGATAAAGTCATCGCAGAGAAACTAAATGAATTATTTGTTTCAGTCTTCACGGCTGAGGATGTTAGCGAGATTCCCAAAGCTGAGCAGTCTTTTGTAGGGGACAAATCTGAGGAATTGTCACAGATTGAAGTGTCACTAGAGGAGGTTTTGGAATTAATTGAGAAACTTAACAGTAACAAGTCACTGGGACCAGATGGCACTCACCCAAGAGTTCCGAAAGAACTCAAATGTGAAATTGGAGAACTATTAACTATGGCTTGTATCCTGTCCTTTAAATCAGCTTCTGTACCCAATGACTGGAAGATAGCTAATGTAACGCCAATATTTAAGAAGGGCCCTAGAGGTGATCCTGGCAATTACAGACCAGTAAGTCTAACGTCAGTACCGGGCAAATCAGTTGAAACAATAGTAAAGAATAAAATTGTCAGACACATAGAAGAACATAAATTGTTGGGCAAAAGTCAACCTGGTTTCTGTAATGGGAAATCACGTCTTACTAATCTATTAGAGTTCTTTGAAGGGGTCAACAAACATATGGACAAGGGGGATCCAGTGGACATAGTGTACTTAGATTTCCAGAAAACCTTTGACAAGGTCCCTCACCAAAGGCTCTTACGTAAATTAAGTTGTCATGGGATAAGAGAGAAGATCCTTTCATGGACTGAGAACTGGTTAAAAGACAGGGAACAAAGGGTAGGAATAAATGGTAAATTTGCAGAATGGAGAGGGGTAACTAGTGGTGTTCCCCACAGGTCAGTCCTAGGACCAATCCGATTCAATTTATTCATAAATGATCTGGAGAAAGGGGTAAACAGTGAGGTTGCAAAGTTTGTAGATGATACTAAACTGCTCAAGATAGTTAAGACAAAAGCAGATTGTGAAGAACTTCAAAAAGATCTCACAAAACTAAGTGATTGGGCAACAAAATGGCAAATGAAATGTAATGTGGATAAATGTAAAGTAATGCATGTTGGAAAAAATAACCCCAACTATACATACAATATGATGGGGGCTGTGACAAAGTTCCTCCTCTGCCTTAGTGGGTCCTGCACTTTCGTGGCTCAAATCTGCCATTCACTCAGATAGCCTCATCACTGGCCAGCATGGGGAAAAGGAAGAAGAACAATCCCCGCAGTCTCTGCTGATCCACCTAGTGGATCAGGGAACAGGCCAGAGACCTTCCCCTCTGGTGGAACCCACAGTCCAGTTCAACTCCTCCAGTATCAAGTAGGGAGTTGTGGGGATGGAGGGGAACCCGGGCCCGGCCTCTACTCCGGGTTCCGGCCCTGTGGATTGCAGCTGTCTACAGTGGCTCCTCTAACAGCTATGCGACAGCTATAACTCCCTGGGCTACTTCCCCATGGCCTCCTCCCAACACCTTCTTTATTCTCACCATAGGACCTTACTCCTGATGTCTGATAATTCTAGTAATTCTCAGTCGTCCAGTAGTACTCCTTCTCACTCTCAGCTTCTTGCGCCTCTTGCTCCCAGCTCCTCGCACGTACACCACAAACTGAAGTGAGCTCCTTTTTAAACCCAGGTGCCCTGATTAGCCTGCCTGTCTTAATTGATTTTAGCAGCTTCTTGATTGGCTGCAGGTGTTCTAATCAGCCTGTCTGCCTTAATTGTTTCCAGAAAGTTCCTGATTGTTCTGGAACCTTCCCTGATACCTTACCCAGGGAAAAGGGACCTACTTAATCTGGGGCTAATACATCAGCCTTCTATCACTCTCTTGTAGCCATCTGGCCTGACCCTGTCACAGGGCTAATTTAGCTACAACTAATCAGGAGAAAGATCTTGGCGTCATCGTGGACAGTTCTCTGAAGACATCCACGCAGTGTGCAGCAGCAGTCAAAAAAGCAAACAGGATGTTAGGAATCATTAAAAAAGGGACAGAGAATAAGATGGAGAATATCTTATTGCCCTTATATAAATCCATGGTACGCCCACATCTTGAATACTGCGTACAGATGTGGTCCCCTCATCTCTTAAAAGATATACTGGGATTAGAAAAGGTTCAGAAAAGGGCAACTAAAATGATTAGGCGTTTGGAATGGGTCTCATATGAGGAGAGATTAAAGAGGCTGGGACTTTTCAGCTTGGAAAAGAAGAGACAAAGGTGGGGGACATGATAGAGGTATATGAAATCATGAGTGGTGGGGAGAAAGTGAATAAGGAAAAGTTATTTACTTGTCCCATAATATAAGAACTAGGGGCCACCAAATGAAATTAATGGGCAGCAGGTTTAAAACAAATAAAAGGAAGTAGTTCTTCACAAAGCGCACAGTCAACCTGTGGAACTCCTTGCCTGAGGAGGTTGGGAAGGCTAGGACTATAATACGGTTTAAAAGGTTTCGGAGTAGCAGCCATGTTAGTCTGTATCCATAAAAAGAAAAGGAGTACTTGTGGCACCTTAGAGGCTAACAAATTTGCTTTCAAAAACCTCCATTAAGTTACCGCGATCTAGTTCATGGACTTTCCCTCCCTAGCTGGTACAAGAACCTTCCTGGAACATTATTCCCCTTTCAAACATCACCCTGTTCTGCCATTAGGAGGATTCGCATGCAATTCAAAGAAATAAAGGACAATGATATGAAAAAAACAAGAGCATGCTTTTCTAAAGTAATATCAGAGTTCGTATCGCAGGGTGTGAGCTTTCGTTTAACAACTGAATGGAAACTGTTATCTGATCCAGTGCTTCCAAGTAGCTCCTGCCTGGGCACAGGGCATTATGGCACCAAATAAACAGACATCTCTTACCATATCAGATGGCCGTTGGCCCTACCTGCCTGAATCTTCTCATTGCCTCTTCTTCCATCAAACTAGTGTGTGTGTGTGTATGCGCGCGCGCGAGTGTGAGTGTGCGTGCAAGGGACTATGCAAAATACAGTTGTATTGCATTAACCAAAATACACTGGTGCACCAGAAGAAGTTCTAGTGGCATCTGGCAGTCAGTTCACTGAATCAATAAATGGTAGCTTTTGGATCTGGTGAAGTGGAGAGTCGCACACATTCAGAGATAAAGGTGTTAAAGTTCCATATGACTGAAGCTGTTGCTGTGCATGGAATGGAAGGCAGTTTCTAATATTAGGATAGAATTCTGTTGTAATTTTCTTAGAATGCTTTCAATCTTCAAAGCACTTTACAAACATTTAATTAATCCTCTTTAATCCCTGTGAGGCAGCTGACTATTGTCATCTCCATTTTAACTGCAAGAAAGTGTTCAGTGATTTAACACTAGGCCACAAAGACACACTATGTCAGAATCAGGTTTAGGACATGGGAGTTTCTACTACCTAGTCCTCTAAGACTACATCCCTCTCTTGCAATAAACCAGATCTCTTTCTATCCCAGGACATACCCTTAGAAACTAATGTTTCCATCTCAATGGACTTTTTTTTTTCCCTTGCAAGTGTTGTTGTTTTAAAAACAACAATACAAGGATATCTGTAAATATTATTTATTCAGTCTATAGAACCAAAAGTTTGCCACGTTGGTTTACGGCTGAGTAAAATGCAAGGTCCCTGACTCCAGCCTAAACAGAATGGAAAATGAGGATGAGAAGCATTAATAAGCATGTCAAGCGGTCTAACTGGCCTCTTGATAGTTCCATGGTTTTAATTATTGTGTTATTCCTTAGAATAGAGAGGGAGGAGCCAACGTAGAAACTAAGGCCCCAAAATTTTAGAAGGATTACTATTTAAGAATTTCCAAGGTGACGAGGCTGTTTAAAAAAGACAGGACAGAGGACTGAGTGAAAAAAAATTTAAGGTCTAACAGCTAGATTTCTTCAATAGTCAGGAAATTCAGAGTTGCTGCAGCCTTCTGAAAGAGTGTACTTCTTGTGCAGCTAAAGAGATGCCCCTTTTTTCCCCTGGCTGTGAATGAGTCAAAAATTAAATTTTATCAAACACTAAGGTATTATATGATGTGTCAGACACAGCAGGAAAATGGGGAACTTGATGAAATATAATGATTAAATGAAGTTATATGTATAAAAGGGAAGTTGATTATAAGTGATATAAATTTGGGCAAAATACTGTAAACTTTAATGATGGGATTTACCTCTTGGGCAAACCTGTTGGGGGGGGGAGGGGAAGGGATTGTGTTCATATTGATTTCTTTTAGTTTAGTCAAGTGAAGGAGTAGGACTAATATTTGCTTTCAAGCAGGCTAATGTCATCATTTAGTGAAATACACCTATGCCAAAATAAGCAGTAAATAAAAGGAACTTAAACCAAATACTGTGTTTACAAGGACACCTGATCACAGAGTGGAATAATCAGAAATGTAACTGTTTGATCAATAATACCCAGATTCAGCTCAGCCATACATGCCAAGGTCCCACCATTGTTGTTAAAACAAGGAGACCAGGAATGGAAGATTCCTAGAATGTTTCAGCCTGCTGGAGAACAACAACAGTTCTTGAAGTGATTTTGCGTTGTATGAAGGATTGTTAAAACAAGTTTAAAGAGCATCAAAGAATAGGGAGGGACTTTGTATAAATTATATGAATTTTAAACTAGACATTTCAGCAGTTAGAGTTTGGAAGGAGAAACTGCAACTTGAGCAAGCATAACTGCAGAATTGGCCAAGGGATGCACTCTAGTGGAGGCCCACAGAAAGCAGCTTGCCGAGGTAAGTTGCTGACCAGAACTTGCACAGTGGCTGGTTTGCCATGTCCCAAGATGGTTGTACCAACAGGTGTGGCCTAATTTGTCTTATGCAAGCTGGTATGACGAGATGCATTGCACAAAGATGGGACAATATCAGCCCCAGTTGCAAGAACTCAAATGGTGACATCTCATTCCCTGATTGGATGGTGAGAGCAGACAACTCAACTTCCAAGGGCAGCAGTGGGGGAAAAACCTCACTGGCTTCAAGACTGAGCTTGATAAGTTTTTGGAGGGGATGATACAATGAGACTGCCTACAATGGCACGTAGCTGATCTGCAATTGCTAGCAGCAAATATCTCCAATGGCCAGTGATGGGACACTAGATGGGGAGAGCTCTGAGTTGATACAGAGAATTCTTTCCAAGGTGTCTGGCTGGTGGATCTTGCCCACATGCTCCGGGTCCAACTGATCACCATATTTGGGGTTGGGAAGGAATTTTTCCGCCGGTCAGATTGGCAGAGATCCTAGGAGGTTTTTGCCTTCTGTTGCAGAGTGGGGCATGGGTCACCTGCAGTTTTAAACTAGTGTAAATGGTGGATTCTCTGTAACTTGGAGTTTCAAACCATGATTTCAGGATGTCAGTAACTCAGCCAGAGGTTATGGGTCTATTACGGGAGTGGGGGGGTGAGGTTCTGTGGTTTACAATGCAGAGGAGGTCAGACTAGATAATCATGATAGTCCTTTCCCCACTCTGGCACTTCGAGCGCAGAAGGTGGGGGCCCGCAAGGATTCTAAACATTAATACTGGCCACTCCAGGCTGGTATTAAACTCCCAAGGTCACGTGTTTTTCTCTGACCTTGGATGGGAAGATGCTGCCACCACCCAAGTGCTAAAACACCCCTTGGGACCCAGGAATTCTTCCCTGTGGGGTACCTTCGGCCCTTTCACCCTACCTCCAGAGAAGAGCTGAGAAAGAAAATAAAGGAAATCAGCTGTTGCCATCAGCTAATTAAACAACATACGCACAAACCTCTTAGGGACACAAAAATCCAATCCTGTTCTTAAAAAAAAGGTAAATTTTATTAAAAAAACAAAAAGAAAGAAAATACATCTGAAAGCTCAGACTATTGCTAGATTTAAAAAAAACAATTACAAAAATTAAGCATCAAGATCGCTCTCTTGAGGTTCAGCTTAAAGGTTACATGCAAAACAAAAGCATCTGGGGTTAGCACAGAGGAGTCCACAAGCCTTACAAAATAAGAGAAATAAACCTAATCACGTCTTTCTAGACATTTCTGATCTACTTACATATCTGGGTTTCCAAATAAGCAATTCTAGGTATGAGTCTGATGATTTTTAGACCTGGCCTTCAGCTTCTCACAGCATAACTGCTACCATGTTCCCCTATTCCCCAGAGAACAACAGCGGCACAAAAAGGGAAAGATTTTTCCCCCAATTTTAAAAAGTTCTAGCCTTTCCATTGGCTCTTTTGGACAGGTGCCCACTCCCTTCCTTGTACCTGGACTTTTTTAACCCTTTACAGGTAAAACAAGTAGAGAACTAATAAGAGGAATTTTATAGCTAACTGGCTGGCTGGGTGTCCATAAAACAGAGCTTCCCCGCACTTCATTTATCACAACTCTAATCAATCAGTTGACCACTTCCTGAAAGTGAGTGTAATTAGTAAGGAAGCGTGCATGCTCATGCACAGATTGTCACAGAGTTAGTTTAAAGATTGTCACAGAGTTAGTCGGTTTCCTTGTTTTGTAACAGCTTCCAATAGAGGTTGTTATAAAGTGGCTTTAAAAAAAACAAATTGTTGTTAGCTACGTTTGTAGAACACTGTACATGTGTCTGCTATTGGTAATGATTTCATAGTCTTTCAAGTTCCAGGTGTATAGAGACATAAAATGAGACCAAGTGTGAAAGCTTCTTGCACTGCACTCAGTCTATACAGTTTGTCATAAATGTAGGAGTTTATGTTAGGTAGGAGTGTTAGTCAGATCCTGTGGTTAATATAATTTGTGGGAAAGTAGATTAGAAAGAGCTGACTGCTCGAAATCCATTGGGAAGATGACTTTGGTGAACTGGCAGGTACATAAGTAATTGACTAAACTGTTGTGATCTAGCTTTGGATTGTTCTTCCTCTGTTGTATTAGCAACACCAGAGTTGCTAACCAATTAGCACATGTGAGATACCCAAGTGGCAATCAAAATTAAAAGAACCCTAAAAGAGTGATACAGGTAATCACTTGAGCAGTTGCTTAACCAAGGTTTGTTTTATACTGTAGCCCAGTGGCTAGCTTGCCTTTATTATATTCTGCTTTATTTTTCAGCACTGATGCAAGAAACCTATAAGCCTGATTCCTATAAGACATTAGCTTCAGCAAGTTAGCATAAGGCTTGAGGCTTACGAACTCTGAACAGATAAACATTGCACAGAAACTTTCCAATGGAAACCCCAAGTAATGGGGAGCTGAAAATAGTGTTTAAGGGGAATTTCTGACCACAGGAACATGAGTCCAAGCACAAGAGTGTCCTGGTAACGAAGTGATATACATAACAGGTACATGAGCTACATCCACGGACACCTAACAACAAGAGTGCCATGGTAAAGAATTGACGTATATGATAATAAGTTAAGATCACTGCTGTACTAACCTATAGGGGAAGGACATTCCAAAGTTAATAAGGTAAGGATATGCAAATAAGGAAAAAGGGAAATACCCCTACTGAATATGCATCAAACATAGTGTTGTCAGCGTATCATATTATGAAAGTTGCATCCCAGCCTAGGGGTGATAGGAATAAGAAGATGTGATCCTTAGGAGGGGCCAGAATGATGGCCATGAGTGATGATGGTGACGAGGACGATGATGGCTAACATTTCAGATTGCTCTACCAGGGATGATGTGAGTATATGGATGTGCAGATGTACATTCTGTCATATCTCCATCAATTTTACTGAGCTGGGGTGATTGTGACTGTGCTAAATCTATTAATAAACTATTTGTAAATATAGGGAAGTTCCTATAGTGCAAGTGTTGCAACTGTACACATCAGGGTTGCCAAGTATATAATCATTTAAATAATACTGAGCCTGATCTTGTGACAAGAACATGTAAAGTAATAACTGCACATTCTTAAGTAATCAATATAATAATATAAATAATTACATAATCTAAAGATCAGGCTTCAACACCCCATCTTTCTCACAGTTACCAATCATAACGCTACACAAGAAAGTTACCTATAGGTTTTGTGGACAGAAATCTTCTCAAGAAGAATCTTCCAGGGCATGTCAAGTTTCAGACAGGTATGTCTCGATACATCCAAAATACTAAACGGGATACTCCTTGAAGGGGTTCAGGCCTTTTATTTGACATCATCTGACAGTGGTTCAGAAGATTTCAGCTTAAAAAGAAGTGCCAAAGCCTCATATAAGCATGGTGGCAAACTCATCAGCCAAGGAAGACCTCAACAATCATTTCCTACTTTGCCCAGACTTCTTTCCTAAAGAAATCTCCCCTCTGGAATATCGTATTGCACATTTCTGGGGGAGTGGAGGGTGTTTTACATCTACCTCTGATGCCTCCTGGCATTGGACTCTGAAGAATACAGGTCTAGGTGGGGTACTAGTCTGCTTAAGTCTGGCAAATGAGGGGATTTTTTATCCTATTTTTAATTATCTTTATTGTAATGTCCTTCTGCAAACACTACTAACCTCTCCCTCAGTTAAAACCAGAACTACACCACACCAAAAACTACCACAGAAATAATGGTGATAGCACCAATCAGGGCTGTAATAACCAACACTGAGTTTATGACAAAACCACCTCTCGAGCCACCCTGAGCTTTATACTGTGACAGATATGACAGTACCCTGCGATATGCTGGATAATATTGATCAAGGTGTGGGTTTTTCAAATACTTGTGTATGCTGACAAAACATAATTACACTACATGCATAAAATGTGTGGCTAAATACATAAACGGTGATAAAGTCATTTCTTATTTTGAGACAAAACTCAAAAATTGTGTGCTGCGTGAAATCTCTTTTCCTCCCACCCTCCTCTTTTCTAGACTGTCTGAAAGATCAATTAAATGCTTTTGCACACAGCAGGCAGAAAAAAGCACTTTCGGAAAGATGAAACAACTCACTTTGTTTTTAATACAATTGCTAAAGAAAACAAGTATAATGGTTTAAAGATTTCCATAGTGAGAAAGTAACTGCTGAAAGCTCAATCATCCATTTAGAAGGTGCAAAAGGGATTTCTTTAGTCTTAAATCTTGGCAAACTTTTAAACACTCTTATACAAATTTTGTTAATGTGGTAAAGAAAGTAGGAAAACTTCTCCCAGCGTCATACCAGATTAAAAAGTATAAGTTCACCCAGTACACACACAAATACACACAGTTCTACATAAACAAACTGCTTCCTTCATTTATCTACTTATTCATTCTTTTGATGACTTTCCAAACAATCCCACCTATATTTTAATATATTTCTCACTCATGCAAGATACAATAGAGTGACAGACATGGATTCTGGTGTTCTCTCTTTATCCCCCTAGTCAGCATTCTGGGCAGCCCCAATGCAAGCTTCCCTCTCAATGCCCAAGCCACATGCCTCACTCTGATCTGGATAGAGATACACCAGAGGTGTGAGATCAGTTCAGCTTCCTTTTTGGCCTCCTGGGAACCAATCTGTGATGGTAATTTTCTGAGGTGAGCATCTGTCCACAGGAACAGGACTGAGACCTATCAACTCATTTCATACAGAAATTAGATGACAACATCCGGTTACTATCCACCTGAGGCAAAC
Organism: Chelonia mydas; assembly: GCF_015237465.2. Lineage (NCBI taxonomy): Eukaryota > Metazoa > Chordata > Testudines > Cheloniidae > Chelonia > Chelonia mydas. The sequence continues at coordinate 7,253,244 of NC_057850.1, read as the reverse complement.
GTGAAAGGATCAACTAGAGGTTCAAAGTTTCCATATCTCATTCCCAAATCCCCTGAGATCCACCATCCATGACCAACCTTTGCAGAGGCAAAGTAAGAACAGATGAATACTGAAGCTAGATGATCGTCCAATCGGTAACAAGAGTAGTTCTGCTTGACCTCATGGTCTTTAGATGGTTGCAACTGCCCCTGCCCTACCCCCAGAGATGGGACCACCACAGAGGATGTTTTGCTGCCTATAAATTAGGTGACAGCATTTCAGGCCAAGCTATCCAGGAGGAGGAACTTTCCTTGCCTATCTTCTTGTCAATATTCATGCTTGTGGTCCAGTCAGATGAAAGCTCTGCTTTCCTCTCAGCTTCCTTTCTTCTCTCTCAGGAAGCATCAAATGAAAACATTTCAAGAAATAAGGCAAAAATAGAATTGTACCCATTAACAATTCATCTTCTCAGCTCTTGTAAACTCAGCAATTCACAGATTATAAAGCAGGAAGGGAACGACTGTGATCTAATCTGTCCTCCTGTGTAACAGAGGCCACAGGGCTTCCCTGAATTAATTCCTGTTTGAACTAGGGCACATCTTTTAGAAAAATATCCTATCTTAATTTTAAAATTGCCCAGGGTAGACAATCCACCACAATCCTTGGTAAATTGTTTCAATGTTAATTACCCTCACTGCTAAAAATTTGCACCTTATTTCCAATTTCAATGTGTCTAGCTTCAATTTCCAGCCACTGGATCACGTTTTCCTTTGTCTGCTAGAGTAACAAGCTTAATACCAAATATTTCTTTCCCACACAGGTACTTATGGACTGTGATCAAATCATCTCTTAACCTGCTCTTTGTTATGCTAAATAGCTTGAGTTACCTGAGCATCTCATTATAGGGCATGTTTACCAATGCTTTCATCATTCTCATGACTATTAAAAGCATAAGAAATGCCATACTGGGTCAGATCAAAGGTCCATATAGCCCAGTATTGTGTCTTCCATGAGTGGGCAATGCCAGGTGCTTCAGAGGGAATGAAGAGAATAGGTAATCAAGTGACCTATCCCCTGTCGCCCATTCCCAGCTTCTGGCAATCATAGGCTAGGGACACTATCCATGCCCATCCTGGCTAACAGCCATCGATGGATCTATACATCATGAATGTATCTGTTCTTTTTTGAACCCCATTATAGTCTTGGCCTTCACAACATCCTCTGGCAAAGAGTTCCACAGGTTAACTGTGTGTTGTGTGAAGAAATACTTCCTTTTGTTTGTTTTAAACCTACTGCCTATTAATTTCATTTGGTGACTCCTACTTCTTGTTTTACAGAAGGAGTAAATAACACTTCCTTATTCATTTTTGCCACAACGGTCATGATTTTATAGACCTCTGTCATATCCCCCCTTAGTCATCTCTTTTCCAAGCTAAAAAGTCCCAATCTTATTACTCTCTCCTCATACAGAAGCTGTTCCATACCCCATTTTTGTTGCCATTTTCTAAACCTTTTCCAATTCTAATATATCTTTTTTGAGAGGGGGTGACTACATCTGCGCACAGTATTCAAGATGTGGGCGCACCATGGATTTATAGAGAGGCAACATGATATTTTCTGTCGTATTATCTATCCCTTTCCTCGTAGTTCCTAACATTCTGTTCACGTTTTTGACTGCCACTGCACACTGAGTGGATGCTTTCAGAGACCTATCCTCCGTGACTCCAAGATCTCTTTCTTGACTGGTAATAGCCAATTTAGTCCCCATCATTTGATATGTATAGTTTGAATTATGTATTCCAATGTGCATTACTTTGCATTTATCAACATTGAATTTCATCTGTCATTTTGTTGCCCAGTCACCCAGTTTTGTGAGATCCCTTTGTAACTCTTCCCAGTCTGCTTTGGACTTAACTCTCTTGAGTAGTTTTGTATCATCTGCAAATTTTCAAACCTCACTGTTTACCCCTTTTTCCAGATCATTTATGAATATGTTGAACAGCACTGATTCCAGTACAGACACTTGGGAGACCGCGCTATTTATCTCTCTCCATTCTGAAAACTGACCATTTATTCCTACCCTTTGTTCCTATCTTTTAACCAGTTACCGACCCATGAGAAGACCATCCCTCTTATCCCATGACAGCTTACTTTGCTTAAGAGCCTTTGGTGAGGGGTTTCTGAAAATCTAAGTACACTATATCGACTGGATCCGCCTTGTACACATGCTTGTTGACCCTCTCAAAGAATTCTAGTAGACTGGTGAGGCATGATTTCCCTTTACAAAAACCATGTTGACTCTTCCACAACAAATCGTTTTCATCTGTGTGATAATTCTTTACTATAGTTTCAACCAGTTTGCCTGGTACTGAAGTTAGTCTTACCAGCCTGTAACTGCCAGGATCACCTCTGGATCCTTTTTTAAAAATTGGTGTCACATTAGCTATCCTTCAATCATCTGGTACAGAAGCTGATTTAAATGATAGGTTGCATACCACAATTAGTAACTCTGCAATTTCAACTCTTGGGTGAATACCATCTGGTCTCGGTGACTTATTACTGTTTAATTTGCTCCAAAACCTCCTCTAACACCACCTCAATCTGGGACAGTTCCTCAGATTTGTCACCTAAAAAGAATGGCTCAGGTTTGGGAATCTCCCTCACATCCTCAGCCATGAAGACCAATGAAACTCTCTAAACCCAGAGTGACACTGAACCAGAAAGGGTTAAAGCAACTAGCAAGCTAAGTGACTCAGATTCAACCTTTAAAGACATATTAGAAACGTATATAAATGGTAATTAGTGCCATTCCTTATAAATAGCTAACAAAGCCATGTTAAATAGGCTAGAGCTTTGAAATGCAAACCTGTGTTGTTAGAGAATTAGAGGTGAATACTAATTGTATGTGTTTACCTATATCTTGTTAGATGTTAACCATGTAACCAGATTAGCTTGTGGATGCTAATTCCCTTTCATGTCTTAATTACATTATATTATGCTTACACATCGTTCAGTTAACCTTAAGATCAAAGATTTAAGATATTGCAGGAAATAATATTACTTACATGGTCTTAATCTTAAATTGTCTGTGCCAGAACTAAATCCTTTGATTGTTTGAATGGATAATTGCCATGTTAATTAATACTACTAGTTTACTTGTGTATACATAGGAAATAGGGATTTTTACTTCAAAGCAACAATGTGCATTACTTACTCTGCATTCAAGGAAAGTCTGTTGTGTTGCCATGCTGTCAAGAGGCTATTGTAGCCTGTCAGAGATCTACAGAAGAACTCTAGGACCTGATCCTGTCATCTCAGGTCTGCTTAAGCTTGATCACGGGAAGCTACAGTCGGAAGACTAAGGTCTCCAGCTCCAGTCTGGATGACCCTGCTAATTCTCATGGAAGAATTTGAACAAACTCTATATATGGACTGCCTACTTGGACTACAACCTATGAAATTGATTCTGAGGGAACTTTTTAAACTCAGCAGCTCACCATCTCTACTATGAAACTGACCTAAGAACTTCACTCATATCTGTATGTATAATGTTCTTTTAACCAGTACTCTCTCTTTTCTTTTTTAATAAATCTTAGTTTAGTTAATAAGAATTGGCTGTAAGCATGTATTTGGGTAAGATCTGAAATATTCATTGACCTGGCAGGTAATGTGTCCAATCCCTTTGGATTGGTAGAACTTTATATATGATGAACAAAATCTGTCTGGGTGGGAGCCCAGGAGTGGATTGCTTTCAGGGAGCTGTGTTTTTGGGCTCTGGGTAACCAGTAAGGTAATGTAGAAGCTGTTTTGTTGCTGGCTTGGTGAATCTAATTATTAGAATAACCACCAGTTTGGGGGATCGTCTGCCCCATTCTTTGCAGTTTGCCTTGACTGATCAATCTCAGTGTGGCCCCTCCAGGCACAAACGGTCACACCTACTCTAATCCTTCTTGAATTGTGGACATCAGAACTGGATACAGCAATCCAACAGTGGTCAGCCCAGTGCCAAATACAAAGGTAATGTAACCTCCTCATTCCTACATGAGAATCCCCTGTTTATACATCCACGGATTGCATTAGTCCTTTTGACCACAGCTTTGCTCTAGGAGCTCATATTCAACTGATTATCCACCATGACTCCAATATCTTTTTCAGAGACAATGCTTTACAGGATAGAGTTCCCTATACTGTAAGTATGGTGTACATTCTTTGTTCCTAGATGTATAACTTTGTATTTGGCCGTATTAAAATGCATATTGGTTGCTTGAGCCCAGTTTACCAAGTGAACCAGATTGTTCTGTATCAGTTACCTGGCCCCTTCATCATTTACTACTCTCCCAATTCGTGTGTCATCTGCAAACTTTATGAGTGATGATTTTATGTCTCAGTAAATGGCTCTGCACCTGCATAGTAAGTATGAGCCATGAGGCCCTTTGCAAGACTGTCTAATTTGACAGAAAAAGGGAAAAGTGAAATTCTCAATTACTATGCACAGGACATTAGTGGAGCTTAATTATAGTTATTTAAAGGAGGCCAAGAGGGGGAAAAAGCTGGGCAAGAGCCTACTGATCTACATAGTTAAGAAGGGCTGGATAATCACCCTACCCTAAAGACAGAAGGTTTGCAAGACCGAGAGAGAACCCAGTTTCTGATCCAGTTAAGCCAGGGCAATAGTTAGCCAGTGAAATTTTAAAAAGTGGTGGCACAATAGGGTTGTGCGCCATTGACATTTGTATCCTATGTGGATAGTTAAGGTCTGAGAGTCTTAGCCCTGATCTACACTTGGGGGCGGGGGCGGGTGTCGTTCTAAGTTGCGCAACTTCAGCTACATGAATAACGTAGCTGAAGTTGATGTCCTTAGATCAACTTACCGTGGTGTCTCCGCCACGGTGAGTTGACTGCTGCCGCTCCCCTGTCGACTCTGCCTGCGCCTTTCATGGCGCTGGAGTACAGGAGTCAACAGGAGAGCACTGGAAGGTCCATCTATCACATCTAAACTAGACGCGATAAATCGATCCCTGCTGGATCGATCGCTGCCCGCCGATCCGGCGGGTAGTGAAGACATACCCATAGTCTAATTGAAACCACTAACTAGAGCTAGACTAGGGCCGCAAGAACAAAACTTAGTCAGATGTAAACAACCTGGGTTTCTCTGTGAGGGACCCTAATCAATCCTCTTTAAATATGGAAATACATTGCAATCTGTCAATTGACCAGTAGGGGGAGTTGGTGCCTAGAGCTTTGAGTCAATCATACATATGAAGTTTGGGTGGAGAAAATGCAAATTACTAACTCTTAAGAAGTAGCACACTCAGAATATTTTAGGCTGTTGTCAGAGAAACCTAGAACCAGGTGGACAGAGGCTGCAGAGCTCAGATAATCCTATAATCCAAACCACAGTAAACAGGAATGGAATCAAGTACTGAGCTCGATGAAGAAAACAAAGCTTATTTTTTCCCCTCTAGGTAAATTACCTCCATCTCCCTGCAGCGTTTGATGGAAAAAAATCTGCTTGGAAGAGAAATAAAAAAGGAAACAACCTGGAGCTTGGGAAAATAAACCAGTGCAAGAGTCCCGATCCACTTTGGGAACCTGAAATCCTGTGGGCAGTGTTTTTCACAGGGGAAGCACCGGAAGGATAGCAAGGAGCACCGGTGCTCCTGGACCAAGAGGAAACCATACTGATGGCAAACTGCAGAGAAGAAATGGACAGAAGGCGACTAAGCAGGCAAGCTAACGCTGAACCACTGCATCAGAATATTAATGGAAAAGCAGCATAAGGATCATCTGGCAGGGAGTGAGATTTAATGGTCCTGTACCTGTAAGACCGCCTCAGCGCTAGGAACTCATTAAGTGTTGTACTGGGAACAGTGGTGAGATCACTATTATATTCCTAGCCAGGCTGGGCTACAAAATAGGGATCAGATTGGGGCCAGTGAGAGGAGGTTAAAACACTGATTTTTTTGTTTCCTGTTAATCTTATTAACAAGTGCTGGTGGTCAGTCAGTATGTGTAATATGTAAAAAGGGCTGTATTGCATATTATTTACTAAATATTGAAGGTATACTTGGTGCTACATGCCAACTCCCCATGTCATGGGATACTCTATAAAATACACACCTATTGCTTACTAACTCTCCCCAGATCATGGGATGACAGAGGTAGGGTAAGAGGAAATCCTTTACAGACATACTGACATCAGACGCTGAAGTAGTGGTGTGTTTAAGGAGAATAAAATGTAAGTGCTATTTGATGGGTTCCAAGAATCTCTTTCAATCCCTCTATTTCTTCAAGTTCCAGTATATCCTAAGAAGGGTAGATCAAAAACCACAGAATGAAAAAAAGTTTCCTGCAGCTCAGGTATGAAAAGGCAGTAAGCAAAGCAGAGCTATTCCAGCCACAGTGCTAGGGACCATAACAGCATTCCTGGTAAGAATTGAGAGTTTCCTTTAAACAACACCTGGTGCTAGAATCACCAGTACACGTGACATTTTAAAAGGCCAATCCATTGCACCTTGATAAGTGAAGCCTCGTGCAGCTGAAGGATCAAAGAAATAGTCACCAGTGACTGAAGAGCCATGATGGACACTGGAGATTCTCTGCCTCATCAACATGTCTTTTAGCTTAGAAGCCTGAAATAATGCTACTGAATTGCGAGCATGCTTCCTTACTGAACTGAAGAGACCGGACAAGGAAATCGGAGGACCACCAACTAGGAAGAAATGAGCGGATATGAAAAATCTGCTCCTGAAATTGCTTCATCCACCTGACAGGAATGAGGAAGACGAGCATTTGTAAGCATTCCACTTTCATTTTTTAACCCATCCCGGACACTCTTCTACATAACAGAGTCACCTCTCTGGGTGGCTGAAGGGGCCGGCACTTTGCCCTCAAGAAGCTCAGACCAGCCCAGAGATGCACAAACTAGGGACCAAGAACATTAGGGGTCACACAAGAGGAACAGCAAAATTAGTTCTCTTACCTACAGTTTTATTCTCTCCCAGCATGGATCTGCTCTTCTGTTCACATGACAGAATTATGGATCGTAAGATAAATTCCCCAATTTCTTCCCCACCCCTTTTTAATTTTAAACTGAAAGCTTCTCCTGCTAACATGTTTGCTGAACTATCCACATCATCCCCACATAAATACGGCCAAACCGCAGCAGACACAGAACTGGAACCTTTATTACCTGGGACAACAGAGGTAGGGTGGTAGTGTCTGTGTGTTTATTACCATGGAATCTGAGCCATATTTGACATTCCGTCTTGTCCTGAACAGAAGAACAAATCCTATGTTGTGCATATATTCAATGGTAGATAGGCATAGAGAGGGTCACAAACTGAATATCCAACCAGACTATCTCAAGGGCCTAGCTAGAGATCGATACAGGTGGCCCTTGATCTGCAAGGAGGCTATGTCCCTTTGGGATTAACCATCATGATTGATGAGGACAGAAAGGGTCCCTGAAGAGCAGTACTGGCAGAACTCAAAATCACCGGGAAGAAAGTTATTTTGCTTCTCTCCTGTACTGATTCCACTGTTCAACAGAATTCAGAGGGGTAGCCATGTTAGTCTGTATCAGCAAAAACAACAAAGACTCCTTGTGGCACCTTAGAGACTAACAGATTTATTTGGGCATAAGCTTTCATGGGCTAAAACCCACTTCATGACATCATTCATGAAAAGCAACAAAGCAGGGAGCATCATCCACCAACCACACAGGCAGCGTAGCAACAGCGAGCAAGCACAGAAATAGTAACTAGAAACAAAAGAAAGAGGAGATTGTGGGTCACACAAAAGCAAAACCAAGTAACCATCTCATAAATTGAAATTAGCCTGAGATTATAATGACGCCATAAAGATTATTCAATTAGCTTTGAACTCAAAAATTACTACTTCCCAGAAGGAATCATTTTCTCTCTCTCTACATATATATTAGAGCGATGTCTGTAGACACTCCATAGTTAGGGTTGTACTGAGGTTCGCACTTAAAGCAGGACTGTTTCATACTTTAATAATGGAATTTATTGCACTAAATTTGGAGACTAATTCTTCAGAAGGCAATTGAGTTTTCTATCCATTACTTTTAAGGACAAGTCTTTACTAACATTTGCAGAGGAAACATTTTTAAAATGCTCCCTTTTGGAAATGTTGCCATTTTTCTCAAATGTCTCACTCCCTCCAGCTAAACCGCCAAAGTCCCCGCACTTCAGATGACACACACACAGCAAACTCAGGCACAGACCACTTTAGAATTTCTAAAATTAGACACAACTGATTATCCCCCTTATACAGGTAAATATCATCATCTCTCAACTAAAGAGGCAGAGATACGTTCAGTGACTTGCCCAACATCCACAAGTCTGTGGCGGAGCTAGCATCAGAATCCTGGAGTATGCCGTCCAGCAAAAGCCATTAGACTGCATTCCATACTCTTCTCAAGACTACCCCATCTCCTCATGTGGGAGAGCGACAGTCGCCACCTGTATCCTGAAAGCACCATGCAAGGAAGTTCTCCAATTCGAAAATGCACTCAGAGTGAAAGCCCTCCTTGAGGTGCTCCATCTATTCATTCAAATCCTTCTCCCCAATGAAGGGCTTTACAACCCTATCACCATCTCTTCCCTGACCAGTAAGAGATGGGCAGTACATTTCTACCTCTTCAAAAACCTGCCCTCGGAGATGCTATACTTTTCTTCATGGGTTTTCTTGGTCTCTCCCTAAATTAGGTCTATGCTATTTTAGTCAGCAACATCTTGTCAAACTGCTCTACATTTCTTCCCTGTTACTGTACTGTACGGGGGTCAGGTTTTATGGTTTCTAAAGACAAGGCTCCAATACATAATACCACTGATGACATTTTGTGTCCAGCCGTTGTGGAAATAATTTGATGTTGCTTATGCCATGTCTTGCAATCCTTCTCTACACCATATTTATAAAACTCTGACACCCATTGCATAACTTTATACACACACACCATATACATATTACACAGCAGAACAGAAAGCTACTCACTCATCCAGGTTTAAGATTTACATAAACACCTACCAGCAAATACACGAGCGATACAGACCAATAACATACACAATAAAAAAAACCCATCAAGCCCTACCCAGCACACCCAAAAAGACAACTAATCCACCACAGGCTAGTGGCGTAAGGATTTGAATTCCCCAGACTGGGAACCAAGGCGGAGAACATTCTGCCAACAGCACTCTCCAAATTATAATGAAGGGGGAATCCAGCTGGAGCACCATTGCAGGCAGAAGAGGAGGTCAGGTAACCCAGTCCCATACCAGTTACGGCTCTGTAACTGAAAAATCAAACATGTCAGGCCCCCGCTACCTTTGACACCGGCTCTTGGAGGGCCTGTGTCTCTTTCTGACCTGCATGCTGTATCAGAAAACGTTCGGTGTTCTCGGTAACACTGCATGTGAGAAGACATCTCTCTAATGCCACCACCATCTCTCTGGGAAGCACAGTCCTTTCCTAATTGCTTGCTGTATGCTACTGTTTCAGAAGCTCTCTTTTCAAAGTTCCAATAACTCACAAAGATGGTGAAGCTCTGAGTGAGTTATCGAGGCCATGCCTGACAACTGCAGTTATCTATCTTCATCCGATCAATTACATGTTACATTTATACAAACATTACACATTTTGATGATTTAACTCAACTCAAAAAAAAAAAGGAAAATTTGCCTACAGTGAGCTCAGATGTAGCAAGACTCTTCATAGTGAAGTCTTAAAGACAAGGCTACTTTGTCTAGAGGATGGAGTTTGGAGCCAAAAGCCAGGAACACTTACTTCTACTCTGATTTCTGCCAATAAATTCCAATGTGGCTTTAGGACATTTTCAAATTCAGATGCCTACCATGCCTAGGCATCTAATTTCTATTTCAGTGCCTAAATAAAAACGACTTAGATTTCTGGGGAGCAGAGTATCTGCCACTCCCAGTGAAGTCAATGAGTGCAAGAGCGCCTCCCAAATATGAGATCAGGGCCCTAAATCTAGGCACCTACACTTCAAATGTTTCTCTGTGTCTCAGTGCCCCTATTTCATAGGTGGGTAAACATTATGCCCACCTCTCAAGGCACTTAATAATTGTGCAATGCTTTGAACATGTACCTCTAGAAGTACAAGAGACCACGTTAAATTATTTCAGTACACCACACTCGACAAATCTCTTTTGCTTTTCTGCTCAACTCTGTTCATTCTCTTACCTCATCCTCCAGTGTCAGTGCTAGCCCACTGGAGGCCCTAAACAGGAATATTTTTGCCCCCCTCCACACAACACATACTAATAATGAACAGGGGGCCCCTTTGAGCCACTCGGGGCCCTAAGCAATTGCTTAGGGTATGTCTATCTGTACACTGCTGCCACTGCAACGTGTCTGGTGAAAACGGTCTATACTGATGGGAGAGAGCTCTCCCATCGGCATAAAAAAAACCCACTTCCACAAGTGGCTTGAGCTATGTCTCTCCCACCAAGATCACACTGTGCACACCAACGCTTATGTTGGTGTAACTTACATCGCCCGGGGGGTGGAATATTCACACCCTAGAGCAACATAGCCTAAGTCTACTTATGCCTAGCAGCAGCTCTGCCCGTCCTCCCATCCATCCCCACCACACGAGTCTCGTCAATCAGGTCCTTTCTAAGCTCTCTGGGACAGACTCTCTCTTTGTTACATATTATAATGGATCACAAACTAAATATGAATCAACAATAACATTGTTCAAAAAAGCAAATATTCTGGGATTTATTAACAGGAGCGTTGTAAGCAAGACACAAGAAGTAATTCTTCCACTCTTTTCAGCACTGGTAAGGCCTCAGATAGAGTATTGTGTCCAGTTCCGGGCACCACCGTTTGGGAAACATGAAGACAAACTGGAAAAAGTCCAGAGAAGAGCAACAAAAATGACTGAAGGTCTAAAAAAACACGATCCACAAGGAAAGATTAAAAAATTGGGTTTGTTTAGTCTGGAGTAGAGAAGACAGAGGGGGAATTGATAACAGGAGTACGTAAATGGTTGTTGTAGAGACCAGGGTGATAAATTGTTCTCCTTATCCAAGAACAAGAAGCAATGGGCTTAAATTGCAGCAAGAAAGATTTAGATTAAAGGTGGTTTTTAAGAACAGGTTAGACAAACATCTACCAGGGATGGTCTAGAGAGTACTTAGTCCTGCCTCGTTGCTGAGACTGGACTAGATGAATTATCAAGGTTCCTTCCAATCCTACATTTCTATGATTCTGTTTCTATACAGTGCCTAGCACAATGACGTCCTTATCTCTGACTGAAGTTACACAACACACTACCATAACACAAATAATTAATAATGCTCCTGCAGTGATTTTAGTGCAGCTTTACTAATAGCAAAGTATGGTCTGTTTGTGAAAAAAATTTCACTAAAGGGGTTCATTTATATGTACACACAGCCATAGGTGCCAACTCCATGGGTGAGCACCTACAGGAAAAAAAAAAGTGGGTGCTGAGCACCCACTTGCAGCCCCCTTATCAGCACCACCCCCTCCCCCCAGTACTTCCCACCTGCCACGGATAAGCTGCTCCGCAGCGTGCAGGAGGCGCTGGGGCCGGGGGGGGAGAGTGAGGGCAGGCGCACTCAGGGGAGGGGGCGGAATGGGGTGGGAAGAGGTGGGGGGGGGGAGAGGCAAGGTGGGGGTGGGGCCTTGGGGAAGAGGTGGAATGGGGACAGGGCCTGGGGCAGAGCCGGGGGAAGCACCCCTCCAGCACATTAGAAAGTCAACACCTATGCACACAGCACCAGCATGGTTTTTAATCCACCACAGATATACATGCAACATTCACATTATGTCGATAGAGAAGTATCATGGTAATGATTCTAAATGTGAGAGGTGGGTCTTTCTTGTTGCTATGGTTATCATAAGGTGTTTTTATGACCAAACCAAAGAAAACTGACTCAGAGAAATAGTAGGAGGATGTCAGGTAGGCGTTTAATTTGATTGACAAGTGATATCATACCTGTTAAGATCTATCAAAAGCCTGTTTTAGATCACAAGTCTTTAGCATAGTATATGTGCAGACTTACTGAGTCCAAATAGATATTTTTATCTGAATGCTTCTTATGCACGAAGAGCAGAGAGCCAGATTCCAGTTTCCTACACAAAAGAGTTGAAGATACCACAACACCCTGGGGGCGGAATGAAAAAGCCCAGTTTTTGACATTAATGAGGTCTTCAAATACAGGAGGGGAAAGGATCTTAATTTCTGGTCTTGGCAGGGAAATGAACAATGAGTGAATTTCAGATAAGCTACTTTTCCCAAAATACGAGTGGTTTAAATATTTAACAGTCTTTATATAGTGCTGTACTCCACCAAGGCACTGTACAGACATGAGCTACAACTAAAGTTCTCACAGATATTCTGTTAACGTTTCAGAAGGCTGTTTTGATTTTTAAGAAGTTATCACTTTTACAAGGTGAGCTGTAACGACTACTAAGTTGCTTAAGGCATGCAATCAAGGCCTGCTTTGAAGGTGTTCAGTTCTGGTTGGGAATAACAGGATTCTACATACATTCAAAACCTAAATAATAAAGGATGCTAAATATGTAAAATAAAAGGACACTGTCAGATCAAAGCAGAATCACAGTTTAGTTTGGTAAAAACAAAGTTTTAAAAAACTCATGACAGACAGAACTGTTCCAGTGAGGGGTTTTCCCCCCTAGAGACTGTATTAAAAGAGTTTCTCTGTTTAAATTCAAGCCTTTAATAAACAAAATCTCCACCAACCTTTGAACTGTCTCTCATGAAGTCCAGAAACTGAAACTGACTAGAAAGATATGAAGCTGACTCATCATTACCCAAGATAAGATAAGCAAACAGTGAACAGCACTTCTGGGGAAAAGTTAGATTTTCAAAATATTCAAGTATCATAATATAAAAGTCTTATTAATTACACAGGTAAGGACAATTCTGTTAAAAAAAAGATTTTCTTTAAAGATCTACAATGTGTTATCCTCTACTGGAAAGTCAAAGCAAGCAAAGTGAAATTCAAGGCTCCTGGTCCTATTCCCACTTCAACCATTGACTGGTTGGGTGACCTTAAGCAAGTCAGTTAACCTCTCAATCTCTCAGTTTTCTCACTTTTAAAACAGGGGTTATGAGGGTTAATTAACGGCTATGAGATTCTTTGATGAAAGATGCTACACGGGTCCAACCCTGCAGGCAAAGCACAAAGGAACAACATTAGAACTGAACTGAGCGGGAGTTCAGGAGTCTGAGTACACACTGCAACATCAGCCCTTCAATTACAATTTTTAAAACTTCTAGGAAGATGCTGCAAATGGACAATTGGAGAAAGAAATGAAGTAGCACTTGAGAGTATACAGTTAAAAAGCCATTGACATGTAACTTGACAGAGCTGAAAAGATTTCCCCCTGACAATGGAGGCTAAATATGCAAAGACTCAAAGTTAATTAAAGCACATTGTAGGATGAGGAATATAAAATGTAACATCACAGCTGTAGGCCCTCCCATCCCTCCACCTGGCATATTACTATGGCTGATAACCAATAGCAGACAAATCTGGCTCATGGTGAATCTTAGTTAAACAAACAAGTGTAGTGCATTCCCCTGCTTCAAGTTCAAGACCATTCTGGACAGTCTGATTGAGTTATAAGCAGTGCAGAGCAGCATGCTTATCCCCTGGAAAGGGTAACTGTGTTGCTCCACAAACAAACCTCAATCAATTTCTTCCAGCCAATGTCTGCTGAAGTAGAATCCGTCACCACCAGACACACACAGTTCAATACACACGGTTACATTTTTTATTCTGTCCCGTGAAACATTTACACTTTAGTGTGGAAATTTGGGGTTTCCTCAACCCACCCATCAATACTGTGTATGGATTTAATTTTTAATTGGACCATTCATAAATCTGCAGAGCGGCTAAAGCAAAGAAAAAGGTTTTAAAAAAGGCCAAAATAAGAGCAAGTGGGGACACTGATAAGCCCTACTTGAATCACGGGAAGATTGTCAAAAACTCACGGCTGAGGTGCGGACGAGCCATGGAAAATTGCAGAAAAGTGATAATGGACCTTACTATTTGCAGTAATAAAATTCATTATTACTTTTCCGTGATTTTCCACTGTCGGCCACCTGGGGCTGAGAGCAGTGCCCCGGGGCTGATCACGGGGGTTCTCGCTTTCAGCCTTGGGGCAGCCAGGGCTCCCGCTGCCAGCCCCCGTGCATGCCAGAGCCCCCGCTGTCAAAACTGCGGTGGAAAATTAATATTGCAGAACCTGCAATTTCTGCAATATTGCAAGTTAAGTAGGGCCTTGGGTACTAAACAAGAGGTCAGGCAAAATAGAAAGGAATGCTAATACAGCAGGTCTGGCAAATAGGTGAATGTAGCACTTGCCATAACATATCCAATTGTTGGTTCATCAAGATTAGCAGTGGCCCGAACACAAATGCTTTAGAAGACAATATCTGGCCAAATGTCCAATGGTGCGCATTAGCAGGAGGAAGAAAGATTCCTTCCTGACTCCAGCAGTCATCAATTTAAACCATGAAACATGATATTTGACTACCTTTATTTTACACTCACATAGCTCACTGGCTGGAGGAGGAGGAGGAGGAGGAATACAGCTAGGTTTTGAGTGGCCTTTTCAAAGAAGTGGAACCTGCTGACACTAGAAATAAACTTCAGGCATTTCACTAGCCTAGAACTTCTTTACTTTCTAAATGTTGATGCCCAGAAGAAACAGTTACCACAAAAGTGCTACCTTTCTCCCCCTCCCCCCCAAACTTTTTAACTTATTTGCCTCCCTCTCCAGTGGTACCATCATGAAATTGGCAATGAATAAAATCAAATAACACAATTTGTATTTGTGTAGCACTTTCCATTCAAAGGTTTCAACACACTGCACAAACACTTAGGCTTCCCTACCTCACACACGTTTAGTGAATCCATTAGCAACTTGAGAATTTGAAGCAGAGTTGAAGTGACTTGCAAAGGCTCACCTAACAAGGCAGTGGCAGAGCAGAAAATACAACCCAGATCTCTGGACTCCTCATCCTACTTCCGGTAGCCACTAGAAAACTCTTCCCTGGCCAAGGCTCAG